>NC_064567.1:40308234-41558234 GCF_937001465.1 Orcinus orca | reverse complement strand
CCTTGTGACTCCCATTTGGGCATTTGAACCACTAAATCAATATTTCTTAAAATGGTACAGTCATGCCCCTTTAGAAGAGAGAAAATAAAAGCCCCCAGCATCATTTATCTGTAATTGTCCCTGCAAAAACAGCAATAAGAATCTCTCCAGATTGACATGGGACCATATGCATTTGGTTCTAGTGATGCCCTTTTCTTTTCTTTTTTTTTAAATAAATTTATTTATTTATTTATTTTCGGCTGCATTGGGTCTTTGTTGCTGCGTGTCGGCTTTTCTCTAGTTGTGGCAAGCAGGGGCTACTCTTCATTGCAGTGTGCGGGCTTCTCATTGCTGTGGCTTCTCTTTTTGCGGAGCACCGGATCTAGGCACGCGGGCTTCAGTAGTTGTGATGCACGGGCTTAGTTGCTCTGCGGCATGTGGGATCTTCCCACACCAGGGCTCGAACCCGTGTCCCCTGCATTGGCAGGCGGATTCTCAACCACTGCGCCACCAGGGAAGCCCGATGCCCTTTTCTAATAAAACAAATATCTAAGTAAACAAATAAACACAAATACCATATATGAGGAAAAGTCTTCAATATGTTATGAAGTGAGAAAGTTATAAAATAGTCCATTCACTGGGCTACATGCTTTTAAATGTATTATCTCATTTAATCTTCACAAAAACCTTCTGAGGTGGGTGTTCCTTTTTGCTCCTTTTTATAAATACAGAAACTAAGAGAAGTTACGTAACTTGTCCAGAATCACACAGCTTGAAAATGAGGATTTAAAACCAAGTCTGGGGGCTTCCCCGGTGGCTCAGTGGTTAAAAATCCACCTACCAATGCAGGGGACATGGGTTTGAGCCCTGGTCTGGGAAGATCCCACATACCGTGGAGCAACTAAGCCCATGCGCCACAACTACTGAAGCCCGTGCACCTAGAACCCGTGCTCCGCAATAGGACAAGCCACTGCAATGAGAAGCCTGCACACTGCAACGAAGAGTTACCCCCGATCTCCACAACTAGAGAAAGCCCGCTCACAACAACGAAGACCCAATGCAGTCAAAAATAAATAAATAAAATAAATTAATAAAAAAATAAAAAAAATAAAACCAAGTCTGTTTGAATCCAGAGTCTGGCATCTTATTGCCTCTCTCTGGTTCTTACTTGTACTCTGGCTTTTTGAATCCTCTCTTCCTTTTCTTCTTTCTCTCTCTTTTTTTTTTTTTCTCAATTTCTGTATCTGTTTCTATTCTCTCTCTCTCTCTCTTTCTCTCTCTCTCTCACCACATATGTTTATCTATGGATAGCTTTCTTCACATTCTCCAAGGGGTCCACTATTTAGAGAAGTTTCATTGCCAAAGAACCTTGCCAAGCCCAGACTCAAAGACTGAGCGTGGAATCTGCGACTCCAGCCACTAGGTCATTGCCTCAGGTCACTGCCCAGCTGCTGAGCACATCCCAGACTCACAGACTCTGCGTGGGCTGGGGCTGTCCATGCATTTTGTCACTGGGACTTGAAAACAGCAATTTTTAACTTCAGAAGCAGTGTTTAGAAATGGCTGCCACTTAGAGTTTATCGACTAGTTTGTATGAACATATGCTATCAATATAAATAATTTGCATCAGAGATTTGCTTGGGTTCTCCTGTAGAGACACTCTGCATGCTCCAGAAATTGTGAAGATCAAAAGATTATGCAAGCAGCAGTGGCACGTCTTCCTTTGCTTTAACACATATATACATGCTTCTAATAGCTAACATTTCGGTAATGACTGTGTACAAAACACATGCTAAGTGGTTTACATACATTATCTTATTTAACCAAGTGTTACAGGGGCTAAACAATAGCCCAACTGTCTCTTACTGGTACTTGGCAGAGCCAGCTCTCTAATACAGGTGCACCTCATGTCAGGGCTTCATGTCTCAACCCTTCTGTTCTCAGTGACAAGCGCTAGGCCATCCTTGACAGAGATGAAAACAGCCCAGCAAGGAACTTGGAATCCAGTAGCAAAGATTTTTTAAATCTTTACAAGTATAACAACAAAGGACAGAATGCAACCTAATATTACCCTCTCTGTCCAATGGATAAAGAGTAGTAATGATTTCTTTAAAAGAGAAAATCTTTAATTTGTGTGTGATGCTCTTAAAAAAAAAAAAAGAACTTGGAGAAAAGAGGAAACCACAGAGCATTCTCTAAGATGGGCAGCCTTCCAAACATCACAATTACTTCTGTGGAAAGCAGAGCTAAGGCTGAGGGGGTGAAAGTCCAGAAAGTCAATGTCCAGGGTGGGTTTAAAACTTGTTATGTGCATCTGGAGATAAAGAAGTCAAAGGGCCAAGGAAAGATTAGAGTTAATGACCCACATGGTAGTCAACCCTTAATACTGGAGGGGTGGCTGCTACCAACGAAAGAGCACAGAGGCTGAGAATTCGAGAATTAACTACTAACACTGGAGAGCCCTTGAAGGCTGAGACCTTTCCTTGGTTTATTTTGTTTTGCTATAAATCATTTACTTAATACACTGTAGTTCTTAAGATAGTACACGCTGTATTAATTTATGACCATTATCAGGTTGAGGGAGAAAACACAAAGTTTGTATACAAAAGAAAATATCTCCCAAATTGTTTTATTTAGATACATGATTGAGTGTAGGAAATCAATGCCAAGACTCATATTTAAAGGGTTGCCTAAACTCCAACAGTGTTTAAGTGATTCTAAATCCCAGTCAAATTGCAATGGAGTGGTCTCCCCCATCAAAATTATACTTTTCATAAATGTCTATCCATTGTGACTTTAAAACATACTCAAAAGTTTTGGAAGAATACAGAGCTAGGGAGTTCAGTAGCTTGGTGAGAGACCTTCTTCAATATATGTTCATATATTGAAGAATATATGTTCATCAAAAACTCTATTTTTTCAATATGAGAACATTTATTCTTCTAATTCATTTTCCACTTAACAATCATATCTCTTAGTTGGGATGCTTCATGGAATGGTAAAAAAAAAAAAAGCTATAATGCAACTATTTCTCAGAAAAAGAAGTTTGTTTATACTACATTTGCCCTTTAAGGGTTATCTGATTGCAATTATCTTTCTCCAAAAAAATCTTGCTAGAACTTGCAAAGTTCTAACAGAAATTGGTATGGAGCAGTCAGGCAATGGCAAGTACAAGAGTGAAAAAAACATAAGTCCTGACTTTGAAAAGTATTTACATACATTCCAGTGCATTCCAAACACATAAAGAATAAACTTAGCAAGGAAAGGCACTTCATGCCCAAAATTGAATCTTTGAAGCTGGGATCTGAATAAAAGAAACACTTCATGTTACTGCTACACGTAGAGAAACAGAGCAGAAATTGTAGGCCCAAATGCAGTGTTCCTGGAAGATTCGTGAGAGAGAAGGGCAAACATACACCAAGTAGATACTTCTCATAAGGACATGCTTTGCAATTTGAGCATTTTTGAACTTGCAATGGAATTTTAAAGCCATCCAGAAACAACAGATGTTTGAACCCAAATGATCCAACGTCTTGATGCCAAAATTAGGGCTCTGAAGAGGAACGTTAGAGTTGTAACATATGAAGAACTACTTCAGGAACTCTTCTCCAGGGAAACAGTTGAAAGAGACTTATTCTATGGCTTGCTGACCCATCCTTTTATCTGTGCCCGTTTATACTCCAAGTGATAAAAATTTCTGTCAAATGAAAATATTAATAAATAAATGCAAGTCTCTTTCCTAGGTGTAACTTCAATCTCCTCTCTCTCCCCTTTGAGCACTCTATCTCTAAATTGAATTATGAAACCAGGAGGAGGACTTTTCTAAACATTATTTATCCCCAAACTTTTACATATGAAAACAATAACGGGTTATGGTTGAACCTACCCAGCACAGAATTATCTAGCTAATTAGTTGTAAACAGCAAGTCAGATATTTCAAGAAAGCCAAAAAAACTGGCCAATACCAACTCCCACCAACAATAAATAAGCAAACTCCACTTTACAAGGTACTTTTTTTTCCAGATTAAATAGGTAACAGATAAATGCCAAATCTCTGCTTTTACTTGGTTTAAAGGATATGTCGAGGTTGCTGTATAATTCTAAAACAAAGTTGTTGTTTTTTCATTACCTTGTCAGATCAACTTTTTCCCCACCTCTCTCTGTTAAACAAATAAATGCAACTTAGACATCAAATCCCTTTATTCAATTTTCAAAGAAACTTTTTGTACATCTCATTCACCAACTAAACTTCCCATCAAGTTAGCAAGGTTTATTGGTTTCCAGAAGGATGTTAGCATAAAGATATTTCTTATTTCAGCGACACAACTACTATAAAATAGCGCCTGTGAGGAGAAAGTGGCAGTATGGTCATGGTTCCAAAAGGGAGCCAGGAGCTCAAATTGTAAGTGCATTTTAAAAATAGCATAGCAGCTATGATTATAATTTAGCTCCACAGCATGTAAGCGTGGTATGAACAGGAAATGGGAGTACATCTTCTGAGCCTGATAAGATTCTCTAATGTAAGACATATGCTCTGTATCTTAGCTGGAGAGCTAGACCTAGCCAGAAAGAAGAAAAGCATATATGTTTATCTTTAATCCAAAGATTAAACCTATCAACCTTGGAAGATTTTTTGAATTGCTATTGAATTAAGTGATGAAGTCAATGCAGCATACATTCAAAAGTGAAAAAAAATACCTTTATAAAAATACCTTTATTAAAAATGAAAATTTGAAGTAACTTCCAGAGGAAAATTAATTAAGTGAGCTACGCATACTAAGACTGTGTTATCTCAGTGCAAGCTCCGAAGGGCAGAGCCTCTCCTTAGAGAAGTCAGTGCTAATCAGGGTACACTCCAGACAAAAGTTGAATTCACTAAGGCTCACATGTTTTAAGAACATTTTACAATGTCAATAATTATTCCTAATTCTATTTATGACAAATAGAAACGTGACAAAATGCCCTTGAGTTTACTCCTACATTCTAGGAAGGAACTGATTGTTTAAGCGTATGTTTCCAGATTAGCATTGTAGAGAATGTATAAGATAAAGCAACAAGGCTTAGCAATAGATACATGACAGTACATCAAAGTACAGATTGACTTATTACATCACCCAATTTTATTGTCCACATTAGAGACAATGAAAAGGAGCTGATACCAGTGCCTATCATCAAAATACAAATTTTGATTTATTACCCTTTGATGCAAATCATAGTAAAGAAAACCTTTAACAGCTGGAAAAGAAACCCCCCCAAAAAAGTACTTTAGTTTCTAGGCTCTGTTCCTTTACAAACAGTAGGTTAGGAGATTTTTCTGGTTATTCAGTATAAGAATAATTTGCTCATTCAACAAAAATTTATCAAGTGCTTCCTATGCATGAGGCATTGTTGTAATGGCCAGGGCTATAGCAGTAGGAAAGACAGACAAGGAGCTTACATTCCAGTAGAAATCATTCAGTAAATACATAAACAAGAGACCTTGAAGGGTAATGAGTGCTGTTAAGGGAATGAAAGGATGATGTGTAGAGAAAAACAGAATAGGTGGGGACCGTTTTAAATAGGATGGTCAAACAAAGGCTTGCTTGAGCTGAGACCTAAATGATGAGAATCCAAATGGGTGAACACACAGGAGAATGTTCTAAGGGTAGAGGTAAGAGCTAGTACCAAAGGTCCTGAGATCAGAACAAACTTGACTTCTTCAAGGAATAGAAACAAATTCAGTGAGGCCAAAACATGGTGATTGATGGGGAGTGGGGAAGAGAGGAGGTTGGGGAGTCAGTAAGGAGCCAGATCATATAGGACCTATTGCTGTACCTTGGTAAGAGGTTTGGATTTCTTTTAAGGAATAATGAAAAGTCATTGGAGAATTTTATGTGACCTTGATTTGATTTTTGTGTTTTTTTAATTATAAAATATTTCAGGTATCCAAAAATGTATGGATAACAAGCATATGGATACTGCAAGAAATTAGATTCAGTGAAATCCCCATGGTACCCTTCTCAATCCTATTCCCCTCCCTCTTTTTTCTTTTTTTTTAAGATTTATTTATTATTTATTTATTCATTTTATTTATTTTTGGCTGCATGGGGTCCTAGTTGCGGCACGCAGGATCTTCGTTGAGGCATGTGGGATCTCTCTTTGCCACGCGTGGGCTTCTCCCTAGTTGTGGCGTGTGGGTTTTCTCTTCTCTAGTTGCGGCGTGCAGGCTCCTGAGCGCGTCAGCTCTGTAGTTTGCGGCACGCAGGCTCTAGTTGAGGCACACCAGCTCAGTAGTTGCGATACACTGGCTTAGTTGCCCTGCAGCATGTGGGATCTTATTTCCCTGACCAGGGATCAAACCCGCGTCCCCTGCATTGTAAGGTGGATTTTTTACCACTGGACCACCAGGGAAGTCCCTCCCCTCCCTCTTTAAAGGTAACTCCTATTCTGACTTTTATGTTTATAATATTCATTCATGTTTTTGTGCTTTTACCACACACACACACACACACACACACACACTCACACACACACGCATACATGTCCATAAACAATGTGTGTAACACTGCTTTGCTTTTTTAAATTAAGGTATAATTGATATTGCATGTTTTTCAACTTTATATGAATGGTACCATACTGTACCTATTCTGCAACTTGCTCTTTTTCCCCTCTGTTGTATTTTTTTGAGATTTATTCATTCATATGGAGTTCTTATTCATTTATTTTAAACAATTGTTTAGTATTCTTTTATATTAAAATACCACAATTTATCCATTCTTTGGCTGATGGACATTTATGTTGTCTTCAATGCTTCTGTTCATATCTCCCTGAGCAGGTAATGGAATATAGAGAGACAAGAGCGGAAACGTGAAAACCAGTTAGAAGACTCTTCAGAGTGCAGCAGAAAGCCAGCGGTGGCTAGGGCTAAGATAAAGCAACTGAGATGAATAGACATGGAGAAATTTGGTATACATTTTGGAAATGCAGCTGATTGGACTTACAGATGGATTGATAGGGAGGAGGGGTTGCAGAGAGATGGTTAGAAATCAAGGATGAATTGGCCTTGAGCTATTTTGGCCTTGAGCTATTTTTCGAGGGCATCTAGAAGCCCAAATCTTAGGACTTCAAAAAGTAACATGTGATGTGATACCTTTCTTCTCTAGTACCTTCTCTAGTACCTTTCTTCTCTAGTACCTTCTCTAGTACCTTTCTTCTCTAGTACCTTACAATATTAGGTACTTCATAAAATTCTGTTGAATGAAAAATAATTGAATAAATCATAGACTTTAGGGCTTCCCTGGTGGCGCAGTGGTTGAGAATCTGCCTGCTAATGCAGGGGACACGGGTTCGAGCCCCGGTCTGGGAGGATCCCACATGCCGCGGAGCAACTAGGCCCGTGAGCCACAACTACTGAGCCTGCGCGTCTGGAGCTTGTGCTCCACAACAAGAGAGGCCGCGATAGTGAGAGGCCCGCACATCGCGATGAAGAGTGGCCCCCGCTTGCCACAACTAGAGAAAGCCCTAGCACAGAAACGAAGACCCAACACAGCAAAAATAAATAAATTAATTAATTAAAATAAATTTGTTAAAAAATAATAATAATAATAGACTTTACAATTGGTTCTCTATGGTATACTGGGATTATATTGAGATTTAGTTATATGACAACCTAGAATATTTTCAGATGAAATGAAATGAAGTGGGGTTTTGTTAAAATAATCAAGAGGGGAATGTGTGTGTTTGAGGATTATTAGTAAAACAAGATTGACTCTATGTTAAACTTTTTTTTTTTTTTTCTTTTTTGCGGTACGCGGGCTCTCCTGTTGCGGAGTACAGGCACCAGACGCGCAGGCTCAGCGGCCATGGCTCACGGGCCTAGCCGCTCCGCGGCGTGTGGAATCTTCCCAGACTGGGGCACGAACCTGCGTCTCCTGTATCGGCAGACGGACTCTCAACCACTGCGCCACCAGGGAAGCCCTGTGTTAAACATTTTTGAAGCTGAGTGATGGGTATATAGAAATTGCACTTTTGTGAATGTATGAAAATTACCATGATAAAAAGTGTAAAAAGAGATAAGAAAAAATTTTAGCTATCTTCCCATCAGGATGTGAGTTGCCCCAATATGGCGTCAAGTAAACATAACCACTCCACATAAGTAGGTTGTCAGAAAATTCAGGCGGTCCAGGCAAAGTTCTTAACCTTTTGGGGTTTACAAATTCCTTAGAGAATTTGATGAAACATGTGAAAACTTTTCCCAGAAAAAAAAATACACATATACACAATTTTGCATAAATAAATCAGGATTTTTTAAATTTTTTTAAAGCTGATGTCATAGACCAGGTTAAGAAATCCAGATAAGGACTTTCTTGGTGGTCCAGTGGGTAAGACTCTGTGCTCCCAATGTAAGGGGCCCAGGTTCAATCCCTGGTCAGGGAACTAGATCTCATATGCATGCCACAACTAAAGTCCACATGCTGCAACGAAAAAAAAAGATCCTGCACGCTGCAACTAAAGATCCTGCATGCCACAACGAAGATCCCACACAACTAAGACCCGGCGCAGTCTAAATAAATAAATAAATAAATAAATAAATATAGATTTTTTTTTTTTTTTTTAAAGAAAGAAAGAAAAGAAATCCAGATAGACTCAGGAAAAGACCTCACTGAAGTCTGACTTCAGCACTACGAGTTCTCAGGTAATTTGTTAATACAGAATTTTGTCCTATTAGTTTTTTTTAATGTTCTACTTTCCACAGTTGGTGCTTACATTCCTACCTAGAGTTTGCAGCTGGATGACTGAAGTTTGAGTCTTGTTTTTATCGCTTTAAAGATGATGATCCTGCAAAATTACTTAACCTTTCTAAGCCTCAGCTTCTTTATCTGTAAGTTTGAAATAGGAATACACCTAGTGCTATTGGTGATAAAAATGAGCTAATATAATTGAAAGTCCTTGGTAAGATTTAAAGAGCACTATAAATTGGTAGTAAAATTTTATGCTTATTATGTGCCAAGAACTCTTCTAAACACTTTAAGTACCATTATTAACCTCATTTTTACACATGAAGAAACTAAGACACACAGAAGTTAAGTAACGTGCCTAATGTCATATGGCTAGTAAGGGGTTGAATTAGAATTTGAGCCCAGCCAATCTGACTCTAGAGTGTATGCTCTTAATCTTTATGCTGTGAATTTTAGTATTATTCACCCTGAATATAATACCCCTCCACTGCTCCATGATATAATATTGTGCGCATCTGATGAATACTCTCAACCTAGGCCTGAGAGGAAAACTGTAATTCAAGTAGCAGCCAAATTCTAAGGGTCAAAAAATGATGCCATGAGACTTCCCTGGTGGCGCAGTGGTTAAGAATCTGCCTACCAATGCAGGGGACACAGGTTAGATCCCTGGTCTGGGAAGATCCCACATGCCACGGAGTAACTAAGCCTGCAAGCCACAACTACTGAGCCTGTGTGCCACAACTACTGAAGCCCATGCGCCTAGATCACGTGCTCCACACAAGAGAAGCCACCACACTGAGAAGCCCATGCACTGCAACAAAGAGTAGCCCCCGCTCATCACAACTAGAGAAAGCCCTAGCGCAGCAACAATGCAGCCATAAATAAATAAATATTTTTTTAAAAATGATGCCACCTTGTCTTATTTTTTAATTTAAAAAAATTAAAGTTTTTAATGAAAATTAATTAATTAATTTTTTCTTTTTGTGGTACGCAGCCCTCTCACTGCCGCGGCCTCTCCCGCTGCGGAGCACAGGCTCCGGATGCGCAGGCTCAGCGGCCACGTCCCACGGGCCCAGCCGCTCCGCGTCACGCGGGACCTCCCAGACCGGGGCACGAACCCGCGCCCCCCGCATTGGCAGGCGGACTCCCAACCACTGCACCACCAGGAAAGCCCTAATTTTTTATGTTGTTAATTTTTTTCTATGTTTAGTATTTATACTGTAAGATTTGATTTGATTTGATTTGATTTAAGTTCTTTTTTTGGAGAAGTTGTTAACTCCGGGGGTGGGACAGGGAAAATAAAGTGATTCTGGAGCATCTTGTGATGCCAAGAAAAGTAAGGAAGTACTCAAAAACCAATGGCAGGGGCTTCCTTGGTGGCGCAGTGGTTGAGAGTCCGCCTGCTGATGCAGGGGACACGGGTTCAGGGAGATCCCGCATGCCGCGGAGCGGCTAGGCCCCTGAGCCATGGCCGCTGAGCCTGCACGTCCGGAGCCTGTGCTCCGCAATCGGAGAGGCCACAACAGTGAGAGGCCCGCGTACCGCAAAAAAACAAAAAACAAAAAAACAATGGCAGCATATCAAAAAGACATAGGGGCCAACTAGAAAGGACTTTCAGTGACCAAAGATGAAACAATTTGAGCAAGAAATAAATAACAATAGGATTGCATTATAATCCATAGAATAAAATAAATATCCATGAATCTTATTGATATTAATAAATTTTAAAATAAATGGGAGCGAAGAGACAGTCTGTCTTACATAAAAATTCCAATTAATAAATGTGGAAGAAATGAGGAAAATACTGAACACAGAACACCACAGTAATATTTGTTGCAGGCAAGATCCATCAGTGGATAATAAAATCAGTGGAATAGAAACAGGGTATTTTCATAATCTTAAAGTGTCTCCCCCAAATATTTATTAATTATAAAGGTAAAAATAGTGGAGAAACCTGGCAAATAGCACCTTAACCAAGTGATGGGAGTTAACATCACTGGTATAAGATACCAATATCATGAACTCCTGGATTATGATGTCCTAAGAAGGACACATCACTTCTGTGAATTCTGATCAAAAATGCATAAAACTCAATTTAATCATGAGAAAATAGCAAGTTCTATAGAAAACCTAACTAATATTCTTCAAAAGTGTCAAAGTCATGAAAGACAAGGAGAGACTGAGGAATGGTTCACATTGTTGGAGACTAAGCAGAGCTGACAACTACATGTGAGATCCTGGACAGGATCGTGGAAAAGGATGATAGGGAAAACAGGGTAACCCAAAGAAAGTCTGTAGATTAATTATTGTTATTCTCTATTATTAGGTATTATAGCAATGTTAATTTCTTAGTTTTGATCATTATACTGTGGGTCATGTAAATTGTTAAATGTTAGGGGAAGGAACATCAAGTGTACACAGGAACTCTCCTGTTCTATGTAACTTTTCTATAAGTCAAATTATTTCAAAATAAAAAAAGTTACAAGCAAAACATAAACCCTGGGTTTCCCTGGTGGTGCAGTGGTTGAGAGTCCGCCTGCCGATGCAGGGGACACGGGTTCGTGCCTCGGTCCGGGAAGATCCCACATGCTGCGGAGCGGCTAGGCCCGTGAGCCATGGCCGCTGAGCCTGCACGTCCGGAGCCTGTTGCTCCGCAACGGGAGAGGCCACGACAGTGAGAGGCCCGCGTACCGCAAAAAAAAAAAAAGAAAAAAACACATAAACCCTGATCTTGCATTGTTTAAGTAATTGTTTAAATGATCTAGTCCAATGTTTCTCCAAACTCAGTCATCTGAATACAAATTTCAGGATTTTACCAATCTACCAAACATTTACTGATTTCTCGCACTGTTTTACAGGGGAGGAAATTGAGGCACAATGAAGTAAGTGACTCAACATCACAGAACTAACAAGTAACCGAACCAGGATTCACCTTTAGGCAGTCTGACTCAGTGTGTGTTAACTTCTCCTCTATACTACCTCCCTCCTGTACCCAATACTGCGATCACCTGTATCATTCTTTACTTACTAGCTTCTTTAAAGTTGAGCCAGTTTATTTTAAACTTAAAAAACAGCAAGTAAACTATATTATAAGGTCCTCCGGATAGGAATTTTTGTTCTCTCTACTGATGTACCACAAGTTCATTGAATAGTGCCTGGCACATTGAAGGTAGTACTCAATAAACATTAATTGAATGAATGAATTAAAAACTTTATATATCATAACTGTAAATGGAAAGCCAGAATCATTTTCCAGAAATAGAAAGTAATCTTCAAAATAAATATGATGGAGGCTTCCCTGGTGGCGCAGTGGTTGAGAGTCCGCCTGCCGATGCAGGGGACGCGGGTTCGTACCCTGGC
The DNA here is from genome assembly GCF_937001465.1 of Orcinus orca. Taxonomy (NCBI): domain Eukaryota; kingdom Metazoa; phylum Chordata; class Mammalia; order Artiodactyla; family Delphinidae; genus Orcinus; species Orcinus orca. The sequence goes on along the minus strand of NC_064567.1, from coordinate 41,546,178 downwards.
CCGGGAGGATCCCACATGCCGCGGAGTAGCTGGGCCCGTGAGCCATGGCCGCTGAGCCTGCGCGTCCGGAACCTGTGCTCCGCAGCGGGAGAGGCCGCAGCAGTGAGAGGCCCGCGTACCGCAAAAAAAAAAAAACCAAAAAATACAAAATAAATATGATGAGAGACTTCCCTGGTGGCGCAGTGGTTAAGAATCCGCCTGACAATGCAGGGGACACAGGTTCGAGCCCTGGTCCAGGAAGATCCCACATGCTGCAGAGCAGCTAAGCCTGTGTGCCACAACTACTGAGCCTGCGCTCTAGCTCCCGCGAGGCACAACTACTGAGCCCGCGCGCCTAGAGCCACCACGTTGAGAAGCCTATGCACCTCAACGAAGAGTAGTCCCCGGTCGCCGCAACTAGAGAAAGCCCGCGCACAGCAACGAAGACCCAACGCAGCCAAAAATAAATAAATAAATAAAAATAATTTTAAAAATAAAAGTAATGCAAGGAAAAGAAAAAGTAATGCAAGTGTTAGAAGATATAAAAAAAGGATACCAGTTACAAACAGACTTTCTCCTTTCTCCTTGATTTAATCAGAAGTTTTCAATTAGAATGACAAAGAGAATACTTTTCTGAGTAAATAGATTTTATTTAAAGTTGTATCAGTTTGCCACCTGAAATCAGCACACAAATGCCCAAGGTAAGGGACCATTCTTTGTGGAAGGTGGCTCTATTCTAAAGGGACCAATCGAGTGAGGGCTTATGTGAGATTAGACAGCTCAGTCTGTCTTGATCATCCTCATGCCTTAAATGTCATCTCTTCTCTTCTGTAATCTCCTACCTCCTCTTGATTACCTCTCATTTCTATCTCTAACCCCTATAGAATTATTTTTACTTCTTGTAACACTCCTTTGTGCATACCTCTTCAATAGCACTTAAAATATAAATTCATCATTATTTTTCTCCAATTCTGTGTCCTTCACTTAAATTATAATTATGTAGGGCATCAGGGAGTGTGTAATAGCATATTTATATCTCCAGAGCTCTTACCAGTATCTAATAAGATGGTAGGCCCACAATAAACTGTTGAATTATTAAACTAAGAAAATTACAGAAATTAGAGGGAGAGAAAAGAACAGTGTGATTTTCTGCCATCCTTGAAGCCATGATTTTGTCCTCACCTGTGTCTGAAAAGCTTATTATTATTCAGATCCTTTATAAAATCTTCCCAAACACACATGAGGGTTCTCCATGAAGATGAAAAGTAAATAGCAATCCTTTCCTTCAGAAGCTCTCAGAATTAATTTGCTTCCTCGAGCAATTATAATATATCACTCTTCCTTTGCAGAATATTTGCTAAAACATGGTTGGATGCCTCCATTGTAGACATTATTGCCATATTTTTGTGGCTTGCTTATAAAGTGAGGTCAGTGCTAAGGTCACTTCTCTGTACCTGGGTGATGATCTCTGCTCTCCACAGAAAGGATGAGGGCCTGTCCTAGCTGACGTTAGGTTAACACGGTACAGGATGGCAAAGGAAACACACTACAGATCAATATTCTTTTTTTTTTTAAGGAAAGCTAATTAAAAAAAAAATATTTATTAATTAATTTATTTTTGGCTGCACCGTGTCTTCATTGCAGCATGCGGGATCTTTTTAGTGTGGCATGTGGGATCTTTAGTTGCAGTATGTGGACTTCTTATTTGCGGCATGCATGTGGGATCTAGTTCCCCGACCAGGGCTCGAACCTGGGCCCCCTGCATTGGGAGCGCAGAGTCCTACCCACTGGACCACGAGGGAAGTCTCAGAACAATATTTTTACTAGAAGCCAGAAATGTAACCTTCCTTGGACATCTCTTGAGATGGTTAATAGCAGTTTCTTTTGAGTATATAATTATGTCTAGATAGAAGTCAACCTGTTAACAACTATTGCATTTGAGAACAAGATTCAACATATGAGTACAAGACCTAACATGGGGGCACATGGCAAGCATCCCTGAGATATTGAGCTAAAATTACCTCTACCTTACGAAATTATTATACAGAAATCAATAGCTTTCATACACACAAAAAACACATAAGAAATATAATGGAGGGACTTCCCTGGTGGTGCAGTGTATAAGACTCCACACTCCCAGTGCAGGGGACCCAGGGTTCGATCCCTGGTCAGAGAACTAGATCCCACATGCATGCTGCAACTAAGAGTTTGTGTGCCACAACTAAAGAGCCTGCCTGCTGCAACTAAGACCCAGAGCAACCAAATAAATAAATAAAATATTTTAAAAATATATATAATAGAAGAAAAGAATCTATTATAATAAGCCATAATATATATATAATTCTTCATTCGTTATAAACGTTACTAGAACTTTAAAACCACACTCAGATACCAATTTTCTCCTATCAGACAGGCAAAAACCCAAACATTTTACAACACACTCTGTTGGCATAGCTGTCAGAAAACAGGTACTCTTATACATATAGTATAAAGTGACATAGCCCCTATGGAAGGTAATTTGGCAATAGTGCAAAATTACAAATGCATTTATTTTTATCTTCCCAATGCCTATTCTGGAAGTTTATGCTTTATACCAGCAATGTGTAAAGTAGCTGATGTGCACTGTTACTCATTTCAGCATTGTTAGTAATAGCAGACAGCTGGGGGAAAAATCAAGCATTCATCAAAAGATGCTTTGTACAAAACATATTTGTACAAAAACAAATTATATAGATCTCAATTGAGGGACATTTTACAAAATACCTGACTGGTATTCCTCAAAGCTGTCAAGGTCAACAAAACCAAGGAAAGTCTAAGAAACTTTCACGACCAAGAGGAACCTAAGGAGACATGATGAGTAAATGTAATATGATTTCCTGGAACAGAAAACGGTAAAACTAAGGAAATCTGAACAAAGTATAGACTTTAGTTAATATTAATGTATCAATACTAGCTCAATAATTGTAACAAGTGTACCATGCTAAAATAAAATGTTAATAATAGGGGAAAACAAATAGATAGGAATTCTCTGTATTATAGTCACAATATTTTTGTAAATATAAAACTGTTCTTAAGAAATGAAAGTTATTAACAAAAATAAATTATGAGATAGCCATGTGATGGGATAATTCTATGAAACATTCAAGAAAGAAAAAGGAAGCTCTTTCTGAACTGATAAGGAAAGATCTGCAAAGTTGTAAAGTGAAAAGAGCAGTTGTATAAGCACCTGTATTTGTCTAAAGAAACCATGTGTGCACACACAATACCTGATAACAGTGGTCGCCTGTCAGGGCTAGAGTAGGAAAAACAGGGTGGATGGAGAACAGGGTGGGAAGAAGAATACACACACACACACACACACACACACACACACACACACACACACACACACACACACACACACACACACGCTAACTATGTGAATGGAATACCTAGTTAACTAATTAAGTTAACTCCTGCCTATAGGACCCTCTGTGAATGAGCGGTGAGATGGACTCCTGGGTAAAATGTGATTATTGCTGAGAACTCCCTTCCCCAAGTGATGAATCTTTCTACCCTCTGCATCTCTATAAAATCATTTTTAAAAATAAGTATAAAATAAAAATCAAACTGATTTGAGCCTGCCAAACTTATACGAACCAAAACACCTAAACCACTTTAACTAAAAAATCATGTTACCCCTCCATAAAATCCTCAATTTCTTTTTCTGTAAAGTGAGGGTAGGCTCAAATAAAATTTTCTGTTTTGAAAAACTCTTATCATTGATTGAAAGAAAGACAATTCACAGGTAGGAAAAAAAAAGAGGAGAGAGGGAAGAATGGCAGATTCATGAAAAACTTTGAAATGAAGAGCAAGATAATGAAAGTTTGTTATTTTTTAAAAATATTAACAGAATCAAGTTCTGTTCTACCTCTAGGAAGATATTCCTTCACTGAGTATTTTAATGGTAGCTAGAGGGACAGAATAATTTGAAATTGGAAGTTTAGGAAAAAAAAACGCTAGTGATTGGAAGAGTAAGATTCATTTTACCTTTATTTCAAAGAACTTTTAGAAACAATTCAAATGGAAAGGCATTTAATTATATGAGCTTCACAATGACATTATCTTCAAATGAGGCCCGCCTCCTAACATTTGAGGTGGTCAAGGTCAAAAGTACACATTGGGGTCAACAGCCACTATATCTAAATACTTTAAAGTGATAAATCAAGCTAGCAAATTGTTAAATAGATATTTAAGCACTCCTATCTTGACATCTTCATAACAACCTAAAAGATTAGGTTTGAATTTAGATTTCTCAGACTCTTCAGAGTTCCATAGCAGATAATAACAGGAAGGAGGAGGAGAGCTGAACCCCCGCCTCTGGCCTGTGACTTATCCATCCTTGGGAGGATAAAGGTGGAAAAGAAGCCATGGAAGTTGCTTGGACCAGGTGACCTTGGAATTCCTCTGTCCAGGTTACCCCACATGTGGTCTGATAGAGGACACACAGGCTCTGAGTAGGCAATTCCCCTTAGCAACACAGACATCTCACTCCATGGCCAGGGATAAGGCCAAAGGAAGGCAAGGGTAGGGTCCTCAGAAGTTTGGGGACCAGGGTCAGGGACATTTCTCATCCTGGTCTAAGGGTGATACTGCTTCAGATACTTCTTAGTGATCAGTCATCAGATGAGGGAATAAAGAGTAAAGCTTTCATTCTTTTGGGTCCCTTGAAATATCATTTTTCGGGCTTCCCTGGTGGCACAGTGGTTGAGAGTCCGCCTGCCGATGCAGGGAACACGGGTTCATGCCCCGGTCCGGGAAGATCCCACATGCCGCGGAGCGGCTGGGCCCGTGAGCCATGGCCGCTGAGCCTGCGCGTCCGGAGCCTGTGCTCCGCAACGGGAGAGGCCACAGCAGTGAGAGGCCCGCGTACCGAAAATAAATAAATAAATAAATAAAAACAAAAAAGAAATATCATTTTGCAGTGGAGATTTTTATTATGATAATATTAATTGACAAATGGAGAAAAATCAAAAGATGGAAAGATTTGTCTTTTGGTATCATGCAACATTGAGATTTTCTGAAATTCAAGGTCATATTAAAATAAAGCAGAATTGGTTGATTTTTATTATTATTTAGTGCAGTTTTTACATAGTGTGTGATTTAAAACGTAATCTCTAGAGAGGAGGGAGGGAGGGTAGCGAGAATGGAGACTTTTACCCTTCAGTTGGTACCACTCTTGACCGTTGGATTTTTTATTTTTATCATGTAGGTATATTGCATATATGTTAAAACAACAACAAAAATTAAAGAGCTTCTAATAGTCCCATAAGCAAATACAGAATTTTGAATGTTGAATTTAATTATCATCTATATTTCTTTTGGTTCCCAGATGAAGCATTACCAACACAACATATTAGGCAAAGTGATAAATACAAAAACTCTATTTTTTCTTAATGGCAACATTCATATTTGAAGCAAGCTGTCAGTAGCAAACAGCTTTGCTTGAGTAGCCTGGCTTAGCAGATGTCTTTGTTAGGAATGTGACAATTATCACCATTATTTATTTCACTGAATATCAAGTGGTACAGAGGGAAGCCAAGTCCTCCTCAATAGTGCACGTGGTTAATTACATCATGCTCTCCTCACATGCCTTATTCTTTGTTACTTGCTCTTGAAATTATCATAAAAAGACATATCTGACTGACTTAAAACCAAATGCAGTTCAAAGTTACTATCAACTATCACACAAAACTATGTAGACTACATGGGGAAAAGGAAATTATTTTTTTCCAGCCAATTTACTTGCTGTTTAATAGTATTAGGTAACATTTTTTGAGGGCTTAGTCTATACCAGAGAGTGAGTAAGCATTTTACATGCATTATCTCTCTTCATTATAATCAGAAACTCCCCTGATATTTGCATATATATTCTTTCACCTACACTGTGCTGTCCTTTTAACATGTTATTATTTGTTACACTAGTCAATGACTTGTTTTGATATTATAAAAATCATGAATTTTTATCCATTGAATATTTCCAACTATGGAAGTTCTATTATGAATGGAAAATTTATATTACAATAAAGACCAAATCATTGAGGAAAAAAACATAAAAATCTTGCTCCCCCAAATAAGCTAAATTTTATTCTTAATTCTATAAATTTACTTAAGGCAACTCTTTCTATAGAGTTCAAGAATTCAATAAACAATAAAGCACTCACTGTGGGAGCACTTTATATTCATTAGGTTGGATACAAAAATGAATTTAGTCTGTCCCTCTCTTCTTTTTTTTTTTTTCTTTTTGCGGTACGCGGGCCTCTCACTGTTGTGGAGCACAGGCTCCGGACGCGCAGGCTCAGCGACCATGGCTCACAGGCCTAGCCGCTCCACGGCATGTGGGATCTTCGGGGAACGAACCCGTGTCCCCTGCATCGGCAGGCGGACTCTCAACCACTGTGCCACCAGGGAAGCCCTGTCCCTGTCTTCTAAGTGTATGGTCTAATGGAGAAGAGAAACAAACAATTGGATGCCAAACTAATTGTGCTAAATTCTGTGTTCCAGATATCAACCAAGTACTTAATAATGCGGGGAGGCTGTTGTTTTGACTTTGGTGGTGGGGAAAGAGCATTTTGGAGGAGAATGATGTGAATTAGGCTTTGAAGACCAGGTAAACTTACAAAAGCTGATCTGGAAGGAAGGGTGAGTGACAGAGGAAATAGTTTAAGAAAAGCAACTGAGCATAGGACCTGTTTGGACTTGTCACATGCCAGGGTGCAAGAATTTAGTGGGAGATAAGGCTAGAGTGATGGATTTAGACCAAATCATGGAGGGCTTTGACAGTAGAAGGCAATGGGTAGGAAAAGAAAGTCTGAGCTCAAAGTGACACACCTTTGGAAGATGACTAGCAGTAGTGTTCAGAAAAGCCAACATTTAAGGTATTACTGGGGAAAGACAATTAAATGAACCAAAGAAAGGGAAAGGGTTATTGTTGTTGTTGTTTAATGCAAAAGCACTTAACATGTGAATAGCAAAGTTGATTTGCTATTATTCCACTAAATGGAGGAAAAACAAACTGAAAACAGGAGACCATTTAGGAGGCTATGCAATGGTCCAGGCAAGAATTAATGAGTTTCTGAAGAAAGGTAGTAAACAGAGGAGATTGATTTGAAAGATAATGGTGGAAAGAGATCCCATGGGGTTTGAAAGATAATGGTGGAAACAGATCCCATTGGGTTGATTAGCCAAGATCAAAAACCCAGGAGTGAGGCTTCCCTGGTAGCGCAGTGGTTGAGAATCCGCCTGCCGATGCAGGGGACACGGGTTCGTGCCCCGGTCCGGGAAGATCCCACATGCCGCGGAGCAGCTGGGCCCGTGAGCCATGGCCACTGAGCCTGTGTGTCCGGAGCCTGTGCTTCGCAACGGGAGAGGCCCGCATACCGCAAACAACAACAACAACAACAACAACAAAAAAAAACCCAGGAGTGAAAAGTGATGAGTTTAATTTAGATCAGACTTAATACATCAGTGTGGGATGCTCAGCATATAGTTAGGAACAGGGTGTAAATAAGGGAAGACAGATAAGGGCTAAAGGTACAGAGCTGGGAGTCAGTCTTAAAAAGAGGATAGCTAGGTAGATCAAGCTGTAAAATAGGATGAGATTACCAAGGGACTGTCAAGACTTAAAGTAGAGAGGACTGAACACTGAATCTTCAGATTAAAGGGCTTGTTTTAAGGCAGGGAAGGTGTGAGGCAGGTTAGGAATCTTGGGAGAAAACTAAACAGAAGCAGTCCATGAGGCAGGAGGACCAAAAGAATGTAATGTGGGCTCCAGTGGAGATGAGAGTTCTAGTAAGAAGAGGGTGGTCAATGTTGTCAAATTCTGCTGAAAACAGAATTTGAGCAGAAGGTCTACGAAGATGTTTTGGCTTTAAGACTTTCCATAGGCTGATGGTGCTGAGGATCAAGAGGGAGAAGAAACCAAGGTAGATGAAGAGGAAGATGATTGACAGAAATAGCATGAACAGAAATTAGAATCAAGGGAGAGTATTAGGCCAGGAAAGAAAGGTTTGTAGATATCAAGGGGGGTTGGGGGATGCACAGAAAATGGAAAGGGAGTAGATGAAGGGGAGAAAATGGAAGGGCATCAAAGTCAAGAAGGACCCAGGGAGGGAGGAGAGAAAAGGAGAGATGGAAACACTGGCCTTAGAAGGAAATCAGGAAAAGTCTTCAGAGACTGGAGGGAAGACAAAAGGAATGGGTGGTAATTTGAACAGAATGAAATTTATGTAGTATTCATATCAGGTGTTCTCCAGCTTCCCATAATGTAGGTAGCAAAAGAGGGTGGAGGTAGGCGTAGAAATTGAAAGGGAGTACAGAAGATTGGAACAACAGCTATGTGTATTATAAGGGTGAATTGATGATAGGTAAGAAAAGGAATTCCCAGGGTTATTGAATTCCCAGACATATTGGAAAAATATATTTTAGAGCATCCAATCAACCTGGTTATGTCTATTTTCTCCAGAATTGTTCAGCTGCCTAGAAAAGGAACAAGAAGAAACAGATGGTTGGCCTAACCAGGTCTGGAGATTGACACGACAGTTGTGAACCAAGATGAGTGAAATAAGTCATTAGGTTGCAGGTCCGGCGAGCACAGTGGGAAGAACTGTTCCTGAGATTCCTCAGGTAGGTGGCTTGGGACATCCTGAGAGGCCAGGAAGGCTGGCAAATGGAGAAAGAGCAAAGGGTATGGGCCTGAAAATGTGAAGGATGGGTCAGAAAAAAGTGAGGTAATAGGAGAGAGAGACAGATAGTGGTCAGAGGAAACTTTTCAAGTTTGAGAGTCTCAAATGTGGAGACGTTACGGATGATGGTGAAAACTAAGGTGTGGCGACACTAAGGGAGATCTGAGGCAGAATGAGATGGAGCCACAGAGCTCAAGGCAAAGGAACTGATAGGTCAGAGAGTTAGAAAGATTATCAACATGGAATTTGAATCCCAAGGGAAAATACACTGGCTATAGGTGAGATTTTTTTATACGACTAAAAACACATTAATGTGATATTAAAACACATGAGCAGCTAGAAAAATACTTGGAAGGAAGACGTTCAACCTTGTTCATTCAATAAATACATATTGAGCTGTGGGTTTAATGTGAAACTATATGCAATAAACATGATGTGGTGGATTCCTCCCAAGCAATGGTTTCATTAAGATTAAGATTTTGCTTCCCACTGTCAAAGAGTATAACTTAGCACCTGATGACCTCATACTAAAAATGGAAAATACAGGGCTTCCCTGGTGGCGCAGTGGTTGAGAGTCTGCCTGCTGATGCAGGGGACATGGGTTCGTGCCACGGTCCGGGAAGATCCAACACGCCGCGGAGTGGCTGGGCCCGTGAGCCATGGCCGCTGCGCGTCCGGAGACTGTGCTCCGCAACGGGAGAGGCCACAACAGTGAGAGGCCCGTGTACCGCAAAAAAAAAAAAAAAGGAAAATACAAACTTGGAAGAAAGAAAACGGTAGAAAAGCTAAACCTTGTCACATCACCATATACTTAAATGAATGGTTGAACCAAGTAAATAATAGTGATTCCCAGGAAATTACTCATATTCAGCATGAAACTACTAACCACTCCCTAATGTTTTGGCTTAGAGTATAAACTCACACTCAGAGACTCTTTCTACAGTCGATGAACCCAGACCTGCAGCCTCTCTCACTCGGTTGTCATAATACTAGCTTGGTGGTGGGATATCTGTAGTCATGAATGCAGGAACCACAGTAAACTGGGCTCACTGGTCCTTTGTAGCCCAGATGGGGACACAGCCACAATTTTCTAAAGTTCTAAAAATAGGTTGTTTTTTTAGAGACAAGTACTCTATTATATACACTCATCAGGAGATTGTGCAGAGTTTGGGATGTTGTAATCATCCAACTCAAAGAGGAATTGTTAGCCAGATGTTGAAAAATATATGCAAATTGGCTCTGGGAGTACACGTTATCTCTAAATCTTCTCAAAGAATGTTGACCTAGTCCTAAAGCATTTATTTACACATTCTTTTCAAACCATCTTTAAACTCAGAAGCCCCATTTTGCATCACATAGGTTAGTCCAATATAGACAGTGTTGATAATTATTGAAGCTGTGTGATGGATATGAAGATTTACTATACTCTTCTCCCTACTTTAAATATGTTTGAAACTTTCCATACTAACAAGTTTTGTTTTAAAGGCAAAAAAGGAGATAAGTCCTTTTATTGTGCTTGTATAGCAATGAGACCCCTTTCTTGCTTTTCCCCTTCCTGCTGACATACACTGTAACCTATCAGAAATTGCTTATCCCAGTTCCATTTTTTCCAGAACAAATTAGAATGTACTAACGTTAAGATTTGAATGGTATAACATCATTATTATTTCAAATATTCCTTCACGCTTCATAAAACTCTTCCATATGCTGTCATTTCATTTACTTCCATGGAACTTCTGTACTCACAGGCATTCTTCCAAATAGTTGCTATCCCAAAAGAAAACAGGCTTTAATCATTCAGTAACCAATCTTCATCGAACATCTAGTATGTGCCATTATTTTAACATTATTTTTAAATTCCATGGCTAAATATCTTTGTAAGGAAAAAAATAACACCCAACAGAAAACTTTTATTTGCTCCATAAACATTTATTAAGCACCCACTATCTGCAAGGTAGATACTCCAGTCTTGGCTACCCATCATGCTAGGAACTTCTGCATTGAAGCAAGAATGGGTGATGGTTAGTGAGATGGCCCTTGCAATGAGGGAAGAGGAGCTTTTTAAAGAATGCATATCTCCAGGCTCTGCACACAGAGAAGTTTAGGTCTGGGTGGTTCCAAAAGGGTTGGGAACCCCTGGTCTAACTCACCAAGTCTGACGGGAACCAGAGCAGACTCTAGTCTTACTGAAGCTGGCACTGCCATCTATGGAGTGTAGTTGGTGGGTGTAAAGCAGGCAGGATACGTGTTTGCAGCTTCATCCTGATGCTGAAAAGGATAAGAAAACAGGGTGCAAGCCTAGAGAAAAACTCAGCAGGATTTGGACAAGTGGTCAGGACTCGGAGCTGACTGGGCTTAGGTTCAAGGCTGGGCTTTGGTCCTGGTGGAATTCTCAGCAGGGACCCAGAAAGGATTGATTGTATATTCATTCGGTCCCTTTTGTGTAACAGGCACTGTGCAAAGCTCTTTACTTACAAAATCTCATTTTATCCTCATGACAGCCCTGTGAGACAAGTTGACTTGCCCAAGGTCAGATGGCCAGTAAGTGGATGAGTTGTATTTGAACCTAAGTCTATTCTGAATGCAAAACCTATACTCTTTCTGTCTCTCTGTGGTATCTACAGGGACTGGGGCAAAGGCTTGCCAGGCTTACACAGGGGTGATAGCTAGGAAGATCATTTGACAGTAAAGGACTCTGCTCACATGAGGCATCAGGCAGCTGACTATTTCCATCCTCACTCCACTCACTAGTGGTTAAAATAAATTCCCAGTGACTCGTGACTGACAGGGTTCTCATTATTCCCAGATTATGTCCTAGGCAGCGTAGTAAAATTGGCAAATTTGTCTTTGTGTCCCCAGCATCCCCAATTTTACCTGTTTCTTCCCCAATCCCTGAGAAGGGGCCTACTGTCCTCATGATCTTCACCTCCATTCACATCAAGTAGTACATGTCTGATGACAGATGAAAGCATTTTGCTTTTGGGACCTACTGCTTTCGAACAAAGAGCAGGCAGTTAGAGGAATGACGTTGATATCAGAGGCAGGAGCTAGGAAGGATTGGGGAGATATGCTGAATTCCCTGAAATCACACTTGTAGATAGGTGGTAGCACATTCAAATGGATCCTATTGCTGCCTGAAGAGGAATGATAACATTTCAGGGGATGGGATGATCAAGAGTCCTGCTGCTCTAGAGATTCTCTTGAAGTACTTTTCATCCCACAGTACCAGCCTATCTGTACAAAGTCCTCATTTTCACAGGAAACAATACATATGTGTGTGCTTCTCACAGAGATGGTAATCAGTGGGCATAATCCATCAAAGCCTCTTTCTTTTGATAACTGAAGTTATAGACCCAGACACTGCTTTATCAATATTCCAAATACCAGTACTGCCCTCCCCTACAATCAACAGAGTAAACAAGAGTGGCTCTCCTAGTACTCACCCACCACCCTTCAATCATTGTTAATGAGAACCCGAAATTCTGGAATTTTCCTCGACTTATCAAAATCACTTGTAAGTCCAAAAATGTTCTGGCAAATATTTTTGATTAGTGGCTATGAAATATGGATAGATGGATGGATGGGTGGATGGATGGATGGATAGATACATAGATTGATTTAGATTTAAAGGTGGTAGCTTGGGGCTTCCCTGGTGGCACAGTGGTTAAGAACTCCTGCCAATACAGGGGATACGGGCTTAAGCCCTGGTCCGGGAAGATCGCACATGCTGTGGAGCAACTAAGCCCATGCGCCACAACTACTGAAGCCCGCGTGCTAAGAGCCCGTGCTCCGCAACAAGAGAAGCCCCCGCTCACCGCAACTAGAGAAAGCTCGGGCACGGCAACAAAGACCCAATGCAGCCAAAAATAAATAAATAAAAATAAATAAACTTTATAAAGGTGGTAGTTTGCTGAAAGAATATAGTAATGACCTGTAAATGTGATAACATTAAGCTGGATGACAATTTTCTGTATCCTGTATATAAAACAGAACAGTAATTTTATAAGGCAACATAGTAAAGTAGACCAAAGGTTTTTTTTTTAGGTTTTTGACCGCACCCCATGGCATGTGGGATCTTAGTTCCCCAACCAGGGATCAGACCCGTTCCTCCTGCATTGGAAGTACAGACTCTTAACCACTGGACCGACCGCCGGGGAAGTCCTTTCATTGCTTATTAACTGTGCAACTTTTGTAAATTACTTGACTTCTCTGAGCCTTGATTTCTGCCATGATAAAATCAAAACGGTAAAACTTGCCTGAAGAAGTTTTTTGTGAGGACTGCGTGTAATATATGATATGTTAAGTCCCTAACAATGTCTGGGACGTAGGGACTCAAACTTTTTTGTTGAATGAATAAATAGTAGATGCTCAATACAGGCCATTTTTGTTATTTTTTTACAGTATTTGTCAAACTTCATAGGCTTTAAACCTGTCTATACCATGTTCCTCATTAATGCTTTCATATTTTAATTACAAAAGCAAACACATCTGTTGCAAAAATTCAGATTATATAAGTGTACAAATAAAAAGTGAAAGGCCCTACTTCCATACCTTAGAGGTAACTACTGTTAAGAGTTTGATATATATTTTTTCAGACCTTTTTCTAGGCCTATACAAATATATGATATAATTTCTAAACATGAGTTTATACTATACACAGTGTTCTGTAACTTGAGTTTTTTATATAAGATCTTGGACATCTTTCCAGACGCAGTATTCTATTTGTATGGGTTAGACTGTAATTTATTATACAAATCTCCTATAAATAGACAATTATGTTATTTACTATTTTTTGCTGTTTCAACCAGTGTTGCAATAAACATCCTTATGAAAAATTTTTTTGGCATATATGCTAGTTATTTTTCTAGGATAAATTTCTAGAAGAGGAATAGCCTAGTCAAAGGACACACACACACACACACATATATATATATATATATATATATATATTTTTTAACGGTTAAGCTATAGGTACAGGCTCTTTTAATTTATTTTATTTTTATTTATTTTTGGCTGTGTTGGGGCTTCGTTGCTGTGCGTGGGCTTTCTCTAGTTGCAGAGAGCAGGGGCTACGCTTCGTTGCAGTGCGCGGGCTTCTCATTGCTGTGGCTTCTCTTGTTGTGGAGCACGGGCTCTAGGCACACGGACTTCAGAAGTTGTGGCTTGCAGGCTCTAGAGCGCAGGCTCAGTAGTTGTGGTGCACGGGCTTAGTTGCTCCGCGGCATGTGGGATCTTCCCGGACCAGGGCTCGAACCCGTGTCCCCTGCATTGGCAGACAGATTCTTAACCACTGCGCCACCAGGGAAGCCCCAGGACACACATATTAACTAGACTCTGCCAGCTTGCACGAAGAGTGTTATGGGCTGAATCATGTCCCCTCAAAATTCACGTTGAAGCCCTAATTCCCAGTACCTCCGAGTGTGACTGTATTTGGGCCTTTAAAGGGGGTGATTAAGTTAAAATGAGGCCATTAGGGTGGGCCCTAATCCAGTCTGACTGGTATCCTTATCAGAAGAGGAAATTTGGACAAAGAGACACCAGGGATGGGCATGCACAGAGGAAAGACCATGTGAGGACACAGAGAGAAGGCACTCATCTACAAGCCAAGGGGAGAGGCCTTTGGAGAAGGCAGTCACCTTGATCTTAGGCTTCAAGCCTCAGAACTATAAGAAAATAAATTTCTGTTGTTTAAACTACCCAGACTGTGGTATTTATTACAGCAGCCTGAGCAAACTAATACAGAGGGGTTTTTCTCAAGGTCCTTGTGGCCCTTCTGCTTTGAGCTGAGGTCCGTGTGGTATAAGCAAGCTGTTCAAGCCACTTGTTCCCTACTTTCTTCATCCCATGTTCTCTCTGTCCTTTCCTTTATTGTCCTCACTCTCCTTGCTCATTGCAGTTTATTTAATAAGGGGTGTTTATTATGACCCTTGGGGGATTTGAAAGATGTTTGTGAACAATTTGTTTTTTGATGTGCCTCATTCTGGTTGGTATGGCATTAAAATAACGGGAAGAAGATATTAAGGTATTTTCCCATTGACTTATCCTCCATTTTCATTATGTGAACTATGAAACAAAGAAAATCTTTTCCACATAATTTTGCTTACATTTCTTCCACTGATTGGCTAGGTCGAGTTCACACACCCCTTGAGACCTCATTTTAACACATTCCCTCTCCCTGACCATCCCTTCCCCCTCAGCCTTCATTATATCTGATGTGTGTGTTTTTCTGGGAGAAAGTAGGGAGGAAACTTGAAATTACCCCAGGATCCACATTCTGCTCTGCAGCCATCCTCAGTAACTTTCGCATATTTGACATTCTTTCAATTTCCTGAAGAAGAGTGACTCACCCAAAATTACACAGCCACAGTAGATGGAATAATTGGTCTCAAGGTCTCCTAATATTTCTTTCTTCCTTCAGCAATTCCTTTTACTTGTAAAGTGAGAGATTGCTTTACTGGAGACTGCTGTGTGCTAGAGACAAAAGGAAAGGAAGAGGGAAAGTACCTGCCATTGACTGAAAAAAGGGTTATACTTGTATGATCTCTTCATTCTCTGCATTTTCTTTTCAGAGTACACGTTGGTTGCTTATGTACCACACCACACCGTAGGTTTGGGGAGCTTGTGCTTACTTTTCCCCAACAGGGTAGTAATATATCTTAGGAGGCTAAGAGTCAGGCCTGCCTCTACTTCGAAGTGATCAGGAGGGAGAGAGAAGGGTGAGAGGCAGCAAGGATGAAACAAGAGGAGTAAAGGTGGACCTTCTTCTCTCTGCGCAACCTTGCTAACAGAAGTGTCAGCTAAGCCTTTCACTTGAGTGCCAGGACGATGCCAAAAGCAAACAAACACAGAAATCTCATGGGGATGTTAAAAAGAAAAACAGATAAATCTATCTGGGGGTGAAGGGGAGATTGTATAGGAAAGTGTTTTTTGGTTTTGTTTTTTGCATGACTTTTTTCTTAATGTGTTTGTATGTGTGTAATGGAAGCTGAGGATAAATTAAAGAGCAAATATGAAGATAATAATCCTTCCTATTTGCAATACTCAAGTTCCATTTTTGGGCCCTTTTTTGGTGTTGCTTTTTCTACTCTATTCAGTTTCCTATGACACATATGAACCCTATAAACATATGCAATTATTTCCAAAACATTTTGGTACTTTCCAAAAAATTTGGGGTGTCTACTAGGTGCAAGGCATTATGCTGGGTCTGCACAAAATAAAAAGATAGCTAAGCTTCTGTCTATCCTTAGGGTCTGCAGTCTCAGTGTTCCCGGTGAATCTGAGGTTCTTGATGTCTCGTCGCAGTCAGAATTCAGTGAGAGACAAAGTGATAGGTAAGAAGTGGATTTATTTAGAGAGAAACACACTCCACAGACAGAGTATGGGCCATCTCAGAAGGTGAGATGCCCCGAAATATGGCGTGGTTAGTTTTTATGGGCTGGGTAATTTCATAGGCTAATTAGTGGAAGGATTATTCCAATTATTTCAGGGAAGGGGTGGAGATTTCCAGGAATTGGGCCACCACCCACTTTTTGGCCTTTTATGGTTAGCCTTAGAACTGTCATGGCATTGCTGGGACTGACATTTAGCATGCTAATGTATTACAATGAGAGTATGATAAGGCTCAAGGTCCATTAGAAGTCGAATATTCTGTCATCTTGGACCAGGTTGGTTTTAACCAGTTTTTGTCATGTCCTATGCCTATGTCATTTTTTTCAAGGTTGTGCCCTGCCCACTTCCTTCCTGTTTCAATAGCAAAAGTAATTCATGGTCATGTTAGCTTATAGATTTGTAAAAGCAGCTAAGTTTTAGAAGAGAAAACATTTTAATTGTCTAATGCTCATTGACAGCATCTAAATGTCACTGACGTTTAGCTCAAACCAAAAACATTTTGAAATAATAAGCAATTAAATGAACACTTTTATCAGAAACAAGGATTTCAGAATAGTTTGCTCACTTGTATGTTGTAAATTGTAAAAGGAAAAGGGTTACACCCACACCATATGTGAACTATAGGACTATAAAGTGATATAATATCATCTGCAATACATCTGCTTCATTTAAATGCAAATTCTAACATTTATAGTTTCAGTAGTTGGTCTCGTGGCCTTATACATAACATGAAAAAAATAATATTTGAGGAAGTTTTTGAATTTGTAGGTGGCTGATGTAGTTATAAGATTTCTTCCAATTCTTTTTTTTTTTTTTAAGAAGATGTTGGGGGTAGGAGTTTATTAATTTATTTATTTTTGCTGTGTTGGGTCGTCGTTTCCGTGCGAAGGCTCTCTCTAGTTGTGGCAAGTGGGGGCCACTCTTCATCGTGGTGCGCGGGCTTCTCACTATCGCGGCCTCTCTTGTTGTGGAGCACAAGCTCCAGACACGCAGGCTCAGTAGTTGTGGCTCACGGGCCTAGTTGCTCCGCGGCATGTGGGATCTTCCCAGACCAGGGCTCGAACCCGTGTTCCCTGCATTAGCAGGCAGATTCTCAACCACTGAGCCACCAGGGAAGCCCTCTTCCAATTCTTAAGATATTAGATTCTATTAAGACACAAATGTAGCCTTTTGAAATAAGAATTCCAGGAGGAAATACCTATAGTTCAACATTATTGTTTAATGCTGTGCTGCTACCATTTTGGATACTAAAGATGGCCATTATTTTTGTTTCATAAAATGTGTTTATCTGTTTATAGTGGTTGACTGGCAAGATGTTATCATTTACTGCCAAATTTCTAGAAGCAAATCAAGGGAAAAGAGTATCAGCTAAAAAGTAAATAAATAAATGAATCTCAATCACAATTCCTTCCATGAAATGGATCACATCATGGGTAACAATCACAAACATTATCATTTGATCTTTTATTTTTTTATCAGACGCATAAGCATCTCTCTAAAATAGGTACCAATCAATGTCAAATGCTTAAAGGTATAGTACAAGAAAGAGTCTTTAAGTTGTTGGGAGCCTCATAAAGGGAGTAATGACACAGTATTTTAACTATTACTAAGCATTTGTCCTCCGCCAGTAAACCTTCATGGTAATCCAATGCAATTGCTTCACATAAAGCAAGCACATTAGTCTGGCACAGGCATTTGCTTCCTCTCTGAATTTCCTGTTTTCCTGGATATGAGATCTCTGAGGTCCACCTTCAGGAACTAGTCACTCACTCAGAGGTCTGCTAGGAAAAGTGGTTTTGAGAGGGTAAGTTCCTATTGCTTAAAGTGACAGCCTTGTTCTAATGTAACACGTTCCATCTACACAAACTTAAGTACAATTCAATTCACTTTCACAAACCTCTTATATAGCAGGAGGCATTCAGTCATTGCCAAAGTCAATATATTAAGTCTGGTTGTTGAAGGCAGCTGGTTTCCCATAAAACCATGTGTCCCTATTTCCTATTTCAGTCAGTTTATTATTCAGTGGTAGGAAATGCCAAAGGGAGTTGGCAACAATGGCATTTTCCACTTATAATAGATTTTTTTTCATGTACTTTGGATTTTTCTCCAATATTGTGCTCAGTGGTATTTCTACCATGTAATCAGATTGGATGGCTCACAACGTGGTGATGACTGGCAAGGAAACCTCAAGGTAAATGACTTCCTCTATTCCCTCAATCCCAGAGGCAACTGTGCTGCCAATCTTATTACCAGGGACATGGAGTCCTCAGAGGAAAGTGGGACTCCCATCTGCATTAGAAGTAAGTTTCCAGGAGAGCCCTGGAATTTGAAAATTCCTTGAGGCTCCAGTATTTAACTGAGATAAATGAGCCCTCCCGGGGCAGTCTGGATTCAGACATCCTATTTCTGTGCTGCTTTCTCCCCCACTCCCTCCTTGGCTGGTGAGAAAAAGAAAAACTCCTCCTTCTAAGGTAAAGAATTTAAGAATGAGAGCTATTTGCTGTTTGTTTAAATCTCTGGTCTTCAAATTGCATGGTTCTCTCATTTTATTTTATTTTTTTGTTTTGTTATTACTGCTGTGTCTTTTGGCCTCTCTTCCTCTGTGGGGTAAAGTTTGATCTTTACAAAGGAAGAGGAAGTATGAGGCTTTAATTTTTCTAATTTCTGTTCACTCGTTGTATAACCTTGCAGGTGTCACTTGACTTCCTGTACCGTACAGATTCTTAATCTATAAAAGGGCATGTCAATATCTATTCCCTTTCATTTGTAAAACATAACACTGCCAATTATTTTAGTTAAATTCTTTGATCTCAATAGAACTTTTCTCTGATAACTATGCTATTCGATCGTGAATTTAACACTAGAATGCACTACTAGTTTTCAAATATTTAAATTTTAAATACAAAAGTATTTAAACCATACTTACCTTGATTCCCTGTGTTTGTATTTCATTACACTTAAAACAGATTTTGTGGGTGGTAGAATATTTCTGTTGGGGAATATCTTGAATTATGAGGTTTCATATTCAAAATGTGACTTGAACAAAATATACTCTCATATTCATTAATAATATGAAACTAAATTAGCTTCAGCTTTTGTGAATAAGTTATGTCTTTTTCACAAGAAAAAAAGTTTTAGTTAGTTAATGACTATTTTACATATCATTTCTTAATGCTCTTCTACTGTTCTTTAAAGGAGAAAAGTACTCAAGGGCTTTTTGGATATTTGGACATTACTGTAAACAAAGAAATATTACAGATTTCCTAACCCACTTCATAAAATACACATCTGAAATTTCAAGCTCCACTCCTACCACCCAGCCAGACTATGTCTGCTAAGTTTTGGCAATGTAGTAAACAGGACAAACTTGTTCTATAAGAAGCGCCATCTCACTTATGATGTCATTTTCTGAATTGGTGCTTAAGGAAAACCTTCGTATAGACCTAATAGCATTCACATGTCTTTCTTCTTGCATTAAAGGAAGAAGTACCTGAAAATTGTAAAAAACAAACAAACAAACGAAAACCCATCTTACCCTTTCACCAGACCAAATGTCTAGCAAATGAGAATAGGATTCAGGAAAACAGAGGAACAAATCTCTCCATCTGATATCTTGTGTATTTGAAAAGTGTGAGATATTTGAACTTTGTCGCAGGCTCTTACAAATTCTGAGACCTTGAGTAAATCACTTCACTTCTCTGAACATTGGTTTCCTCGTTTGAAAAATAAGGGTAATATCTATTCCACAACATTGTTATATCAGTTAAATTTGATTGATGAGAAATGGCTGGCTATAAAAATTCTTATCGTCAAGTCAACTATCAGATTATGATAGGTAGTCCTGCTCTATTACCAAAGCTAGAACGTAGCATATTTATCATAGACAATTACCAAAACAATTGCATTCGTATAACACTTCATAGTTTACAAAGTACATTCACCTAAAAAATACTTTCACTTATGCATATTCAGATAATAAGCCTGGGTGTTTTTTTGCCTATTCAGATATTAATTCTGGGCATTTGGGGAGAAGCTTTAAGAAACATTCAGCAGCTGTGTGCCAGAGTTTTGGCAAACTGACATTCATTAATTATTTAGCACATCTACATTGAACACACATAATATGTGCTAGTGTAGCAATTCTCAAACTTTTGGGCTCAGGATCTCTTTACATTCTTACAAATTATTGAGGATCCCAAAGACTTTTTGTTTATGTGGAATGTATTTATTGATATTACTGTATTCGAAATTAAAACTGATAAGTTAAAAAATATGATTTATTCATTAAAAAACAATAAATCCACTAAATGTTAACATAAATAACACACTTGTATGAAAAATAGCCATATCTTCCAAAACAACAACAACAAAATAGTTTGAATGCCATTGTTTTACATCTTTGCAAATCCCTTTAATATCTGGCTTAATATTAGACAACTGGATTATTTGTGTTCTCACATTCATTCTGCTGCAGTTAACACACTTCATGTAGTGTCTGGAAAACTCCACTATTACGCTCATGAGAGACTGAAAATGAAAAAGGTTAAAAAAAAAAAAAAAGACAGGGCTTCCCTGGTGGCGCAGTGGTTGAGAGTCTGCCTGCCGATGCAAGGGACACGGGTTCGTGCCCCGGTCCGGGAAGATCCCACATGCCGCAGAGCGGCTGGGCCCATGAGCCATGGCCGCTGAGCCTGCGCGTCCGGAGCCTGTGCTCCGCAACAGGAGAGGCCACAACAGTGAGAGGCCCGCGTACCGCAGAAAAAAAAAAAAAAAAGACAAAGTCTTAGTATTATAATTAAAATAATTTTGACCTCATGGATTCCCTCACATCTCAGAGACCTACCTCCCTCAAGGGTTCACCATTCCACACATTAACCACTGAGCTAGTGTCTAGGATCCAGTTGTGACTCAAGAAATAGTTGCTGAATGAAGTAATGAATACCATACCTTGTGCTAGGTGTTGGGGACACACAAATGAACAAGACAGAAGTCCCTGGCCTTAAGGAGCTTAGATTCCAATGGAAGAGACAAATATTTACAAAACTGTGCTATCAGTACCACCACTGGAGTAAATACAAGATCCTGTGGGGTGTAAGAGGGTACCCTGCCCAATCTTGGGACATCAAAGAAGGATTTTAGAGAACATGATGAGACTTAAAGGAGAAAGCCAGGTAAGGAATGCAAGTATAAAAGGAGAGTGAAGTGTCCCAGACATAGGGAGAGGCAAGACTTGCTAGAGTTTAGAGAGAGAGCAAGCCATGGCAGATTGACCATTAATAAGAAAATGTATCATGTAAGTTTCCTGAGGGATAATTTGAAGACTTTATATAGGGGACTGACATAAGTTTAGAAAGTTCACTCTAGGTACAATGTGAAGAATGAATTGGAGTAAAACAGGGTGACAGGGCAGAAAGACTATTGCAGAGTTGAGGCAGGAGATAATATTGGCCTAGCTGGAATAGTAGTAATGGAGATGGAGAGAAATGCAGAAATTAGAGATATATGAGAAAGAAAAACTGCCAGGACTTTCTGATGGCTGTAGGAGGTGAGAGAGAGGGAGGGGCCGAGTATTAACACCCACATTTCTGGCTTAGGCAGTTGGGTTGATGATGATACCACTTAGAGACTGGGAACATAAAAGCACATATAATGAAAATGAGTTTAATTTGGGATATACTGTTTTGAGAACATCAAGACATATATTTTGAGGGCAGTCAGGTATGTAGGTTTATAGAAAGGAGAAAGAACTGGACTAGAAATTTATGCTTAGGAGTTATCAGCCTATATATGGTCACTGAGCCATGGAACTGAATGAGATCACTAAAGGAGAGTATAAAAAGTGAGATAGGAATAAACTGACTAGGATACATCTCTGAGGTACATGGACACTTAAGTGACAGGCAGAAGATAAAGGTTCTAGAAGGTAAAATGAAGCCCGAGATGTAGGAGGAAAGCTAGGAAAGTGTGGTTTCACAAATCAAGGGATGTAAATACAGCAGGTCACTAGTATCAAATGTTCAAGTAAAATTTTTTTTAAAGTGTCCACTAGGTTGAACGAAAAGGTTGTTAGTGATCCTTGTTGAGAATTTCAGTGGAGTGATAGAGACAGAACCCAGAAATTTATTGAGTAAATAAATAATTCATTGAGTGAAGTTCCTGGGAAGGTAGGAAGAGACAGAATCCAAAGAGTAGGCCAAAGAGATGGAATACAGAGAACATGTAGAAATATGTGCCTCAGACGGGGGGACACCTGATCCATTGTGATGTCTGAAAGGTGGGTGTAGATGTAGGTAGGCTTATGAATGTGGAGGCAGGAAGTTGTTGGAGTTCTTCGCTGATGCATTCTAATTTTTGCTGAGAATAAATGAGGGAGTTGGTTTGAAAACAGTGGAGAAAATCTGAAGCGGCTGTTGTGGAAGAGAGCTAACTAGGGAAACGAGCATTGCTTGGCAAAGTTGAAGGCCCATTTAAGATTGGACATTATAAATATGTAGTGAAAACAATCCACATAGTCTATCCAGAATTTCAGGTCAGTTTTTGGTTTCTAAAAAGCTATTTCTGAATCAGAAGGTTAAGGTCTAGACTATATTTTATTTACAAATATAATACTGTAGACAGTGCAGTAGAGATCATGAAACTAATACAATAATTATCTCTCTCTCCATCCCCTCCCAATATAATTTATAATACACAGGTGCATGCACACAAACTCACACACATTACGTATAATATCATTGACTATTAGAACTCCTCAGGGAGGAAGTTCCATAAGATGTCATAATCTCAGTGCTTGTAACCCTCCATTTAATTTTCAGTGGAAAGTGGTGAAGCTATTATTGTGTGGGATGGAATTTGTAGGACAATATGAACAAACCTCAGGCAAAGAACTTATTATTTATATTAAGAACTTATCCATTTTTCAGAGAGCAAAATAACAAAATTCACCTCTCTCACATCCATTAAGAGATTCCCCTCAAAGAAACATATCCACAGAGATGGGAGGCAGAGATTTTCTTTTTTATAAACTATTAGATTTTATTAAACAATAATGGTATTCAGAATAATTTTATATTTTAAAATAATCTGTGCATAGGTAACATTTATTAAGCATATACTATGGACTGGGCACATCTAACTCTCACAAAAACTCCATTAGATAAGTATTACTCCCATTTATAGATGAGGAAACTGGATCACAGAAAGGTTAAGAAAGTTGTCCTTGGGCATTTGGCTAGAAAATGGTAGAGGTGGGATGTGAATCCACGCAGTTTGACTCCAGAGGCCACACATTTAAATTCTCTGCTGCACTGCCTTCTTCAAAGAAGAAATTTAACAAAATTTTCCAAGTAAAGGGCTCCTGTGAGGTTTCAGAAATTTAACACAATGATTGGTTGAGCAGACAAATTGTAACACACTTTATGAGCAATTTAGTAACAATGGAGACTTCAGAAACAGTATCAAGAATAAGCTGTTTCCTTAGATAAAATTTCCATTAAAAATTTACTTGGAAACTTTTCAAGTATACAGAGGAGTGCAGACAATAGTTACAATTTAACACTCATGTATCCTCCACCTACCTTTAATGTTTTGTCACATTTTCTGCAAATTATTTTTGGTAGAAAATGAAACATTCTATGAGGTGAACCCGGTTACATTCCCTTCTCCTCCTCTCTGGCACTAACCGCTACTCTGAATTTGGTATCTATCATTTCCTTACATGATACACAGTTTGAGCTCACAGTTTCTTGTTTTTAAACTTTTATTTATTTATGGTATACCATATACATCTTTCTGTAAGTTGCTTTTTTTCTCAATTTATGTTAATGAACTCTAAATTAATATTACTAATAGTTTTAGTTCATTAATTTCCATCTTTTAGCATTCTGTGTACGTCAATTTGTCCAATAATGTAACTTGTTCATCCATTCTCCCGTAAGTGGACATTTAAATTGTTTCACTAATATAAGCAATGCTGCTATGAACATTCTTGTGCGGGCTCATAACTACATATGTATATATTCTATAACATGCAGTTTAACAGGAAAGATAATACGTGTGCATGAACTATACAAACGAAGACAGCGATTAGTTTTTATGAAAGGTACAAAAGATCACGGGTTGTTCTGAGCAATACGAGGCTACTTTCACTAGAAAATATTTAGGGACGGCTCCAACGACCAAGCGACATTCACTGCTAATTAATAGTACGAGACCACACATTTTAACCCTTAATTACTCTTTAACTGATACCCAATAGTTTCACGTGTGTCCATTCAGTTTCTCAACTAGAGTGTGAGCGCCAGGAGGACCGAACCGGGCACCAACAGGCTGAGCCAATACGAGTGTGACCGTGGAGAATCCGCAGTGGAAGCTGCAGCAGCCGACCTGCTGGCTGTGCCAGGCCACCGGAAAGTGACAGCGCGAGGGCAATGTCGGGGCAACCAGGGCCTAATCTCACTTTTCACTCCTAAAGTCAAAGAAGCTGAGGAAACAGGGACGGTGGGGGCACAGACACCTGCCTCAAATTGTCTCTCCACTTAACTCACAATGCTGCCAGGTCAGTAGCTAGGAGCGGAAGCGTGTACGCGGCCCCTGCCCTGAGCGTAGCCCCCCAGTCTGGCCTCTTCGCCTTACGCCAATTTCGTAAGGAGGCGCAGAGGGCAACCCCGAGGCTCCCCCAGCTCCAAAACCTGACGTGAATTTGCGCGGGGCTGCACCGACGGCGGCCATCTTTGATTCGGGCAAAACCACACCCTCGCATCCCACCGGCCACTCCCTCTCAGCGTCCCCAGGGTTTTCACCCACAAACGTAAGGCGTTAACCTTAGAGGGAGTGCTCAAGAAACACGCATAGAGGCCTGACTATCCATGACCCCGGAGGTGCCAAATGCCGCCAATTTTAACATGGCAGCCAAACCCGACCAGCAAAGGAGGGCTGACGCTAATGAAGTCATGCTCGAAAAACGAGCAAGTCGGTGAGGCAGCGATGAAGTAATCTCGCGAGATCGAAGCCAGCCTCCGCTCGGCCCGGAAGCCTCGACTGAGGGGGCAGAGGGGCTGAGGGGCGGAGGGGTGGAGGGGCGGAGGAGGGAGCAGGAGTCGGGCGAGAGCCAGTGGAGGAGTCCGCCTGCTGTCGCCTGCGTAAGCGAAGCAGCGACGCCGGGCGGCTACGCCGCGGAATCGGCGTAGGCGGCTTTGGAGAATCCGCGGGCTACGCTGCGCCCGGGCTGGTCGCGGAGGGGGGAGGGGATGTCGGTCAGTGCGAGATCCGCTGCTGCTGAGGAGAGGAGCGTCAACAGCAGCACCATGGGTGAGTCTCAGCTCTGGGCCGTCCCGACTCGGGTCGGCGGCTCGGGACGCGGAGGGGCTCTGCGGCCCCCTGACCTGGTGGGGGGAACGCCCTGAGGCGAGGCGGGGGGCTGCGGCGAAGGGAGGTGGGGTGGGGGCGACGGCGGGCCCGGGGTGCGGCGGCGGCGGCGGGCCCGGGGGGAGGGGAGGCGGCGGCAGTGACAGTTTGAATTGAATGTGAGGAGAGCCGAGGCGGCGGCATTTCCTGTGCCGCGGCGGGCGGGCCTGGGGAGCCGGGAGACGTGAGCCGCGAGACCTGAGCCGCGGCCTCCGCCGCCGCGGCCCGAGCAACCCGAGCGGGGTCGCCTTCGCCGGGCCAGCCGGCTTCACGGCCCTGCTTCCTTTCGTCGGCGGTCGCAGGACCCGCGGCGGAGCTCCTCTCGTGGGGAGTGGGCCTGGCGAGGAGGGTGGGGATGTGTGTGGGCGCCCGGGTGAGGGTGCTGTGTGGGCCGGCCCCGGGAGGGCGGCGGCGGGGAGGGAGGAAGAAGGATGCACCAGGCTGAAGCTGCGGTGGAGGCGGCGGCTGCAGCGGCTCCAGTGACTGTGTCGCCTCCTGGCTCCCCTTCCCGCCTCTGGGGCTTCCTTTCCCCAGGCGCGGCCCCGAAGGCCGGTGGATGGCGGGCAAGGCTTGAGCGAGGAGGATAAGGAGCCTGGTTTGGGCTTAATTTTTAAGAAAAAGGGAAAAGAGAATATTTAGGAAGGGCGCCCTCCCAAGGAGCGGAAGGGGTGGGAAGGGTCTCTGGAAAAGGGAGGGAGTTGGAGATTCGGATTGGTGATGTTTAAGGAAATTAATTTTTGAAAATAGTTTAGTATTCTCATTTATTCTCTTAAGAAGGCTTTTTATTTCCTTTCCTCCTCCACGTATTGGAAAAAGAACAAGGCCATTTCATTCACATTTTCCACTCCCAAGTTCCATTTCATACTGTGTATAGTAGGAAGTAAGCAATTGAGATTTTTCTAACACATTTCCATTTGCTAAGTTACATTTTGAGAGTACACTTTTCAAATCTGGGTTTTTATAGTGCAGGGAAAGAACTTGTAAGATCAGGTGTTTGCTTAGATACCGAGATAATTTATTCTTGCGACTTACATTGTTATAGTTCAACTTAACGATTTCTTTTCGCGTTATTTTGATGAAATGGAAGGATATTTTCCTTGGTGCCCTTGATAATCTAAATGAACAGATAATCTAGATTCAAAAGCATTTTACTCGTTTTACGTATTTATGTACATGCAGGTGATGAGTATGGTCAGCCCCCCCACCCCCCAAGTTTATAAGCAAGTTGAGGAAACTTTTTAGGCATTAAGTGTACAGGTATGGATGAACTTTATGAAATCCTGATAGACTAAAGGATAGTGCCTTAGCAGGATACAAACAATTAAGAAGCTAGTTAAATGCTGCTTGGATCCCTTATTCCTCCAAATAGCAGGGGAAGGAGCATGGCATTGGAGGGCGGTCAGGAAACAATCTTTCATCCCACCCAGCTGTTCAGTGGGTGGGGCTACAGGAGATTGGGTTGACTGGAGCTATGAAATAAATGTGGAAGCTACATAGATGGTTTGTATGGTAGCATTGTGTACTTCTGTGTTGGGACAACATGATGGAGCCAGGTCTTCTCAATACAGTTATTAAAAATATCACATGCACTCTGAGGCTCACAGAATTGAAGTTCATAACTGAGAAATTTATTTTGTGTTTATGTGAAGTAGATTTTAATTTACAGAAAGAATATTATAGTTGTGGAAATCAAGAAATGTTTGGTTTCTGGTTTTGATTTGGAGATAAGGTATTCAATACGTAACTACATGAAAGGTAAATTATGTATCAAATACAGTTACCTATAGATTATGTTTCAGAAGTTTGTTATGAAATTGATTCTTTGGATTTGTGTATTTTCCCATAGAAATAATCTTAAATAAGTACATGACAGGACTTCTGAGCTGGTGTGAGACAAGGTGGGACCGCTGGCAGACTTTAGAGCAATTGTCAAGAATTAAAAATGACAACACACACACACACACACACACACACACACACACGGAGAAGAAGGAGTTAGATTTCCAGTTCTCAATAATGGGGAGTGGTCAGATGAGTAGACCAGTTGGAGTGAAGATAGTGCAAGAAGATAGTGCAAGAAGTGAAGATAGAGCAAGTTGGTTTCAGACTTGTAAATTGATGGTATGCATATTCACTATAGACTCTATTCTGGGATTTGCCAACAGAGCATTGTTATCTAATTAAATTACCAGCTGAGAACATTTTTCACATTTTGAGCTAATAAACTGTCTTCAGTTTTTGATTAGAGGTTGAACATTTTTATTTTAACTTTAACATTTATGCATTTTACTAAATTTTGAGACAAAACTAACTTTTGTATTTTTCTGTACAAAGTTTGGACTGTAAATGACATAAGGTTTATTGTACAATGAAACTGATGTAGAAAAAAATGTGTTTTTGAGGAGTAGAATTTTAAGGTAGCGTGATTATGGGTTAGGCTTGCCAGATGAGAGCATACTGTTAAATGTAGACTGTTGGTCTCTACAGCAGTGTCTTGCAAACTGCAGGATGAGACCAATTAGTGGGTCTTGAAATCAATTTGGATTTTTTCCAATAGTTTCTAAAAAGTAGGAAAGAAATTAAAAAATAGCAGTACATTGCACTTGGTAAAAATTTGGGGGGGATAAATTTTGTTTTATAAGTATTGTGTATTGAGCTGGGATATAACATTTTTTTGAAATTAAGAATTGTGATCAAAAAAGTTTATAAAAACACTTGGGGGATGTGCAGTATGGATGGGTCAGGTCGAATGTCTTTAAACTTTATGGTAGAGGTTGGAGGTCTTAGTGTGAGGAGGGAAGACTAAATGCTGTTAAGTCTATGTGGCTTTTTCTGATATTTGATTAATTTATTCTATACTTTATGTAGCTAGTGTGGTTAGAGAATCTGGGGCCTACTTCTCCTTGAGCAGAGGTCATCTCCCAAAGTCATATAGAAAGCAGGGTTGATAGTATTATGACATTAAATATGTCATTAAATATTATGTCTCTGCTCTTGACCTCGAGGAGAAAAAAAATTTTTTTGGCTTGTCCTTTTGCATCATTGAAGATCAAGAGAGCCAAATTTTGAGCAAGAGCCTGGGGAAAAGGGGCCAAGAAGGCAGCTTGGTTTGCATTCAGTGTTGAAGGCCTTAGGTGAGACACACAAAAGGTCATTGTGATTCATACCTTGTGCAGTCTAGCTCTGCAGAGGTAGGGATTACACATAGGGGTTTGAATTCAAAGTATTAATAATAACAGAAATATAGTGTAATGACTAAGAAAAAGTACTTTGGTGTCAGACAGACATGAGGTCAAATCCTGGTTTTGCCACTTACTAGATGTATCAGTCAGGATAGGTTAGGTTAATGCTTCTCAAACTGATGAAGGACCTTTTTTCTTCTTTTTTTAAATTTCCAGTTCACTGTTGACTGACAAAATTGTAAAATAGAAATTACTGCAAATTTTTTAGTAATGAAGATGGAATTAAAAAGGCAAAACTAAAAGCCGCAATTTTTAAAGATCCAATAGACATAAAATTATTCTGGTATAAAAATTTCCATTTCTATGCTCTCTATTTTTGTACTTCTCTGGTGTAAACCAGTAAACAATCAGACTGGCTCCCTGGTGCACAGACCACACTTTGAATAGCACTGGGTTAGACCATGCTGCAGTAACAAATAGCCCTAAAAGTCTTAGTGGGAGTAGCTTAAAGATGAGATCTTGCCTGTCATGCTAAAGTTTATGTACTTTATTTTAAGCCAATGTTTTTTAACTTCAAAAGTACTTGAAGACTGAGAAGGGTACATAAAGATCCCCTAAGGTTGGGGAGTAAAGCCTGATCCTGCTTACATTATTTTGAAGTTTATCTTAGGTATTCATGTGACATTTATTTTAGGTAATCATGTGACATTTGCATTTTATCTATATTTGTTTGACTTATGTACAATATAAAGATGATCCCCACTCCTTCTTCCCCACCAAACTGGAAGTAAAAATTGACTTGCCTGAAGATGTAATATGTTAATTCTGTTGTTTTGTTTACCTCTGGGGCCACAACCAAGTACTTTTGGTAGCTTCATTTGAGGTGAGGCTCAGGTCACGGTTTCTCAAACTGGGCACTAGTGCAGTTTGGAGTTTTAGAATTCTTTGAGGGGCTGTCTTGTGCATTGTACAATGTTTATTGGCATCCCTGGATGCCAGTAGCACTGGATGCCAATAGCACTCCCCCTCCCCAGTGGTGACACTGAAAAAAAATGTCTGCAGACATTGCCAAATGTCACCTGAGGTGGCCAGATTTAGAACCATCACACTAGGTGATGGAGAACCATTGAAGGATTGTAGCAGATGGAGAAGAAAAGAAGTCTTTCTTAACTATCTAGTCTATAATTCTTCCTCCTAGAACGCCTACCACTTAAAACTTAGTATTTCTCAAACTTGGGAGTCAGAATCGCCTAGGTAGCTTGTGTGTTTGTGTAAATTTATCATTTAATTAATGAATTTTTGCAAAACATGATCGGTAATTACTGGATATACAACATTATGGTAGGTCAGTATTTTCCAAAATATAACTGATGAACCTCATGCATGGGGGTCATCCAGAACCTCTTGTTAGAAATGCAGATTAACTGGTTCTCACCACAGACCCAGTGATTCATAGCCATTGAGAGGGGCCCAGGAGTCTGCATTTCTAAATGCTTTCCAAATTATTAAGTAACTTTATTGAGGTATAGCTTTCATACAATAAAATGCACAGGTTTTTTTTTTAAATCATGTTTTCTTTAATCTTCACATACTGTGATTATGTTGTGGCAGAATGATGACAGATAATTACATAAGGTCAGCAAACATGGTAAAATGCACAGATTTTAAGTGTTCAATGAATTTTGACAAATATATACACCTTGTAGCTTTTATTTCAAACAAGACACGGAACATTTACGTCACTCCAGAGTTCCTTGTGTCCCTGTACAGTTATCCTCCTAATGCTCCAGGTATCTACTGATCTGATTTCTAGTATCTATAGATTAGTTTTTTTTTTTAAACAGCTTTATTGAGATATAATCCATCTACAGTTGACTCAATTAGATTGGTTTTTCTGGGTAGCTTTTTAAAGTTTTCTCCCCCTAACTTCTTCATTGTGAAAGATTTGAAATGTGAAGAGTGATTTTTGTACATACAAACAACAACCATATATCCCTCCTGCCCCCACCCATGATAGCATCAGGTACACATTTCTTTCTCATCTTTTAATTTTTTCTACTTAGTGTATCTTAGATTATTTTATATCAGTACATGAAGAGCATTCTTATTATATAGCTGCATAGGTCCATAATATGGATAGGCTATAATTTATTTAACATGTCCCCTTCTGATAGACATTTATTTCCAATACTTTGCTATTATAAACCTTGACGTGATGAGTAACCTGGGACATTGATCATTTCACATGTGTTAGCATCTCAGAGCTTTTGAGCTCTTTGACACAAGGCATTATCAGTTAAAGTGGTAGTATTGATGTTAAGTCATTACCAGCTGGGATTTCAAGACTCAAGTTCATTTATTTAACAAATATATATCTTGTGCCTGCTGTATGCTGGTCACTGGGGAAACTGAGTAAAATGCTGTGACTTTAGAAACAGAAGTCATTGTAATTGAGAGCTTAGGTTCTGGACTCAGACCTGGATTCACATCTTTAAAGCTTAACTGAACCTTGGACAAGTAACAGCTTTTTCTCTTTCCTTCTCTGTAAAGTGGGGATCATAAAGTTATTGGAGAATTAAATGAGAAAATACATGTCAAGTTCTTAGCCCAGCATATAACAAACACTCAGATGTTAGCTTAAAAAAAGTTATCAAACTAAATGGCAATTACTTTTCAGCCTCCATTGTAAGTTTCTTAAAGTCAAGGACTGTATTTTGTTCACTTTTGTATTCCCAACCTGACATTTTACATAGTAAATCATTTGTGGTATGATTTAAAGGTATGTAGAATGTACAGTGGAAGTACAGAGTGGGATACCTTTTCCAAACTAGAAAAAAGTGAATCTTCAAAGATGGGTAAGAATGATTAGGCAGAAGAAGAGGAAGGATACTTATTCTAGGCTGAGATATCATGGTAGTGTAGGGTATGAGGCTAGAGAGATAAGTATAGATCTGGTGTGCTGTGCTGAGGATTTAAAAAAAATCTTTATTGAAGGATTTTAAAAGAAGAGTGGTGGGGCTTCCCTGGTGGCGCAGTGGTTGAGAGTCCGCCTGCCAATGCAGGGGACACGGGTTCGTGCCTCGGTCCGGGAAGATCCCACATGCCGCGGAGCGGCTGGGCCCGTGAGCCATGGCCGCTGAACCTGCACGTCCGGAGCCTGTGCTCCGCAACGGGAGAGGCCACAACAGTGAGAGGCCCGCATACAGTAAAAGAAGAGTGGTAACTATGATATATTACCACTGTGATAATTCCAGTAGGGATAGATAAAGTACCAAGGTGGGGCTATCCAATGGAGGGTGGTTAACTTAGCAGCCCTAGGACTGAAGGCTAAAGGACAGAATTAGGGCAGTGGCAAAAGGTATGAAGTGTAGGGGATGGTTGTGAGGTTAAGTAGTACGTGAGGAGATGTAGGTAGGGAGTAGTGAATCCATAGTATCTGAGCTTTCTGGCTTGAGTGAATGGGTGGTGAGTAGATAACCATTTCTTGAAAGAGGTAATTTAAAACATGAAATCAAGAGGACTGCAGGACAGGTAAGTGAACATGTCTGGTAGAGTCTCAATACTAGGAGAGACATCTAGGATAGAAAATAAGCATTTTAAGGTTTTTGTAAATTTATTCATTTGTGCTTTGAATTTTTATGTTTAGTAATTGAATCTGCTATATTGAACAAAAGCTGTACTCTAGTTTGGTCAGTAAATTTTTTGGTACTGTTTTTTTAAGACTTGGTATTTTTGGTTTGGTGAGTAGAGTTGAAGGAAATTGAAATAAAGTGATTTGTGTGAAATTTATGTGTTCTTCACAGTTAGACTGAGGTGACCAATTTCTTTCTTTTTTTAAAAAATAAATTTATTTATTTATTTATTTATTTTGGCT
This sequence comes from Orcinus orca, assembly GCF_937001465.1. NCBI lineage: Eukaryota > Metazoa > Chordata > Mammalia > Artiodactyla > Delphinidae > Orcinus > Orcinus orca. The sequence goes on along the minus strand of NC_064567.1, from coordinate 41,513,626 downwards.
GTGTAGGGTCTTCGTTGCTGCATGCGGGCTGTCACTAGTTGCGGCGAGCAGGGGCTACTCTTTGTTGCGTTGCGTGGGCTTCTCATTGCGGTGGCTTCTCTCGTTGTGGAGCACGGGCTCCAGGCGCGTAGGCTTCAGTAGTTGTGGCTCTCAGGCTCCAGAATGCAGGCTCAGTAGTTGTGGCACACGGGCTTAGTTGTTCTGCATCATGTGGGATCTTCCCGGACCAGGCATTGAACCTGTGTCCCCTGCATTGGCAGGCGGATTCTTAACCACTGTGCCCACAGGGAAGTCCCGCTGATTTCTTGAGTAGTACTAAAATGTTTAGTTATTAAAAATTGTTTATTGGTACATTACAAAGCAGTAGCTGTTTCAGACTTTCTTGCTAATGTTTCTTTATATGAGTGACGTATCCTTAGACAAATTGTCCATTCAGACTAATCAGGGTTCTTTCTTTCTTGAGGAAGATTTTGGTATATATTGTCAATCAGTTTTAGAGAATACTAGAAATATTTTGAGTGAGATAATTATTTGTATAAGAGGAGGCAAATCTTCATAGCAATTTTATCTTGGTGCTTTCTGTTTATACTATTAAAATAACTAGGGTACTCCCTCATTTGTTACATGTAGCATTCTGGGGTCTGTACAAGGAAAATTTTTTCAGTAACTAGTATACCTTCAAGCATCAACATTTTAAACCATTTTTAATTTTAAAAAGTTTAATAGATATACTTATTTCCTTTTACGATTAATTTAAACAGATAAACCAGGTGGGAAAAAAAGCCATTAAATTATTTCAATCACTGAAGTTTGATTTGTGTTTTCTTAATTACATTTTTTTTATGATTGTAATTAGTCGTATATTTGTGGTTAGTGGTTCTTAACACTGGTTAGGCATTGGAAACACTTCCAATGCTTAATACACTTGGAGGCTCATTAATTCACTAGGTGTGCGGTGGGCTCAGAAATATGCATTTTAAGTATTTTAGGTAATTCTGATGAATAGCCAGGGTTGATAACCTCTGATGTAAATTATATATTATGAGGTAATATATGTAAAAGTACTCTGTAAACTCTTAAATTTTATACAAAAGCAAGGTATTATTCACTTAATATTTAATAATATTTTTTGGTGTATTCACCTATAGGTTATTTTAAGTATTTATATGGTGTTCCAATGTTGATATCCTAATTATCTAGCCATTTATTATTTTGAGACATTTAGTAGTTTCAGTATTTTAGAATTTATTATAAAGAGTATTTTATTTTATTTATTTTAAAATTTATTTTATTTAATTTATTTTTGGCTGTGTTGGGTCTCTGTTGTGTGCACGGGCTTTCTCTAGTTGCGGTGAGTGGGGGCTACTCTTTGTTGTGGTGCACAGGCTTCTCATTGCGGTGGCTTCTCTTGTTGTGGCACATGGTCTCTAGGTGTGTGGGCTTCAGTAGTTGTGTCCCAAGGGCTCTAGCATGCAGGCGCAGTAGTTGTGGCACACGGGCTTAGTGGCTCTGCGGCATGTGGGATCTTCCCGGACCAGTGATTGAACCCATGTTCCCTGCATTGGCAGGCAGATTCTTAACCACTGTGCCACCAGGGAAGCCCCTATAAATAGTATTTTAAGAAGTATCTTTGGGGCTTACTACTCAGTAGCCACAACTACTGAGCCTGCGTGCCACAACTGCTGAAGCCCACGTGCCTAGAGCCTGTGCTCTGCAACAAGAGAAGCCACCACCATGAGAAGCCCGCGCATTGCAATGAAGAGTAGCCCCCACTCGCTGCAACTAGAGAAAGCCCGTGTGCAGCAACAAAGACCTAATGCAGCCAAAAATAAATAAATAAAATAAATAAATTTATTAAAAAAAAAAGAAGTATCTTTAAACCTCTTCTGCTTTCCCTGGTTATTTTCCCAGGTCATTTGTTAGTTTAGTATCTTAAATTTGTTTTTAATTTATATTTCTTATATTACTGGAGAGAGATTTTTGTTATGTATAATCCAGTTAGCTTCCCTACTTTCATTAGAATATACTGAACTTGTTAAAGGCACTATCAGGAATATTTGGTTTTGTGCTGTGACTTATAATATGGGTCTATTAAATAATGCAGCATGAGAGTCGTTTTTGTTTTTAAATTATACATAGTTTTTCACATTTTTCTGCTCTCATGGATGTCTTCTGTCCTTGAAGTTTGTAGCTATCCAGTTTGCTGTTACAAATCTTTGTGTTTTAGCTGCTCAGTCTTTATTTCCTGGTTCATTTCTTTTTTAAAAACTAATTAATTAATTAATTAATTTTTGGCTGCGTTGGGTCTTCTTTGCTGCGCATGGGCTTTCTATAGCTGCGGTAAGCGGGGGCTACTCTTCGTTGCGGTGCGCGGGCTTCTCACTGCGGTGGCTTCTCTTTGTTGCGGAGCATGGGCTGTAGGCACACAGGCTTCAGTAGTTGCAGCACACAGGCTCAGTAGTCGTGGCTCACGGGCTCTGGAGCACAGGCTCAGTAGTTGTGGCACACGGGCTTAGTTGCTCCACAGCATGTGGGATCTTCCTGGACCAGGGCTCAAACCCATGTCCCCTGCATTGGCAGGAGGATTCCTAACCACTGCGCCACCAGGGAAGTCCCTGGTTCATTTCTTTACTGAAGTTCTGCTATCTGTTAAGTATTGGGTTAGATTTCCATTTCTAATTCCCAGCTATATTCTGTACAGTATATTCTGACATGCTGAGTGAAAAGGAAATTAAGTAGAAATGATTCCTGTTTTATGGATATATAAAATAATGTGCAAATAGAAAACAACCATGAAAACCAAAATATGTATTCATTGTATAATTTGCAAAACCACAGTTGCTCTGAGTACAACTTGTAGTCTGTTTTCTGATTACTGAGAAGGGCAAATTGAGTAGACATGAGAACTTGGCATGAAAGGATTAAATTAGTGATCTTAGATAGAACTATAGTCAGTCCTGTCTTGTGTTTTGTATTAGAATATCAAAATTGATCTAATACAGAAAAGTAGGAGTTACTTAACCAGGTGATTAATTCAACTGTGAGCCTAAAAGATAACTAGAATAACTTATCTGGCAAACCAAAAATACTTGTTTGTGTTTGACCATGGTGCTGTGCTGTTAAAAAGTAATTATATAGATGTAGTTACTTTTTTTTTTTTTTTTACTTTTTTGAAATTTTCGAATAATTGTAGACTTGATGAAAAGTTGTAGCCCCTATCTTTTTGAAAGTTAAATATTTGGTGAACATGGACGAAGTGCAGAAGTAATACCAAAAACATGCATATACAGTGTGTTATTATGAGATAAATGCACCATCAACATTAGTACTAGCCAGGAGCAAGGGAAAAGGGAGAAGTTTTATGCTTGATGGCAACATCTTTTATTTAAAACTGTGTTGAAGGTTTCTGGATAGGGCTGGGAGATGCCATTGCTTTTTAATTGAAGGATGGGTGTTGTTTGTTTTTTGTTTATTTATTTATTTATGGCTGTGTTGGGTCTTGGTTGCCGCACACCGGCTTTCTCTAATTGTGGCAAGCGGGAGCTACTCTTCGTTGTGGTGCATGGGCTTCTCATCGCGGTGGCTTGTTGCGGAGCATGGGCTGTAGGCGCGTGGACTTAAGTAGTTGCAGCCCGGGGGCTCAGTAGTTGTGGCACACAGGCCCTAAGGTGCTTGGGCTCGTAGGCTCTGGAACGCAGGCTCAGTAGTTATGGCACACAGGCTTAGTTGCTCTGCGGCATGTGGGATCTTCCTAAACCAGGGCTTGAACCCGTGTCCCCTGCATTGACAGGTGGATTCTTAACCACTGTGCCACCAGGGAAGTCCCAGGATAGTGTTCTTATTCACTAGTGGATTCCATTTAACAAATTAGAATCTAACTAAGGTGAACAATACTTTTTTTCCTAATGAGTAGTTTCCTCATTGGTCTTAACTGCTTTCAGACTCTTCTCACTTCATTTAATGAATCTTTGTAAGATTATTGTACTAAAACACTACTTTCATAAAATAATTGGCCTATTGTAGAACTTTAAATATCTTTCAGTTATAGTACAAGCTTCTAAGGTTTTTGTTAAAAAAACAAAACAAAACAAACAAACAAAACCAAAACCTTATTTCCTGGGCCCTACCAGCAACATTCTAATTCCCTGCTTCTAGGCTAGGGCCCAGGTATTTGTTTTTATCAAGCTTCCCAGATGCTTCTGATTATAGCCAAGTTTGGAAATCATTTCACTGCAAGGTAAAAGCCCAGAGGCCTTAATAATAGCTGTTGTGTATTGCACAACCACTGTAACAACTGTCTTTTTTTTTTAAGGGGGGAAATAACATTTTAAATATTTATTTATTTTTGGCTGTTGGGTCTTCGTTGCTGCGCGTGGGCTTTTTCTAGTTGCAGCGAGTGGGGGCTGCTCTTTGTTGCAATGCACGGGCTTCTCATTGCAGTGGCTTCTCTTGTTGTGGAGCACAGGCTCTAGGCGCGCGGGCTTCAGTAGTTGTGGCATGTGGGCTCAGTAGTTGTGGCTCATGGGCTTTAGAGGGCAGGCTCAGTAGTTGTCGTGCATGAGCTTAGTTGCTCTGCGGCATGTGGGATCTTCCTGGACCAGGGATTGAACCCATGCCCCCTGCATTGGCCGGTGGATTCCTAACCACTGTGCCACCAGGGAAGTCCCACAACTGTCGTTTATTGTGCTTATTGTATCTGAAGTACCAAATATTTCAAGTATTTCTTATATATTTTCTAATAACCTCATAAATATGTTATCCCAGTCTAAAGCTCAGAAAGGTTATGTAACTTATCCACACAGAGCATAGCTTTAAGTTACAGCAGGTGCTAGAATTCAGATTTCTAACTATATTTATACAGTGGTCCCCCCTTATCTGTGGAGGATACGTTCTAAGATCCCCAGTGGATGCTTGAAACCACAGATAGTACCAAAACCTATATATATATACTGTTTTTTCCTATACATACATACCTATGATAAAGTTTAATTTATAAGTTAGGCATAGTAAGAGATGGTCAACAATAGCTAATAATAAAGGAGAACACTTGTAACAATATACTGTAATAAAAGTTATAAAAATGTGGTGTTTCTCTTAATCAACTTCTTCAACTCTGCCAGAAATGTGACAGTGGCTTCTTCATTGGCAGACTCAGCCTCTCCAGTAATTTTTATATTTTTCAGTCCAAATCTATTCTTGAATCTGTGTAACCATCTCGTATATGTAGTAAATGGCTTGGTGTCACTCCTTTTAGGGGATCCCTTGCTTGCTAAGTTTTCATATAGACTCTATGCTTTCTGGCGCGACATGTTGCCCTCAGTTGGAACACACTTTATGTTGATGCCTTCCACCCACAAATTTAATGCCTTTTCCATCCTAACTAAGCATTTATTATACACTGTGGCTGTAACTTTGCAGTTTGAGGTGCATCGGCAAAACTAGCAGAAATTTCTTTTTCCTTCTGTATTTCACGGATAGAAGATTCCTTCTTACTATAGATCTTAGCAACCTCAGCATACAATTTTTTTTTTCCTTATTAAATCAAGATGTTCACCTTTTCACTTAAAGGAAGTACTTTACAAAATCTTCTCTTTGGCATATCTGAATTGCCAGCATCGCAACTCTCGTGCTTTGGGGCCATTATTAAGTAAAATTATGAAGTAAGGGTTCCTTGAACACAAGCACGGCAATACCACAACAGGCGATCTGATTAACAGAGAAGGCTACTAAGTGACTAACAGGCAGGATACACTGGACAAAAGGATGAATCATGTCATGGGCTGGACGGAGCAGGAAAGCACTGGAAGGTGTGAGATTTCATCATAGTACTCAGAACTGCACACGATTTAAAACTGATGAATTACTTATTTTTGGAATTTTCCATTTAATATTTTTGGACCGCAGTTGACAGCTGGTAACTGAAACCTCGGAAAGCAAAACTTGAGATAAAGGGGGACTACTGTACTGCCCTATGATTCTCTAATATGTTTTTTCATTAAAAACTTAGGAAGTCATTTTAGGGTCTCTGCTTGGCTTTTTCTTCCATTCAGATCAAATTATGTTTTGTATTCTTGCTTTGCGTATGCTGTTCTTACCTACCTTGAAGTTGCATTCATCCATTAATGAAGGCCCAGCTCAAAAGTACTCATTCGGGAGACTTTACCCAACTGAGTCTTTGATCCTTTCCTTGCCTTAAACTCCTTTAAGACTGCTCTCTTAGTAGGTAACAGCATTGTCAGTGTTTAAAAATGTATTATCAGTTATTTATGCTTAATATTACAAATATTGTTGGGGTAGTGTTGCAGTATTGTGATGGGTGGCATGCTTTTTTGAGCCTTCCACTGATCTTTACTATATATAGTACTGATCTTGAGTAGAATGTTGTTTTTATAATGAAATATGTTAAAGACCTTGGTTATGGAAAAAAGTAGAATTTGCTGTTTTGAGGTATCAGATTACTTTGGTTGCTTCAGTAGCTCAACAAGGCAGGCGTTTCAAATCTTTTGTTGTAGAGTAAATTTATAAACATACAGAAACATTTATCACAGTCTATTAATAATTTCAACAGTAATAATTTACTTTGCAATGCAATTTTTTACAAGTATTTTCTTAGGAAATTTATTAGTCTGCTAGGGCTGCCATAATAGAATACCACAGATGAGGTGGCTTAAACCAGTGGTCCCCAACCTTTTTGGCACCAGGGACCGGTTTCGTGGAGTACAGTTTTTCTCTGGACCAGTGGCGGTGGGGGAGGGGTTGGGGATGGTTCAGGTGGTAATACGAGCGATGGGGAGGGCAGATGAAGCTTTGCTCACTCGCTACTCACCTCCTGCTGTGCAGCCTGATTCCTAACAGGCTGCTGACCGCTATCGGTCCACGGCCTGGGGGTTGGGGACCCCTGGCTTAAACAACAGATATTTGTTTTCTCACAGGAAAGTCCAGGATCAAGGTGCCAGCAGGTTTGGTTTCTGGTGAAGGGTCTTTCTGGATTGCATATGGCCACCTTCTCACTGTGTCCTTACATGGCCTTTGTGCACTCATGAAGGGAGAAAGAGATATCTCTAGTGTCTCTTCCTCTTGTAAGATACCAGTCCCATATGATGGACCCCACTCTTATGACCTCCTTTAACCTAAATTACTTCTTAAAGGCCTTATCTCCCAAATATAGTTACATTGGGGTTAGGGCTTCATCGTAAGAATTTTTGGGGTACACAATTCAGTCCATAACAGTAATTGAATTTCTGTTTTTCTGTATGGTGTTGTAATGTAGGTAAGCTGTAGAAAAATTTTTAAAAAACAGGTAATAATGAATACTTTTTCTGCCTACTTACATTTCTTTTTATTAGGCAAGTAATGCTAAGATGAGTATCAGTCAAACATTTTGTGAGTCATGGGATTCAATATTCTGACAAGAAATGGCTTTTATGTCTTTAAGAAGCTGCTTTGAGAGGTATATACAGGAAATAATTTGAATTCATTGACAAAACTGCTGTGTTGTATACAGAATGCATATATGTCATCAGTGCACAAGATACAGTAGTGACTGATTAAAACTGACTAAAGTTAATCCTTTAAAAATTTTGAGTATGTTCTTGATATTTCTTTTCTTTTTTAAAAAAATTAATTTATTAATTTATGTGTTTATTTGGCTGTGTTGGGTCTTCGCTGCTGCGTGCAGGCTTTCTCTAGTTGCGGTGAGCGGGGGGCTACTCTTCATTGAGGTGTGCAGGCTTCTCATTGCAGTGGCTTCTCTTGTTTTGGAGCACGGGCTCTAGGCCTGCAGGCTTCAGTAGTTGTGGCTCGCAGCCTCTAGAGCACAGGCTCAGTAGTTGTGGCATGCGTGCTTAGTTGCTCTGCAGCATGTGGGATCTTCCTGGCCGAGGGCTCAAACCCGTGTCCCCTGCATTATGAGCAGGTGGATTCCTAACCACTGCGCCACCAGGGAAGCCCTACTTTTTTATTTCTGCTTTTTTAAATGTGGCCTCTAGAAAATTTAAAATTACGTGTATGACTTGTGTTATATTTCTAACAAACAGTGCTGATTTAGTCTGTTAGAAACTTACTGCCTTCTGAGATAGTACATTCATCTTTCAATAGCTGTCACTTAATTTTTTTCTTCCTATTTTAAAATTTTTGAATTTTATTTATTTTTTTATACAGCAGGTTCTTATTAGTTATCCATTTTATACATATTAGTGTATATATGTCAATCCCAAACTCCCAATTCATCACCCCCCACCCCCACCCGCCACTTTCCCCCCTTGCTGTCCATACGTTTGTTCTCTACATCTGTGCCTCTGTTTCTGCCCTGCAAACCAGTTCATCTCTACCATTTTTCTAGGTTCCACATATATGTGTTAATATACAATATTTGTTTTTCTCTTTCAGACTTAATTCACTCGGTATGACAGTCTCTTGATCCATCCATGTCTCTACAAATGATCCAATTTCGTTCTTTTTATGACTGACTAATACTCCATTGTATATATGTACCACATCTTCTTTATCCGTTCATCTGTCGATGGGCATTTAGGTTGCTTCCATGACCTGGCTATTGTAAATAGTGCTGCAATGAACATTGGGGTGCATGTGTCTTTTTGAATTATGGTTTTCTCTGGGTATATGCCCAGTAGTGGGATTGCTAGGTCATATGGTAATTCTAGTTTTAGTTTTTTAAGGAACCTCCATACTGTTCTCCATAGTGGCTGTATCAATTTACATTGCCACCAACAGTGCAAGAGAGTTCCCTTTTCTCCACACCCTCTCCAGCATATGTTGTTTGTAGATTTTCTGTTGATGCCCATTCTAACTGGTATGAGGTGACACCTCATTGTAGTTTTGGTTTGCATTTCTCTAATAATTAGTGATGTTGAGCAGGTTTTCATGTGCTTCTTGGCCATCTGTATGTCTTCTTTGGACAAATGTCTATTTAGGTCTTGTGCCCAATTTTTGATTGGGTTGTTTGTTTTTTAATATTGAGCTGCATGAGCTGTTTATATATTTTGGAGATTAATCCTTTGTCCGTTGATTCATTTGCAAATATTTTCTCCCATTTTGAGGGTTGTCTTTTCATCTTCTTTGTAGTTTCCTTGGCTTTGTAAAAGCTTTTAAGTTTTCATTAGATCCCATTTATTTATTTTTGTTTTTATTTCCATTACTCTAGGAGGTGGATCAGAAAAGATCTTGCTGTGATTTATGTCAGAGTGTTCTTCCTATATATTCCTTTAAGAGTTTTACAGTATCTGGTCTTACATTTAGGTCTCTAGCCCATTTTGAGTTTATATTTGTGTATGGTGTTAGGGAGTGTTCTAATTTCATTCTTTTACATGTAGCTGTCCAGTTTTCCCAGCACCACTTATTGAAGAGGCTGTCTTTTCTCCATTGTATATCCTTCCCTCTTTGCCATAGATTAGTTGACCATAGGTGTGTGGGTTTATCTCTGATCTTTCTATCCTGTTCCATTGATCTGTATTTCTGTTTTTGTGCCAGTACCATATTGTGTTGATTACTGTAGCCTTGTGGTATAGTCTGAAGTCAGGGAGTCTGATTCCTCCAGCTGTTTTTTCCCCTTGAGACTGCTTTGGCTATTCAGAGTCTTTTGTGTCTCCATACAGATTTTAAGATTTTTTTGTTCTAGTTCTGTAAAAAGTGCCATTGGTAATTTGATAGGGATTGCACTGAATCTGTAGATTGCTTTGGATAGTGTAGTCATTTTCACAATATTGATTCTTCCAATCCAAGAACATGTTATATCTCTCCATCTGTTTGTATCATCTTTAATTTCTTTCATTAGTGTCTTATAGTTTTCTGCATACAGGTCTTTTGTCTCCCTACGTAGGTTTATTCCTAGGTATTTTATTCTTTTTGTTGCAGTGGTAAATGGGAGTGTTTCTTAATTTCTCTTTCAGATTTTCCATCATTAGTGTATAGGAATGCAAGAGATTTCTGTGCATTAATTTTGTGTCCTGCAACTTTACTAAATTCATTGATCAGCTCTAGTAGTTTTCTGGTGGCATCTTTAGGTATCTCTATGTATAGCACCATGTCATCTGCAAACAGGGATAGTTTAACTTCTTCTTTTCCAATTTGTATTCCTTTTATTTCCTTTTCTTCTCTGGTTGCCGTGGCTAGGACTTCCAAAACTATGTTGAATAATAGTGGCGAGAGTGGACATCCTTGTCTCGTTCCTGATCTTAGAGGAAATGCTTTCAGCTTTTCACCATTGAGAATGATGTTGGTTGTGGGTTTGTCGTATATGGCCTTTATTATGTTGAGGTAGGTTCCTCTATGCCCACTTTCTGCAGAGTGTTTACCATAAATGGGTGTTGAATTTTGTCAAAAGCTTTTTCTGCATCTATTGAGGTAATCATATGGTTTTTCTTCAATTTGTTAATGGTGTATCACATTGATTTGCGTATTTTGAAGAATCCTTGCATCCCTCGGATAAATCCCACTTGATCTGGTGTATGATTCTTTTAATGTGTTGTTGGATTCTGTTTGCTAGCATTGTGTTGAGGATTTTTGCATCTTTATTCATCAGTGATGTTGGTCTGTAATTTTCTTTTTTTGTAGTATTTTTGTCTGGTTGGTATCAGGGTGATTGTGGCCTCATAGAATGAGTTCAGGAGTGTTCCTTCCTCTGCAATTTTTTCGAAGAGTTTGAGAAGGATAGGTGTTAGCTCTTCTCTAAATGTTTGATAGAATTCACCGTTGAAGCCATCTGTTCCTGGACTTTTGTTTGTTGGAAGATTTTTAATCACAGTTTTGTTTTGGGGTACGTGGGCCTCCCACTGCTGTGGCCTCTCCCGTTGCAGAGCACAGGCTCCGGACGAGCAGGCTCAGCAGCCATGGCTCACGGGCCCAGCCACTCTGCGGCATGTGGGACCTTCCCGGACCGGAGCAGGAACCCGCGTCCCCTGCATCGGCAGGCGGACTCTCAGCCACTGCGCCACGGGGGAAGCCCTAATCACAGTTTTAATTTCGTTACTTGTGATTGGTCTGTTCATGTTTTCTATTTCTTCCTGGTTCACTCTTGGAAGGTTATACCTTTCTAAGAATTTGTCCACTTCTTTCAGGTTGTCCATTTTACTGGCATAGAGTTGCTTGTAGTAGTCTCTTGTCATGCTTTGTATTTCTGCAGTGTCCGTTGTAACTCTTCCTTTTTCATTTCTAATTTTATTGATTTGAGTTCTCTCCCTCTCTATCTTGATGTGACTGTCTAAAGGTTTATCCATTTTGTTTATCTACTCAAAGAACGAGCTTTGAGTTTTATTGATCTCTGCTATTGTTTTTTTTTTTTGTTCATATTTCATGTATTTCTGCTCTGATCTTTATGATTTCTTTCCTTCTACTAACTGTGGGTTTTGTTTGTTCTTTCTCTAGTTCCTTTAGGTGTAAGGTTAGATTGTTAATTTGAGGTTTTTCTTGTTTCTTGAGGTAGGCTTGTATTGGTATAAAATTCCCTCTTAGAACTGCTTTTGCTGCATCCCATAGGTTTTGGATCGTCGTGTTTTCATTGTCATTTGTTTCTAGGCATTTTTAAATTTCCTCTTTGATTTCTTCAGTGATCTCTTGGTTATTTAGTAGTGTATTGTCGAGCCTCCATGTGTTTGTGTTTTTTATGTTTTTTCCCCTGTAATTGATTTCTAATCTCCTAGTGTTGTGATCGGAAAAGATGCTTGATAACGATTTCAGTTTTCTTAAATTTACTGAGGATTGATTTGTGACTCAAGATGTGATCTATCCTGGAGAATGTTCCATGCACACTTGAGAAAAAAGTGTAATCTGCTGTTTTTGGATGGAATGTCCTATAAATATCAATTAATTCTATCTGGTCTATTGTGTCATTTAAAGCTTCTGTTTCCTTAGTAATTTTCTGTCTGTTGATCTGTCCAGATAGATCAATTTATAATTGTTTTGTTTTCTTCTTGGATTGATCCTTTGATCATTATGTAGTGTCCTTGCTTGTCTCTTGTAACATTCTTTATTTTAAAGTCTATTTTATCTGATATGAGTATTGCTTCTCCAGCTTTCTTTTGATTTCCATTTGCAGGGAATATCTTTTTCCATCCCCTCACTTTCAGTCTGTATGTGTCCCTAGGTCTGAAGTGGGTCTCTGGTAGATAGCATATATATGGGTCTTGTTTTTGAATCCATTCAGTGAACCTGTGTCTTTTGGTTGGAGCGTTTAATCCGGTCACGTTTAAGGTAATTATCGATATGTATGTTCCTGTTTCCATTTTCTCAGTTGTTATGGGTTTGTTTTTGTAGGTCCTTTTCTTCTCTTGTGTTTCCCATTTAGAGAAGTTCCTTTAGCATTTGTTGTAGAGCTGGTTTGGTGGTGCTGAATTCTCATAGCTTTTGCTTGTCTGTAAAGCTTTTGATCTCTCCATCGAATCTGAATGAGATCCTTGCCAGGTAGAGTAATCTTGGTTGTAGGTTCTTCCCTTTCATCACTTTAAATATATCATGCCATTCCTTTCTATCTTGTAGAGTTTCTGCTGAGAAATCAGCTGTTAACCTTATGGGAGTTCCCTTGTATGTTGTCATTTTTCCCTTGCTGCTTTCAATAATTTTTCCTTGTCTTTAATTTTTGTCAATTTGATTACTATGCGTCTTGGCATGTTTCTCCTTGCGTTTATCCTGCCTGGAACTCTCTGCACTTCCTGGACGGGGTGGCTTTTTCCTTTCCCACATTAGGGAAATTTTCGACTATAATCTCTTCAAATATTTTCTTGGGTCCTTTCTCTCTCTCTTCTCCTTCTGGGATCCCTATAGTGCGAATGTTGTTGTGTTTAATGTTGTCCCAGAGGTCTCTTAGGCTGTCTTCATTTCTTTTCATTCTTTTTTCTGTTTCACAGCAGTGAATTCGACCATTCTGTCTTCTAGGTCACTTATCCGTTCTTTTGCCTCAGTTATTCTGCTACTGAATCCTTCTAGTGTATTTTTCATTTCATTTATTGTATTGTTCATCTCTGTTTGTTCTTTGATTCTTCTAGGTGTTTTTTCTTTAATTCTTCTAAGTCTTCGTTAAACATTTCTTACATCTTCTCGATCTTTGCCTCCATTCTTTAACCGAGGTCCTGGATCATCTTCACTATCAATATTCTGAATCCTTTTTCTGGAAGGTTGCCTATCTCCACTTCATTTACTTGTTTTTTGGGGGTTTTATCTTGTTCCTTCATCTGGTACCTAGCCCTCTGCCTTTTCATCTTGTCTGTTTTTCTGTGACTGTGGTTTTTGTTCCACAGGCTGCAGGATTGTAGTTCTTCTTGCTTTTGCTGTCTGCCCTCTGGTGGATGACACTATCTAATAGGCTTGTGCAAGTTTCCTGATGGGAGGGACAGATGGTGGGTAGAGCTGAGTGTTGCTCTTGTGGGCAGAGCTCAGTAAAACTTTAGTTCGCTTGTCTGCTGATGGGTGGGGCTGGGTTCCCTCCCTGTTGGTTGATTGGCCTGAGGCGACCCAACACTGGAGGCCACCTGGCTCTTTGGTGGGGCTATTGGAGGACTCCGGGAGGGCTCTTGCCAAGGAGTACTTCCCAGAACTTCTGCTGCCCGTGTCCTTGTCCTCACGGTGAGCCACAGCCGGAGGCCTTCCAACACAGCAGGTAGGTTTGGTTCAGTCTCCTATGGGATCACTGCCCCTTCCCCTGGGTCCCGATGTGCACACTACTTTGTGTGTGCCTTCCAAGAGTGGAGTCTCTGTTTCCCCTAGTCCTGTCGAAGTCCTGCAGTCAAATCCCACTAGCCTTCAAAGTCTTGATTCTCTAGGAATTCCTCCTCCTTTTGCCAGACCCCCAGCTTGGGAAGCCTGTCGTGGGGCTCAGAACCTTCACTCCAGTGGGTGAACTTCTGTGGTATAAGTGTTCTCCAATTTGTGAGTCACCCTACCAGCAGTTATAGGATTTGATTTTATTGTGATTGCACCCCTGCTACCGTCTCGTTGTGGCTTCTCCTTTCTCTTTGGATGTGGGGTATCTTTTTTGGTGAGTTCCAGTGTCTTCCTCTCAATGACTATTCAGCACTTAGTTGTGATTCCGGTGCTCTTGCAAGAGGGAGTGAGCGCACGTCCTTCTACTCTGTCATATTGAACCCTCTTCCTATTTTTATATGTATCTGTCTTTGATATTTGTATTCAGATATACTCATTTACTCCTTAAGACCAAAAAGATATCTGATTTCTGTCTTTAATATTATTATTTAATAGTTTGAAGACAATTCTCTCTTTGAATCTTTTGTGCCAACTTTTAGTCTTTCCATTTCTTTTAACAAGGAAAATGTTATGTGGCAGGTGGTTATATCCGTCCAACCATTGTTACTCCCCTCTGAACTTTCTTCATTTGGTACATATCCCTGCTGACACCTTGAACTGAAATGAATATCTTGTGATTTTAAATTGCAGTTTTGAATAAATCTATCTTTTGTGTCCATCTATGTGCTATATAAATCTGTTAACGAGGCCTAAAGTTAAGTTATCTTTTAGGGTAACTATTTCCTTACTGACATGTGGAGCATAGTGTCAACTAAGGTGTCTCTACCTTTCCCACTTGTGCTGCTATTGTTTCATCTTGCTTCTTCAACACTTTTTTTTTTTTTTAAATTAGAGGAACTTCTTGATTGAGTGGGTGAAATGTGTTCCACCACCTCCTCCTTACTATTTGCGTCACATTTTGTAGTTCTGCCCTTAACTGAAACTTTATCTATCAGATTCTGGTTTGAGCGTAGATAAAAGGACAAGGTTTGGATCCACATATTTCCATATGGAATTTCATTTGTGTTCTGACTGTGTCTTATAAAGTATTTGTTACTTTTTTAGCTTTTATCATGTGTACACTTAAAGTATATCTTTTATGCTTTTATCAAAATATTTTTATTATTTTTTTAAAATAAATTTTGTTTTATTTATTTTTTAAATTTCTTTTTGGCTGTGTTGGGTCTTTTGCTTTCTCTAGTTGCAGCGAGCAGGGGCTAGTCTTTGTTGCGGTGCATGGGCTTCTCATGGCGGTGGCTTCTCTTGTTGTGGAGCACGGGCTATAGGGGCACCGGCTTCCGTAGTTGTGGTTCGCGGGCTCTAGGGCGCAGGCTCAGTAGTGGTGGCGCACGGGCTTAGTTGCTCCGCGGCAGGTGGGATCTTCCCGGACCAGGGCTCAAACCCGTGTGCCCTGCGTTGGCAGGTGGATTCTTAACCACTGCGCCACCAGGGAAGCCCTCAAAATCTCAAAATATTATATAATGTTATCTGGGCTTAATTAGGGTTGGATCCTTGTGGTGTGTAATTCTGTTGAAGTTGATATACAGCTAAGCAGCTATTAATCCATCTTATTTTATTTGTACTCCAGCCTTTGTTAATCTGCCTTGTCCATATTCACATCATGATTGAAATCTTGTCAGAATTATCTGTACAGTTTCTTCCTATGCATTCTAATGAACATGTCAGAAATGGAAAATAAACATCTGATTTATCAAAAAGAAAACCTATAGTGACTTGTGAATATGACTTCATTTTCTTTTTATGTGACTTTTTTTTTTTGGATGGAAATGCTTCAGGTTCCTTAATAATAACTTGGAAAATAGAAAATAGTATAAAAGTGACTTACCTCCAAATCCAGTAAGCAAAATACAACCAGTGTTAACATTTGGATGTATTTTCTCTTTGACTTTTTTCTTTGTAAACTTTTAAAAACTTTAATGTTGGTGGCGTATGATTACATTTCTCTTGGGTAAATACTTAGGCTAAGTTATAGGTAGATGTACATTTAACTTTTTAAGAAATTGCCAAAACATTTTCCCACATAGATGTTAACATTTATGTTCCCATCAACAGTGTATAAAAATTCTGGTTGGTTCACGTATTCACCAACACCTGGGATGGCCACTCTTACTAATTTTAGCCTTTCTAGTGGAATTGTAGAGATACCTCATTGTGATCATAATTTGCATTTTCCTAACGACTGATGTTGATCTTATCATGTGCTTATTGCCATCTGTATGGTCTGTTGAAATCTTTGGTCCATTTTTAAGTTGTGCTTGTTGTCTAATTGAGTTGTTTATTTTAGATACTAGTCCTTTGTTGAACTATGCAAATAACTTATTTCTCATCATACCTTTATCTACTGTTAATAATCCTTGTCTGTCACAATTATTACTGTGCTGTTTGCCTCAGTAGTGATTTTTTGTTTCCAATTTTTTTTTTTTTTTGGCCACTCCTTGTGGCTTGCAGGATCTTAGTTCCCAGATGAGGGATTGAACCCAGGACATGGTAGTGAAAGTGCCAAGTCCTAACCACTGGACTGCCAGGGATTCCCAATGCTACATTTTTTAATGGGAATTCTTTTGTAAGGAAGAATTGTTCTATCTCATGCATTCATTCATTCAATTATTTATTAATATTAGGACACATGAATATTAATTTTATCATTGCTTTTTGCTCCAATTGTCCTGAATTTGACCATTGGGAGCTCTTTCCCATTAGCTCCTATTCATCTTTCAACATGCCTCATAATTTTTTTTTGGAGCACTTATTTTCTGATTCGTCTTTTATTTTTCTTCCTTAAGCCCTGGAATTGACCATTTTCCAAGGAGTTCAGGTTCCTTTTATTTCAGAATAGTATTTAGAAGCCAGGGTCTCTGCACTAAAAGTGCTCATTACTCCTGGGGTGTTTTTGCTTCTAGGTGTTTTGAACATAGATCTAGGAAGTTATATTTTTGTGTACATTCACACATCTGTATTTCTATACATATCTATGCATATGTATAGATAATATAGTATATATGTTAACATAAATATATATGTTTATGTATATTAAAAACCATGAGTTCATACTAATACACCAATTCTAATCTACTAACACAAGATTCAGTCTAGCCTTTCTCTTTTCTTATTTGTAACTCCTTTCTCCAACAGTGGAAAACCTGACTCTCATCTACAATTTATTTACTTATTTGTTCAGTTCTGGTATACACATAAGTGTAGTTTCAGAATTGCTGTTGTAAATATATTTACTTACTAGAGTGTAGTATTCCATACACTTCTTTTTGTCTTTAGTCTTATACTATTCAGTCAGCATACTGTTTTCCAGAGTTATGTTCTTTTCTTACCCACCTTGTTCATTGGTGTTATGTTACTCATTTGAAATACAGTTAGTTTTATTTGTTACTGTTTTTAGTCCATTTTGAGCTCTTGTCACATCCTGGCTGATTTTGGTTATTTTTTTCATTGGAATATGTGAAACATTATTGTGGTGTTAATAGGCAATTCTGTAAAACAGTATGTCAGGAAGTATCCCTTCCACCTCTCATCTCTTTTACCCTATTCTCATTTTCTTTTTCTGCCATTTAACCACCCATCCATATGGGTAACCAATCTTAATAATTTCTTGCTTAGTTTTTAGTTTATTCCTGTCTTTTTACACAAATGAGAAGATACATGTAGGAAAGGAGATATAAAAATTATATATGAAAGGTAGTGTATTATAGACACTACATACTTGATTCTATAACAGCTTTATTGAGATACAATTCACATGCCATAAAATTCAGTTCTGTCATTTTTAGTATATTCACAGAGTTGTGCAACCATCATCATCACTATCTAATTTGAGGCCATTTTCATCAGGCCAAAAAGAAACCCTGTACTTATTAACAATTACTCCAATTCTCTCCTATTCCCAGGTCTAGGCAGCCACTAATCTACTTTCCATCTCTATAGAGTTTCCTATTCTGGGCATTTCATATAAATGAAATCATTCAGTATTTTTTTGCAGCTAGCTTCTTTCACTTAGCATGATGTTTTCAAGGTTCATCTATGTTGTATTGATAGCATGCATCAGTACTTTGTACCTTTTTATTATTGAATGATATTCTGTTGCATAGAAAATACCACATAATTTTGTTTATCCATTCATCAGTTGATGGACATGTGGGTTATTTCTAGTTTTTGACTGTTGTGAGTAATGCTGCCAAGAACATTTAAGTACCAGTTTTTATGTGGACTTATGTTTTCAATTCTCTTGGATCTATACCTTGGGATGGAATTGCTGGATCATAGGGTAACTATGTTTAACTTTCTGAGGAGCTACCAAACTGTTTGCCAAAGCAGCTGTAGCATTTTACATTCCCACCAGCAATGTGTGAAGGTTTCAATTTCTCCACATCCATGTCCACATTTGTTATTGTCTGTCCCTTTAATCTATAGTAGTAGGAGTGAGGTGGTATCATTGTGGTTCTAATTTGCATTTCCCTAATGGCTAATGATGTTAAACATCTTTTCATGTGCCTATTGTCAATTTATATATCTTCTTTGAGGGAATGTCAGTTAAAGTGCTGTGCCCAATAGTTAATTAGGTTATTTATCTATTTATTGCCATGGTGATTACAATTAACAACTGATAACATTGTAATTTGGGTTATTACCAACTTAGTTTAATAGAATACAGTAATTTTGCTCCTGTGTACTTTCATTTTCTCTTCCCTTCTTTGTGCTCTTCTTTCTACTTTATAAACCCAAGAACACAATTTAATAATTATTGCTTCATGAAGTGTTCCTTTAAATCAGGTAGAAGAGAGTTGCAAATAAAAATTATGTTTGTACTGTCTTTTATAGTAGTGTTTCTTGTAGGACATATCTGATTGTGAGGAATTCTCTCAGTTTTTGCTTATCAGAGAATGTCTTAAGTTCACCTTCGTTTTTGAAAGATGCCTTTGGTAGATACTGAATTCTTGGTTGACAGTCTTTTTGTTTTAACATCTTGAATATGTCATCCATCTACTTTCTGGCCTCTGTGGTTTCTGATGACATGTTAGTCATTATTCATTTTAAGAGTCCCCTGTATATGGTCATTTAAAGTCTCTCTTGCTGCTTTCCTGATTTTTTGTCTCTGTTTTTTGGCAGTTTGATTTTGATGTGTCTAGGTGTGGATCTCTGCTTTTTTCCTGTTTGGAGTTGCTGAGCTTTTAATGTGTAAACATATTTTTCTTCAGATTTGGGATATTGTCTGCCGTTGTTTCTTCAAACATACTTTTTGCCTCTTACTCCCTTTCTCCCCCTGTCTCTTTCCCTCTCTCCCTCCCTCCTCCTTTCCACTACTTCAGGGACTCCCGTTATGTGTAGGTTGGTATGCTTGATTTTGTTCCACAGTCTCTGGCGCTGTTCAGGTTTTTTTCACTCTTTTTTTGTTTCTGTTCCTTAGACTGGTAAATGTTATTTGACCTATCTTCAAGTTTGCTAATTCTTCTGCTAGCTCACATCTGTTTTTGATCCTCTCTCTCTAGTGAAGTTTCATTTCAGTTATTCTACTTTTCAACTTGAGAATTTTTATTTGGTTCTTTTTAATAATTTCCATCTCTTTATTAATTTTCTCTATTTGGTGAATGTAGTTCTTATACTTTTAGTTTTTTAGACATGATTTCCTTTAGTTATTTGAACATATTTTAAATAGCAGATTTAAACTCTCTGTCTAATATCTGAGTTTTCTCAGGGTTAGTTTCTATTGATTGCTTCTTTCCCGCCTGAATATGGGTTATGCTTTCTTGGGGTTTTTTGCGTGTCTGATAATTTTTTGTTGAAAACTGGACATTTTAAATGATACAGCGTGACACCAGTGGTCAGATTCTCCCTCTCCCCTTTCTCCTCCACCCTTCAGGGTTTATTTATTATTGCTGTTTGTTGTTTGCTTGTTTAGTGACTTTTGGGGAACTAATTCTGTAAAGTCTATTTTCTTTGTCATGTGTTGTCACTGAAGTCTCTGGTTATCCTAGTGGTTATTTGTGGGGTCTTGCAAGGAATCATCAAACAGGTCACATAATGTTCTTTGGGAATGGGGCTCTGAAGGAGCCTGTTCTGCCTATTCCAGTTGCTGACAGGGTGCTAATTTTTGCCATGATTGCCTGCTGTGGGTTTTCAAGGCTACTGTAGAGCTGATGAGGGAAATAAGAATAGGCGAGTTAAAATGCAACAAATGCTGCAGTTTTTACTGAGATTCAGCCCTTTTTCTTGAATAAGCGCTCTTTGGATTGCTGCAAGCCTTTTGTTAATTTCCAGTTGGAAGAAATTTTCTCTTGATTTTAACAAAGGAGAGAATTTTCTGAAGTCTACTGCTAATTTCGTTAACGTCACTAGTCTATATCCTTTTGTTTTCCAGTGTATACATAAGAGAATGTTTAAAGGTAAATATTACTGTGCCAACTGTCTAATAATAGTTTTTCCATTCAGTATGTTGTTATCTGTCATTTCTGTTCTAAAACTTTAATTTTAATGGCTGCATGGTGTTTTAACACATGAGAGTACCATAATGTATTATTTGTTTCACTTGTTTTTGAAACTTTGGTTTTTATGATTTTTCATTATCGTTAATAGTGTTTTGTTGAATGTTCTTTTATCTAAATCTTATATATTTGTAAGATTATAAATTCATGAAAGTGGAATTTGTTGAGTGTGAGAGCATGAAAACTTAAGTTTTTGATGCACATGGCCAAATTGATCTTCAGCGAAGTGGTTTCAGTTTATATTCTACCAGTCATGTACGAAAGTGCCTATTTTCCCACATCCTCACTTACTACTGGGTACTACTATTCATTTAGTTTTGTGCTCTCTAGTAGATCTTTTGGTAATGTATTATGTCCTCTATCTATGAAATTTCTATTTCTATATCTAGTAGGGTAGCCGCTAACCACATGTGGCTGTTGAGCACTTGAAATGTGGCTAGTCCTAAATAAGTCATGCTATATTTCAAAGATTATTACAAAGGAAAAGAAAGTAGAGTAATGAATAATGTAAAATGAGTCATAATAACTTTTTATATTGATTGCATATTGAAATGATAATATTGTATATACATTGGGTGAAATAAAATGATATTAATTTCACCTTTTTACTCTTACTTCCATAATGTGTCTACTAGAATATTTATAATTACATATGTTATTCACCTTACATTTCTATCAGATAGTGCTTGTCTAGACTCTAGACCATTCTTCCTTTAAAAAAAGCCCTGCTGCTTTAAAGCTTATGCTATTTAACAACAGTATTTTCTCACCCTTCTTAAATTTGTTGGTTACCACATCCCTGTTTTCTCTTTATTTGTCAAAGATGTCACCAAACACTCAGTTTTTCTTTCTACCCCAAGCTATCTTACCATTCTGGGGCGTTTTTAGTGCCCATGTGTAAAACTTGTTCAATAATTTAGCTTCACAGTATCTGGATTATGGTTGAGCCATCATTTTAATGGCTCCATGTGGTCATCATCTGGAACTTCTGTTCCACCTCTGAAATCTTAATTGTATGGCTCATTCTATTCACAATTTCATATTCTTAGCTATCTCATTTCCTTACTTCATACCTTGGATCCTTGACTCTCTCCATTTTGTTCACTAAATCACTTCAACCATACTTGTCAGCTCCCTTGATCCCTTGTAGTTTTGTGTACCCTTTCTGCAAAATAACAGCTTCAAATAACAGCTTATTGGCTTACATTCAAGTTACAGATTGCTATTGGAGTAAAAGATCTCGTGGCTTTAGGGATACATTCACACAGATCTTCAGCCTAAACTAGTGGACAGAATTCCTTGGCTGCCTGTTGTGTATTCCTAGCCCTTCTTTTTGTTTTGGTGGTTGCTGATTCAAATCTTTCTCTCTTAAAATTCCCTGGTCCATCCCTCCTCTTTTAGGATTAGCAGGTGATTTTTTTTTTCTGGAGTTCACAGAAAATCCTGTCCATCATTCCAGAATGTTATCTGTATCCTGGTTTACCTTCCTTTCTTCAGCTGCTTGGGTAGGTAATCTTTTTTTTTTTTTTTTAAATTTAATTAATTAATTAATTAATTTGGCTGCATTGGGTCTTTGTTGCTGTGTGTGAGCTATCTATAGTTGCAGCGAGCGGGGGCTACTCTTCATTGAGGTGCACAGGCTTCTCATTGCAGTGGCTTCTCTTGTTGTGGAGCACAGGCTCTAGGTGCATGGGCTTCAGTAGTTGCATCACGCGGGCTCAGTAGTTGCAGTGTGCGGGCTTAGTTGCTCCGTGGCATGTGGGATCCTCTCGGACCAGAGATTGAACCCGTGTCCCCTGCATTGGCAGGCAGATTCTTAACCACTGTGCCACCAGGGAAGTCCCTGTCTAGGTAATCTTTTCTTTTTTTTTTTTAAACTTATTTTTTACTTTTTAAAGCATTTTTTAAAAACTTATTTATTGGAGTATAGTTGATTTACAGTGTTGTGTTAATTTCTGCTGTACAGCAGAGTGACTCAGTTATACACATATATATATTCTTTTTTATATTCTTTTCCATTGTGGTTTATCCCAGGATATTGAATATAGTTCCCTGTGCTATACAGTAGGACCTTGTTGTTTATCCATTCTATATGTAATAATTTGCACCTACTAACACCAAACTCGCAGCATTTATTAACATTTATACATGCAGCTATCATTTTTTTATTCCTAAAATTTGCATAACCCTTTATTGTCCTCTAGCTTCTACCTTATTGCCCTTCTCTTCACAGATAAGCTTTCAGAAAGAATTGTTTACCCTCACTGTCTGCAGTTAGTTATTCACTGCTTATTTAATTCCAGTCTGCCTTCATCTATCTTCCCCTATCTTTCCACTGCTCTGACAGTGGTCCCTGATAATGATATATAGATTCTTCTATGTCTCTGTATTGACCACTCCAGAGCATTTGGTACAGTTGACCACTTCTTGAAGGAGGCCACTACAGTTGACCTCCTTGAACTGCTTCTAAGAACTACTTTCCTCATTCTTCTCTCTCCCCTTTTCCTAGGTTTGTGTAGGTGATAGTGGTGGTGGTAGTGGGATGTTGCTGTTGGTTCTGACCTGCTTCCTGCTTTGTATACTGTAATTGGATCCATACCCATGGCCTTCATACCGTTTAAATGTTGTTGACTTAAAATGTTAATATCTGCCTAACCTAGACATTTCTAGAACTTCTAACTTTTATATATGTAGCTGCCTACTAGATATTTGTCTCCCTAAAGCCAATTTTGCACCTTAAACGCAAATGAATTTTGCTTTTAATGATTGGAACAACCATTAATCCAGTTGCTCAACCTAAATTCATAAATTTGAGTCTTACCACTCCCCCCCACAAGTTACAGAGGCTTGTCAGTTCATGTAATATCTTACCCAGCACTGTCCATTAGAAGTTAATGCAAGCCACATATGTAATTTAAACTTTTCTAGTAGCTACATTTAAAAAGTAAAAAGGAACACGTGAGTTTAACTTTAGTATCAGATTTTATGTAGCCCAGTATAGCTAAAATTTTATTTCAACCTGTAATCAGTATAAAAATTGACATGCTTTATTCTTTTTTTCATAATCGGTCTTCAAAACCTGGTTTCTATTTTATACTTAGAATATATATCAATTCAGACTAGCTAAATTTCAAGTGCTCGATAGCCACATGTAGCTAGTGGCTACTGTTACGGACAGTAGCATTCTAACTTAATTTCTCTTCATCCCCACTGCTTCTGTCTTCCCTGGGCTACTGCAACAGATCTTGGGATTGCTACCATTATCTCCTGCAGTTCATCCTCAATATTATTGTTAGTGGTAATTTTCTAAAATATGAATGTGACTCGGCATGTGAATTAATGTGATTGTGCAATTTTCTGCTTCAAATCCTTTAATGCTGTTCATAAGTTTTCAAGATGAAGCCTATTCTAAGTTCTTTAGTGTGGCCAACAAAGTCCTTTATAATCTGGCTTTTGCTTAACTTTCCTACCCTGTATCTTCTGGACCCTGATAATGAGTTGTATTGAGCTATTTGTAGTTACCATAAAGGACTGTGCTCTCTCCTCTTGCTTTTGTACCTTTACAGTTACCAGTTAGCCTGCTCATATTCTCTAGTACCTACCTACATCTCTTATCAGACTAAGGCCTACTAGTCCTTCAGGATCTGAAGGATTTGGCCCCAGGATAGGAGAAAACACCCTTTTTTTCGTTCTCATAGCCATCTTTCTGTGCTTGCCTCCATTATAGTATTTATCACTGTGTTAATATAATTGTCTTCTAACTTACCTGACCTCAGATTCTTAGTTTTATAAGCAGGGACCTTGTTCTTATTAGCTTTTACATCCCTAATTACTAATACACACATTGTAAGGGTCCAGTAACTGTGTTGATTGAATGAGTGTGGCCAGTAATTCTGTGAGTAGAGATTTAAATTCCAAGTTCAGAGCAAAGAAAAAAATGTATTTAAACTTTTAAGTTATCTCATTCTTACATGTGTTCATACAATTAAATATTAAAATCTTTTAAGTAGATTAACCAAGAATCCAGAATAAGATTAAGAAAATAAAAGTTGGTTTCATTTGTACACAATTGTTCATCTCAGTAAAAAGGGTGGAGCTGGGGGCATGCAAACTAAGATATGATCTTTAGAGAAAATTGGGGAGGGAACATCAAAGTTAACATTTAGGACAAGCTTATGTTATCTTGTAACATCTTAGTGTTCTTGTTATATTAAATCTAGAATCGAGGTATTTTTACACCAGTTATATTTAAAATACTTAAGGCATTTAAATAGTGAAGTTCTTTAATTTTCCCCTTGAATTATGTAAGAAATGGGAGGAATTTGACTTAGTGCTAGACAGTTTCATCTATGTGTATGATGTAAGGCTTTTGTTAGTAATAATGAGTAGACAAGTAAATTTATGTATCTTTTTTCTTTTGTAGTGAGTAGTTTTTTGTATTTAGAATTACGTAAACTTTAGGAGAAAAAAATTTAATTGTATTTGTCAGTATGTGAAACAGCATACAGTTTGTTTGTGTTTTAAAATCCAAAGTGGTACAGCTTGAACTTGAAATTATTTAGGAAAGATCAAATGTTACCTTTGAAATTTTAAGTTACTGATGTAACCCTTCCTTGGATCTTTGCAGTCTGTTTTTTTGTTTGTTTGTTTGTTTGAATTGTAGTTACTAAGGGGAGAAATAGAATCCTGGTCATATTTATGTAATTTGGGGCTGAATATCTCTTTTTGTAAAGATGGGGAGAGCTGAAGGTTTATAGTAGATCCTACCAAAAATATGTTTTAATTTCCTCAAATTCCGACTTTTGTCACTTCCAACCTGTCACAACTCAATTTCGTTATTGTTACTGAAAAGCATATTTAGCAGTTTTCAAAACAAGTGGCTACTTTTCTCATTTGGAAAATATATATTAATTTATAAATATTAATATTTATAGATACTAATATTCAGACCTTTAAAATGACAATGGATTTTCACATGCCAAGATTTTGATAACTTTATTCTTTGGAATAAGAACAAATGGCAAGAGAATATAAACAAATCTCAAGGGTTCCAATAATCTGTCAATTGAAACCTTTTTGAGGCATCTTGTTCTTTGAATATAATTGATTTCTAGAAGAAAGTTTAAATAAGTTAAACACTGAAATTACTGGATATTGTATTTAAGTTGATGTTTCCACAGGTAGTGAAATAGCAAGCAGTGGAATTGTAGCTTGATTTTCTTTTTTTTTTTTTTTGCGGTACACGGGCCTCTCACTGTTGTGGCCTCTCCCGTTGCGGAGCACAGGCTCCGGACGCGCAGGCTCAGCGGCTGTGGCTCACAGGCCCAGCCGCTCCGCGGCATGTGGGATCCTCCCGGACCGGGGCATGCACCCGGATCCCCTGCACCGGCAGGCAGACTCTCAACCACTGCGCCACCAGGGAAGACCCTGTAGCTTGATTTTCTTAAATGTGAATTTTGTCATAGAGATTTGGCATATCTTTTAGATAGTAACCAAAAGATTTTGTAAGCATATGCTTTTAGAAAAGATGATTTGATAACTGTTTCTTCTTATGTAACTGATGTTTGAAATCAAGTAATACTCTTAAGACCTCAAGATATTTTGGGTGAATATACTTTTATCTACATTCACATGCTTATAAATGTCACAGTTATATCACTCAGGTCTATAAGTAATATTTCTTTATCCAGAGGTTGTATTTCACACTGGCACTGTGAACATTATATTTGTGCAGAAAAAGAATCAGTTTAGGTCTTCTGAATTATAGACTGTGGTTGATTTTAGAATTTGGGGTAAGGAAAGATTTTTATGATATGTGAAAAGTCTGTGTGTTTTAGTCAACCAGTGTTATATTATTGGTGTATTTCCTAAGTCTGTCTTTTGTGTTGAGACACAGTTTCTTCCTCAGAAGAAACTTTCCTGAAAGTATATTTTTGTCCTTTATCTTTTTTAATAACTCCTGTGTATCAGCACTCTGTTAGGAATGTAGAGATGAATATGACATGATTCTCTCCTGGAAATAAGTTGTGTTGGGAAACTGGCAAGTAACATGTTTAATTTTAAAATAATTTAATTTAAAACATGAAATTATTTAAAATGTTATAGTAGTTATGTACAGAGAATTGTCTACTCTCAACCTAGTCACTCTTCTTCCTCACTGTTACTGAGACTGCTTTGGTGCAAAACTACCAGTAATCTTCTTATTTCCAAATTTTATGTTCACATCTCTGGTATTTCATTTGACTGTTCAGTAGCATTTAACACAAGTGAGTGACCTTGAGCCAGTCCTAGTTTTCCTTTCTCCTCACTGACTGATCAATCTTTCTCATTCTTTCTCTGCCTAACATCTCAATGTTGGAGTGCTCCAGGACACTGTCTAGACCCCCTTTTATCTATAATCTCTCCTTGGGAATCTGATCCTCTCCCCATACTATCTATATGCTTATGTTTCCTAAATCTATATTTTCAGCACCAACCAACCCTGGAATTTCTGAATTCATATGTTTAACTGCCTACTGGCCATCTCTTCTTGAATATGTAACAGACACCTCCACTTAACATGTTAAAAGCTATTTTTGATTTTGGTGATTTTGGCCCTCACAGCCCACTCTTTTCCTCCCCTTTGTATCCTGTTTCCCTGGAGATATCACTAGCCATTGAGTTGTTCAAGCCAAGTACTTAGGAGTTATCTTTTGTCTCTTCATCTTTTGTCTGTTTTTCTTTTGCCAGTCACATCTAACCCACCAGCAATGTCCTGACAATTCTTCTTTCAAAACATATTCTGAATCTTCATCTCTCTTTGCATGCATACCATCTAAATTCAGTATACCCTTTCTTTCTTGGACTATTGCAGTAGGCTCCTTACTAGTTTTCTTATTTCCATTTCTTCTCTTAGCAGTAAGAGCTATCTTTAAAACACAAATCAGGTCAGGTCACTTGCCTGTGTAAAACCCTCCAGTGGCTTCCCATCATGCCTAAAATAACATCCAGATTTCTTACTTTGGCTGGGTACAACATGATCTGGCCCCTGCCTGCCTCCCTGACCTCATTTTTTATCACTTATCCCCTGGTCCACTACTTCACCTCATTGTAGTTCATGTACCTTCTTTTTGTTCCTGAAAGTACCAAGTTCATCCCCACTTTAGGGCCCATTCCTTAGCCCTAGAATGCTTTTCTCCCTTTTCTTAATTCAGTCTCCTAGTTGTGCCTAAGACTATTCTAGGAGTTGAGGATAAAGCAATAAATAAGACACACAGGTAGATGGAGATGTTTTTCTTACACCTTTTTGTATGGTGGGTTCCTTGAATATGTAACCTAAAATATTTTCTGTGAAACTTCTTCAGCTCTCCCAGATGGCTTCCTCTTTTTGATGCCACAACTTATGTAGTTCATTTAATCTGTACCTTGATGGAGTTTACATTTTAGTTGGAGGTAGGGTGGGTGGAGATCACAATAAACAAGATTTGTAAAATGTATGTTAAATGGTGGTAAGTGCTAAAGAGAAAAACATAAAGCAGCAAAGTGCTGAGATGAGTTGTAATTTTAGATAAGGGTGATCAGGGCAGTCCTCTCTTTGAAGGTGACATTTGAATCATCATCTGTTCTAGGTTGTGATATAACTCATAGATTTCTTCAATATAGAATAAAGACATACCCTTTTTAAAGACATTTTGTCCAAGGATAGTCTGTTTTCTTCTCTTTGATATATTATTTGCCTTTAAGTTATTACAGGTCACATTTACTTCGTCTTTCCATTTGTTACTGCTTGCCATCTTTAGCTTCCTTCCCTTTCCTGTATCTACAAGTTTGCATTTCTTCCAGTTCTTAACTTTAATTACTTGAAATATAGCACTGTATAAAGATTTTAACTAAAACATTGGCATTTATCTGAAGTGGGCTGTCTTAATCCAGTGACTGACAGAGCAAAACTGTATGAAATTTACATTTTTTTCTTCTTGGGATTTAAATTTGGTCCCTGTATATCTTCTTGAAACATCATACTTTACACTTCCTTTTTTTTTTTTTTGCGATACGCGGGCCTCTCACCGTTGTGGCCCCTCCCGCCGCGGAGCACGGGCTCCGGACGCGCAGGCCCAGGGGCCATGGCCTACGGGCCCAGCCGCTCCGCGGCACATGGGACCCTCCCGGACCGGGGCACGAACCCGCGCCCCCTGCATCGGCAGGCGGACTCCCAACCACTGCGCCACCAGGGAAGCCCCATACTTTACACTTTTTTCACCATTTCTTGTAAGACTTCAGGTACAGGGCATAGTAATTGTTCTTTATAAAAAGATAGATAGGAGGCCTCTGATTCTGTGTTTGATCAGGAGAGCTGCTGAAATGGATTAAAATTCATTGGGCCTTATATCCGACAAAAAATATTACCTTGACGTGAGTAGAAAAAAGTCTGCCTTCAATTTATTTGTAATTTACCTCTAATTTGTTGAGTTACATGTAAGTAACTTTCATTTTTTTCCCTCTATCTTTTACTATGTTCCAATGGATTTCTCTCTCCTGTTCGACTGAATGTGCCGTGTATGATTCTTGGAATTCCTCGTTTACTGTTCCTCTGTGGATCTGTCTGTTGGAATCTGGAACACTGGAATGATGGAAATGTGTTCTTTACAAAGTAGCTGTGAGTATGCTACATAATTTATAGAGAGGCTTTTTTCTCGTCTAAGTTAAATTTCAGTTATAGTTGGATGAAATATGAACCAAGGAAGCCTTAAATTTAATGCATATTCTTAGCTCTGCATGTAGTAGGCTTTCAAATATTTGACTTTAAAATATTCTGATCAGTATCCTAACTAGTATATTTAAAATTAGTCTTTCAGTTTAATTGGCTTACTTATCTTCTCAATATTTGTCTTAAAAATCAGTTTATATGAATTTTAAAAAAGATAAAAATATTATGGATGGAATATTTAGTTACATATGTGATGCTAGTAAGAAATGCAGATTGCTGTTCTTTGTTAAATCCAAATGTATTGAATTAGTACTTTGATCCCATATGAGTTTTTTCGGATGAGAATTTAAATGTGGCAAAAATCTTTAAGAAAAATGTGTACCTCTTAGGAATATTTTGCCATTTTATATATATGTACATATATATATATTTTTTTGCCGTACGCGGGCCTCTCACTGTTGTGGCCTCTCCTGTTGCGGAGCACAGGCTCCGGACGCGCAGGCTTAGCGGCCGTGGCTCATGGGCCCAGCCGCTCTGCGGCATGTGGGATCTTCCCAGACCAGGGCACGAATCCGTGTCCCCTGCATCGGCAGGTGGACTCTCAACCACTGCGCCACCAGGGAAGCCCCTTGCCGTTATATTTTAATGAATGAATAAGACCTACCCCTAAGTAAATTAATCAGTAAGACTCTACTCACTCAGATGGTCTGAACTGTGGACAGTGTTTCTCACCAATGGGTAAGTTGAAAATCAGACTGATTTACTATGACAATTTAGAAGTAGATTTCTTTGAATTACTCATGAAACTTACTGAGATCATCAAAGAATCAAAAACCACACAGAAAACTGAATTGAAATTTACTTTAAAACCTGGATAAATCTGATGTCCCTGATGATAGAGGCAGCAGACTCATGTAAAAATCTTGAAGTGACATAATTGGACCTAGTATAACAGCTTGAAAGATAATGTTACTGACTGACATTGATCATGAGACCTTTTAAGAGTTCATGAAAAATTTTAAACTCCACGTTTTGATTTTATTTCATGAATAAGAAGATAAATTTCAAGAAACTCCTGCCTCTGGTAATTAGTATGAGCAAAGGGAATGATTAAAAGAGTCCTTAATATAATTTTAAGGGGATTTGAATTTTTTGTGAAAAATCCTTCCGTTTTTTTTAGTTGATTGGTCAGAATCTTATTATTAGTAAGTTACTATAAATTGAAATCTTTGCTCTGAGGCAGGTTTCTTTAATTTTTATTTTATTCCTTTGGGTTTTTGTAATTGTCTATTGTCAGTCAACTTGTGCTCAATTCATTTTGTCCATTTCTGCAATTAACTAATACTTTTATTGGTAACACTGTAAAATCAGTTTGATTCACCATGAATAATATTAGTTTATATAGTTTTCTAAAAATAGGTTAATGAAGGGAATTTGAAATGTGTGACAGAAGTGATTTATTGATATATGAATAACCGGACTGCTTTTGCTTTTCTCAGCAACAGAAGAACCTTGAAGGCTATGTGGGATTTGCAAATCTCCCAAATCAAGTATACAGAAAATCAGTGAAGAGAGGGTTTGAATTCACACTTATGGTTGTGGGTAAGATATGATTTCTCACTAAAATTGAGTTTTGATATGTTTCCAACTATTAATGAACTCTGAATGATTTGAGAAAACAATAGCCCAAATAACTGCAGGGATCATGTGTTATATTTTCTTTTGTTATGCAAATACATTTAAAAATTTAACTTGATGGCGTAATGGGATTTCAGTATTTTCTTGCCTCTTTCTTGTAGATGGCACAGTTTTGGAAACTCAGTAAAAGTTGAGAAGAGGGGTGGGGGGTGTAGTGGTTGAATAGAACGCTGGAGAAGTTCTCTTCAATCGATGATGCTACAAAAGGAAATAGCATCTGGTGGTTACTTATTACTCCAGGATTTTTTTTTTTTTTTTTTGACAGTACGCGGGCCTCTCACTGTTGTGGCCTCTCCCGTTGCGGAGCACAGGCTCCGGATGCGCAGGCTCAGCGGCCGTGGCTCATGGGCCTAGCCGCTCCGTGGCATGTGGGATCTTCCCGGACTGGGGCAAGAACCCGTGTCCCCTGCATCGGCAGGCGGACTCCCAACCACTGCGCCACCAGGGAAGCCCCAGGATAATTTTATTCTCTGGCTCATATAGTGTAGTGAAGCCATATCACATGAGTGTTTAACTTAAACATATGTTCTCTGAATTTGAAAAAGAAGGATGGGGTAGAGGATCATAATCATGCAAATGATTACCCTGGGAATTCATTCATTAAGTGTAAGCCCTGGAATTAGTGAAATATGATGACTCTCCTTGTTCTTTAGTTCACTCTCATTTTTCTTATGAGTGTGTTTTGTCCTGTGAGCACCTTTCCCTGCCTGTAGTCTATTTTAAGAGATTGTCAAGGGTTATTTTGACTGTAGGTTGGTAACATAATCATTATATATATAAAAACACTTTACCATGTATAAGATTAGTTATCTTAAATGACAGTCTTAAATGACTATAATATTTTCACCTCATATAGGCTGACTTTATAACCTAGCTCCTCAGTTTGATGCAATTTTGTTGTATTTCTCTATTTGTTTTATGAAAGTAAAAGGCAGAATAGTGGATTGACTATATCCATGACAGAGAAAATTGAGTTGATGCTGGACCTTTATGTACTGTGCATTAAATTTGCTAATTACATTCAACTCCTGGTATTTTTATTTTGGTGTTGAATTAGATTAATTGAATTAGGTATGAAATACCCCTTCATTGAAGGGAAGAATATTTTATCAACTGACCAGAGTATTTTACTTGAGGGTAGGTTTGTGACTGTTTGGAAATATCTGCATTGTAATAGTTCATAGTTAAAACATGGTGGTACAAAGTCTGCAAACTTGATACTTGGTAGAGTTGGTTAACTTGTCTGTCTCTGGTTGAGTAAGAAGCGTAGTATACCTAGCTTGCAAACTGCTGGTGTAGACCAGAGGTGTGGGTCTAAATAGGTGGATAAAATATGCAGGACATACCTTTTCTTCCATAGATTGGTAACATAATCATTGTATGTGAAGAAATACTACATCTTACCTTTACTATGTAATGTTAGTGATCTTAAATGACACACCGTAGACAAATATAAGATCATTTTTTTAATTTGTAGAAAACTTCCTAGGTGCATTAGGAGAACCATAGCAATTTCCAAAAAAATTTTAATATTAAAATTTAAAGAATAACTTCTTGGGGCTTCCCTGGTGGCGCAGTGGTTGAGAGTCCGCCTGCCGATGCAGGGGACACAGGTTCGTGCCCCGGTCCGGGAAGATCCCACATGCCGCGGAGCGGCTGTGCCCGTGAGCCATGGCCGCTGAGCCTGCGCGTCCGGAGCCTGTTGCTCTACAACGGGAGAGGCCACAACAGTGAGAGGCCCGCGTACCGGAAAAAAAAAAAAAGAAAAAGAAAACAACAACAAAAGAATAACTTCTTGAATATATACTTAGTAGAGTAATATCTGGCGGTCCAGGCCAGATATTTGGTTTGAAATTTCTGTGACATTTGTCCAGATGAAATAGTTAATAACCAGCTGATCTTGATTTTTAGAGTAAATACACAATCTCTGAATATAACTTGTTTTTCCGGTCAGTCCTTTTGTCAACTACAGCTTTTGTTTTTCTCTTCTTTGATAAGACTTCAACTGTGGATAAAGGAGAATGGATGTTAATATTGTTATTGTTATCCCCAGTATACCTTGAACATTACTGTTTAATTAGCTATCTTTGTATAGACTTGTTGAGTGCAGGGTCTAAATCTTTTCATCTACATAGTTGCAGTGTATAACACATAAAAGTCACCTTTTGGAACTTCCCTGGTGGTCCAGTGGGTAAGACTCCACGCTCCCAATGCAGGGGGTCCAGGTTCAATCCCTCGTCGGGGAACTAGATCCCCCATGCATGTCGCAACTAAGACTTCGCATGCCGCAACTAAGAAGTCCGCATGCTGCAACTAAAAAGATCCTGCATGCCGCAACTAGGACCCGGCGCAGCCAAAATAAATATAAGTAAATAGATAAATATTCTTTAAAAAGTCATCTTTTAAGTAAATATTTTTAATACATTGTTTTTCAGACTTTAGGCCAAATCTAACAATGTTGTTTGTAAATCACAGAAAGCTAAGACTTTCCATACTTTAATATTCTTGACTTAGAGACTGCAAGCTATTCCTTATGAGCTAAGTCCTCATTTTTGAGATTTATGCTCAGAGCAGCTTTGGTTCTTATAACAATTCTTGGTTTGAGACTTATACATTGATACAAACTGAGAATCTGTATTTAACAGTTGATTTTATCTCTTTGTCCTTTGTTGGGAAACCTTTATCCAGTAACCTTGCTCCATAAGCAATATTTACTTGAGTGACTTTTTTGTATAAAAGAGGCATAATTTGTTTCCCCATATTTTCTTCCCTAAAGGAGCTAATAATTTTTATGACAATGTAAAGTATACATAAAAAGATAAGTAACATTTTTAGTAAGTAAATATAAGTTAGTAGAGTCATACAAAAATTAAGAGCCATAGATGTGTAAAGGTATAGGAGAGCTTTTCCCTGGTTCCCTGGTTGGAATTATTATTGCCTTACTTGAGAAGGAGGTATTAGGGCAGATTTTTGAAGAATAGAATTGGGATAGACATTGAACGGGCAGTCCAGTTGGGAAAACAATAACCAAACCCTGCATAACTTATTATGTGCCAGGGAATATTTCAAGTACATAAAATACTGATAATTTATTATGTAACTCATACAGTCCTTAACAATAACCCTATGATGTAAGTATTATATTATTGTTATCTCCTTTTTAGAGATGAAGAAACTGAAGCATGGAGATGTTAGGTTACTTGCCCATGGTCACACTGCTAGCAGATGCCAGAACCAAACCCGGTCTGTTTCTCAGTCTGGTGTGTTCTTAGGCACTATGCAGAGGCTCATTTGGGAATACTGGATATAGTGCAGAGTTCAGTTGAGTGCGTCCAGTATGCCTTGAACTTGTATGATTCCAACTAGATATTGTTTTCCCTAAAAAAATTAAAAGAGACAGAGAGACAGACAGAGAGAAAGAGGAAATGAATGAGAATTTTAGAGTAAAATAGTGCAAGCAATTTTTTCTGCCATTCTACCGGAATGAGTGCCTGTGCTAGGGTAGGCATGGTGGAAGAGGTGAATTCACTGTTCCCCCAGTCATTTTCAGCTTCCACATACTTTTACAGCATGAGCATCTCACCTTGCTGAGTTAGTCTAGGTGCCTTAATATAAACTAGTTACTTCTTATGTGCTCAAAGAAACAGGTATCTGCTTTAGTGCAGGAAGAAAAACAAGTTGTCAGTTTATATGTAATTGTGCATTATGGATGATATATTTGGGGGCAGTTCAATGTTAATTTGCACTGCATGTTGATTTTAGGATCTGACCCCGAAATGGTAACTTTATAATAGTTGGAAATAAGGCTGGAAGGGTAGGCTAGCCTAAATTTTGAAGACCTTCATTGCCTCCAGGATAAAAAGATTGGAATTCTTGATTTTGACTCTTTATTTGAAAATTTACTTTAAAACCCAGTGTCAGACATATCAAATAATGATGACAGTTAGGTCTCTAATTCAGCAAGTGTCAAACCTATTTGGGCTTGGAATTTGAAAATCGTTTGTGTGCTTCTTAATTTTTGCTCTGAGAATAAAATGTTAATTCTAAAATCTTGATTTTACTAGAATCTTTCAAAGAGGTAGAACTCAGAAAGATTGTAGATTGCTTTATCTGACCAGAAAATATTTTGAAAATCAAGTGGCATTAAGTCTATTATTTTGGGTTCTTTGAAGATAAAATTCACAGTTCAGTCATTTTTATAATATTAAACTTTGCTAAATTTTTGTAGCAGAGGTTTTCTTTTTTGTCATAATGTATTCGACATATATCAAATGTTTTTAGTGGCACTGGCATTTCTGTTTTTTTTAGGTGGAAGGGAGCTTAGAATATGGTGGTTTAGCCATTTTTGGGATTCAAAGTTTATCATAATGTGTTTTTTTTTTTTTTTTTTTTACGGTACGCTGGCCTCTCACTCTTGTGGCCTCTCCCATTGCGGAGCACAGGCTCCGGACACGCAGGCTCAGTGGCCATGGCTCATGGGCCCAGCCGCTACGCGGCATGTGGGATCTTCCCAGACCGGGACACGAACCCGTGTCCCCTGCATCGGCAGGCGGACTCTCAACCACTGCGCCACCAGGGAAGCCCTATCATAATGTGTTTTTGTGTATGACTTATTAGTAAAAGTTTAGGAGGTATTTAGTCAGTGATAGGATATACAATGACAGTCATAGATAATTTTCTCCCACCTTTTTGTTGGTGTTTGAAGTGATGTATTGATAATAACATCCAGACTTAGTTGAAGAAATTGAAAGTAATATTGGCCATTTTGTATCTAAGCTGTTGGGCATTTAATGGAATTATGTTTAAGCCTGCAGTTAAGATATGTTGGATACTTGAAATACTTTGAGTAATATTTTAAAATTTTCTTCCCTGAGCTCTGTATTTTTATTTTACTTTTAGTAATAAAAGTAATTTAACCAGTGATGATTGCACAACATTGTAAATATAGAAAAACCACTGAATTGTACAATTTAAAATGGTGAAATTTATGTTATATGAATTTTATTTCAAAGAAGTAATTTAGCCAAAGCAGAGAGAATTTGGGGGAAAAAACTTGTTCTTTTCTCATTATAAATAAGGTTTAGCTGGGTAGCTTGCATTCTTGTTAACAAAATTGATTTTTGTACTTGCTATTATGTACATTTCAATAAAGACGTGATGTTTAAGTATTTTGCTGAAGTTATTTATGTGACATCTCTGATTACTATTTTTTTAATTTTTAATTAAAAATTTTTTTTTAATTATTTATTTATTTTTGGCTGTGTTGGTTCTTTCTTGCTGCGCGTGGGCTTTCTCTAGTTGTGGCGAGCAGGGGCTACTCTTCGTTGCAGTGTGTGGGCTTCTCATTGCGGGGGCTTCTCTTGTTGTGGAGCACGGGCTCTAGGTGCCCGGGCTTCAGTAGTTGCAGCACGCGGGCTCAGTAGTTGTGGCTTGCAGGCTATAGAGCGCAGGCTCAGTAGTTGTGGCGCCCAGGCTCAGTTGCTCGGCGGCATGTGGGATCTTCCCGGACCAGGGCTCGAACCCATGTCCCCTGCATTGGCAGGCGGATTCCTAACCACTGAGCCACCAGGGAGGCCCTAGTTTCATTTTTCTAAGAGAAGTGAAAAACCTTGATTCCTGTGAAACAGTCTGTGTAGACGCCTTTATTTATTTTAATAGTTTTTTATCCAGTTAAATCTATATTCAGTTACCTATTAGCTCTTACTAGATGCCTTTTACTTCTCTAATACTAATTATTTTATTTCTTCTAAGCTTATTTATCCTTCTGTATTTTCTTTCCTCTTCATTCAAATTCTAAACGAGAGGTTGAAGATTTTATCTTTTTAAAAGAACTGTTCCACATTTTAGCATTACTTAAGTGCTCATTGGTTTGCTTGATTAGTTTCTACGGATGTCTCAGTAAAATGCTGCTTGCTTGCTTGCTCTGTGAAGCCATCCTTGATTTCCTTCAAACTGTACTTAGGTGTTCTTTATGTATTCCTACTGTATTTTTTGTTTAATTGTAACTATAGCTTGTTTCTCAACAAAATTATACCTTTTGATGGCAAAATGTCCCCAGTTCTAGCATTTAGCAGCTGTTCAATAAATAATAAAATGAATTTATGTCTTTGCTTTTTATCAATTGTAATAGTCCATCAGAGGATAGCTGTTGGAATGGAAAAGCTATAGGATGTTGGGATGAGATTATTCATCTGAATTAAACCTTTTTGCTCCTTGGCAGGTTTTTTTTTTCCAAGCTGGATCATTAAATCAATTTGGTGAATCATTTAAAAGAATGAAAAATAGAAATGATTAGAAAATAGACTGCATTTTGCTTAGCAAGACTGTTGTTTCATGAAAGTTGTAAATTTGTACACATACATTTATACAGTACAGATAAGTATACCTATATATTTGTGTATACTGAGTTTTGATGAAAAATGTGTGTTTGGGGTTTTTTTGTTTGTTTGCTTTTAACTGTAAACTGTGGTAAAGTAAGTTGGAAAGCCACTACCCAGTGGGAGAGTCCAGTAGAGAATATCAAGAGAATTCGTTTAGAAGCAGATTTACATGAAGAGCAGAATTGAGGACTAGGAGTTAGAACACTGCTGTTCTGGTATCTCTAAGGACTATTCCAGTTCTAATGTTCTGAAACTCTACATAATTTAGCAGGATGATGTAGAACACATTGTATGTGTTCATTACACAGTTTGTGTAATGAAATGGGTTTTCCCAAGCTGCTAATGATAGAACTGCAGAGGAGCGTCTGTGGTTAAGTGTTTATGTGCAATATACAAAGGAAAAATCCTCAAGATTTAAGCTGCCTATGAATTTTCTACTTAACTAATACAGTAATACAGTATTATTTATATCAGTTGCTATAACTATATATGGTCAAGGAAAAATAATTTACCAAAGAATTATATGGTATAATGTCTCAGTGTGTTTCATGTGTCAGATATTAATAAATATTTCAAGGGGTTGGTGGAAATGATCGACGGCTGTAGAATTGAGGAGGTGCTGGGTAAAACAAAGATAAGCAAAAAAAAAAAAAAAGATAAGCAGTTTCTTTAATTGTAGGACTTCTCAGAGCCCTTATAATCCCAAAGACCTAAAGGAACGTGACTTTATTATAAATAGTGATCTAACTTTTTTCAAAACCTTATGAACAAACATTTCATGACTGTTTCATTCTTAGGCTTGAAGTGTAATACTCTTGAAGGATGATGGCATGGGTTTCATGGGCTAGACTTCAAAGATAAAGAGGAAATGGGTTATTTTAACCTGCTGATAATGTTAAACTACAGGTATAATATTAGACTCTAGTTAATTACTCTTATTTTATAATTTTCATAAAGTATTTAACATCTTAAATTGTGTTAACAATATTTTGTTTTAATGAGGACAGAAAAAAATTTAATTCCAGTTATTTCCTTTTTAAAGTCTGTAAAATAAGGGAATGATAATGACTTTGTTGCAGAACGTTTATAGTGCATTTCAAAGTAAAATAAATGTGTCATTAATTTGGATCATTTAACAGATCTTAAAATATTATGTTAATTATAAAGAAATAGAAAATGTTACAGATAGGTATTCTGTTTATATTTATTGAATAATTTTGTTTTCTTAAGCTAGGATGTGTGATTCTGAATTTTGTTATTCTTAAATAATAATGATAAATAACTTGATTGAGGTTGTTTCCACAGATTCTTTAAGTAGAGTTGGAGTTGATGGGATTAATTTAACTCTCAGTTATTTTGCATTAGCAACGCTATTGCTTTCCCTTTACTAAAGCCAATGAGCAAGAATCTATTGTAGTTATGTCACCTTGAGAGTATTAGGACAAAGCTACTATATTTTGTATTATGATTATAGGGTATCTGACATTTTGGTTTGGAAGTAAATATCACTCTACTAAAGATAGGTAGGAATTAATAATTTAATGTCCAAACTCAGGCATAACTTCCCTGCAGTCAACATTTCTTTTTTTTTTTTAATTAATTAATTTATTCATTTATTTTTGGCTGTGCTGGGTCTTCATTTCTGTGTGAGGGCTTTCTCTAGTTGCGGCAAGCGGGGGCCACTCTTCATCGCGGTGCACGGGCCTCTCACTATCACGGCCTCTCTTGTTGTGAAGCAATGTAAGACTGGGCACTATAAAACTCTTACAGGAAAATATAGGAAGAACACTCTTTGACATAAATCACAGCAAGACCTTTTTTGATCCACCTCCTAGAGTAATGGAAATAAAAACAAAAATAAATAAATGGGACCTAATGAAACTTCAAAGCTTTTGCACAGCAAAGGAAACCATAAACAAGATGAAAAGACAACCCTCAGAATGGGAGAAAATATTTGCAAACAAATCAACGGACAAAGGATTAATCTCCAAAATATATAAACAATTCATGCAGCTCAATATTAAAGAAACAACCCAATCCAAAAATGGGCAGAAGACCTAAATAGACATTTCTCCAAAGAAGACATACAGATGGCCAAGAAGCACATGAAAAGCTGCTCAACATCACTAATTATCAGAGAAATGCAAATCAAAACTACAATGAGGTATTACCTCACACCAGTTAGAATGGACATCATCAGAAAATCTACAAACAACAAATGCTGGAGAGGGTGTGGAGAAAAGGGAACCCTCTTGCACTGTTGGTGGGAATGTAAATTGATATAGCCACTATGGACAACAGTATGGAGGTTCCTTAAAAAACTAAAAATAGAATTACTATATGATCCAGCAATCCCACTATTGGGCATATACCCAGAGAAAACCATAATTCAAAAAGACACATGCACCCCAATGTTCATTGCAGCACTGTTTACAATAGCCAGGTCATGGAAGCAACCTAAATGCCCATCGACAAATGAATGGATAAAGAAGTTGTGGTACATATATACAATGGAATATTACTCAGCCATAAAAAGCCATAAAAATTGAGTCATTTGTTGAGACGTGGATGGATCTAGAGACTGTCATACAGAGTGAAGTAAGTCAGAAAGAGAAAAACAAATATTGTATATTAACGCATATATGTGGAACCTAGAAAAATGGTACAGATGAATCGGTTTGCAGGGCAGAAACAGAGACACAGATGTAGAGAACAAACGTATGGACACCAAGGGGGGAAAACTGCAGTGGGGTGGGGATAGTGGTGTGCTGAATTAGGCGATTGGGATTGACATGTATACACTGATGTGTATAAAATTGATGACTAATAAGAACCTGCAGTATAGAAAAACAAACAAACAAAAAAACCCACAACTAATTACTAAACTTTTTTTGGGTTATTTGTATGGAAATATGTTAACATAAATGTTTCAGACATTACATGAAATTTCTAAAAATCTTATATGTTCTGGTATAATGTTACAAGTCATAATTCTCGTTATTGCTCTAAAATGTATATCTCAGAAATAACTAAATTTCCTTGTCAATTGCCTTATTATGAACTTCATCAAATCTTTAACCATGGTCATTTTTAAGTCTTCTGTCATTTACAGACTGTTCTGGGTGTACTCTGATGCTTTTGCAAAAATGTTCCTGTAAAAGGGTTTCATCTTCAAGGAATTCATGGAACAGACTCTGACAAGTACATGTTTCTGGTAACTGACTATACTGCTGAACTGAATGAATAAGCATTTTCACAACTCTAATGGAAAAGTGCTAACAAAAGATCAAGATGAAAAAAAAATTAATTACATGGGACTGAGTGAACTGATGAGGATGATTATAATTTTTGTGACTTTCTGTTTGAATAAAAAAAAAAAGAAAGAAACAATAGTGCAACGATGGGGCGAGGTCCTGGTGCCTCCTCAAGGAATATACACAGCAATACCTTTGAGTTCTTCTGTGGAACTAAGGCTCCCACCCAGGTGGAAGATGGTAACTTCAGGCTGAGCACAAGATTCCTGGAATGCCACCCTGTTACCTCACCACCAACCAATCAGAAGAAAGTCTGCACACAGTGGAAGATAATAATGACCCTGACCCCCTCCGCTAATGAGTCTCCCTTTAAAAACTTTCATGGTTGAGCAGAATCTTTGGAGTTGGTTTTTGGACACAAGTTGCCAGTCTGTTGCATAAAGCAACCTTTCCATTCCTACCAGCACTTGTCTCTCAAAAGTATTAGCTTTTGAGCAGCGAGCAGCCAAACCTGAGTTCAGTAACATGGGGGCAGGAGTCCACACACCACCAAGCAATTCTCGGACACCATCTGAGTTTCCTACAATCAATTCAATTCTGAAACTATCTACCTGGAGATAGCATCAGATTCTACAAGTTAAAGGCTCAATCCTATAAGACTGCCCCCTTCCCCCAGTTGCCACTTCAGACACCAGTCACAAGTCCAGGTCTTTCTGACCCACCAGCTGTAAAATTGGAGCTTCCAATGACCCTTTCCTTGAGTTTCCATACCAGGGAAGAGCTAAATCGGATTCCTTGTTGGATCTGTTTCTTTGAGTTTAACCTTTGCTTTTTGTTGCTTTTGTTATTATAATCATACGTAATGACCTGCCTCGGGACCCTGACCCGCTGTCTGAATGTTAAACCAAAGTGCCTTTGTTCAGGGAAACATCCTGACCCTTCTACCTATGAATTGCTGCAGAAAAGAAGAAATTAACACATCTGCTCCTGGAGGCTGGCCATTCTAGGAGATATATGCAAGTCTTATGGCCTTTTTACTTTACTTCCTCACCTCCTTCCCCTCTCTGTTCTATAAAAGGAGCTGGCATTCAGACCAAACTAATGTGGATTTTTGGGGACCCTTGCCCACCATCTTCTTGGTCTGCCGGCTTTTCGAATAAAGTCATTACTCCTTGCCTCAAAAAAAAAAAAGAAAAGCGATACTGGTTTACAGTTCCAAGAGCCACTCTGAAGGTTGATCTATTTTCTTTAGGCTTAATTAGGCACAGGTTTTTCTCTGAACACCAGTTTAGTCATATATCTTAGATTTTTGTTTATATTACTCATTTTGTTTGTATTTGAGTAGTTTTTCAGATAAGAGTTGAGGGGAGATACTGTTTTATGTCTAAGTGGGCAAATGGGTTGTGTTATTTTGTTGTTAATTTATAATTTCACTGCTTGTAGTCAGAGAATATGATCTGTAGATTTCTGTGTTTTTCAGTACTGATTGATTTTCTTTATAGCCAAAACATGATCTGATTATGTAAGTGCTCCATAGGTATTTGAAAAATATGTTTTTTCTCTGGGTAGGAATTGTTGTATTTTTTTGAAAATCAGCCATATTAATTATTTAGATCATTTCCATTTTTTAATCACTTTATCAGTATCTGAGAGGCCTGTTTGCCTTTCACTGTATATGTTCTCTTAATTCCTCATTGTTTCTAAGTTTTTGTCTTATGGAATTTGTCCTTTTCATTTATGTTATCCAGTTTATTGACATACAGTTATTAATAGTACTCTCTTATAATTTTTTTTATTTCTGTAAAATTGGGAGTAATATCCACACTTTCTGATTTTAGTAATTTGAATCTTCTCTTTCTTTTATTCTCAATCAGTCTAGCTAAAAGAGTTGTTAATTTTGTTGATCTATTCCAAAAGCTAACTTTTGGTTTGGTTGATTTTTCTCTGTTGTTTTCTGTTTTCCATTTTATTTATCTCCTAACTTTAATATTTCCTTTCTTTTGCTGGTTTTGGGTTTAGTTCTTTATTTTTTAGTTCCTTATGTTGTAAAGTTAGATTGTTGATTTCAGATCCTCATTTTTATGTATGTGTTTACAGTTACAAATTTTTCTATTAGAAACGACTTTTCCGTATCTCATAAGCTTTGGTATGTTGTTTTCATTTTCTTTTTTTTTTCATGGTATTTTCTAATTTACCTTGGGATTTCTTATTTGACCTGTTAGCTGTTTGAGTGTATTGTTTAATTTCCTTATATGTGTTAATTTTTTCATTTTCTTTCTGTTATTGATCTCCAGTCTCATTTCGTTGTGATAGGAAAAGATGATTGAAATCT
This sequence comes from Orcinus orca, assembly GCF_937001465.1. NCBI lineage: Eukaryota > Metazoa > Chordata > Mammalia > Artiodactyla > Delphinidae > Orcinus > Orcinus orca. The sequence continues at coordinate 41,471,012 of NC_064567.1, read as the reverse complement.
TTTAAAGTTTATGGGTTTCCCTGGTGGCGCAGTGCTTGAGAGTTCGCCTGCCGATGCAGGGGACACGGGTTCGTGCCCCAGTCCGGGAAGATCCCACATGCTGCAGAGCGGCTAGGCCTGTGAGCCATGGCCGCTGAGCCTGCGCATCCGGAGCCTGTGCTCCGCAACGGGAGAGGCCACAACAGTGAGAGGCCCGCGTACTGCAAAAAAAAAAAAAAAGAAAAAGTTTATCAAGTCGTACTTGGTTTTATGGTCAGTCTTGAAAAATACTCCCTGTGCACATGAGAAAAATGTGTATTTTGGTGTTGTTGAATGGAGTATTTTGTCTATGTTTATTAGGTCCAGTTGGTTTATAGTGTTGTTCAAGTCCTCTGTTTTCTAATTTATCTTCCGTCTGTTTCTTCTATCCATTATTTAAAGTGGAGTATTGAATTCTCCAATTATTATTGTAAAACTGTCTATTTTCCCCTTCAAAATTTTGTCAGTGTTTCCTTTATATATTTTGGGGCTCTGATGTTTGGTGTATATATGTTTATAATTCTGTAATAATATCCACTTCATGAATTGACCTTTTTTAATAATAAATCCTAATTTGCATCTTGTATCAATTTTTTACTTAAGTCTCTTTTGTCTGATACAAGTATAGCCATCTCACCTCTTCTGATTACTGCTTACATGGAATATCTTTTTTATCCTTTTACTTTCAACTTGTGTGTGTCCTTAGATCTAAAGTCTTTAGATCTTACAGATAGTATACAGTTGGATCGGGGTTTTTTTAGCCATTCTGGCCATCTGTGCCTTTGATTAAGACATTTAATCCATGTACATGTAAAGTAATTACTGGTAACAGAGAACTTAGTTTTGTCATTTTGTTGTTTTCTGTATGTCTTACAGCTTTTGAATATATCATTTTCTCCTTTACTGCCTTCTTTTGTGTTTAGTTGATGTTTTGTAGCATCACGTTTTGATTCCCTTTCTCATTTCCTTATTTGTATATTCTGTAGATGCTTTCTTTGTAGTTATCATACAGATTATATATAAAATCTTAAATTATAATAACCTAACTTGAATTTATACCAATTTAATTTTAATTATATATACAAACTACTCATATACAGCCCCCACATACTTTTTTTTTATTATTGATGTCTCAAATTGTATCTTTGAACATTGTGTACTCAATAACACAGACTTCTAATTATTTCTTATTCATTCGTCTTTCAAGTCTTAACAGAAAATGTAAAGTGGAGTTAGAAACCAAAATTACAATAATACCAGTTTTTATATTTGTCCATGTATTTACCTTTACTGGGGATCTTTATGTGGCTTTGAGTTATTGTCCAGGGTTCGTTCATTTCAACTGAAATGTGGAGGATGTGTAGTGATAATGAATTCCCTCAGTTTTTGTTTATCTGGAAATATCTTAATTTCTACCTCAACTTTTCAGCACAATTTTGCCAGATATAGAATTCTCATTTGACAGTTTTATCATCACATTGTCTTCTGGTCTCCAGAGTTGCTGCTGAGAAATCAGCTGCTAATCTTATTGAAGATACCTTCTATGTGATATGTTGCTTCTCTCTTGCCGCTTTCAAGTTTCTCTTTTTGTCTTTGTTTTTTATCAGTTTGATCATGATGTGTCTCAGTACGGGTTCCTGGGTTTATCCTACTAGTTCAGTGAGATTCTTGGATTTGTAGATTCATGTCTGTCATCAAATTGGGAAAAAATTTGGTCATTTTTTTTTCCTTCAAATAATCTATTTGACCCTTTCCCTTTTTCCTTCTAAAGCTCTCATACTGTATATAATAGTTCAATAAATGGTGTCCCACATAGATCCCTTAGGCTGTGTTTTTCTTCATTGTTTTTTCTCCTTAGACTCAATAATTTTAATTGTCCTGTCTTCCAAGTTTGCTGATTCTTTTTTAGACATGCTCAATTGCTTTTGAACCTCTCTAGTGAATTTTTTCAATTGTGTGTTTCAGCTCCAGAATTTTTGGTTTGGTTTGGTTTGGTTTGGTTTGGTTTTTTTACACAATTTCTATTTCTTTGTTAAATTCTGGTTTTGTTCTTACGTCGTTTTCCTGATTTCCATTAATTGTTCATTGTTTTCTTTAGCTCTTTGGACATATTTAAGACAGCTATTTTGTTTATTATTATTTTTTTTGCTATTTAAATTTATTTACTTATTTATTTGGCTGCACCAGGTCTTTAGTTGTGGTATGTGGGCTCTTAGTTGCAGCATGCGGGATCTAGTTCCCTGACCAGGGATTGAATCCGGGCCGCCTGCATTGGGAGCGCAGAGTCTTAACCGCTGGACCACCAGGGAAGTCCCTAAATTTATTTATTTTAAAAAAATTTTTATTGGAGTATAGTTAATTTACAATGTTGTGTTAGTTTCAGATGTACAGCAAAGTGAATCAGTTATACATATATCCATATCTTTTCCCATATAGGCCATTACAGAGTATTAAGTAAAGTTCCCTGAGCTATATAGTAGGTCCTTATTAGTTATGTATTTTATATATAGTAGTGTATATATGTAAATCCCAGTCTTCTGATTTATCCCCCTGACCCCCATAACCATAAGTTTGTTTTCTACTTTGTTTCTACAAAACTCTTATCTCTGTTTTGTAAATAAATTCATTTGTACCCCCCTGTTTTTTAGATTCCACATATAAGAGATATGATGTTTATCTTTCTCTAAAACAGCTATTTTAAAGTCCTCATCTAGCAAGTCCACTATCTGTGCTGCTTCAGGGATGGTTTCTGGGATTTTGTTTTGTTCCTTTTTATGGGCTGTGTTTTCTGTTTCTTTGAATGCTTTGTGATTTGTTGTTGTTGAAAAATATGCATTTGAAAAAACTCACCCTGCCCTGTCTTTGCAGACTTGGTCATATGTCAGGGCAGATGTCTGATGATTAGCTGGGCATGCTCTGAGCCTAGAGATCCAGCCTAAAGTGAAAGTTTAATGCCTTTTCACAACTTTTCTGAGCATGTTTATTGCTTGAGCCTGTATGTGGCTTTCTCAGTTTCCCCTGCATACATGGTTTCTTTTGAATGTCTTAATTCTCCAAGGAGTTTTACCTCAGCGTCTCCTCAAGGCCTTAGGTGGTCTGTTGTGTCTCTCCACCCATAATTTTTTGCTCCAGGCATCTGTAGTTCTCCTGCACTTTAACCAGTGATGCCCAGTGCTTCTCCAACCTGAAATCCCAGTTAGGCAACACTAGTCCTTCTGATAGCCCCAAAGAGGTTAGAATGTTTTATCTGAGTAAAGTCTGCTCTGTTCCTTCTTGTTTGAGGGAATGACGCTGAAAACTCAGCCTCTGTGCACTGGTGCCAAATCGAATCTTGGAGACAGAGTTTCGGGTGAAGTAGAAAGTAATAGCTTTATTGCTTTGCCAAGCAAAGGGGGACACAGCGGGCTTGTGCCTCGAGAACTGTGTGTCCCAACCCAGGAGGATTTGGTGAGGAGTTTTATAGCAATGGTTCAAGGGCAGGGTTGCTTCTAAATGAAAATATTGTAGATACTTCTGATTATCCCCAAGTACTTGGGTTTTATTCTAGTCTTTCCTCCTTTATTCAGGGTTTAAGAGTTTAGAAAGAAGCAGGTATGGGGAACCTATAACTTATTTTCCCATGACTTAGAAATTTCTACGTCTAGAAAAAAGGATATTCTCCCTCATTCAAAGGGAGTAAGCCCAGACCACTACAATGGTTCTTACCTTTCTTTCTTTTTTTTTTTTAAATTTATTTATTTATTTTTGGCTGCTTTGGGTCTTCGTTGCTGCACACGGGCTTTCTCTAGTTGCAGTGGGCAGGGGCTACTCTTCATTGCAGAGCACGGGCTCTAGGCACACGGGCTTCAGTAGTTGTGGCGCATGGGCTCAGTAGTTGTGGCTCACAGGCTTTAGAGCACAGGCTCAGTAGTTGTGGCACACGGGCTTAGTTGCTCCGCAGCATGTGGGATCTTCCCGGGCTAGGGAATCGAACCTGTGCCCCCTGCATTGGCAGGCGGATTCTTAACCACTGTGCCACCAAGGAAGTCACCCGGTTCTTACCTTTCTTGAGAGCCAATATCAAAAGAACTCAACCTATAAATAGAAATAGTAAGGTTAATATTGTGCTATCAGTTATTTAGGCTAAAGATGCCTATTAAACTCACTGAACTATTAACAATAACTAGATTCTTTAACCTGGTGCCATATTAATTGATAATTATTATATGACTTTTAATCTATTTTAACTTTGTATATCCTGAAGCTGTTTATATTTTAGTAAAAAATATCTGTACATTTGGTATGGTGTACTAGACTTGACATGAAGGGTCAGAGAAGAGTATGTGAATCTTAGTGGAAATCGTGTCTTACCTCTCTCCTTTCCTACTTCAGGCAGGAACATTTTTATGAAAAGTAATTACCCATGATTTTTTGGAGTCTGGTTTATAGAGAAGTACCCTTTATACTTAAGCTGATTGGTATATGGGTAAATTGGAAGTATTTTTTTGTGGTTCACTTTTGTACTAAGATGCATTGTGATTAATTTTTCTTCTTTTTATCAGCAGATTTCTACTTTTTATAGCTGCATGATTTGTTTCCTTGGTCATTCATTGTAATAAACGTTTATACTTTTATTTTTTATTTCACTGAAGCAGCAATATATAATCCAACTGGGATGTTTTCCTTCATGACTAACTTTCATCTCTAGGAATACATTACTGTTAAAAATGGTGACTACAGATACATTACTTTTAGCGAACACAGATGGTAGAATTATAAAGGTAAAAATCCTTGGAAACATGAGTCTAATTTGATAGATAAGAAAATGAAGGCAAAGAATTTATTCTAATAGACAGTCTTTATAGTATAATTTCTAATGTCACTTCCTTGTCCCACTAAGAAGTACTTGCATAAAAGCAAGTTTGATTATAGCATTGGTTGAATATTTAAGCTTGATAAGGTAGCTGAGTTTAACAGATTTCCACCTCTATTTCTTTTAGGTGAATCTGGACTGGGAAAGTCAACATTAATCAACTCATTATTCCTCACAGATTTGTATTCCCCAGAGTATCCAGGTCCTTCCCATAGAATAAAAAAGACTGTACAGGTATGTATATTGTTAACTGATGATAAGGTGGGGTAATGTTAACAGATACAAAACACATTCTATAACTTATATTGTATTTCCATAGAGGTAGATTTCAAGTTTGACCTTAGCCAATGTAAAGTGGTAAACATGGTTGCTGATAAAAAAGAGAGATTGATTTATTGAGAGAAGTGCAGGTAATTAGAGGAATTTTCTTGATTAGAACCTTATAAGTTTGTCTTGAGGACCCTCCTAGAGAGTATACTGGGATGTAGTAACAGCTGGAGTTATGCTGCATTATGGTAGCTACTTGCTATATGTAGTAGCTATTTAAGTTTGCATGAGTTAAAAGTCAATAAAACTAAAAATTCACTTTCTCAGTTGTACCAGTCACATTTCAAATGCTCAGTAGTCATATGTGGCAAGTGGCTGCCATTTGGGGCAGCACAGATATGTTTCCACCATTGCAGAAAATTCTTTTGGACAGCATAGAGAAAACATGATTCGTGTGGAAGCCATTATTATTTAAATACAGTGTTCTGTATTAGTGAGTGGCATGATACCACATGATAGTTGAATGGCAATAGCAATTTGTTAAGGCTTACAAGCTATGTGTGGTCTAATTTAGTACTTCTCGATCTTTAATGTATATTCACATCACGTGGGGAGCTTGTTAAATTCAGTTCCTGTTCTAGTAGGTCTGAGGTGGGCTGAGATTCAGTATTTCTAACAAAATCCAAGGTGATGCTCATGTTGCTGGCCCATATAGTGAAGTGCTAGACTCTCTAGCTCTGCATTGTCCAGTACAGTAGCTGGTAGCCACATGTGGCTGTTGAGCTCTTAAAATGTGGGTAGTCCAAATTGAGATGTTATACAAGTATAAAATACACTCCAGATTTTGAAGACTTAGTTTGTAAAAAAGAATATTTCATTAAAAATTTTTATATTGATTACATTTTGCAGTAATGATAATTGGTTATATTGGGCTGAAAAAAAATACATTAATTTCACCTGTTACTACTTTCTGAAGTGGCTACTGAAAATTTTAAAATTATGTGGCTCACGTTACATTTTTGTTGGGCAGCACCGCTCTAAACTATTGATTGAAAAAATGTTGATGGATTGATGCAGCACAGAAGCAGAAGAGAAGTGGAGTAAACAGTTCTGGCAGGAGCATGTTTTATTGAGGCAGTGACTCTGGAGCTGGATATTTTATTTCTCCTTTTTAAAGTTTTCTCTGTTTTAGGAATTAAAAAAATTTTTTTTTAATTTATTTTATTTATTTACTTTTGGCTGCGTTGGGTCTTCGTTGCTGCGCATGGTCTTTCTCTAGTTGCGGCTCACGGGCCCTAGAGCACACGCTCAGTAGTTGTGGTGCGCAGGCTTAGTTGCTCCGTGGCATGTGGGATCTTCCCGGACCAGGGCTCGAACCCATGTCCCCTGCATTGGCAGGTGGATTCTTAACCACTGTGCCACCAGGGATGCCCAGGAATTTTTAAAATATCCTTCATGGAGCTTGAGATTTCAAATTACCTGCAAATATGTGTTCTGTTGATAAAAACTTGATACTGTACTGCATTGCTTATTTTGTGATGTAGTGAACATTTTAACCCTAAGCAGGAAGATATACTTTTAGCTTTCTTAATTTAAGTATTTAAATCCAGGATTAGTAACTAGGTATGTAGAAATGTTAAGGGAACCCCACAGTGTAGATTCCTAAATTCAGGTATATTTACTGTAAAATATCTGTTAAATATTGATGGTCATGTATCTGCCAGTGGTGTTCTTGGTGATTAGTGCTGGTGAGGAAATTTTCTGAGTCCTCTTTGTAGTTTTAGCACATAGCATAATGCCAGGTCTAGATTAATAATAAAACAACAGCCATTAACATCTTCCAGGTACTATTCCAAACACTTTAGATGCATTTACTTATTTAATTCTTTCAGTAACTTTATGAGGTAAGTGGTATTCTTTTCCCCATTTTACAGATGTGGAAATTGAGGCACAGAGATGGTGATATGCCAAGATCATGTAGTTAGAGTACCAGAACTAGGATACAAATCTAAGCACTCTGGTTTAGTCTGTAGTGTATCAACTGTACTATCTCTATACTGTAGATATTTAATAAGTGTTAGTTTAACAGATTAACCATTTCTTAATAAGTGGATTAGCTTTTCTTTTTAATAATGTTTGGTCCAACAGGTTGTCAGTTTTCTTTGATTTATATTGCCTTTTCCTTTAAAAACCTTACATATGGAGATAGTTTTCCCAGTTAGGCAATTTAGACAAAATGAAGACAAAATGATTTGATCAGCGAAGTCATCACTTCATAGTTATGTAATATGTGAAAGTTTAGTTTAAAAAAAAAAAACCCAGAAAATTAGGTCATAAGGCTGATCTGTCTGATGCTGGCTAGTAAGGAATACTTAAGAGAAGTGGTTTTTTGTTTGTTTGTTTTATTTTTAAAATATCAAATGGTGCGTACGTAATGTTTGCTGTTGCTTATTAGATTTGAATTTTTAAACTGGACTCTGGAGGGTATTGACTGACTGTAGGACTAGGCTTGAAATTCCAGTAAACTGCTTGGTGGATGATTGAAGCCAATTAACTCATAAAAGTTTTGTACCTTACCATGTTTTATTTTGCTTTGTTTAATAAAGGACAATATTTCTAGTTCTCTTGATTCACCCAATGCAGTGATTTTTGCTAGTGTCTGAACAGGTGAAAGTATTGGCACATGCAGTCTAAGGAATTCATCACATAGAAATCTAGTTTAACATGCTCTGCAACAAAAGTATTTGCTCAAACAATGAGAGATTGTTTTACTCCCCCTCCCCCCAACCTAGTTCTTACACTTGTCCACTTTTGGCTTATTCTGCTCTGACCAAACCAACCTCCTTGCTGTTCTTTGAACAGGCTATTCCTACTTCCACCGCAGGGGCCTTGCACTTCTGTTTCTCGCTTGCTTCATAATTTTCATCAGTTCTCTGCTTAAAAGTTGCTTTCTTAAGGAGCCCTTTCCTGACCACCCTATAAACTCCTTCTAATTCCCACCCCAGGCTCCAAATGTGTAAGCTCTACAAGGGTAGGAACTTCACTTTATTCACTGCTGCAAGCTAAGTTCCTAGAACTGCATCTGTTACACGTTAGCATCCCATGTTTGTTGAATGACTGAACAAACAAGTTTTAAAAATTTATAAGACTTAGTGTTTAGTTGGACTAAACACTATAGTGATAGTGTTTATAAAACGCTATCATAGATTAAGTGGAATAATTTTAAATTTGAGAGTCTTTTGAAATTTTAAATTTGATTATCTTTTTTGAAGTTTTGATTATTTTTATTTTGTCTTGAGCAGAATTTTTTTAATCTAATTTTTTTTTTTTTTTTTTGGCTGTACGCGGGCCTCTCACTGTTGTGGCCTCTCCCGTTGCGGAGCACAGGCTCCGGACGCGCAGGCTCAGCAGCCATGGCTCACGGGCCCAGCCGTTCCGTGGCATGTGGGATCCTCCTGGACCGGGGCATGAACCCATGTCCCTTGCATCGGCAGGCGGACTCTCAACCACTGTGCTACCAGGGAAGCCCTTAATTTTTAAGTTGATGTTTAATTTGTGTACTAAAAGGGCACAAATTTAAGCATAGAACTTGATGAGTTTTTATATATGTATTCATATATCCAGTTAACCACAGCCAGATTAAGATATAGTATGTTTCTAGGACCCTGGAAGGCTTCCTTATGCCTCCTCTCACTCAGTATTATACCCACCCCCAAATTAAACACCTTTCTGACTTCTATCTCCATAGATTAATCTTGTCTGTTCTTGAACTTCGTTTAGGTATATTCCTGTCTGATTTCTTTCACTGAAGATTATGTCTGTGGTATTTATTCATGTTGTGTACCTGTAGTTCTTTTCATTGTTGCATAATATTCCACTGCATGAATATATCACAGTGTATCCCCTCTGTTGTAGATAAGCATTTGGGCTTTCACTTTTTGACTAACATAAATATTCTTGTATATATCTTTTGGTGGACATAAGTACTCATTTCTATTGTGCATGTGTGTGTGCATTAAAGACATTTCGTCATTTCATTTTATTTTCTTTGATTTCTTATGAGATTGAACGTGTCTTTTATACTCATTAATTGTTCAGATTTCATTGAGTGCTTTGACAATCTTAATATTTCCTATCTTTTCCTTCTTAATTTGGAGAAGTGTCTTATCTAGGTAATAGTCCCTTACATTTCAGTCATTGCAGATAATTTCTCCCAGGCTGCCATCTGTTAAAGGTGGTGGGAGAGGCTCTCAGTTTGTCAGAATTCTATTTACATTGGTCTGTCTCCAAAATAATCCTGTCTAAACTCACTTTGCCTTCCTTTTTAAGATAACATTAAGTGTCCTCTTCTATTGTGAATATCTTCCTAGCTCTCCCTGTTTTGAAAACAAAGGAGTAATTAGGACTAAGGGTATCTCTAGTAAGATTTTTAAGACAAAGGCTTGTGTACTACTGTTAAATCTCCCCCCTTTACCAAAAGTGAGACATTAACAGTTGAGAACTGGGTTGATTCTGATTAGAATCCCAGAGAAGTCCTCTTTCCTGACTGTACCATGGAGGTATTCCTTGATATACTGGAAACAAGATGAAGATCATCTGAACTCTTTTCTTCACTTACCCAGGAGAGAACATGACATGTTCCTAGTCATTCAGTGTAGTTAGAGAATAGAATGTAGTTTTTTTTTAGTTGACTGACTTTTCACCAAGCTTGATAATCTAGCAGATGATCTGCTCTTAGAAGCTCTTAAATTCTTTTAGTGAAGAGTGATCCAGAAGTATTACATCTCAGCCCAGGCATATTAGACCAGGAAAAACATACAATCCTGAGTTTCAGAAGGGAAATATCTGCACTTTCCCTGACCTGAAGCCTTTCTGGAACACTTTCAACTGTCAAAAAGAAGAAGAGAAGAAACATCCTGTGATGTGGCAAATAGGGAGTGAAATTTTAATAAAGACCACAATTTCATAATCTCTTCCCTAAGCATTATTTATTTACAAGAGGCTTATATCCTAAAGAAGAAATTCCTTCACATTCACAGTCTTGGAAGGAAGGAGAAACCGTCTACTCTGAGCAGAGAAATGATTCTGAGTTTCCAGTATATTAGTGGTTCTGATTTGAGTGAACTTTCAGTAATAGATAGAAGTCTTCTGAGATTAATTCCCAACCTCCTATCTTTGGCCTTAGGTACCTGAGCTGTGCAGTTCCAAATGTGAGCTGACATTCTAGTCCTGTTGTTCTTTATACCAGTGGTTCTCAAAGTTCAGTGTGTATCACAATCACTTGGAAGCCTTGCTCAAACAGATTGTTGAGTCCCCCTCCCCAGAGTTTTCTGTTTAGTCGGTTTGAGACAGGGCCCAAAGAATTTGCATTTCCAATAAGTTCCCAAACTATGCAGCTGCCAGTCTGGGTACTATACTTTGTGGACCACTCCTCTGTAGTGTTTCTGGACTGCTGCAGACTGGTTTCATCCTATCTCTGTGGGAAGAAAGTAAGAGAGAGAATTGTTTTTCCTTAGTTCTTTCAGAATATTTCAAATTGAATGAAATGGCACTATGTTACTTTCACTTTCATTCATATATATATTTTTTCCCAATAGACTGATTAAAATAAAGTGATAGAAAAAATTGAACACTTGAGCTCTACTTCATATTCCAATCTCAAATATAGGTGCTCAGATTAACAAAAATTTTAAGAAAAATATTACATACAATGTTGTATATATGGTAGCAAATTTTATAATTTTGTTATATTTGAAAATATATCTTATTTCATGTCAGCAAAAGGTTGCCAACTGTCTCCTAGGGAAAGACTGTCCTTTATTCTGAGACTAAATCCATTTCAGTTTCTTTTGTGAAATGACAGTGCTAGTTTTTTTTTTTTCAAGTTCTTTGTTGGTAGCCTTATGTTGGTCCCCTTTAAAACTTTTTTTGTTGGTCTGTGAAGTCCAATAAATCACTATTTTAGATTAAATGGGTACAAAAATTTTGGAGGTGAGAAGTGAAAACAGTGAATCCTATCCCTAAGATAACATCTTATGACTCCTTGAAACATTTTTACAGAGTCCAATTAGGAAACTCTCCTGTTGATGTTGGTCCAGTTTTGGTAGTTTTTTGAACCAGTCATACACAGAACAGATGACTGAATGCTTGTCTTTTACCAGGTTTGAGGGCTATAAGGATGATGGACACAGTTCTCAAGGATGTCACAGTCATATGAAGGATATAGCAAACAATTATGATTTAGTGAGAAAGGTGCTGCTATAGGGTGGTATAGGTGACCTTGGCAAAGTATATTTTAGTGAAATAGTAGGAGTAGAGGGGAAGATGACAGTGGATTGAGAAGTGATTTGTGAGGCAGTGAAGATGGGGGTAGAGCTATGAAGGAAGGGATGAGAGGGAATACCTAGAGGTTGAGTGTAGGGGACAGAGACAGTGGTTTGGAGAATGTTTGTATCCTATGGGGAGTCATTCCGTAAGAGATAAGAGATTGAAGTTACAGGGGAAATAGTCTAAATAGTTGTCAAAATGACTCTAAAATGGTAATTGGTCAAATCCCCAGCATAGATTGAGAAATTAGCCTTAGGAAAAAAAGGGATCTATTCCACTGAACAGGAGGGAAGATTCAGTGTTGCTTCAAACAAGTTGGGGATGCTGTTGGGGACCCTCCTACACTGTTGGTGGGAATGTGAATTGGTGAAGCCACTATGGAGAACAGTATAGAGGTTCCTTAAAAAGCTAAAAATAGAGGTACCATATGACCCAGCAATCCCACTCCTGGGCATATATCTGGAGGAACTCTAATTCAAAAAGATGCATGCACCCCAGTGTTCACAGCAGCACTAAGACATGGAAGTAACCTAAATGTCTACTGACAGATGAATGGATAAAGAAGATGTGGTGTATACACACACACACACACACACACACACACAGTGGAATATCGCTCAGCCATAAAAAAGAATGAAATAATGCCATTGCAGCAACATGGACGGACCTAGAGATTATTATACGAAGTGAAGTAAGTCAGAAAGAGAAAGACAAATACCATATGATATCACTTATGTGGAATCTAAAAAAATGATACAAATGAATTTGTTTACAAAACAGAAGCAGACTCACAGACTTAGAAAACAAACTTATAGTTACCAAGGGGGAAGGGGGGGGATTAATTAGGAATTTGGGATTAACATATACACACCACTATACATAGATAAACAACAGAGACCTACTGTATAGCACAGGGAACTATATTCAATATCTTGTACTAACCTATAATGGAAAAGAATCTGAATATATATATACACACACACACACATATACATACATACATACTTTGCTATACACCTGAAACAATGTAAATCAACTATACTTCAATTTTTAAAGATTAAATAATAAATAGCAACAACGAATTGGGGGTGCTCTCCTCTTCCAGCGGAGATCAAGTGCTTTGCTGAGCATGGTGGCAGAGATTGTAAGGTAGAGCTTGGGAAGAGCCATACTGGGAGGGACATGAGTTGAAGGAGCAAATAAAAGCCATACTGTGAGAGGCATGAGATGAAGGAACAAGTAAAAGGATCATCATATGGCATGGAAATTCCTGTCGAAGTTTATGAATTTTATGGAAAGGTATCTGAGCTGGAAAGGAAAAGAAAGGATTTGGGAGGGGAGGTTGCTAATAGAAAATGAAAGGGACAAGGGAATTAAGATCTCAGTGTAAGGAGACAAGGGAATGAAGTGTAGTGGTTCAGAGAGTGGAAGGCAGAATTAGAATCTTCAGATGAAGTTTCTTTTCAGCTAGTTCTGGGTCTTGATGAGAGGGAAGTAGTCTTTAAGCATAACTATTCTGTTGGTCATTGCATCTTTAAGTTTCTTGTTGAACATAAGTGTTTAAGATGATGTTTGTCTTTTGAGTTATTAAATAATCAAAATAGATTCTGTGTTTGAGCTAAGTGGAATATCACAGGCTGTTCAAGTATCTACTATTCAAGTCTCTGCAGAGTTTTGGCTATAATGCCACCTCCTGAGCAAGTATAGTTGGAGGTAAACTCCTGACAGAAAATTTTAACCCTCTCCTCAAATTTTAATATAGTTAATTAAGTAACACTTTTTATTTATCTTTAAAAAATGACTCAAACATTAAGTTAGAAAAGTGTAGTGTATTTAATAGTCTTTCAACAATGGAAGAACTGAAGCCGTATAAACAGTGAAAGTTTGACTTTTTCTTTCTCTCAGCTTGAAAAACTGAAAATATTAGAAGAAAGTGTGGGTTTCTGGAATCTAGGAATCCAAAAGAGCCCTTAATTTATTAATTATACATAGACAATAAAATAGGCTTTAGTTTTATTTTTCAGAGAGAAACTCAGTTGAAAGTGCCCTTGATTCATTCTTTTGGAACTCTGATGCCATAAAATATGCTGATGTGACCTGCTTAAGTAAAGTGCATGGGAAAGTGGCCATTTGGAATAGATTTCTTAAGAAAAGTTTGAAATTCCTGGACTTGAACTAATTTGTTTTCCATGGATCCCATGAGGATACTTGCAAAACCAGATGATAGGATACAGTTGGATCCTATGAATGGCACTAGTTTACAGTTATGTTTTCTGGATTTCTTCCATATGTTGCCGGCGTCTTTGTATTTGACCATGTATGGATACACAGAATTTCATAGGCCAAAGAAGAAAAGAAGCTTTATAAACAGACTCGTTAAAGCATATAAAATACAGATATTCATTTTTCTTGTCATTTTCAATAAACAGTTAAGTTGTTCAACTAATTTTTTTTAAACAAGGAAACAAAAATCTTAAAATTTAAGCTGTTATGGTGTGTGATTAGTATACAATCTAGTACTGAAGGTAGAAATGGGCTTTGTTTGGTAATAAGGGAACCAGAAATGGTTTGGAGTAAAATCAGGAGATGAGTCATGTAGAACAGTTACATTTTGCATCAGTTCTAATATACAGTACTGTGTCATGTAGAAGAATTGTTAGGTGAAGAACTGGTATGATTACTTTGGATATTTCTGCTTCTATGACAGTTACCATAAATGAATAACCTGGTTTTTTTTTGTTTATTTGTTTTTTTTTTTTGCGGTACATGGGCCTCTCACTGTTGTGGCCTCTCCTGTTGCGGAGCACAGGCTCTGGACGCGCAGGCTTAGCGGCCATGGCTCACAGACCTAGCCGCTCTGCGGCATGTGGGATCTTCCCGGACCAGGGCACGAACCCGTGTCCCCTGCATTGGCAGGTGGACTCTGAACCACTGAGCCACCAGGGAAGCCCCTTTTTTTTTTTTTAAATGGAGATATAATTGACATATAACCAGATTGTCATTTTTAACTATAGAGGACCACCAGATATATAGAATGTGAACTTCCTAAGCCACATGAAGTAATATCACTTAATTTTTTTTAGTTTTGATAATCTGCCCTAATGAGTCTGATTATTTCTGCAGTTATTTGGTTTCCCTCATGTTATTACAGTAAGCTGATATTAGACAAACGGTATTATCTCAGCTATGTGGTGTGAAACAGTGGTCTCCCAAGCAGTGTTGCAACCATTGTTGATATTGAATATGACCAGAAAATATTAGAACCCTTATTTATTTATTTTATTATTATTTTTTTTTTTGCTGTACGTGGGCCTCTCACTGTTGTGGCTTCTCCCATTGCGGAGCACAGGCTCCGGACGCGCAGGCTCAGCGGCCATGGCTCACAGGCCCAGCCGCTCCGCGGCATTTGGGATCTTCCCAGACTGGGGCACGAACCCGTGTCCCCTGCATCAGCAGGTGGACTCTCAACCACTGCACTACCAGGGAAGCCCAGAACCCTTATTTATTGATGTTTACTTTTTTAATTTATGAGAAATTGACACTAATATTCAATGTTCAAATTGCCAGTTGTGTATGTTTGGTAGGTAAATAAACATATTTGGGATGTTTAAAATTTTCACTGATAGTTTACACTAGGATCAAAGCAGTCTGAAGACCATTGGTCTAAAAGATAAGAGCTTTGTCCCTTATTTGTCTAAAAGATTGGAAGCCTCGCCAAATCTCAGGCAGTATTTTCAGTTTCAGCAAGTTTCTTTTTTGATAATACTCTTTTAACAAAATAATTTTAGATTTCTATCAGCCTTCACTGTCCAATTCAGTAGTCACTAAACCACATGAAGTTATTTGAATTTAAGTTAATTCAAGTTAAATAAAATTAAACATTCAGCTCCCCAGTTGCTCTAGTCACATTTCAAGGGGTAAGTAGCCACATGGACAAGCAGCTACCATATTGGATAGTGTAGACAAAGAACGTTTCCATCATTTCAGAAAGTTCTATTGGACAATGCTGCTATATACTTTCTTGCTCAGCAGTCTTAGTCTCAACTCCTCATCCATCAGCTAACATCTGTAAGAAAATGTCAAAGGGAAATGGAAAAACATCATCATTTCTGTAATCTCTAAAGGTGAACCAAACTTTTTCTACCCAGAAATTAGCTGCTCTTCCTTTCCAAACACTGTTAACCAACATAAATAGTTGAAGTTGCTTTTCATGTGATTACCTTTCCCTCTTAGGTCTAATAGTACTTATTGGTACAATAATTTGTACCATCTTATGGCTTGTAGCACTCAAAGTTTGAGTATAATTCTTGCCTTTTAAGTTAGCCTATCAGCATAATTGAAACCTCTAGTTTTAATAAACACTTGATATAAATTGAATGAAAGCCTATCTTTATCTAGGAGAATGATTCCCCTTTTCTGTTTGAATCAGTGTTTGCTTTATGTAGCAGCGGGGTATGCCCAAGATGAATGATTTTTACATTCTAAAACAGAGTTTGGGGTTACAAAAATATCTTAGACTGTAGGAGGAAATGTTGTTACTGTTTTTAAGTCCAGTACCTTTTCTCAAATAGAAGGTTTTTACAAATTCTAAAGAGAACTGAAGATTTTAATCAGAGTTAGTAGGGTTTTACCCTACCAGAATACATTGTTTTTCAATGCCTTGACCTTTGCTGATTGCTTTGGCCTGAATGTACAGTAACACGTCTGAGAAGAGAATTGTATCTTAGCCATAATGTAAACACAGTGTAAATAATTACAGCCATGCTGAGAAAGATTTGCAAATGGTAATAAGTTCACTTGAGTAATTGGTTTGGACTGAACTAGATGGAGATAGTCCAGGAAAACGTTTACTGCAAATGGTAAATTAAATGTATTTGTCTGATTAATTACATTTGATCTCTATGAATTACTTAATCATTCAAGCACATTGTTTATTTGTATTATTAGATGTGCATTTAGGTTACATAAGTATTGTATGGCTTTAGTAATTAATATTATTTTATCAGTTCCTGTTTTCCTTCTCTGTACCAACAGTGAGCCGTAAATGCACTATTTACATATGTGCTTTTCTTTTAAATAACCAAGACTTCTAACAGTAATTGATTCTAAAGAAAGTGTGTGAGTGAGTAGATTTAGTTTGCAAAAAGCTTCCCATTTGGTTTTGATTAACACTCATCTCCCTACCTCTTACGTTGTAGGAAACCAAGGATATAATGTATGGTATTAATATCTGTACCAATGACTTTTACAGGTGGAACAATCCAAAGTTTTAATCAAAGAAGGTGGTGTTCAGTTGCTGCTCACAATAGTTGATACCCCAGGATTTGGAGATGCAGTGGATAATAGTAATTGGTAAGAAGGGTTTGTCACTGCTGCTTTCCACTGCATTTGGGGATGGGGGTGGTTAGACTTTTTTACCTTAACATTTTAAAGCTTCTCATCTTAGCGAAGGTCACTGAACTTTATGTAACATGACTTGGGTTCATATATCAACTTTGCCACTTGTCATGTTGCTTAACTTCTTTGAACTGATTTCCTCTTCTATAAAATGAAGATAACACCTTTCATAGAAGTATTTTGAAGACAGATTCTAAAACATAGATAAAAGAATTCTCATTATTATAAGAAACTTGCAACTTTTCATTCTTTACTATAATTTTATCCATTTTCTATCACATCCTAATTTAAACCTTCAGTTTTTCCATAAGTTGTAAGTGAATAAAACACCCATGGCTTTCTAATTGGAAACAATATCTTAGTAGCTTATAAAAAATATTTTAATTTTTCTTTGAGTTCCACACTGTTTTTTTGTTTTGTTTTTATTTATTTGGCTGCGTTGGGTCTTTGTTGTGGCATGCGGGATCTTCGTTGGGGCACGTAGGCTTCTCTCTAGTTGCGGCAAGTAGGCTCTAGAGTGCGCAGGCTTAGTTGCCCCACGGCATGTGGGATCTTAGTTCCCCAACCAGGAATCGAACCTACTTCCCCTGCATTGGAAGGCGGATTCTTAACCACTGGACCACCAGGGAAGTCCCAAGTTCCACATTGTTTTTTGAAATAAATTTCTGTCAACTTTTGAAACACCTAAGTAACCGTTCATTATGAGGTTTCTGTATTGTTTAATCTTTTCATTTGAAATATAAAACTCTTTGAATATAATTTTTCATATTGTAAAGTGTCTTGGCATTGATACACTTATTAATGCAAGTAATATGATAATTTAGTTGTGTCTGACTCTAAACAGTTTCTTCTGTTTGGAAAGTTTAGAAATAATGAATCAAGATTTATTCAACATAATTTATATGTTTTTAAATCAGTATATGTAGAATAATTTGAGGTGTTTTTTTCCATTGGTTACATAGGTTTTGTGTATTTAAAAATATTGATTATTGCCCTTTAACAGAGTCATCAGTTGTATGTTCATATGTAGAATTACAACTTAATTATTTTATTTATCTGCATTCTACAGCTGGCAGCCTGTTATCGACTACATTGATAGTAAGTTTGAGGACTACCTAAATGCAGAATCTAGAGTGAACAGACGTCAGATGCCTGATAACAGAGTGCAGTGTTGTTTATACTTCATTGCTCCTTCAGGACATGGGTCAGTACCTTGATGCTTCTGATAACCTTTTTTGTTGTTGTTTTATTATTACTCATCTTTGGGTGCATATTTTAGTAACCCTCATCTCTGTGGAGTACATTTAACTTTACCAGTTGTAAAGTTCCAAATTCCATATAAAAATGGCTTATAGGAAGCCTTTTTTTAAGTCCTAGACAAACTAACAATGATTTTACTTAGTTTGTCATGCATAAGACTTTACCTGCTTCATGGAAAGGAATATTGTTTCCATCATGTTTGGTGTCTCAGTGTGGCTAATTTAGCTTTCTTTTTGACCAATCTGCCACTAATTGAACGATCAAATAAGGAGAAACAGCCATCAAAATTAGCTAGACATATTCTAAGAAACTCCAAAGATGTTATTTACTATAGATCTGGTAGAGAAGGCTGCAAAAAAAACTTAAATACCAAGGTTCTCATGTGCCATTTTTTTCTTCGCTAAATCTACTTGTCTTCTTGTTTCACCTTAGCTGTCACAGTCAAATTGTTTAAGTATCATATCATCAGTACTAACCTTCTACTTATTAGGAGTTAAAATTAAGATCTGAGTATCTAGACATTGATCTGATCTGTTAGTATGGCCAGCCTATAATCCTTGTTTTGTTGTTTGTATTTCTTTGTCATTTTGAGTAGATATGTGGGTCATTGTCAACTGCAGATGTTCGTAATTACTCTTCTTTCATCTTTGGATAAATGACTCAGCATAACTCAGCCACCTGATGATTGTAACTCCACCATCTCTCCACCAGAAGGAACTGGACTGTTTTATAGCATCAGACTAAATAGTATTAAGTCATCTAACACCCAAATTACAGTAGTGTAAACCAGTTCCTTCAAAAGAGTACCTTTCTCTTCTGTTTTTTGCTTTTTTCTTCACCTTTTGCTAGATAGGCTAGTGCCCATTATCACCATCTTCGCTGAGCAGAAAGCCTTAATTATTTAGATTACCATTTTTGCACTGTCTGACTGTAGTGGTGCAAATGTTTCTTCTTTTATTTCTAATATTATTCTACAGTATTCTCAGAAATTTACATATTTAAAGCACAAAATTGACTCATCTACTTAAAAGACTCAAAAAAAGAATTCTCAGAAATACCACACTGTATGGCTTTTTCTGTGTCCTTGTTAGCATCTTCCTGAATTTATATATATACATATTTTATCATTCTAGTTTAACTTGTTAGGGCTTTTTCCTGGAAGCCAACAGGGTAAAATCTTAACCTGCAGTTAAGTCAATAGAAATTTGTCAGTTTATATCCAGTTTTATTATTTTAGATCTTTTGGACTCTCACCAAGATTTGGTAATTCTCATGAAATCACATTTCTCTTATTCCCTGTGGGAAAATATATTTCTTAAAATTGCATGGGAAATACGATTTTTTTATTTAAAGAAAAAAATTTGAAATTATGTGTAGTGGCTTTGGGCCATTTCTTGTTTGTCACAAGGGATGAGAGTTCCAAATTTTAATTTCTTATGTATAAAAATATGATTTTGAGTAGTTTCTCAGCTTAACTATTTTTAGAAATGGAGCAAAGTTTTGCCCATTGGTATGTGCTACTATGGATTAAGTGAAAGAATATGACACTGAATTTTCCGTAGAGAGTTCCAAATTCCCTGCTCACTACATAGTGAAATTCCAGGCAACATAATAGATGAATTAGGACCTTTCTGTCTTATCTGGGTAATCCCTGGATTCCCTTTTTAAACGTACTGTTTTTGGAGTAAATATAAATTGGTGCAACAGCGTATTTTCAGTGTCCCCCATCTCACCCCACCAATTGTAGTCACTGAACAAAGGGTTAATTTATGATTTCAGCTGTTGTTGCTTCATTTTCTTTGTTCAGTGATTGGTAGCTGACTTGGAACTTGAATTTTGTTTTGTTTTGTTTTGTTTTTAATTTATTTGGTTGTGCCAGGTCTTAGTTGTGGCAGGTGGGCTACTTAGCTGCGGCTCACCAGCTCCTTAGTTGCAGCTTGCCGGCTTCTCAGTTGTGGCTTGCCAGCTCCTTAGTTGCAGCATGTGAACTCTTAGTTGTGGCGTGCATGTGGGATCTAGTTCCCTGACCAGGGATCGAACCTGGGCCCCCTGCATTGGGAGCACAGAGTTTTATCCCCTGTGCCACCAGGGGAGCCCCTGAACTTGAATTTTATTTATTTATTTATTTATTTGCGGTACACGGGCCTCTCACTGTTGTGGCCTCTCCCGTTGTGGAGCACAGGCTCCGGACGTGCAGGCTCAGCGGCTGCGGCTCACGGGCCCAGCCGCTCCGCAGCATGTGGGATCTTCCCGGACCGGGGCATGAACCCGTGTCCCCTGCATCAGCAGGCGGACTCTCAACCACTGCGCCACCAGGGAAGCCCCCGAACTTGAATTTTTAAATGGTGTTTTTACAAACTTTTTGAATGTTGATTGCCACTTTGAAAAAACAGTGTCACTTAGTGAGTTTTATATAGTTTTTTTCCCTTAGAAATATATATATGTATGTATATTTAATAAATACTTGTCATTTGCCCTCTAGTCATTTTACTTATTTTGCTGTAGGCTTTGAGGTTAAATAGTCTTTTCCCTCTAATTTGGGTTTATCTTCTAGAAATTCTAAAAAGGACTTTCCATTGTGTAAAAAAAACATTTAAAAACTAAATTTGTTGGAAAAGATGACCTGAAATAAAACTAAATGGACAGAGGAAAAATTTCAACCGGAATGTAATCTACTGTGAAATAAGTGTTTTCTGCTGTTGACATTTTGTATGCTTCTGAAATTTGTATTCTAATTTAAAAGGGCGGAAAGATTTTATCGGGGCTTTAATAAAGGTTACATTTAAAGTTTGATTTTTTTTTAACTGATTTAAATGTACTTCAGCCCTGTTGTTTTATATTTGAGAAGCTGACTTCCCCAATTTCCTTGTCACGGCTATTTTCAAGCATCTTTCTCTTTAAAAGTTGAAATAATATAATGTTCTGCAAATGTTGTTTTAAGTGTAAAATCTTGTTAACTTGGATTTTGATTTTAATATTTTATATTAAATGCTCTTATGATTTATTAAAATTTTAGATTAACTGATTCTGTCACCGGCTTAATGAGGTGGTAGTGGTGGTAATTTAAATTTGTCATGAGTGTAATCTGGAAGGTGAACCCTAAAAATTTACAAATCTGAGATTGATTGACTGGGCCATGGCTTTTATCTTTAGTGTCATGATGTAATGATTGATGAAACAATCAAAACTTAAATTTTTTCTCAAAAATTGAAAGGTTTTTCAGTTAGCACTAGTGAGGTAAGGGTGCTATTTACAGATAAATATAGTGTTAGTCCAGCCACACACTCTTTTCTGAAGTTTTTTCTGTAGTGTTCTCTGAATGCCAAGATCAAAATTCAGAGGATTTAAGACGAGAATTAGAATTGGAGGTAGCTATCTTATTTCTCTGTATCTGCCTTCCTGCCTCCTTACCCCATCTTTCTGCCAGTCAGTGTCACTACCACAAAGAAGTATATAGTATTATTTGTTAGTGAAAAGGAATACCTCATTAGTCTCTGGACCCCCAATACGCCCAACATTGTATATATATTAAACTATAGTACTCTAAGAGAACGCTAAGAAGGGCTTTCTCTTTATTTTAAAATATTAGTCAATAAAATTTATAATGACATTAGATCTTTATTCCATTTTCCTCATGTTTTATAAAAGTTAAGGAATACCACACTTCTGCACAAAATATTGCTGTTACCTTCATTTATTTTTGTAGAATATTAATTTTTAGTCTACAGTGTATTCTAGATGTGAGGAATAGCAGGTTTTTATTTAAAGTTATTCAAAGATGTAAGGAAAACCACAGCAACTTACTTTTTTAGTCAACAGATATTGGATACCTTCTCAAGTACTGACACTGTATTAGATATAAGAGATACAGATGAATGAGACAAAGGCCTTGCTTTTGAGGATCTTCTAGTGAGAAGATGGGAAAACCAAATACATAAGTAAGCAGTTACTATGTGGCAAATTGAGTGTTGTGATCCCTTAGAAAGATGCCTAGTCTTAGGTTAGAGAAGAATTCCCAGAGGAAATGAGGATAGTAAGCTAGGTCCTAAAGGATGACTAGGAATTAGGCAAGCCAAGTAGAAGGGGGATGGGAATGGAGTGTGTTCCAGGCAAAGGCAGTAGTAGCTTATGGCCAGAGATCAAAGTATGGTGCTTTTAAGGAATTGTGAGAAGTTCAAAAAGGCTGGCACGTTGGAAGTAGGAGGTAGCAAAAATGCTAAGGGATGCTAAGAGATGAGGACAGCTGGAGAGGCTATGTTTTCACAGGGCTTGTAGGCCACACTAGCTAAGGAATCTGGCTTTAGTAAGGTTTTTAGTCAAGGAATGACCTGATGATCAGATTTGGATTTTAGAAAAACCATTCTGACTGCAGTGTGCATGGTTTGGAGAGATAGATTCTTGTCATTATCCATACTAAAAGTATACTTTGGTGGCCTGAATCAAAGTAATGGAAATGGAGATAAATATATAAATATCTTTATTTGTTCAGCAGGTCCTGGGGAATCTTTGGAATTGAGGATTAGAGGAAGGAGGAATTCTGGGTTTCAGACTTGAGTAATTGGGTGGATTGTAGTGCTGTTCACTGAGATAGAAAGCACAGAAGGGGAGGGAAAACGTGGGGGCTCAGATGAGCTTTTGATTTTGAGGTGCCAAAATGGGATATCCGAGTAGTATTTCCACTGGGTGGACACAAGCCTGGAACACAGGAGTGAGATCTGAGCTGGGTATAAAGACTCGGGAGTCATTGACCCATAGAGGATAATAGAAGTCATTGTAGTTAATGATAAGCTTACAGAATGCAGAGTGAGAAGAGAAGACCTAGAGAATTCTGAGGAATGTACCTATTAAGGAGACTAGCTTACAAAGAGGATCCTGAAAATTACCCTAAGTGAACAGCTTGTGAGGGAATAATGTCAATGCTGCATAATGGGCAAATTAAAAAATACTGGTACACACCACAGTATTTATGAGTTGGCTGCTGCTAATTAATTTGCAGCATGGTAGTATTTGGTGACCTTCTTGAAAGTATAATGGCAAAGTGGAGGCAGCAGTTAGAGTGTAATAGGTAAAAGGGATGAAGAAGATTCTCTTTTGAGCTTCTTCTCTGAGAAATCTAGTTGGTAGCAAGAAGTGAAGGAGGACTAAATTTTTCATTTAAAAACAAAACAAAGATTTCCCAAGTTTTGAGTAGTAAATGTAGAGACCGCTGTAGGAAAGCCTGTTAGGAGCCTTCCTGGTTTTTCTAATTCTTCTTTAGGGCCCAAACCGTATGACCAGGGTGTTAAAAGACAGGAGTCAAAGCCTTCTTAGCCACTCCAATGCTTCTTGAAATCCTGTTCTTCCTAACTGTTGCTGGGCCAATACACCTTCAGGGAGTGTTTCTGATGAGTAAGTAAAGTAGTTCCAATGTATGTAATTTAACGTTGGGATGTGAAGAATCTCTTCTCCCAAACTGATCAATCCAGTCATATTAAATATTGTGTATTTCAGACTTAAACCATTGGATATTGAGTTTATGAAGCGTTTGCATGAAAAAGTGAATATCATTCCACTTATTGCCAAAGCAGACACACTCACACCAGAGGAGTGCCAACAGTTTAAGAAACAGGTAAGTAGAATGAGTTTGAACTCTTGGGTTTCTAATATCATTCATGTAATTTGCAGTTTTTCGTATTTTCAGTATAATGTGTTACAGTGTATTCCTCTTGCTACTTTACTATATGGTTGTTTACAGTGTATTAAAAATAACTCTTGAAAATAGTCTTCTGCTTTAGTTTTCTCCTAGGAGCCCATAAGTATTATCATATGCCCTTATCCTTTCAATTTAAATAGGCTATTTTAGATGTTTCCGTATAGCTTCCACCAGCACCCCTCCCACACCCTTTAGAATTACTTTCCTAGACTGAATTCCCAGGAACAGGATTACTTTTTGAAAGGGTATGATTATTTTATCTCCCTCCCCCACCTACCCATTTTGTCATGGTGCTTTCCCAATAAAACAATCAAATTCGTTTTATAATGGGTATATTTGTTCCAATGTCTTGCCAGCATTGTTTGTCATTTTTATTTTTAAAACTTTTTTGGAATAAAGTGGTACCTAATTTGATTTAATTTAATTTTCCAGAAAAGCTGAACACTTTAAAGCAGGGGTTTATTTTTCCCTCATTGTTGTGTTTGGTTTACTATATATTATATTTTATGAAATGTAGGGTCTGTTTCTGGAACTACTGTACTTTCCTATTCCACTTTCCTATTCCACTTTCCTATTCCAATTTCCTATTTTTAAGTTTTAGGCCAGTTTTCTGTCTTTTAAACTGCAGCTATGTTGTATAATATTTTTAAACAGATGTTAGAGTTAATTATCTCTTATTGTCCTTATAGTCCCCTTTGTAACAAGATACTTTGGTTCTTCACCTTTTTCAGTATGAATTTTAGAATAACTTGAAACCTATTACAAAAACAAAAGCCCGTGGAAATTTGCTTTGAAATTGTGTTAAATCTGTATAAATTTTGATAATGTTTTAGTGTATCATTTTTACTACATATATCTGGTATTTCTACCAGGAGTATATGTTTTTATTTTATGCTTATTCACTCCATTTTTATTTTGTAATGTGCTGTTTCTAAGTTCAAATACTAATCATATAATAACATTTCTCCTCTTCTGTCTTGATTTGTATGTATCTTGATTTGTATTTGTTCTAAGAACTAAGAGATAAAGACGAATAAGCAATGATCTCTACTTCCGGATTGGTCACATTGTAGGGTTGTACAATTTTCTTTTTCTTTGTTTATGCTTTTAAAAACTTTTTTTTAAATAAATTTATTTATTTTATTTATTTACTTTTGGCTGTGTTGGGTCTTCGTTGCTGCACACGGGCTTTCTCTAGTTGCGGCAAGCGGGGGCTACTCTTTTTTTTTTTTTTTTTTTTTTTGTGGTACGCGGGCCCCTCACTGCCGTGGCCTCTCCCGCCGTGGAGCACAGGCTCTGGACGCGCAGGCCCAGCGGCCACGGCTCACGGGCCTAGCCGCTCCGCGGCATGTGGGATCCTCCCGGACCGGGGCACAAACCCGTGTCCCCTGCATCGGCAGGCGGACTCTCAACCACTGCGCCACCAGGGAAGCCCGGGGGGCTACTCTTCGTTGCAGTGCACGGGCTTCTCATTGTGGTGGCTTCTCTTGTTGCAGAGCATGGGGTCTAGGGCATGCGGGCTCAGTAGTTGCGGCTCGTGGGCTCTAGAGCGCAGGCTCAGTAGTTGTGGCGCATGGACTTAGTTGCTCCGCGGCATGTGGGATCTTCCCAGACCAGGGCTCGAACCTGTGTCCCCTGCATTGGCAGGCAGATTCTTAACCACTGCGCCACCAGGGAAGCCCTAAAAAATGTTTTTAACCAAGGGTGTTGATCAGAGTCGTCTAGAGAACTTTTTCAAAATGAGTTACTGGAGCATATTTCTACCAGTTGGTTCTGTAGGTTAAGATAGGGCTTCTGTATTCATTATTTTGAAGATGCTCACTCAGGCCATTTTAATATACAACCTCTGACTAAGAACCACTGCTCCTAGAGCTAGCTGCTAGTGTTCCTTTCTTCTTCTAGTCATGTATTTGACATCTCATCGTTTATCTTCTTGGGTTTTTTTGTATATAGACATATATAACTCAATTGTAAAAAATATGTGGTCCTATTTTTCTCAGTGGCAGTTTTACTTCTGTCTGGTTTAGTAACTGTGTTGCACATTTTGTTTACGTTCCCTTTACTGCTGCTGGGGACCCCGGCAGTGAGAGAAGTGCTGAACTACCAGTACAGGCAGGGAGCTAACTATAGGTATATTAGCCATCAGTTTGTTATGAGTTTGAATAGGGTAGGTATTCAACATTATTTAGATGTCTGTATTCTTATTAGAATTTGGAGTGATTTTGGACAAGATAATTTAATTTGAACTAGGTCATTCTGATGCTATTAATAAGTTTGTCATTCTTTTTTCTGCACTCTCATTGATTATTATTATAAACTCATTAGCTTCTTAATTTCCAGGGCATGTTTTCTCCCTGTGTGCTTGCTTGATCTTATATGTGTTGCTCCTTGATTTGTGTGCATGCACATGTACATGCAAGGATATTTTCTGATAAGTGTGCACTTTGTTTTTCCTGGAGCCAATGCTATACTTAATTTTCCTTACCTTTGCTAAATTCTACTAAAAATTTTAGGTGAGTTTAAGCTTTGTTGATTCAGATGAATAAAACAGTTGGTAAGAGTTTATCTAGAGGAAGTATCTCAGTCATTATAAATAAATGACCTAAAGCCATTAGAGTAGAAATCAGCTAGAGAAATCCCTTTCTGGGTTCTTACATCATTTTTAGAACTCTTTTGGTTATAACCATATGACTTTTAACACTTCTGCAGTAATTGGATTTTGAGAATGGTACTTTTATATATCAACTTTATGGTTAAAAAAAAGACTAGCATAGTACTTTGGTTTTAGATGACATTTTGCATCATTGAAAAACAGTAAAGGAACTGGAACTGAGGACTCAGGAGTTTAAGAAGAGTATAATAAAAATAAGGCTACTGTACTAAAATTATGTGTGATGCTCTTTTGCTGACTTCCTCTTTCATTTTAGATAATGAAAGAAATCCAAGAACATAAAATTAAAATATATGAATTCCCAGAGACAGATGATGAAGAAGAAAATAAGCTTGTTAAAAAGATAAAGGTAGGTTCATTCCCATACATATACTAAAATGTTTTAGGGACTTAAAAATACTATAATAGCTGCTGGAAAGACCAAAAATATCAGTGTTTTTAAACAGTTGACTTACAAACTAAATAGAGAGGTTATTCAGTATTGAATTCAACTTTATGATTAACTTTGTTGTTTGGCTATTATGTATCATAAAGCATTATATGGAATAGAGAGATGAATAATGTAATTCTTGTCTTCATGTGGTTTTCAGTTAACTGATTTGATATTTTATAATTTTCCCCCTAAAAACAGGTAATGGGAAAGAAAAGGGGGGCGTAATAAGAAGGGAAAGGATTTGTTCTTAAGCACTGTTATTCTTAATCTTTGTTTTAAGACCAAAAATATGTTTTCTTTTGTCCTTTCATAAGAATCACCCAAAAATCTATACCGACATAATTTTCTGTATTTTTAAATTATAGTGGTTTCCTAAGTACCCTGGACCTAAAAATGATGTACTGACTAATGGCATTCTCTGCCTCCAGGGCTGTTAGGGTTGGTTTGTGATCAGGTAGGCAAGCTAGCCACAAGCCTCATTTTTTTCCTCTAACTGCTAATATATTTTTTATCCTTTTTAATTTTTCCAATATGGGGCAGCTTCTTTTTGGAATGATGTTTTAACAAATAATTTGATCAGCATATGCCTTAGTATTCTTAAATTTTCAGTGAAAATATTTTATTTATTGTTTACATTGGTGACAATACCATATAATGGCATTTTACTAAATAGTAATTGAATGGCCTATAAAAATGAATGCAGAAACTGTCGGGGTAATAATTGTTTTTGCTTATCTGTTGAGTAATGTAACTTCTTTATTATTGAATTTGTGAGGACTACAGAGATATATTTGAACAAGAGTACTTTGTTTTATAGGACCGTTTACCTCTTGCTGTGGTAGGTAGTAATACTATCATTGAAGTTAATGGCAAAAGGGTCAGAGGAAGGCAGTA
Organism: Orcinus orca; assembly: GCF_937001465.1. NCBI lineage: Eukaryota > Metazoa > Chordata > Mammalia > Artiodactyla > Delphinidae > Orcinus > Orcinus orca. The sequence goes on along the minus strand of NC_064567.1, from coordinate 41,443,201 downwards.
TCCTTGGGGTGTTGCTGAAGGTAAGGTTTTCTTCAGTGAATGGCTTTCTATAAGATCTCACAAATGTGATTAAGAATATTTGTATTTATAGTAAGTAGTATGATATGCATACTGCATTGATACAGTCTAGATTTTCAAAGATAGTTCTGAATTCAGTTTCACTGAGTCTCATTTCCTCAAGTTTCTCAGACCTTGTGTCCTACTAAGTCAGGCAAGTACGTGTTAAATCTTAACGGTGTAGTACTTTAGAAGCCACTTGTCAGTACCCACCCTGCCACCTCTGCCTCACCATTAAGTCTATTCCTGTTTTTTTGTTTGAAAACTCTTACAATGCAGGAGTTCTTTACGTGGGGACCAAAGATTGCTTCCAAGGGATCTAATAAACCTTCTGAAATTGAGAACAGTTTTGGAAAAGGCCTGTCACTTTTATCTGAGTCTCAGATGGGTCTGGGACCCTCAAGAATGAGAACTGTCAGAAGCTCAATTAAAACATTCACAGTTTCTTTTCCTCAGGGCAGGAGTCACCTTTTTTGGCATCACATCTTTAGAGCAAAAAGATTTCATTATTAAGAGATCCTCTACTAATTTTTTAAGGAGTGTTAAACAACAATAAAATCTTAGTTATAGCATCAATTCTCAACAAGGCCTTCTTGGCAATAGACATGTTTCCCCAAATTTGTGTTTATTATACTGGTTTTACTAATATTTAATCTTCTGTATTATAGTAACTTGGAATCAAGATTTGAGTGATGATTGTTCTCTTTGTTGGTATTACTTTGAAAAATTCTGTAATTTTTAGAATATTTTCCAAGTTAGTTGTTATCAGTGACTTTCCCGACCAGTGATACTGTGCTCATTCCCAGCTCTGTCATCGCCATGTAACCTTCAGTTGCTGAGCTGAGGCTTTAGAACTAGTACAGCCCTTAGAAATACGCACAGAAGAAATTGCTTTGTATCTTTAGTTTTAGGTACCTCCCCCACCAAAGAGTGTTCTTTTAGTGATACGTTTTTAAAAAATAAAGAACCTTAATGTTCTTGGCTCAAGTTTTCATTTTAGTTACCTCAGGGAAGTTTTTCTAAAGTGATCCCCTGCTCAGCCCCAACACTGAATTTTTAAAATGCATTTTATTATGGAATAAATATATTTTCAACCAATAAAGAGAAATATATGATGTCCTCTTTCAAAATGTCAAAATTGTTTGCTTTTGGAGAGCTCATTTGTTAGGTTTATATTTTATCATTGAGGATTAAACTACAATAAAGTAATATAGCACAGTCGTCTGATGTGCCCTTAAATTAAGTACTATGTTACAGCGTTAAATCTTAATGAAAAATTGATCTAAGCTATTTTGCATATTCTCTCATTGTTGTTAACACCAGTTTCCTCTGAAAAGACTGGGTTTAGTGGAAATAATGTATGTGATCTGTTTTTTTTTTATAGTTGAAAATGGTGAACATTGTGATTTTACAATTCTAAGAAATATGTTGATAAGGTAAGTGTGAGTAATGATGAAAATAACATAAATTTTTTCTTCCCCTAAATAAAATTAGAGTTAGACAGATTTAACTTTTTGTCTTGTATAAATTTAGCTAATTTAAAGTGGTATCTTCGTTCTAGCCCTGAAGTAAGCACCGCAGTAAGCACTGCAGTAAGCACTGCATAGAGACAACTTGGGTTATTTTGCCAAGGTTTTGAAGTCAAGAGCAAAAATACAAAATAGGCTGTGTGGCTAGGGTTATATAGGAAAATGGGTCTCTTGATCATTATACTTTGTGTTAAGGTTTAATACTGAAAGAGGTATGGAAAGTGGAAAGGAAAAGGCTTTTGCTCTTCTTTAATGTGGAAACTGTGGAAGGGAGGGCTAAGTTTTGGGTCAAAAACTTGACTTTGAGTATTTAAAAATACATAGCTTGGTAGCTGGTGAGTGGAGTGTTTTTGTTACTGGAACACTGTGAACAAAACTGATCTTCCTCCCAGGAGGGAAAACATTACTCCTAAATTGTACCTTGTGCACCTGATGAAAGAGAAGGAAAGCATGTGAGAACAGGACGTTGAGGTTTTTCTGATTAGAGGACCAGGACCTGAATTGGAAAATCAGTAGCAGAGAGGGAAATCCTGAAGAAAAAGTTGAAAAGAACCAGAGACATTAGTGGGCAAGGAACAGAAAGGGGATCACAATGAACCTCAGTGTTTTCATGCTGAGGTAAATTCCTTTCTCATGCCATTTCATACCCTTTTGCTACTTCTCTCCTCTCTCATCTTGCTTGCTTCTCCAGACCCTCACTATGTACTATTCTCTTCAACCTCCAGTTTTAGATGGTCATCTTAAGTCGGTGTCTCTTCATTTTCATACTATTCACTTTCCCAAAACACAGGAATCTCTTGAGCTATGTTGAAGTAGTAACATGCATATTGATGATAATTGGAAATCATGGAACAAGAATAAGATCGTTCTTAAAAGTGGGGGAAAATATGAGTCAAACTGCTACCTCAAGAAATATACAAGAGATGAAAGTGAATTTTGAAATCAAAGAGATTGCCATGTAATTGGTTTTTCTCAAAAGACCTCATGACGGGGTGTTTTGGTAGAAAGTGGATGACGGAGTTAATTCAGCCATTGGGGTTGCCATGCCTCACACAGTGGGAGAAGAGCAAACGCATATGAAGGGTGGTCATCTCTTGATTTTGAGAATACAACACTTCAGGTTCTGTTACGAACTCTTTCCTTTCACTTCCATTTTTAAGATGTGACTTCAGAAGAACTAATAATCTCTTATGATATTATATATGTAAGGAATGTTTCATAAGTATTAATTGCCAGTACATTCCCTCTGATTTTATTCTTTTCCTCAATTTTAAATCTATGCTACTTGCCTAGTGCCTGACACAATGATATTCTATAAATTTGTCTTATGTGTTTTTTGTTTTGTTTTGTTTTTTGGTTTTTTTTTTGCGGGCCTCTCACTGTTGTGGCCTCTCCCGCTGCGGAGCACAGACTCCGGATGTGCAGGCTCAGCGGCCATGGCTCATGGGCCCAGCCGCTCTGTGGCATGTGGGATCCTCCCGGACCGGGGCACAAACCCATGTCCCCTGCATCGGCAGGCGGACCCTCAACCACTGCGCCACCAGGGAAGCCCACCTTATGTGTTTTTTAAATATGCAATCAATAATTGCCTATATACCTAAAATACTATAGACAAGAAGGCTAGTTACTGAGTCAGAAGCTAGACTTTGAACATTTGAAGGTACACAGTGACATCTGGTGAGTGGGACTCACTAGTATGGAAGCATTATAAGCAGGAAGGACCATTCCTGCAGGAAGATTTAGTACAGGAAAGCAACAGGACAATCATACATATGTATGAAAATATAAAAAATTCTAAAATTATGTAATATATAAGTAGATGTGTGCTGTGATGAGGTTGCTTAGATGTATTAAAGAAACTCAGAGTAAGTGGTAAGTGGTATGTTATCATGGAGTGGGTCAGATAGGAAGAGATTCATGGAAATAGATGCCTTAAGATGGATTAGGATAAATACAGTCATTAAATGTTTATTTGTGGGATTGGGAGTGGTCCTACTTAACATTTTAAACAAGTAGGATGAAGATATTGGCTTCAGCTCCTTGAGGTAGATGATTAGGCAAATTTGCTTAATAAAAAATTCATTTATTTGTTAAATTTGTTTTAGCACACTTGTTTTTCTTTCCTAAGGCATAAATGTTCACTTATGCTAGATGTTCATTTGGCTTCTTAACACAATTTTTCATTTATAGTCTTTGAGACGTGTAAAACATCCTTGATAAGTATGCTTTGAAAATGGTAAGCTTAGGAATATTTTACTTTATTGCTTTTCCTTTTAAGTTCGGAGGAGAGATGAGAACGATGTATATATTATGTAACTCATGTCTTTGATAAAGGCACCTAGTGGATATTTAATAAATACATGAAGGAAATATCAATGCCAGTGTTCCATATGTCTGTAAGTTCCAAGTAATTGAAATCCTGCAGGTTAAATTTAGGAGTAGTGGTTGCTTCTAAGAAACATTCAAGTTCAAAGCTGTGTCACTTTACTAATTAAGAGAACTAGCTGTTGCAGGCAAACGAAGGAAGACAATGGAAAGAGGAAAACTTGATAAAAATAAGTTTCAGGGTGTGGCAGTGGACAGTGCAGAAATCAAATAGAGAAGGAAAACAAAAGGAGGGAAGAGAGTGCTTTGTTATCAGCAATAAGAAATGGAAAAGATGAATAAATTCCGGAAACTGTGGAGAAAACTATATTACTAATTATTTTCAGAGTGGAGGAACGGGTTGATTTTTAAAAGGATGAAGTAAAATATTTAAGTAAGTGGAAATAGAGATTTCTATATCCTGAAAAATACCAGAACCAGGTAATCATAAAGAAAGCTATTTTAGTAAAAGGGAAGAATATTTCACTATCTAAAATGTTGATGACATTAACAAAAATAGTTTAACAACTAGTTAATAAGTCCACCTTATTTTTATTTTATACATCTTGTATTTCAGCTACTAAAATACTTTACCTCAGGTCCTTTAGTTATTTTTCAGTGATTCATTGATGAGATAATATTTAAAAATTACAAGAAGATTGTTTCATATTGGCACAGTCATTATTCTCTGCTTAGAGAAACTGATAACAGTAATTTTAGAAAGTCAACAGTGTTTTTTATAACTCAGCTTCAAATCAGTTCTTTTTAAAGGGCCCATTATGTGCTATCTGTGGCAAGAGTACAGAAGGTGATGGCATGTTTTTTGTAAAAGAGAGTTTACAGTATAGTTGAAAACGTTATGTGGTGTCACCTATAACATATATTGGTACCAAAAAAATGACTGACCGCCAAGGAGAAAGTTGTCCTGGGTTAGAGTGGTTTGACTTCGAGACTGCAAAGAGAGCTCCCAAAGCAGTAGAATTCTGAAGTTTGAGAGTCAGTGACAAATTAACATGAACTATTCAGTCCCAGTCATTGGATATGCTAGGAGTAAGGAACTGTCTGACTTGACTGAAGTACAGAAGGCTTTAGGTGTAACTCTAGTGGCCATAGAGAGGATATATTCATCAAGGGACAGAGTATAAAGGGAGATGAGGCTTGTGGAAAACACAGTCTTAGAAATAGGAGGAGTTAAACTATCAGAAAACTGCATGGAAATGTCCAATACTAGGTGAATCAGAGTAATTGAACATCACATTCTGTTTACAAAAGGGAAAGTAGTAGTAACTGTTTCCTGGATATCAGGAAGAATAAATACAGAGTAACACTTTTATGTTTGTCTCCCATAAGGGGATTTTGGTAAAGTGGTGGAGATGAAAGATGGGGGATTGCAGCTGCAGGAATGGATGATGAGAAAAGGGAAGATCAAATGATACAGAATACTCCCACACCACGTATATCCAAAAACACTGCTGCATTGGTAAAGGATACCGTAGAGCAGCTCAGGGAGTCTTTTAGCATCTTGAAACATTAAGGAATGATGAAATTGTCTCATGTATTGTATAGTTGTCTCCTATGGATTGATTTTATGTATGATAGATACGCTATGAGCAGACATTCATTTAACCAAAATACCACATTTAATGGACAATTTGAATAAACAGAAATTTACTCAAAATTAAAATTCCCCAGTTTGCATCCAACTTGATATGTGATCTAAAGTGTCCCTATGTATTACCTGAATAAAAACTCAAATATTAATAATATTGCTAAAAGGAAAGCAATTTCTTTTGCTTTGTGAACTTTAGTAGGAGCTAATCTACTTTTCCTTCTCTAGTAAAATAAAATATATACTAAAAAGGTAAATACTCTTCTCTAGAAATGTCATTCTTTAGTAACTGCTTTGAGAGGATTTATGCTCCTAAACTTTCATCTGGAACCTAATTTTCCATTGGTGTCAAGTTAGCTCATTGTGTCTTACTCTGCCTTACATGTGAATGAAGACAGATGGATGCCATCTCCCTTAAGAATAGTCTTTTGCTCATTTTAAGTCTGAAATTTTTGTTTTACTAAAATTTTGAATTTACACCAAAGCTTTCTTAATAGAAGCAAACTCTTGATGTGTCATTTTTTATGACAGAACACACATGCAGGACTTGAAAGATGTCACTAATAATGTACACTATGAGAACTACCGGAGCAGAAAACTGGCAGCTGTGACTTATAATGGAGTTGATAATAACAAGAATAAAGGGCAGCTTACTAAGTAAGTATACATTGTTTCCTCCAGAAAAGGTATTATTTATGTAGTAGATAATCATATTGTTTCATCAAATTCCTCTTGGCTACTCAATAGAAAATTGGGATAAAGTTCTTTAGGTACAACAGTCAAATTTATATTGTCAAGCTTTGTTTGTTGGAGGAAGTGTAGTTTTATAACATTGTTCCTTAAGTGAAAGAGCCATGCATTCTCTTCTGGTCTTTGCCATCATCTTAATAACCTATGTAACACATTTAATAGATCCCCAACTAGAAATCAAATAACTCCTTCAGCATTTTTTTTTTTTTAAGGGAAGAGAACAGTTTCTACCAAGTAACCCTTAAACCCATTTTACTCTTTAAGATAAACATCCCATAGTCTCTTTAAAGAGAATAAACATAGAGCTTCTACCTTTTATTATGTCTTTTTAAAATAAACCATTTTGGAAGCAGAGTGTTTACTAGAAGATTATATAGAAATAAGGGACAGGACCAAACAAAAGGAACATTTAATTATTGTAGTCTTGGTTACCTTTTCTATTGCTATTGTGTATTTCCAGGGAGTAAATTAGCTGGAGTTTGGATTTCTTCTGTTGGTTGGTAGAGTGGTGTGAGTGACTCCTGAGTGTATAGCTTCACCCACCTGAGCTAGTATCTTCAAGATGTGGTTTTATGATGGTGTAGGGAAAAGAGATGTGTGAGGAGGCTGGTGAGTTAGCTGGTATAGACTTGGTAACCATGTCTGTTAACCATGGTAACCATGTCTGTTTTTCCTTTATTTGGGGTTGTTGAAGACCGTAAGTATTATGAAAACCATTTTAACAATGTATGTACATTTTTAGCCAGGTGTTATGTATTGATATTATTAGAGGATAATCCTGAAGGATCATCTGCATAATAAATAATAAGGGAAGCAAGTTCTCAAAGTAGCAATACTGTGTTATAGTGGTCAGCATTCCTTATAATGGAAGAGAAAAATGTTCCTTTTTGCTTTTTTAGTTATGTCTCCGCAGTGGCCCTAAATTCCATAAGAAAGTGCACAAAGCGTTAATAATCATTGGCAGAGTCACAAGCAGTTCTCTTTTAAAACTGATCTTGGACCTAACTCTGTGTTTATTGTCTTCATGATGTTTGGGTTGTAGCCCCTAATCTCTTTCTTAATTTTGAATTTCTTCTTACACTATTATTAACCTGCTTATTTGAGGAAATTTATTGATCAGTTTCTAGATTTTTGGCTTTAGAGATCTCCGGAGAGCAATTGCTTTTACTTTAAAATTTTAATTAATTTATTTTTGGCTGCGTTGGGTCTTCGTTGCTGCACTCTGACTTTCTCTAGTTGCAGAGAGTGGGGGCTGCTCTTCGTTGCAGTGGGTGGGCTTCTCATTGCGGAGCATGGGCTCTCTAGTGCAGGCTCAGTAGCTGTGGTGCACGGGCTCTAGAGCGCAGGCTCAGTAGTTGTGGTGCACGGGCTCTAGAGCGCAGGCTCAGTAGTTGTGGCGCACGGGCTGTAGAGCTCAGGCTGAGTAGTTGTGGTGCATGGGCTTAGTTGCTCCGCGGCATGTGAGATCTTCCCGAACTAGGGCTTGAACCTGAGTCCCCTGCATTGGCAGGCAGATTCTTAACCACTGTGCCACCAGGGAAGTCCCAGAGTAATTGGTAAAAAGTTAAATTTCTAGACTCAGTCATTATCAAGAGATTCTGATTCAAAACATGTGGGATGGGCCTGAGAGTTTGTATTTTTAATGAGCACCCTAGATGATTTTTTGTTTTTGAGGGGGTTTTTTTGGCTGTGCCGCACAGCACGTGGGATCTTAGTTCCCCAGCCAGGGATCGAACCCATGGCCCCTGCAGTGGAAGTGTGGAGTCCTAACCACTGGACCGCCAGGGAATCCACCACCCCCGTCCTTTTTTTTTAACCCTTGATGGTTTCGATATAGGTGATTAGTAACGAACGCATGCTTTGCAAAACACTGACTTCTAGGAATTTACTACTGCTATTTTAAAAATTGATGTTTTTTAATATTTAAAATACAAGATTCTACTTGAGGTAAGGTTCAGTGCATGAAAAAAGGCAACGTTTTTAATCTATTTCTTTTTAGCAGAATTTGTATCAAACAAACAGCTCTTATTTAGCACAGAAATATAAAGATCCATCATAGTGAATATTGTTCATAAAATTGAATCCATTTTAAATGCATTTCACTAGTTTATGGACTTTTTAACTGTTTAAAAGAAAAACATACACAATTAAAGCCACTGGTAGTTTTGTAATATGTTAAAGCGAAATGTATTGTCAGTACATATCTTTCATTATATGCATACATTAAGTGTATGCACTTAATGTTCGATTTTTTCTTTTAAACATTTGTTAATGTGCTAGAAATAAGGATTTTTTTTCCATAGTTTGAATTTAAGACTTTTAAAATAGTGCTATTGGGATATTTTTTACTGTTGGATGCAGGTAAGGTAATTCAGAGAAAAATAGTGTTAAAAATTCTTCTGCATATACAGAATTCTAGTGTGGATTACTTGAGTTAAACTATAATCCAGGTGAAAACATGAAAAGTAGGATTCTATTGGAAATGTATTTCTTAATGAGATGAATCATGTCTAAACTTTGCCTATGAAAATAATAAAAAAGTTTGTACTGCTAAAAAGCAGATTGCCCCAGGAGTTAGTATATTATTTAATTTTCCTTTAAGTAATAGAAAAATAAATATTTTTGAAGATTGAACCAACTGGGGAATGGTTGGAATTAGAACAGGTATTGATATATGATTTGTTAAATTAGGTTTTTACTACTTTATTGAATGATACATACTGAATCTGAAAGAAGTCACTTGGAATTTTTATCCTTTGATTGTATCTAGTATTGTCTTGAAAATGTTAGCTGTTCATTCCAGTTGAATTTTTGGGAAAAAAAAAATCAGTACCAGCAATTTATGGTGCTTTAGCCAATGTAAGGTGCCTTTCTTTATAGCTATGAACCCATCCACAGATAACTGAAAAGAATGGCTAATACTTAAATATGTAAAGTAAGCAAATGTGAGTCTGGGCTTCTTATTGATGTTCTATTTGTATTGCTCCCATGGGACTTTTTTCTCCCTAGCAATGCATCCTTTGATAATGGTGGTACGGAGAGATTGAGGTTTCAGGGAGCTCAGAGTGGAAAAGGTAGAGTCATTAAAGAGAAATTGCCAGTTCTCCAGCCACCTCCCTTTGCTATGTATCTGAATTCAGAGCATCCTGACAGGGACCCAAATACCATGTTTCTAACACCTAACACCACACCATGCCCTTAATAGAAACATGTTTAATACCTGGAGATACACTCTTACAGGTTTATGTTATAGTGTTTGATTAATCATTGAAAGAGACTTCTCTCTTGTCACCTGGAGGTTTTCATACCTTCAGGTACAGTGTACCTTAGTAAGGGGTAGGTAAGAAGGAGTAGGTCTTTCTTCTGTAATGTGAGAAATGGACTATCTGTTAACTTGGAAATTTTCAGGCAGATCACTTTAGGCAAAACTTTGTATGGAAGTTGAGGATCTGGAAATTGATTCTCTTAAAACTGCACAGACTCAAGTAAGTCTCTTCATATAAATAGAGACCTCAGTTTGAAGACCACTGAACTTTGGTCCTTTAAAAAAAAAAAGTGGTCATTTTATCACTTTATTACTTCGTATGGTCTCTAAACAGTATCTGCAGGGAATTTGAGAAAGAAACTTGCGAATAAGGTCATTTATTCATCTGATTGCTGATGGACCTGTGTTTTTTAATTGTTCTTATACAATATATAGACATATACATACACATACAGATATACATCTATTTAAAATTTATAGTTACATTAACCTTTGGCAGTGTACGCTCCACAGAGTGCTAATTACACTTGGTTTTAGAATATAAGTTATTTTTTTTTAATGTTAAGCATAGAGTAGATTAATTTTCTTATATTTAATTTTCGGAGCCAGTTTTGGATGGACTGTAGAGTGTACTGAACCATGGGTTAAAAATAAAAATATTTGGTATTTGGTTTATATGTTTCAAAATGTGCCTTCCTGTTTATGTTAGTGGTCCTCGACATCACATTGTATACCTTAAACTGAGACAATATTATATGTCAATTATATCTCAGTAAAGCTGGGGACAAAACCCAAGATTTTGATTATATGGTTAAAATCTGAAACATAGCTGAGCTTGTCTCATCAAATACTGGTTTGTCTCAAGGCTGGAGTCTGGAAAAGTGAGCTCTATTCTTAGCAGCTGTTCAGGTATCACTTGTGTCTGGCAAAGAAAATATCAAGTCATCTGTTTTCCTCAGGGAGAGTATATCTTGCCCACCCCTGTCCAGAGGCTGGAGGATGGTTAGAAGTAACAGAAAGGGAGGTCAGGTTCCAAATTAAAAGAGATTCAACAAGGTTGTAAAGGAAAGTGGAGAATTAACCATGTCAAGATTGCAGATCTCTTAAAGTAATCCCCGATAAGGGGAGAGGTATCCTTTTTTGTTCAACATGCTTTTTTCAAGTTTTACTTGCTTCTTCCTTCATGGTCTTCCTTACATCTTTTACAGGCATACCTTGTTTTATTGCACTTTGCTTTATTACACTTCGCAGATAATGTGTTTTTTACAAATTGAAGGTTTGTGGCACACTGCATCAAGCAAATCTGTCTTTGCCATTTTCCCACCGGCATTTGCTTTCTTCATGTCTCTGTGTTAACGTTGATAATTCTCACAGTGTTTTAAACCAGGGTTCCCCAACCCCCGGGCCGCAGACTGGTATCGGTCCATGGCCTGTTAGGAACCAGGCCGCACAGCAGGAGGTGAGTGGCGGGCAAGCGAAACTTCATCTGCTGCTCCCCATCGCTCCCCATTGCTTGCATTACCACCTGAACAACCCCCCCGCCCCCCACCAAGTCTGTGGAAAAATTGTCTTCCACAAAACCGGTCCCTGGTGCCGAAAAGGTTGGGGACTGCTGTTTTAAACTTTATTATTATTATATTTGTTATGTTCATCTGTAATCAGTGATCTTTGATGTTCCTCCTACGACTCACTAAAGGCTCAGATGACGGTTAGCATTCTTCAGCAATAACATATTTTTCAATTAAGGTATATACATTGTTTTCTAAGACATAATGCTGCTGCACATCTAATAGACTACAGTGTAGTGTAAACATAACTTGTATGTGCCCTGAGAAGCCAGAAAACTTGTGTGACTCACTTTATTTCTATATCTGTTCTGCTTTATTGAGGTGGTCAGGTTGGCGTTACCTCTTTCCCATATGTTAATTTTATTTTTGTTTTCTACAGCCTTCTCCATCTGTAGTCTTGGGAAAACTCTGGATAAATTCCTATAAATGACTGAAAATACAGGTTTCTAAAGGCTAATCCTCAGAACTCTTTTGGTACATGACAAAGTTTTCATTGATCTAAAGAGATATAAAGACAATTTTCTGAATTTTGTCCCAAGTTTTTCCAAAAAAAAAAGTAATTTATTCAGTTATATCTTTTACTCTTGTTCATGTGTCCTTTCATGAAAATATAATGATAGTGTTGTTTTATTTACATTTATTTTTAACACTCTCACTTGGCAAAATAAAATGCTGGTAACTGTTGTTTCCCAGAATGTTTGGAAATTTTTGTTGCTCTTTGAAATTCTTATTTTAAGTGAAATTCCTTTGGAAAATTTTGTATGAAAATTGCTACATGTGTGTATGCATAGTGACCTACCACACCACTGAAGCAAAAATATGTAAATGTATTTGCTTAATGAGTTCTTCAGAAAAGACCACACGTAATTTAAATGAAATGTGGTTGTCTTTCCATTACACTCAAAATGTGGGTCATGTAAGACAGCCACAGTAGGGCCTTACTGGGTCAGCCTTAAGTGGTCCTTGCTGTGATTCTGTTGTTGGTCACATGAAAAAGGTAAGTCATCTGGTGGCTTTCAGGAACTGTCACCCCTTGAATAGATCCCTAAAAGGAGCTAAGTTGTACCTTTGGGGGTTTAATGTGCTGTTCAGTTTATATTGTAGCCTTTTTAAAAAATTTTTTTTACCAGGTCTTTTCATTTTTTTTGACTGAGTTGCTTTAAATTTCTCTGACAAGTTTAAGTTTATAAACTTTAGCTTATCTACGTGTGTGAAGAAGAGTTTTCATTAAAAAGCAGGCAGGTAATGATATAATTTAAATGGTGTTTCTAGTCACCTAATAAAAAAACTTTCATTTGAAATGTGATGACAAAAAGTGATCCTTTTTCCAGGATCATACACCATGATCAAGTGGGATTTATCCCAGGGATGCAAGGATTCTTCAATATACACAAATCGATCAGTGTGATACACCATATTAACAAATTGAAGAAGAAAAGCCATATGATCATCTCAATAGAGGCAGAAAAAGCCTTTGACAAAATTCAACACCCATTTATGATAAAAACTCTCCAGAAAGTGGGCAGAAAGGGAACCTACCTCAACATAATAAAGGCCATATACGACAAACCCACAGCAAACATCATTCTCAATAGTAAAAAACTGAAAGCATTTTCTCTAAGATCAGGAATAAGACAAGGATGTCCATTCTCGCCACTGTTATTCAACGTAGTTTTGGAAGTCCTAGCCACGGAAATCAGAGAAGAAAAAGAAATAAAAGGAATACAAATTGGAAAAGAAGAAGTAAAACTGTCACTGTTTGCAGATGACATGATACTATACATAGAGAATCGTAAAGATGCCACCAGAAAACTACTAGAGCTAATCAATGAATTTGGTAAAGTTGCAGGATACAAAATTAACACACAGAAATCTCTGGCATTCCTATACACTAACAACGAAAGATCAGAAAGAGAAATTAAGGAAACAATCCCATTCACCATTGCAACAAAAAGAATAAAATACCTAGGAATAAACCTACAAAAGGTGGTAAAAGACCTGTACTCAGAAAACTATAAAACACTGATGAAAGAGATCAAAGATGACACAAACAGATGGAGAGATATACCATGTTCTTAGATTGGAAGAATCAATATTGTGAAGATGACTATACTACCCAAAGCAATCTACAGATTCAGTGCAATCCCTATCAAATTACCAATGGCATTTTTTACAGACCTAGAACAAAAAATCTTAAAATTTGTATGGAGACACAAAAGATCCCGAATAGCCAAAGCAATCTTGAGGGAAAAAAACAGAGCTGGAGGAATGAGACTCCCTGACTTCAGACTATACTACAAAGCTACAGTAATCAAGACAATATGGTGCTGGCACAAAAACAGAAATATAGATCATTGGAACAAGATAGAAAGCCCAGAGATAAACCCACGCACCTATGGTCAACTAATCTATGACAAAGGAGGCAAGGATATACAATGGAGAAAAGACAGTCTCTTCAATAAGTGGTGCTGGGAAAACTGGACAGCTACATGTAAAAGAATGAAATGAGAACACTCCCTAACACCATACACAATAATAAAATGGATTTGAGACCTAAAGGTAAGACGGGACACTATAAATCTCTTAGAGGAAAACATAGGAAGAACACTCTTTGACATAAATCACAGCAAGATCTTTTTTGATCCACCTCCTAGATTAATGGAAATAAAAACAAAAATAAACAAATGAGACCTAATAAAGTTTTTGCAAAGCAAAGGAAACTACAAACAAGACAAAAAGACAACCCTCAGAATGGGAGAAAATATTTGCAAACGAATCAACGGACAAAGGATTAATCTCCAAAATATATAAACAGCTCATGCAGCTCAATATAAAAAAAACAACCCAATCCAAAAATGGGCAGAAGACCTAAATAGACATTTCTCCAAAGAAGACATACAGATGGCCAAGAAGCACATGAAAAGCTGCTCAACATCACTAATTATTAGAGAAATGCAAATCAAAACTACAGTGAGGTATCACCTCACACCAATTAGAATGGGCATCATCAGAAAATCTACAAACAACAAATGCTGGAGAGGGTGTGGAGAAAAGGGAACCCTCTTGCACTGTTGGTGGGAATGTAAATTGATACAGCCACTATGGAGAACAGTATGGAGGTTCCTTAAAAAACTAAAAGTAAAGTTACCATATGACCCAGCAATCCCACTACTGGGCATATACCCAGAGAAAACCATAATTCAAAAAGACACATGCACCCCAGTTCATTGCAGCACAATTTACAGTAGGCAGGTCATGGAAACAACCTAAATTCCCATTGACAGACCAATGGATAAAGAAGATGTGGTACAAATAAATATACAATGGAATATTACTCAGCCATAAAAAGGAATGAAATTGGGTCATTTGTAGAGACGTGGATGGATCTAGAGACTGTGATACAGAGTGAAATAAGTCAGAGAAAAACAAATACCATATATTAACGCATATGTGTGGAACCTAGAAAAATGGTACAGATGAACCGGTTTGCAGGGCAGAAATAGAGACACAGATGCAGAGAAGAAACATACGGACACCAGAGGGGGAAAGTGGCGGGCTGGTGGTGGTGGTTGGATAAATTGGGAGGTTGGGATTGACATATATACACTAATATGTATAAAATAGATAACTAATAAGAAACTGCTGTATAAAAAATTAATAAAATTTTTTAAAAAGTGATCCTTTTTCCTGCATTTTCTACATTATAAGCACAATTTTGTGTTACAGTTTTCTAAATATCACTTTAATAAAAATGACTAGAATTGGGGTGCTAATTATTTTAAAAATTAGATTTGAAACATCATTTTGACTGGTGAGAGGTTTCCAAAAATTCATTTTAGATACGTGTAACCATTTTCTTATAATACTGTAATATCACTTCATTTGGTTAAGGGGTCAAGTAGTTTTACAAGGCTGAAAAGCTTAAAGTATCTCAAATGTGAAATATTGCTAATTTCTTTGAAAGTATACATATTTAAATAAGTTTAGAAATTTGAGCAGGCTGTCAGAAGATAATCGCACAGCCTATTTATTTTTATAATGATTTGGTATAGGGATTACTAACAGAATTTGGAAAAGAAATTAACTAGCTTCAACAAATTTGGCCATAAACTTTTGTTTTAGGGCACATACTTTTATTGTGAAATCTGTGGATTTGCCTTTAGTTGCTGCTTTTAGTGTCATTTACTTTAAGTGTGCTAAGTCTCTGTATTTTTTGTTCTTTTAGATATGACACAGTTGAAGGCATGTAAGTGGTTGTTTTTCCGAAGACATAAGCAGTTTTAGTATGTGAAGATTTTTAATATTTAAATTTTGAATTTAAAAGCAAATTTCAAAACATCATAGCATGTTTCTCTGCAGTCTTCTATTTTCCCCCAAGAGTTATTTAAATAATAATCTAGATGCTAGTGTTTACTCTTGGTAAGGTGGTAGCCTTTTCATGTGCAAATTATACTGCAAATTCTTTACATTTATATGGATTGCCTTATTCCTCCCAAGGATGAAATTAAATGAGCATTTTATAGATAGGTTATTATAAGTAAGAGTATATATTTAAAATCTCAATTCTGTGTGAATTCTAATTTTTTTTTTAAATTCTAGTTTTTTATAATTTTTTACAATATATTTGTTTTCAAATTGCAGCAGTATTGTTGGATAATCTAAGTTGCTTAAACATACAGTTTCAGTTGTTTAAGACTGCCAATTAAAAAATCGTTATGAGTATTTTTTTTTCTAGAGCCTAAAAATGTTTTGGGGAGTGGCAGAAGTGAGTTTTACAGAAATCAAGCAAAAGCTTTGAACCTCTCACTGGAAAAATGCTTGCATGAATACACAACACAAACACACATTTATTTGGTATGTCATTTCAGGGCATTCATTGACACTCTGCCCAAGAGATCTGAGGCCCCTATATTAAAAACACCTGCCATAAAGATGAGAAATATATTAATATGAAGGGCCTTATCGGCTTTTAATGAAATAATGATATTTATGCTTTAAAATTTATTTCAGTTTACCTCACTTTTTGAATGTTGATTCTTCTTCTAAGTTAATGTTTGGTTTATTTTCATTTTCAGAACTTCTGATTAATTGTTTAATTGTTAAGACATACTGAAGGTTTGTAAGTTTTCTTTTGGTGAAGGAATATCCTTTAGTTAAGTAACATTTTGTTCTAACTTACACTAACTGGAAAACCAAATCCTTTTGGTCACAACAGTACATCACATCTTTGTCCTTCCTTTTTGCTAAGAAAAATCAGTAGCCAGTGTTCTTTCTGTCCTGTTGCTCGTTTAATATTTTCCATCTTGCTCTCTTGTCCTCCTCCTTGAGAGGGTAGAATAGTGTTGTAATGGTCAAAATACTCAGCCTTGTAAGGAGAGAAGTCACCATAATCAAGTGTGTCAAATCAGGATTAAAGTGACTAGCCTTGAAGTTGTAGATGAAATACAAAGCCTGACTTTGTTTGTTTTTAAGCCATGATTTAACTTTTTAACCACTTTATTGAGATAAAGTTCACCAATTTAATATGTACAATTAAATGGTCAAAGCCACTTTTTGTGGAGGCAAAATAAACATGTTTTATCAATAAAGTCAGAAAAGGGCCTGCCTCTTTTAAGTTGTCCCAGTGTATTGAATTGTTTTTAGAGATCGTGAAAGCCACAGAGCCCACTTTTGTTTCCTCCCTGGGGCTGTAATGGGTTACTGATACTTGGTTATTCTCTTGTGTCTGTAAATATACTAGCCTTCACATAAAGCTCATTTGTAGTATTTTTCAACATGAAAATTTTGAACAAAATTGTGCAGAGATTTGAGCCTGTGGAGTTTAATGTCAATAGAGTGAACTACTTTTATTTAACTGTGCTTGTGTCTATTGTTTGGCATTTCAGAAATGTCAAGATATTCATTTGCTTCTTCTCTCTCTCTCTCTCTCTCTCTCTCTCTCTCTCTCTCTCTCTCTCATGTGTGTGTGATCACTGACCATTTTTAAAACTTAAGACACTAAAATATTTGACATAGGTGGAATGAATTTTTCAAGAGCATTAAAATTACATTAAGTGGCCTAGAAATACTCTGCTTGCCTAAACGAAGAGTGTTCTAGGTATTGCCTGGTAGTTTTTTCTAGCATATCAATTCAGTAACCAAAATAGGTTTGAATTATTGTGATGTCAGTAGTCGTCTAAAAGGAGAGATTATAACACTTGGAAAATTATAGAACTAAAAATATTCTACATGTATTGACTTCATTAACTCAGTACCTTTTTTCACATTAAAATTTTGTTTAAAATACAAAATTAAGTAATTTTCTTCTAGTTTTCCTTTCTAAGAATGTATTTAAGGAATGTGTCCTTTCCATTTTCCTTCTACAGTTTATTTTATGTGTTATCTTTAGATTTGATATGCATTAGGTTTAGAGAAACGTTCTGCTAATAGTTGCCTTTGGTAGATCTATTTTCATAATTATTCACTAGAGATTTTCAAGTTAGCTATGAAACTTCATGGAAGGAAGTTCTAAATTGTAAATATTTATAAATTTTAAAAGTTTCTAAAGAATTTTTAACATGTTCATATATAAAACTTCAAATCTGTGTTCCATGTCATTTAAGGTGGTGTCAGAATAATTGAAAAATTATTTTGAAACTTGTTTTCAAAAAACAGCAGAGAATTTAGTAATGGCACACAGCGGCTCATTTGTTTTCATCACTGTTTCAGAGTTTTGTATTACACTTTTCAGTTTTAGACATTTAATGATTATCTTTAATGTTCACAGGAGCCCTCTTGCACAAATGGAAGAAGAAAGAAGGGAGCATGTAGCTAAGATGAAGAAGATGGAGATGGAGATGGAGCAGGTGTTTGAGATGAAGGTCAAAGAAAAAGTTCAAAAACTGAAGGACTCTGAAGCTGAGGTAATCAACCTAATATTTTCACCTTTTATAGGCACAATAGTCCTTTAAAAAATACCTTTAATAAAATTCATAGATAACCTTTCTCTAGATTTTTTCAAATATGCTAACAATAAAATGGAAAAATAAAAGCAAGCACTATGTTTACAATAATATATATTTTAATATGTATTTGAATACAAGTATACTTGGTAGGAAGACATAGTAGAATACTTACAATAAATTTTATTAGCTATAATTAACAAGTTATAAGAAATGAAATTATAAGCCATTCCATCTAGTCAATATAAGAAAAGTAAAGATCAGAGTTTTAGGTGGATGTAAGAATAAAAACTAGTGTAAGGGTAATAATAATAGACCAGGCTTATTTGCATACGAATGAAAAAGAAAGAACCTTAGTTAAACTATAGGCATGCCAGGGTAAATTACAGACAGAGGAAAAAATGAAGAAATGTGATTTTTATAAATGAGGTGGGCCTTATTTGTAATATAGTGTCAACGTAATTCCGACTGTTAACAAAAATCAGGTAGGGTAGTGACAAAGCATTCCAGCAAGCTGATATACTACCTTGGAATCTCTCTAGATGTTGAGGCATATATTTAGTTTCTATTAATCAAAAAGATCATGAAGACATATCCTTCAATAAGTGATAAGAAAAGATGGAGGGAAAAAACCACACTAACACAAGCATCTATACAGTAAGTAGTTGGCTTGATGTCCAAGAGCAGTAGAAGAAACTCTAGGTAAACACAAAATAAGTCAACAATTTCAGTATAATTTCTCAGCACAGATTTATTATCATTGTGCTGAAAATTACTTTTAAATATATGGGATGACATTAATATGAAATACTTCTCAAATTACTTTTAATGATAAAATTCAGTGAGATCCCTGTGTTTATATGTGACTCCACTAATATAATAATA
Organism: Orcinus orca; assembly: GCF_937001465.1. Taxonomy (NCBI): domain Eukaryota; kingdom Metazoa; phylum Chordata; class Mammalia; order Artiodactyla; family Delphinidae; genus Orcinus; species Orcinus orca. The sequence continues at coordinate 41,424,233 of NC_064567.1, read as the reverse complement.
TTTGTGTTTAAATATATTAAAAGGAGACTCCGATCTAGTCTGTTAGATCCTTACAGTTGGTCTCTTTGCTTTTGTAATGAATTACTGCATAAAATACATAAACCTTCTCTGACTAAATACATAACCAAAAATACTCTGATCCATTGAGTAGAAGGAATGCATGGAGTAAAGTATTTAGTAATTTTGAGGAAATGTTTTTATTCCACATTAGATTTCTCTTAAATCACTGGGCTTTTCATGTAATCTCTTATGAAAAAAAACTTTCGCTGTTGTTGTATTTATCATATGCTTAATTCAGTGGGGATACAGAATAGCTCCTCCTAGTCTAAGACTACCAAGCACTGCAGAACTAGCATCCCTGGCATCTGTTATTAAGACGACAGTTAGGAGATTAAGTTTAGTCTTTTTTATTAATTAGCTTTTTATTAAACCTATCCATCTAAGTCTCTACCCCTTCACTAATTAATAAATAATCTGGAAAATCCGTATCAGAAGGTGAATAAAAACAGGAGTAATCAAGAGTCTGCATTATCTTCACACTTAGATTATGATGAAAATCTAAAAGGAGTTGAATTTACATTTGGTATAGACCTATTTTAGGGCCTGCTCCTAAGAGTAAATGTTATAAACAAACAATTATAAAACTGTAGTTATAGAACCCTTTGAGAGTTTTTACGATTACTGTGAATGGTGAAAACAGAGTTTTGCGAAACTTAACTGCTCTTTGAAGGATAGAATCTTTATTAACATTAAAAGGACCTGTAAAGAGATCTCAACCAAGTTTCTCCTAATTCAGTAAGCCATATAAGTATGTAAATATATAGGTGAAGAAACCTATTTAACCTTGTTTAATACTGTTTTTTCTCAAGTGCTAGAAATATTTGTTCGGGGCACAGTTGCTAATATCCAGCAGCACAGTGTATCAGGCACAGTATTAAGCATCTTCCATGGATTATGTCATTTAATTCATACCACAGCCCTTCAAGATGGATATTATTGTCCATTTCCCTTTTTTACATGAGAGGAAAGATAAATTAACTTGGTCTGTGCTGCATAGCTGTAAGCCATTATTTGAATACACTTAACTTTGTCCTTAATCACTAGACAAGTCCACAATCATGTATCCACAATTTCAGAAAACTGCAAAACCAGACATAGAACTAATAGTTTTATCCCACTTGATGTGAATATTTATATACTTCACTGCAAAAAATAGTAATGTGTTTGGTTATAGGTGCTACCTTAGACAGCCCAGGAGTTGTTTTGTAAATAGAGTATATAGACCTTTCTAAGTAGTATTGGCTTTCTGAAATCTGAAAAATTCTGAACTGTGAAACACATCTAACCCCAAGGGTTTCTAGGAAGTGAGGGATTGTGACCTGTACTTTTAACCTACATGCAGTTAACACAAAGATATGTATATGTGACAGAAATATACAGGTAAAGAATGATGAACACTGGTGAACCTGTGGTCCAGCTTAAAAAAATAAGGCATCATCAGTTCATTTGAGGCCCCTTTGTGTCTCTCCCCTATTGTATCCCTCTCTCTCCTTCTCAGAGGTGACTGTTCTGAATTGTGTGTATATAATTCCCTTGCATTTTTTTTTTTAAATAACCAAAGGCATTTTCCTGTGTTCCTATTTTCTGACATTTTCTTAGTAACTTGTTTGCTGTCATCAGGAAGATGTTACCTCAAATTTGATTCATGTTTGCTTAAATATATTTTAGATGGTTTTGTTTTGTAAGAACTGCATGAAATAATTTGGAATGGGAATGAATATGAAGTCACTTTTTGTGGGTTTACAAAGTAATTAAGAAAACAAGTTGTATGCGAAATTACAATCCAAATTCAAGATGATAATTCATTGGTGTAATACAGTCTTTAATAAAACATAGTTCCTGGACATCTGAAAGTTTTTAATATTAGTAGTTCTTAGTTATTCGTTGTAGTTTTTTTTTCTATGACTGTTTTCCTCAGAAATGGATTAACTAGCACCTAAATGAATTATTTAATGAACTATTAGATAAGCTCTTTGTTTCTGCAGTTACTTTGCATGAGTGTTCTCCACCTTTCAGCCAGCATTCTTTATAGCATTAATTCTTTTTTTTTTTTAAATAATCCAATTTATAAAGACTCGGCTTCTGGATTTTTTTTTTTTTGCGGTACGCGGGCCTCTCACTGTTCTGGCCTCTCCCATCGCGGAGCGCAGGCTCCGGATGTGCAGGCTCAGTGGCCATGGCTCACGGGCTCAGCCGCTCCGCGGCATGTGGATCTTCCTGGACCGGGGCACGAACCCGTGTCCCCTGCATCGGCAGGCGGACTCTCAACCACTGCACCACCAGGGAAGCCCCCAGGATTATATATTTTTAGCAAGCATTCAGGTGATTTGTACGAAGACTGATATATGAGAAACACTGCTTTTTAAGAATCGGGGACCTTATCCCGTGATCTTGTAACTCTTAGATCCTCATCTATTTGCTTTCATTTCACTTGTCTCAGCTTTCTGAACTTGGAATTACAAGACAGGTTCAAATCCTGGTTCTGCCACTTTTTGGCTAATGACTTTGGGCAAGTGACATAAACTCTGCAACTGTTTGGTCATCCATGAAGTGGGAGCAGTGGTGTCTTCCCTGCCCAGCTTCCTACATGTTTTGTGAGTAAGGAAAAATGAGATGATAAGATAGGGTATGCCCATTATAAAGTGCTACACACTGTAGCTTATTGTACTCTTTTTTTCCCTGTTTACCAAGATTATTCTCTTTGATCACTGGCCTTTTGGGTGGTAAGTCCTATAGGCAGAGGAATTTTAGTGCTAAAATTTTAGACAGTGCTAAAACCAGGTGATACTTTGAATTTATAGCATAAGAACTGAATGCTCATTAGGATGCCTGGATGAAATGTACTTCTGCTCGTGATTTCTCAAACAGTTTTATTTTATATATTGTGCTCTGAATTAGCTCCAACGGCGCCATGAGCAAATGAAAAAGAATTTGGAAGCACAGCACAAAGAATTAGAGGAAAAACGTCGTCAGTTTGAAGATGAGAAAGCAAATTGGGAAGCCCAACAACGTATTTTAGAGCAACAGAACTCTTCAAGGTATCTAATATCAGATTCCCAAGAAATGTGTGTATTAATATTTTAAAGAATTATTTTCCTATTTATTTGAAAAACATTAAAATAACATTTAAAAAGACATCATCCATTATCATAAATCCCAAGCACAGATAATTTTCATGGATGAATCTTTTATATAGATGGATGCAGTCTGTCATAACAGTATTTTTTTCACTGTAAACATTTTCCATGACTTAACAATCTTCATAATTTAGTGGCTTCATAACATTCTCTTCAGTTGATTCACCATAATCAGTTGCTCACCTTTTCCCATCAAATGTTGGACATAATAGTTGTATTTAATTTTTGGCAAACATAGAGAACACTGCTACAAAGATCTTTTATACATTTAGAGGTATGTCTTAATTGTGTTGAATTATTTCATTAAGATAAAATTTTGGATATCTAATTCCTAATGCAGCTAATTAGTTACTCTTAATTTACACAAAAATCAGTAGTATTTGTACTTTGGTTTTCTTCTTTTCCTCATTAGTCCCATTTAAAACTGAAAAGTTGTATCCCTATAAGGATTCTACACTTTACGCTCACTGCTAAACATTTTCAAGATTTTCAACACTATCCTTCTATTAACTTTTTCCCCAAGGAAGAAGAAAATATATTTGTAAAAGCGAAGCATTTCAGAATGCAAATGACAGTAGGAGAAAAGGATACCCTGGTTGATGTCAGTTGATCTTTTTTGATTTGCACTGTTTCATTTAGGAAAAATTGTGCTTGTATATTAAAAATGGGTTTTTGTCATGTTTTTTACTGTTTGTCTTGGAATTTTGTCAAATATTTGTCCAAGAAAATAATATTGTAGACTAGTATTGTCCTTACTGTTAACTTTAAATCTAATTTTTAAATGAAATTGTAGTGTTTGAAAATCCAACACAGTTGTAGTTGGTTTAGCTATTGCTACCATATGTTATCTATGTTTATAAAGTGGTCACTCATTTTGATTATTTTCCTTTAATCATTTAGAACCTTGGAAAAGAACAAGAAGAAAGGGAAGATCTTTTAAACCCTCTTTTGACCACCAGTTACATATTAGTTGCCAACATGCCAGCTTGGACATCAGTGTTTGTTGGATCCGTTTGACCAATTTGCACCGGTTTTATCCTTAATGATGGATTTAACAGCATGACAAAAATTATTATTATTATTTTTTGTTCTTGACGGAGATTAAGATGCCTTTAATTGTCTAGGGTGTTGTGTACTTAGAAACTAACAGCTCTAAGTACCTTTCCTATGTTTTCTTTTTTTATTAAACAGATGTCTTCAATTTAATGCAAGAAAACATTTTACTGTTGTACAATCATGTTCTGGTAGTTTGATTGTTTACAGGATATTCCAAAATAAAAGGACTCTGGAAGGTTTTCATTGAGGATAAATTGCCATAATATGATGCAAACTATGCTTCTTTATGATAATTATAATACAAAGGTTCCATTCAGTGCAACATATACAATAATGTAATTTAGTCTAACACAGTTGACCCTATTTTTTGACACTTCCATTGTTTAAAAATACACATGGAAAAAAAAACCTATATGCTTACAACGCACCTAGAGCTTTTTTATAACAACCTCTTTTTTTGTTTGTTTGTTTTGGATTCTTTAAATATATATTATTCTCATTTAGTGCCCTCTTTAGCCAGAATCTCATTACTGCTTCATTTTTGTAATAACATTTAATTTAGGTATTTTCCGTATATTGGCCCTGCTAAAATAGAATATAGCATCTTTCATATGGTAGGAACCAACAAGGAAACTTTAATTCCCTTTTACACTTTATGGTAAGTAGCAGGGGGAAAAAATGCATTTATAGATCATTTCTAGGCAAAATTGTGAAGCTAACAACCAACCTATTTCTACCTATGTGCAGTCTCTTTATTTTACTAGAAATGGGAATCATGGCCTATTGAAAAGAAAAAAAAGTCACCATTCTGCATTTAGCTGTATTCATATATTGCATTTCTGTATTTTTTTGTTTGTATTGTAAAAAATTCACATAATAAACAATGTTGTGATGTAACTGAGCGTGGGGTCTTAAATATTCTACAGTTGATATACAAGAGTGTACAGTGTGTTTGGAAAGAAGCTTTTCAGCTTCAATTTGCCTCCTCCATGATTGTAACTCTTATCTTTTCTCTTGTATGTTTGTTTCATTTAGAATGCATACGCCCTGATTTTCTAACTAACTAACTAATGGGGTATAGTATCTCTCTACTCATTTCTGTCTCCTATTAACACGTTATTTCTCTGAGAATGAATTTCAACTCCCCAGGTGAACTCACAAGTACTTGGACTGAAATTTTTTAACTGGAAGGAGGGTGGTATAATTTCTTTTCACTATAAGGTCAAATGATATAGATTTTAACAAAATGCTTTATGATATTTTAAGTATAATTAATGCAACACAGTTTGTTACCTTAAAAAGTTTCATCATATCTGTTACTTTTTAAAATTAGTGATCCAAGCAGAAGGAAGTAACTGATATTTCTGATTAGCCAATATTTTTGTTTACATCAGAGACTGGTGGGTTTAAACAAATCAGTATGCTTGAAAGATCTTGTTGCTTTTCAAAGATATATAGATATAAAGTGTAAAGCATATTAGGAAGATTATTCACCTTACAGAATCTTGACTTTACATATAAGTTCACCCTGGAGTGCTTTTTTTTTTTTAATTAATTTATTTTTGCTGTGTTGTGTCTTCGTTTCTGTGCGAGGGCTTTCTCTAGTTGTGGCAAGCGGGGGCCACTCTTCATCCCGGTGCGCAGGCCTCTGACTATCGCGGCCTCTCTTGTTGCGGAGCGCAGGCTCAGTAGTTGTGGCTCACGGGCCTAGTTACTCCGCGGCATGTGGGATCCGCCCAGGCCAGGGCTCGAACCCATGTCCCCTGCATTAGCAGGCAGATTCTCAACCACTGCGCCACCAGGGAAGCCCTGGAGTGCTATTTTTAAAGCAGATCTTATAGGGCATTAAAAACGTGATATTAAGAATACTGCAGTAGGGCTTCCCTGGTGGCACAGTGGTTGAGAGTCCGCCTGCCGATGCAGGGGACGCAGGTTTGTGCCCCGGTCCGGGAAGATCCCACATGCCGTGGAGCAGCTGGGCCCGTGAGCCATGGCCGCTGAGCCTGCGCGTCCGGAGCCTGTGCTCCGCAACGGGAAAGGCCACAACAGTGAGAAGCCCGCGTACCGCAAAAAAAAAAAAAAAGAATACTGCAGTAAATACTTACCCTTATTTGATGACCATTACTAGTTAAAGATAGTCTTGGAAAACTTTTGTTAATCCTAAAATGCTTTCCTCTACTGGAGAATATACTATAGTGCAAATGCCTTTTTTTTTGGCTGTGTTGGGTCTTTGCTGCTGTGTGCGGGCTTTCTCTAGTTGTGGCAAGTGGCGGCTTCTCTTCGTTGCCGTGCGCGGGCTTCTCATTGCGGTGACTTCTCTTGTTGTGGAGTACTGGCTGTAGGCGTGCGGGCTTCAGTAATTGTGGCTCCCAGGCTCTAGAGCGCAGGCTCAGTAGTTGTGGGATCTTCCCGGACCAGGGCTTGAACCCGTATCCCCTGCATTTGCAGGCGGATTCTTAACCACTGTGCCACCAGGGAAGCCCTACAAATGGCTTAAAAAAAAAAAAAAATTGGCTTTTATTTCAAGACCAGAATCAGATATTCAGGAATAACTGTAAGTAAATGTGCAGGGTTTTTTTTGTTTGGTTTGGTTCTTATGTTAAGAGAGATTGGGTTAACACCCCTAACCAGAAAAGTTTGGTTTTAGGAAGTTAAGAATAACCTACTGAGTTTGGAGACTGCAAAATGAGGAAGTTTATATTGACCACCTGCCTAACTGGTAAGTACTGCTGAAAAAGGTTCTCATAGATGCCATTTAAAAATTCTGTACATTGTGATAACTTTATAAAAGTCACCTTTATTCTACTTGCCTAGTGAAAACTTTCAATAGTCTTTATCCATGTCATGCCTAAGGTTTTATCTGAATCTGATATAGGACCCATACAACTTGACTGGGTCTTTTGATGGTTGACTCCAAGCTTTTCAAGCATATTGAGGGCTTTTTTGTTATATGGCCTGTGGATTTTTGACAACTGTTAGGTGATTATTCACAATACATATAACATTCAGGAAGGCATAAGGAAAGGCTAGCTTGTAAACAGCAAAACGGGCAATACCTAGTCTCCATTGTCAGTGGCATTATATAATTGAAGTCACTCATTAACCACTATGCCATCTTTTTAATTAAGTGAGACTGACCAAGTATGCACTAATGCCAGTGAACATCTTGGGCACCACATGGCAGAGTTTTACTGCCACCTACTGGAAATAAGATCTAATTGATTTTATCAAGTTCACCAGTAACTGGGGAAGTTGATAATAAATTGGACATACGGCTTATTTCTGTGTAGCTCAGGTTGTAATTTTGAAAGCTGAGGAGATAGAAACTCCTGCTTTTCAGACTCATTAGCTTAGTGTCACAGTACAACCTGCACCTTTTGTGCCTTTTATTCTCTTGGAGAAAGACCTAGGAATGTGGAAGTCAGGGTATAGTAGGTGAGGAAAAATAAGAAGGAAAGAAGGTTGTCTGATAACGCAACAAGAGCAAAGTGTTGACGTAGCACGTCATCTAGATCACTGTTTCCAAACCTGGTCCTGTTTCCTTACGAAAATATTTTTGAGCATGTATCTGATTATAATTGTATAGTAAATCATATACATGTAGCACTATGTTAATGTGAATATTATGAAACAAAATTTTAAAAATTGAAAAAAAGTTTAGCACTCTTCCCAAGTCCCAGTGAATTATTTAGTACACTCTACTTTGGAAGCCCTTGATTTAGTATGGTTGTAGGTAGTATGTAGATGATTAATATTCAGTTATTGTTTAATCCCCAAGGAAGTCCTAGTGAGTACTGCTGTGGTATCCTACTTGATGTAAAAGGAAAGATTATTGTCTGCCACTCCAGTAAATTGAAATCCTTTCTAATAAATAGCTTGCAAGTGAAAACAAAAGTTCATGTCCTTCATTTAGGATATTTACCCTACCCCAGACAGTGAGCTAAATGGTTTATGTGCATTATCTTCATTTAATCCTTAATAGATACCAGTGTCATCCTTTTACAGATGTGGAAACAGCTTTGGAGATGGTTAGTGACTTACCCAATAGACAGGTGGTAACTGGCAGAGCTGGAGTTTGAACTGGTCTTGGCAACACCAGGACCTGTGTGCTTCAGTCTTATGCCATATTACCCCCGGTGTGTGCTAGAAAACACTGGACACGCTAATCATCTAGGTTCAGATCCCATCTCTGTATAAACTATGTTACCTTTCCTTTCTGAATATTTGTTTCTTAAGCCATAAAGTAGGGCCCATATCTCCCTTGCTGGTTCAGAGTGAAGATTACATTGTGACTGCACACGTGAAGGTGTCTGGACCTTGAGAGATTATCCTTGAATTTTAAGAAAATTCAATTAACACAAAAACAAAAACAGTTCAACACCTCCCTCCTCTCCCAGAATGTTGATGGATGTGGTGATGCCAGGGCCATGACAAAAGTATTGTCTTTTCCCACTTTTAGGTAAGTGTGCATGGTGCCATGATAAGTGTCCAGACCTGCTTCTTTGTACACAGCCTTTTGGAGTTACTAAATGAGGTATGTTTCAACAGTAGGGTACATTATGGAAATAAGGTAATTCTGGTTAAGAGCAGGTTTTCTGCAATGCTAGTAATGGGAATTATAAAACTTGAACTTCTTTGGAAGTAATGCTGAGATGGTTTATCAGTATCTCATCTATGAAAACATTGCTGCTTTTCCAGAAAACTTGGTTCCCATGATTTGGGATTAATCCATAGAATGTTCAGAGTTTAGTGTCAGCCGTTTTCAGCAGAAAATAGGGACTGACAATTTCCTGTGTTCTTTAGAAGACTTTCAAAGCTTCACAGGAAGAATGAAGACTATTCTTGGCCTGAACATTTGCTCCATGGAGTGCTGGGCCCAGCCAAACAGCATTGTATTAGCAAAGGAGGGTCAAGTGAAAGGAGACCTTGTTCTGTGCCAGGCTCTCAAAGGGTAGCCTGAAACCCCACTGGCCACCCAGATGCAGTGTTTGTGGACCTGCTGAAACATAATGCCATTCAGGCTTTCTGAAATCCTTTGGGATAGGGAGAAGAAGTAGTAGTTGACACTTCTGAGAATAGAGATCTGTGAGGACTTGGCATAAGGTGGGAGGCTAATTGGCGGAGATGGTAAGACGCTGCCAACAAGTGTCTATTTTTGGTTATCTTCTTCAAAGTGAGTCCTTAGCTTCCTAGCTTACAGGTGTGTTGCAAGGAACAGTGTTTCACCCTGGCTACTTACAAGGAAACAGCAGACCACAGAAGCCCCACGAGTAGGAGTCTGCTGCTCATCCAAGTGTGCGGTACTGAACTAGGTCTAGCAGGGGCTTACAACTTTTCCCCCCCTCATTTAATTCTGTTGTCTTTGAATTTCACTGGGCTCTTTCATATTTAAATGTATGCTCCAAGCCCAGAAAAGTTCCCTGTGTTTGGGGTAAGCTAGTAATTTAAGCAACTTGGCAAATGGTGGGTGAAGTGATAGGTGCCGTGGCACAGACCCCAGAGTTAATGTGAGCTTTTTCCCCTTGCTTTTCAGAAGTAAAGGAATATATGTTTTGTCTGGTTGGGAGTTGGGATAGCTGTCAATTTTTTCCCTAGGGATAAATCTCTTGATTATACAAATCTATGGCTTAGTGTGGTTTACGTTTCAAACCAAAAAAAAAGCAGTGTTGTAATTAACATTTTAGGAACACAGTTCTTTCACTCAGACACCAAAATTAAATCTTCCTTAGACCTTCGGGTTGCTGGGTAAAGGTATAAGGAACTCAAGTTGGCATTTTCTCTCCCAAACCTCTACTTCATTAGTGCTTAATTAGGCCTCATCCCTCGTAGTCATGCTTGGAAGATGGAGAAGAGGCCACTGAGACAAGCTCACTTCTGTGAACTCTTCATTCAGTTGGGATTGACCCAAGTATAACCCATGTCCCAAAGAGGAGATGGGCTTTCTCTCCAACTTGTACTATGAGGACTGAGGAACTCATTCTACCAAATGTGAACATTTTGACCGTATTCAAACTGGGAAGAATTCCTATTTATCAAAGGAGAGAAAGCTCACTTGGAAATTGAGGCAAGGGAACAAAATCATCGAAAAGCAAAGCAACAAGTGTTTGTTGAGTACCTGCTATGTGCCAAGTACAGAGTTCACATAGATTCTCAGTGAAAGATCTGTAGAATTTTATGAGATGGCCATTTTAATCCCTCATTAATAACAAGCAGACTAGAATGGATAAAGATGTGGTATATATATTGAATGCAATAGTACTCAGCCATAAAAAAGAATGAAATAATGCCATTTGCAGCAACATGGATGGACCTGGAGATTATCATACTAAGTGAAGTAAGTCAGAAAGACAAATATACGATATCACATTTGGAATCTAAAAAAATGATACAAATGAATTTATTTATGAAACAAACAGACTCACAGACATAGAAAACAAACTTACGGTTACCAGAGGGGAAAGGAGGGGGATGGATAAATTAGGACTTTGTGATTAACAGATACACTACTGTATATAAAATAGATAAACGACATGGACCTACTGTATAGCCCAGGGAACCATATTCAATATCTTGTAATAACCTATAATGGAAAAGAATCTGAAAAAAAAATATATATATAAAGCTGAATCACTTAGCTGTACTCCTGAAACTAACAACATTGTAAATCAACTATACTCCAATAAAAAAAGAAGCAAAAAAAAAAAGACTAAAATTTAACTGTAAAATTATATAATATTTGTATTAGTTATCCATTGCTGTATGCAAAGCAACAACTGCCCTCTAACCTTAGTAATGATAACATGTAAACTGCAATAATAACATTTGTTTTCTTAGTTTTTGCAGGTCAGGTATTAGCCGGGTGGTTCTGACTAGGGGATGGCATTAAAGATGTTGGCTGGAGGGCCTGCTTACAAGATGACTCTGTCGGATCACTGGCGAGTTGATGTCAGGAGCCCTCAGTCCCTTACTACATGGACCTCTCTATAGGGCTTCTTGATTGTCCTTCTGACATGGTGACTGGTTTTCTCCCAGAACAAGTGATCCAAGAGAGATCAAGGTTTAAGCCACAATGTCTTTTATGACCTAGCTTTGGAAGTCACACAGTGTCCTTTCTTCAATATGCTATTTATTGCTGATGCAGCTCAGCCCTGTTCAATGTGGGAGGCAGCTGTACAAAAGCTGGAGTGCCAGGAGGCCACTGCTACAACATTTTATCTTTTTGTTTAATAAATAGTTTTTCAAATTTTTGTTTAATAAACAAAATTATTTAAGTATTTTGTTTAATAAACATTTTTACAAATAACGCTGCAGTGAACATTTCTGTACACATCTTCTTGCCCAAATATGCGAGTTTCTATAGGCTTATGTGTCAACATCAACAAAGTCAGCAAGTCTGTGCCTTTTAGGTTCATAAACCTCTGTCAAGGTTTTTGGGAGGCATCACGCAGAATATTTTATCCACTGCCTCCTCCCCACTCAGATCAGATGTCCCTACAGGCCCAACCCACGGCCTTAATTAACTCCAGGCTTCCATCTTTACAGTTTCAACCAGAGAAGAGAGCAAGAGTTCTTCCCCTGCCCGAAAGTTTGAAAAATCACAGTGAAGAACTACAACAGGCCCAGTAGGGTGGGTGGCAAAGCCGTGGTCACAGAAGTAAAAACTGTGAGCCAAACAGTACCACTTCTCCCCTGCAAACTTGTCTCCCCCTAGGGATTATGGGTAAATGAAGTACCAATTCTGCAGCCAACCTGGGCATTTGAACCAGTTCACCCCATGCACACCCCACATTCCAGCTCGGGCTTTGCCTGGGTTGGCTGTTGTGGAGCTCCACCTGGCCTACAGCCTTCTTCCCCACACCCAGGCAGACCCCGAACCTTGGCCCCCATGAGACTGCACCTCTCTCCCTCCCTCCTTGCTGCCCACCCTGGGCCAGGGTTTACACTGGCCCCTATTCCATGGGTCATGGGTGCACCCAAAGCCCACATCTCAGCACTTCCCCCCTCACAGGGCTGGCTTCCTGTTGGTACCCACAACAGATTGTCAAATACCTCCTCCCCATTTATAGATTTTTTTAAAAATATATTTATTTTTGGCTGCCTCAGGTCTTGGTTGGGGCGCACGGGCTTGGTAGTTGCAGCGCGTGGGCTTAGTTGCCCCACAGGATGTGGGATCTTAGTTCCCTGACCAGGGATCAAAGCCGCATCCCTTGCATTGGACAGTGGATTCTTAAACCACTGGAACACCAGGGAAGTCCCCCCATTTATAGGTTTTTTTTTTTTTTTTTTTTCTTTAAGTCGCTTTCATCACTCCATTCCTCAGAAGTTATCTTTTTTTTTTTTTAAAGAAGATGTTGGGGGTAGGAGTTAATTAATTAATTTATTTTTGCTGTGTTGGGTGTTCGTTTCTGTGCGAGGGCTTTCTCTAGTTGCGGCAAGCGGGGGCCAGTCTTCATCGCGGTGCGCGTGCCTCTCACTATTGCGGCACGCGTGCCTCTCAGTATCGCGGCCTCTCGTTGCAGAGCACAGGCTCCAGACGCGCAGGCTTAGTAGTTGTGGCTCACGGGCCTAGTTGCTCCGCGGCATGTGGGATCCTCCCAGACCAGGGCTCGAACCCGTGTCTCCTGCATTAGCAGGCAGATTCGCAACCACTGCGCCACCAGGGAAGCCCTATAGGTTTTTAATGAACTTTTTCCCTTCTGATTTTCAATTTTGGCAAAAAGTACTTTTTTCTGAACCATTTTTGAGTCTTTTGAAGCCCGATGCCCTTTATATTAAATACTTAGGTGTGTATTTCCTAGAAAAAAGGAAATTCTCATATAATAGAATAATAATCAAAACTTGATGAAATTTAATGAGCTTTTAATAAGACTTAACATTTATAGATCCTGTCAGATCACTGACAAGTTGATGTCAGGAGGCCTCAGTCCCTTGCTACATGGACCTGCTTGAGTGTTCTTATCTTCAACTATATATTTGTGTGTTCATATTTATGTACACTGCACTTTGCATTATGGCCCAAAGCTCCCAGTTCTGGCTGTTGTGCTTGCATATTCCTTCAAATAAATTTAAAGGGAATCAACTCAGCATCCCTGGGCCTGGACCTCTTCATCACCAATAAACCCTGTGAGTTGATTGGATGGGATCAGTGGCCAGGTTGACACCTGAGCCTAGGTGTCACTTCTCTCTCTACCATCCATTCGTTCATTCATTCTCATTCTCTCCATCTGACCTCTGAGCACGGGACAGCCAGGTGTCCTCTCTCGCACACCAAGACTTCCGCTTTCCTCGGTGAGACAGAAATGCACTGCCACCTCAAGGGGGCTTCGAAGATTAAGGCAGTGGAAGGTAGTGGCCTCAGCCTGGCCCCACCGGTGCTAGAAGCCCGCGCAGGGCCTTGCTCCCCATGCAAGTAGCTCTCGAGGCTGCCCCGCGCCTGTCCAGCCAGTTCCCTCTCGGGCCTCCCATCTCTTGGGGTCAAGTGGGGGCTAGGATCTGTGGATACAGACCCTGCCTTACTCCCACGGGCCACCATTCAAGTGTCAGCGGCGGACGGTGGCTGTTGGGACAGAAGGTGGCAGCATCCTCACGCACCCTGCAACCCTGCGCCAGGAGGTGGCTTTCCAGGGGGCTCCCAGAGCACCCGCCAACCCTGAATTCCACTCAACTGTTGGCTTTTATTTTGTTTCAGAAACACTTCAAGACCGTTTATTAATTTATTGAGGGAAGAGTTTTAAGAATGTTACAAAGGTAACTTAGAAAAAAAAAAGTAACTTAGACTCTTGAAACAGAACATTACAACCAAACATAAAGAAAACATTAACAGTTTAAAGTTTCCTCAAAATGTTAAACATAGAATAACCATATGACCCAGAAATACCTCTTCTGGGCATATACCCAAAAGAAGTAAAAGCAAGGACTAGAGCGGGTATTTGCACATCTGTGTTCATAGCAGCATTATTCACAATAGCCAAAAGGTGGAATCAACCCAAGTGTCCATGGACAGATGAAAGGATAAACAGAATGTGGTGTATACATACAGTGGACTATATTCATCAGCCATAAAAAGGAAATTCTGACGCAGGCTACAACATGGGTGAACATGCTACGTGAAAAAAGACACCAAACACAAAAGGACAAATGTATGATTCCACTTATGTGAAATATCTAGAATAGGAAAATTATAGGGACAGAAAGTAGACCAGATATCACCGGGCCCTTCGGGAGGGGAAATGGGGAGTTGTTGCTTAATGGGTACAGAGTTTTGCTTTGGAGTGTTGAATATTTTTGAAAATGGTGGTGATGGCTGCATACTGTCAGTGTAATTAATGTCACTGAATTGTACACTTAAAAATGGTTAAAATGAAATTTTAATGTTATATATATTTTCCATAATTTAAAAAATAGTTAAGAAAGAAAAGAAAACATTGAGTTTGCCTCTCTATATACCATTCTACCTCTCTGAGGCAGGAGCAGTCAAGTAACTTAACTGGAGTCTGAAGTCATGTAAATGGAAGGGATTGGATTTGAGCTGATTGCAAACCATGCGAGATCACTATGGACAGCTTGTCTCTAAGCATCCAGCAGCCATGGTCAAGTGCCTTCCACACCATCGCATTTCCCTGGGAGCAGCAGTTGGTGAGTCATCACTGCTTCATTCTTCTCCCTTTGCTTTCCAGTGGGTTCTGACGTTGGCCTGGACCTGGTCTGGGCTTTAGCATACTGGCCCCAAGTTTCCCCAAGACAGAGAGTGACAATGACTGTTCTAGAACCCAGTGCAGCCAGTTCAAAGCCCAGATTAGCATAATGGGCAGGAGGCCTTGGTGGCCTCCCAAGGCTCCTCTCTACTCCTGAGGCCCCATGGCTGGGGCTACCATGGCCACCTCATCTCCAGAGACCTTCCCCTCTCCAGCAGCCCCCTCCTCATGCCCTGCCCCTCTGAAATCTCAAGTTCCCTCTCCCCATCCCATCACTGTCTCCACCCACTCCTGTTCTTACTAGAGACTCCACACTCTACCTCACCTCCCTCCCTCCCCAACCCTGTGTGCATTGCCCAACAGGCACATCAAACTTCCGCTTATGTCTCCAAAAACTGGGGAGGAGAAAAGTTTGCAGGTTGATATTTTTTTAAAGAGACATCAAATTATTTTCCATGGGAAACCAAGATTTTGTCAGAATCCTGGATTTTTTTGGCACTGTTTACAATTTTACATTGGTTTTCATTTTGAATTGGATGGATGGGCGGCGGGGTGCTAGTCTTTAAGGGTTTACAGCCTCCGTACATTTTGACCTGGCCCTGCCCAGCCTGCCTGGCGGTGGCTCTTCTCCTCCTTGCTTCTTGCTCACTCTCATGGGGGCCTGAACATCACAAGGAGGCCAGATCTGAGAAGAGCTGGGAGAGCAGGAGGTGGAACGAAAGGAGGTGGAAGGAACCTTCAGCCTATACCAGGGGAGTTTGCTCTCTTTGCAATATGGTGTAGGGCAGCCTGAGTGTCCAGTGGAAATGCTTAGGAGTAATGGGACTGGGTCAGGGAGAAGTTAGGGTCGGGGGAGGATGATCACCCCAGTGGTGCCCATTTTGGGCAGTGGTCAAGGACAATAGGGCATCAGCTCTCTGGTGGCTGGGAAGGGGGAGACACTGACCTCTCCTGAGTATCAGCCTGGCCTAGGAGTCCCCAGTGACCTTACCATGTTCTCAGTGGATGGGGGACCTCTCTGGAAAAGGGGTTTGATACACACTCATGTGCTTCTCCTGGGGTTGTGACAGCACACTGTGGGCCCTCACAGGGTTATTTTGGCCACTTGAAAAGCCTGCTGACCTTGCCTGGCAGGTGGTCTAGTTATAGGAATGGATGTGTGGGTGGAAGCCGGTCTGTCCTCATCCCTCTTCTCTGGAGAAGATGAAGCGGGGAGCAAGTGTGTGCCAGAATCCCCCTTTGGGAGAGCTGGGAACACAACTCCCAGTGGGCACCAGGGGGCAGCACTGGCCCAGCATCAGGCTCCTTCCACTGAGTAACCTTTCCTGGCCTCAGCAGCTGTAGTGGCACTAAGTTCCTGGGGCTATATTCATGTTTTTGGATTTTAAGAAATAAAAGGCATTTTGAGGGCCATGAACTTGGTGTGGGCCCTTATAGCATCAGGTGGAAAAACTTGGTCTGAGGGAAAAAGCATGAGACAGGTTCTGCTCTCCAGCTCTCTGATGAGAAACAAGCCCTTCATCCTCTCTTTGCCTCAGTTTCTCCATCTGTCTGACTGGGATGATCTCTTCCTCACCTACAGCTTAAGGAATTCTTATACTAAAAGGAGCAATTGATGGCAAGTGATTTCCCCGTGTTTAAGGCAGTTGGCCCATAGTCATGGGTATTGCTACAGTGAAGAAATGTGCCAGTGTAGCACCTTTACAATTGGATTCATGAGTCCATCCTTTGGAATTAATTTTCCATAGTTAGAAACATGCAGCAGATGAGTGATGCTTCCTGCTTCCTCAAGTTGACACAGCCAAGGGGCTATGGGTGGGCTGGCAGAGTGAAAGACTAGTTTGGCCTCAAAAGAAGTGAAAACCCACAAAGTCAAAGTCAAACCTGGCCAGTGGAGACCTCACAGCAACTGGAGTCTCTCTTGGGGATGTTGTGGAGGGGTGATTTGTGGTACCTGCTGTTGGATGTCCAATTCCAGGGCCTTCCCTTTGCTGTCTGGTTCTGTCACTGAACATAAACAATCCCCCTGGAAGTGAGGGGAGGGAGAAGAAGTAGGAGACCAATTTCCTTGTGGCTGAACTTCTTGTCAACCTTTTCTGAAAGAGCCTGGCCCTGCTCATCCCAGGAAGGCAGTGACCAGGGCAGCAAAAGACATAACAGAATGAATTTCTGGAGCTTTGGCAGAGCCCTGGGAGGGGCAGGCAGAATCCACTATGTAATCCAGCAAGTTGTCCTTACCGTTAGACAAAGGAAGGCTTAGCAGGTGGTATGCAGTTTTCTATTGATGAAAGGCATTGGGTTATAAAATCCATTCAACCCAGAATATCTACACAAATCTCAACCACAAGAATCAGGTAGGTGCCAGTCCTGGCTCTACTACTCGATGCTGAGGAAGTTCCCCAACTTTTTCTTTAAGTCTCACATTCCTCATTTGGAGCACAGAGAGTGTTATCTCTTCCTTGCAGCATCGTTGTGAAGATAAAATGAGCTCGCTTCTATCAAGTGCCTAGCAGAGCATCTAGAGCACAGCAAGTGCTCGGTAAATATCAGCGTAGCAGGATGCTGGGTGAGAGGTTGAGAATTTTTGGTTGTTTAGTTTTGTGGATGTTTTGTTTAAGTAATTCTGTTCATCCTTGTGGGGTGGGAGCAGAGTCGACTTATGACTAATTAGGAAAAAAACGAAAGCTATGTTTCTTCTTCCAGGAAGAGAACCAGAATTTGGTATCCTTAAGATCTCAAGATTCTTAAGACCCCTCCTTACATCCAGAAAACCTTTGTGGTTTTAAGGCTGATGCCCTGTCATGGCACAAAGGGGCAGAATGCATGTGTTGTGTTTTGGAGGTGTGAAAAGCAGACAGTGGCCTGAGCCTGCCCTCTCTCTCTGAGGGGCCGGGAAGAAGAAGCCTTGCGCAGACCTGTGAGGGAGAGATGGCTGCAGGACGTGGTGGGCCCGTGTGGAGGGCCCTGGGCAGGCCCAGCGGGGAGGGCATGAGGTTGCCCTGGAGGCCCCCTCCTTGGCAGGGTCCTTCCAGATGGAGGCAGGAGGCCAGTGCGTGTGTGCTATGGGGTGAGGCCCAGCACTGCCCAGAGGGGGGAGCCACCCTGGTCTGGACACCTGGGGGACCTCTCTGGGGCTGTGTGACCCCTACCCCCACCCAGAGTCTTTGTGGGACCCAAAGGAGGAAACTGATTTTAAATACCTCCCAATCTTTAGTGGGTGGTTCATAATAAATCAGAGGGAAGAAAATCTGACATTATGTGCATCTCGAGGAGAATAATTCCTCGTGAGTGAAATGCAAAGATAACATGGATAACATTTGTTTGGGTCTTGGAATCTCAGCAAGTCAGCACCATACAAAACTGCTGAAGTGTGTTTTTCATCTAGTGGTTTTGGTTTTCTTGACATCAGACTGATAGAGACCCGAGGAACGACAAACCATACATACACAGCAACAACACAGGGCTGAGGAAGAAAGGTTAAGAAACAGAACAGGGTCTAAAGCCCACTACCATTCCTATTATCTAAAATACATGTGAACACACAGTGGCACCACATGTGTCATGCGTTCAAAGAGCTCTCTCACACTGGTAAGGGAGGTGAGTGTGGGCTCAGAGGGAATCTATAGGTAAAGAAAAGATGTCAAGAGGGGGCTACCTGCTCTGGCAAGTGATGCACGGGTCCTGAGGCTGGGAGGGTGACTAGGGCAGCTCTACAGGGGCCATCCAGTGAGGTGGGGAACAGGCAAAAACAATGGGCATGAACCGTGGAGGTCCTGCCACAGACTCCATCAAGCCTACAGGCAATGCCATGAGGCTTCAGGGAATCTGCTGGGCACACAGGGCGCTTTCCAGGCCTGTGTCTGCCCTTCTGTTCATGTTGAGTGTCCAGTGTTGACTCACCCAGACCCTGGCACCTGGGTCGATTCATGTGGGCTCACCCAGCAATTTCTTAGGTTCCCACAAACACTGTAAACAGCCCGTGTCTAACAGGAACTTCCCATTTAATTTCTTTCAGGATTGACATTAAAAATAAACTGGTCCACTTAAAGTGTAGAATCTTAACACACCCCATTGGGAAAGCTGTCTTTTTCTGTAGCCCAAAGCCTGTCAGGCTTCGTGGATTTTACAGAAGAACCCGAACTGAGGGCCAGGCCACACCTGGCCACTGACCCTGAAGTGATGGGAGTTGCCTGTGGATTGTCCCAGTTGGGGAGATGGGGCGTGACTGTAGTGCTGGTGACAGTACACCAATGCCGGTGACACACAGCTTCATCCAGGGAGGTCTGTTAGGAACCGAGCGCCGGTGCCCCACAGAGGTCCCAGTCTCTTTCTGGAGGACATGGTTAAACGTCAGTTACCATACAATCAGACAATGTAATATTTTTCACGGATAAAAATGCTACTTTTGAACCATTCTTATGGACATGGGGAAATGTTAATGTCACATCCGTTCAAATACTGCTTAGCCAATGCCTCTGTGGCAGAAGCCCAGCTGAATAGAGAGAAGAGCAGAAGCACAAACAGGCCACGTAAGAATCTACTGGAAATAACTCTCTTTGGCAGAAAAAACTGTTTTCCATCCCACAGCTAATTGGCCTGCTTTTCAGACCTCGTGAGCCAGAAGAGATCGCCCCAGGATCACAAACTTCGCAATTGCTGGGGCCCAGTGTGTCGCAGGCGCAGCGGGAGAGCTTCGGCCCCGCAAACCACCGGGTGATCTGGGGTCTGGGGAGGCGTGGGGGCGGTCCCGCAGTGGGGACCGCGGCTTTTCCCCTGCCGGCTGCTCATGGGGGCTGCGCCTTCCTGCCTCCTGACGCCGAGGTTCTAAGGTCCTGCCCAAGCACAGTCTCGGGGACCCTCGCCTATGGTAAAGAGTACCGGGAAAACTAGGGGTTTGGAGTACTTGGACATTTGCAAAAGCCGAAGAAATCCAGGCGGCCCCCGCGACCCTTATTTCCACCCGGGAGGAAGGACACCAGGAAGGGCGGAGCGCGAGATGGGGCGCCCTCCAGCGGTTCTGTTAGGTCGCCGGGCTTCTCCGCTCTCCTCCCGCACAATTGAAGGGTTCAGTCCGGCTTGATCTCTGCGACAGGAATCCCAGGTCGGAGGCACTGCAACAGGTAACGTGAAAGAGGCCTTGCTGGTGACATTACTGACCAAATGGAAAAAGATGCTTTCTAAGCTCCTTGAACGGCTCGGCCAGGGCGATTTCTGTTCCTAGCTAACATCAAGTGTCCTTTGGAAATAATAAAGGAACTTGGTAACGAGAAGAGAGAGAGCGAGTGTACTTGCATAAGGATTGCCATATAGAGCAATGAAATAGAACTGAGAATCCAGAAATAAACTCTCACAGTACAGTCAATTGAATTACAAGAGTGAGGAAACAATTCAATGAGGAAAGAATAGACTTTTCAACAAATTGATATCCACATGCAAAAGAATGAACTTGGACCTATAATTAACTCAAATGGATCAACGACCTAAATGTAAGAACTAAAATTTTAAAACTCTTTGTATTTATTTATTTTTGGCTGCGTTGGGTCTTCATTGCCGCATGCGGGCTTTCTCTAGCTGCGGCGAATGGGGGGCTACTCTTCCTTGCGGTGCACGGGCTTCTCCCTGCAGTGGCTTCTCTTGTTGTGGACTATGGGCTCTAGGCGTGTGGACTTCAGTAGTTGTGTCTCACAGGCTCTAGAGGGCAGGCTCAGTAGTTGTGGTGCACTGGCTTAGTTGCTCTGTGGCATGTGGGATCTTCCTGGACCAGGGCTCGAACCAGTGTCCCCTGCAATGGCAGGTGGATTCTTAACCATTGTGCCACCAGGGAAGTCCCTAGAAAAGTCTTAGAAGGAAACATAGGGACAGATCTTTATGACCTTGGATTTGGCAATGGTTTCTTACACCAAAAGTATGAATAACAAAAGAAAAAATAAGTTAGGGTTCATCAAGATTAAAACTTTTGTGCTTAAAAGGATACCATCCAGAAGTAAAAAGATACCTCACAGAATGGAAGAAACTATTTGCAAATCATGTATCCGATAAGGGACTTGTATCTAAACTATGTAAAGAACTCTTACAACTTAATTATTTTTAAATTTTTTAATACAATTTTTAAAGGTTACTTTCCATTTACAGTTATTACAAAATATTGGCTATATTCCCCATGTCTTACAACTTAATTATAAAAAGGCAAATAAGCCAATTAAAAAATGGGCAAAGGATCTTAATAGACATGTCCACATAAAATATATAAATACATAAGCACAGGAAAAGATGCTCAACATCACTAGCTGTCAGGGAAATGCCAATCAAAACCACAACCAGATACCAATTCATACCCAGTAGGATGGCTATTAATAAAAAGCCAGATAATAACGAGTGCTGGTGAGGATGTGGAAAAAGCAAAACCCTCACACACTGTTGGTGGGAATGTAAAATGGTGCATCCAGTTTGGAAAATAGTCTGGCAATTCCTCCAAAAGTTAAACATAGAGCTACCATTTGACCCAGCAATTTCACTCCTAGGTATATACCCAAGAGAATTGAAAACATATGTTCACACAAAAAACTTGACCACGAATGTTCATAGCAGTATTATTCATAGTAGCCAAAGTTGGAAAGAACCCAAATGTCCATCAAGTGATGGACAACAAAATGTTATGTAGCCATACAATGGAACATTATTTGTTATAAAAAGGAAAGACGTCTGCTACATGCTATAACAATGGATGAAATTGAAAGCATTATGCTAAATGAAAGAAGTCAGTTGCAAAAGACCATATATTGCATGAAATTACATTTTAAATGCACGAATTGCAAGGTAAGTGAATTATATCTCAATAAAGTTGTTACCAAAAAAACTTAGGGACTAATTACTTTAAAAAGGTCCTTACTTTAAAACTAATTCACAGCAGAATTCCCTTAACTATCAGACTTAATAGGCACATTTTAAAATATGGCTCAATTCACACATATTTAATGCATGAATTGTTATAAGGAGTGTGGCATACATGTGTGAACTAAATTCACTCATCCTCTATCCAGAGTACCTGTGAAGGTGATGATTCCTGAATTTGGTCAACTCCTACGTATGAAGACCAAAGTAAACAAACAATGTGTAGTCATATACTCTTTCATAAATACCATCTCCCAAGAAAAATGCCACATCCTCTAAGAAAAGGATTTCAGGAATTAGTGTGTATGTAAAGAAACTATTTCTAGCGATCTTTTCAATGCAGCTGCTCAAGTTGGGTCCATACTCTTGAATCACTCTTCCTCTCTGCCAAGCCTTGAGCAGGCCATAGGGGCCTGGCTGAGCCCAGGGCCACTCAGTGTGCTGAGACTCCAGTCCTGGGGTGAAATCAGACAAAAGTCGTGGGCTTTCCTGGGCCATGTGATGCCTCCCCTGGGACACTGCCTATAAGTTGCCATGCCCAAGTAAACAATGAACTCACCTCATCGAGTCTTCAATACGTTATCTGTAAGGAAGAACACTGGTACTTGCCCACAGAAGAGCTGTAAAGATTAAGTGGGATTCAGTGTATTTAAAGAACACACACTAACTGCTACATAAATTGTAGCTGTTATTATTGTGATTACACCTAAGTTTAGAGCAGTTTGCATCAACATTATCATGTTTCATCAGCATCATTCACAGACTTGAAATAAAGAAAGGGTATATTTGGAGCAGAGAGTGGGAAAGGAAAGTTTGGAAAGCGTGCAGGAGGAGGAAAGTGCATTATGGGGACATAGGAAAGTTAGGAGAAAATGGTCTTTCTGGAGTGAAGTTCTGTGACACAGAGCCGTGGAAAACTGAGTCCAAAAAATCAGCAGGAGCCAGACAGCGAAGTCCTCTCACAGCTAGAATAAGACCTTTGATCTTGGTCCTGAGTGTGTCAGGCCCTGAACTCTGTTTTTAGTGCTGGCCAGAGTGACTGGATTCCTCCCTGGTGACCCAGTGCCAGGGCCTCAAAGCAGCAGAACTTCTGAGCAAATAGGGCAGTAGGCGGGGCCCACAGCACAGAGTGGCCCTTGTTGGGTCACTTTGCTGAGGGCCCCTGTGGTCAGCCCCAGGGTCATTGGCTCCCTGGCCAATGTGCCAGCCGGGCTCACTTATTTATCAGTGACCTTGCCTGATGCTCTGGCCATCAGGTCCTCAGGTGCCATCTAATACCTTGACTATGTGTTTACTTTTAAATCAGTTTTTTTAAAAAGTAATAAGTGATTATTATTGTGGAATATTCTCCAAATTACAAAGAAGACAATAAAAAATAGTAATTCCATTTCTCAGACCTAATTACTATCATTTTACTTGTACTATGTAGTTTTTTTTTTTAAGACTTTTTTTTTAGAGCAGTTTAAGGTTCACAGAAAAATTGAGGGGAAGGAACAGATTTCCCATATACCCCCTTGCCCCCAGCATATGCACAGCTTCCCATGTTGTCAACATCCTACACTAGAGTGGGACGTCTGTTACAATGGATGAGCTTACGCTGACATATTGTTATCATCCAAAGTCCATAGTTTGTTTACTTTGGGGTTCACTCTTGGCGTCGTATATTTTATGAGTTTGGACAAATGTATAGTGACCTGTATCCATCCTTATGGTATCATTTAGAGTATTTTCACTGCCCTAAATACCTCTGTGTTCCACCTGGCATCACTCCCCACCAACACCCCATCCCCTGGCAATCACTGATCTTTTTACTGTTTTTATAGTTTTGCCTTTTCCAGAATGTCATATAGTTGGAATGATACAGTATGTAGCCTTTTCAGATGGGCTTCTTTCACTTAGGAATATGCATTTAAGTTTCCTCTGTGTCATTTCATGGCTTGATAGCTCATTACTTTTTAGCACTGAATAACATTCCATTATCTGGATGTACCACAGTTTATTTATCCATTCACCTACTGTAGGGCATCTTGGTTGCTTCCAGATTTTGGCAATTATGAATAAAGCTGCTATAAACTTATAGTTTTTAAACATAATTTTTAAATATGCTTCTTTCATTCAACAATAGATCATGAACAGGACTTCCCTGGTGGTTAAGACTCCGTGCTTCCATTGCAGGGGGCACTGGTTCAATCCCTGGTCAGTCGGGGAACTAAGATCCCTCAAGCCACGTGGCTCAGCCAAAAAAAAAGATCATGAACATTTTCTCAAGCCATAAGTATTCCTGTGCAATCTCATTTTAAGGATCATACTGCAATCCACCACATGGTTTAAATGAGTTAATACCAATAAAGCCTTTGAAACAATGAGTGGCACATGGTAAACACTCAGTATATCTTAACAATTATTATAATATGGATATGTGTATAAACTATATGTATAATTTAATCAGCCCTTTATTATTGGACTTGAGGGTTGTTTTCACTAATATAAATAATGCTCCAGTGTTCATCCTTGCAGACAAATGTGTACTCATGGTTCTGATTTCCTCAGGATGTATTTATTCCTAGTTGTAGAATGGCTGAGTCACAGAATATTTAGCTTTTCTGTTTATCAACACAGATTCATTTACCAATTTATATTTGCTCTAGGCTGCTAAAATATTTTTTTCTCTCCCAATAAGTCTGGGTTTGAAGCTAGTTTCTCCCCTGAGATTGAGGGGTGCTATGGCAGATAAAAACACGACCACCCCATTTTATGACAGGAGCTGGAAGGTGAACAAGAGGCTAAACGAGAACCCACGTAACCAGTAATGAAGCTGTGAGTAAAGTGCCTGACTCGGCTTCATCTCAGTTTCTTGACCTGTAAACTGATTTCAGCAACACCTACAACTCTTAACTTTGATGAGAGGATTAAATGAGATGACCAAGTCTCTTCCTACGTTGTTGAGCACATAGGAAGGGCAACTCTTAACTTTGATGAGAGGATTAAATGAGATGACCAAGTCTCTTCCTACGTTGTTGAGCACATAGGAAGGGCTCACACATGGCAGCAGTCATTAGCAGATAGGGAAGCAGTAGTTAGTAGTGGCTCCACAGCAACATCGGAGGCACTCGATAGATTTATGAATGCTAACCTAACGGGCATAGACTTGCACTATAGAGCGTGAGGATCCATCAGAGTTTTCGGTACAGGGACCAGCATGCCTAAGCCAGGGCTATGGGGACTGGACCCAGCAGGCTGAGGGGTGGACTGGGGCAGTGGCACCTGGAGGCCAGTCCAGAGGTCACTGGAACTGTCTAGCGGGGACTGTTCACATCAGAGATTTTTGCCTGATGCATATTAAAAGCAATTATTTCCAATATTTCTTTTGTGAGCAGGAGAGATGACAAGCTCTAAAGCCCAGCATTTCTGTGTTGTTTTTACTTAAAATCCATTGGTCAATTAAGAATAGTGTGTGCTCTGGCACAACATGGGAATGTACTTAATACCCCTGAACTGTATACTTAAAATGGTTAAGATGGTAAATTTTATGTTATGTACATTTTACCACAATTTAAAATAATTAAAAAAAATAGGTTAAAAAAAAAAGGACTCAGTTCATAGTTAGAACAAGGGTCAGGGCAGCAGGAAAAAAAATATGGACAATATCTGATGGGGGTGGCCACATGTAGCCCTCTTTTGGGGCAGTAGCAAATGATAAGGAAGAAGGGCCATGGGCATGACGGTGGCCTAATAGTCACAAGTCTTGGATTTAAATCATGTTTCTGAATTTAATCTGTGAACTTGAACTAATCACTGTAACCATTATAAGCTTCAGCAACCTCCTCTATTGAAGGGAGATAACAGGACAAGATCTCCCTGCTTAAGGGATGAAGCAGAGATCAAACCAGACTGAAATCAAATAAGTAATAAGCTCTGAGTTGTCCCCATTTTGTAAACTTTCAGTTCTACACTCCAGGCAGATTCAAGATGCTGCTGAAGTAAGCTCCTGTTATGAACTTGAAAATATTAAGTCGCAGTTCTGATCCTACCAGTGTCATGGGATTTCATCTCAGGGCTTGGGATGCTTTATATCAAACTGTGGTGGGAGGAGATGCAGACATGGAAGGAAACAGCATCTGTCTGCACATTCCGTTTTCCCCTCCAACTTCCAGGTATTCAGTAAAGGAATCTGACTGCTCCAAAAGGTCACACTCTGTCTTGTTCTATTGTAGCAGGTCATGTCAGAAGTGGCTGTTCCACGCTGCAGTTGATAAATTGATATTTAATAGTTTTCCATGTCTTTTAAGAGTTTTATAATGGAAACAAATAAATGTAATATATGGAAGTATATGTACAAAAAATAAATAAGATAATAGTGTGTGCCTCTTTTGGAAGTGGAGTTTAAGGATGTGAGTTCCGTTCCTGCTGGGTCTGATATCAATAATGCTCTGCTTAAATCATGGCCCATGGTTTAGAAATAAGCATAAAGGATCCTTGACACAGGACGGATGGCTCTTGGTTACTTGGCAGCTGGTCATCCCGTTTACGGATGATTATTTTTCGACCCCCCTTCCATCTTTTCTCAGCCAGTTCTCTCAGTTAACATATACATCAAAGTAGAGGAAGGGAGAAAAGACGAAAAATCATGTCATGTTACAAGCACTACCTCCAGCGAGGGTTATATAAGATTAGTGGATTGACATCGTTGGATACTACGTCAATTATTGGTATTGTTCAGAGCCCCCATTCAGACAGAAAACACTGAGGTAGCTTCAGTCTCCATCTCGGCAATCTGGAAGGATGAGGTTTCTCTCAGCACGCACCAGGGATGGCTAATGGTCCATGTGAACAATCAGGAGTTAAGTCTATTGCAATATTAATGATTATGACTTAGTTTTGGTTTGGGCTTGAATTAATAATTCATTCATCATTGCTTGACTGTTTGAATGTGGCCAATTCTCCAACTGACTCCTCGGCTCACACACAAATGTCTGTTGCAGGGGGTTCCCAGGCCGGCTTCTGCATTGTCAGTGCTTCCCGGGGGGCTCAAAGACCCCTAGATCCGCACTCTGCCTTCAGAGAGCTGAGTTGGGGCCTTGTTTTGGTGACTGGTTTGGACTTCTGTGACTAATGGATTTACTCTTTGGTTCTTCGGGCTCTGTGGATTTTGGAGACCTCTACAATGGGAGTTGTGAGATTTTCTCTGTCAACCTTAGTTCCACAGCTTCCTTACAGACTTAACTATGTTTCCACCTCCTCCATTTTTCCCGACACATGATGTATTTATGAGAAAGCAGATGTCATCTCATTTGTGCCTCACGAAACGCTGCTCCTCATTGGAAAGATGTTTAATTCATATAGTATAACCCAGCTATCGACTGTGGTCTCAGGACCTCTCGAGATCTAGATAAGCTTAATTCTAACCTTTTCCCATTGATTGTAGAAGTCCACAGACTTGGCAAGATTCCTCTGAATTCCTGACAGTTTTTCATGATCAACTTCCCACTAAATTCGTTTCTTTGCCCAGTTTTGTTCTCCTCTCTGCGGCTTGTGGCTGTTCTCTATTTCTGCAGTTCCCTCGACCCAAACCAGGGGCCCAGCACTTCCTCCTGTTTTCTCAGTCCCTCTGATGTGACGATGAAAGCAAATCGTTACATGTACCAGAACTTTGGCTGCAACCATTTGAAATCCATGTTCGTCCTGAGAAATTCTCACTTCCTGCAGCACCCGCAGTACCCCTGTTCCTTCTCTCTGTCTGACTCCTCTTGCTCTTCCCTTTCCTTTCCTCTTCTCTCTTTTTTGTTTTTACCCTCCTTCTTAGGAACAAATAACTAACATTTGCAACAGCTTCGCTCACTTTTTTGGTTTGTTTGTTTTTTACATGTATTGTTAGAGTTTCACTTTCTGCCCCCAGAAACAGCATTTCTGTGGGGAAGCAGAGCACTGAAGGGAGCCAAACTGCTTGGCAGTTTGCTACCTTGTCCTATACTATGACTCTGGGCAAGTCACTTCACTTCTCTGCGCCTCAGTTTCCTGTCCTGTAAAAAGCAAACAAAAAATCTTCATAGGACTGTAGAGAGGATTAAATGAGTTAATAATATATGTGCCATCGGTGGAGTAGTGGATAAACAAATTGTAGTATATCCATATAGTGGAATACTATTCAGCTATGAAAAAGGGATGCAGTACTGATACCTGCTGTAACTTGAATGACCCTCAAAAACATTACACTAAGTGAAAGAAGTCAGACAAAAATGTTACATATCATATGATTCCTTTCCTAAGATATATCCAGAATAGGTAAATCCACAGAAACAGAAAACAGATTAATGGTTACCAGGGGACAAAGGGAGGGGCAATGGAGAGTGACTGCTTGATTGTACAGGATGTTCTTCTGAGATGATGAAAAAGTTTTGAAACTAGAAAGAGGTGATAGTTGTACAACATTTGTGAATGCACTAAATGCCCCTGAATTGTACATTTTAAAATGGTTAATCGTATGCTACATGAATCTCACCCTTTAAAATAAATAAATGTAAAGCATTTTGTGTATTTCCTGGTATACAGTAAATAATCAAAATATTATTACTACCCATCACCCCCTCTACCCAGCATAGAAGATTATTAATCTCAGCTGTTTTCAAAATAAGAGAAAAAAATCATTAAATAGCAAGCAGTATGAGGGAGTCTCAGACCCCAGGGAGAGAATTTTCCTGAGGCCTTCCCACTATACGGCTGCTAAGATAGTAACATTTCATCTCGTTGCAAGGAGAACAAATGGGAACCTGGGTCATGCAGTAAAATTAGTAGTTCTTGGAGAGTCTTTCGTCTCATTAATGTGGCTCCAGGAATTGGAAGTTGGAAAACGATTCCACTGTTTAAATATCTCTGGCATCCACAACCTTCCTTCCATCCTTGTTTAGTGTCTTAGCCACACAGGCTTGCTCTACCATGCTGCCTCCCCCAAATCAGGCTCATTAGAAAGACTGGACTCTGTCACAGGGAGGTCTTCAGACATCACCAAAATCTCATCGATGCCCTTCTGTGGGGACTGCATCTTGTTCAATATGCTCAGACCAGCCAGTCATGTGCCCCAGCTGAATGCAACTGCAGCCTTTCTGATTGCTGTTGCTAAATATATAGGATGCCCTGTACAATGCAAGTAGCACATCTTCATCACCATGGTGACTGGGCAACTTCTGTCTCCAAACACGTTCCTTTGCAGCATATGTCTACCAGGTACTGAAGGGAGCCAGTGAAGCTGTGAGTCTGGCAAAGGAGGGTCTCATCCCCTAGTCTCTGGTTCTTAGATCTGAATGGTCTGTGCTCTACTCTTTGACTGTATGAGGCAATTTTGAGAGACCCTCTTTGTCAACACCGAACTCACGAATTTCCATCACCTAAAACTGGTTCAGGAAAAAAGCACCCAAGAGAAGGAGACTGTAAAAGGTGACAGCTGGGAATCTGGGGTAAGTCAGAGGATGCAGGATTCACCGGGTCATCCAGAAGGTGCAGACTCAGTGCTGACAGAACCAATTCCAGAAGCATCCACCAGAATCCCTTTTTTGGGAGATTCTCTTCAAGGATGGAGCTAAAAAAGATGTAGGTGCCTCAAAAAAAAAAAAGATGTAGGTGCCTCAAGAGAGCCTCTTGCTTCTAAGGATATTGTAAGGTAAGCCATTTCCCCTCCGTTTCCCATTTGGGGCAGGGACAGACAGAAAGCCAGTGGGTATGGGAAGCTGGCAGGGGCTGTCCCACTTGCAACAACCACAGCTTGCTCTCTCGGGACTCTTGCATCCCTCCAGCACTACCAAGGCAGTACGCTGATTTTCACTTGAGTGCCTCTGGGCCTCTTTTTAACACGACCACTTTTTATTAACACCACTCCCCGCCGGCCCTTCTCCGGCACCAGTCAGTGCTGCTCTCAGCTCACAGTGGAGATTCACTGCCTCAACCTGACACCCAGGAGTATGGAACTGCCTTCAGAGTTTCCAAATTGCTGACTAGGAAACCCAGCTCACGGATTGGAGCCGTTTTCCTCAGGTCACCCCTTGGGTCCCACAACTCACAGAGCCAGGGATTTGACGAGCCGTTTTCTTGTGACTTAGAACAGCATTCTTCAACTCTTCCTGAGGCATTGGGGCTACCTGTGATGATGGGGGGCAGGGCATCCCCTATGCAATTCAAGTGCAGACTCCCAATTTTATCTGTTTTACAGGTTAAAAAATCCACGTGAGATTTCCTTTGAAGAAAAGTTTCAGAGGCCAAAGAGATGAGGAAAATCACTTCTTTGGACATAACGATCTTTTAAAAAAACAGCTACATGGAGGTATCATTTATATACAGTATAATTCATCCTTTTTAGTGCACAGTTCTGAATTTTGATAACCACATATACTCAGGGAACCACCACCACAATCAAAGCCTAGAACATTTTTGTCACTCCAGGAAGTTTCCCGCTGCCCCTTTAGAGTCACCTGCAAGTCAAGCCCACACTCAGCTCCTGCAAGACAGATCTTCTTCTGCCCCTTTTTTGTTTTGCCCCAGAATGCCATATAGGTGAAATCATAACATATGTGGCCCTTTTTAAAAATAATTTTTTTTATGTTGAAATAATTGTAGATTCACATGCAAGTGTTAGAAGTAATACACTCAGAGAGAAACAATAGAGGGAACCCTGCACCCTAACAATCACAAAACTGCAGTACAGTGTCACCACCAGGGTGCTGACAAGGAAAGTTAGGACACAGAGCACTGCCATCTCCACGAGGATCCCTCACGCTGCCATTTATAGCTGCACTGTCTTCCCTCTCCTTCCCCCTCCCCAACTGTTCTTAGATTAACACTAAACTTTCCTTCATTTGTATAAATTTGTCATTTTGAGATTGTTATATAAGTGGAATCATACAGTGTGTAACCTTTAGCGACTGGCTATTTTTTTTTTTTCCACTCAGCGTAGTTCTTTGGGGATTCACCACAGGTTTTCTATGGTGTTTGGCTGGAGTAGGGTGGTCATTGTCCAAAAGTTTTCTATCTTGCGGATGCCCCTTTCCTGGTCCTCTGACTAGAGAAAGCGGGCTTCTCCTAGGACTTTTTGGGTCCGCGTTTGTTGATGTTTCAGATTGTTGCCTTCTTTAGTTCCAAAGCTGGGGTCTACGAGACAAAAAGAAAACCCATGTTGTCATCAGGTGCCTGGCTGGTCTGCACCTTCTCTCCCCCTTTCAGAATCTTCTTATGTTTATTTTATATATATAATGTTCAGGATTTTTATTTGTACTCAACAGGAAGAACAGAGAAGAGTATATCTACTCCATCTTCCCAGAAGCAGCAATCTTTTTAAACAACAATGCATCTAAGATTTACACTTCAACGCATTTTGGCAAAGGTTTACATTTGTATAACCTCTATCATGATATAGAATATTTCCATCACTCCAGAAAATTCCTTTATGGGTGCATGATTTTTTTGATACAAATCTGATTATGCTCCCTGGGAGGCCAGCTTCCTAGATGGCCCCAAATGGTCCCCACATCTTGGTATTCTCACACTCATGTAACACCCTCTCTTGGGTGTGGACTGGATTTAGACTACCTTCTGGCCAATGAAATAGCGCAGAAAGGATGGCTTGTCATTTCTGAGATTAGGTCATAAAAGACTGTGGCTTCCATTTTTGGTGCCCTCCCTCTCAGATTACTCACTCTGGGAGAAGCCAGCTGCCACTTCATGGGTTCTCTCCTAGTGCAGGGGCCCAGGAATCAAGGACCTGGACTCCAGGCGGCAGCCAAGTGCGTGAGACTCCCTGGAAACAGATCCCTTGGAGCCGTCAGGGACTGCAGCCTCATGAGAGACCCTGTGCTGGACCACTCAGCTAAGTAAGGTGCTGTGGGTTTATGACCCTCAGAAATCCTGTGATGTAATATGTTTTTGTAGTTTTAAGCCGCTAAATTTTGGGGTAACTAATTGCGCAGCAGTAGGCAACTGATACACTCTCTAATCCTCCCCTCCACTGATCTGAGCTCTGCCAGCCTCCCTAGTCCCATTCTGCCCCGCTCTCTCCCTCTCCCCCTCCTCTCTCCACGCTCCAGCCACATTGATGTTTTGGTGTCTCTTCCCTCAAGACTCCATTCCTGGGACGCTCTGCCACCCCCACCTCCCCAGGCCAATCTCACCCTCAGTTAATCTCACTTGTCCTGCTGGTTGGCTCCAATGTCAGGTCTCCAAGGAAGACCCTTGATGATTAGGGTAGGTTGCCCAGGTATACCCTCCTTTGATTCAAATTACCCATCATAATTGCAATGTATTGTCGTGCTTGTTTAGCATGTCTCCCCCTATGAGGATGGAAGCTCCCTGAGGGTGGGACTGTGTCTGTCTTGTTCACCCCTGTATCCCCAGTGGCATGAGGCCTGGGATCCTGTGTGTGTGATGAATAGATGGAGAGATGCATGAATTTCCTCTCAAGAAAGAGTGTATGGAGGAAGGTTTGGGAACAGAGCATTTCCTGGAGGTCTCCAAGAAATTGTCCTACTTCTGAACAGAAAGTATGAGATCCTAACGAAAAAAGGCAAAATAGGTTTCTTTTTAAATGTGCTAACTGGGGCTTCCCTGGTGGCGCAGTGGTTGAGAATCTGCCTGCCAATGCAGGGGACACGGGTTCGAGCCCTGGTCTGAGAAGATCCCACATGCTGCAGAGCAACTAGGTCCGTGAGCCACAACTACTGAACCTGCACGTCTGGAGCCTGTGCTTCGCAACAAGAGAGGCTGTGATAGTAAGAGGCCCATGCGCCGTGATGAAGAGTGGCCCCTGCTTGCCGCAACTAGAGAAAGCCCTCGCACAGAAACGAAGACCCAACACAGCCAAAAATAAATAAATAAATAAATAATAAAAAAATACGGGAGTCCATGTATTTAAAAAAAAAATGTGCTAACTGTAGGCAGAAGTGGCGATCCAGGCTCAGCGCAGGCATGCTCTCCTCAGCAAAGCATCCCTGGCCTCCCCAGCTGGAGTCCTCCCTTCCCTCCTCTGTGCCCCGTGGCTTGTCTGCTGCCTCTGGTCTGGGACTGGTTGCTCTAAACTGCATGTGTGGGCAGAAAGCTTCGTCTCTCCCATTCATGGCTCCTGTTCTCCTCTGGGTCCCCAGTGTCTGGCCTCCGCACCTGGCACAGGAAGCCATTTAAAGACCTGCTCATGGACCGGATTGAATCGTTTTGATAATTATGGGAAGAAGGCTTTGGAGGCCTCCTCTCAAATTTACTCCCAAACTTTCTTTTGGAAAATTCAGTGCTTGTTCTGAAGATTCAGTTTCTTCAGCTGCAGTGAGGGCATTGATCTGCTCACCCATTTCCCACCTCTGAGCTGTCCCCATGGATGTGGAGACGCCCAGCCTCCCCCCTTCCCTCACCGACCATGTGGAGAAGGCTGGACAGCAAGCGTGAGCACTTGAGTCTTTGCACTGTCTGCTGCCCAGAAGTATCTCAGGGGCTCACTGCCTGCGGATGAGGTGGCCATGTGTCCTGGTTTGCAGGGACAAGCTGTGTGTGTATAACTGCTATCTTGGAATGATTTTTAATAGGGCCCCTTTCACTCTCAAAAGTGTCCCGTCACTTAATAAGATAGATGATAAGGTCCTCTACGCAGCAGTATCTTGCCTTGCTGCCGAGCTCATCAGCCTGAGCATTTGCACTGTTTTCCTTGAGTTCTAGGATTTCTCGGATTTACTGGATTCTTAGAGAGGTTGGCACAAAGCAGGGCGATTTTCATGGCCTCATTACGAATCCTAACTGGTCCTCTTTAAAAGCAAGTGGTTATAAATATTCTGTCCAATCCAGCGTCTCTCAGACTCTGCTTCCAAAGGACACTTCTGAAGATTCCCAAAGGAGTGCATTGAATAACGATGGCTGTGTCCCATGTCACAAGGAAATTATAACTCAGTGGATAGAATGGATTCAAGTTTCTTTTCCAACAAATTTTTATATACCTTTGGTAGCTGACCCTGCTTGTCAGCTGGCAGATAAACAAATACACAAGTGTTAAGTGAATATGAATTTTTAAACATTCAAGAAAGTGTTTAATAACTTATGTATTTTTAATGAGGTAAAGAATTCCTGCACACCTGGAACATGGTCATATTTTCATTAGGTAAAGTTAGTTTATGTGATGGAATTTAACATATCAACATGTCATAGTACTTCAGTATTAAATTCATATCTAACATCTGTTGAGTCTTAGTATGTGCCAGACAAGTGCTGAATGAGTCACATACATAATTTCATCCTTGCAATTACCCCATGAGGTAGGTAGCAGGACCACCCATATAAAAGAGGAATCTGGGGATTTGGGAAAGGACTCCAGGTCTCATGACATCCAGGTCCAGGTGCTCTGCCACCTAAACTCTTTTGAAATGCTCTTTGAAACTTCCTAGCTAGTCATTATAGTCAAAAAAGCATCTATCATTTGCCCTTTGCCCTTAGGCCATCATTCCGTAGCAATTAGAGAAAGCTTCTGAAGCTACAGTGACATCTGAGTTTTCCTTTTGACACTGAAAAGACCTCTTCTTTTGCTATAGTTTTTTTTTTTCTTTTAAGAGAAGAGTGTAATGAATCTGGAAAAGCTGAGGCCATGTCATATAAAATACAATGCTGCTGGTTTGCCTAGGGACCTCTCTAAGTCATGGGCTCAGCACACTTTTTGCTGCAATGCTCTATTCCTTCCAGACCTCCACTTTAGTCCACCTCTACCTATTCCTTAGTTTACCTAAGGAGGGCACATTGGGATTGTTGTAATCTGGTACAAAACAGATGCTCAATAAACATTGGTTTTAAGAATGAATGCATTAAGGTAAGGGAATGAAGGAATGACTCAACATCACTTTCATCAAGATTATGAGATGGAATCCTGCAGAAACTGCTGCATTTTGCCAAATCCCCTTCCTTAAGTTTCTGGGTGACTGCCAGGAACTTGAATCTCTGCGTTCCCTGGTTAGTCAGATGAAAGAGACTGACTAGTGGTGTCAAAGATTCTCCTTGGTCCTATGGCCTCATCAAGACCTTTGGAAGGTGGAGAAGAGAAATATTACCTATCTGTTTTGCTGACTGAAAATACCTTTCAGTCTGGCCGCTTCTAAACTCACCAGCGAGCCTTTCATTGCTGTGTGTGAGCAACCGTGCTTCCTACGCTTGTCACTGGACCACCCTAAGCTCACCTTTACTTTGGGACCTGGCATGTCATCGCCTCCAGTGAATAGAGCCATCTTGCCCTGCCCGCCACCCACATGTG
Organism: Orcinus orca; assembly: GCF_937001465.1. Taxonomy (NCBI): domain Eukaryota; kingdom Metazoa; phylum Chordata; class Mammalia; order Artiodactyla; family Delphinidae; genus Orcinus; species Orcinus orca. The sequence goes on along the minus strand of NC_064567.1, from coordinate 41,389,140 downwards.
CATTTGCCCTGTTCACACCAGGCAGCCAGACCACGTTTCTGCTATTTCCTTTTCAGTGATTGGCAACAGGCCACTCAAACCTGGAAAACATTTCCTGCATCCTGACTGTCGGCGGGGAGGACCCAGAGAGAGGTGACTGACTCCGCCGAGATGCTTTTCTTGCTCATGCAGGGAGAGCACTTACTGCCAAAAGTGCTGAAGGCCTTTGTGTCCCCCTGAAAGTGTCAGAGCCTGAACAAGCTTTGCATTCCAATGCTCCACTTTCCTGGAAAGCTCCCTCCCTTCTCTCCAGGGCTTCGTCTCATTTCTCCTCAGCTCCAGACAGAATTATAATGCGTGCATCTTCTGGCCTCTGGGCCTTCTCGGGTCCACAGACAGAGTGTAGGTCACTTTTTCTCCACATGACTTGTAAAATAATGTTTTATTTTTAAAACAATTAATACAAAGTTAATAATAAATATATTCATGGAAGGAAATTGAGTAATGCAGGAAACAAAAGTAAAATTATCTATCACTATCTTGCACTAACATCTATTAACATTTTGCTATGGATGTGTCTAGTCTTTTTTTTCAATCTGTTTTATTGATTATTAGGAGGAAAAAACTCCAAATAGGATTATACCAGCTTGAATATTTGCTTAACTACTGATTCATTTTTCTGCATTCTCTTATTAATTTTTTAAAATTTTGTCATAATTTTAAATTTACAGAAAAGTGGCAGAGATAGTATAGAGAGTTCCCATATACCCTTCATCCAGCTTACCGTCATGTTAACATCTTGCATAACCATGGTATATTTGTCAAAAATAAGAAATTCACACTGGTGCGATCCTAATAACTAAACTACAGATTTTTTTTTTTTTTTAGGATTTTACCAGTCTGTCCTTGCTTTTCATGACCTTGGTACTTCTGAAGAGTATTGGTCAGGTATTTTGTAGGATATCCCTCAATTTGGGTTTGTCTGATGTTTTTCTCATGATTAGATTTGGGTTATGGACTTTGAAGAAGACCACAGAGGCGTCTTTTCACTTCCTTATTTTGTCCTATGAAATACACACACACACACACACACACACACACACACACACACACACACACACACACACCCCTCACCTAAAACTTTTGGATCGAAGAGGAGGTTAAAACTATGATTTATTAGACTGACTCTTGAAGTGTATCTTCAACTACTTCATGCCCACTGCCTGGCCTGGGGATGCCCCAATAGGTGCTCCCTCAGTGTTTGTTTCATGGTTGGCATTAGTGTCCAGGCCAGGACACTTCCCTCTGGGGAAATGATGGACTGGGTGGCAGCTACTTTGTTCATCTTGAGAGACAACAGAAAAAGAAAGATAAACAGAGACCAAGTTTGTGCTGAGAAGAAATATATCATTTTCTTGAAAATAAAGACATAAGATGTAAAAAATGGAAATGAGGAAAGGGGAAGATATTAAGGGAAGAGAGAATATCAGAGCACAAACTGCTGGAGACAGTTGGGGCTCCCAGTTATCCCCAAGTTCAGCAACCTTCTGGGATCACCGTTTGTTTTGATATCCAAAATAAATCTCCCTCTTTTGCCACAGAAATGTGGTAAGTGCAGGACCCTCGCTGAGAAGGCAGGAGCTCTGGGACAGGAGAGCGGGGGGAAGCTGACTCTCACACAGAACCCTGTCCAGGCCTCTCCCTGACCACCTCTGGAATTAAGGAATATTAATGGGGAACAAATTCATAACTCCTCAAACCCTTCCAAAATCTCTTTTGTCTATTTCCTAGCAGATAATAGATGCTCCAGAGCATCTCACTTGTCAAATTCCCTTTGAGCTCTTTCTGATGCCTAGTTTCCTCCTACAGTTCAGGGCCTGTTTCTCCCTACCCCCGTTTCCAGGGTTAACACAAACATTTTATAACTTGGTTAGTAAAGACTAACCTCTTTTTTTTAATTTTATTTATTTTATTTTTGGCTGCTTTGGGTCTTCGTTGTTGCGAGCAGGCTTTCTCTAGTTGTGGTGAGTGGGGTCTAAACTCTTTATGGAGTAGGGAAGAGGGAAAATCTGAGTAGGAAAAGACAAAATTATCTTTAGCTGGTTAGGGGTGGGAGGAGAGAGAAAACATACTGAAACCCTGGGTAATCATTAGTTAAATCCATTTCACCTGTAACCTGCCTTTACTAATCAAGGTTGTTTTAATTGTTGCTACAAAAGACTTGCATGTCCTCCAAGTAGCACGTAGCCTAATAAGATATTTGCCTGGGCTGTTTTCCAGGAATGTGGAGTCAGCTGTGTCTAGTTCGAGCTGAGCTGGTTAAGACCGGTTAAGACCACCAACCCTCCAACTGGGCATGCGTGAGTGTCAGCTCAGTGACCTTTTGGCGTCAGAGGGCCCAAAACTCCACCCTCAGATCGTGCTAAGCGCCTCCATTTTGAACGTGCAGAAACCTGTAGCTTAGTTACACCTGGACAGAATGACAATTACCGCACCTTTTTTCAATCACCTTTCACTATTCTCCCCACGCTCTCCACGCCTCAGACCGCCCTGCTGCTTTATTCTTTATCTCATAAATACGCCATGGCTTGAGCGTAAACCCTCTCTTTGCTGCAAACCTTAGCGTCTCAGTATCTCGGCTTGCTGCACGTCAGGCAGAACGATCATGGTTCGGCCACAATACCTCCCATCATACAGAGATGAAAGGAATCAGGTACGTGCCTTGTTTGATAAAGGAGCCTGAAAGGAAGGCAGGTCAGAGGCCTGCACACCTCCTCTTGGGGTTGGGGGGTGTATCAGGGAAGGTCACATTAATGTTTGAGGGCTATGTCGAGCAGAGTAGGAATTTCAGGAGGGGTAGAATTTATCACTTGGTGCAAGCATAATGACTCTGAGAGGTAGTTTTATCGTTTCTGATTACAGATGAGAAAAATTAGCTCAAAGAGGAACTATAACTTGCACACCCATGATCATCCTGTTGGTAGGTGGCAGAAGTAGAACTAGAGTCCTTCTCTGACTTGAAAGACCACATTTTTAACCCTGAACCACACTACTGCTCTTAACTGAAACATCACTTTCTCCAGATTTTACCAGCTACATCCAGATCTTGGGTCTCAGGCCACAGAACCTCACAGTGATCAGGGTGAAATTGACTGGACTCTAACTTTGGTATATTGCTGTTTTCCATCTTATACACTGGGTGTGAGAAAATAGCAGAGACGTCTATCTTTCTCAAGAAACTAAACTAGAATTGGAAAGAGATTCAAAGTGACTTGACAAGAAAGCCCCGCTCTCTCCTCACAGGACTCTTCCTCTGCCTTGTGGCTTGGGTCACAGCTCTGCCCAGTGACCGTTTACACTCTTCCCACCCTCCAGTGCTGCCTGTGGATAGCCCTTCTCTGAACTGAGCTGCTGAATGTTCCAGACTGCTTCTGGGAGAAATGTGCTGTGAAGGGTGGAGAAAGAGTGGGACAAACCACATTTGAAGTATAGCTGTCAAAGGCCATCAATCCATATGTTTGCTCACGATCTTTTTGGATTCTCAGAATTTTCTGATTAACTGCTAGGAAGCTTGCATGTCAGTGCTGCAGTGGGGACTCCACTCCCTCTCCAACCTACAAATAAAAGCAGAGCTCCATTCCCTGCCAATGCACTGCCTGGGACACTGGCCAGGTGCCTGGGGGTGGGAATGTTATTAGATGTTCAATAAATATTTGTTGAATCTTGACTAAATTCACCCCTGCTCAGAGGTGGTGAATAGACAGAAGTGAGAAAAAGTACCCTTCTCTTCTCCTAGGACATTGATTTGGTTATTATATTAGAAATAGAAATGCAAATTAGCATGTGCTCAGAGCTGGTTGGAAATCTGTCCATTGATCCAAATAAAATTTAACATACTCCATAGCTCTTCTTGCTATCCTTGGGTTAGGTTTTTAGGGGGTTTAAATAATGTACCTACAAAATTGAAAGCTAGAAAAACTCCAAAGTGATCTAAGATTGATCTGAACAAGGAGATATGATCTTGACCTTCAAGGTGTACACGTGAGAAACGCTGGGACATCCCCATATATGCTGTCATAAAGAAAACCAGTCCTCTGGGAATTTTTTTTTTTATTTTTTTTTTTGTAGTACGCGGGCCTCTCACTGTTGCGGCCTCTCCCATTGCAGAGCACAGGCTCCGGACGCGCAGGCTCAGCGGCCATGGCTCACGGGCCCAGCCGCTCCGCGATATGTGGGATCTTCCCGGACTGGGGCACGAACTTGTGTCCCCTGCATTGGCAGGCGGACTCTCAACCACTGCGCCACCAGGGAAGCCCCATTCATTCTTTTTTAAAGAAATATTTCTGAGTATCACCCCAGCTAAGCACTGATATGGGGATGAGCAAGATTGGTTTCTTGCCTCCAAGGAGCTCACGATACTGGAAGAGCAGACTCAGCCAACGCTTATGGTACTAGTTAATGCTGCCGTGTGTTCTGTGCAGGGGGAGCAGGCAGGGGAGGGGGAGGGACCCCCGACTGAGCTAGCTAGACAACAGGGGACGCTTTCTGGGGGAAGTGTCTCTGGAACTGGACCTTGAAGAATGAGTCAGACAGACAGTGAAGGATAATTCCAGGCAAGAGGAACAGCATGAAAGTGCTCTGGAAAGAGAGAAGTTTGGTTTTGCTGCAGTGAAGAGTGCTCAGAGACGAGGCCCTAACAGCTGAAAGGGTTGATCACAAAGGGCTTCGCAGACTTTGCTGCCGGAACCACCAACCAGAGGCTGGAGGCGGGGAGTGCTGTGAAGACACCTGACGTGAGTGAAAAGTAATGAGGTGCAACTTGGCTTTGCCAGTGGAAAGAAATGAGACAGAGGAGAGACCTATGGATATTCTGGGTGGCAGTAGAAGTCTAAGGTAGGAATTTTCTACGTGTTTGTGGGCGCAGTAAGTAGGCTGCGGTAGCTGGAAGTGGTGGTGACGTGCTGGATGCCAAGGGCTGGGAGGGGTTGAGATTTTCCCTGCTTGCAAGCAGATGAGTTAGCCTGCCCCAGTGCGTGGATGCTGACAGAAGACACACAAGTCCTGAGTTGGGGACCAAGGACTCTATTACTTGTAGCAATAGCAAGATCCAGAGTGTCGGCACAGTCACATCGGTTCTGAGCCCCGAGACCCACAGGGGCCATACAGGTGGGCGACACACAGGAAAGGGATCCTGGGCCTTGAGAGCCCACCACCTTACAGCAGCCTGCTCTTTGAGAGAGAGACAGTATCTCATCCCTCAAGGGTGCTTGCTGCAAACGCAAGCAGGAGAAACAGCCTGGGACCAGTTAAAGAGAGACCAAGGCCTTGGCAAGATGTGCAGGAGTGCCAGCGACCCTTGGAGAAGTGTCTCCCAACATTGGAAAGATGTTTTGTGTCAAATGTTGAAGGCCCATGGATCCAACGTAAGCAATTTGGAATTTATCCTGTTGGCTAAGGGAAACGACTGTAACTGTTTTTGGGGTAACCGAGGACTGTTAAATTGGGGAGCTTAATCTGGAAATGGGGGTAAGGCTGGGGCAGACTAAAGATATCCATGCATTCCTGGACATTCCTTTCCCAGAGAGATAAGATCTTTCTTGACACTGAGCAGCCTCTGTGACTGATTTGGTGGGAGTAACACCTGGGCTTGGACGCTGGCAGCTTCTATCTCCTCAATCTTGGGACTCTTTCTGGGGGCCCTGAGTCATGTAGGAAGACAGGCTACTCTGGGATTGCCATGCCAGAAAGCCTACATCTAGGCCCTCCAGCTTCCAGCCAGCTCTACCACAGTGCCATATCTGTGGATGAAGTTGTCTTGGACTCTCCACACCAGCCTATCTGCCAGCTATGAACCCCTGGGTGACTTAAGTGGACACCACATGGAGCAGAAGACCCACCAGCTGAAAGCGGTTCAGATGCAACACAATCTTAAGCTGTGATAAAATGATTGTTGTTTGAAAACACAGAGTTTTATAGTAGAGGCATACCTTGTTTGGTTTGTTTCACTATATCATGCTTTGCAGATACTGCGATTTTACAGGTTAAAAGTTTGTGGCAACCCTGCATTGAGCAAGGTTATCAGCGGCATTTTTCCAACAGCATTTGTTCATTTCATGTCTGTGTCACATTTTGGTAATTCTCACAGTATTTCAAACTTCCTCATTGTGTTCTGTGATCAGTGATCTTTGTTACTATAGCAAAAAGTTTATGACTCACTGAAAGCTCAGACGATGGCACTTTTTAGCAACGAAGTATTTTTTTTTTAGCAATAAAGTATTTTAAATTAAGGTATGTATTTTTGTAAAGACACAGTGCTATTTCACACTTAATTGACTATAGTGTAAACATAACTTTTGTATGCACTAGGAAAGAAAAAATTCACGTGACTTGCTTTATGGCGGTATTCTTATTGCAGTGATCTGGAACCGAACCCACAATATCCCTGAGGTATGCCTGTAGCTGTTAAGCTGTAGGTGAGATTGCAGGCTAAGAGTGCAATGAAGAGTCTATACAAATCGGAAAGGAGATAAGCAGGGTTTGCCTTAGAAAGCCAATGGAAGCAGGAGTCCTTAAAAAGGCACAATGGGGGTGCTTGGGTGCATAAAATTCAAAACCTTCAGCAGAGCCACCTTGGAGCACTGACTGCTCCTGCAGTGAGGGTGCAAAACACACATCCATGGGCCTTTGTTATGCTGGTCCTTGGCCTGGGAACCTTCTCTCCAGCTTCATCTTTTAAGACTTAGGTTGAGTCAACTCCTTCTGTGCAGTCTTTTCCTGAAAGAGTATTCATTACTTCCTCTTTTCCCAGATTCCCCAGGCGTGCCTCTGGTGTGGGACTTGCTGGCTGCTTGATGTGAGCACCTGCCCCCATGGACTGGCATTCCTTCAGGTCAGAGTCTGTGTCCTTTCATTTCCATGTCCTCAGGCACCAGCTTCCAGTCTCAAGGCCTGGGTATCCGAGGCACATAGTAGATGATCAACAAATGATTTGCAAACAAAATGTTGGTTGAGTTTCTAGAACAGGATGCAGAGTTTGGTGGTTCTCTTGTTTCTTGTTCAAGTTGAAGTTTTTGTTTCTGGATACTTTTTTTCCACCATTTTCTTTTTAATTGGGGTATAGTTGTTTCACAATGTTGTGCTAGTTTCTACTGTACAGCGAAGTGGAGTTCCCTGTGCTCTACAGCAGCGGACACTCTTTTCTTGTAAAAAAACAAACAAACAACAAAAAAACTGATGTCTGGATCCCACTCCCAGGCTTCTGGTACAATTGGTCTGGGTTGCAGCTTGGGCACTGAGAATTTTAAAAGCTTCTCAGATGATTCTAATACACAGTCAGGGCTGGGACCATGATTGTGGTCCAATCTCCATTCCTGAGATTTCTCTTCCATATCTTAGTCTCTCCTCTCACCAGGAAGACCATGTGCTCCTCATTAAACCAGCTGGGGGACAGCCAGCCCCAGCGGCAAGGGTCCAGAGTGAAATGCATGCAAGAACTGAAGGATACAGACTGAGAGTGAATGTGTGTGTGAGCGTGTGTATGTGTGTACACGTACATGCTACCTGAGTACATATAGTGCACCTTCATGGTAATAGCTGTCGTCATGTATCGATATATATTTTTGAGTCTCATTTTTCTCACCTGGAAAATTAGACTTTTGTCTAATTTCTAAAGTCTCATTTAATTCTAAAATGGTCAGATTTCATCAGGCGAATGTCCTGGGAGCGGCCACATCACAGTGAGAGCAGAGCGAGAGCAGCCCACAGTGACAGGAGCCTGCAGGGATGGGGGGAAATCATCTATTTGCCTGCAGCAGAGATGAGGCTGGGGTTACATTTGGGGCCACATCTTGGAGGCCTTGAATGCCAGGCTGAGGTGAGTGTGCTTACTGCAACAGGTGATGGGGGTTAGTGAAAGGCCTTATCAAGGAATTGACATGATTGGAGCTGGGTTTCCGAGATGAGTTTGGTGAGGCTGTGCACATGGCTGGAAGGGAGAGAGATGAGCCGGGAGGAGAGACCCAGTAGGAGAGGCCAGTCCGGTTCTAGCTAGGAGGGGAACGGGGCCTGAGCTGCTGCGGACCAGGGGCAGAGAGAAGGGACAGATGACGGGGAGGCTGAAGGGGTCCATGAGACAAGACTTGGCCATGGATGGCTGGGAGGAAAGAGAGAGCAAGGAGAGTCAGAGTGACTCCAGCTTTGGAACTGGAAAGGTTGCTTGAGGCCTCTGTTCATCTGTGTTACCAACCAAGACCCCTCTTGAAAGCTGCCTGTCCAAATAGGCCTGGCAGCCTTAGTAGGCAGCATGGCAGGGGTTGAGAGCTTGATTTGTAGAGTAATCCAGATCTGAGTTCAACTCCCAGCACTGGCCTTTCTATCTGTGTGCCCTTAGACAACTGACTTAACCTCTCTGAGCCTCAGTTTCCTTATATACAAAAATGTATATTTTAATAAGGTTTTTGAGAGGATTAAATGAGGTTGTAGTTATAAAATGTATATTTATAAAAGGCTTGGCACAAGTATACAGTTGAGAGCTCAGTAAATGTTAGCTGTTAGAATTACTATCTTCTCTCTGGCTCTCTTTCTCTCTCTCTCTCTCTCTCTCACACACACACACACACACACACACACACACACACACAGACACACTAGCATTTCAGGGTCTCTTTTCTTTTGCTGTTCTAAAACCTCCAGTTGGACAGGGCAGTGGCCAGGGCACCCATCCTCCAGCTGTGGGCTGCTGAGGGCTCAGATCTGCCCCCCTTCCCTCCAGAGTTGTCCACAGCCCGGCAGAAGCCACCTCCCCCAGGGGTGTCCAACCTGCCTCCCCCACAAGCCCGTCTAATGCCTGACAGCAACAAGGTACAAAAGTGTGGCCTCTGTCTCATGGTGAAGTCAACTCTGTGCTGCAATTCTTACTCCAAAGCACCCTCTGGGAAGGCTGAAGCCAGATGCCAGCTGAGACTATATCCCCTGCCTTACCCTCCCTCTCTCCCTCTCTCCCCTTGTCTTGAAAGCATCCCCCCAATAAAGCAAGTGAATCCCTGCCTCAGACTCTCGGCAGGTTTGGGGAGCATGGCCCATGGCTGACGGTCCTTTGGTTCTCTATTCAGGCTTCCCCTCAGATACTGTCAAGCCTGGGCTCCATGCTGGGGGGTCAGACAGAGCAATCCTTGCTCCCAGCCCAGGTGCCTGGATCTCTGGCATGGGAAGGGGAACCAGGTTCCTTCTGGAACAGGAGAGGCATTTAGATAACACTCAAACCATGAAGCACCCAACCCCTCCTCTGACTTCTCCAGGTCGTATTTGTATGTCACCTATGACCCTCTCTGCCCTGTGGAGTTGCTGCTCTGCCCTACCATTGGGCCGTGAGCATCCATGGGACAGGAACTGCAGTCGAGTGGTTGCTGCACCCCCAGCACTCAACGCGGGCCTGCACACAGGTGTGCAGGAGGCATTTCAGGAACAGCATTTACTTGGACTGAAAAACAGTTACAGCAAGATCACCAAAGAGAGCAGATAGTGATGGCCAAAGTGAAGGGTCCTGCAGGGACCCACTGAGATCTGGGCCTGCCTGGTAAGATGGAAGATTCCAAAGAGAAGCAGCTGTCAGTCACCAGGCAGAGTCACAATGCTGCGAGCACTCCATAGGCTCTCATTTAGTTCTTAAAACCTTCCTTGGTATCTTACCATCTCCATTTTACTGATGAGGTCATTGAGGCTCAGAAAAATAAGTAACTTGACCAATATGAAGTGTAAGAATGTGGTGGAGGTGGATTTCGAGCCCTTGTCCGGCTGTACTCTTTCCATGATCACAGCGTCTGAAATGATATTTTGAAGAGTTTGGAGTTGCTCTTCTGGGAATCTGCATCCCTACTGACACGAGCTAGAAAGGACTGGCTGGCGACCGTGTTGGAGACAGACTGCTTGGACGGCTGGATGGAGGTGGGAAAGGAGTTTGGATATGAATACACTCTTTTATTGGGGGACAGCAGAGTCAGGAGCATCACAGTGTGGCTCTGAGGAGTCGAGCGACAGAGGCCGGGCTGATGCGGTGGATTGTCCGGCGAAGGGAGACGCCGGGCTAGATGCCTGATTCACTGAGACCTCCTGGCTCTGGGCAGGCGGGAGCCCCCGGCGCTGAGCTGTGTGACTCTCTCTGGGCTCCATTTCTCATCAGTCAAGGGAGTGGGGTGATTGGAAGGTTCCTTCCAGCTCCGGGTCCCTGATTCTCAATCAGTGAAAGGTCTGATGTTTCCCATCCCTCTTTGCTCCTCTCTGTGTAAATCCTGGGCTGCCGACCAGTGATCCAAGTCCCTCAGCCCAGCCAAGGCGACAGAAAGCCTGACTTTCTCAGCCCTGAAAAGAGCTGACAGGCTGTTCTCTGGGCTCCCCTCTGCAGGGAGCATTGACAAGAGCTGGAAGAGGAGACTGGCATGGGAGCCTTCTTGCGTTGTTCCACAAAGGACCTCTTCTCTTTCCCAGGCATGATGACAAATACTGCTGCTGCCTCTGGCTGTAAGGGCTGGGGTGTGTGGACAAGGTTCCCATGCCTGGGCTCTTAGGAAAATTGCAAGCAAAGAAAAAAAAACGTGCATGGGCTTTTGGCTGGGCTTTTTTGACTTGATGCCAGATAACCACTGGGTTCAAAATTACATCACTACTGACTCTCTGAGTAATCAGAGTAATTTCTCTGTTTGAGCATCTTGGAAGAATAGCTACCTTGGCAACAGATTGTTATCAGTTCCTTAATGATTTGTGCTGAGGAACAGTTTCCTTTATGCTGAAAACCGGTGGCCTAAACGCTGGATCTGGCCAGCTAACCCATCTATCTCTGAGTGGTTTGCTTAGTACTGAGAAATGGAGCTGGGTCTGACAGCCTACTTTGTCTGTTAAGCAGCAAAGGCCAGGCCAGTGGTGCTGGGATTCCCGGTATCAGCCCCCCTCACCCCCAGCATTGGACTCAGCTGAGCCTCTGGAATACACAGTCCCTACCCACTGAGGGTTGCTCAGCGCTGCAGGAGGGTCTGATATGACACATCCAGCACTGGCCCCACATGCTGGCCCATCCTTCTGAAGCCACTGGGGCTTCTGTTCCTGATAGAACAGTGTTCTGTTCACTCTCCCTTGCTTCTTGCTCAGCTCCCTGGATGCCATGCGTTGGCTTCTGTGCTTCAGATGAATTTAAAAAGCAGGCTGGATTATCCAGGGAGGATCTGAAAGGAACTTCTAGAAGATTCACAAAATAGATGGTAGAGAAAGGTGCAATGTGGTTTTTAATGGTCATGCAGCATTGCAGAAAGTGGGAGGGGAGTTGAAGGTGAGGAAATGATGTTCAGAAAGTTGAACTGACAACACAGCTGCTAAGCGGTGAGGCTGGGATTTGAACCTGAGTCTGTGCCTCACTGACCCCTGTAGGAGGTGGTATGGTGGGCTGTCTCGGTGAGAGCTAGTAGAGCCCAGAATGTGCCTTAAAAAAAAAAAAAAAAAGACTCTGCATAATAGCAACTCTCCCCATGCCTTTGATAATGCAAGGGATCACAAATGCTGTGGAGTGAATGAGTAATAACGTTTTGTCATGTATTGTGGGTCTGAGGCCCTCTTACTACATATAAGCTTAGAGAGACAAAGCTGCCCTGATCTCTTCTCCTGACTTTGCTCTCAGGCTTCAGGGAAGGAAAAGCTTTCCAGCTCCGGCAGGCCTTCCTATAGTCTCTGAAATGCTTCCTGCAGGTAGCAGAAAGGCTGCCCAGGCCAGCTTCCCCACCATCTATCTTTGGACAAAAGGAGGTTCCATTCAACCCTCTAAGTCAAGGGAAGGGAAGTCAAAGGGGACTAGAATTATTGGAGGCCAGCTATTTGCAGGGGTGGAGCTATACTTTATACATATAATCTCATTTCTAATTTACTGTAACCCTATAAGTAGATATTATTGTACCCATTTTGCAGATCAGAGCACAGAGGTTCAGAGAGGGCAAAAAATGTGGGCTCATAGAATTAAACTTATTTTTATAGCAGACACCAACATTTATTTTTAGAGAGGAAATGTCTTTATTTGCTTAGATACCTTTATAAACACTTTGGGTGGGAAGTAAGGCCAGAAGGGCAGGAGCCTCAGCTAGGACACAAAGCAGAGGCTCAGCTGCCTTCTGTGGGGTAGGAGGCAGGGGGCAGAGAGGAGAGAAGGACGGAAAGAGGGTCAGCAAGATGCCGACAGAGCCTGGGGCTAAGTGATTCCAAGTGCCCAGGGAAAATCTCCAGCTGCAGGTGCCCGTGTGCTCCCCATACCTGCTTGAAACCTTGATAGAGAATTGTTTTTATGAGTGGGGTTTCTTTGCAGAAACTGCAGAAATGGGTGTTTCCTTGTCTGCTTCCGTGTGGTGAGGAGCAGGTTCAGCCTGTGTGGAATCAGAACCCTAGAGCTAAGGTGGCCCTGAGAATGGGAGATTCAGGCCCCTCCACGTGCAGTACTGGCATCAGCAGGAATCCTGACCTTCTCTAGAGGATGGAAGGGATCCTAGCAGACCTCAGGGCAGCGGTGTGCTGGAGCTGGCTTCCCTGCACAGCCAGTGCCACACATCCCTTCCCAGAACCCCATTCAGTGGCACTGTCTTAGCTTCACATCTGCATGGTAGGAGTATTTATACCATGGAAAATGGCAAATGCTACAAATCAGGGCTTTTTTTTTTTTTTGATAGCTGATTGTTGAACATTTACCAGAACACCCCTGCTTCAGGGGGTCAAGAGACCTTTTGACATCTGTTTACCTCCTCTTGCCAGGCTGCTCATCAAATGTTGAAGGAAAGTTAAAAGTTGCAAGTTCTGAAGGTAAGATTTGTGAACTGTTTCCATTTCTGAGTTATGAGAGAGCAATGGCCAGAGTGGGGACATAGAGTGAGAGCTTGTAGGTTTAAAAAAGGAGAAGGGGGGAAATGCTACAAATGATTGCCTTTTGCATGGGAGACTGGAATACTACTCAGCAATAAAAAGGAGTAAACGATTTGATACCTGTTGTAATTATGCTGAGCGAAAGAAACCAGATGGAATATGATTTTATTTATATGAAGTTCTAGAAAAACAAATCTATAGTGACAGAAAACAGATCAGTGGTTGCCTATGAATGGGGGTGCAGTACGGGTAGGGAAGAGTGGTCAGGAGGGATTACAAAAGGGTATGAAGAAATTTGGAGGAAGTAATAGATATAGTCACTATCTTGCTGTGGTGATGGTTTCATGGATGTATACATGTCAAAATTTACCAAATTGCACACTTTAAATATGTACAGGTTATTGTATGTTAATTACACTTCAGTAAAGCCAATTTATTTTAAAGCATGATTTCATACTGATGCTGCCAATTCTAATCCAACACGACCAACTTCATTATAGCTCTTCCCCTTTCATTATTTGTAATATTTTTCTCTGATAGTGAGAAATATGGCTCTCATTATTCACAATAGAGTTATATATTTGTTCAATCCGAGTATACACATAAAGTAGTTTCAGAATTGCCAACCCATGGCGCTGTGAGACACACTTTTACGAACCAGGCTACAGCATTTATATAAGGTTCTATTTGTCTTCGGTCTTACTACCATATTCATCAGGATACTGTTTTCTGAAGTCGTGTTAAGGTCCTTCCTTCCCCGTCACCTTCAGTGTGATTATAATATTCACCTGAAATGTTGTTAGATTTGTTTGTTGCTATTTGTATACCTTTTTGGGTTAATCCCATATTCTGGTTGGATTTAAGTGGAGGAGGAGAGGGGTACTTGAAGCATTCCATGATTCTAAGAGTCAAAGTTCTACAAAAAGTATATTGAGAGAAGTGATGCTTCTTCCTCATCCCTTCTCACCCATCCCATTTCCTTCCTCCTTTCACCCCAGTTTCCATCCATGCCCTGTAGGTAACCAATCTCTTTACTCTCTGGTTTATCCTTCCTATATTTCTTTTGCGCCAATGAGCAGATACATGTGTATTTTGCTCTATCCCCTTCTGTCTCATGCTAGACATATTCTATGGCGCTTGGCTTTTTTCCTGAACTGTATGTCTTAGGAATCACTCCAAATCATTTTGTAGAGATTTTTCTGCCTCATTTTTCATAGCTGCATAGCACTCCATTGTGTGGATGTACCACAGTTTATTCAACCACTCTCCTATACATAGGCATTTAGGTTGTTTCCAATGTTTTACAATTACAAATAATACTATTTTGAGTAACCTTGTTCATATGTATTTTCATGATGTTGGAGGTATATCTTCATGGTAGATTCCCAGTAGTGGGTCAAAGGGTAATTACACATGTAGTTCTGTTAGTTATTGCCCAATATTCCTCCATGGGGTCATGTCAATTAGCACTCCCACCATGCATGAGTTCCTGTTTACCCACAGTCTTGCCTAGAGAATGTATTATCATGCCTTTCAATTTCTGTTAGTCTGGTAAGTGAGAAATGGTATCTGTGTTTTAATTTACATTTTTCTAATTTTGAATGAGGTTAGTCGTTTTTTTTCATTTGAGGACCACATTTATATCCTTTTTGTGTGAATTGTCTGTTTATGTCCTTTCCCAGTGTTCTGGTTTTTGGTCCCTCAATTTTTCTGAGTTATTTACGTATTAAGGATATTAATCCCTTGTCTGTGCTACATGTCACTAATATTTTCTCCCAGTTTGTTAGCTGTCTTTCAACTTTGTTTACAAGGTATTTTGCCATGCAAATTTTTTTGTTTTTATGTCATCAAATCTATCAATCTTTTCTTGCCTCTGGATTTTAAATCATAGATAACTTTTATTCTGTGCCAAGATTATAGAGAAATTCACCCTGTTTTCTTCTAGTAATTGTATGGTTTCATTTTTTATGTTAAGATCTTTCAACCATTTGGAGTTTATTCTTGTGTGTGGTGTAAGATATCCTACTAATATTATTTTTCCTACATGGCTACCCAGTTGTCCTAACATTATTTCTTAAAAAGCTCCATCTTGACTCCAGTGATTTGAGAGATGGCTCAACTCCATTTAGAGGAATAAAATAATAATATTATTAACTATTTAAAGCAAACAAAACTAATATTATTAACTGCTAACGGTTTCCCCAGGATTTACTGTGTTAAGAGAAATACAAGCACTGTCTCAATCTTCACAATCCAATAGACAGTTAATATCAGCAGCCCCATTTTACAGGTTAATAAACTGAGGCTCTATAAGGTAACTGATTTAATAACTGTCACACAGCTGATGAAATAAAAACCCAGATCTGTCTGCCTCTTACCCATTCTCTAGAAAAGCTTAATCTGGAAGTTAGGCCATTTGTGTATCTATTATCAAAGCCCATTATTCATCATCTTGAACTCATAGCTATTAACTCAGGCCACATGCATTTTGGCTGAGGTCGTACTGTTGGTCCTGTTGATTGGCGCATTCTTGAGATGAGTGAGGACAGCTGCCTCATTTAGAACAGCAGACTGTGAACCCCTCAAACCTACTGAGGACTTGCCTCTCAGTATGTTTATTCTAGTGGAGTAGGCTAGACAAAAACAAACCAACAATAAAGTATCACAAGTGACAAGTCCTTTAATGAAAGTAAAATCGGGTGCTTAGTGGCCAGGTGGTCCTTTAGATGGATGATCAGGGAAAACCTCTCTGGGAAACATACATGTAAGCTGGGGCCTGAGAGACAAGAAAGGTCAGGCCATGGGCATATGTAGAGGAAGAGTGTTCCAGGCAGAAGGACAAGCAAATTCAAAGGCCCTGAGTCAGGACCAAGTTTGATGCACTGGAAGAATAAGATGAAGGCAAGCATGGCTGGAATAGAGAGAGGAAAAGCCACAATAATAGAACATCAACAGAGGCCATATCATGTAGGGTGTGTGATTAGGATACAAAATTTCCTCGTACAATGGGAAATCTTGGGTGGTTTAAATCCAAGGAGTGGCATCAGTTTTGTTTTTTGTACATATGATTCTGGAAGATCTGTAGAAAATGGACTGTGTGGGGCTAGAAGCTGGGAGGACAGTTAGGGCTTTTGCAGGAATCCAGGCTAGTGATGGTGAGGACCCAGGTTAGGGTGCTAGCAGTGGAGATGGAAAAAATATCTCGAGACTGAGTCAGCAGGAATCCTTAAATGATTGGGTGTGAGGGGAGAGGGAAAGTTAGTGGGTGGATGATGGTGGTACTTGCCAAGATGGGATAGGCTGGAGGAGAAGCATTTTTAGGGAGGATGGGAGAATCAGTAGTTCAGTTTTGACTTGTCAAATTTGGCATGCCTACTGGATATCAAAGTGGAAAAGTGGGCAGATAGACATGAATTTGGAATTGGAGAAAGTAGATGAGCTGCAGATGCAAATGTGAGAGTTGCTGCCAAGTCAAGAGTATTTAAAGTTATGAACTGAATGAGATTATCCAAAGAAAGTATGGAGATTATGCCTAGAACTGATCTCTCAAGGGGAGATAAACTTCTAGGAGTTCAAATAAAAAATAGTGCAGCAAATGGGACAGAGAAAGAGTTCAGTGAAGTAAGATGGAAACCAGAACAGTGGTATGAGGAATGTTTCAAGAAGGAAAGAGTAGTGTGGAATATTGATAAGGGGTTGCATAAGATGAGAACCAAAAAATAACTGATAGATTTGTCAAGCTAGAGGTCATTGATGATCTTGACAAAAGCCGCTTCAGGGGGCTTCCCTGGTGGTGCAGTTGTTGGGAGTCCACCTGCCGATGCAGGGGCCACAGGATTGTGCCCCGGTCCGGGAAGATCCCACATGCCGCGGAGTGGCTGGGCCCGTGAGCCATGGCCGCTGAGCCTGCGTGTCCGGAGCCTGTGCTCCGCAACAGGAGAGGCCACAAGAGTGAGAGGCCCGTGTACCATAAAAAAAAAAAAAAGATGCTTCAGGGACATGTGGGGCTGGAAGACCAACTGGAGTGGGTTGAGGAGAGAATGCAAGGGAAGAGGTGGAGACTTAGTCAACTCCTCTTAGAAGTTATGCTGTGAGGGGGAGCTGAGAATTTGTGGGAACAGTTAGAGGGGAATGGGAGGGGCAAGGAAAAGTTTATCTAAACACTAGAAATACTGGTTTGTCGAATGTGCCTGGGAATGGACCAGTAGCAAGGAGGAAGGGAGAGAGGTCCTGAGATAGTGAGAGGTGACGGGCTCCAGAGTTGATGGAGCACAGTTGGCCAGAGGAAGGAAGGCAGAGATGATGGATTTAGATGCAGTTAGGGTACATCTGGGTTATCTGGAGACAGGAAATGAGGAAGGGAGTCCCTGTCGGATTACTTGTTCTGTGGGGCATGGGCTGAGGTCAGCTGCTGAGATAAGGGGAGAGATGCAGGCAACTTCGTGGAAGCAGGACTTGACGGGGGCCTTGAAGAACTGAGATGGGAGATGGAAGGAAAGGCTGTGCTAGGTGACGGGGCAGGAGCAAAGGCAGAGAGACTGGACTGGACTTAGCTCACCCCAAGACTGAGGAAACCAGCTTGAGTGGAGCAGAGGCCCTGGGGGAGCAGTACGAGGAAATCAATGGGGGCTGCAGGAGGGTCAGTTCCAGGAGGACCCCAAAGCACCAGAGAGGCTGACCCATATGGAGAAAAGTGAGAATCTCGTTGACTTTGGGGCTGGAAATGGCCTGGTGCAAGTGTGTCTGAGCAGGTGGACCCGTGTCAAGGGCTGAGGCAGCGTCTCAGGATGGGCCGGGGGGCGGGTTGCCTCCAGAATGAGAAAGAAGGAAGTATGAGACACTTCAAAGGAAAGTCTACAGGATATGTGAATTAAATACCTCCCTCCCAGCCCTCCATGGCCCCAGTTGCCCAGGACTGAAACCGGAGCGCACCCCAACCCCAGGTCCTGTCTGTCTCCAGGCTCTGCTTCTGCCTCCCTTGGTGTCTCCGGCTGCTCTTCAGCTCCCTGTAGCGCCTTTCTTCAGACCCCCATCACCTGCCACCTGTCTGCCCCTATTCAATTTCTCACCCCCACCCCCACCAAGGTGAGCTTCCTAAAACCCAGACCCGATCATGCCGTGCACCTGCGTATAACAATGTATTCGCCTTTCTCGTACCTTCTCCCATCTTATAGGATCTCTTAAGAAACGCTGGCAGCTCTATTTAGCAAAAGACAAGGTCTGTGTTCTGAAATTCCTAAGAAAAACATGAGGATTAGTTTTTCAATGTAAAGTTACACTCTCATTGTGAAAGTCATTTCCCATTCATGGGACCAATACGTACATTTATCTCTGAAGCTCTGAGCATGTTCCTAACATGCTCCATGCTCCTCATGCTCAGGTGAAGGAGGGGGGTTCCCTTTTGAAAAGTCACTATACCATGTTCCTAGAGCTTTCGGTTTGGCTACCAATTAGAATTTATGTATTCACTCATTCATTCATTCAACAAATATTCATTCAACAAATATTTGTTCATTCAACAAATATTTATTAAGTATCCACTGTGTGCAGCCCTGGGAGGAGACAGTGGAGGCAAGACGACCTGGTTCCTGCTCTGCCTTCCTGTGGAGGGAGACTAACAGTGAATGAGAAACACATGAGCAAGGTCATTTCTCATGAAAGAAACAGGGAAATATGATCGTTGTTTGGGAGATTGAAGGCAAACGTCTCTGTGCAGAGGGGATATTTGAGTCGACAAGGGAAGGAGCCAACTGTGCCAACCACTGGGGAAAGAGCGTTCCTGGCAGAGGGAACAGCAGCTACAGGAGAAGAACTTGTAGGGAATAGGGCATTCCGGCTACTGGATGGAGAATGTGATGTTAAACATTCAACGGGGGAAGCAGCCACTAAATCTGCAGAGAACAGTGTTGGCAGAAGATGGAGAAGGAAAACTCTACTACTTTCAAGAAAGTAATTTAAATCTGGAGACTATCACCTCTGAAAAAGGAGTTCCTTCTACACTTTCTTTACAAGAAGGCCAGTGCCTTGGACACCGACATCCAATGTCAGTGAAGCTCTGTGGCCAAGGGCGCTTGTTGGACGACCGGGGTGGGACTTCTGACCCTGAAAGTGTCCTGGATGAGCAACCTTAAAGCAAGTCACCTATTCTCTCCAAGCCTCAGTTTCCTCATCTGTACAGTGGGAATAATTACAATCCTACCTCAGGATTATATGAAATAATTCATGTAAATATCATAATCACTTAAACACTAGCTATTATTATAATGATCCCTTTGAGAAAGAAAGCTTCTACAACAACAAACGTGTTGTCCCACATTTTGTTAAAAATGCTTCAGCATTCTGCTCAATTCCTGTGTCAAACCCATTTTCCACTTTATGAGTAATCTCTAAACCCTTGAAATAGTGTGAGTGTTAGAAGTGAACTTTGTTTTTGTTGTGGTAAAAATGTTCCCCTTGCTTTTAATTGGTTTGAAAGGCAAAGGTGACGGAGAAGGGCACGGGGAGCTAGGAGCAGGCAAAGGAGAGGGAGGAGGTAATCCTGAGCAACTGCTGACTGTCGGTGCCACCGACGGCACTGGGAATCGGAAATGACAGACTACTTCCTGTGCAGCCTCAGTCCCATCACTGACAGGGAGCACTTTAAAACTCTGCATTTAAAAGAGGATAAAAAATGGCAGTCTGGAAGCATTTTTAACACAAGAGCTGATTCCTCGGCAGAATCTAGCTTGTCAAAGATGAAGGCAAAACAGGAAGCAGTTAGGTGACCTCTGCGTTCAGATGAGAATACTCTGGCATCCCTGGATTTCACGTTAAGAAATCAGGCCTTTACCCCAGACTGCAAAGAAACTTGAGTAAAATGCAATCTGCGGAAGGGTGTGATACACAGAAACATATCAGCACAAGCTTCCTTTTTTTCAGCTTTTTACTTTATATTGGAGTGTAGTTGATTAACAGTGTTGCGTTGGTTTCAGGTATACAGCAAAATGATTCAGTTATACACATCCATGTATCTATTCTTTTTCAAATTCTTTTCCCATTTAGGTTGTTACATAATATCGAGCAGAGTTCAGCTTCTGAGCAGCAGTTTTAAATCAACAGTGGCCCAAACTTGAGTTTTGTGCCCTCTTGGTAGATGAACTTTTTCTCACTCCCCCAGTTTTTGTATAAAATCAGTCAAATCTCTGGGCTTCCAAAAACCTTTGCCCTTGTCAAATCTCCCAGTCATGGTTATGTAATGAGTTGGAGAAATTCTATTCCTCTCGGAGAAAATACTATACATTTGGAAAGAAATTGTTGGCTCTGCCTCTTAGTAGGGAGAGTAAGGCCCCAAGGACATGGCCAAGCACTGAAGATTGTTGCTGAAGTAAAAGGGACCAGAAGGGGTCTAAGTCCCTCCTGAGAGGGGAGGGGAGGACAGTGAGGGAAGGAGTGGGCATGGGAGTCGATTCCTGCCCCACACACTTTAATATTCACTCAAGGGGCTAACTTCAGGGCACGCTTGGTGCAAGTGGGGTTTCAATTTTACAGGGTAGAAATTGGTGAAGGGGCTAAGCCTTGCACTGGATGATGTAAGCAAAACAGAAGCAGGACAGACCCTGAGCTGGAGGGACAGGGAGGCCTTGCTGGAGTCTGGATTACAATTATCCATGGGCCATATCTGCCCTCCCATTAGCACCTCTGATTACATGTGAAGCCCCGCTCAAGAGTCTGAGCTGCAGACAGATGGTTAGACAGGCCTGGCTTCCTGGAGCCAGTTGTAGGGACTATAAGATTATCATCCACTACTACCCCACGGCCCTTGGCTAATCAGAGCCCCATCTGCTTCAAGTCAACACTCCCATTTTCAGATACATTTAAAGCAAACTTCGAGTTCACCCCAGAGACATGTAGAACATACTGTTTGTGTTTGAATTAGGGCTGGAGTCATTATTCAGTGAGGTATAGAGACCAACCTCCTTCCGAGGGCTTCCAAGACCCTATTAACCTTTCATGGGCTGTGTCTCCCACAACACCAACTCAAGGCTCACCCTCCAATTTCATTTCCAGGGAACCACAACCTGGTCCTAGTCACTGAGGTCAGTCAATGAGAATTTAGAATCCTAGATCGGTTGTGTGTGTATATGTTTGTAAAGTATTACATTTATTTGATAGAAATATTGATGAGCGTTTTTAGTGCTTGCTTCTTTCTAATTCTGTTGGGTTGGCCAAAAACTTCGTTCTTTTAAGTAAAGACACATTTTTCATTTTTACCAAGAACGTTATTGAACACCGAATGAACTTTTTGGCCAACCCAGTATTTCATACCTGAATCCCTGTGCTGGCTTCACTGCTTCAAATGAGGCGATGCATTTCAAATTAGGGATGGTACTTGAGTGCCAAGCAAGGAAAAAGTCACAATTAGGGACACAATTAGCCTTCTCCTTTGATCATTACCATTTCCCCAAAATCCTTCCAGCACGTAGGACACAGTCAGCTGAAAAGAGAGATTCACGTTTGACACTAGGTTCTAATACCTAGAGGCATTTCTAATACATGGAGGTACTTGGAGGGAGCTGTTCTAGGATAAGGAGTCTTCCTGTTGAGTTTCCAGTTCCACAGAAAGTCAGACTTGCTTGATTCCCAGGCCTGGGGCAGAGGTGAATGTGACTAGGGAAGGAGGCACATACCTTTGCAGGTCAGGTATGACTATCCTGAGTTCTGTGGGCCCAGAAATAAAGGGCATCCACAGGTGGTTTCCAAAGGGCAGAAAGAGAAGCAAGTCTTCAACCCAAGCACATGGGATTGGTGGAAAAACTTTAATTATCGGTAGCATCTTCCTGAGGTTAAACGTGGAAACCATTAGCATTTGAGGTGCTCATGCTCCTGAGGGGGTGGAGGGAGGGTGGTAGAAACAATGCAATATGGTGGCAGGATAAGACCAAGAAGAGAGATAGCCAGTAGGGGGCGCCCTTTTGGTTAGATATGGCTGATGGTCTCTAGGGACACTGGGTGGACTCTGACAGTCAAGTTTTAAAGTTTTCCTGTCCTGCCTTGTAATCCTCTTTTGTCACTCTTAATCTTCAGTAAAGTTTGCTGAACACAAATATCTTGTAACAATTGTGTTTGAGGGAATAAAGAAAAGGACCTCTTCCTTTACTTAGGAATATCCTTAGGGATGGGGCTGACCTGGAAGATGGGCCCAGCACAGAAGAGCCTACATCATCAACAGATGCCTAGACAGTCAGAATCTGGAGCAGTGGCCCAGAGAGAGAGGTGACGAGCAAACCTCAAACTTAGACATTACCTTTTGGCTTTTCGCTCCCTCTTCCCATCATCCTATCCTCCCTGTCTCCCTTTTAATTTATACTCCATTTTGTTCTCTCCTTGAAGAATGAAGGTACTAGACGTTAGACCTGAAAGTAACTTCGACAAAATCTGGAAGCAAACTCTGGGCTCCCCTTTCTCCTCATTGTGCTAGATGGTCTTGGTGTCGCCTTCCCGCTGAACAGTCCAAGAGCAAGAAGAGTCTATGCTGATTTCGCAAGAATAAATAGTTGTGGTTCAAATAAATCTCTTGCTCAATTTTTCGGATCTGGAGGTTTTGCCACATGACTGTTCCAATGCCAAGAATTCAATGAGATCTTCCTCTCATCCTTTCAGATTTTCAGGAAGATAATTCAGCTCGGTGCTGGTTGCCAGACTGACAGCCTTAAAAAAACAAGAGGTGACATCCAATCTGGACAGAGCCTGTGCCCACTGTCTATTTTTAGGGAAAAGATTATTCACCCATATGGCCAGCTAGGAATAGAGCATTACTGGGGCTGGGGGGTGAGGTACAGACTTAGAACAGCCTTGACTCTAAATCTCCTGTCAGGGGGTGGGGGGTGGCTGGAGTCTGGAAGGGACAGGAATTGTTCTGGGTTTAGGGGGGTGTGCAATGCAGAGTTTCCCGAAAACAATCCAGCATTTTGCAGGGTGATAAAAATAATCCTTCTTCTAAAGATAGCCCTCTTAGAAACCAGAGGCCTGGATTTAATTATAGTCACTTTTTATTGACCATGTACCGAGGTACCAAGGCCCAAGCTTGGTTCTTTGCAATATTATCTGCTGTAACCCTGCTCCAGACCCATGAAGCAAGCATTTCCCGCCACACAAATGAGCACACTGAGGGTCTAAGCAGGAATTCAAAGCCAGTGTGTCACTTAGCCTCAGTTGTTTCCATTTTCTTCAGATCTCCTGGGCCAGAGGCTCCCAAACCTGGTTGCATATCAGAATAAATGGAAGCACTTTAAAAAACATTACAAATTCCTGGGATTTACCCCAGTCCTGGTAAATCACGGTTTGGGGCAGGGACACATTTTTTTTTTTAAGTTCCCAAGATGATTCGGTTGCACAGCCCTGCTATCCAAGATTCAGACTGGGCGATTCCAGGAGTGCTTGGGGAATTCCAGGAATGCCACCCCTCATTCTTTCAGTCTTGAGCCCTAAGTGTCCTCTGGCTACCCTGGGTTTCTCTGAGTTCCTCCACTGAGCCTAATTCCCTCTGACCTCAGAACTTTTCCCTCTGCTTGGAAGGCTTCCCATCCCCTCTGCTTCCCCCTCACATCTCAGTGTCATCACCTCCTGGAGTCAGCCCTGGCCACATGGACAGGGAGACGTGCCTCTGCTCTTTTCTCTCTGAACACATCATGGTCTGTAATTACATATCATGTGAAGTTTGAAAATTAACGTTGGTTTCACCTGTTAGGTGGTAAGCACCATAAGGGCAGGGGACTAGGTCTGTTTCACTCAAAATTGTACCTCCTGGGCCTTATACGTTTGAGGGAGGGAGGGAACGAGTGAACGACCTGAGATGAGGGCAGAAGAGGAGGGTTCTAGCCCTGGTTCGGTGCCAATTTGCTGCACAACAGTCTGGCAAGCTACTCCTCGTCTCTGAGATTCCGTTTTCTCCCCTGATAAACAAGGGCTGGATTAGACCCATCGGTGTCCCATCTCACTAAGTGTCAGAGTCGCTAGGGAGCTTGGGTCAAGTGGAGCCCAGCTGTCCTTCAGCAAGTCTGGAGTGGGCCTGGGTCTGCATTCTAAATGAGCCCCCAGAGGTGCTGATGCAGGGGGTTCTCGGGGGTGGGATGGGGGGCACATTTTAATAACAACTGGGTTGGGTAAATTCTGAGGTCCTTTCTAGCTCTGACATTTTGTCATTTATTCAGTTAGCAAACAGCTCTTGTGATCTGGGTGTGAGGAAGACAAAGGGGACTGAGAAAAAAGTGTGACTTCTCAGAACTTGCATTCTTCACATGGCCACCAGGCAATGCTGTCCATAAGAGGCAGAGTAGAGACCTTGGTTGCCATTTTCTTCGTAACTCACCATACTTGGAATTACCACTTTTTAATATAAGGAATGCAGTACAATGTACTCCATGTTAACAATATCCTGCAAATACTGAACTGTTCTCAGAAGACTCCAGATAGTGTTCAGGACCTCCAAATGCCTGAGACCATCCTTGCAATGAATGGAAATTCTGGGAGAGGGGGAAGGCCATACAATTCCCTCTCTCTCTCTCTCTCTCTCTCTCTCTCTCTCTCTCTCTCTCTCTCTCTCTCTCTCTCTCTCTCTCTCTCTCTCTCTCTCTCTCCTCTCCCCTTCTTTTAAAAAATTATAAAACAATGGGACTTCCCTGGTGGTGCAGCAGGTAAGAATCCGCCTGCCAATGCAGAGGACATGGGTTCGATCCTTGAGCTGGGAGGATACCATATGCCTCAGAGAAACTAAGCCGGTGAGCCACAGCTACTGAGCCTACACTCTAGAGCCTGCGAGCCACAACTACTGAGCCCACGTGCTGCAACTACTGAAGCCTGCTCACCTAGAGCTGGTGCTCTGCAACAAGAGATGCCACTGCAATGAGAAGGCTGTGCACCACAATGAAGAGTAACCCCTGCTCGCCACACTAGAGAAAGGCCACACGCAGTGAGGAAGACCCAATGCAGCCCCCCAAAAAAGAATATATATAAATATATACATATATAAAACAAAAATGGAAAACCACATAAAATAAAGGTATAACGTCATAAGTTATAAGATGAGCATTTCTCTTTTTATTTTATACAGCATGTTCTTATTAGTCATCAATTTTATATACATCAGTGTATACGTGTCAATCCCAATTGCCCAATTCATCACACCACTACCCCCACCCCCACCCCCACCCCACCCCACCGCCACGGCATTCCCTGCTTGGTGTCCATATGTTTGTTCTCTACATCTGTGTCAATTTCTGCCCTGCAAACCGGTTCATCTGTACCATTTTTCTAGGTTCCACATATATGCATTAATATACGATATTTGTTTTTCTCTTTCTGACTTACTTCACTCTGTATGACAGTCTCTAGATCCATCCACGTCTCTACAAATGACCCAATTTCATTCCTTTTTATGGCTCAGTAATTTTCCATTGTATATATGTACCACATCTTGTTATTCCATTCATCATGGAAGCATTCAGTTTGCTTCCATGACCTGGCTATTGTAAATAGTGCTGCAATGAACATTGGGGTGTATGTGTCTTTTTGAATTATGGTTTTCTCTGGGTATATGCCCAGTAGTGGGATGGCTGGATCATATGGTAATTCTATTTTTAGTTTTTAAAGGAACTTCCATACTGCTCTCCATAGTGACTGTATCAATTTACATTCCCAACAACAGTGCAAGAGGGTTCCCTTTTCTCTGCACCCTCTCCAGCATTTGTTTGTAGATTTTCTGATGATGCCCATTCTAACTGGTGTGACGTGATACCTCATTGTAGTTTTGATTTGCATTTCTCTAATAATTAGTGATGTTGAGCATCCTTTCATGTTTTTCTCGGCCATCTGTATGTTTTCTTTGGAGAAATGTCTATTTAGGTCTTCTGCCCATTTTTGGACTGGGTTGTTTGTTTTTTTAATATTGAGCTGCATGAGTTGTTTATATATTTTGGAGATTAATCCTTTGTTCGTTGATTCATTTGCAAATATTTTCTTCTTTTCTGAGGGTTGACTTTTCATCTTGTTTATGGTTTCCTTTGCTGTGCAAAAGCTTTGAAGTTTCATTAGGTCCCATTTGTTTATTTTTGTTTTTATTTCTATTACTCTAGGAGGTGGATCAAAAACGATCTTGCTGTGATTTATGTCAAAGAGTGTTCTTCCTATGTTTTCCTCTAAGAGTTTTATAGTGTCTGGTCTTACATTTAGGTCTTGAATCCATTTTGAGTTTATTTTTGTGTATGGTGTTAGGGAGTGTTCTAATTTCATTCTTTTACATGTAGCTGTCCAGTTTTACCCACACCACTTATTGAAAAGGCTGTCTTTTCTCCATTGTATATCCTTGCCTCCTTTGTCATAGATTAGTTTACCATAGGTGCATGGGTTTATCTCTGGGCTTTCTGTCTTGTTCCATTGATCTATGTTTCTGTTTTTGTGCCAGTACCATATTGTCTTTTTTTTTTTTTTTGCAGCATCTTGTGTTAGTTTCTGCTTTATAACAAAGTAAATCAGTTTTACATATACATATGTCCCCATATCTCTTCTGTCTTGCATCTCCCTCCCTCCCACCCTCCCTATCCCACCCATCTAGGTGGTCATAAAGCACCGAGCTGATCTCCCTTTGCTATGTGGCTGTTTACCACTATCTATTTTACGTTTGGTAGTGTATATATGTCCATGCCAGTCTCTCAGTTTGTCCCAGCTTACCCTTCCCCCTCTCCGTATCCTCAAGTCTGTTCTCTAGGAGGTCTGTGTCTTTGTTCCAGTCTTGTCCCTAGGTTCTTCATGACCACTTTTTTTTTTCTTAGAATCCATATATATGTGTTAGCATACGGTATTTGTTTTTCTCTTTCTGACTTACTTCACTCTGTATGACAGACTCTAGGTCCATCCACCTCACTACAAATAACTCAATTTTGTTTCTTTTTATGGCCGAGTAATATTCCAATGTACATATGTGCCACATCTTCTTTATCCATTCATCTGTCAATGGGCACTTAGGTTGCTTCCATGTCCTAGATAGTAAATACAGCTGCAATGAACATTGAGGTACATGTGTCTGTTTGAATTATGGTCTTCGCAGGGTATATGCCTGGTACTGGGATTGCTGGGTCATATGGTAGTTCTATTTTTAGTTTTTTAAGGAACCTCCATACTGTGCTCCATAGTGGCTGTATCAATTTACATTCCCACCAACAGTGCAAGAGGGTTCCCTTGTCTCCACACCCTCTCCAGAATTTATTGTTTGTAGATTTTTTGATGATGGCCATTCTGACTGGTGTGAGGTGATACCTCATTGTAGTTGTGATTTGTATTTCTCTAACGATTAGTGATGTTGAGCATCCTTTCATATTTGTTGGCACACTGTATATCTTCTTTGGAGAAGTGTCTATGTTCCATTGACACTTGGAACATAGTGTCCTGTTCCATTGATCTATGTTTCTGTTTTTGTGCCAGTACCATACTGTCTTAATTACTGTCACTTTGTAGTATAGTCAGAAGTCCAGGAGCCTGATTCCTCCAGCTCCGTTTTTCTTTCTCAAGATTGCTTTGGGTATTCAGGGTCTTTTGTGTTTCCATACAAATTGTGAAATTTTTGTTCTAGTTCTGTGAAAAATGCCATTTGTAGTTTGATAGGGATTGCATTGAATCTGTAGAATGCTTTGGATAGTAGAGTCATTTTCACAATGTTGATTCTTCCAATCCAGAAACATAGTGCATCTCTCCATCTGTTTGTATCATCTTTAATTTCTTTCATTAGTGTCTTATAATTTTCTGCATACAGGTCTTTTGTCTCCTTAGGTAGGTTTATTCCTAGATATTTTATTCTTTATGTTGCAATGGTAAATGGCAGTGTTTCCTTAATTTCTCTTCCAGATTTTTCATCATTAGTGTATAGGAATGCAAAAGATTTCTGTTCATTAATTTTGTATCTTGCTACTTTATCAAATTTATTGATTAGCTCGAGTAGTTTTCTGGTAGCATCTTTAGGATTCTCTATGTATAGTATTATGTCATCTGCAAACAGTGACAGCTTTACTTCTTTTCCGACTTGGATTCCTTTTATTTCTTTTTCTTCTCTAATTGCTGTGGCTAAAAATTCCAAAACTATGTTGAATAATAGTGGTGAGAGTCGGCAACCTTGTCTTGTTCCTGATCTTAGTGGAAATGGTTTCAGTTTTTCACCATTGAGGATGATGTTGGCTGTGGGTTTGTCATATATGTCCTTTATTATGTTGAGGAAAGTTCTCTCTATGCCTACTTTCTGGAGGGTTTTTATCATAAACTGGTGTTGAATTTTGTCGGAAGCTTTCTCTGTATCTATTGAGATGATTGTATGGTTTTTCTCCTTCAATTTTTTAATATACTGTATCCCATTGATTGGTTTGCGTATATTGAAGAATCCTTGCATTCCTGGGATAAACCCCACTTGATCGTGGTGTATGATCCTTTTAATGTGTTGTTGGATTCTGTTTGCTAGTATTTTGTTGAGGATTTTTGCATCTATGTTCATCAGTGATATTGGCCTGTAGTTTTCTTTCTTTGTGACACTTTTGTCTAGTTTTGGTATCAGGGTGATGGTGGCCTTGTAGAATGAGTTTGGGAGTGTTCCTCTGTCTGTTATATTTTGGAAGAGTTTAAGAAGGCTAGGTGTTAGCTCTTCTCTAAATGTTTGATAGAATTCACCTGTGAAGCCATCTGGTCCTGGGTTTGTTGGAAGATTTTTATTCACAGTTTCAATTTCAGTGCTTGTGATTGGTCTGTTCATATTTTCTATTTCTTCCTGGTTCAGTCTCGGAAGATTGTGCATTTCTAAGAATTTGTCCATTTCTTCCAGGTGGTCCATTTTACTGGCATATCGTTGCTTGTTGTAATCTCTCATGATCCTTTGTATTTGTGCAGTGTCAGTTGTTACTTCTCTTTTTTTCATTTTTAATTCTATTGATTTGAGTCTTCTCCCTTTTTTTCTTGATGAGTCTGGCTAATGGTTTATCAATTTTGTTTGTCTTCTCAAAGAACGAGCTTTTAGTTTTATTGATCTTTGCTACCATTTCCTTCATTTCTTTTTCATTTATTTCTGATCTTATCTTTATGATTTCTTTCATTCTGCTACCTTTGGGGTCTTTTTGTTCTTATTTCTCTAAGTGCTTTAGGTGTAAGGTTAGGTTGTTTATTTCAGAGTTTTCTTGTTTCTTTTTTTTTTTTTTCTTTCTTTTTTTTTGCTGTACGTGGCCCTCTCACTGTTCTGGCCTCTCCCATTGTGGAGCACAGGTTCCGGATGTGCAGGCTCAGTGGCCATGGCTCACCGGCCCAGCTGCTCCATGGCATGTAAGATCTTCCCAGAATGGGACACGAACCTGTGTCACCTGCATAGGCAGATGGACTCTCAACCACTGCACCACCAGCTAAGCCCAGTTTTCTTGTTTCTTGAGGTAGGCTTGTATAGCTATAAACTTCCCTCTTAGAACTGCTTTTGCTGCATCCCATAGGTTTTGGGTCTTCGTGTTTTCATTATCATTTGTTTCTAGGTATTTTTTGATTTCCTCTTTGATTTCTTCAGTGATCTCTTAGTTATTAAGTAGTTTATTGTTTAGCCTCCATGTGTTTGTATTATTTACAGTTTTTTTCTGTAATTGATATCTAGTCTCATAGCACTGTGGTCGGAAAAGATACTTGATATGATTTCAGTTTTCTTACACTTACCAAGGCTTGATTTGTGACTCAAGATATGATCTATCGTGGAGGATGTTCCATGAGCACTTGGGAAGAATACGTATTCTGTTGTTTTGGAATGGAATGTCCTATAAATATCAATTAAGTCCATCTTGTTTAATGTATCATTTAAAGCTTGTGTTTCCTTATTTATTTTCATTTTGGATGATCTGTCCATTGGTGAAATTGGGGTGTTAAAGTCCCCTACTATGAATGTGTTACTATCAATTTCCCCTTTTATGGCTGTTAGTATTTGCCTTATGTATTGAGGTACTCCTATGTTGGGTGCATAAATATTTATGATTGTTATATCCTCTTCTTGGATTGATCCCTTGATCATTATGTAGTGTCCTTCTTTGTCTCTTGTAATAGTCTTTGTTTTAAAGTCTATTTGTCTGATATGAGAATTGCTACTCCAGCTTTCTTTTGATTTCCATTTGCATGGAATATCTTTTTCCATCCCCTCACTTTCAGTCTGTATGTGTCCCTAGGCCTGAGGTAGGGCTCTTGTAGACAGAATATATACGGGTCTTGTTTTTGGATCCACTCAGCCAGTCTGTGTCTTTTGGTTGGAGCATTTAATCCATTTCCATTTAAGGTAATTATTGATATGTATGTTCCTGTTACCACTTTCTTAATTGTTTTGGATTTGTTATTGTAGGTTTCTTCCTTCTCTTGTGTTTCCTGCCTAGAGAAGTTCCTTTAGCATTTGTTGTAAAGCTGGTTTGGTGGTGCTGAATTCTCTTAGCTCTTGCTTGTCTGTAAAGCTTTTAATTTCTCTGTCCAATCTGAATGAGATCCTTGCTGGGTAGAGTAATCTTGGTTGTAGGTTTTTCTGCTTCATCACTTTAAATATGTCCTGCCACTCCCTTCTGGCTTGCATTTTGTGCTGAAAGATCAGCTGTTTAACCTTATGGAGATTCCTCTGTGTGTTATTTATTGTTTTTCCCTTGCTGCTTTTAATATTTTTTCTTTGTATTTAACTTTTGATAGTTTAATTAATATGTGTCTTGGCATGTTTCTCCTTGGATTTATCCTGTATGTGACTCTCTGTGCTTCCTGGACTTGATTATTTCCTTTCCCATATTAGGGAAGTTTTCAACTATAATCTCTTCAAATATTTTCTCAGTCCCTTTCTTTTTCTCTTATTCTTCTGGGACCCTATAATTCAAATGTTGCTGCATTTAATGTTGTCCCAGAGGTCTCTGAGACTGTCCTCAATTCTTTTCATTCTTTTTTCTTTATTTTGCTTTGCAATAGTTATTTCCACCATCTTATCTTCCAGGTCACTTATCCCTTCTTCTGCCTCAGTTATTCTGCTATTGATCCCTTCTAGAGAATTTTTAATTTCATTTATTGTGTTGTTCATCTCTGTTCGTTTGCTCTTAGTTCTTCTAGGTCCTTGTTAAATGTTTCTTGTATTTTCTCCATTCTGTTTGCAAGATTTTGGATCATATTTACTATCATTATTCTGAATTCTCTTCAGGTAGACTGCCTATTTCCTCTTCATTTGTTTGGTCTGTTGGGTTTTTGCCTTGCTCCTTCATCTGCTGTGTTTCTCTGTCTTCTCATTTTGCTTAACTTACTGTGTTTGGGGTCTCCTTTTCACAGGCTGCAGGTTCGTAGCTCCCGTTGTTTTTGGTGTCTGTCCCCAGTGGCTAAAGTTGGTTCAGTGTGTTGTGTAGGCTTCCTGGTGGAGGGGACTAGTGCCTATGTTCTGGTGGATGAGGCTGGATCTTGTCTTTCTGGTGGGCAGGTCCATACTGGTGGTGTGTTTTGGGGTGTCTGTGGCCTTATTATGGGTTTAGGCAGCCTCTGTGCTAATGGATGAGGTTGTATTCCTGTCTTGCTAGTTTTTTGACATAGGGTGTCCAGCACTGTAGCTTGCTGGTTGTTGAGTGCAGCTGGGTCTTGGTGTTGAGATGGAGATCTCCTGGAGATTTTCACCTTTTGATATTACGTGGAGCTGGGAGGTCTCTTGTGAACCAGTGTCCTGAACTTGGCTCTCCCACCTCAGAGGCACTGTGCTGATGCCTGGCTGGAGCACCAAGAACCTGTCATCCACACGGCTTTAAGCCATGAATGGTCATCAGCACGATGCTGTGAAGACAGGATCAGCAATGAGAAATGAAGTGCCTTAACTCTGGCGAGGAGTTGCTGCTCCAGTGCGACTATGGGTCAGAGGAGGAGACGTGTCCGCTGGGGAGTGTGTGCTGTCATGAACAGTTTCTGGAAACTGTCAGGCTAGACTTCTTCCCACACTATGAGGACCTGCTAGTGTTGGAGGGTCTTCTGCAGAGGTGGGGGGTGGCTGTGTCTCACCGTGAGGACAAGGACACTGGCAGCAGAAGTTCTAGTACTGTAATGTCCTGATTACTGTAGCTTTATAGTATAGGCTGAAGTCAGGGAGTCTCATTCCTCCAGCTCCGTTTTTTTCCCTCAAGACTGCTTTGGCTATACAAGGCCTTTTGTATCTCCATACAAATTTTAAGATATTTTATTCTAGTTCTTTAAAAAATGCCATTGGTAATTTGATAGGGATTGCATTGAATCTGTAGATTACTTTGGGTAGTATAGTCATTTCCACAATATTGATTCTTCCAATCCAAGAACATGGTATATCTCTCCATCTGTTTGTATCATCTTTAATTTCTTTCATCAGTATCTTATAGCTTTCTGCATATAGGTCTTTTGTTTACCTAGGTAGGTTTATTCCTAGGTATTTTATTCTTTTTGCTGTAATGGTAAATGGGAGTGTTTCCTTAATTTCTCTTTCAGGTTTTTCATCATTAGCGTATAGGAATGCAAGAGATTTCTGTGCATTAATTTTGTATCCTGCAAATTTACCAGATTCATTGATTAGCTCTAGTAGTTTTCTGGTGGTATCTTTAGGATTCTCTATGTATAGTATCATGTCATCTGCAAACAGTGACAATTTTACTTCTTCTTTTCCAATTTGTATTCCTTTTATTTCTTTTTCTTCTCTGATTGCCGTGGCTAGGACTTCCAAAACTATGTTGAATAAGTGGTGAGAGTGGACATCCTTGTCTTTTTCCTGATCTTAGAGGAAATGCTTTCAGTTTTTCACCATTGAGAATGATGTTTGCTGTGGGTTTGTCATATATGGCCTTTATTATGTTGAGGTAGTTTCCCTCTATGCCCACTTTATGGAGAGTTTTTATCATAAATGGGTGTTGAATTTTCTCAAAAGCTTTTTCTGCATCTATTGAGATGATCATATGGTTTTTCTTCTTCAGTTTGTTAATATGGTGTATCACATTGATTCATTGGTGTATATTGAAGAATCCTTGCATCCCTGGGATAAATCCCACTTGATCATGGTATATGATCCTTTTAATGTGTTGTTGGATTCTATTTGCTAGTATTTTGTTGAGGATTTTTGCATCTATATTCATCAGTGATATTGGTCTGTAATTTTCTTTTTTTCTAGTATCTTTGTCTGGTTTTGGTATCAGGGTGATGATGGCCTCATAGAATGAGTTTGGGAGTGTTCCTTCCTCTGCAATTTTTTGGAAGAGTTTGAGAAGGCTAGGTGTTAGCTCTTCTCTAAATGTTTGATAGAATTCATCTCTGAAGCCATGTGGTCCTGGGCTTTTGTTTGTTGGAAGAATTTTAATCACAGTTTCAATTTCATTCCTTGTGATTGGTCTGTTCATATTTTCTATTTCTTCCTGGTTCAGTCTTGGAAGATTATCCCTTTCTAAGAATTTGTCCATTTCTTCCAGGTTGTCCATTTTATTGGCATAGAGTTGCTTGTAGTAGTCTCTTAGGATGCTTTGTATTTCTGTGGTGTCTGTTGTAACTTCTCCTTTTTCATTTCTAATTTTGTTGATTTGAGTCCTCTCCCTCTTTTTCTTGGTGAGTCTAGTTAATGGTTTATCAATTTTGTTTATCTTCTCAAAGAACCAGCTTTTAGTTTTATTGATCTTTGCTATTGTTTTTTTGTTCGTGTTTCATTTATTTCTGCTCTGATCTTTATGATTTCTTTCCTTCTGCTAACTTTGGGTTTTGTTTGTTTTTCTTTCTCTAGTTCCTTCAGGTGTAAGTTTAGATTGTTTATTTGAGATTTTTCTTGTTTCTTGAGGTAGGCTTGTATAGCTATAAACTTCCCTCTTAGAACTGCTTTTGCTGCATCCCATAGGTTTTGGGTCTTCGTGTTTTCATTATCATTTGTTTCTAGGTATTTTTTGATTTCCTCT
This sequence comes from Orcinus orca, assembly GCF_937001465.1. Lineage (NCBI taxonomy): Eukaryota > Metazoa > Chordata > Mammalia > Artiodactyla > Delphinidae > Orcinus > Orcinus orca. The sequence continues at coordinate 41,355,346 of NC_064567.1, read as the reverse complement.
TTGATTTCTTCAGTGATCTCTTAGTTATTAAGTAGTTTATTGTTTAGCCTCCATGTGTTTGTATTATTTACAGTTTTTTTCTGTAATTGATATCTAGTCTCATAGCACTGTGGTCGGAAAAGATACTTGATATGATTTCAGTTTTCTTACACTTACCAAGGCTTGATTTGTGACTCAAGATATGATCTATCGTGGAGAATGTTCCATGAGCACTTGGGAAGAATACGTATTCTGTTGTTTTGGAATGGAATGTCCTATAAATATCAATTAAGTCCATCTTGTTTAATGTATCATTTAAAGCTTGTGTTTCCTTATTTATTTTCATTTTGGATGATCTGTCCATTGGTGAAATTGGGGTGTTAAAGTCCCCTACTATGAATGTGTTACTATCAATTTCCCCTTTTATGGCTGTTAGTATTTGCCTTATGTATTGAGGTACTCCTATGTTGGGTGCATAAATATTTATGATTGTTATATCCTCTTCTTGGATTGATCCCTTGATCATTATGTAGTGTCCTTCTTTGTCTCTTGTAATAGTCTTTGTTTTAAAGTCTATTTGTCTGATATGAGAATTGCTACTCCAGCTTTCTTTTGATTTCCATTTGCATGGAATATCTTTTTCCATCCCCTCACTTTCAGTCTGTATGTGTCCCTAGGCCTGAGGTAGGGCTCTTGTAGACAGAATATATACGGGTCTTGTTTTTGGATCCACTCAGCCAGTCTGTGTCTTTTGGTTGGAGCATTTAATCCATTTCCATTTAAGGTAATTATTGATATGTATGTTCCTGTTACCACTTTCTTAATTGTTTTGGATTTGTTATTGTAGGTTTCTTCCTTCTCTTGTGTTTCCTGCCTAGAGAAGTTCCTTTAGCATTTGTTGTAAAGCTGGTTTGGTGGTGCTGAATTCTCTTAGCTCTTGCTTGTCTGTAAAGCTTTTAATTTCTCTGTCCAATCTGAATGAGATCCTTGCTGGGTAGAGTAATCTTGGTTGTAGGTTTTTCTGCTTCATCACTTTAAATATGTCCTGCCACTCCCTTCTGGCTTGCATTTTGTGCTGAAAGATCAGCTGTTTAACCTTATGGAGATTCCTCTGTGTGTTATTTATTGTTTTTCCCTTGCTGCTTTTAATATTTTTTCTTTGTATTTAACTTTTGATAGTTTAATTAATATGTGTCTTGGCATGTTTCTCCTTGGATTTATCCTGTATGTGACTCTCTGTGCTTCCTGGACTTGATTATTTCCTTTCCCATATTAGGGAAGTTTTCAACTATAATCTCTTCAAATATTTTCTCAGTCCCTTTCTTTTTCTCTTATTCTTCTGGGACCCTATAATTCAAATGTTGCTGCATTTAATGTTGTCCCAGAGGTCTCTGAGACTGTCCTCAATTCTTTTCATTCTTTTTTCTTTATTTTGCTTTGCAATAGTTATTTCCACCATCTTATCTTCCAGGTCACTTATCCCTTCTTCTGCCTCAGTTATTCTGCTATTGATCCCTTCTAGAGAATTTTTAATTTCATTTATTGTGTTGTTCATCTCTGTTCGTTTGCTCTTAGTTCTTCTAGGTCCTTGTTAAATGTTTCTTGTATTTTCTCCATTCTGTTTGCAAGATTTTGGATCATATTTACTATCATTATTCTGAATTCTCTTCAGGTAGACTGCCTATTTCCTCTTCATTTGTTTGGTCTGTTGGGTTTTTGCCTTGCTCCTTCATCTGCTGTGTTTCTCTGTCTTCTCATTTTGCTTAACTTACTGTGTTTGGGGTCTCCTTTTCACAGGCTGCAGGTTAGTAGCTCCCGTTGTTTTTGGTGTCTGTCCCCAGTGGCTAAAGTTGGTTCAGTGTGTTGTGTAGGCTTCCTGGTGGAGGGGACTAGTGCCTATGTTCTGGTGGATGAGGCTGGATCTTGTCTTTCTGGTGGGCAGGTCCATACTGGTGGTGTGTTTTGGGGTGTCTGTGGCCTTATTATGGGTTTAGGCAGCCTCTGTGCTAATGGATGAGGTTGTATTCCTGTCTTGCTAGTTTTTTGACATAGGGTGTCCAGCACTGTAGCTTGCTGGTTGTTGAGTGCAGCTGGGTCTTGGTGTTGAGATGGAGATCTCCTGGAGATTTTCACCTTTTGATATTACGTGGAGCTGGGAGGTCTCTTGTGAACCAGTGTCCTGAACTTGGCTCTCCCACCTCAGAGGCACTGTGCTGATGCCTGGCTGGAGCACCAAGAACCTGTCATCCACACGGCTTTAAGCCATGAATGGTCATCAGCACGATGCTGTGAAGACAGGATCAGCAATGAGAAATGAAGTGCCTTAACTCTGGCGAGGAGTTGCTGCTCCAGTGCGACTATGGGTCAGAGGAGGAGACGTGTCCGCTGGGGAGTGTGTGCTGTCATGAACAGTTTCTGGAAACTGTCAGGCTAGACTTCTTCCCACACTATGAGGACCTGCTAGTGTTGGAGGGTCTTCTGCAGAGGTGGGGGGTGGCTGTGTCTCACCGTGAGGACAAGGACACTGGCAGCAGAAGTTCTAGTACTGTAATGTCCTGATTACTGTAGCTTTATAGTATAGGCTGAAGTCAGGGAGTCTCATTCCTCCAGCTCCGTTTTTTTCCCTCAAGACTGCTTTGGCTATACAAGGCCTTTTGTATCTCCATACAAATTTTAAGATATTTTATTCTAGTTCTTTAAAAAATGCCATTGGTAATTTGATAGGGATTGCATTGAATCTGTAGATTACTTTGGGTAGTATAGTCATTTCCACAATATTGATTCTTCCAATCCAAGAACATGGTATATCTCTCCATCTGTTTGTATCATCTTTAATTTCTTTCATCAGTATCTTATAGCTTTCTGCATATAGGTCTTTTGTTTACCTAGGTAGGTTTATTCCTAGGTATTTTATTCTTTTTGCTGTAATGGTAAATGGGAGTGTTTCCTTAATTTCTCTTTCAGGTTTTTCATCATTAGCGTATAGGAATGCAAGAGATTTCTGTGCATTAATTTTGTATCCTGCAAATTTACCAGATTCATTGATTAGCTCTAGTAGTTTTCTGGTGGTATCTTTAGGATTCTCTATGTATAGTATCATGTCATCTGCAAACAGTGACAATTTTACTTCTTCTTTTCCAATTTGTATTCCTTTTATTTCTTTTTCTTCTCTGATTGCCGTGGCTAGGACTTCCAAAACTATGTTGAATAAGTGGTGAGAGTGGACATCCTTGTCTTTTTCCTGATCTTAGAGGAAATGCTTTCAGTTTTTCACCATTGAGAATGATGTTTGCTGTGGGTTTGTCATATATGGCCTTTATTATGTTGAGGTAGTTTCCCTCTATGCCCACTTTATGGAGAGTTTTTATCATAAATGGGTGTTGAATTTTCTCAAAAGCTTTTTCTGCATCTATTGAGATGATCATATGGTTTTTCTTCTTCAGTTTGTTAATATGGTGTATCACATTGATTCATTGGTGTATATTGAAGAATCCTTGCATCCCTGGGATAAATCCCACTTGATCATGGTATATGATCCTTTTAATGTGTTGTTGGATTCTATTTGCTAGTATTTTGTTGAGGATTTTTGCATCTATATTCATCAGTGATATTGGTCTGTAATTTTCTTTTTTTCTAGTATCTTTGTCTGGTTTTGGTATCAGGGTGATGATGGCCTCATAGAATGAGTTTGGGAGTGTTCCTTCCTCTGCAATTTTTTGGAAGAGTTTGAGAAGGCTAGGTGTTAGCTCTTCTCTAAATGTTTGATAGAATTCATCTCTGAAGCCATGTGGTCCTGGGCTTTTGTTTGTTGGAAGAATTTTAATCACAGTTTCAATTTCATTCCTTGTGATTGGTCTGTTCATATTTTCTATTTCTTCCTGGTTCAGTCTTGGAAGATTATCCCTTTCTAAGAATTTGTCCATTTCTTCCAGGTTGTCCATTTTATTGGCATAGAGTTGCTTGTAGTAGTCTCTTAGGATGCTTTGTATTTCTGTGGTGTCTGTTGTAACTTCTCCTTTTTCATTTCTAATTTTGTTGATTTGAGTCCTCTCCCTCTTTTTCTTGGTGAGTCTAGTTAATGGTTTATCAATTTTGTTTATCTTCTCAAAGAACCAGCTTTTAGTTTTATTGATCTTTGCTATTGTTTTTTTGTTCGTGTTTCATTTATTTCTGCTCTGATCTTTATGATTTCTTTCCTTCTGCTAACTTTGGGTTTTGTTTGTTTTTCTTTCTCTAGTTCCTTCAGGTGTAAGTTTAGATTGTTTATTTGAGATTTTTCTTGTTTCTTGAGGTAGGCTTGTATAGCTATAAACTTCCCTCTTAGAACTGCTTTTGCTGCATCCCATAGGTTTTGGATCATTGTGCTTCCATTGTCATTTGTCTCTAGGTATTTTTTAATTTCCTCTTTGATTTCTTCAGTGATCTCTTGGTTTTTTAGTAACGTATTCTTTAGCCTCCACGTGTGTGTGTTTTTTTACAGTTTTTTTCCCTGTAATTCATTTCTAATCTCATAGTGTTGTGGTCAGAAAAGATGCTTGATATGATTTCAATTTTCTTAAATTTACTGAGGCTTGATTTGTGACCCAAGATGTGATCTATCCTGGAGAATGTTCCGTGCATACTTGAGAAAAAAGTGTAATCTGCTGTTTTTGGATGGAATGTCCTATAAATATCTGTTAATTCTATCTGGTCTATTGTGTCATTTAAAGCTTCTGTTTCCTTATTTATTTTCATTTTGGATGATCTGTCCATTGGTGTAAGTGAGGTGTTAAAGTCCCCCATTATTATTGTGTTACTGTCGATTTCCTCTTTTATAGCTGTTAGCAGTTGCCTTATGTATTGAGGTGCTCTTATGTTGGGTACATATATATTTATAATTGTTATATCCTCTTCTTGGATTGATCCCCTGATCACTATGTTGTGTCCCTCCTTGTCTCTTGTAACATTCTTTATTTTAAAGTCTATTTTATCTGATATGAGTATTGCTATGCCAACTTTCTTTTGATTTCCATTTGCATGGAAGATCTTTTTTCATCCCCTCACTTTCAGTCTGAATGTGTCCCTAGGTCTGAAGTGGGTCTCTTGTAGACAGCATATATATGGGTCTTGTTTTTGTATCCATTCAACGAGCCTGTGTCTTTTGGTTGGAGCATTTAATCCATTCACGTTTAAGGTAATTATCGATATGTATGTCCCTATTTCCATTTTCTTAATTGTTTTGGGTGTTTTTTGTAAGTACTTTTCTTCTCTTGTGTTTCCCACTTAGAGAATTTCCTTTAGCATTTGTTGTAGAGCTGGTTTGGTGGTGCTGAATTCTCTTAGCTTTTGCTTGTCTGTAAAGCTTTTGATTTCTCCATGGAATCTGAATGAGATCCTTGCTGGGTAGAGTAATCTTGGTTGTAGGTTCTTCCCTTTCATCACTTTAAGTATATCATGCCACTCCCTTCTGGCTTGTAGAGTTTCTGCTGACAAATCAGCTGTTAGTCTTATGGGAGTTCCCTTGTATGTTATTTGTTGTTTTTCCCTAGCTGCTTTTATTTCTTTTTCTTTTTTTTTTTTTTTTTTGCGCTGCACAGGCCTCTCACTGCTGTGGCCTTTCCCGTTGCGGAGCACGGGTTCTGGATGTGCAGGCTCAGCAGCCATGGCTCACGGGCCCAGCCACTCCTTGGCATGTGGGATCTTCCCGGACCGGGGCACGATCCTGTGTCCCCTGCATCGGCAGGAGGCAACCACTGCGCCACCAGGGAAGCCCCCTAGCTGCTTTTAATAATTTTTTTTGTCTTTAATTTTTGCCAGTTTGATTATTATGTGTCTCAGCGTGTTTCTCCTTGGGTTTATCCTGTGTGGGACTCTCTGTGCTTCCTGGACTTGGGTGGCTATTTCCTTTCCCATGTTAGGGAAGTTTTAGACTATAATCTCTTCAAATATTTCCTCTAGTCCTTTCTCTCTCTCTTCTCCTTCTGGGACCCCTATAATGCGAATGTTGTTGCATTTAATGTTGTCCCAGAGGTCTCTTAGGCTGTCTTCATTTCTTTTCATTCGTTTTTCTTTATTCTGTTCTGCTGCAGTGAATTCCACCATTCTGTCTTCCAGGTCACTTATCCGTTCTTCTGCCTCAGTTATTCTGCTATTTTTTCCTTCTCGTGTAGTTTTCATTTCAGTTATTGTATTGTTCATCTCTGTTTGTTCTTTAATTCTTCTAGGTCTTTGTTAAACATTTCTTGCATCTTCTCGATCTCTGCCTCCATTCTTTTTCCAAGGTCCTGGATCATCTTCACTATCATTATTCTGAATTCTTTTTCTGGAAGGTTGCCTATCTCCACTTCATTTAGTTGTTTTTCTATGGTTTTATCTTGTTCCTTCATCTGGTACATAGCCCTCTGCCTTTTCATCCTGTCTATCTTTCTGTGAATGTGGTTTTTGTTCCACAGGCTGCAGGATTGTAGTTCTTCTTGCTTCTGCTCAATAAGTTATTTGATAGATTTACTATACAGTATTGGACACAGAAGAAGAAAAGTAGTAAAGCTGCTAGCGTTGGAGGGTCTTCTGCAGAGGTGGGGGGTGGCTGTGGCTCACTGTGGGGACAAGCACACTGGCAGCAGAAGTTCTGGGAAGTACTCCTTGGCATGAGCCCTCCTAGGTGAGCATTTCTTAATCACTGCTCACGTCATGAAATAGAGCTTTGCCAGTCCCCCCAGAAGTCTCTCCACATCCTCTCAACTCCTTCCCGTCCCTTAAAAGTAACCACTCTCCTGACTTTTAAAGTTATCATTTCCTGGTGTTTCTTTTGTTTTTTTTTTGCCATATGCGGGCCTCACTGCTGCGGCCTCTCCCGTTGTGGAGCACAGGCTCTGGACGCGCAGGCTCAGCGGCCATGGCCCACGGGCCCAGCCACTCCGCGGCATGCGGGATCCTCTCAGACCGGGGCACAAACCCATGTCTCCTGCATCAGCAGGCGGACTCCCAACCACTGCGCCACCAGGGAAGCCCTCCTGGTGTTTCTTTATAGTTCTCTTGCCTGATCGTGCATTCCTAGTCTCTATAGTTTCATCTTGCCATTTGTTGAAAACATTGGTTACATCTTTTAAGTCCCATCAGGTTCATAGTCCCATTCCTCTAAGGTCGAGGGGCACATAATCTGCAGAGTTTCTCACCGTCTGGATTTTGTTGACTGCATACTCAGGGTTCAGTTCCACATGTTCCTCTGTGCTCAGTATTTCCTGAAAGTTGGCAGCTGAAATCAGACGTTTGTTTCATCAGTCTCATTTCCAATCCATTTGGCAAGACTATAGGTGGTGTTGTGTTCTTCCATCAGAAAGCACATAATGTCTGGTTTTCTCTCCCTTCCTCTGCCCTCCTCCCTTTCCCCCTCCCCCTCCCCCCTTGTCTCCTCCTCCTCCTTCTCCTTCTCTGTCTTTCTCTCTCCCCCTCCCTCCCTCCCTCCCTTCATGCTATTGGCCACTGCTGATGTTCATGTTCAGTGTCTGGGTCCATTAATTCATTAGGGACTGAAAAACTGGTAACAGTCTAATTTTAAAATTTCTTATTTATTTTTTTCTTGAACTACTATAGGAAGAGATGCTTTCCCTCATCTACAATTTGGTTACGTGGTGGTACCCTTCATACAGGGAAGGCACGATAAATGTTTCATTCTTTCCTTTATTTAGCACTTTTAAAGATAATGAATTACTTCTCTATCATACTCTCCAGGTGACCACCTACTTTGAGAAATATTATGAACTCACATATTAAAGTATGTTAGATGAGTTTCAGTCTACTGGAATTATTATTCTTGCTGAAGCTCAAATTGCTTATCTTTGGCCAGAGGGAACCTCTTCAAGTTGGCCAGCAAGGGTCCTTCCACCCAGTGAGGGGCTCCCTTCTCTCCTTCTCTAATCTGAATATAAATCCTATTCTCCCCTCCTTTTGCTCCTGGGACTATTGAGTGCATATTTGAAGATATCCCTTCCCTTTAGCACTATTTCTCCCATTGGCTCTGAACTTTCTAACAATGAAACACGTCAACATACCTATACAGTGCATCTTTCTATTGCCAAAAGTATCTGGATTTACTTCATAAAAAGTGGGGCTTCGGACTTCCCTGGTGGCGCAGTGGTTAAGAATCCACCTGCCAATGCAGGGGACATGGATTTGAGCCCTGGCCCGGGAGGATTCCACATGCCGTGGAGCGACTAGGCCCATGCACCACAACTGCTGAGCCTGTGCTCTAGAGCCCGTGAGCCACAACTACTGAGCTTGCGTGCCACAACTGCTGAAGCCCGTGCGCCTAGAGCCCGTGCTCTGCAATGGGAAGGCTGTTCACCGCAATGAAAGAGTAGCCTCCACTCACCTCAACTAAAGAAAGCCCACGTGCAGCAACGGGGACCCAGCACAGGAATCAATCAATCAATCAATTTTTCTTTAAAAAGTGGGGGTCAACTGTCACAGCTAAGAGGAGCCTAAGAAGACATGACAACTAAATGTAACATAGTATCCGGGATGGGATATTAGATAAAACTAAGGAAGTAGGATCAAAGTATGGACTTTGGGTACTAACAGTGTAATAATCATTAATTGTAACAAATGTACCATTCTATAAGACATTAGATGTTAATTAAAGGAAACTAGATATGGGGTATATAGGAACTCCCTGTACTACCTTTGCAATTTTTCTGTAAATCTAAAACTTCTCTAAAATCAAACGTTTACTTAAAAGCAAAAAAAAAAAAAAAAGAAAGAAAGAAATGGAAGTCTAGGTAGCTTTGTAGGCACATATCCATTGTGCAGAGCCAGGGAAACTCACCAGCAGATTGAACACGCAGATCACAAAGAGATGCAGAGGAAACAGACTGGTTAGGTGAATGGGAAAATCTCCTAAAGGAGCTGCGTTATGAACCAAGTCTCAAATTTGAGAGTTAAGGAGGTAGGGTGTGAGTTAACCAAGGCAAATCAAACATATATATTTATCTCTTCTTTCTTGGAAACCTTTTAAATGACAGTAAAGAATTTTTAAAGGGTAAACCCAAAGAGCAAAAAGAATGGAAGGGTATGGGCTTCCCTGGTGGCACAGTGGTTGAGAGTCCGCCTGCCAATGCAGGGGACACGGGTTTGTGCCCCGTTCTGGGAGGATCCCACATGCCGCGGAGTGGCTGGGCCCTTGAGCCATGGCCGCTGAGCCTGCGCGTCCGGAGCCTGCGCTCCGCAACGGGAGAGGCCACAAGAGTGAGAGGCCTGCGTACCGAAAAAAAAAAAAAAAAAGAATGGAAGGGTAGGGGAATAGCAGAAAAATAAGATCAACCAAGTTTTGGAAGATGAGAGGTAGTCGGTCGTTTGGGTGAGGGGAAATTGCTGCAACAGAGAAGAGAAATTCAAACCCCAGTGTTGCTGAGGGGATGCTAACAAAGGGCCGAGGGAGGAAACCAAGAAAGAGTTAAGACATCGGCTCCAGGAAACAGAGGCTATAACATAGGGCAGTGGGTAAGAGGAGTCCCCAGGGAGAGTACTGTGTAGCAGGTGTGAGAGCCACAAGTGTGGATGGGAACAGGAGGTAGCGGGCTCCAGAGAAAATCCCTGAAATTACAAAAAGAAGAAGCATGTATTAACTCTAGGAAATTTGTTTCAAGTACAAGAGAAGAAATGACCATATTGTTCTACTAGTCTCAGTTGTGAAGGATACTGGCAATCATATAGTAGAAATGCTGAATACTAATTTTTAAAAATTGTACTATAATTTATCAGGAGATTGGGGGAGGGTAAAAGTGTGTGAAGAGAGTATAAGAGAATTCCATTTTCATCTTGCAGAGTAAGAATTCAATAGAGGATACATAAAAGTGAAAAATTATTTTCACTTAAAAAAAAAGATTGTTAAAGAAAAAGACAGGTGGAAGAGATGGAGAGTTAAAGTCTATTACCCCAAAGTTATGGGCTGAGTTGTGTCCCCCTCCCAAAATTCATATGTTGAAGTCCTATCTCCCAGTACCTCAGAAATGACTGTAATTGGAGACACGGCCTTTAAAGGAATAATGAAGTTAAAATGAGGCTACTGGGATAGCTCTAATCCAAGGTGACCTGTGTCCTTATAAGGAATTAGGACACAGACACACACAAGACCACGTGAAGACACAGGGAGAAGACAGCCCTCTCCAAGCCAAGGGGAGAGACCTCAGAAGAAACCAACCCTGTCAGCACCTTGATCTCAGACTTCTAGCTTCCAGAACTGTGGCACAATAAATGTGTTATGTAAACCACCCAGTCTGCAGTCCTTTGTTATAGCAGCCCCAGCAGACTCATGCACCCAGGATCCAGATGGAAATGGATGGGAGCAGAGGTGGGCGTGGATGGTCCTGATGCACTTGGCCTGGGGAACAGGTTTATACGGCCGTGGCCTTGAATGCAGCCACTGAGCTGGGCCCTGATTCTTCTGCCACACGAAAGCCAACAGTTTTAAGGGGTGTTTCAGCTTGCTGGAGCCTCACGTCAGCTAAGTCTGGCTGCGAAGGACCCTTGGAGTGTGGTTCTCCCACACATTGGCATGACATGGGTGGGCTTCTCAGCATGGACTTCCTCTGTCCTCTCTCAATGTAACCAAACATTCTTCAGCTCCTTTGGAGAAACCATTTGTTTTTGCCTTTTGGGCTTTCTTCTTTGGAAGCCACGGAGACACAGTGTCCAAGAGACTTTTGTGGAAGGCAAGCTGCCTTGTTTTTGTTTTTGGTTTTTGGCAGATACTGAAGTTATCTTCCTGTTTGTACTGCAGAGACACTATAAATGTTCCTCTGAGTGAATCTCTGCATGTTCCTGTGAAATTTCATCATCTTCCAAGTGAACAACCTGATAGTACAAACGCGGATATGGAAGAAAAGAACTCCTGAGACGTCTCACGTGAGGTTCAGTCACATGACGGAAATATGACCTTTTTCATGAATCTGTACATTGAAAACGATAAGGAAACTTCCCCAACTCAAGCAGTAAAAAAATTTTTTCTTCTTTGTGATTTATTTTTGGCAGTCTGCTAACAAGTACTTATAGACTGACTACCTGTTCTAGTTCAGTTTTGTCTTCTCTGTATGAATTTGGGTGTGAGTGCGTATTAGTGCGTTTTTAATGTTAATCTTTGTTGTAGTGTTTCCAAATACTAATAGAGATGGAGTCACTCTTCCAAACTGCTTGCTCTCATTTCAAGCACTGGAGGTATTGTCCTGGGAATCCTGTCAGGGCTGAAAATTCACTAGAAGAGATAGATTAGGTTCCATTTGTCCTCTTGTCAATCCAAGCTCATGAACAGCGAGCATTAAGAAAAAAGTGGACAGAGGAAGTTGGACATATCAATGGCCTTTGGTTTTGTGGATCTGTTGAAACTTGCTGCTATGGCCAGTTTTGTTGTTGTTATTGTTATTTTTTACTTTATTATCCTGGATTTGAGAGCTTTACATTTTCTACTAAAGTAGTGTGTTTGTCTGTTTGCATTAATGGCCTGAGTTGTCATGGGTGGGACAGGCCTCCTCACTGCTGGTGGGCCCACGCCCACCTAGCCGTTCACAGCTGCTTTCACAGCAGCACCTAATGCACATAAGAGGGCAGTTGTCTTGGTTCTGTTTTGCAAGTGCTGTCTTTGTGTTTCTTCATTTTTCCTGATAACTCTCCTGTGCCGTCATAATAATGGGAGCCCAGTAGGTGTGTAAGGCAGAACGTGTGCCTTTATTTGCTGCACACAGTATTGCAGTGAATGATAACAGTGTGTAGTTCATCCTCATGGGGTATTTCAGGAGGATGGAATAGCTAGCAGCTGTAAATCGCCATTTTATGGCAGAAAGACCATCTCTGGCAATGTTCAGTTAAAAAAAAAAACAGTAATAATAATGTTTCAGAGCCTCATCTGCATAATAGTAAAACGCAGTATAATGGTATACTGCCTAAAAATAACAAAATTCCATTCTTTAAAAATCTAAAATGTGTTTTCTATATACTTGCTTTCTTCATTTTCATAATGAATTACTTTGGAATATTCATTTCACCACAGGTCCAGCAAGATCCTGACCATAGCCCATCTAAAGGGTAAACTTGCTATACATATCTCAAGAAATTCAGCTGATGAAATAGTTTGAACTAACCAAGAAGTAGAACACTAATGTTCTAAAGGTGTGCTTCCCCTCTTTTTAAAATATTGTACTATATTATGAAAATATATTCAAGAAATTATTAAATAACAGTATGTCTTATGGTAACATGCTAAAATAGGTTGTCTGTAATAGGTATGGTCTATATATATATATTTTAATAAATTTATTTTATTTATTTGGCTGAGTTGGGTCTTCGTTTCTGCACGAGGGCTTTCTCTAGTTGCGGCGAGTGGGGGCCACTCTTCATCGTGGTGCGCGGGCCTCTCACTATCGCGGCCTCTCTTGTTGCGGAGCACAGGCTCCAGATGCGCAGGCTCAGTAGTTGTGGCTCATGGGCCCAGTTGCTCCGTGGCATGTGAGATCTTCCCAGACCAGGGCTCAAACCCGTGTCCCCTGCGTTGGCAGGCAGATTCTCAACCACTGCGCCACCAGGGAAGCCCTGGCCTATATTTTTGAACTTTATGAAATACTGAAAACTAACATCACAGAAAAACAGTTTCATTTAAGCATATTCATACAAATCTGGTAGAACTTAGAAAGAAATTAATCCTTGAGACAAAATATCTGGCTCACTTATTCTAAGTATACTGTACCATCTTCACATAAACTTTCACAGAACTGCATGCTTCGTGTCATAAATCTGTGACAACCCAACCAGGGCAAATCATATATTACACAGTTAAAAGTATCATATTGCTGTAAATTTGGTTTGATAAAGCTTTGCATAATTTAGAGGTTAAAAAGAAACATTCACTTTTTTTTTAACATCTTTATTGGAGTATAATTGCTTTGCAATGGTGTGTTAGTTTCTGCTTTATAACAAAGTGAACCAGCTATACGTATACATATATCCCCGTATCCCCTCCCTCTTGTGTCTCCCTCCCACCCACCCTATCCCGCCCCTCTAGGTGGTCACAAAGCACTGAGCTGATCTCCCTGTGCTATGCGGCTGCTTCCCACTAGCTATCTATTTTACATTTGGTAGTGTATATATGTCAATGCTACTCTCTCACATCATCCCAGTTTACCCTTCCCCCTCCCCGTGTCCTCAAGTCCATTCTCTATGTCTGCATCTTTATTCCTGTCCTACCCCTAGGTTCATCAGAACCATTTTTGTTTTTTTTTTATATTCCATATATATATGTTAGCATACGGTGTTTGTTTTTCTCTTTCTGACTTACTTCACTCTGTATGACAGACTCTAGGTCCATCCACCTCACTACAAACAACTCAATTTCGTTTCTTTTTATGGCTGAGTAATACTCCATTGTATATGTGTGCCACATCTTCTTTATCCATTCATCTGTCAACAGATACTTAGGTTGCTTCCATGTCCTGGCTATTGTAAATAGAGCTGCAATGAACATTGTGGTACATGACTCTTGTTGAATTATGGTTTTCTCAAGGTATATGCCCAGTAGTAGGATTGCTGGGTCATATAGTAGTTATATTTGTAGTTTTTTAAGGAACCTCCATACTGTGCTCCATAGTGGCTGTATCAATTTACATTCCCACCAACAGTGCAAGAGGGTTCCCTTTTCTCCACACATCTCCAGCATTTATTGTTTGTAGATTTTTTGATGATGGCCATTCTGACTGGTGTGTGGTGATACCTCATTGTAGTTTTGATTTGCATTTCTCTAATGATTAGTGATGTTGAGCATTCTTTCATGTGTTTATTGGCTATCTGTATATCTTCTTTGGAGAAATGTCTATGTAGCTCTTCTGCCCATTTTTGGATTGGGTTATTTGTTTTTTTGATATTGAGGTGCATAACCTGCTTGTAAATTTTGGAGATTAATCCTTTGTCAGTTGCTTCACTTGCAAATATTTTCTCCCATGTTGTCGTGTTGTCTTGTTTATGGTATTCTTTGCTGTGCAAAAGCTTTTAAGTTTCATTAGGTCCCATTTGTTTATTTTTGTTTTTATTTCCATTTCTCTAGGAGGTGGGTCAAAAAGGATATTGCTGTGATTTATGTCATAGAGTGTTCTACTCTATGTTTTTCTCTAAGAGTTTGATAGTGTCTGGCCTTACATTTAGGTCTTTAATCCATTTTGAGTTTATTTTTGTGTATGGTGTCAGGGAGTGTTCTAATTTCATTCTTTTACATGTAGCTGTCCAGTTTTCACAGCACCACTTATTGAAGAGGCTGTCTTTGCTCCATTGTATATTCTGGCCTCCTTTATCAAAAATAAGGTGACCATATGTGCATGGGTTTATCTCTGGGCTTTCTATCCTGTTCCATTGATCTGTCTTTCTGTTTTTGTGCCAGTACCATAGTGTCTTGATGACTGCAGCTTTGTAGTATAGTCTGAAGTCAGGGAGCCTGATTCCTCCAGCTCCATTTTTCTTTCTCAAGATTGCTTTGGCTATTCGGTGTCTTTTGTTTTTCCATACAAATTGTGAAATTTTTTGTTCTAGTTCTGTGAAAAATGCCATTGGTAGTTTGATAGGGATTGCACTGAATCTGTAGATTGCTTCAGGGAGTATAGTCATTTTCACAATGTTGATTCTTCCAATCCAAGAACATGGTATATCTCTCCATCTGTTGGTATCATCTTTCATTTCTTTCATCAGTGTCTTATAGTTTTCTGCATACAGGTCTTTTGTCTCCTTAGGTAGGTTTATTCCTAGGTATTTTATTCTTTTTGTTGCAGTGGTAAATGTCAGTGTTTCCTTAATTTCTCTTTCAGATTTTTCATCATCAGTGTATAGGAATGCAAGAGATTTCTGTTCATTAATTTTGTATCCTGCAACTTTACCAAATTCATTGATTAGCTCTAGTAGTTTTCTGGTAGCATCCTTAGGATTTTCTATGTATAGTATCATGTCATCTGCAAACTGTGACAGTTTTACTTCTTCTTTTCCAATTTGTATTCCTTTTATTTCTTTTTCTTCTCTGTTTGCTGTGGTTAAAACTTCTAAAATTATGTGGAATAATAGTGGTGAGAGTGGCCAACCTTGTCTTTTTCCCAGTCTTAGTGAAAATGGTTTCAATTTTTCAAATTGAGAATGATGTTGGCTGTGGGTTTGTCATATATGGCCTATATTATTTTGAGGAAGTTCCCTCTATGCCTGCCTTCTGGAGAGTTTTTATCATAGATGGGTGTTGAATTTTGTCAAAAGGCTTTTCTGCATCTATTGAGATGATCATATGGTTTTTATCCTTCAGTTTGTTAATATGGTGTATCACATTGATTGATCTGCATATACTGAAGAATCCTTGCATTCCTGGGATAAACCCCACTTGATCATGGCATATGATCCTTTTAATGTGCTGTTGGATTCTGTTTGCTAGTATTTTGTTGAGGATTTTTGCATCTGTGTTCATCAGTGATATTGGTCTACAGTTTTCTTTCTTTGTGACGTCTTTGTCTGGTTTTGGTATCAGGGTGATGGTGGCCTCATATAGTGAATTTGGGAGTGTTCCTCCCTCTGCTATATTTTGGAAGAGTTTGAGAAGGATAGGTGTTAGCTTTTCTTTAAATGTTCGATAGAATTCTCCTGTGAAGCCATCTGGTCCTGGGCCTTTGTTTGTTGGAAGACGTTTAATCACAGCCTCAATTTCAGTGCTTGTGATTGGTCTGTTTATATTTTCTGTTTCTTCCTGGTTCAGTCTTGGAAGGTTTTGTTTTCCTAAGAATTTGTACATTTCTTCCAGGTTGTCCATTTTATTGGCATATCATTGCTTGTAGTAATCTCTCATGATCCTTTGTATTTCTGCAGTGTCAGTTATTACTTCTCCTTTTTTATTTCTAATCCTGTTGATTTGAGTCTTCTCCTTTTTTTCTTGATGAGTCTGACTCGTGGTTTATCAATTTTGTTTATCTTCTCAAAGAACCAGCTTTTAGTTTTATTAATCTTTCCTATTGTTTCCTTCATTTCTTTTTCATTTATTTCTGATCTTATCTTTATGATTTCTTTCCTTCTGCTAACTTTGGGGGTTTTTTTGTTCTTCTTTCTCTAATTGCTTTAGGTGTAAGGTTAGGTTGTTTATTTGAGAGTTTTCTTGTTTCTTAAGGTAAGATTGTATCGCTATAAACTTCCCTCTTAGAACTGCTTTTGCTGCATCCCATAGGTTTTGGGTTGTCGTGTTTTCATTGTCATTTGTTTCTAGGTATTTTTTGATTTCCTCTTTGATTTCTTCAGTGATCTCTTGGTTATTTGGTAGTGTATTGTTTAACCTCCATGTGTTTGTATTTTTTACAGTTTCTTTCCTGTAATTGATATCTAGTCTCATAGCACTATGGTCAGAAAAGATACTTGATACGATTTCAATTTTCTTAAATTTACCAAGGCTTGATTTGTGACCCAAGATATGATCTATCCTGGAGAATGTTCTATGAGCACTTGAGAAGAAAGTGTATTCTGTTGTTTTTGGATGAAATGTCCTGTAAATATCAATTAAGTCCATATTGTTTAATGTGTCATTTAAAGTTTGTGGAAACATTCACTTTTCAATTAAGTAATTTCCATGGTGAAAGCGTTTAAACTGAAGTGACATAAAACAGTTATTTTCATCTAATAATGTATTATATCACAGCCATAATTCAAGTAGGCTTTAGGAAATGCTGTACTTTGTCTAGTTAGCAATTAGCTTCGAGATTTAATGATTTCCCTCAGAAAGTTATTCTGATATTTGGGATAGAAGGTCATGTTTCACATGTCTGTCTGTCACATACACAAACCCATGCCTTCTGCCTCACACACCTTTGCTTTCTATGTCATTTACCCTTTGAGGCCAATTTCCAGAACTTTCCACTAGGGCAGAATGGACCTCTTTTTCTCTGAACATCGGCAACCCATCCTCCCACCCCTGTGGTGCAGGGTGATTTAGAAAAGGAAAACTGAAGTCTCCACTTTGCAAATCCTCACACTCTCCAATTTCACATAACAATACATCCCCAGGGAGACAGCTGGGAGACTGAAGTCAGACATTTGTTTGAAATCACCAAGTCAAATACAAGCAAAATCTAACATAAAGAGGAGCTTCTGTGACAGGGGTGCAGAACATCAAAGACCGAACGTTTATTCCTCAGCAGCAGCCATGAGGGCCCCAGATCTGTTGGCAGGAGAAGCCTAACTACAGAGGTTAGCTCCCCAGGTGCTCCTCAGGGGTGGGGCTAAGCTGGCCAGGTACTATTCCAGCTACTTCGTGTCCTGTATGTTTGATGCCTGTGGCTTAAACACATCTGAAATGCCTAATTAATGCCAAAGAACCCAAAGTGCCACTGCCACAGACACCAGTGCACAGACTAGGCTATCCGAGTGTCATCTTTCACGATCTCTAGTGTTGGGCTGTCCTCATGCCTGAAATTCTGCAATTATATATTCAACCTTTGTTTCCCAGTAAACAGTTGTCCTTGCTGAGAGAGAAAGTGATACGTTGGATCCTTCCTTTATTCCAGAGCCTCCCTGCTGAGCTGAGGAATCATATTCATGACCCAAACACCTCTTTGTCTTGCTATCCATCTGTCTTCAAACTATATCTCCAAATCTCCTGATTCTTTTGAGTAATTCTTGTCCCAACATTTGGAAGGCAGCTCAGCTAAGACAAAAGTTCTCAACCATAAAATTTTTTTAAAAGAAGGAAACCCAAAGCAGTTAAAGCTTTCATTTTTTATGACTCATGTTTCTATAAATGCAAATAACTAATAGACATCCTGAAATATTGAGCATGTCAGTAATCCAGGATTATGCATGATGTCAAATTGCTCCCTATTGTCAGTGCAAAAGCTATCAGGCAGCAGTTTCCAAAAACAAGCATAAGCTTCCAATTGTCCCAGCAGGGGAGTGAGAGCTCACGGGAGGCCACGTTTTTCATAAGGGCCAGTCTTGAATGGAGGGGAAGGCTACACTGGACTCCAGGGCAGGGCAGAAAAGAGAACTGCACAGGAGGATGCAGGAGAGACCTACAGGAAATCTATCAGGGGTTGTGACCTGATGTAGCAGGTGCCTTGGCAGGGGGGGCACCTCCCAGCAGGATTAAATCCTGGGCCCATATGTGTATATGTAACAGGAGATTATATCAGAGGGGAGGCCCTGCTGGAGACTGAACTTGTTTTATTATTTCCTTTACTTCAGCACAGTAGGTATGGGCCATGTCCCAGGGTTGTGAATGCTGGGAGTGGTCTTAGGGACATGAGAGTGTCCTCCAGAAAGGGTGTTTGGGGGCCCCCGAAGTCATGGTCCATGGCCTCCTGTAGCAGGCAGGCTATCTGGGGAGAAAGGAGAGCTCACCCAGAGGAAGGGGACCAGTGGCTGTGGGTTCCAACCACTTGAAACCAGCGTGAGCCCTGAGAAGAGATGAAGCACTTGGAGCAACATTTTAGGAGCAGGACTAGAACATCCTTTGTTGGCTCAGTGCTCAGGGGCAGGCTTGTCTTCCCTAGAAGAACCGCAGCATCCTGGTTGGGCTTCCCGGCCAGCAGAGTGTCTTCTCAGCAGGGGCTGGGCAGTGTCGTTGTCAGGGAAACAGTCTTCAGCACAACATCGTATGTCAGGGAGAACTGCCACCAGAACTGAACAGATCGGCTCTAGTTTGTTCTCCTGTGGTTGTGGGAAGCTGGGCCAACCCACTCTGCGTGGCACAAGGACAATTAGGGGTGGAGGGGTAAGAGAGGCCTTGATAGGGAAATACTGATTTTCTGATAATAGGGTATATGGTATGAACAGTTATTTTGTGCAAAAAACTGTTGTCCGCTAACCCAACAATCCTCTAGAAAAGCCCTTTCTGGAAGAACTCACCTCCCATGACAGAGACTTAAAATGCCAAATACTCACTCTCTCAAACTGTCTTGGTATGTGGTCCAGTTTTTTTTAAATTTATTTTTTATTGAAGTATAGTTGAATTACAATGTTCTGTTAACTGTTGTACAGCAAAGTGACTCTGTTATACATGTATATGCATTCTTTGTCATATTCTTTTCCATTATGTTTTATCACAGGATATTGAATAGAGTTCCCTGTGCTATAATAGGACCTGTTGTTTATCCATTCTATATGTGCCAGTTTGCATCTGCTAATCCCAAACTCCCAATCCAACCTTCTCCCACCACCCTCCCCCTTAGCAACCACCAGTCTATTCTCTATGCCCCTGATTCTGTTTCTATTTCATAGATAAGTTCATTTGTGTCATATTTTAGATTCTACATATAAGTGATATCATATGGTATTTGTCTTTGTCTTTCTGACTTCATTTGGTGTGGTAATCTCTAGTTGCATCCATGTTGTGGCAAATGGCATTATTTCCTTCCTTTTTATGGCTGAGTAATATTCCATTGTATGTATGTACCACACCTTCTTTACCCATTCATCTGTCAATGGACATTTAGGTTGTTTCCATGTCTTGGCTATTGTGAATAGTGCTGCTATGAACATAGGGGTGTGTGTATCTTTTTGAATTATAGTTTTGTCTGGATATATGCCTGGGAGTGGGATTGCTGGATCATATGGTAATTCTGCTTTTACGGTATGTGGTCCAGTTTTGATCAATGAGACTGCGGGATAGTTTCCTAGGAGCTTGAGGGGAAATTGTTTTTCTCCTGGTAAAGAGAGAGGGATAGGCAAGGAAAACTTGCCTCTTTCTTTCTTGTCTTAAACACAGTTTGAGTGTGGACATGACATTTGGAGCTGTGGCAGCAATATTGTGACCATGAGGGAAAGCCCAAGAGTATCACATATAAGTCAACTCAGAGCTCTGACACTAAACAGCCTTGAAACCAACCTTGGACTCACCTACTTCAGCACTTTTTATTAGCTGAGAAAATACCCCCTCCGTTTATAAGTTTCTTTTAGTTAGGTATTCTATTCATTGCCATTGAAAACGTTTCCATTGATTAGCAATGTAAATGACAGAAAACCCAGCTAACCCTGGCTTAAGTCATAGGGACATACGCTATTTACTTAACAGAAAGACTAAAGGTAGATGGTCCTGAAGTTGGTTCATTGCCTCAGCCATGTTATCAAGAACGCAGACTTTTTCCACGTCTGCAATAGATTTTGACCTTTGGCTGTTGCCTCATGGTTGCAAAATGGCTGCTGGCAGCTCCAAACATTCCATCTTGGCATAGGATAGGAAGGGAAGAGGAGGGCAGACATGGATCCTTCTCCCCAGCTTCCTCTCTGTTACCCGGGAAGAAAATCTTTCTCGGGATCATATGCCCATCCATAGTCCACTTACTGGTGAAAAGGAATGAGACAGCCACTGATGACTTAAATCAGGTACTGCGGGGCCTCTGCTCTTTTCTTCTTCCTCTGCTCTTCTCCTTTCTCAGCATGTCCACTGCCCTTGCTTGCAACACTCAAAGTCTCTTGGTGATGCTACCTTCTTTGGGTTTCTATTAAAGAGCAAACATGTTTTTTACCCTTTGAGCTTTGCTCTGTCAGTGGGGCCCCAGACAGGTTGTGTGTTCCCTGATGCTACTGTCTGCAGGTGCTGCTTCCACTGCTTCCCTCCCTAGAGGCAGACCTTAGAGGAGTAGTTCTTAACAAGGCGTGATTTTGCACGCACCACCCCCCCCAGTGGACATTAGGTAATGACTGGAGGCATTGTTAGTTTCACAGCTGGGGAGGTGGTGGTGCTACTGGCATCTGGTGGGTAGAGGCCAGGATGCTGCATACCATCCTTCAATGCGCAGGACAACCTCCCACATAAGAATTATCCAGACCAACATGTCAGCAGTGAGAAACTTGGCCCTAGAGGATGCGACCAGGCCACAAAGCCACCTTTCCTCCTTTTCTTAATGCCTTCTTGCTTTTGTCCCAGGCCCTTATAAATAAGGAGAATGTCCACATGCTATGCCTCCCTCCAAAGACATGAACTTGCCCCTGGACAGTAGCAGTGACCAAGTAAACACCACAAAGGAGGCACCAAGTACTTATGTTGATTCACTGATTAAATAAACTAATCTCTTGAGTCTATTTTCACCTTTGGAAAAAATTGCAGCAATAACTATATGACTTTTGTACAAAATGACAAAGTGTTGCAGCATCAGTAACAGTGTCTCCGGTGGCCATTGCATCAGAGACAGGCACTGTGAGAGGAATGTGGCTGATTCAATCTATTTCTGTTGATGAGTTTTGGAAGTGAGCAAAAGGGCAGCATAGGAGCATTCTAAAATGAAGACTTGTGAAGAGTTTGGAGCTGGGGCATGTCTACTTATTCATCCCTGTCTGCTTTCACATTATTTCCACCAGGCTCAAGTAGTAATACCTTCTCTTTAGAGTTGTCGTTTCTTGGTTTCCTCTCCTTTCTATAATATACCTTCTTATTCTTATCCCATTTTCATGCACAAAGAGAGAAAGATCAACAAATGAGGGAAGGGAAAGAAATCCCACACACACTTAAGCAGGATTCTCTTCTTGTCAGTCCTGGAGGTGGCTGTTTCTGGGACATTTCAGAGTTCTCTCCTAAGGTAATCATGCCACTTGGAGACTGGAGAATTTAAGGTGCAGGTTTGGCTACCATTATAAAGAGATCCCCACCCCAATCCATTGTCTTAAATAAGTTAGAAGTTTCTCACTTACATAACCATCTGTTCAGGTGGTCTCAGGCCCATAGGGTGATTCAGTAGTGTCGAGACCCAAGGCCCCTTTGCTCCACCAAGCTCGGCATTCAGCTTCTACCTCATGGTCCAGGCTGGCTGCACCATCTCCCATTATCACAACCCACATTCCAGCCAGCTGGAGTGGAGCACTCCCCTTACTTTTAAGGGACATTCCCTGCAAGCTGCACTCATCCCTTCTGCTCAAATCCAGTTGACCAGAACCTAGTCATATGGCTACATCAAGCTACAAGGGTGCAGAATGGAAAATGGAGCCATTGTGTTGGGAGGCCCAGTGTGCTAGCTACAATGTGAGAGTGCTGTCACCAAAGTGCTTGCTAAGTGCCAGCCTCTGTGTTGGGTTTTACTAGGATTACTTGGTGGAATCCTTACAATAAAAACAGATACTTGGACCTCCCTGGTGGCGCAGTGGTTAAGAATCCACCTGCCAGTGCAGGGGACATGGGTTCGAGCCCTGGTTTGGGAAGATCCCACATGCCGCAGAGTGACTAAGCCCATGCACCACAACTACTGAGCCTGCGTGCCACAACTACTGAAGCCTGTATGCCTAGAGCCCGAGCTCCACAGCAAGAGAAGCCACCACAATGAGAAGCCCGTGCACCTCAACAAAGAGTAGCCACCGCTCGCCGCAACTAGAGAAAGCCCGTGGGCAGCCACAAAGACCCAACGCAGCCAAAGATAAATACATAAATAAATTTATAAAAACAAACAAACAACAGCAACAAAACAGATACTCTTCTAGTCTCTATGTTACAAATGAAGGAAGCTGAGGCACAGAAAGCCTCCCCCTGCCCCGAAGCAGACCCTGATTTGCTAAGGGAGTGCCCATGGGGGGAAGGGAAGGCGGGGAGGGAAGCAAGATAGGGAAGGGGAAGGAAGCCAGCAGGGGCTCCAATTCAGAAAAAATCCCCCACCCCCATCCCCATGCCACCCAACCTGATCCTGATCCTGTTGCTGCAGCACGTGCAAAACCATGAAAGTACAAAAACCCAGGTCTGTGCTGTGGGCCTAGAGGGTGCTGAATGAATGAGGGGGTGAAAGAATTAATGAATGCATGGGCCCAGCGCTTGCTCGTTCTCAGGAGGACAGCAGATCAGCTCAACGTCACTACAAGTAGGCTTTCCCTCAAACTACTCAGCCCTCTCCCTCATCCTCCTGACCCCCCAGGGGGTTCTAACGCACACCTGCAGGGCAGCAGCCTTGAATGAGAGCACCTGGTACCCTCAGGTGTGAAGGGCAGAACGAAAGGTAGGGAACCAGCACTTTCTCCTTCCATCGTTGTCTGAACCTGACCTACCTGTAACTTGGCTGCAGCGTCGCCTCATGAAGCTAGACAAGTTTCAGGAAGCTTCGCCTCCCCCTTTTGAAACCAGGGAGAGAAGAATAGTTTGTCCTGGTCTGAAAATGACTTGGAGACTTGTAGGCAGCAGATCTCCCTCAGGATAAAATACAAATATAACCTCCCCTCTCCCAGACCAAACGTCCTCAAGGTCAGGTTCACAAATCCCACAAGAAGTATGAAGTCTGTGGGTCACTGGGGGAGGGGCTGGCAGCAGGGGCTTGGGCTGGGGGTCTCTAATCCCCTGAGCCTCCACCAGCCCCTGAACAATTAAAGACCCCAAAGTCTTCTTATTGATTAGCTAGATGAGGCCATCAGTTTAATGACAATAATATGACTCAAGGAAAAACCCTATTTATTTATTTCAAATAGAATAAAAGTAGACGAGCTGGATAAGAGAAAAGATTGCTTTTTCTCCCTGCAGCATTATTTCCTAGCCGCCCCCCCACCCCAAGTCAGGAGCATGTCTCCCGTGAAATCTCACCCTGCGAATCCCCAGGGTCTTTTTTTTTAAATTTATTTATTTTATTATTTTTATTTATTTTTGGCTGCATTGGGTCTTCGTTGCTGCGCGCGGGTTTTCTCTAGTTGTGGCGTGCGGGGGCTACTCTTTGTTGTGGTGCGCAGGCTTCTCATTGTGGTGGCTTCTCTTGTTGCGGAGCACGGGCTCTAGGTGCATGGGCTTCAGTAGTTGTGGCACTTGGGCTCAGTAGTTATGGCTCACAGGCTCTAGAGTGCAGGCTCAGTAGTGGTGGTGCATGGGCTTTGTTGCTCTGCGGCACGTGGGATCTTCCTGGCCCTGGGCTCGAACCCGTGTCCCCTGCATTGGCAGGTGGATTCTTAACCACTGCACCACCAGGGAAGCCCCCCAGGGTCTTCTAATTTCACAGTTCCTGCCTGATGTCCTGTGGAGGAAGACATTTCCTCCAGAGGCCCCTGGGGACTCACTAGGACATTTAAAAGTGGGTCCCTCCTTTAGTAGCTAATGGGAGCAGTCAGGTGTGAGCCTTGGGGTGGCCTTCACTGCCCTTGGTCTCTGTCCCCATCTTTGTCCACAGATGTGCCGGGTGAGTTTGGCAGAGTCTTTAAAGTCCTGGGATGACTCACTGGGAGGCACTTGGCAAAGGCAAGACATGATTGTGACACCACCAGAATAATCTCCATTCCAGGTACCAAATATCTGTTGCTAAGAATTAGAAAGAATATTATTTTCTTTCTGAGAATTTGCAGTTTGGCTGGTGTTGGGAAAGAAATTTCATTAAGGAGTGTGGGTAGGGGTGAGGGGTTTTCTGTTCGTGGAGTTACTGTGCTTCTCCTCACAAATGCTCATTGAACATTCACATCCACACAGTCCTGCACAGTAGCTGTGGTTGCTCCCGTTTTACAGGTATTTTACAGATGTTATGGCTTAGGTGCAACAGAGCCATGAACCTTTGAAACTTGGATTTGCACCCAGGTCCTTCTGACTTGAAAAATCCCATTTTTCTACCTCAATGCTACCTTAAATTCAAATTAAACTTTTTTTTGTTTGAGAATTAAAAATCTTTCCACACACCTGGAAGTGAGAGACTGGGTTGTCGCCTGTCCCCCACACATCTAATCCTTCCCAGGTGGAGGTGATGTGTTTTAAAATCAGAAATGAATATGCAGGATTTTTCAGATTTTATCAAGGAATTATTGTATATATAGCATGTCTTACATCAGACCGGGTAGGGTCTGGGCCACACCCTGAATCACATTAATATTTCTGCAGTGAAATGAATCACATTAATATTTCTGCAGTGAAATATTCACAGCAGTGGGATGCATAAAGATTGTAAAGCGCCGCACAGGAATTTAGGTCAGGTTTTTGCTACCAGATTAGGTATGCCAAGTGCTGGGGATTTGGGAGTCACTGTAAGGCATGGTGGACCTGTAGGTGGTATTTAAGGGCCCTTCTGCTCCTCTAAAGTTTCTCCAGATGAGTCTGGTGGGGAAGAGTGGGGAGCAGGTACACTCCAGGGAAGCTCCTGGGTCTGGAATTCTTTCAGCTGTGTCTGAGGAGGAAAGCCCCAGTCCCTGGCCGTTTCCAGGACACAAGGACCAGGGAGCCAGACTTGCTGAGCTCTCTCACTGACTGCCACGGAGAGCTGTGTGTCCTTAGGGAAAGTCCTCACCTCTCTGGTCTACTAAGTCGGGGGAGAGCAAAGGGGAAACCCCGGATGCTCTCGGAGCAGTTGGTCCTGTGCAGCTCTGAGGCCGCTGTGAAGCTGGGCAGACCTCCAGACCAGGGCCGAGCCTCCACGCCTTCCATGTTCCTGAGTGGGCTTTCCCCCCACCAGAGTCACCACTGTCCGGGGCTGTGGGTTTTGGGGTGTTAGGTTTAACTGCTTGTAGCAGAGTCCGCCCCACCAGGCACCAGCTCAGCTTGGACCTGATGACTTACGAGTTTCTTCACCTGGATAATGGGCATAAGCACTGTGGATCCCACCTCGAAGAATGAGCAAGAAGCACCGTGAAGCTAGGGCATGTTCAGCCCAGTGCCTGGAGCACACAACACACACTGAATAAGAAGCAGCTTGTACTACTCTTACTATGGAGATCAGGCCTGTGTCAGTGACTGGGGGCTGCCATAATAAATTACCACAACCTGGGTGGCTTAAAACAACGGAAATTGATTCTCTCATAGTTCTGGAGGCTAGAAGTCTGAAATCAAGGTGCAGGCAGGGTTGGTTCCTTTCGGAGGTTCTAAGAGAGAGTCTATTCCATGCCCTCCTTCACTTTCCAGTGGCTGCTGGCAACCCTCGCCATCCCTTGGCTTGTAGTCACATCATTCTAATCGGTCTCTGTCTTCATGTGGCCTCTCTGTGTGTCAAATCTCCCCTTCTTTTCTCTTATAAGGACACCAGTCACTGTATTTAGGGCCCACCCTTAATCCGGAATGATCTCATCTTGAGACCCTTCATTTAAGCACCTCCGCAGAGACTCTAGTTCCAGATAAAATCACTTTCACAGGTACCAGGGGTTAAGATTTGGACATAGCTTTTGGAGGGGATACAATTCAACCCACTACAGGACTAGACGTTAAGTTTGCAGGATTGAAAGAGTAGTAAACCACAGCACCCACCCGGTGATGGTGGCTTGTTAGTCGACCCCTGCAGGGGTCCCCTGATGGGGACCGTCATTACAGGAGCCACTGGGACTGTGTAAAGGGTAGGGGTTTCAGGGTCTGGCAGATCAAGCCCTGAGACACTGGGCAGGTCTACTTCACCAAAGTGAGGCTCAGTTTCCTTATCTCTGAAATGGACACGATAAGCCCTACCTCTAGGTGTCCTCGTGAAGAGTGAAGTCCTTAAAATGCTCCGTGAAGCATCTGCTCCATCAATTGCTCCATAAACACAACTCCCTTCCTTGCCCCCACCTTCTTTTGTCTGGTGACATGAATGTAGCTGTGACCTGAAATCTGGACGCGGAGGCTGCAGTAAGGCCCCTTCGTCCCCGCCGTTAGAGCACTGCGGAGCCAGCCATAGCGGAAGTCCCGTCAGCCGAAGGTCTTCTCCGGCACCCAGCGGTCTGCAGGGCGCAGGCCTGCGTTTCCAGGGACAGGGACCTGATCTCTGGGAGCCGCTTCTGTGGAACCCACCTCACTCCACACACCCCCAGCCTTGCCAACGCCCAGAGAGGACCTCAAACCCTGAAGAGCATCTCAAGATCATCGTGAAACAACGTGAAACAAAACAGTGTCTGGGATGGGTTTCAAGGCAGCAGCCTAGGTTCCTCTGAACCCTGTGCGGGGCCTCAAACACAGCTCACAGGAAATCTGGGGGCCTCGCCACCCCACCTGGCAAGGCTGAGGCCGGAACAGCTTCTCTCGTCCTTCTGAGGGGAGCAAAGCCCCCCACCCTGCAGCGGGTCGGGAAGCCGAACCCTGTCCCGTGTAGGATGGTGCTGGTGGATCACTGATGCTGCCCCTTTTGTTCCTTGGAACACATGAGCCTTTCTTTTCATGATCGAGTTTTATGACACAAGGAAGGATTTCAGTATCTGTAGGAGGTGCTGGAATATGTAGTCTGTGTACCAGACCCAGCATTTTAATTCTTGAGCTAATAATTTAATTCTTCACCAATAATACTGCCAGCAGTAAGTTTTTGTATGTCACAGTTTGTTTTAACTCTTGTCACGAGATCTCAAAGAACACAGAGTGCATTGACTTTCGCCATCTGTGGTGGGCCAGGGAGGGGCTGGCTGACTGCTCCCCCCATACCTAGGGAAGGCTGTTTCCACTCCTCCGTGGAAGGGACCTCAGCCAGCCAGCCTTTGCTCCTGGCCGCCCCAACCCATTCTTGTTTTGGAGGCTGCTTTTTGGAGGATTCTCCCCAAACCAGTTTTTTCCAAAGGCAAAGGGCACCCTAACCCGTGAAAAGTCCAGACGTCAGTTCCCTCCACTCATCCTTCTGGCTCCGCCGGCTCTGTGTTCCTGAATCAGGCTCTTCATGATGGCAGGAAGGTCCCGCTGCCCTTCTCGTCCTTCCGCGAAGCTATGCTGAGAGGCTGGGGTATGAAAGACGACAACAGGGCTCCAGGCTTGGCTATTTAACCTCTGTGAGGCACTAAGCAACGTGCCTTCAATGTTTCATCCCAGTTAACACTTACCCCACTTTACAGATGAGGAAAAGGGGCCCCAGAGAGGTCAGGAATGGCTTCTCTGGGCTACAAAGTGGTGGAATTCCATGGCAGCCAATTAAAAGGAAAGGGGCGCTGGAGACTGAAGATCGATTCTGCTTATAGACTTGGATGATTGAGAATGGACTCAACAGGCAGATGGAAGAGGGTGGGATAGAGAAGTGTGGCCCTGCAGGGCCCACATGGCCGTGGAGGCGGAGGTAGCACCAGCTGCTGAGGCTGGGCGGGGCTTCGAGGGTTTGTCTGTCTGGCCCCACGTGGTACGAATGAGTCAGGCCAAGGCATGGCTAGACACATCACCCCGTCACAGCTCTCCAGGCATGCACGCTCCTCCCCTAGACTCGCCAATTTCTCCCTGGTCATAGCAACAAGGAACCAATGCAGGGTGGCACCATTAGTCTAGATGCCACCTAGAGTGGCTGCCCACTCCCTTATTCCTGTCCTTCCTTTGTCACCGTAATGCCCCCCTGACCCTCCTGATTGGAAATGCTCATCTTTTCAGTGATTTGGTGGGGCTGGGGCTTACCGGGAAACCTGGCCATGCATTATTCCACAGGATTACTGCATCCATCTTCTAATTCCCGGAGAGCTTTGTAATGTTGTCTTATCACTTTATTTCCCTCCCTTCCACTGGCTCTTTATTCACATGATCACAGGAGTGCGCGGCTGGGCTCGTGGCCACACCACCCCTGAGCTCTCCACCAGCTGCACACTCTCAGTTGTCCTAGATGCAGGATTCCTGGGGTTGAAACTGGCCAGAATGTTCATTCATTGCACGAACTTCACCTGGTCTGTGCTGGCCAGTGGGATTCTGAGATGAAAAACACAGTCCCTGCTCTCAGAGAGAGAAAGACACTCAAAACAGGGCTGGGGGAAAAGAGCCAGTTCTCTCTCTTTCCTCAGGGAATTTTGGAGCAACTTAATGACAGTGGAAATTCTTAAGGAGGGAATATCAATACGTGTTAGTAATTATTATTAATATTAATTATGACTGAGCCGTGGGAATATCAGAATGACTTGGTAGCAGTTCCCCATGGCAATAGAAATGCCTTTAATGGAAATGCATTTCTAGTTTGCCCTCAAATCCTCAGTCAAAATCCTAATTAGGGAAAAGAAATGCATAGTGGCGTCCATCTGGGCAAACGGAGGGCAAAACACCAGCAACACCATGACCAGGAATGGAAGCCCAGACCTGAAGGTCACTTGGGGTTTGAGACTGGGTTCTTAACAGTGTGTAATTTGCCAGTGATCATGGAAGTTCAGAGAAATGACACCTGTTCACTTGGCATAAAGTCATATTGTAGCCTTCTCAGTTGGACTAAACTCCCCAGAACAGAAAATCCCCAGTTCTGTGGTAGTTACTGCTTCCTTGGGATATGTTTTTTTTTTGTTGTTGTTGTTGTTAAAATGAGAACAGCAACAGTGGTCATGGGATTTTCTTTATTCTGACCATGAGTGATGTTCCAGCCGTCGGCAGGGAATGGGTGTCCTGGCCACAGTCTGGGCTCCCACACTCACCTCCCACCTGTCACAGCACCGCCTACATGGGTCCCACCTGCCACTGGAGTGACTGAGTCAACAGGAAGAGTCTGGGCCAAGGCAGTAGCTGGACTGGCCTGGGGGAGGGAAGAGATCCCTGTGGATGTAAGATTAGTGTCCAGATGGAGGACAATGGGACTGCAGGAAGCTTGTGAGGCTGTGGGCAATCTCATGACTCTGGGTCTGGAGTTAAAGATCTGTCCACAGAGCACTGAGTCAGCCCATACCTACTGACCGCTGATGGGTAGACATTGCTGTGCTAGGTCTGCTGGGGCCCCAGCGGGGAACCCTGTGGACCATTCCGGAGGAGCTTACAGTCAAGACGTACTAGGGAGAAAGCCCACATGGGGGAGAAGACCACTTGAGCACACCATTCCCTCTCATGAGACCACCATGTCAGACCTCTGCTTGGTCTTGCTAACGCCCCACCCCACTGCCCGCCAGTCCCCACCTCAATCCATTCGTCCTAAGCCGTCAGAGCCCTACCTAGACTGGCACTTCTCAGACTCCAAGGTGCCTACGAAAGTCCTGGGAAGCAAGTTAGAATTCAGAGTCCCTGAGAGCCTGCACGTCTACCGAGCTCCCAGAGGAGACCAAGGCTGCTGGTCAGTTGAAAAGTATCTCAAGGCCAGCAGAAGAGTTAAACGTGTGTGCTTGGGGGTACCGGCAGCGTGACCTTTGGAATGTCCCTCTACCTGGCTCTGCTGTCTCCTTCTTTGTAGGGTGTGGCTGCAGTGAAGGCCACAGGGCTCAGTGGATGAAACACGCCAGAACCAGTGTCTGGTTCTCGGTGCCGGCACGGACGGTGGCCCTTATCGCTGCTCATCCCTCCTCTGTTGCAACCCTGCAGTGCACCCACCCGTGCAGATCAAATAAGTACCTCGTGCCCCGCCCTCCCTCCTCCACACCTTTGCTTTTCCCTCGGTCTAGAATGCCCTTCTCTCCCTGGTCCACCAGCAAAGTCCTCTTCATTCTTCCAGGCTCCCAGACCTGAGCCCACCCCAAAGGGAGACTGTTCACAGGGCTAAGTAGCCCCTTGACCGTGAGCTCCAGGGGGACAGGAAATGTTTTTAGCCTCTTATATCCCAGTCTGTACATTACCTGACACATAGTAGGTTTCAATACATGATGAGTAAATGGACGAGACAGCAAATTCTTCAGCTCTTCCTTCTGTAACTTCTATGGCTCTGTGCTCTACCGGGAGAGGCTAAACCAGTATTTCTCAACCTTGACTGCACATCACCATCCCCTACAGTCTTTTTAAGAACCAGAAATGCCTGGGCCCTGCTCCAGACCTAATTGAGGCAGCATTTCAGGGAGAGAATCTCGGGCACGGGATTTTTGTAAAAGCATGAACACTCATTTATTTACTTATTTGTTTAGTGATGTGAGTATGGACTAGTTATAGTTACGTGTTTTTTTATTCAATGGCTTATAATCCATTATTGTCACTCTTTATTTTGATGCCAAAATGTCCCAGATTTAGCCTTCCATCTGGCCCCTCTATCCTTTTAACATGTCCTCATCACTCTTTGAGTAATTCCTTGCTTTCTTGTGTACAAGACTTTCCAGATTCATTTTGTGGTGTATTTCCTACAAAGCACAACAGGTGATTCTGATGCACATCTGGGTTTTGGAAGCCATCATGCCAATTAGTAACCTCAAATCACCAACAGAGTTAGTTCTGATTCTAGAGTCAGTACCTTTAGCAAAAGGCAGAGGAATATTCTTAGGCAGGAGCTAGTGAAGGAAGCTCAATGTTCCCTAAGATTCCCAGGCAGCATCCCTGAGGATGGCTGGCTCACCACAGAGGCACAGATGACTCAGGCAAGCTACATGGCAAAGGTTCCCAGGTGCCACCTGCCCAGCCAGTTACAGATGGCAAATGCCTAGAAGTGCCCAAGGCAACAACTGAGGGAAGCAGGAAGGAGGTGATACAGAGAAGGACTTTCTGGGAGGAATGTGTTTCTCAACAGGTAGAGAGAAGTCGTATTAACTTCACCTGTCTGCATGGGGCAATAATGGTCATGTGGTTTGGGTCCTGCCCTCTGAGGAATCAGCCCCAGGAAGTTCCCAGGGATGGAAAAGGCTGGCAGCTCCCATCAAGAAACCCTACAGGGTATTCCTTTGAAGGAGACCAGGTATCACAAATGCCTTGCACTAAACAGGACTTCTCTTCCCAAGAATGCCAAGCACTTTCACAGATGGCTCATTTGTTTTCAAATAATTTTTAACGTAAAAACATTTGTACAGGGCTTCCCTGGTGGTGCAGTGGTTGAGAGTCCGCCTGCCGATGCAGGGGACACGGGTTCGTGCCCCGGTCCGGGAAGATCCCACATGCCGCGGAGCGGCTAGGCCCGTGAGCCATGGCTGCCGAGCCTGAGCGTCTGGAGCCTGTGCTCCGCAACGGGAGAGGCCACAACGGTGAGAGACCCGCGTACCGCAAAAAAAAAAAAAAAAAAAACAAAAAACATTTGTACAACCTGAACAGAGATGAAAAAATGTTGTAAAAAAGACTCACAATTCTGTACTGCCTTGACAAGTTTTCTGTAAATCTAAAATTATGCCACCATGAGTTTTTTGAAAAGACTCACGATTTACAACATCGTGGTAAACAGTAATGCCCTTACCCACAGAGGTTCACATCCTGGTTCCCTGAACCTGTGACTATATTACCTTCCATAGCAAAAGGGACTTTGCAGATACTTAGAGTAAGGTAAGCATCTTGAGGTGGAAAGTTTATCTAGAATCATCTGGGTGGGCCTGCCTGTTGTAATCACAAGAAACCTTATAAGGGGGCAGAGATGTGACAACGGAGGCAGAGGTGAGGAGGAGGGTGGGGGAGAGAGAGAGGGACTCGAATATGCTACCCTGCTGACTTTGAAGATGGAGGAAGGGACCACAAGCTCATTTATAGAAACCGGAAAAGTAAGGAAGCAAATTCTTTCTAGAGCCTCCAGAAAGAGTGCAGCCCCACTGACACCTTGATTTTAAGAACCATTTCAGACTTCTGACTTCCAAAACTGTGAGGGAATAAATTTGTGTTGTTGGCCTAAAACAACACAAATTTATATGTGATTTATTGTAGCAGCAATAGGAAACTAAGACACTAATTCAAAAATTCTTTTGTGACATTCTCTACTTTCCTGTTGTGTCAACCAGCTTGCTTTTCAGCCATAATCTCTTCACTTTTCCATGTCACATTTTATAAACCCTTCCCATGAAAATGCAGCTGTAACCAAAAATATTCTTTCCACTTCCTTCACCACAATCTGAGCCCCCACCACCCACCTTTCTGTGGTCTTACTGCTGCTGTTCTGCACCAATAAGGCTTGTTTGCTTGACGTTTCCTACTCAACAGTAGCCTCATGCTCTTTTTAATACCTCTGGAATTTAATTGAGCATCTATTACTATCCTTTTCTTGAATGCATATACAAATGGGCATTCAGGTGTGCAGGTGCCATAAACCTTCCCATATGCAGACTATCAGCCGTCCGCAAGATATTCCTCTAGAGGTGGAGCATGGATTTCCCCCACCCGCTTGCAGTAAGCCACCGTCCTCTGCCGTGGGCAAATGTTCCCCGAAATGAAATTACTGGCAGCCCAAAGTTAACCTGGAAAATGATTCATAGCTCAAAATCCACTTCTCCCTTTCACACATGGCCACCTGGAAGCTGCAGTAGTGACAGTGGTATGTCCAGAGCACCTGGCAGCAATACCCAGGTAAAGCCACCAGGTAGGCACTCAGTGTCATGTTGCTTGCATTCTCATGTCATCCACAGATGACCCAACTTCCCACCTACCCATCACAGGCCCAGAGACTTCCCTGCCCAGGAGAGGAATGGGCTTTAAAAGTAAGCAAATCTCTATGCAGAATAGCCCTGATTAAATTACAGTCCTGTGGCCAATCTCATGCCACAGAATAAATTATCAAATCATTACCTTCAGCATGAATGCACCAAGGACAAATAAATGTAGTTTCTCCCATATTTACTTCTAAGCTCATTGCACTAATGGCTGGTGAAACCTTAGCCCAATGTGGCTGTGGGAAACGTTTCAGTCCCTTTCCGCTGACAGCTTCTTCTTTCATTCTCTATTGATCCGCTGTGCCCACACGCTTCCTTGTCACCCTCTAGTCTTCCCTGGATGGCTCACCCTTTTCCACAGGGCTTCAAATCTAATAGGACAGGGGGCTCTTTCTCTCTGGTTATAATTGCTCAAAGTCCATGCTTTACGGGCCCCGAGTTCAGGAGCCCTAGCTCTCCTGGTTGCTACATGCTACTGCACACGTCCGTGCCGCAGTGGTTGCTGAGATGTGAGTTCTGAGAGGCTGGCTGCCCAGAACCCTGAGACGGCTTCATGCTCTGAGAGGCTCACCCACCCTGACCTCCTCATCTGTCTGAATTGTGCTGTGTCTCTGGGAAGAATTTTCCCGGCTTTAGATTTGTGTCGGTAAAAACTTCCAGGCTGAGTACAACCTGGAAAATGTCCTTTGGAGAAGAGATCATCCATTTTGTGCTGCTGCCTGTATGTGGACATCAAGCCTGCCCTGGTTGCAGCAAGGTGGGGTGTCACTGTTTTCACTGTTCCATGCCTGGACCCAAGTGGACCACACGAGAGACTTTATAAAGTTTCAGTGAAATGAACCAGACTGATCTACTTCTTGGACAGGAAATCTACCTTAGGTATCTGGTTACCCTGAGAGCCCTTTGTTATCAAGAGAAGGTTTTTAATTCAGGCAGTACTGAAGGAAGAGGAAGCAATGTTTTCCAAAATAGAAGAAATCTGAGGGGTTTTCAAGTAGGTAAGATCTACTTACAGGAAGCCTTTCTTCCCATTTGGATTTATTCTAAAGGAATTAGGGTGGAGAGGAAGCGGGAAGGATTAGAAAAATCCACACCCTGAGGTCTAAGCCCATACCACACCTGGTTCAAAATCTGCGGAGTCCCTCCTCATGGGGGAGGTTGCATGAGGGGTGTCGTGCAGGGCTGGGCTGGGTCTGCTCAGGCAGGCCAGGCAAGGCTCCCGTCCCGTGGAGGAAGACGGGTGCTTCCAGGAAGCAGGAGAGTGGCGGGGGCTTTGGTAATGGCCATTGCACCCGGAGATCTCTATCTGCCTTTGGTGAAGCCAGGAGTCTCCTCCTCAGGACTGTTAACTGTGTCTGACATCCAGTGGGGGCCCAGGCTGGACGGAACAAGGCCCAGGAATTCTGTGCTCGCTGGAAAGTGGGCCGCGCCTGCCATTTAAGGGCAGGAGTTGCTCTCCCATGAGCTTGCTCTTGGCTGGCAGCCCGTGATGGTGACCCCAAGGTACCTGATCTGACCAGAGGCTCAGCACCTGCAAGTTGGACGGGCCACATTCTCTAAGGGCCTTAACCTGACCACCTTCCAAAACATACCTTTGCAAACCAGAGCACCTGGGAGAGGAAGCGCCCCCAGGAAATATTCCACCCTCTCCCCTGGACCCCAGCAGGGCCAGGCTGCA
This sequence comes from Orcinus orca, assembly GCF_937001465.1. Lineage (NCBI taxonomy): Eukaryota > Metazoa > Chordata > Mammalia > Artiodactyla > Delphinidae > Orcinus > Orcinus orca. The sequence continues at coordinate 41,320,656 of NC_064567.1, read as the reverse complement.
CGGGGACTACGTGGGCATCCAGTCCCCGTGGCCCCAGAGCACGGAAGGACCTGGATGCCGAGGAGCTGCAGCTCTGGATAAGCAGCTGAGTGTCTAGGCGGGGAGCCTGGAGCCATCACGGCCCCACTACCAGGACATCCGCGGTCAGCCAGGGCCTGCTGAAAGCACGGGATGTGAACCCCGGGGCCTCCTGGAGCCCCCGTGAGGCAACCTCTGACACAGCCCCACCACCTGCACCGACCACCTGAGCCAGGTCAACGAGCATCGGACACAATCACCCAAGGTCTTCTCACCAGCTGGCTGCTTCCCACATCATGACCCCGTCCTGGTGGTGGTAACTATCCCTCAGCAAAGACATCCTCTACCCTCCCTCCCCGACCCCAAAGCCCACTACTCTAGCCACCATGGCCTCCTTATTCATCAGTAACAGCCTTCCTTAGCTGCTTTATGGCCAGTCTCAGCTCAGATTTGTCTGTTGGTGTTGGAGGGCATTGTCCGAAGCCCTACACCTCTATCCAGGCCTTGTACTCCACTCACAGGCCCCTAACCCAGTGAGACTGTCATGCAGGCCCCAGGAAAACTTCGATAGGGTTTCAGACACAGCTATGATATGATTGGTTTACCCGCCACATATAGTAGTTTTCACTGCCTTTCAACCCAAAATACTCCTTTTCACAGAAATTGCCGTTTCTCTGCTGCTACTTCCACTCTCTCCCTGATGCCCCAGCCATATCTGGGGGAACTATGTTTAGCAGAAAGAACAGAGATACCCACCGGGCTTCCCGGGCCAGCAGACAGAGCCAGGCCCCAGGGGAAACAGCTCTCTGGCCCTCACCTGGCCACCTATGAGCCAATGGCCAGCCCTCAAGCTGGGAGACCAAGAAGTGAGGCCCTTCAAGAGAGAGACTTTGAAACGTGTGGCCTTCTGACGCAGACTTCCGCCCTCTGTGCCTAACTCCTCTTCCACTGTTCCCTGCTTCACCCTGCAACCCCCAGACCCATCAGATAACTGGGGGCAGGAACTGGGGGGGAGGGGCTGGGCCTTCCACGGTACCTCCGTCAAGTTTAACCTTGACCCCAGGATTGGAGGAACCTGGGAAATTCCCACATCCAAATTATATTGTGACCTGCCGCGGGCAAACCGAGGGAGCCCAACGCCCCTCCTGCGGCAGTCTCCGCACTGCTGAGCCTCAGGACAAGCCTGCCCACGCCAGGCCCCCGCACCACATGGCTCTGAATGGGAGAGCGGGGCGCAGGTACCGGTGCTTTTTAAAAGCTCCCCAGGTGATTTAAAGAGCTGCCTGTACTGAGAAGCCAGAGAGAGTCTGGGGAGAGGCGAAGATGTCCCATCGTGGCTGAGGGGCCAGGGGCTCTACTGAGAAGCACTCAGGCCAGGCCCCCTCCTCACACGGTTCAGCTCCCCCAGCCCCATCCTCACGCTCTGCTTTGAGCCCCCCTCCAGGCTGACAACGCTTGTTCCCACTCTGTGCCTCCTGTCTGCTCCCTTCACATTGATGAGCTGGCTGAAGGGTCTGCCTGCTTGTTCTCGTCCTCCTCTGGTTTGAGATGTGACTTAGCACGTTTGCACACCTGGGCTCACGCCCGACCACCTCCCACCACAGCCCCTGGCCCAGCCCAGGTTCCCAGGCTCCCGCGCTGCAGCTCCTTCCCTGCTCTGAGCGCCCACCTGCTCATCAGGAGACTGGGCAGTTTCCCGCAGAACCTCAAGGACATCCTGATGAATCTGCAAGGCCTAGAAGATGAGAAGAAAGCAAAGGATGTCAGTTGAATGAAAAAAATGAATGTAAATTCAAAAGCCTCATTTTAATCATTCATTTTCTCTGGCTCCGTGACCCAAACTCTTTCCGAATGTGCTATCAAGCTGCTAAAATGATTGATTTGTGCTTCCCAGAGATGTGCAGCCAAGAAGGGAAGAAGAACTGAAGCAGGAGCTGGCGGCACACAGCAGCTGGGGGCTGATCGGCTGGGCTGTAATCTTTCTGGATTAAAAGCCAAAAGTTTGAAAATACAGGTTATGGAGTGACTGTGGAGTTAGCTGTAGGTTTCTGTCCTGGTCCTAGCTTTTGTTCTGAGTGATGGTTTTTCAGTCCTTATTGCATTAAAGAATAAAACAAAAAGCCTAAGGAAGTAACAGGAGGCCAGACGTGGACCAACAACAACAGAGTGGCATGAACAAAGGATGGTGATTAATCCCTAATCCAGTTCTGTGTACCTGAGGTCCAGGAAATAGAACGCAGGAGTATATCACACCGGCTCAGTGTCTCCAGCGGCTACAGCAGGCCTCTGTTGAGGGGAGGGGAGTCGGGCTGCAACACTTCCTCCCGTTGGATGTTGGACACCATCATGGCATCCAGAGGGGAGCTGGCAGGGGGTCAGTCCGAGCAGAGCTTCTGTGTCTAGTGAGAGGCTGCAACCTGCACCTGTGTGAGTCAACAGGTCCTGTTTCTGACACCCCCAGAAAAGGGAGTGTCAGCCTTTGCCTGTGAGAACCTGGGCATGGGCCTAGAGGCCTGAGCGACTGGCCCTTTGGAAGTTTGCCTGGGTTTGCAGGGCCAGGGAATGGGGAAGGGGTGCCAGGAAGACGTGTTCAGACCTCCTGTCAGTCCGCTCCTCACAGGGTTCCACCCCTGGGACGCTCCAGGCCACGCAGTTATGACATCTCATTATCTCCTCCCGACCGGGAGCCAGGTTTTGTGGAGCCCAGAGAGTATACAATTTGGGGAGCCTTTTCAGAAAATGAACACAAATTTACTGACGCAAAAAGCAGATACCAATACAAAAGCAGATACTTACCTAGAACGGCGGGCTACCTAGCTATTTCGCTTTGTTCTCGTCACAGTACGTTTGGCTCCAGGTGTAGGTATCATCACTCCCATTTTGAAGGTCATGAGACTGAGGCCCAGATTGGTGAAGTGACTTGCCCAAGGTCAAACGTCAGGCAATGAGTTAACTAGGATTACAACCCAGATCAGTTGCATGTGACCCAACTGGGTGGTAACTTCCAATAACCTCTGATGGTGCTGGTGATAGAGATGCCACTGTTCTAGAAAGACTGGTTATCTAATTTGCTTCCTAAACTGATTTATGCCATCAGCCAATTCGGTTGTGTTTATCCAGGGCATATTTTGTGCCCGTGCAGGGCAGGGCCCTGGGAAGAGAGCGGTAATGGAGACAAACATAGGCCCTACTCCCCAGGAGGTGAATAGAGAATGAATCCCACTACCACCAGCACCTCTGGCCATTGAGCACTGGTGTGGGAAAGAAGGTCATAGGGCAAAACAGATATATTGTATTTTACCTGCTGGTCCCAAAGGCCTCAGGGGAGGAACCACACGTGTTTAGGAAAATAACTCGATAAGCCTTTGGAAGTGGAAGATGAGAGCCTGTGGGCTCGAGTTGGAAGAATACTATGAAGCGGTAGCTGCAGTACTTTAGGTTAGGAACCAGGACACTGGCGGGGGCCAGAAAGGAGGAGGGAGAGAAAGAGGAGGTAGAAATGTCAGAAAGACTCAAAAAACCCAACAACCAGGTTATCTGTACCATTGTGTTTTTACAATCTCCACATCCCCAAAGTTTCAGTAAAGCTGGACCACACACATGGCCTTGAGAGAATGGTGAGTGTGAGTGTGAGAGTGAGGAAGTGTGTGAGTATGTAAAAGTGTGTGTGTGTGTGTGTGTGTGTCTGTCTGTCTGAAGCTGAGTTGCACACCTGGATTAGATTAAAAACCTAATGGAGGCAAGTATAACGGAGTAGAAACAAGAAATCTGATGCCTGGGGCTTTACTGGAAATCCTCCATTGGCATTGGATGGGTGGGGGTGTGAGATCATCTCTAGATCTGGAGGGCAGACAGGTCCTATCTGGCATCTGTGTTGTAAAAGGAAAGTAGCACTATTGAGCCCTCTGTGCACCAAGTCCCATGGCTCTGCCACACACACTGTCTCATGTAGTCTTCCCCCAGTCATAAAAGATGGTATGTCTATCCTCGCTTTGTAGATAAAGAACTCAAAGCTCAGACAGATTAAACAACTTGCTGAGAGCAATAAAAACTATTAAGAACAGATTCATCTGATGTCACAGCCCTTCCTGATTCCATGGCCTCCTCAGCCTGGCTGTGGTATTCCTTTCACTTTGGTCCATTTCTAGACCCATTCGTCCCAGGTTTCATCGTGAGGTCTAACAGAACACTGGACGTGGACAAGTCCAAGGCAATCAGCTGACAGTCTCCAGGTCCCTGCAAGACAAGTGCCCCGCTGTTTCCTCCCAGCTTCTCCTCTTCCTTCCCTCCCACCCCTTTCTCTGTTAGGATCCTCATGGAAGCCAGTGGAATATTACTGACCCAGTCACCTGCTCCCATCTCTTAAGTGGGGACAGTACTCCTCCCCACTGCCCAGGTTGTTCCTGAACTGTTGACCAAATGTGTGGAAGCTACTTTGAAGTGTGACCTCTCATTAAGTGAAAATCCTAGCAGCAAACACATATTACCTCTGTGGGTGTGTGCCTCTTCATAGAAATTGAGAGAAAAACATTTTAAAGGAGTTGTTTAAATAGATGAGGTCTTTCAAAACTTGACTGCAGGTAAAGTACTGGGTCATGCCAACTAATTTTATTTATTGATTGATTTATATAAATTTGTTTTTATAAATTTATTTATTTTTATAAATTTATTTATTTATTTTTATAAATGTATTTATTTTTGGCTGCATTGGGTCTTCGTTGCTGTGTGCGGGCTTTCTCTAGTTGTGGCCAGCGGGGGCTACTCTTCATTGCAGTACACGGGCTTCTCATTGCAGTGGCTTCTCCTTGTTGCAGACAGTGGGCTCTAGGCACACAGGCTTCAGTAGTTGCGGCACGCGGGCTCAGTAGTTGTGGCTTGCGGGTTCTAGAGCACAGGCTCGGTAGTTGTGGCGCACGGGGTTAGTCGTTCCATGGCATGAGGGATCTTCCCAAACCAGGGCTCGAACCCCTGTCCCCTGCATTGGCAGGCGGGTTCTTAACCACTGCGCCACCAGGGAGGTCCCCATGCCAACTAATTTTAACCTGTTGGCTAGCTGACTGCCACTAAGACACAGTCGCTTAGTTTTTTCTTGGTGAAGTGTTAAATAGCTGTCAAGTCAGCTCTTGGGTGATAACAAGTGTCCAATTATCACTCAGAATGGAGTCTGGTCCCAGGGGCCTGCCTGTCCTTGGAGATTCGAGGAGAACTCCATGTGCGGGTACAGCTAGGCCCGCACATCTAGGAGAAACAAGTAAAAGTGGTTATGTACTGACTGCCTCTTACGTGCCAGCCACCAGGCAAAGCGTGCTGCATCCGTAACCTTATGGATTAGCTGCCTGGCAGAGCAGGCACCACTGTTATCCCCCTTTTACAGAAGAGGAAAGTAATGCCGTGGTCACCAGCTTATAGGCGTCTGGGCTCATATTTAGGGCTCGTCACAAGCAATCCCAATCCAGTTATCCAGTTCTTCCCCAAATAGGGGCGGGATATTCTTCCCTGCCCCCGATGTTGGTAACATGTGTCCCTTCCAGGTGGAAGTGGTTTCCTCATCTGCAGTTGAGAAGAAATAGTATCTATCCCATAACCTGCTGGGAGGATTAAATGTAGTAATATATAGGCAATAATGTATATAAAAATATAGCATAGGGTATGGCACATAGTAAGGGCTTAAGAATGTTAGCTGTTATTATCTTCATGATGATGATTACATGATGCTGTTCCTTAAGAATTTTCAGCATCTTCTTGTTACGTATTAAGTCATGGCCAAATGTCTCAGCCAGGCATTCCAGTTGTCACTTCCTTCCTGATGTTTCTGTCATGGCTCAGGAAGCTCTGAGGCAGGCCGCCTTACTTAGCACCTGAACTGTTTGAGGGATGCTAGGAAGCTGAAGAAAGGAGCCTGCCCTGAGGAGATGGGGCTGCTTCAAGTAGCCCAGCCTCAGGAGTGCTCTATTAGGACAGCAGCTGCCTCAGCCAAAACCTGATGGGGCCAGAAGCCCAGGCCAGCGGGAAGAGCACAGCTGTTGGGGGCTGTATGAAGGCAGTCCTGGGAGTTAGTGTTGGACATCGTGCCCGTCGTTGAAGACAAGGTTTCCCTACTGTTTATAGCATTGGACAAAAAATGTATATTTGGGTTCTTGTTCTGGGCAAGATGCAGAAAGCACACTTCAGCATGCCTCTCCCACTGAATGCGACAATAAATGTCAGACAGAATGCGTGGAGCAGCTATTGGAGGACAATGAAAAGTAAACAGGAGGAGGTGGATTAGGGAAGGAGAACAGAATTTGAGGTACCACCAAACCCACTGTGAGTCTCCCATTTTTACCCCCCTGGGATCATCTGGCCTAGATTCACAGGCAGTCTGAAAACTGGACATGAGCACCAGATGCAAACAGAAAAGGCTGCAAAAGGAACCCTTGCTGTCTGGTCTAAGGAATGAGAAAAGGGGCTCCTAAGTGTCAGAGAAAGTGAGGAAAGCCCCTGGTTGGTTTTTTTTTCCATCCTCCCACCCTGACCCCCAGCTAATCCCATGGCAGCAGCAGTGATTGCAATGGGGGCGGCAGCCAGGCAGGTACCTAAAACTTTGAGAGAGGAAAACCTTCCCTCTGACTAGAGACGTTATGGTCCCAAGAAGGTAGGACAAAATCCCACTGCTTTTTTTTCTCCCTGTCCTTCCACTGCTTGGCCCATACTCAGACACACTCAGGGGAAGTGCACAGCTGAGCAGGGAAGCTAAATCCCCAGCTTATAGACCAGAGGGCCACATGGGAGCTGAAAATGTCAGAATGATCTCAGAAAAGAGAGAGCTTAAGAGAGAAGTCCCATGTGAGCTCCTGGGCTTATTTCTAAGCTCTGTGAGTTATGAGAACTGAACTGTGGATTAGAGAATCACCCAGACTCCCAAATGGCCACTGGGTAGCACATAAAGAACAGATCCAAGTAGCACTGCAAAGTCGTTGAAAACTGAACTGAAGTTGAAACCACAGTCCACAGAAGGTGGGTCAGGACCTGAGGCTGGATCGTAACCGTTATCAATTACCTGCTAAAATAAAACAAAACAGAATTCAACATTCTCTTTAGGATTTAAATAAAACATAGAGTCTCAGAATATAATATTCAAATGTCTAGGATATAGTCAAAACTACTCAGCATATGAAGAACCAGAAAAATATCAACTTCTAAGGGAAAGGGCAATCAAGAGATGACACAGACATTGAAATTACTAGATAAAGATGCTAAAGCAGCTATTATAATTATGCTCCAAGAAGTAAGAGTGAGTTCTCTTGAAATGAATGGAAAGATAAAAAATTTAAGCAAAGAGATTGAATGAAGAACTAAATAGAAATTTGGGGGAACTGAAAAATACAATAACTGAAATAAAACATTCACGATAGAATCAATAGCAAAATAGAGGGGAGTCAGTGAACTTGAAGACAGATCAATGGGGATTATCCAATCTGAACAAAGAGAAAAAAATTGAAAAAAAAACAATGAACAGAGCCTTGGGGACATGAGGAACAATACCCAAAAGTCTAACATTCATATTATCAGAGTCTCAGAAGGAGAGGGAAAAGAGTATGGTGCAAACATTTTATTTGAAGAAATAATGGGTAAAAACTTCTCACATTTGGTGAAAGACATAAACTTACAGATTCAAAAAGCTCAGTAGGGGCTTCCCTGGTGGCGCAGTGGTTGAGAATCTTCCTGCTAATGCAGGGGACATGGGTTCGAGCCCCGGTCTGGGAAGATCCCACATGCCGCAGAGCAACTGAGCCCATGAGCCACAACTACTGAGCCTGTGCGTCTGGAGCCTGTGCTCCACAACAAGAGAGGCCGCGATAGTGAGAGGCCCGCGCATCGCAATGAAAAGTGGCCCCCCGCTTGCCACAATTAGAGAAAGCCCTCCCGCAGAAACGAAGACCCCACACAGCAAAAATAAATAAATAAATAAATTTTTTAAAAAGTCTCCATTCTTTATTTTTTTTTTAAAAAAAGCTCAGTGAACCTCAAATAATATAAACCCAAAGGAATCCATGTCCAGACACATCATAATCAAATGGCTAAAAACTAAGACAAAGAAAAAAATCTTAAAAGCAGCCAGAGAAAATGGTGCTTTATTATGCTCTATAGAGAAATGCTGATTGGAATCACTGTGAATTTCTCATATAAAACAATGGAGGTGAGAAGGAAATGGAATAACATTTTAAAAATGCTGGCAGAAAAACTGTCAACCAGAATTCTTTATCTGGTAAAAACATTTTTTCAGGAATGAAGATGGAATAAAAATATTCTCAGTGAAGGAAAACTGAGAGAATCCTTTACCATTAGATATGCTCTAAAATAAATACTGAGGGAATGCTTTCCCCCTGAGACTGGGAACAAGGCAAGGATGTTCTGGGGAAAAAAAATGATGGTGATGGGGAATAAATCCGTGGTTGCCAGAGATTAGGGTGTGATTGCAAATGAGGAACACAGGGAGTTTTGTGTGTGATGGACTGTTCTGTATCCTGTTGTGGTGATGGCATTAAACTATATATATGTGAAAACTCAGAACTGTTACATCCAAAAAGAAAAAAGAGAAGGAACCTGGAAAAAGAACTGGGGTGGGGCTGGGACAGACAAAAGGAGAATGAACTGAAGATCCCTCTCACCTCCACAAAACTCATTCAAATCCATCCACCAAAGTTCTGAAGACACCTCAGCCACCCAAGAAAATCCTGCCCCTGAATTCCCATAAATTAGGCTCTTCCTTTTCCTATTACAAGAGATAAGCCCAGACTCAAGAGCAAGGAATGCAACGCTTCTCATTCAGTTTTTCAAAAATGAGTTCTGGAGCAGGTACTGTGTGTTCAGGAGCCAGGGGTACAGATATGAATAACAAGGGTTTAGCTCCCTACCCTTGTGAACTAAAGTCTAACAGGATAGGAAGCAGAGCACAGAAAATAAAAACATAAATCAAGTGGTGATGGTGCCAAACAGGGACTAAACCAAGTTCTGGGATTCTGGAATGGGATTCTGGGACACGTCCACTCTTCACTTACTAGGGGGCTGCTGTGGGCAAGGATTTAACCACTCCATGCCTCGGTTACCTCATTTGTAAAGTGAGGGTAACAATAGTAGCTACCTCCTGAGGGTGTGAGAATTCTGCAAAATAATGTGTATTCCATAGGATTACTGTACCACTTGAACATTGTAGGTGATCAGTAAATGTTAGCTACTCTAATTATTAGTAGTTTCAGAAGAACTGTACTTAGAGTTGCTTCAAGCTTCAGCGAAGTCTACTGAGCAGGTAGGAATTCCTCTCTTCTCCGCCCCACTTGCTTCATACTCCCTTCCCACGTATCAAGGGATTAGAGATTTCAGGAACTCTTAGGCTCATTTGCCTCTGCAGGCTCCCTGCTAAGGCGGCCTCTTCGTTAAAGGAATATAACCCTTTAGAAGCACTGTCCTCTCCATGGGGAGTGTAGAAAGCTCCTGGGATCAGAAAAAGCTGGGTTTGAAGGCTGGCTCTGCTGTGTGACCATGGGCAAGTGGCTTAACTTCTCTGAGCCTCATTTTTCCAATCCATAAAGTGTGACTAATCACACATGCTATTCAGAGTTGAGATAAGGTCAGCAAAGAACGTTTCATTAGGGTAGCTATTTTTGTTATTCAGAATCTAGGCAAAGGTTTATTCTGGGAATTGAATTAAGCAAGCCATTGGAGCGAGCAGGATGCAGAGCCCTGGCGTGGAAGTAATTGATGGGAAGACAACCCCACCTCCATCCTGTCACTGTGCAAGACAGTGGGGTCCCCAGTCATGGGGTTACTGAGGGGTCAGAGCAGAAAGGACCAGTAAATATTAGTGGCCTGACCGCCTCATTTTCAGACAGGAAGGTGGACAGCAGTGACTTGCCCCAGGCCACAGGGTCCCTTGAAAGCTCAGCTGGGTCCCCTAAGTTTGGGGGTGTCACTGGACTTCTGTAAACACATGTGACTCCCCCACCAACAGTTACCGTGACTCGGGAAGGGGCCAACGGCCACCTCAATGATGGGTGAGCAGGGAGGGTGACAGTGGGCAAGCGCGGCCTGGACACAGCTGAGAAAAAAGTCAAAGCCAACCATGAGGACGGTCCCTTCCAGCAATAGGTTTCTTGTGCTCTTTGCCATTTTATCACCATTTTGTGGGAGCTTGCTATATATGGACTGAGTCCTTTGCCATATTGTATGTTTGTTTACATGTGTACATGTGTGTGTACATACACACATGCATCTGTATATGCATACAGGCACGCATGCATGTATATATATATTATATATAACATATATAAATATAAAGTATTTTCCTGCAGTCTAAAGCTTGTTTTTTATTTTCCTAAGCATGCTACTTAATGAGAAGTTTTTAATATTGATGGAATACAATTTACTGCTTGTTTCTTTCATATTTAGTGCTTTTTGTCCAGTCTTAAAAACTGCCTCCCCCTAAGTAGAGCATATTTTTCTGCTATGTTTTCTTCTAGAAGCTTTCTAGTTTTAGCTTTTACCTTAAGATCTGTCATGCATCTTGAATTCCTTGTTTGTGTGTGGTATGGAGTAGGGGGTCAAGGTTCTTTTTTTCCACGCGATACCCAGTTGCTCCAGCACCGTCGGTTGAAAAGACGTTCCCTTCCCCATGCGGGTACACTGACTGCACTGGGGGTCTATTTCAGAACTCTCTATCCTCTTCCGTTCGTGTGCTCAGCCGTCCTTACATCAACACCACACTGTCCTGGTTACTGTAGCTTTACAGGAAAGCTGGGAATCAGGGAGTGTTAAGGTCTGCAACTCTGACTTATGAATGTCTTGACAAATCTAGGTTCTTTGTATTTCTACATAAATTTTAGAATCAGCATGTCACTTTCTACAAAGTCTTCTGGAACTTTAATACTACACTGATTTTTTTTAGAGCAGTTTTAAGTTTACATAGAAAATGAACAGGAAGTACAGAGTCCTCATATACCCTCCCTCATCCGGTTTCCCCTATTATTAACATGGTGCAATAATGTGGTGCTCTTGTTAAAACTGATGAACCAGTGTGGATGCACTATAATTAAAGTCCATAGTTTACACAGGGTTTGCTCTGTGTGTTCTGTAGTTCCACGGGTCTTGACAGATGCCTAATATCATATATCTACCATTAGGGAATCATGCATACTAGTCTCATTACCCTAAAAATTCTCTCTCTCCTCCTGTTCATCCCTCCGGAGTCCCAACTGCTGGCAATCACTGATCATTTTATGGCCTCTATCGTTTTGCCTTTTCCAGAATGTCGTATGACTGGACTCATACAACATGCAAACTTTTCAGATTGATTTCTTTAACTTAGCATTATGCATTTAAGTTTTTTCCATGTTTTTCAGTGGCTCAAAACCTCATTTCTTTTTACTACTGAATAAAATTGCATTGTATGGATGTACCACAGTTTGTTTATTCACCTAAGGACACAACCAAAGGACATTTTGGTTGCATCCAAGTTTTGGCAATTAAGAGTAAAGCTGCTGTAACCATCTGTGTTCAGGTTTTTCTGTGGATATGTTTTCAACATATTTGAGTGACTACATTACGTCACTCCTTCCCTCCTGTAATCCTTCTGTGATGAGGAAAAAATGTTTTAAGAAAAGCAGGAAAATTTCTTTTAGAGGAAAAAGTCTTTGTTGAGCACAATTCCTTTATGACTGGGAATGGACAGCCTGGGGACATTGCTAGTTGGGCTAGAAGTAGAGAAACCACATATTTTATTATCCAAACCAGGACACTTTGGAGGGTAAGAGGGGTACTATTAACTTCACTGGCACAACAGGTATAACCTGTTTTATTCCCTTTAAACCTAAGTATACGCTCCTCCTTTTAGAAATGAAGCCAAGAGGTAGCTAAACTTCTGTGCATTAAAGCAAACAGCAAACGAAACCACAACAGGATGGCTAAATTTAAAATGACTGACCATACCAAATGCTGGTGATGATGTGGAGTAATTGACACTCTCATACGTTGCTGGTGGGAGTGTGGGAAGGTACAACCCAACCACTCCATTCCTAGATATTTACCAAAGAGAAATGAAAGCATGAAACTCCAAGTCTTACACATGAATTTTAATAGGAGCTTTATTTGTTAAAGCCAAAACCAGAAACAACCTAAATCCATCAATAGACGAACGGATAAATTGCGGTATATCCGTACAATGGAATACTACTCAGCCATAAAGACATATAAACTCTTAATGCACACGATATTGAGGAATCTCAAAATCATTATACCGAATGAAAGAAGCTGGGGGGGGGGAAGTAACATATTGGATGATTCCAGTTATACAAAACTCTAGGACATACAAGCTAATCTATATAGAGAGAAAGAAGATCAGCAGTTTCTTGGGGATGGGATGGAGGGAGGAATGGATTACAAAGGGCACAAAGAAACTTTAAGGGGTGATGAAAATGCTTGAGGGGTCATGGTTTTATGTGTGTGTATATGTCAAAACTGATAGAATGGGACTCTTTAAATATGTGCAGTTTAGTGTACTCCAATTTTACCTCAATAAGGTTGGAAAACTTCCTAAAAATAAAAAGTAAAATAAAAAGGAATGCTCTTAAAGACCTTTAAAAAAATGAGAGATTTTGGGGGGCAGTTTATCATTGGAGTCAGTGAACCAAGGTGGAGAGTAGAAGATTGAGGGGGAGGAAGGGGATGCAAGAAGTTGAGTCTGGAGATAACAGAAGAGAAAACCAGTGAACATTCCCCAGTTAGGGTTGGGGCCTCAGGAGAGGGAGTACCAGGCTTTAAGACTAATGATGTCTGACAGTCACTTTTATCTGCTGTGCTGTCACCCACACTTATACCCTGAATCTATAATTAGAAATGTAATGGCCTTGGATGAGCGTTGCTTTGCGGAAATAAAGGAACTGGGTCTCTCTGTGTGGATTCATGATAGTGAGAAAGGGACAGCTAAAATAGGCAAGATGGGAGAAAGATCCAGGATTCACTGGAAACAGAAAATCACAGTCTGAGGTGACCTGGTGAAATGTCTGACTTTCAAGAATTCCCATTGAGATTTGGAATGTGGCCGGGATCCCACAGGGAAAAGCTCTCAAAGGACAGGAGGTTATAAGGCCTGGCTGACGTCTGTGCTACATGAGTGTGTCAAAGGGCAGGGGTCACATCATTCTAGCTGATGCCACATCCTGCAGCCACTGCTCCCTACGGCTGAGTTCTCACCTGGGGCCTTGGTCTGAAGGAAAAGGTCACTGGCCTTCTGCTTCTTTGTCAGCAGTCAAAGGTAAATGGCAATTCAGGGGAAGGGAGAGGTGATGGAAGGTAAGAAGTGAAAGTGGTTTTCAGTTTCAATATCCATGGTGCTGGCACTGTAGAGATATTGTGATGAGTGTGATTGTCCTTGCCGATGACCTTGAGGAGCCTGTTTTCCCTTATATGGGTCTCTTCCTCAGCAGAGATGGCCAAGAGGCCCTGTAGTATGTTGGACTTACTGCCAACAATATTAGCTTACTAAATTAAAGTAGAAAAAAGGAAATAAAGAAAAAAGAAAAAATGAGAAAAACAGTAAAAAAAGAAAAAGAAAGAAAAAGCACAAGGTGATAAAAAATAAAATAATAAAGCAAAAATAAAAATTGGAAAAAGACTAAACAAAGAAAAATTTAAAAGTAAAATAAAAAGAAAAATTAAAAATAAGAAAAAGAAAAGAATAAGAAAAAATGAGAAAGGGGTAAAAAGTAGAGGAAGAAAAAGTAAAAATAACAAGCACAATAGATTGTGATATAAGAAGAAATATATATTTGGTTTTCATCCCAAGTTCCTGGCACAGAGCTGCTACAATCTTAGTAATTTCCTGAGTGATGGGGTGAAAGGAGCATCTCTTGTTATTCATCATAAACCCATTGCAGCCAGATCAAAATTTATGTTAATTAGGTGACTGGTAGCTAAGAGCCCCTAGGTAGCTGATCCCCTAGGATGGGGACAGGTTGCCACAGTAATCTGGCCCATGTGATCAGTGGGCTGGAACTTTCAGCCCAGTCTCACCACCCAACTTCCAGGGAGGGAAAAGGGGTTGGGGGTAATCACCAATGGTTAATGATTTAATTCATCTTGCCTACAGCAGAACCTCCATAAAATGACAGGGTTAGAGCTCTGGGTTGGTGAATGCATCCAGGTGCCAGGAGGGTGATATACTCCCAAACTCTGTGGGGAAAGAAGCTCCTGAACTTGGGAACCATTTCTTCTTGCTATATGTAGCTCTTCATTTGCCTGTTGATTAGATCCTCTATAACATCCTTTACCGTGAATCAGTAATACTAAGTAAAGTGTTTCCCTGAGTTCTGTGAGCCATTATAGAAAATTACTGGCCCTGAGGGGGCGCTCATGGGAACCCCCAATTCATAGCAAAGTCAAACAGAGGTCGTGGTGGGGGGAGCCTGGGGACTCACTGACTGCAATTGGCGTCTGAAGGGGGCGGGCAGTCTTGTGAGACTGAGCCCTTGACCTGTGGGGTCTGCACTAATATGGGGCAGTTAGGATCAGAATTGAATCAAATTATAGGGCACCTTCTTGGTGTTCACAGATAACTGGAAAATTGCGCGGTGTGGAAAACCTACACATTTGGTGTCAGAAGTATTGTGATTAGAGAAACAGTTTTCTTTCATAGACAAAAATTCAAGAAGGAAAAAAAGCTAATATTGGTGAAAATCCCTCAAGTGACCAAAAGCCAGACTCGTGAGCTAGAAGGATCAAAACCTTAGGCCAAGCCAAGGACTTATGTCAGTGCCTGGAATTCCACAACAATGGCTCCTTATAAGGTCATAGCAAGAAACGGACCTGTCACTGCTACGGGTAATCCAAAGTAGCTTTCTTACTTTTTGGACTCAAGAATCCTTTTACTCTTACAACAGAGTGAGGGGACCCCCAAAGAGCTTTTCATTCACATGGATTGTAGTGATCAATATTTACCTTATTAGAAATTACAACCTGTAGGATGCTTCAGTGGCCTTTTTATTTCTAGTTCACAAAGCTATAATAATTTGGGGCCTTTAAAGAGCTCATAATGTTGACACCTCAACTATTTAATTCCCTTCTCTTTAAACTCTCAATGGTTGGTCTCAAAATGATGCCACAACTTAATTGGCATTGTGATGCTATATGAAAATGTTCCATGAGATAAGATGTGATAAAATACATTATTAACACCTATAAAGTCTAGGAAATGACAGCTTTCACCATGTTTTCATTTCTTATTTACAGTTTTGCCCAGTTTTTTTATTTTTGTTTTTGTGTTTGTGTTTTTGGAGCAGATTCCTCCCTTCTGCAAGCCAGAGAACTCCCTATGTCCATTTGGGTACCTTTAGATGTAATGGATGCATCTGTAAGTCAGAAGAGCAAGAATAGTACTTTCTTTCTTTGAATACTTAATAGATGTTTTTCGGAGCAGCTGTAGGTCCGTAGAAGAGCTTAGTGGAAGGTACAGAGATTTCCCATCCACCCCCTGCCCCCCACAGGCACAGCCTCCTCCACCATCATCATCCCCTCCAGATGGTACACTAGCTGCAATGATGAACCTGCACTGACACATCATTACTACCCAAAGTCCATAGTTTATATTACATTCTTGGTACTGTACGTTCTGTGGGTTTGGATGAATGTAGAATGACACATACTCATCATTACAGTATCATACAGAGTGGTTTCACTGCCCTAAAAATCCTCTGTTCTCCGTCTATTCGTCCCTCCCTCCCCACAACCCCTGTCAATCACTGATCTTTTCACTGCCTCCACAGTTTTGCTTTTTCAGAATGTCAGATAGTTAGAATCACACAGTATGTAACATTTTCAGATTGGCATCTTTCACTTAGTAATATGTATTTCAGGTTCCTCTGTGCCTTTTCATGGCTTGATAGCTCATTTCTTTTTAGCACTGAATTATATTCTGTTGTCTGGATGTACCACAGTTTATTTATCCAGTCACCTACTGAAGGACATCTTGGTTGCTTCCAAGTTTTGGCAATTATGAATAAAGCTACCCAAAACATCTGTGTGTAGTTTTTGTGTGCATATATTTTCAACTCCTTTGGATAAATATCAAGGAACATAATTTCTTGATCACATGGTAAGGGTGTGTTTAGTTTTGTAAGAGACTACCAAACTGTCTTCCAAAATGGCTGTATCATATTGCGTTTCCACTAGCATTTGGTGTTTTAGACTTTGGCCACTTCAATAGGTGTTCAGTATATCTCATGGTCTTTTTAATTTGTATGTTATGTTTAACTTCTTTTTGTATGCTTATTTGCCATTGTATATCTTCCTTGGTGAGGTGTTTGTTCAGGTCTTTTGCCCATTATTAAATTGGGTTGTTTGCTTTTCTATTGTTGGATTTTAACTGTCCTTTGTATATTTTGGATAACAGTCTTCTATCAGATCTGTCTTTTGCAGATAGTTTCTCCCAGTCTGTGGCTTGTCTTAATGGCGTCGGTGTCTTTCACAGAGCAGACGTTTTTAATTCTGCTGGGATTTTGACTGAGATTGCGTTGAACCTGTAGGTCAATTTGCGTCAACATTAGATTACTGAGGAGAGAAATCGCCAAGCATCAGGACAGCCTGGTATCAGCAGGGAGTGGCGAAGGTTGGCATCCTGCTGGCCTAGGAGGGAGGGCTGATTTTTTTTTTAACTCTTTTTTTCTTCTTTAATTTATTTATTTTTGGCTGCTTTGGGTCTTTGTTGCTGCGCGCAGGCTTTTCTCTAGTTGCAGCGAGCGGGAGCTGCTCTTCGTTGAGGTGCACGGGCTTCTCGTTGCTGTGACTTCTCTTTGTTGAGGAGCATAGGCTCTAGGCGCGCGGGCTTCAGTAGCAGTGGCACAAGGGCTCAGTAATTGTGGCTTGCGGGCTCAGTAGTTGTGGTGCACGGGCTTAGTTGCTCCGCAGCACGTGGGATCTTTCTGGACCAGGGATCGAACCCATGTCCCCTGCATTGGCAGGTGGATTCTTCACCACTGCGCCACCAGGGAAGTCCGGGAGGGCTGATTTTTATATTAATATGTGTTGTCTCCTCTTTCACCCATCGTCAGGCCTGAGTCATAGTGTCACGGTTGTACCTGTCCCTGTGTACCCTTGGTACAGCTGTGAACACAGCTCTCTGCACAGACATACACACTGGGGCATATAACTGTGGACACCCATTGAGGCTTCCTGGGATGCACCCTTTTATGGCCTAAAAAGGTGCCAACCCAAGGAAAATGCAGGCAGTGTTCCTGCCCAGATCAAGCAGACTAATTAGTCCTTTCTGCTCTGAAGGGAGAGACCTCGTTTTATGGCCGTAAACGCAGGCAGGACAAAAATAAGATACACATTCCAGAGACTTGTGTCACCCTTCCCAGAGCTGGGTAAATACAAAATTTTAGTAGGAAAATTTTGCTTGGGCGGTGGCATAAAATGCTGTCACTCAGACACACGACGCCCTTCTGTGGGTCTCACCCACTGGAAACCCTCCCCCAGTCTCTCCTTCCACCCTGTGCGCTCTCCAGGGGACTGGAGTTACTGTTTTCCTCCAGCCTCCTCCCAAGCGAGGCTTCTGCACATTTTCTTCTAAATCCAAATTTCTCGGGGATAAAATTAGATCAGATATTTGGGGTTGCCAGGATGCTGCCTGGGGAATGGGTGGCTCTAAGCCATTAACGCTCAGGATAAGTTAAAACAACACTAATTAAAATGATGTTGCTGTGCGGAGAAGAAGCCCTGTCGCCGGTTATCTTGAGAATCAGTTATGTCCTTCTCTGACCCAGGCTGGTTGTCTTTCTGTTTTCCTAGCTGACTCTGCCCTCAAAACTACATCTACATTTAAACCAAAGTCTTGATTTTCCCATCTGGATGATCCTGCCTCTTCTGCTGCTGCTCCTGGTACATGATTCCTTGTCGTTTGCTCCCATCACAGCACTGTGGGGCTTTCCCTGACGCCCCCAAGCACAGTGAGCCCCCGCACCCTCGTGCTGTCACTCTGCCCAGGGCAGGCTGCTCTGTAGCCACAGGATTGCGCTTTGTCCCTGGGTCTCCTGCCCTACCCGACAGCGATTCCCCCCCAGCAGCCACCAGACACATTTGTCTCTGCATTTCATGTCGTTGCACCCAATAAGTATTCTTGGAGTCAGAGTTGTGAGCTGGTGCTTTAAATGAAATCTAAGGCTAATGCACACGTGACATCCTGCAAAAACCCTACTGCTGGCAAGGAAATTCAGGGGACGCGCCCCTTGGGGGTATGCTTGATGCTGCGTGTGTGTGTGTGTGTGTGTGTGTGTGTGTGTACATGGGGGTCTGTGAGACCCCCTGCAATGAAGCTATAACTCACTGGGCAAGAGGAAAGGTCCCCCCAAGAGTCAAGGTTAGAGGTGGCAGTTGGCCTAGGTGACAATTTTCATTGGCATCACTAGCCTCAGACCATGGGAATCAGATGTCAGCTGGTTGCCCACCTCCTGCCCCAATTCCTTGGAAAATTTGACCTGAAACCTAATTAACACCCTGGTTTTGGGGGAGCTGGGCTCTCCCTGTGATTTCTCTGGGGTTTTCTCCTTAGTCTCACACTCCCACACAACTCATCTTGGTTCTGTCTGTCCTTCACCATTTTCCATTAAGAAATCTCCCCACACTCAAGCATTTCATGAGTTGAAGAGATGTGTTAGATTTTCTGGGGTCTCAAGAGGGGTCATGCTGAGACACATATGTGGCCTTTTGTCAGCTCCCTTTTTCCACCCTCCTGTTCCCCCAAACAACAAATTATTCATTTTGTCTAACACTAAATGATTTACCTCACATTCGGGCCCCCTTAAGATCTCACCTTCTAGCCCAAGATCCGTTTTTTAAAAATGTTTAAGTTTTCTTACTAAGAAAAGTTCCAGAGGAAAAATTCTTCTTTCAAACTAAAAGTGAAAGCACAGGGGGGTAAAACAAGATTTTGGAAGTAGGAAAATTTTGCTTTCTCCTGCCACCAAGAATAATTTGGTGAAGTTATTCTGAGCCTTGGTTTCCTCATCTGTAGAATGGGTGCAATGATATCTATCAATCTTCCCAGGTCATTCGGGATTCATGGCACATAACAGGTCCTCAGAAATGTTCAGTCCTTTCCCTTCTCTGGTTAATGAACACACCATCATGTTGACAGGAAAACCTGGAGTTTAGTCCTGGCTCTGTCACAAACAGTTCCGTGACCTTGGGGGAAACTGCTTTCCCAACCTGGGTATCTGGTTTCTCCCCTGGAAATAAGAGGTGCAGAAGGACTGGTCTCTAGACTAGATTTTATTTTATTATTAAAATTTTGAAAAGAAGTGTTTTCCACCTAGGAATTTTAGTTTTAGAGTTGAAAAGAAAGAGTCTCAAGAGAAGGGCGTCAGCTTTTTAGGGATGGATTTGGGGATGGGGTGGGGCCCAGGCCTCTGTCATTGTCCTGCTGGGATCTGCCAGAGAGTCACTCAGCATTTTAGGAGTCAACCTCTCCCTTGGTAGAACAGCAAAGAGGGAAGGCTGGTGAGGCAGTGGGGTATTCTGATGCTGGATTCAGGGAAAAATGGGCCAAGACGGACAGTGTTGAAAGAAATTTAGGAGAGAAAATTAGGCAGGTATTCTCCAGTGGCCAAGTTGCTTTTACAGTCTCCAAATGGTGGAGCTAGAAACAATTGTTTGAGACCTGCTGGTCAAATCTACCCCAACACAGTTGAGGAAACGGCGGCTCCGAGGGCCTGAGGGATCTTCTCAGGTCTCCCCCTGCTGAACTCAGTGATTTCTGTCATACCATGTCCTTTCCACAGAAGCCACTTCTATTTCAGTTAGTCGCGACTCCAAGAAGGGAAACTTTAGTGTGTGTTTTGGCCCCCCAAAATGGCAGTAGTAGTTTTCTTTAAAAAGTTTTCTTCAGGGCACGGTTAATCTCATGCAGTTTTAATAGAGGATTGTGTTTCTACTTCCTTGCACTGTTAGTGGCCGTGAGTGCAAATTTTCATTTTTTTTTTTTGCGGTACGCGGGCCTCTCACTGCTGTGGCCTCTCCCACTGCAGAGCACAGGCTCCAGACGCGAAGGCTCAGCGGCCATGGCTCACGGGTCCAGCCGCTCCGTGGCATGTGGGATCTTCCCGGACCGGGGCACGAACCCGCGTCCCCTGCATTGGCAGGCGGACTCTCAACCACTGCGCCACCAGGGAAGCCCCAAATTTTCCTTTTTTAATGTAGCATGGTTCACAAAAATGCTTGGTCTAAAAACGGAAGAACTGCTATCCTGGCAAGAATTAAAAGACAAAACTAAATGGGGGTAGGAAACAATCATTTCTAAAAACTAAATTAAAAGAAATATTGATTAGGATTTCATTTACTTACAAGTGTAGCCCATCAGACCAATCGTCACTCCATTTCAATTTCTCCACATTATTCTGAATGTTTTAGATGTTTACCCCTCTTTTTACCTTCTAAATAACCACAAGCTCTTCCAAAGAGATGAGGGAACTGTGTGTGTGGGGGAGGAGCTGGGAACGTTATGAGAAGAGAGGCCAAAAGGCAGCTGTCAGTACAAGCCATAGCATCCCTTTGAGCCCTTCTTCTTTGGGAAACACTTTGAGATGAGAAACCTGCCCCCTACCCACCCTCTACCACCCTGGTCATGCCCGCACCTCTCCCCATTCTTCTTCACATTCAGTTGATTCATAGCTGGTTCACTCCTCAGGCGTGAGAATCCCCCTCCCTGGGCATCTAGCATAGACACAAGCACCACCTGGTACCCTATCCATGGGGACCCTGGCTATGGGCCATGAAGGAGGCTGAGGGGGAGGGGCTTTCCAGGGGCCCCCTAAAGACTACTTGAAGACCTCCTGGCACCCACTTGGAATTACTGTGCGAACTAATATTTGTAGAATGACAGCTATGTGACAGGCGTTGTGATAAATGCACAGCAACCTCAAGAGGATGAGACAATTGTTATTGGTATTATTCCCATTTAACAGATGAGAAAGCTGAGGCACAGAGTGGTTAGGGAAGTCAGCCAAAGTCACACAGCTAGTAGAAGGGTGAAGTCTGGTTAAGAACCCAGGTTGTCTGACTCCAGAGTCCATACTCTTAACCACCACCCAGACTGCCTCAAAAGGACACATCCAGAGTGCCTGGTGCCATTGTACCAAGTTTTGGCAAGGATATGGAGAAACCACAACACCCATACACTGCAGGTGGGAATGGAAATCGGTACATCCATGCTGGGAAACTACTTGGTAGTTTCTTATAAAGTTTAACAGACATAAGTCATGTAACAGCAATTCCACTTCTAGTTATAAACCCAGGAGAAATGAGCGCATATAGGTACCAAAAGACATTCACAAGAATGTCCACATGTTCACAGCACTATTCACCATAGCCAAACGCTGGAAACCACCCAGATGGCCCCCAACAGTGAATGGTAAATAAATCATGGTATAGTCATACAGTGGAGTACTTACTGTATAGCAACGAGAACGAACAAACTACACACAGGAATAAGGATGAATCTCACCACCGGTGCTGAGAGAAAAAGAAGCCCAACACCAAGAAGTACCTGCTGTGTGTCCATATACGTAAACTTCAAAACACTCAGAGCCAGGGCCTGCCGCTGGAGGTCAGAGTAGGGGTCACCTTTTGGGTGTGGTGCCTAGAAGGGGGCACAAGGGCCACGTCTGGGGGTGCTGGCAGTGTTCTGCTTCTTGATCTCAGTGCTGGTTCCATGGGTGTGTTGTCTTTGTGAAAATTCATCAAGCTATACACTTAGGATCTGTACACCTTTCTTCATGTATGTTTTACTTGAATCAATAGTTTACCATTAGAATAAACTAAGACAATAATAATGTCTGCCAGTGCAGAGGCCTCAACAGCATGAGCTCCTTCCTTCCCTCTCTCTTTTGTCCGGATGCTCCTTGCTGGTTCCTCCTCTCCAGGCATTGGCCTTCCAGTGTTGCCACTGGGTCTGGGGTCAGGGTTGCTGGGTTATGATGGGATGCCCAGAGTCCTCGACCTGGGGGTCTAGGAGATTTCTTGCCTGGACCAAGGCGAAGAGAACATCCGTTCCCTCACTGGGGCTGCTCACCGGGTCACAGGGGGCTGCGCCCTCCCTGCCTCTGCAGGGCTCAGAGCTGGCTGCCTTGTAAGGGACCGAGTTCATGGCTGGGAGAGTGTGGCTCGAATTTAGGCTCTGCTGGAAACTCGCTCTGCCCCTGGGCAAGTCATTTAGCACAACGGAGCCTCCACTTGCCTATGACAAAGTTCTTAATGACCTAAGGTAGGCAGAAGTACACTCTATGCTGCAAGTGTGATGTAAACACGGGGCCTCATGAATAATAATGAGGAGTGAGAGCACAGAGAAAGGACCCAGCACAGCTAGAACGGGACACAGCCCTGCGAAGGATCCACCATCATCTGCCTTCCCTGGTCTCAGAGTTTCATGCTCCCACCACTCGCCTGGCTCTGCTTAAAAAAGGCTTGGGCTTAATTTTTTGTGGTTTATGTCATGGTTTCTGCAATATCCCCACAGACAAAGCGGCCGCCTGCAGGAGCTTCAGGATTTGGGCTTACTGCAAGCCCCTTTGTGAATACCGCTTCCTAGAATCCCCCGGGTCTAAAAGCAGCATCAGCTGGCTGGTTTCATCAGCAGTGATGGCCCTTGCCTTTGTGAGCAGTCAGCCTTTATATGGGAGGGATCGCAGAGGACATGGATGTCCTTTTTGCTGCCAAATCCCCTCCACAGCCCCCCGACGAGCTCTTGTCCTGCCTCTGTTTGAAAATCTCCAGTGACAGTGAACTTGCTAATTTCCACATACTCCTTCCACAGAGAGACCTTGAAAGGAGATTGTGGCCTCATCACTGGAATAAGACTCATGACTTTGAGGCTGTGCCATTCTGTTCAGAGGAGGAGCCACTGGGAGGAAAGGGTTCGATAAGAACAGAGCACGATGCTCAACCCATGATGGAAAGGACTTCTGTGGACCACCCAGCAGAGCTGGGCCCCTCTCAGCTTCCCTGCCATGTGGAGCCAACACGCCTGCTGAGGATGCCCAACCTAGGATGGGGGTGAGACGAGGCTTGGCAGAGGTAAGCTGTTGTTGTCACTGCATACATGGCAGGAAGAGGGCTGGGCTGCGGCCAGGCACAGGGCCCGACCCCATCAGGGAGGTGATCCTGCTTAGTGCAGCCCGTCTTAAGTCTTCGGCTCCCAGGATACCATTAAAAAGTATGGAAGACCCTAAAGAGTTTTCCTGGGTTTTATCCATTAATACTAAAAATCAAAACTGAAAGTGTTCTTAAATTATTCAATAATTTGTGTTTTGTTGTTATTTATTTATTTATTTATTTATTTATTTTTGGCTGCGTTGGGTCTTTGTTGCTGCGCACGGGCTTTCTCTAGTTGCGGCGAGTGGAGGCTACTCTTTGCTGTGGTGCGCAGGCTTCTTATTGCGTTGGCTTCTCTTGTTGCGGAGCACGGGCTCTAGGTGCGGGGGCCTCAGTAGTTGCAGCATGTTGGCTCAGTGGTTGTGGCTCGCGGGCTCTAGAGCGCAGGCTCAATAGTTGTGGCGCACAGGCTTAGTTGCTCTGTGGCATGTGGGGTCTCCCCGGACCAGGGCTCAAACCTGTGTCCCCTGCGTTGGCAGGTGGATTCTTAACCACTGTGCCACCAGGAAAGCCCCAATAATTTCTTTAAAAGTGTCGGATTCCCTGGATTTGAATCCCATTTCTGCCACCTAGTGAGTGCTCACTCTTAGCGGTTGTTATTATTATCACAGCAGGTACTCAATACAGACATGGTTGATTTTATTTCTAAAGCACAAGATCTGGAATCTCCCACCATAGGATTCAAACCAGTGCCTCAATTTCAGCAAGGGGCTCTAAAGGTTAATGTTATTGCCATATAAATATATACCATGTTGTTTCACTCTTGCAAATAGGATTAGAATAGTACCAGTCCTGATAAGAGAATGGACCCTTGCTGTAGAGATACCGACTTCTTGGCCAGAGGACAAATGCCTCCCATTGCTGAGAGATCTTGGCCAGCTTTTTAACCTCTCTGAGCTTCATTTTGCCTGTTCTGTAAAAGGAGATGAGTAACAATGCCTGCCTCATAGGTTTGCTGAGAGAATTAAGTAAGGTAAGGCACTTGGCTCGCCACCTGGCACACAGCACTCCATAGATGTTACCTATTATTACTCTAGATCAGAAGTCATCAAATTATATTTCTAGTACTTTTTTTAGGTGCCAGGGTCATCAGAGACAAATTGCACAACTGGTCAGGGTTCAGGGTATTTCGGGTGTGTCTGCTCCTTGGATACTGGCTGCACCTGTGGGCACATTGGGTCCCCCCCCCGCCACTGGCTGAGTCATACCCCTGGCTGTTCTATCTCATGTGCCAACAGGAGCGTTGAGATGGACTCTGGCCATGCTCAAAAGTGCAGAAGGCTCTGCAGCCTCACCGTGCCCAGTGCATGGAGCCCTTCTAGCTGGGGCTGGTGATGGTTTCCAGAACTGAGGCTGATGGAATTAGCAGCAACGACATAAAATTCCATTTTCAGCAATGCTCCAAATCACTCTCACTTTTCCCCTTCACAACTTTACGATCTAAATCCTTCCTGATAGTTACTGCATGTGTTTCTTCCCCCTGAGAATCATTTATAGATAATCCCAAAATTAAAAGACACGTTTCTTCTGGTTCTGGAAATTCATTTTTCCATCACAGCCCTGTGACCTCTATCATATAACTGGCCATTATCTGCTTTGTGGTCAAATTGTTATTCAACAATGCCACAAGCATTTACTGACCTTCACCTGTTTGCCAAAGGCTGTGAATAGATACAAGGTGAAAGGGCGAGCCACCTCTGGGCGGGCCCCAGGAGCTGTGTCTTGGGTGACATGGAGACGGCTGCACCAACAAAGGACCACAGGGCGGGGGTGGGGGTGGGGGGAAGGCACCTGGCCAGGCTGCCAGTGGAGGAGGAGTGGCGATCAGGCCTGCGTCCTCCAGGTTGGCAAGGACCGTGTCCCACCATGTGTCCCCACTGCTTTGCTCACTCCTCCTTCCCTCCGATCCTTGCATGGCTGGCTCCTTTCGTCATCAGCTTTCATTTCAAATGTCACCTCTGCAGAAACGTGCTCCTGTTCATCTGATCTGCAGCAGGCCCTCGTCCCAGCACTCTGTCTCATCGACACATTTTATTTTGTTCACAGCATATATCATTTAAACATTTCATTTACGTGTTTACTTGGACATCATATGTTTCCCTGACCTAGTAAACACCCAGTGAGCATTATTGGCTGAATGCCTGGCAGAGCCCCTAAATGAAAATGAATGAATGAACAACATGCTCATAGATGTTAAATCATTAGTCAGCAGCACATGGACAATTTTGGAAAAGTTAAAAATAGCTAATGTCATAGATGTAATTACTGTCTTCAACATATCAGAATTTTTCATGAGAATATTAGTCTGGGGGCTTCCATGATTACAGGATAAAGTAGACCCAAATTAACGTGAAAGAAATTTTGTAGTGAGGCCCTACCAATTAGAAACATACATCTGAGTAAAGACTTTAGTGCTAGAGACTTTGGGGGAAAATGACTGTTAGTTTTGAGGGTTTATTCCTTCACTGGCCTGAATGCAGGGATCTCAACCAGATGTGAAAGGCTATTTTAGGGTAGTGAGCCAGCCATGCCCCAGAGAATATTTCCAGGATCTTCAATCACATATAGATACATGTGTATATAACATACTTACATGTAAATGTATATATTTTAATATATTTACATATACATACACACACAGGAGTAGTAAAAATATGGAGAGACTGTTTAGCCAGTCCAGTTTGAACTACACAGGTACCCCTGACAGGTCAGCTATCTCCTCTGTCCTAGTTTTTAGGCACACTTACAATGATGCATTCTGGAACATTCTTGGTACTATTGAATAGTGAGTTCATTAGCTGGCAAAAGTGCCACAGACTTTTGAAGCATTACTGCAGACTCAGGCCATGTTTTTGCATTTCTGGAGACTTATTCATCTAGGAAACATGTGAAGTATATATAGCACTATTCAGCGCCAGGGCCAGTGTAAGAAACCAGGCATGCAGAGAACTTGAATGGACTAATGATGGAAACAGACACACAAATAACTAGCTGCTCTACAGAGCGGGGCTGCTGAAGTATACTCAGCAGGGGTTAGGGGACCCATGGAAGGGGTTGTCGATATGACTGGGGTTCTTAGAAGGCCTAGAAGGTTCCATCAGCTAGAATAGGAAGGCTAAGTAGGGGTTTGCTGGATGTAGAGTAGGAGGGGTTGGGGCTCAGGGAGTGAGGATGGCACTGCCAGGCAGAAGGAACACATGTGCAAAGGCAGGAGAGAAAAAACCGCCTACAGCATTGAAGATGCATGGATGTGGGCAGGGGCCAGACGAGGCTGCAGCAGACAAGACCGTATCGGCAGGGACCTTGGGTTTGAAGCCAGGGAGTCTGAACCCTGTTCTGAAAGTTAACGGGTGTCATAGAAGGATTGCCATAGACCTGGCTGTTAGAAAGAAGCCTTTGGCAGCTGGGAAGACGCATCAGGGAATTCCCTGGCAGTCCAGTGGTTAGGATTCAGCACTTTCACTGCTGTGGTCAGGGTTCAGTCCCTGGTCAGGGAGCTAAGATCCCACAAGACAAAAAAAAAAAAAAAAAAAAGAAAAGAAAAAGAAAAGATGCATCAGATGGGAGAAGGCCCCCAGCTCTTAGCAATAGTTCCAGGGAGTGGACACCAAATAGGGGAGTTGCAGAAGGGAGAGAGTAAAAAGACAGAGGGGCCTCAGGCCGTGGGAGACGGAGAGGACACAATGAAGAGAGGAGTGTGGAGGATGAGAACCACGGTGCACCAGGCCTTCTAAGCTCCTGGGCTCCGCAGTGGACAGAATAGAATGACAGCCCCGCCTGATGGTTCTGGCCTCTAGGAGGAGGAGCCAGACAGAAATAAGCAAGTCAGCAGGTAAACCAAGACTAAGTCCTCTAGAGAAAAATAAAGATAGCGGCCCTGGCGAAGGGGGCGGGCGGCTTGAAATTTTAGACAGGTGGCCTGTGAAGGTCTGCAGGGCCTGGGGAAACCAGCCCAGTGGCTCCCTGGGGTAAAAGCGTTCCAGAAGGAGCGAACAGCAACGCGAAGGCCCTGGGGTGGGATATTTCTGGCGTGTTCGAGGAACTTCAAAGGCCCGTGTGGCTGGAACGACCAGGAAGAATAGCAGATAAGAGAGCTGCAGGGGTGATTTGAGGGCAGAAGGACTGTGAGGAAGCTTACAGGCCGTTGTAAGAACTTTGGCTTTTACTCTGCGTGAGACGGGAGCCAATGGAGGGTTGCGAGCAGAGGAGGACGTGCTCAGACCTCTGTTTCTATAGTTGACTCTGGCTTAGGGTGGAGAACAGACTGGAAGGGGCAAGGGCAGAAGCAGGGAGACCTGCTTTAGTGGGGGCAGCAGAGGGGTTGAAAGTCATCAGATCCTGGTTTTATTTTAAAGGCTAAGCCACCAGGCATTGCTGATAGATTAGTTGTGTCTGAGACAGAAGCAGATGTGATTTCAAGAGTTTTGACCTGAGCAGGTGGAAGATTGGAATTGCCATCTTCCAAGGTCAGAAGATCAGATGTGGAGCTGGTTTGCAGGTGGGGAGGGGGACAACCATGGGTTTAGCTTAGGGAAGTGATCTTGAGATGGCAGGTGGAGATGTCCAATTAGCAGGGAATTATAGAGGTCTGAGTCTCACCTGGGCTTCAGATGGTGCTGTGGAACAGGGCAGGTGTCCTGATGGGACCATCTTCCCATCGCTGAGGGTGTCTGAAATTCTGTCTTTAATGTCATGGTTCCTAATGGAGCTGACCATCATAATCACCAGGAGGGCTTTTTAAGAGAACGGATTCCTGAGTCTCACTTCAAATCTGTAGAACAGGAATCTCAGAGGTGGGGTCCAAACCTAGAAAAATGTTGAAAGTCTGCATCAGGCGACTGTGATGAGTACCACTGGTTAAGATTCCCCACATATAAGGGGATTTCTGTTGGTTTCATTGCTGTTTTAAAACTAAGGGGGTCAATGCAATGTGAGAAGACAAGCCACACTCTTGGCTTGGGAGAAACTGTTTGCAAAACACATATCTGATAAAGGACCTTTATCCAAAATATACGAAGAAGTCTTAAACCTCAACAATAAGAAAACAATCTGATTTAAAAATGAGCAGATACTTGAACAGATACCTAACCAAAGAATATATACAGCTGGCAAATGAACGTATGAAAAGATGTTCGACATCATATGTCATTAGGACATTGCAAATTAAAACAACAGTAAGATACTGTCACGTACCTATTAGACTGGCCCAAATCCAAAACACTAGAAAACACCAAATGCTGCGGATGTGGAGCATCAGGAACTCTCATTCTTTGCTGGTGGGAATGCAAAATGGTGCGGCCATTTGGGAAGAGAGTGTGGCAGTTTCCTGCAAAAGTAAACACACTTACCATAAAATCCAGCAGCCACACTCCTTGGTATTTACTCAAAGGTGTTGAAAACCTATGTCCATACAAATACCTGCCTACAAATGTTTATATCGGCTTTATTCATAATTACCAAAAATTGAAGAAACCAAGATGTTCTTCAGTAGGCAAATGGATAAACTGTGATGTATCTAGACAATAGAATATTATTCAGCACTAAAAAGAAATGAGCTATCAAGCCACGAAAAGGCATGGAGGAATCTCAAATGGATATTACTTTGTGAAAGAAGCCGATCTGAACAGGCAATGTACTGTGTGATTCTAACCATATGACCTGCTGGAAGAGACACAACTACAGTGACAGTAAAAAAGATCAGTGGTTGCCAGGGGGTGAGGGGAGGGAGGGATGAATGCTTGGAGGACAGAGGATATCTAGGGCAGCAAAACTACTCTGTATGATACCATAATGGTGAATATGTGTCGGTATATATTCGTCAAAACACATAGAATGTACCATACCCAGAGTCAACCCTAATGTAAACTACAAACTTTGGTTGATAAAAATCAAAACGAAGGGGGTGAAAATTTATGGAGAGGACAGACAGAAGAACCTAGGAACCTGCCTTTTGTGCCAGACACTCAGCAGGTGCTAGAAATGGGTGAGTGAACAGAACAGGCCAATCACTGCCTTCGTGGAGCTTACATTCTAGAAACCCCGTTTGAAAAGCATGGAGACAGAAGGGGAAAGCAAGAGTGCCTGGAAATTGTGCCTCAGACTGATCTTCCGTCTCTGCCTAGAGAGAGGCTCCCGATGGTATAGGGCAGGAGAGTAGCACACACAAAGCTACGTGCCAGGGTAAGTCCCTCATCACCCCACCTTCTCGGACTGCAGGGGAATGCTCACCATCTGAGCCCTAGCAGCCCCTGTTTCTTCCTGCCCCGCCCCACAGGTGTCTGGAAACTCAAAAGAATTGAAAACAGGATTCCAAAGAGATATTTGACACCTATGTTCACAGCAGCATTATTCAAATAGCCAAAAATGGAAGCAATCCAATTATCCATCAATGGATGAATGGATAAGCAAAATGCGATACTTACAGGCAATGGAATATTATTCAGCCTCACACAGGAAGTTCTGACCCACAGTGCAACGTGGATGAATCTTGAGGACATTAGCTAATGAAATAGCAGTCATATTTTTAAAAAATTTTATTGAAGTATAGTTTATTTATAATGTTGTATTAATTTCTTCTGCATAGCAAAGTGACTCAGTTATACATATATATATTCTTGAAATGTCAGTCATAAAAGGACAATTATGCTAAATGAAATAAGTCATAAAAGGGCAATCTTTTTTTTAATTTTTTTTAACTGAAGTACAGTTGATTTACAATGTTGTGCCAGTCTCTGCTGTACAGCAGAGTGACTCAGTTATACACACATAGACATTTGTTTTTACATTCTTTTCCATTGTGGTTTATCACAGGATATTGAATATAGTTCCCTGTGCTATACAGTAGGACCTTGTTGTTTATCCATTCTATATGTAATAGTTTACATCTGCTAAATCCCAAACTCCCAGCCCTTCCCTCCTCCCACCCGCCTCCCTTGGCAACCACAAGTCTGTTCTCTACGTCTGTGAATCTGTTTCTGTTTTGTAGATAAGTTCATTTGTGTCATATTTTAGATTCCACATGTAAGTGATATCCTATGGTATTTGTCTTTCTCTTTCTGACTTACTTCCCTCAGTATGATCATCTCTATTTGCACATGAAAGGGCGATTCTTGTATGAGGTACCTAGAGTAGTTAAATTCCTAGAAACAGAAGCAGATTGCCAGGAGCTGGGAGGAGGGGAGGGAATGAGGAGTTACTGTTTAATGGGTACAGAATTTCAGTTTTGGAAGATTAAAAAAAAGTTCCGGAGATGAATGGTGGTGATGGTTGCATAGCAATGTGAATGTACTTAAATTCTGAACTGTACACTTGAAATGGTAAATTTTATGTTAACTGTATTTTACCACAATTTAAAAAAAGGGAGTTAGGCACTTTTACTAACCAAGACTAGTAGGGTGGATGGGGGCAGCAAGGGCCACGGGGCCTCCTGGAAATGCAGCACCCAGAGCTGATGCAGCCAGGCATCCCCGGAACCGAATCAGGAGCAGCTGTGGCTAGGAGGGTATGGATTGGACCCCGTGCTCACCTCTCCTTCTCTGCTGCGCTGCCCTGCCCACCCCCCCGCCCCCAGCCTCCCAGCTTCTGCTCTCTAAGGCAGCTGGCTTCCTCATCTCCCTGGCTTGCAAGGGACCCCTCAGGACACTTCCTACCGTACTCTCCTGAGATGTTCTTTCATCTTAAGCTTCCCTGATCACTGCCTCGTCTCTGTAGCCTCCATTTCAAATTTTGAAGGAATCAGATTGGTCGTCCCATTTGGGGGGAACAGGCATATTATGAATGTCTGGCAGGCTTGTGGGCTGCTACCCCTGCCCAGTCAGCTCTGCCAGGTTAGTGGACAGCCTCCTGGGCAGCTCAGTCAGCAGGGCTCTGGCCACCCTACCGTCAGTAGGGGCTGTGGGCAGCAGGGATGATGGATCCTGATGCTGGGACTCACAACAACAGCAGTGACCGAATCTGAAACCTCCAGACTGACAGGTTCTCTATCCATCCCAAAGTCAGCCGTCCTCTCCCTCCCTTCCTATCCCCATAACCTCTCCATCATTTGTTATTCTGTTGCTCATACACTCTGGAAACAGTAAATTACACACAAGGCAAGGCCTGCCTTATTGATTTTTATATTCCCACATCACTGTCTGGTAGCACTCAAATGTTTACTAATAAGCTAATTAGTGGGAAGATGAAAACATAGAAGGAGCAATGTGTTTGGAATCTGAAGACCACAGCTGAGTCACTCAAGGTCACTTTCTTTGTGACCTTTGAAAGAGCATCTAATTACTCTGGGCCTCAACCTCAAATTCTGCAGCATAAATTGGTTGAAATCTATCAGTAGTCCAAAACGTGTTCTACTGCGTCCACCCCCGCAAGGAGTCAAATGGGTGTCTTTCCAGTAGAATTTCTCAAAGTCTTTAATATGATAATGGGGCTTTACAAACTTCCCCAAGAGCGATTAAAGTACAGAACACTTCCCAAATTCACTTCTCCATATACTCCTTTAAACCTGGAACATCCTACGGGGCTTGGGCAGGGAAAGATGAAACATCTGTTTGGGATGCACATGATTCTAAGGGCTGATTTAACCTTCAAGAATTTTGGAATTCATATGAGTCTATTTGCCACTGCCTGTCTACTCACCCAGAACAAATTGCTTTGGATTATCGACTGGCTACCTTGGGTAATTTCCTATGTAAATATCTCACTCATCGTTTTCTGAGGTTGTTTCCCTCTGTCTGTTTACTCATGACCTGAAGTTAACGAAGGCCACTGAGTCAGATTCTACAAGTTGTTCCTCCTTATCTCGGGGTGACATGGTACCTCCTATTTCCAAGAAAGATAAGGCGCTGACACAGCAGGTTACTGCCGCTGAATCACCAGGTGAAGGCATCTGAGTGGGCAGCTGTTACCTAGGAAGTCCCCCGAGTTGTCAGGTCGCTGCCAGGTCACTATCTCAGCCATATAATTAGTGGGATGTATAATCTAACTTGAGGGTTTATCGTAGGGAAGTTAAATAGCTTTCATGACTTGGGCTAATGGCCAGATACTATAACTTACTGGGGAACTAGGCTCACTGTCAAATCAAAATATGGGGTGCTGGGGCTGCCAGAGCTGGGGAGCGCTCTCCTGTAGTAGTTTCATGGGGCTGCTGTAACAAAGTGCCACAAAACTGGGTGCCTTCAAACAGCAGAAATGTATTCTCTTCAGGCCGGAAGTCTGAAATCAAGGTGTCGACAGTGCTATATTCCTACAAAGCTGCTAGGGGAGGAGCCTTCCTTGGCCCTTCTGGTGGCCCCAGATGATTTTTAACTCATGGCTGCATGACTCCAACCTCTGCCTCCATCTTTGCAGGGCATTTCCTCTGTGTCTGGGTCCAGATTGTCCTCTTCTTATAAGGACACCAGTCATGTTGGATTCAGGGCCACCCTAATGACTTCATCTTAACTTGATTATATCGGCAATGACCCTGTTTCCAAACAAGGTCACTTTCACAGGTACCGGGGATTAGGACTCCAACATATCTTTTGGGGGATGTGATTCAAACCATAACACCCCTCACATCAAGAAAATGTATGTTTAGGGAGTTCCCTGGTGGCCTAGTGGTTAGGATTCAGGGTTTTCACGGCCGTGGCCCGGGTTCAATCCCCGGTTGGGGAACTGAGATTTCGCAAGTGCAGTAGGGTGGCACTCATCCCTCTGAGCCCTGTCTGTGAATAATGACTATCTAGTCTCTCCTTTTGGGTCTATTTTTGGTTTTGAGAGAGGAGAGTCCAGAGTCCAGGCACCTTCAGCTCAAAAGGTAGAATTTAGAGGCCATTTTTGCAGACAAGAATATATCTCGAGTCACTGTAACGCGAGGCTTAGGAGCCAGCTGGACTCTGGTTTGAATCCTGCCTCTACCACTTGGTAGCTGTGTGACTCTGAGCAGAGCTCTTGACTACTCTGAACTGTGGCTTCCTCACAGGTGGATGGGAATGACACCAATCCCCTCCCAGTGGTTCTCACCTGAGGAAGATTTTGCCCCCCAGGAGATATGTGGCAGTATCTGCAGACATTTTTGATTGTCACAGCTGAGGAATGCTGCTGGCATCTAGTGGGTAGAAGCCAGTGATGCTGCTAACATCCTACAAAGCACAGGACAGCCCCCATATAACCAAGAATGATCTGGCTTCAGATGTCAGTTGTGCCAAGGTTGGGAAATCCTGTCCATCCTTGTGGGGTTGATAATTATCTTTGAAAATGAGGCATGCAAGGTACCTAGCACATGCCTGGCCTTGTGTCAGCCCAATAAATGGCTGGTCTACATATTGCAAAGTAGGGAGTTTGTGACAATCTCATAAAAATATGTGAACTCACTAGAATTTACAGAGTATGATGAGGAAAAAGGCTCTCAAATTCAGCGTAGTCCCTGTATCATGAACTCCCAAGAAACATAAAGAATGTAAAATACAATTGGCTAATGCAGATAATGAGTCGTATAGAAGGGATAAAAATATTAGTGGAGTGCTTGTTATGTCACATGCTGGCCACTTTTTCCTCCATCAGCTCGTTTAATCCTTTTAGCAACGTTAGGAGGTAAGAATTTTTATTCCCATTTTATAGGTGAAGAGATTGAGGCTCATGAGAGTTTAGATCTTGTCCCTGGGTTATGTATCTATAAGTGGTACAGCTGGTATTTGAGTCCAGGTCTGTCTGTTACCAAGCCGTGATTCTCTGTTGCCCTGCCCTGATTCACATGTAACCACTTCAACTGACAAACTTATTAGTCATGAACCCAGCAATGTGGATGCTGAGGGATGCAGCCAGGGAAACCCTCAGGAGAATCAGGAACCTGTTGAAGGTGCCTCAGGGATTCCGAAGGATGTCTACCCCTCTAAGATCTCCTCTCCTCTTCCCTGCATTGGAATCCAGGCCCCTCTTGATGCTGTCTCTGGTGATCCTGATAGCTAGACCAGGCCTGCCCTCCAGGAACAATGCAAAATGCTAAAAAGTGAACCCATTTGCTTCCCCTCCTCTAGTTTCCCATGACAAGTCCTATTCCCTCAGGGTCACAGAGCACCAGCATACTACAAAGAAGAGACCATCTATTCTAACCAGAGATGTGACAACGATAGCACAAAAGTTGGGGGTGGAAAAATGGAAGTGTACTTGTGTAAGGTTCTTGAATATACATGAAGTGATATGACATCACTTGAAGGTAGACAGTGATAATTAAAGGTGTGTACTATAAAACCTAAAACAACCACTAAATTAATGATACAAAGATTTACACCAAATAAGCCACAGAGGAGATAAAGTGGAATCATAAACAGTTCACCAAAGAAGATAAACAAATGGCCAGTCCGCACATGAAAAGATGTTCAACATCATTTGTTGCCAGGGAAATGCAAATCAGCACCACAGTGAGATACTGCTTTATACCAACCAGGATGGCTATAGGCAAAAAGACAGATATTAACAACTGTTGGAGAGAATGTGGAGAATTTAGAACCTTCATGCATTGCTAGTAGGAATGTAAAATGGGGCAGTCACTTTGGAACAGTCTGGCAGCAACTCAAAAAGTTAAGGGCAGAGTTACCATATGACCCAGCAATTCTACATCTAGGAATATACCCAGGAGAATGAAACATATGTCTACACAAAAACATGATATACACGGCAGCGTTATCCATAAAATGTCCATCAACTGATGAATAGATAAACAAATGTGGTATATCCATACAGTGGAATTCATTGATAAAAAGGAGTGAAGTAGGAATATGTACTATAACATGGATGAACCTTGAAAACGCTATGCTAAGTGAAAGAAGCCAGTCACAATAGGCCCATATTATAGGATTCCATTTGTATAAAATGTCCAGATTAGGCAAATCTATAGGGGCAGAAAGTAGATTCGTAATTGCTTAGTGCTGGGGGAGGGGTAGGAATGAGAGGATTTGGGGGTGATAGCTAAAGGTATGAGGTTTCTTTTGGGGATGATCTGTAAATATGGTGAAGGTTACACAATTCTCTGTATATACTAGAAATCACTGAATGGCACACTTTTTAAATGGGTGAAGTGTATGAGATGTGAATTACATCTCAAACTGTTACAAAAAAGTAATCAATCCAAAAGTAGGCAGAAAAAGAGAACAAAGGGAAAAAGGAATAAGTGGAACAAAAAGAAAAACAGCGAGATGGTCAATTTAAACCTAACCATATCAATAAGCACATTAAATTTAGATGGTCCCAGTGCTTCAATTTGAAGGCAGAGGTTGAGAGATTGGGTGAAAAAGCAGGAACCAACTCTATGCTGCTTACAGGAAACCCACTTTAAATAAAATAAGGTAAACACAGAGTGACAGAAAGGGATGTACCATGGTAACACTAAAAATAACCAAACCAAAACAAACAAACAAAACACCAGGTGGATAGTAATATAAGACAAAGTAGATTTCAGGGCAGAGAATATTGCCAAGGACAAAGAAGTCCAGTTCATAATGATAAAATGGTTAATTTGTCAAGAGAAGATAACAATCTTAAATATTTATGGGCCTGATAACAGCTTCAAACTACATGAAGCAAAAGCTGATAGAACTGCAAGGAGAAATAGAAAAACCCCCAATTATATCTGTTATTTTAATTTAAATGCTTGTCATACAATAACTGAGAAGGAGGTTTGGAGATTGTCCAACCCAGTCCACTCATTTTACTGTATGAGGGAAATGGGGCTGAAAGAAGTCCATTGACTTACCCAGGGCCACAGAGCTCAGAGCTAGTGTCAGAGCCTGGCCCTTAGCCTAAGCGTCACCAGGGCTATCTGGCTCTGTGAGATTCCCTGCATCATACGGACTCCCAAATACAGCCTAACACTGTGGTGAGAGACTTACCATCCTCGAGAGGTGGAGTCTACTAGATCACTACTCATGGTTCCTTGTGTGTTAAGACACTATCCATTCAGCCCCTTTCATAAATATTTATTAAAGCCGAGGCACTGTTGGAGGTGCTTGGGGTACAGCGGTGAAGTCCAACTCCCTCCCCTCGAGGAGCTTATATTTTAGCTAGGAAGAGACAGGCAATGAACAAATCTACAAGTGATAAAGGCTATTAAGAAAAATAAAGCAGGTGAAGAGGGATCAAGAGCCGGCCAGAGCTTTAGGAAACCGTGTCCGCCTAGCATTTCCCCAAGAAAGGCTAGTCCTGTGAAACCTTTCACATAAAATGTCAAACAAGCACCGCCTATACTGTTTCCTTCTGGAGATTCCCTGTGCCTGTTAGTAAATTGAAGGCTATGAGAAGTCCTGCGCTGATGAAACATTTCAATTTCTCTGATCTAGTACTTTCCAATGATGGAGCATGCCTTGAGGAATGTCCACGGTGCCTCTTAGGCTCCCTACCACATCTTTCCTACCCACCTTCTAGAAGCCAAACTTTCAAGTTTTTGTGTCTTTAGCTTATTCCTCGAAAAGATTGTAGTTTCTTCCAGCTCAACTTGCAGCTGAGGCAATTACATCCACGTGAGAGGCAGCATGATGCTAGGGAAGGAGTCCTGCGCCTGGATCCTAGCGGGTGATTCCCAGCAAGTTTCTTGGCCTCAAAAATAGAATGAGGATCTAGACTTGGTGCTCTCAGATCCCCTCCAGCTCTAAAATTTTATAATTCCTTGGACTGAGATTTTAAGACCGTGGTTGACCTTGGCCATTAAAATAGGTATTCATGTTCCAGATGCTGATCCTGTCACTTTGTTGTGGAAAAAATGTTCAATCTCATTCATACTCCGGTCTAAGACTGGCTTAAAGCACTGGTTCCCAAGCTATGCACCGGAGTCATCTGGAGGTTTAACACATACACTGTTTAGGTCCCACCCCCAGAGTTTCTAATGGGATTGATCTCGGGGAGAGGGGCCTGGGCATTGGGATTTCAGCAAGTGCCCTTGGGGTTCCCATGCGCTGCCACGGTTAAGAACCACTGCCTGTAACACATGGTCTTTATACTGCAGCCTTTCTTGAATACATTCAGGGATTGTTGCCATATCTGAGCACCAGCTGGGCCTGGGGATGTATGACTGTATAGGGAACAGCTGTATCTTTGGCCATAAATAGAAGATACCAAAAAAACATAAACCCTCAAATGGAAAAGAATATAATTACATTTTAGCTTAATACTGGTGCGTATCAAGATTCTGAGCCCGAGATCACCGTTTTCTCCATGGTAAGAGATTAACAAATCTGAGAACGTGTTACGGTCACAGTGGCCCTGAACTGAGAATCTCCCCTCGACACAAAGTGATGGTCAGAGTAATGAAAAGGGAAAGATTCCCCACTGAGCGGTTCAATCGTAGTTAGTGCTGTGTCTGGGGCCTCCTAAATGTCTATTCCTCAATGCCACCATTGGATTACATTTTGGGAGATGCTCTTTAAGTCCTTCAAGGTCATTTCTTAAGGGAGTCATTCCTGGAAGTAGGGCTATGAGATCAGGGAAGAGATGATCAGGTCTTACTTTTCCAATACTTAGGAGAAATGTGGCTAAGAAAGAGCATCAGTGGCAACGGTGAAAGGGGAGAGAAGGCGAGAACCGGAAAAGTGCGGCATGAGGTTGAACTTGGCAGGGTGTGGACGATGGGGACGATGCTTCCAGGTGAGCCTGAAGCGGGAGTCAGGGCAGGGGAGGTCCCTGCTGCTTGTATACGGATGACAGCCCCCCAGCGCCAGCCAGCGGCACTTCCTCCTCTGGCCCAGGTGCTGGCTGAAGGAGCCTCCTTCCCCGCTCCCAGAAGTTCAGGGTCCAAGGGCTTGCCTGATTCCCTCTTCTGCCTCTGGAGCATCCTGTGCTAAGCGAAGCCTCCTAATTAGGCACCCAGAAATCAAAGTACTAGGCTCTACCAAGAAGAATGTTCCAGAAACCCTCCAATTTAATAAACAATAAAGAATAAACTGTTCTGTGAAAAAGCAGAAGTCTGAAACTAACTGCAGATGTTGCTTTTAAGAGGAAATGAATAAAGCAAATGGGAGCTGGAGTTCCTAAGTGATAACCATATCGCCTTTAAAAATTAATGAATATTATTTTCTGTAATAATAACAACTCTGGGCATTACCATCAGAAGAAACATAGTACCTCTGACGGTAAATGTTCTCCATTTTGGTACTGTAAATGAAGCCACCTCGTTCTGTTGGGACTTTGCTAGAATAATCTCCAGCCAAATGCTCCATAAGAAATAAAATGCCAGATGTCGGGGGAAATGACGAAAGCCTTCAACTGTCAGCCATGAAATGAAACCATTTATCAGTCAATAGACTATGAGCTTTTTTTTTAAAAACAATGTCTTTTTCTCTTTTTTTTGGGTTGCGTTGGGTCTTTGTTGCTGTGCCCGCGTTTTCTCTAGTTGTGGCGAGCGGGGGCTACTCTTGGTTGAGGTGCGCGGGCTTCTCATTGTGGTGGCTTCTCTTGTTGCAGAGCATGGGCTCTAGGCACGTGGGCTTCAGTAGTTGTGGCGTGTGGGCTTCAGTAGTTGTGGCACACGGGCTCAGTAGTTGTGGCTCACGGGCTCTAGAGCGCAGGCTCAGTAGTTGTGGCGCACAGGTTTAGTTGCTCTGAGGCATGTGGGATCTTCCGGGACCAGGGCTCAAACCCGTGTCCCCTGCACTAGCAGGTGGATTCTTAACCACTGCGCCACCAGGAATACCAGACTGTGAGCTTTTAAAGGAGGAATTTGATACAAAGAAACCCGAACTGGTACTGCCAAAATTTCATTCCTGCCTTTCAATCCACTTCCCTGGAATAAGGCCAAGTCCACTGAAGGAAGGAGAAATAACACTTCTGGGTTCCCTGGAAGTTGTGAATTGAGGTGCCTGTTTTTAACTGCTTTTGAGCTCTGTTGTGGGCGCTGATGTGAAGCCATTTAGTAATACCAAAGCAGATGCAGGCTTGCACATAAGAATGATTGGGAGCTGCTTCTTCTCAACATCCATGTATCTCATCAGAAAAATAGGTTCTTCTATTTCTAACAGCAGACAGTGACCCCTTGGCACATAAGCTGGCACATCTACAAACAGACAAATGGATTGTCAATGGGGAAAGTCTTTTACAATCCTTTCTATTTACTTTATTGTCATAGAAATGTTTTGATTAATCCACTTTAAAAACTTCATTTTGAAAAAAAAAAAAGTCTTCCTCAATAGACAATCCGAATAGGTCTGTATCTATTAAAGAAACTGAATCAGTATTAATACCCTTCCAAAACAGAAAGCACCAGGCCCAGATGAGTTCACTGGTGAATTGTACCAAACACATAAGGAAGAAATGATACCAATTCTCTACAAGTTCTTAGAGAAGATAGAAGCAGAAGGAATACTTCCTTAACTCATTCTATGAGACCAGCATCACCCTAATACCAAAGCCAGACAAAAACATTGCATCATTTTATGCAAAGGAACATTTCTGTATAGTATCATGATGTCAGTTAAGTTATGGCATCATTTGAGACCAATCATTCAGAGGTTAAAGAAAAAAAAGAATTGAGTAGTTTAAGTGTAGACATTATGAGCCTTTTAAAAGTCAAAAATTATTATAACTTTTTAAACTAGAAATGAAAAGGCCACTGAAGCATCCTACAGTTTTTAATTTCAAATAAGGTAGATATCAATTGCTATAATCCACATAAACAAAAAGCTTCTTCTTTTTCACAGTAAAGAATTTTTGAGTTAAAAAAGTGAGAAAAATCACTGTATATTATCCCCAGCTGTGATAGGTACATTTCTTGCTATGACCTCATAAGGAGCCATTGTTATGGAATTCCAGGCACCTGGGTCCCCGGCTGGGCCTGGGTTTTTGGTCTGTCTAGCCCAGGAAGCTAGCTTTCAGTCATCTGAGGGGTTTTCACCAAAGTTAAATCTTTTCCTCTTTGGCTCTTTGTCTGTTTTGCTTACTACCTTTACTCCCCCTCCACACCCCCCCATTCTTTCTTTTTCTCATTTTTTCATTTTTCTAATTTAAAATGTTTTTCTTTTTAGCTTTTCCCTGTTTTCTTATTTTTCTTTATTTTCTTTTTACTTTCTCTCACTCTTTTCTTCTTTCCATTTTTTTTCTCATTTTTCTTTCTTTATTCTTTTTTCTTTTTCTCACTTTTTTCTTTATTGTGGGAGTGGGTACTGAGCAGAATACACAGTATTCCCTTCTATGGGATATTTCACATGGAATATGAAAACCTGCTCAAGAAACTCCTCATCTTCAACCCCATCAAGGGAAGCCCTTTAGAGGAAATCATAAAGGATTCATGGATGAACATGGGCCATGAGGAGGAACTAATGCCTCACACAGAGCTACTACCTGACTACAAGGATCCTGGGCAGACTCAGTTGATGGTGTCCA
This sequence comes from Orcinus orca, assembly GCF_937001465.1. Classification (NCBI taxonomy): domain Eukaryota; kingdom Metazoa; phylum Chordata; class Mammalia; order Artiodactyla; family Delphinidae; genus Orcinus; species Orcinus orca. The sequence continues at coordinate 41,280,129 of NC_064567.1, read as the reverse complement.
TGGGCTACACATGGGAAGGGATCCATGACTTGTAGATGGGCCAGAAGTATGAAGAACTGAAGTGATGGTCACCTATGTGCTCCTGGCTTACAAAAGATCTGAACTGGGGGGCTATATCATTACCCTGAAGCCCGCTCCTTTGGCTAATCTGACCAACAGCTTGCCCTTCTTACCCATCCTGCAAAGTACAGCTAATCCAAAGCTGCAGAGTTTCAGTGAGCTTGCCATTCCCACCTTTAATTCTTACTCTGAGAGCAGCAGCACAGAAAATCAGTGACCTGAGGGGCATCAGGAGTTAGGACGGAAGTCCAGCAGCACAGCCAAAGTACCTGCCAATCCCCTACCTGGATGGAGAAGACCACCCCATCACAGCCCCCGGCATGGCCCTGTGGTCTCCCCCTGCACCAACACACCACCAGCAGCGGTGGTGGAGCACACCCCAGATGGAACCAACCTCCCCAGGGGGTATCCTGCAAAGAAAACTCCCTCCACACTGGGCAGCTCAGACAGGTGCCTGGCCACCAGAGTTTGCCTGACAGTGCAGCAGCCAGGGGGCAGTGGGAAAGTGAAGGTCCTTCACCTGCATTGCACCTGTGTTTCAGGTCAGCCAGAAGAACCGGCCTGAAGCTGAAAGCAGAGGGAACCTCAGGTAGTCCAGGCAGTGATATAAACAAGAGAGCACATTGGGAGGTCAAGCGTGCTCCCTGCACTTTACGTGGAGTCTGAAGATCATGAGATCCATGGAGCCCAATGAGATGGTGTGGGACATCAGTCAGATACTGCAAGAAAACAGCTGCGGGTGGGAGCTGAGCTGCTGTGGGTACACGGGCCATCCTCGAGAGGACTTTGTGCAGTGGAAGATGGAGGTGTGCAACCCGCCTGGCCTTCACTCATGGGGTTCAAATAAGAGGATATCCGGCACCTCCATGGCCTTCGAAAGCGTAGTCTCCAAGTTAACTGGCAGCTCAAAGGACTGCCATGAGGCCACTAGGGAGACAAGAGGAGAGGACCCTGGCTGGAGCCACAGGCCGGCCCCTCCCCTGCACCTGGGTGAACTTCTGAGGCTAGACTGTTATCCCCCCACCCGCCCTGCATTTCTCTTCTTCCCTGCTCTTCTCCGTCTTGTCTTCCGTGTTTGTGAGGGAGGGGAAATGGCTCAGTAGAAATAAATGCAATCAAAAAACATGTGCTAATTTATTGTGTTTAAACACAATCATTTTAAAAAACTACCCTGCTTTATTGCTACAGCTGTCACAAGACATTCATCGATCACTTGGCCAGAGGAAGGCCCTCGCCAAAATTCTCTCGTGACCCAACTGAAAAAACAAAACAAAACACTTTTCTTGGGGGAAATCAACGTCTGGTGATACCATCCTAAGAATGAGACAAAGGTCAATGAATTGTAAAGGGGACAACATTTGGAGCTGTGGCATTGGCTTTTCTTGCTGGGAAAACAAGGCCTGAGGATCACATCTATATGATACATATTGCTGTGAGACAACCACTTCAGTATTTGTAAGCTTAAAACAATGACAATGTATTCTCTCTCATGACACCTGCCTTCTGCGTCCCCAATCCTAACTGGGGAATGTTCACTGGTCTCTTCTGTTAGCTCCAGACTCACCTTCTTGGACCCCTTTGTTCCCCTTCAGCTTCCTCCTCTCCACCCCAGGTCACATATCCATCCTCCCTAAAATTACGGTCTTTTTTTTTTCTTTGCGTTCAAAGAGCACTCCTTTTTATTTTTTGAAGATTTCCCCCCAGTCTTTATTGAGGTCTAATTGAAGTATACTAAACTGCACATCTTAAAAGAGTACAGTTCTATCAGTTTTGACATACATACTCCAGTGAAACCATGACCCCTCAAACATTTCTATCACCCCCCCCCCAAAGTTTCCTTGTGTCGCTTTTTAATCCATTCCTCCATCATATCCCCAAGCAACTGCTGATCTGCTTTCTCTCTCTATAGGTCAGCTTGTATTTTTCCCTGGAATCATACAATATGTTCTCTTTTTTTGCATGGCTTCTTTCATTCAGTATGGCTTTGAGATTCTTCAATATTGTGGGTATTAACAGTTTGTCTTTATTGCTGAGTAGTATTCCATTGTATGGATATACCACAACTTGTTTATCGATTCTCTACTGGTGGATTTGGGTTGTTTCTGGGCTTTGGCTATATACCAAATTTCCTATTAAAATGCGTGTACAAGACTTTGGGTTTTATGCTTTCATTTCACTTTGGTAAATACCCAGGAATGGAATCTTTGGCTTGTGTGCTAGATGTATGTTGAGCTTTTTAAGAAAGTGCCAAACTGATTTCCAAAATCATTGTATCTTCTCACACTCCCACCAGCAACGTGTGAGGGTGTCAGTGGCTCCACAGCCTCACCAGCATTTGGTATGGTCAGTCATTTTAAATTTAGCCATCCTATTGTGGTATTTGTTTGTTTTAATGCACAGCAGTTCAGCTTTTGGCTTCATTTCTAAAAGGGGGAACACATGCTTATGTTTCTAGGAAACAAAACCAGATGATGCCTGTTGTGCCAGTGAAGTTAATAGTTCCCATCTTATCCTCCAAAGTGTTCTGGATTAAATAATAAAATATGTTCCAGCCCAACTAGCAATGCCCCAAGGCTGTCCATCCGTAGCCACAAAGGCCCATTAAGGCATTCTGATCAACCGAGATTTCTTCCTCCTCTAAAGATATTTTTCTGTTAAACAACTTTTTTCCCCCTTATCACAACAGGATTACCGGAGGAAAGGAGTGGCATAATGTAGCCTAGTGCTAGGGTTGGGGAGCAAGTAGAGGAGATAGAGGGGATCAGACCAGGTCCTGATGACATCATTTGAGCTGGATGCAGTCACGTGTGACGTAGGTAAGATCTAGTCCTTAACTTTTTCTACACAAGAACCCGGAAATCCCTTAGCTTTTATGTCTAAGCTAGTTTGACTTGGATTTCTGTCACTTGCCATTAAGAGTCCCGACCAGTCGGTATACACAGTCAGCATGGCGATAGCATTTTGCCAAGCCTTGGCTGGCTCTCATTTCACATTTGAAGTGCCTCTGCGTTCCCTGAGAACTGGTTTTTGTTGACCTAGCCTGGGAAATTTAAAGCAGAAGCACCGGTCACATTGGTTGGGGATGAAACTTCAGAGGTCACTGAATACCCAGGATCAAAGTATTCAACAGTATCACCACACAGTTTGTTTAATCGAGTACTCTAGCTCCGTGTATCCACTGTAATGCTGCAGGCTCTTTAATCTTTAAATTACCATTTAGTGGTATCCAAAAACTCTTCTGAATTTTGGGAAGCATCCATCATGTCCAACGAGCACGTTCTTCCTCCTTAATAACTAGATTTAATACTTACAGAAAATATCCATATTTACTCAGTGCGCTAAACGTGCAAACGAGCAACGCTATGTGACCTATGTGAACACATCTCTAATCCGTGGTGCGCGCCGTCTCCTAGTAGCACAGAGTTGCTAGAGCTGTTTGAGGACATCTCCCAGTAAGCAAGGCAAAGGTAATACTCCACAGGAAGAAAAGAGGACGCCGAAACTGGGGGTCAGAAGTTAAAAAGATCCCATTCAGTCCTCTCTCGAACGTTCTCAGAACTGAAGCGAGGCCCCTGACCCGCAGGGGTGCCTCCCCCACTGGGAGTGCCCTCGCCCTGTCCCCACGCCCCAAAGACGGACTGAACTCGGGCTGGCGGCCCGGTAGCTTCCGCCGCGCCCCTGGGTGCAGCCCACCGAAAAGCAGTCGGGCAGGTCTCGCCCCGGGCGAGGCTAAAAAGCCTCCATCCCGCACAACCAGCCCTCGGTCCCCGGTAGCAACCCGGCCTCAGGAGCAGAGGACCCGAACACAGCCTCGCGTTGACCCGCCGCAGCTCCTCTGGCGTCGGCGCCGCCTCTTCAGTCTCTAAATCCAGCCTCCGCGGCCCAGGGGCCGCTCCCTCCCCGCTGGGCCCTGCCTCCGCACTCCCCGTGCCATCACCACCCCCACACGCTCTGGCCAGCCCTCTCCCAGCACAGGCCAGCCTCTCACACTCCCGGGCCCAGCATTCCTCCACCTCGCGTCCTGGCCCCGCCCCCGCGCTCTCGGGTTTGGAGCTCCCAGGTCCGGGCCTAGCGCTCGGGCCCCGCCCCCACGTGCCCCGGAGTCCGGGGGAGGAGTTGGCGCTCGGGAGGAGGCGTGGCCGTGGTGCCAGCGGAGGCGCGGGCGTTGCGGCCGGGACTTTGGTTTTGACACGGACGGCGAACGGGAGCAGTGTCTGTGGTGCTGGGGTGTGGACGCGGTTCTTGCGGATCCCGCGTTCGAGTCGGGGGCAGGACTTTTTGTCTGGATCAACGCAACCGCGGCAACGCAGCGAGTCCTGGTGTAGCCGCAAGACTTGGTGCAGCCGCAAGACTTGGTGCGGCTGCAGCGGCCGGATTTCACCGCCGCTGCCGCCTCCGCAAAGCCCTGCAGCTCCTGCCGGTTCTGGGAGAGAGACTCTTGAGAGTTTCTCCAGCAGAAAGAGCTGGGACGCGCGGCCCGAGGCGGCGTGGGAGGGATCCCGCGGCCCGCCCCTGACCCGCACCCGCGTGGGCCCTGGCTCTGAAGGCGGCGGGCCAGCGCTGTCCTGGCCTCAGGCCTCGGAGCCGCAGGTGGAAGGAGGAAGCCCTGGAGGAGCGGCTGAGAGGTGGGGCGCCGGAACGGCGGCGGGTCTGGTAGGGGGCGATAAACCCCTTCTCCGTGCCCGCACTAGTGAGGACGGAATTCCAGAGTTGCTGGTGGCGCTGAGTGCCAGATGGGGGCTACCGAAGCAGGGGAGATGGCCCCAGTTCTGGGAGAGTTGAGAGAGGCAGGGACGAGAGGTGTAGGCTGATGGGGATAGGTCCCTTTCCAAGAGAAGCGGCTTATAGCGTTTTTGGACCCCAGTGTGATAAAAATTGGACCTCACCAGAAATCCTCATGGACCAGCCCTCTTGTATGTGTGTTTTCAGAGGTTCACAGACAGGCATCAGCCCTGGACTCCTGGCTAAGAACTCCAGCTCTAGGTAGGGAGCGCTAATGCAAACTGATTAACTGACTCAATCGATTTGTATGTTTATTAATTTGTTTTCCAGGTGGCCAAGTGAAAGGTGATTTGGACACGCTGGGCATGGCTATTTAGTGTTTGTCTGTGGTAACCATTTCATGCCCTGAATCCTGCACCTTCCCTTCTGTGCCTGTGAGCTCTACTGCGCTTCCTTCCTAGCCAGAGAGTTCTTCTGTGGTGGTGAGGCCTTCCTGGCCCCTTGATCCTGGCCGGCCATGGGGAGCACCCTGGGCTGCCACCGCTCCATCCCCCGGGACCCCTCGGACCTGTCCCATAGCCGCAAGTTCAGCGCGGCCTGCAACTTCAGCAACATCCTGGTGAATCAGGAGCGGCTCAACATCAACACGGCCACGGAGGAGGAGCTGATGACCCTGCCTGGGGTGACACGTGCGGTGGCACGCAGCATCGTGGAGTACCGCGAGTACATCGGTGGCTTCAAGAAGGTGGAGGACCTGGCACTGGTCAGTGGCGTGGGTGCCACCAAGCTGGAGCAGGTCAAGTTTGAGATCTGCGTGAGCAGCAAGGGCAGCTCGGCACAGCACTCTCCCAGCTCCCTGAGGCGGGACCTGCTGGCGGAGCAGCAGCCTCACCACCTGGCCACCGCCGTGCCTCTCACCCCGCGCGTCAACATCAACACAGCCACCCCGGCTCAGCTCATGAGCGTGCGCGGCCTCACGGAGAAGATGGCCATCAGCATCGTGGACTACCGCCGCGAGCACGGGCCCTTCCGAAGCGTCGAGGACCTGGTAAGGATGGGCGGGGTCAGTGCCGCCTTCCTGGACAGGATACGGCACCAGGTGTTTGCCGAGAGGTCCAGGCCCCCGTCCACCCACACCAACGGGGGCCTGACCTTCACCGCCAAGCCTCACCCCAGCCCCACCTCGCTGAGCTTGCAGAGTGAGGACCTGGACCTGCCCCCAGGGGGGCCTACACAGATCATCTCCACTCGGCCTTCGGTGGAGGCCTTCGGAGGCACAAGGGATGGGCGGCCCGTGCTGAGGCTGGCCACCTGGAACTTGCAGGGCTGTTCAGTGGAGAAGGCCAACAACCCTGGGGTGCGAGAGGTGGTGTGCATGACGCTCCTGGAAAACAGGTGAGCACAAGAACCACCAGCGGTGTTGGGTGTGAAGGCAGCTCTTGCGTGGCCTCATTTGTGCATGCAAATGAGTGGATTTTGTGGGGGTAGGGAGAGAGCAAGATTTTTAAATCAGTGTTCTTGAGGCCCCAGCTAGTATCGTGCAGTGTTCTGAGTGGCTGAGCTCTTCTTCTGCTCCAGGATTTTCTGAGTACAGCTGTCTGGGCTTGAGGTCTGTATCTTGAACATGGTATATCTGAGATCAGTTCCTAACTTCGGGGTAAGTGGAGATTGTATTGGTGTTACTGCTTTGGAGAGTATAGTTTGGCTTACAAGACTTCATGGGGTTCACACCAGATCAGGCACTCGGAGCCTGGGAACTATTGCAGTTTTGCATGTATGAAAGAGCTACCTGGATTTCTTTTTCTTGGGAGGCAAAGTCACATTCGTTCCACCAAATATGCCTATTTGTGTGCAGAAAATCATCTTCAAGGCCAGGTATTTGCAAACACACGTGCTATGTATATTTACCAAAATGCTGCGAATGAATCACTCTTCATTCTTTTCCTTATTTAGCCTGAAGTTGGTTTTTAGGCTCACAGTTGCAGCCCCAAATGTATGTAACCTCTCCTGTCCCAGAGTCAGAAAAGTCCAAGCTGGAGTGTGGTGAATATTGGCCAGATTTTCCCATTTGAACCGTAGAAGATGAGAGTTGTAGGATGGGCTCTTACCACTGAGTGTTTACATTATTCACAACACTGCTTTCTGTAGGAACTTCCGTTAACCCTCCCTAAAACAAAACAATATTATTGTAGCAGTAACTCCCACTGTTAGTGCAATAGTGTATTATATAACATAATCAACTTGGGGAAGGAAAGAAATGTTTCTAATGGTCCCTTCCCGGGCAGAAACCCTCTGATCCCGGTCTGGAGGGAATTGGCCGTGCCACCCCCCGAGACACAGTATGTTTAGGGCCACTCGCTGCTTTCTTTTGCCCTGAGCTGTTGGTGAGGCCGGTGAGGTGGCAGTTAGTGACATGAAGTGACTTCTCGGCGGGAAATCACAGTGCATTGTGGCAGAGCGTCAGGATAAATGAGTGAGGAGAAAACCAGGTCACAACGTTTCCCTGGCACCGTCCCACTGGCATGCTCCGTCACTGAGGACTGAGGGACCTTGCACCAGCTCAGGGAACGGGACCTGGGGAACCCCTGAGTGCTCTTCCTGCACCGCCATGTCCTCTGTTTTGCAGCATAACTCACTCCTTTTGCAAAATCATCTAGTTCACAGGTGAGAACGGGACTCAGCCTAGGACGTACTTGTCGGGAATGGCTTGGCAATTGTTCTCTCCATCCGTGGCTGCATGGGTGTATGTATGGGCAAGGAGAAGGGAGGAGGAGGAGGGCTAGCTGTTTAATTCCTATCATGAGTTTTCCTAAGGCTTAGTTTGGGGGGTGGAGGAGGATGAATCAGGATCTGAAGTTGCCCCAGTAAGAATGATAGACTGGGTAGCCCTTGCCCACTAACTGTGACAGAGTTTTCAAGCGTGGTCTCTGGACCAGCATCAGCAACTGACTCAGAAATTCTGGGTTTCTGTGTGTTCACGCACCCACTGGCTGGTTCTGATACGCACTAAGGTTTGAGCCCCGTTGTGCTGTGTATTGGCAGTCAGCTATCCCTGTGGCTTGCCCTGTAGAGTGGCTTGCCCTGCACTGGCTTTTCTGACAAGGTCTGTGAGTCCAGGCAGAGCTTTCTAGGTACTATCTTCTTTGGTTGTTCTGGTCATCCTGTTATTCAACCATATGATGTTCTTTCTGGCCAGAGTTCGAAGAATTTTATTCAGATTCTAGAACAGATGAATGTAAAGCGTAGAAAATGGGAGAGTGAGCAAGAAACAGCCGACCTCAGAGTGGGCTCCGATCTGCAGGGCAGACCTGGGGCAGCCAGGGGCACACCGAGGAAGAGCGCTAGCTTGTCCAGCGAGGGATTTGTCCTGGTGTCTCTTGTTTGGATTTCCTCGAGGGGTGATGATTTGTTGAAGGTATTTGACTGCTGTCCTCAGGTGAGAGTGCAGGAAGAGCTTACCGAAACCCAGAAGGGTGTAGAAGGGAGTGTCTGGGAGTGACTTTAAATGTGACTTACGTCCCCATCACATTTCTCACACTTGGCCACATCTGTTGTCCTGTGGGTTGGTGGTTCCTTTTGCCTGTTCGCGACGTGTTCAGTATTCTGGGTGCTCCAAGCACCTTGTTAGTGTCCGGTAAACCTGAAGTAATTGGCTTAGGGCTTGACCCCCTGCAGACCTGGAGTGGGTCCATTTGCCTGTGTGGCTCTCCTAGGGCACCAAAAGATGCCTGGCTGCGATCCCGTGTCCTCAGAACAGCAGTGCACGTTCTCCAAGAGCTGTGTTCATCCTGATTCACAAAAATGTCTCGCATTCCAGTTGATCCTTTTATGAGTAAGAGGAAACACATTTAGTTGGATCAAGAATGGATGCATGTAATTTGTTGTGTGGCTGTTAATTTTCATACATACATATATACGTAGTACAGGAGTTACCTGACTTCTGGGTGTGCCTTCATAGTTTCCAACAGCTTTCACATTCATTGGATTTCTTCAGTAACTCTGCGAAGTAGGTAATGCATGCTTTTATTAATGAGTCTCCATCTCTGGGTGAGGAAACTAAAACCAAAGAAGTTAAATGACTTACCTCCATCCCACAACTCATTAGTGACTCAGCTGGGACCAGGACCCAGAACCTTCTGACTTTAGACCCATGCTCTTCACAGGCGTGCCGTTTTGTAAGCACCTCACCTTTATCCTGCCTCTTGTTCAGGCATCCCACGCTCTGCCTAACCAAGGGCACTTGCCCAATTGTGTACTAGTCCCATTTTCTTACATTAAATCCATTGTAAAGGAAAAAAAAAAAAAAAACCCAAAACGAAAACCCTTGGCTCCACCTCTTAATGTGTTAAACTGATGAAATTCCTTAACCTCTCCAAGTCTCAGTTTTTCCATATGTTAAATGTAGCTAATGGGGAAAAAAGCCCACAGAAACACAAACGCTTGGGCACTTCTTTTGCAAAGAGAATAGCTGGCTCTTGTTTTCCTATCTGTGGGTTTGCTTTAGTAGGTGGGGGACTAAAGCATGCCTGGGTGGGGCTCTAACGGGATAGTCTGTTCTGGCCCTGAGATGCTGCTGCATTGGTGGACAAGTGTGTATGAGTTACAAGAAATCATGTTTTGCACATGAAGCCTGAGATAGGACAGCAGAAAGCTCGATAATCACACGATCACCAGGAGCCTTCAGGGACGTCACGCTATGGCACAGAACCGATGGGTTTCATCAGATTCCTTTGCCAAATCTCAGTCTTAGGCAGTGTTTTTCCTTGTTTTCAGTATTTATGGAGCAAGACTAAAAGAGGAATGCTTCTGCTAAATACTCTTGCAAAATTTGGTGGCAGCCCGCCTATGGAATGAAGATTGTTTCTTTTTTTTCTCTTCCAGTTTTACTGAGATATAATTGATACACAGGACTGTATAACGTGTACAGCATAACGATTTGACTTAACAGACGTCATGCGGTGATGACCACAATAAATGTAGTGAACATCCATCATCTCATATAGATACAAACTCAAAGAAATAGAAAAAAACATGTGTTTTTTTCTAAAAAAACATGTGAGAACTCTTAGACTTTACTCTCCTAACAACTTTCATGTGTGACACACAGCAGTGTTCATGATATTAATCATTTTATACGTTAGGTCCGTAGTACTTCCTCATCTTTTAACTGGAAGTTTGTACTTCTTGACCACCTTCCTCCAGTTTCTCCTCCCTCTGCACCCCGCCTCTGGTAACCACAAATCTGATCTCTTTTTCTAAGAGTTTGTTTGTTTGTGAGGTATAATTGACCTACAACACTAGGTTGGTTCCTGATATACAACATAGCTATTCGATATTTCTATGTATTTCAAAATGATTACCATGATAAGTCTAGTTATGATCTGTCACTATTCAAAGATGCTACATAATTGTTGACTGTATTCCCCACACTGTACATTTCATACCCGTGACTCATTTATTTTGTAACTGGAAGTTTGTACACGTTAATCTCCCTCACTTATTTTCTCTCCCCCGGCCCTTTCTGGCAAGCATCTATTTGTTCTCTGTATCTATGACTCTATTTCTGTTATGTTTGTTAATTTGTTTTCTAGATTCCACATAGAAGTGAGATCACACAGTGTCTGTCTTTCTGGCTTATTTCACTTAGCACAATATCCTCCAATTCCAGCCATGTTGTTGCAGATGGCAAAATTTCATTCTTTTTTATGGCTGAGTAATATTCCATTCTGTGTGTGTGTGTGTGTGTGTGTGTGTGTATAAACAATATCTTTATTCATCTATCAATGGGAACTTAGGTTGCTTCCACATCATGGTTATTGTACATAATGCTGCAGTGAACATAGGGGTGCGTGTATCTTTCCAACTTAGTGTTTTTGTTTTCTTCAGATCTATACCCAGGAGTGGAATTCCTGGATGATATGGTAGTTCTATTTTTCATTTTTTTGAGGAATGTCCATACTGTTTTCCATAGTGGCTGCACCAATTTACATGCACCAACAGTGCACGAGGGTTCCTTTTTCTCCACATCCTCTCCAGCGTTTGTTATTTGTGGTCTTTTTGATGATAGCCATTCTGACAGGTGTGAGGTAGTATCTCATTGTGGTTTTGATTTGCATCTCCCTAATGATTAGTGATGTTGAGAAGGTTGCTTAATTTTTATTTTTTGTTTTTTGCTGAGGAGTTGTTCTATTTTGGAAAGTCCCTTTGGTTTCTGAAAGCATAAGTCCTGTGGGAGCTGACATAATCTCCAAAAGAAATAAGGAGGTTTAGCATCCCACTTGTACATTTTCCCCATGGCCTCCGTCAGAAGGGAACGTGAGTCTCAAAGTCTTGAGCCTTTTTACGGTCTGAACCTGTCTTCTTGCCTCGTGCTTGTTTGCGATATCAAAGCACCAGGTGAATTAGTGCCTGGCAGCACGCACTCATTGTGAAAAAAGAGATTTTGGTTTATCAGACTTGATTAGTAGGCTCGATATAGACACAACCCATCTTGTCGTTTGATTCATTCAGTGAAAAACACCTGTTGAATGGCCGCTGTGTACGTGCATATGCTGAATTCCAGAGTTAGACTGGCCCTGTTTTTAAACCAAGTTAAGCAATGTTAATCAGCTTTTATGGCTCACCCTCAAAACAGTCTGAAAAATCCATACATTTTATCAAAAGTCACTGAGTAGGACTGATACCTGGTTGAATTTTTCCTTTAAGAATAATGGGCTCGGGGCTTCCTTGGTGGCGCAGTGGTTAAGAGTCCGCCTGCCAATTCGGGGGACATGGATTCGAGCCCTGGTCCGGGAAGATCCCACATGCCGCGGAACAACTAAGCCCGCGCACCACAACTACTGAGCCTGCGCTCTAGAGCCCGTGAGCCACAACTACGGAGCCCACGTGCTGCAACTACTGAAGCCCGTGCACCTAGAACCCATGCTCCGCAACAAGAGAAGCCACTGCAATGAGAAGCCCGCGCACTGCAACGAAGAGTAGACCCCGCCCGCCGCAACTAGAGAAAAGACCGCGCAGCAACAAAGACCCAACACAGCCAAAACAATAAATAAAATAAATAAATTCATTTAAAAAAAAGAATAATGGGCTTATCCTGAGGGACTGAAAGGTAGATGGATGCAGCCAGACATAACATCTGGGGGCAAAGTGCCCAGCAATCCCCTTAAAGTAGAAATTGTGAAATCTATTTTGACAGCTGTGGAAACGGAGGCTCAGAGAGATTAAATGGCAGCCGTGTGGCCTCCAGAAATGGAGATGTTGGAATCAGGTTTTGAAGCCAGACCTTTGTTTGATTTCAGAGCAGGGAGTGGAGGTGTCTCTTCCCAAATTCCACGTCCCTTGACTGACCCCCGGCCCACCTGCTCTTTCCTCCCTGTCTTGGGTCTGAGGCTGGCCAGGCATCAGGGCTTTGCCTAGACTCTCGGGACTGTGTCAAGCCGCTGGAGGCCTCTGCTCCCTTCCTGTTTTTGTTCCTCGGAAGGACAGGGCTCTTGGCCAGAGGTAGAGCACTCCAGAGGGCGCCAGGGCCCCTCCACGCGGACCCTCAAATGTGAGTCTGCGACCTTGGCTCCGCTCCAAGGCGGAGTTCCGGTTTTCTGAGCCAAGGAGATCTGGGTGGTTTCCAGAGAGAAAGGTGGTCAGAAATAGGACTGCTGAGGATTAATAAGGGAAGAGAGTGTGAATGAAGGGAAGGCCTGGGGTGGGCGGATGCAGGGTTCATTTCACCAAAGGGAAAGCTGTTACTTTTGTCTTTCCAGAAAGCTGAGCCCATTTGGGATCTGATTTGGTGAGGGTGGGGCGGGGATGTGGAAAGTATTGATTCTTCCAGGAGATATTCATTCCTTTATTATTTATTCATTCATTCAACAGAAATCTTTTGAGCTCTCACTAAGTGCCAAGCTCTGTGTCAGGCTCTGGTAATAAAGTGTAGGACAAGACAAAGCTGGTGCTCTTACGGAGCTTCCATTTTAGGTAAGAAGGTGGACAAGTCGGTTCACAGATAAATAATTATGGGTAGTGGCGAAGGCTGAGGGTGATGGAGGCTTGCTGAGTAGATGGGGGTCAAGGAAGCCTCAGCTGAAAGCTAGAGAGTCAGCTGAGGAGCCAGGCATGGAAAAACTTGGGGGAAAGAGTGCTTCACCCGAGGAGCCAGCAAGTGCAAAGGCCCTGAGAGTGTTTGTTTTGGAGAGAGTGGGGTCCCGGGAGTGGCGGGTGGCTAGGGCTGCAGGGGGAGGCAGGGCCAGGTGGGTGGGCCCTGCAAGGCTTTTACTTTAACAGCGGGAGGAGGCCGCAGAGGTGATGAATGAGCTGTTACCAGGTTGTTCTGGCTGCGGGGGAAGCCGCTTGGGGTGGGTCCTGGGAGTTGAGTAGAGAGGCTGATACAGAATAAAGGCTGAAAAGGATGGTGACCAGTGAGCAGGAGAAGTGGGTGGGGATAAGAGGATCTTTAGAGGCAGAAACTGGAAAGACTTGCCTGTGTTTTGGTTATTGTGGGGATTAACTGGGTAGATTCCTAGAAGACAGGCTCAGAGGCATTTAAGAAATCCCGGGGCTGACTCACAAGCCTCTGCATCGTGTCAGCATGAAGCAGCTTACCGACCTCGCCCCTCCATCTGCTGTGGACAGGTGTGGGATCTTGGTCCATCGTGGATGGAGGAAGAGGCCTTGTGGTCCTCTGTGCAGCCCGGGTGTCGGGCTGTACCCCGCAGTCCTCCAAGCCTTATAGTTGTCCAGCCTCGAGACGAAGAAAGAGCCCAGAGACAGTGACAGAGACGTCAGCGGTTTATTGGACTGGGAAATCTTACACAAAGGGTCCTGGATCGACACCCCACCTTGTTCGGCAGACGGTGGGCAGGACGTGGCAGCAGTCTGTGGTACTTGCTGGAGAAGGAGGCTATTGTTTGTAGGGGGGAATTGACGTCCGGTGTGCTCATCAGTTACCAGGGACTAATTAAGCCCTATAATTAAGAGGATTGGGTAGTCATGTGAGTGAATCAGGGACTGGTCGAGCAGGGGATGTACAGAGAACAAGAGAACAGCCATCTTCAATGGCCTAACCACACACCGGGCATCTGACAAGGCCACTTCTGCTGTTTAGTATCAAGTACATGTAGAACGAGGACATATATGGGGAGTTTTAGGTAACTGTTTCTATCAGAAGACATTTCCGGAAGTTAAATTCAACACTGATCGAGCACTTACCTGGTGAGGTCAGAGGCACAGGGAGACCCTGTCCTGGCATCAGGGAGGTCACAGTCTTACAAGGAGACACGCTCACAGGTACTTACCGGGGTGATGTGTGTTTTGAACGAGGAGGTCAAGCTTAAGAAGCACAGGGGTCTGGGACCTGTTTGCTGGGCTCTTGCAGGTGGGTGGAGACCTCAGCACAGAGGAAGGATTGGGGACAGGACCAAGTCAGGTGGTTGGAGAGGAGTTAGTCCGGAGTGGGGGCTGGGGTCTGAGCGGCTAGGGTCTTGTCGGCGGGCGAGTCGGCCGCTCCCACTGCAGCCGCCTGGTGAGGGTCCAGGCTGGCCCCCCGCCCGGGCTCGGCTTTGGAAGGCTCAGACTGGGAACGTGGCAGGCTCCCCAACACGGTGCCTCACAGGAGAGAAGAGCGTTGAGGTAGGTGTTATTTTTATTTCAAAATTACCCTACCTTACAAAAGATTTTATCCTGGAGTTCCTTAATAACAGGCTCTGCCAGTAACAAATAAAATCACGCATTTCACTGAAATGTGATGTGTTCATCATGCATGGACACCCTGGTTTGCGTGTAGTCGTGTGCAGCTTAGTGGAAATTCCACACCAGTGAGTCTTATCTGAACATCCAGGATAGGCCACAGAAATGTGCTGCTCTGCTTTTAGTCCTCAACAAATATTTAGGAACCTCAGAAACTTCCTGATTCTATTCCTGATGACTGTACACAGGCCAGATCTGGACAGCAATTCTTATTGTAATGTTTTGATTGACAGCTGCCAACCAGCTGGACTCCAGTGGGTAGAAACCCTGGGGAGATGTGCTCAGAGTTAAGCGGTTCATTATAAAGAAATTTTCTTTTTTATTTTAAATTTATTTTTTATTTATTTATTTTTGGCTGCATTGGGTCTTCGTTGCTGCTAGTTGTGGCTCACGGGCTCTACCGCTCAGGCTCATTAGTTGTGGTGCACAGGCTTAGTTGCTGTGCAGCATGTGGGATCTTCCCGGGTCAGGGCTCAAACCCGTGTCCCCTGCATTGGCAGGCAGATTCTTAACCACTGTGCCACCGGGGAAACCCCTGAAGAAGTCTTGAATCCTTGTACTAAACTACTGGGTAAAGAAACCCTGCGTTTTCTTTACTGAGTACAGCTGCCTACCTCTGTTGCTCAGTTGTTTGTTTCCAACAAGCCCTTGTTTCCTGCGAATTCTATTTTGATTCAGCCATTACCTGATTAAGCTGTTAAGCTGGGCCTTCAATTGTTTTATCTAGAAGCTGCTGTAAACTCCTGAAATGTGATGCCAAGAGAATGTTGTTCACGTGGCCACATGGAAGGTTGTGTGCATTTTGGGTGTGGTTTTATTGTGTTCTAGGGATCTGAACCTGGTTTGCTCACCCAAAAGCTGGAGGGTGAAGTCACTGCTTCGTGTTTCTCAGCTTATGCTAAAAGCATGGTGTCTTTTCAAGTGGGAGGTCTCAGGTGGATTGTTGTTTTTAAAAGTACTTATCCAATTCTCTATGGAAAAAAAATTCCCAGAATGTATTTTCATTAAGCAAATTCAGTCTGACTTAAATACTTTTGCAGTCTCTGTTTTCTTAAATGGGAAAAAAGTACAAATTTTAGTGGCCTCTAAGTACCAGTGATTAGGCTGGGGACTCACCTGCCGGTAGATTTGGGGCTTTGTCCTTCCTTGTTTGGTGAGCAGCCTCTGCAACTGCAGGTCATTGTGTCATTTTACTGGTTAGCTCTTTGCAAAGCGGTTCCCAGTTGTTTTTAATTTGAGGACTCATTTTAAACAGTGAAATACTGCGTGTCCCTCCCCCTCCACATATGGTGCTTATATTTTCAGTGTCCATGACCGTGGTGGTAGTAGTAGTTGTATCAAGAACAAAAACAATGATAGTTGACACTGATGATTACTGTGGCTGATGGCTTATACACTGGATACCATCATCAGTCCTCTTACAGATAGAGGAGAGATGGCTCAGGGAAGCTGAGTCATTTTCCCCAGGGTCACACAGCTTTTAGGTGATGGAGCTTGGATTATAATCCAAGCAATTGGATTCCAAGGCTTGATGATAAAAAGCTACTGTTACTTCACTAATGCTTTTCCACAAATTTGTATTTGATTCATCACCCCAGCCTTTTTACTGGACTAGGTGCTCCCTTAACCAAGACCTTGGTTTGAGTTCCCTAGTCATGATCTTTCATAAGTATGCTGATAACAGTATCATTTTGTGTGTGTGTGTGTGTATCCGGTATTTCTTTATTCAAAGTGGAGCAAGGGTATTTGCAAAGCAATCTGAGTGTGGGAAAATTTTTTTTTTTTCCTGTGGGATGCGGGCCTCTCACTGCTGTGGCCTCTCCCATTGCGGAGCACAGGCTCCGGACGCGCAGGCTCAGCGGCCATGGCTCACGGGCCCAGCCGCTCCGCGGCCTGTGGGATCTTCCCGGACCGGGGCACGAACCCGTGTCCCCTGCATCGGCAGGCGGACTGTCAACCACTGCACCACCAGGGAAGCCCGGGATACTATATTTTTATGACTTTCCAGTCTTTTTACAGTCATTTTGCCCACACCTGTTTTGACAGCAGTCTCTTTAAACAATTTGCTTTCATAGAAGCTTGGCTGACATTCATCTTCCTTTTCTTAGAAACAACTTTTTCTGCTCACATTCCTGTTTCGACAGTCTATGTCACATTTAGGAGACCATAGTAATATATACAACTGACAAAAACAAGTCTGGGGACAGACACAGCTGACCCTGGATGAGCATGTGATGCCCCACTCAAGAGGGGAAGTGCACAGCTCATCCGCCAGGAGAACTCAGCGTGCCACGGGTGCCCAGCTCTCAACATGTTTTAGGAAGGGAGTGGGGACAGTCTGGTGGATCCCTTGAGCAGAGGCTGGTTAGGAGAACCTCTGTTGTGTTTTTAAGAACACTACTACCTGGGCTCAAGTTATATTGTTTCTGTAGTCTAGAGACAGCATTTGCTGTGGATGTATATTGCAGACCCCTGGCAGTAACTGTGGGTTGTTACTGATGCACTGTTATCTTTTCTAGAAGATTGACTCAAAAATATAACTAGTTATAAGGTCAGGAGTTCACTGACCCAGTTTCTTCCCCCAAATCTCGTGCAACTTTTAGAAATAAAAGAGGTGAAGGAATAATGAGCTCTTAAAAAAAATTTTGACCTAATACCTGTACTAGTCAGCATTTTCTTCGGTGCCTTAGATGGCCCGCTTATGAAACTCATGAGTAACTGTGAGCTGGGAGGGATTTAATAAGCAGGTGGACTGGAGTCGATGGTGTATAAAACACCTTTCCAGGTTTGTAATTCTGTACTGTCTTTTTTAGCCGTTCTGAGTTTAACGTTCGAGTTCAATTTTTGTTCATGTTAAATTCATGTTCATACATGTGAAACTGTGTAAGAGACTCATGTCTCAGTACTCACACACTGGGCTCTGTTAAATGCCAGGCAGGACTGTTTAGAGTAGATTTGTCATCTTGAATTGTATTAGTTTTGATGCTTCCAACATTTACAGTAAAAGTGCAGATAGTTGTTAGATATTGTGAGAGTTTCAGCTTAGGTATTGTGAGAGTTTCAGCTTGGAAATAAAAGTTGCTTCTGTCCTTTAGACTTTTGGGTAAATTGAAGAACATCTGAGACTCTAGATGATTGTTCAGAATGTTACTATTTGCAACTATTTATCTAATCTATGAAAATCAGGAATTTCTTGTCATTGACCTACCAAAGCAAGATATAGAAATAAACTGGGTGATGAGTGAGAGATAAGACTGCAGGATTACCCATAACCCCTGATTCCAGATACATATCTGTGTTCATCAAAATAACTGTGGTATTTTTATTGATGGATTATATTGATAAAGGCTGTATGTTTAAATGTATGCAGTTCTTCTGAATCACAAAATCCCTTCCAACCCTTAGGCTTTTTCTACAGAGAGGGAAAATCGTCACTATTTCTACCAAATGCCCTTCAATTCAGAGAAGGAAAAGTATTTGTTTTTACAGTTAAGAGTGTATTAGTTTGCTAGGGCTGTCATAGCAAAGGAGCATAGACTGGGTGGCTTAAACAAAAGATATTTATTTTCTCACAGTTCTGGAGCCTGGAAGTCTAAGATCAAGGTGTCGACAGGGTTGGTTTCTTCTGAGGCCTCTCTCCTTGCCTTGTAGATAGCCGTCCTCTCCCTGTGTCTTCACATGGTCTTCCCTCGGTACCTGTCTGTGTCCAAAGTTCCTCTTCTCATAAGGACATCGTCTTATTGGATTGGGGCTACTCTAATGGCATCCAAATACAGTCACATACTAGAGTACTGGGGGTTAGGACTTCAACATATTGGTTTTGGGGGACACGGTTCAGCCCATAACAAGACGGTGTAAGAAAAATCGCCCGGGGACTTCCTTTTCGGCTTTTTGTGAGGAGCCTGTTCCTCTCGGTTTTTTCCTGGGGCAGTGATGATTTCAAGTACTCGTTTAACAGTTTAAATGCTGGAGAAAGCTGCGTTAGAGTTCCTGGAGGGCCAGTCTGCTGGACAAGAGGAACGGCTTTCTGGCCGGGCCACGGCAAGCATACACCAGCAGTTAGGGACTGGGATTTGTTTCCCTTGAACTTCTCTCCTTCCAACTTGCCAGTCCTTGGTTTTCTCCTGAAATGCCAGCAGTGACCTGAAACCTTCTACCCACCCCCGCCAAGGCAGCAGCTCCACTTTGCCAAGTTCTCTGCTTGCCCTTGGCTACAAGTAATGGTGACACATGAGTTTGTCTGCCCTTTAGAACTGTAGTGCCCTTCAGCATTGCCGTGGAAAGGTGTGATTCAGAGGGACCACTGTGAAACCTACTCAACTTCGACTGTCCCTGACCTATTGTTAAGCACCACAGCTATGGGCTCCCCTATTGGCCTGCGTTTCCCCTCCCATAACAGGCATTCTGTTGTCATTGCCTGTGTGATGCCCTCTGTACTCCCAGACTGTACATACAGCCTAGTTTCGGCACCCTAACACTCAGGAATTTGTGGAAAGGAGAAACGACCCCTGACATCTATTGACTATTTACTTTGCCCCATGTGCTGTTGCTCAGCCTTTTATATTCATTAACTAACTTAATGTTTGCACCATCCCAGTGAGGTTGGCAAAGTATTCCCACCTTACGCATAAGGAAACTTAAATAATTTAAGTAAACTTGCCCAAGTCACATGGTTGGTGAGTGTAGAGCAGAAGTTCAAAGCTGGGCAGAATTACTCAGAGCCCAAACACTTTTATATTCAGAGGCAGAGAATCCGTAAACCTGGAGATGGAACCAGGAGGTTAAGGAAGGGGACAGTTCTTTCCTAGTCTTTTATATCTAGAAAGTGTGAGAGACAAGTTTAAAAGGGAGGTGCTCCCTGGAACAGGGCCCAGCCGGCGCTTGAGGAAGTCATCCAATTCTATCATCCAGTGAGGTCAGGAATGCAGGGCTTTGGGGACACAGGATTTTTTAAAAATTGAGAGATAATTTCCATACCACATAGTTCACCCCTTTAAAGTGTACAATTCAGTGGTTTTTAGTATATTCACAAAGTTGCACAACCCTCACCACTCTTCCAGAACATTTTCATCACCCACAAGGATACTCCATACCCATTAGTAGTCACTCCCCTCCTCCCAGCCCCAGGCAACCACTGATCTATTTTCTGTCTCTTGTGGATTTGCCTGTCCTGGACATTTCCTATAAATGAAATTATGTAATATATGGCATTTTGTGTCTGGCTTTTTTTTTACTTAGGTTCATCCATGTTGTAGCACGTATATTTCTTTTTTTATGGCTGAATAATATTCCATTATATGGATATACCTCATTTTCTTTATCCAGTCATCAGCTGATGGACATTTGGGTTATTTTTACTTTTAGGCTATCGTGAATAACGCTTCTATGAACTTTCACGTACAAGTTTTTGTATGACATACGTTTTCATATCGCTTGGGTGTATACCTGAGAGTGGAGATGCTGAGTCATATGGTAATTCTATGTTTAACACGTTGAGGAACTGCCAGACTGTTTTCCAGAATGGCTGCACTGTTTTACATTCCCACCAGTGATATACGAGGGCTTCTGTTTTCTGCACATCCTCCCCAACGCTTGTTGTTGTTTCTTTTTTATTATAGCCATACTAATGGGCATGAAGTGGTATCTCATTAGGGATTTTAGTTGCATTTCCCTAATGACTATTAGTGATACTGGGCGTCTTCTCAGGTGTTTACTGGCCATTTGTATGTTTTCTTTGGAGAACTGTCTGCATAGCGCTGGGTGGCCTGTTGTCACACCTGTTTCTAAGCTGATAAAGTATATCTTTGTCCTGACTCCCTTTTCACTCCATAGTCCCCTTTTCCTTGCCCCTTAGTCTTAGGATCATTATACCCGAGCCTAACCCAGAATAATTGTTTTGTAATAGGAAAAAATGCCTGCCATCCTACAGAAACAAACCCCCCATCTGGAAAGGAACCTGGAGAATTCCATTTGGTGTGCTTCATTACATATTCTGGCTGGAGCAGTCTGGCTGCGCTGGACTTGTAACACTGTCCTTGAGAAGCACTTGGGGTCCTTTGATTTTCACATTTAAATTATGTGTTTTGGATGGAACTTCAGCACGTTTTTACTTTTTTTCCAAAGTCAAAATGTAACATCCTATGCCAGGATTTGCAATGAGAGGTAATTTGGAGCTAGTTCATGACAATATCTGCAAATTCCAGAACCCTGGGCCAGGAAAGAACCTCCCACAGGACTCTGCCTAAGTCACCCCAGACAGATGAAATATGCATAATGTTAATTTCCTTATTCTTTTGAGCCCAGCTGTAGAGCCGTTGAATCGTTAGACTCTTAAGTTTATGGCACTCTCTCGTCCATCAGTGCTAGGCTCCACTTCTGTTTGGTTTTATTTAAAAATTGTCTTCTTCATCCCCCTCCCCATTCATCCCCCTCCCATAGATTCCCAGTGCACAGTGTTAAATGTGTGTCCTTAGACATATCTTTGAAAAATGTAATGGTTTCATCAACAAAAAACCTTGTGTTTTTATGGTTTCCAGCTAGTTCTTTGCTCCTGACTGCTGCTTAGTCATTGGCCACGTGCAAGGGTGGGCCAGTGTCCATCCCCAGGTGATAGTGAACCAGGCTGCCTCAGGCCCCCTGCTACCATGTCCTTCACATACTTTTCTAGCCATTTGGATTTCCCCTCTGGGGGACACCTTTTCTCAGCCTTTGCCCATTTTGTAAAATGTAAAGTTGCTTTTTATTTTTTATTTTTCAGTTGTTGTGAAATGTTCATTTACATTCTAGATGCCAATCCCCTTTTTGGTCTCAGAGATTGCAGAGCTCTTCTCCCACTTTATCACCCTCTGTAACTTTGTCTGTGGTGCCCTGCACACAACAGAAATTCTTAATTTTGCTGTGGTTAAATCTATCAGTTCCCTTTTGGATGCTGTTGAACGGATCCATCTCACCCGAAGTTCATTCTTACATTTTCCTCTTAGCTTCTTAGTTGTGTGGTTTTTTTATCTTTTGCATTTAAGTTTTCACTCTATCTGGAGTCTACCGTTGAGTAGGTATGAGGTCGGGATCCAGTTTTCTTTTTTTCAATTTTTTTGTCCCGTCCGCAAGCAGCTTGCTTCTTCCCCACTGATTTGTACGCGCACTTTATCCTCCTTTATCATATGTGCATGGCAAATTTATCGTGTGTCAACTCATGCGTTCCGGTGCTGTAACCACACTGTTGTTAATACTGTGGCATCTGGTCAGGTAACTCTCCTTCCTTGTTTTTCTGCTTAAAAAATTCCCTAACCTGAGAGAAGGGGAGTGGCTGCCTCGACTCTGGCTTCCCCGGGACGGTGGGTGCCTGCCCTTGACTGCAGGTGGCTGTGAGGTGAGCGCCCGGCCACTGGGCCTGGTGGGGAAAGCGGGCCCCAAGGGTGAGGCTGCCATAGGGCGGGGGGGTGACGCCGTGGAGACCGCCTTCCCTGGGTCGGGCCGAGGCCTTAGGTGCGGCCGGGGCCTTCGTGGGAGGAGACAGTGCCCCGGTGCCTGAGCCCCATCTGGAATGGACGGGTGGATGTGGTGTGCGGATGGGTGCCCTGGTAAGGGTGGGAGCCTCTGCCGGGCTGACCCCCCGGGTCAGGCTCTGATTTGAGGGGCGGTGAAGAGCGCTCACTTTTTGTGCCGGCCCCAGTTGGTTTCTCCGCCGGTTGGGGCTTCAGCCCTCTTCCACCGCTGCACAGGCCGGGCCGGTGTGGGGCTTGTCTCATCCGCCATCATTCTGCGCAGCGGCTCGTGGCAGGCGCTCCACAACAGGAAGGAGAACGTGGGGAGCGGAGCGGGGCGGGGTCTGGAAAGAGCTTTGGAGCCAACTCTGCCAAGGTTCCAAACGTGGCCACGCCCGGTATTAGCCTGGTGGCGTGGGGCAAGCTGCTTAACCAACTTTGAACTTTGGCTCCGTCATTTGATAGGGGCTGTCACACTGCAACCTTGCTGGTCAGTGCAGAAGGTCAGAGGTCTATCGAGCACCTAACACTGGGCTGCACGTGGTAGGTGCTCAGTACGTAGGAGTTGTCATCTGGGTGTTACCTTACAAGAAAGTTCTCTAGTTCATTAAGCATGTCCTGTGCCAGGCTGTGCCAGGTATTGGGTATCCAGAGATGAATGACCTAGCCCCACCCTTTGACAAGCTCACAGTTCAGGGTGAGATAGTAGTAGGTAGGTAGGTAGACAGTAGCTAACCCCGATGCTAAGATCAGGGTGTAAACTCAAGCTGTGGAGGATGCATCCCTTAGCCCAAGCTAGAGGTCCAAGGGAGGCTTTCTAGAAGAGAAGAAGCCTGAACTGAATCTTGGAAGGTGACTGAAGTTAGCTGAGGGAATAAAAGGCAGAAGGGCATTCCAGGTAGAGGGACTGGCAAGAACAAAGCATGGAGACAGGGAGCATAGTGCATGCTGGGAAAAAAAAATCTCTAACCAGACAAGTTTTACAATCAGTTTGAGTTTCTCAAATATCCTGTTGGAATTTTGATTGGAAATGCATTGACTTTATACATGAAGTTTGAGACAATTTGACATCATTGAAATGATAAGTCACTTTTTCCTGGAAAATCTGTTTCTTCATTTATTTATGTCTTCTTTTGGAACTTTTAATAAAGCTTAACTTATTTTTCCACGAAGGTCCTGTGCATTCTGTGTTAGCTTAGATCTTAGATACTTTGATTCCCTGTTTTTAAAATCCCCAGAGAATAAAGTTCCAAAGTTTTGTGCTGTTACTCATTCCAGTATTTAACTGTTCTTATTACCATGATACTCTTCCTTCACTTACTGTACATCCCTTATTTGTAGTTTAGGCCCATTTTTCTAAGTCCTTCCTAGTAGAAGTAAAAACCAGCCAGTCAGAACCTCTGTGAGGCTCTCTCTGTATGTTTGGAGACCTCAGTTCAATCTCCTTCCACCTTATATTCTCACCCGGAATAATTTTAGTTCCTTTTGCCTTTCTCCATGATTCATATTTTTCAAGCATAAATCAATTCTTCTTTTTAAATCTCAGATTGCCCTTCTTGTATGAGTAGGTATACAAGTATGAGCAGGCCCGGTGGAAGAACCAAAACATGGTCGCTGGCTTTAAACAAAAAAAACCAAAAAAAAAAAAAAAGTAGTGACCATAAATTATAAATGTTTAAATTTAAAATTAATTTTCTTTGTTCAGGGCAACGCTAGCAGTGAGTCAGACTTTATTTTATGTCAAATTTGAGATTAAAGAACTTGGAATTATCTTCTATAGTTCAGGCATCATTTACTGAGTCCCATTTTTGCAAATCTTTTTTGCTTCTCACATGTCCATGGATTCCTGCTTGACCACAGACATATGTCTGTACATGCCTCCACCCACAGAGTGTCTGGGTATGTGTGAGTTATAAATATACCCATGTTTTAAAATAGATCTTTGTCTTTACTGTTAATTGCTTCTTTGCTTCTTCCACTTTCTCAGTGAGTAAGTAGAGTTGGGAAGACCTGTATGCAGTTGGCTGTACACTGCCTTCTAATTATTTGCAGGCTCTCCTCCTTGGTTAGTTTCAGCCAAGCCCAGTGGTACTGGCATCTGATTTCACCTAAAAGCAACCCAGGTGAAAATTAGAAGTTTCTTTCTCTTTAACCAGGTTTCCAAGTGGCCTGGTGGCTGCTCCCATGTCCTTGGTCTTTTGCATAGTTCTAGGCCAAAGAGTGAAGTTTGTTTTTTGGCATCCAAGTAGGGACCTTTAGTTTTGATATGAAACATTTAAAACATACAAAAAATATAAGTAATACTTGGGCCCTTTTTCCCCTCTTGTCAATGCATTTTACTTTTCTGAGGACCCAGAGCCCTTATATCCCACTGTCATTCTTTTAGGTCCCTCCCACTTTACCCCTTCTGTGCTTAGAAAATTTCTGTCCTTATAAGACTTGATGGGCAGCAGAGTCTACCACCCACAGGGGAAGCTGGAAATGCAAAAGCTCACTTTCCCAGCATCCTTTGCAGCTAGGGCCTGGGCTCTGCAGGTCAGTGTGTCCATTCCAATCTCTGAGTTGGGAGCCAGTGGCATTAACAACTCAGGAACTATGAAGAGTTCACTCTGAATTTATAAACATGTCAAGTCTCTGTGTTGTACACCTGAAACTAATATGTTGTAAATCAACTATACTTCAGTAAAAAAAAAGAAATATTTAAATACATCCACCCAAACTTCAATTTATAGGGACTTTATAAAAAGAAGCAGAGGAAAAGAAAAAAGTTGTTACAATTAAAAAAAAAAAAAAAAGAGCTCACTGTGGCCATAGGGACAGTTTGCACAGGATCATGTGAGAGAGAGAGTATGGCTGGTGACAGGGAGCGATGTCCAAGGCTGGTTACTGTTAGCTGCACAGGCTGCTACATCAGGGATTTGGCATTGAGACGGTGGGGTCCTTTCTACCATAGTTCTGGGTCATGTTTGCCTCTTGTTCCTGATCGTCCAACCCTAGCTCCTTAATATCCTTTTAATGAAATACTTTTCTGCTTAAATCAGCCAGTGTTGCTTTCTGTTTCTTGCAACTAAGAATCTTAACTGGGGGCTTCCCTGGTGGCGCAGTGGTTAAGAATCCACCTGCCAATGCAGGGAACACGGGTTTGAGCCCTGGTCCAGGAAGATCCCACATGCCACGGAGCAACTAAGCCCGTGCGCCACAACTACTGAGCCTGCGCTCTAGAGCCCATGAGCCACAACTACTGAAGCCCGCACGCCTAGAGCCCGTGCTCCGCAATAAGAGAAGCCACTGCAATGAGAAGCCCGCGCACCGCAACAAAGAGTAGCCCCCGCTCGCCACAACTAGAGAAAAAGCACACGCACAGCAACGAAGACCCAACACAGCCAAAAATAAATAAATAAAATAAAATAAATAAATTTTTTTAAAAAAAGAATCTTAACTGATACACCCTGATATATAGCCCCTGCACCAGTGGTTTTAAAACTCTGTTTAGCCAGGGAAACATTTTTTTAAATGCAGTCTCATCTGGAAGTTCAACACATAAAGCCCGTAAGAGGGCGTCTGCTCTGGGTTAGGGGCCCAGGAGGGGCCTGCACCACACAAAGCCCAGTTGAAACACACCTGCCCTGGACATTTTCTGATCTGGAATCAGTCACTGCCTCCCTGGCCTTGTGACAGGCCGTCCTCTGCCAGGCGGCCGCTGGACAAACGGAGGGTGGCGTTTGCTACTGGTTCTTCATGGTTTGTATTTTCAGGGCTCTTCACGTGCTGCCCATTCCAAGACCCTGGCCTTCTCTTTGCCCTCTGATCGCTCTTACCAGCTGAATGGTTATATACCTGCCTCATGTCTGGACCCAGCACAAGTGTGGACACCTGGATCAAAGGACATTTGTTACATGTGTCTCTTAAGAGTCCTCTTCAAAACACAAAACCATTTTTAAGATTAGAAAAAACTTAACAGTTGACTAGTCAGTAAGGGCTGAAATTCGCCTTCACATGTAAAGAAGGATGTGTTTTAGAGCAGGGTCTCTCAACCTTGGCAGTTTTGAATTTAAAAATTTTTTTCATTTTGAGGTTTACATAGATTCACATTCTGTTGACACTTTGAGCCAGGTAATTCTTGGTTGTGAGGGCTGGCCTGTAGCATGTTTATCAACATCCCTGGCCTGTACTCCCTAGATGCCAGGAGCACCCCCTGCCCCAGGTATGACAACCAAAACTGTCTCCAGATGAATGTCCCCTGGGAAGCAAACTCATCCCTGGTTAAGAGTCACTGTTCTCGAGCTATTCATAAGGGAGGCATCAAGAGCAGTGTGACCACTGTGGGGACCAGGGCCCAGCCTGACCTGGTGGCTTTTCCTTGGCTTCATAGAAGTGCTGGACCTTGGGGCCCAGGCTGGACATGGAAAGAGGGGAGCCAGAGGGGCTGAGAGGCAGACCACCCTGTGCCAGCAAGGTTGAAGAAGTGTGGGTGACTCTTTGCAGTTGGAGGGCTGGGGTGGTTGGAGACTGGGACGTGTACAGTTTCAGCCATGGAGTGAGTGGCATAGATGGAGCTGGTGGGATGTGTGTGGAGTAGAAGGCAAGGCTGAGGAGGTGAGGCCCAGGGACTGCTCTGTACCTGTGCCCCTTGCTGGCACTTCCAAGTAAAGCAGGAACTTGGGAACCACAAACAGATCCACCTCCCTGGTCATGAGGGTGAGCCCAGGATGGGGCAGGGCTGGGGCTGTGGGAAGCGCAGGGAGGCTAAGCAAAGGCCCCACGGAAGGAAGTGTCCTAAAGAGGGTAAAGAGGATAAAGCAGGGCCTTCCCAGGGAAGGTCGATGCACTTGCTTGAGGGCAAATCATTTCAAGACCGGCCTGGAGAAGACTCCCTCCCAGAACAGAGCCCAGAACAGAGCAGAAGTTTGGAAGAAGGAGAGAAGAGGTAGGACTACTGGGCCTTGTTTTATGGTAGAAAAATTGGGTCTCATGGGAGCCCAGTAAATTCAACAAGTTCTCTTATGCAATGGCTATTTGAATAAAATTTGTTCAGGTTACAGAACGGAAAAATTATTTCCGTTCAGATGCTGGGAGGTACCACTGTTACAGTTGTGAACAGGTAGGAAAAAATATTAGCAGGGTTTGACTTACTTGAGTATTAGTGTTTGTATTTCTGGTGGAGATGTTATCATTTTTCCGTAGTAATGACCCCCTTAAAATAAAAATGAACACTTGAAATAAAACGTTATTTTTGTGTACAGAGAAACATCTCACATTAAAGAGATAATTGTATTTGACTCTAGATCGTGCTAGCTTGATATGTGCTTGACTCTATTATAAATATACTCGGAAACAAACTGCTAATGCCAGAAAGCAGAATAAATCATTTTCAGTGAGGAGCAAAGAGGTGGGAGGGAAATAGCATATGGTATAAAATTGTACAACCTAAAAATAAAGCTGCCTGATTCTCCTCAAGTAGCTCTTAGGTACTCTGAATGTCTTCAGTGGAAGGAAAAATAATAAATCCCAAAATGATTCAATATATTTTGACTTAAAATGTTACTGCATACATTTTTAGAGACAGAAAGTGGATTTGGTGGTCGGGTCCGGGGGTGGGAATAGGGATTGACTGCAAATGGGCACGAGGAGACTTTTTGGAGGATCTGAGTGTTCTAAAACTGGATTGTGGTGATGATAGCACAACTATAGATTTACTAAAAGTCATTGAATTGTACACTTAGTGATTTCATGGTATGTAAATTTTATCCCACTAAAGCGATCACAGAGTTACTGCTCTAGGCTTTAGACATCTTACTTGACTTCTCAGCCATTCTCACGTCTGTTTCATTGGTCCTTTCAATGAGTGTCTGACTTAAGGTAAGTCATTTAAGCTCCCTGTGCCTCATTTTGTCCCAGAAAAGGGGGTGATGGTGGACCTCCCCAGAGGTTGTTGGGACAAATAATTGAATTAATAGGTGTAAAGCACTGACAGCAGCCTCTGGTTCCCAGTATCATCGTCACCATGACCATCATCTGTGTCATTATTTGTGGCTATGGTTGTTTTCTCCCCTCGATGGCCGAGACCTGGCTCTGGTCCAGGCCTCCTGCAGAGCCTCCCATCCGCTCCACTCCACACCCTGCAGTCAGAGTATGACTTCTAAAAGGAAGACCTAACCTTTCTGAAGTTGCTACCATGGTGGATTCCCACGGGGCTTTTTACATAGATTCCACACTCCCCATGCTCACAGGGAGCACCCCCTGCCACACTCACACTGTCACCCCTCCTTTGTCCCTTGTCTCATCTCAAGTTCTCCAGCCGTCTCTCAGCCCTTGATGTTTCTGCCAGTCAGGAATTCTTCTACTTCCCATCTGGGCTCTGCCTGGGACCATCTTCCCACCCTTTCTCTTCCTGTTGGTGCCAGCACAGGGACCCTGTGAGGCCCTCTTAATTTTGGGCCCCAATTTTGGGCTCATGGTGGGTACATGAATAATTATTGTAATTGCAACTCCGGAGGATTTGAAATTACTATAATTACTCATGTACCCACCATGAGCCCTGCAAGGTAGGGCGTGCCCTGCTCCTTGCTGGTCGTAGCTTCCTGCACAGTGCGTGGCACTTGGTCAGCAGCTCTTGAAGATCAACTGTGTCTCTGAAGTGCTGACTTGCCTTCCTGTTTAATTGCCCCAGGGAAGTAACATGATCCTAGTGTGTGTTCTGTGTGTTCTGTTCATCTCAGGAAGCCTCAGGTCTAGAACACTTTCTCTCTTTGTGCCTTTGCTCAAGAGAAAACTCCTGTTTGTTTTCCAGAGGTTTAACTTAAACTGAAAAAGAGATTATAGCCTTGGCATTTTGCCCGATGGTACTTTTCTAAGGGGAAGATTCTTCTTCCATCTGATCTCCTGGGATCTTAAAACTCTAAATTAGAGATGCCTTCTTTGCATGAAATAAAAGAACTTACCCATTAACCATCTGCTCACCTGCAAACCAGCTTTTTCCTGTGGAGATCCTCTCTTTTCTCCACACATGCATTTTCAAAATATATTTAAGCGGAGCAATGTTCCAGGGCTTTAATCTGAGAGACTGAGTGGTTTACCGCCCACCCTGGTAATCAGCCTTTCCCTCCCCCCACCACTGCTGGGCCAATGGGGACTGGCGATCCCCTGAACTTCTATTTATGTGAATTTTATCTCATCCGTTTAATATTTCTATTTTAGCTGTACTTTATAATGTGCATACTGTTAGATTTCTACTTCTATATAGTTTACCAGTAAGTAATATATAAGTAGGCTACATGCTCAGAATTACCGAGAGTGCTGTAAGGATGGTTGAGGTAGTGATGCCTTATTTTAAAATTAGGAACGGGGACTTCCCTGGCAGTCCAGCGGTTAAGACTCCGTGTTTCCAATGCGGGGGGCACGGGTTCGATCCCTAGGGGAACTAGGATCCCACATGCTGTGCGGCACAACCCCAAAATAAAAATAAATAAATAAATAAAATAATAATAAAAAAATAGAATTAGGAACACAGTTACGGTTATATAGAAACTTACCTATATACAGTGGTTTGCAGGCCTTTAAAAATCAGCAGAAGCTTTCCTCGAAGGAAACTGTAGGTAGAACTCCAGAATGTACCAGTACACACACAGACGGAAGTGCCGCGGGCTGGAGCCGGGAGTCTCACCCACTTCACTTCCCCGGAAAGTGTGCTCAGCCCTCCTCGTGCATCACAGTCACCTGAGATGCTCTGAAGACGTTCCTACGCCCGCTCCCACCGAGATGCCCCTCTGCCGGCCTGGGGAGGCAGGCGCGGGTGTGCTCATCAGAGCTCCCCGCTGATTCTGAGAGCGGAGGGTTGAGAACGCTTCTCCCCAGCCCGGTGAGCAATGGCTTCTCTCGAGATTCCAGCCCAGGGCACCTGGATATTGGAACTTTAGTGCCACAGGGAAGACGCCAAGAAGACTCTTTTTCTCCAATAATAAATTCGTAGACGAAGGACTCAGGTAACTGGCAGGGCACAGGATGCTTAGGGGAATTCTGCAACACCTGGAGGAAGTGATGTGAGGTCATTCTCCACCTGTGCAGTATGTGTTCCCCCTTGTCACTACCAGGTGTCACATTGCACTGTCCCCTTTTCTATTTGGGGTTGACAGGAGAGGGCAAAGGTCACAGGGCAGCAGCTCTTTTCTTCCTTCTCTCCTTCCTGCCCACTCCCTCATTCCCCCTTCTAAGTACATGGGGGTTTGGAGGAAAAGTGTCCAGAAAGGCTGCAGGATCTCCCCTTCTACACCCTTCCAGAAACCAGGGCCATGGTGCCCCTCTCTGGCACTGCTGTTGGAATATTGGGGATTCTGTGACTGTACCCATAGTTGTAGCTTGTCATAGACCAGGGTGGTAGGCAGGAGAAACTTTAATAGACACACTCAGGGCACACACAGTGTGGCTTTGTGGCAGCCCCAGGAGGTGTGGACATATACCTACCTTAGAACGCTGGCTGTGAATTTCAGGAGCCTACATGCACCTGCCTTGGTATCTCACTAATGCCAGCTCATCCTCAGATCCCAAGTTAAAAATCCCTTCCTCTGGGAAGCTGACCTCCACCCTGGGCAGATCGGGCCCCTCCCCTGCTCTGTGCCTGTTTGAATAGTGGGCATCAGTTGTAAGTCCATTCACTTCTACCCTAACTCTGTCTTTTATTCTATAAGCCCATGCCCTCAGCCCCATCATCATGTACCTGGCCTTGTGCAGCATCGTCCCCTTTACTGGTCTCCTGGCCTCCCACCTCCTCGTAACTTGCCAGCTCCAGAGTAGCCTGGATGGTTAAGGCCTGCCTGTCGCTCCTGTCACGCCTCACCTGCATTGCCTTCAGCAGCATTTCCTGAAGTCAGGTTGGATCATCTGCAGAATTACTCAGAGTGATTTTTTGTTGTGGATTCCTGAACCCACTTAATACCTGCTAGATCTGACCTCTGTGGATTGCGCCTGGGACATGTGCATTTGACAAGCTCCCCGGTGACGTTGGTGCAGGCAGAAGTTTGAGCACCACTGAGCAGGGTCTACCAGGTGGTCAGAAGTTATCTGTCCACATGCCTTCTTCATCTTCCGTTCCTACCTCTCGCCCCTCCACAGTCCACCACCACACCCTGCTGCCCTAAATTCCACCCGCTGCCTCTGTTCCCTTCCACACTTGGAAGCTCTACAGTCAGTGCAGCACAAGTGGGCCAGGTAACCCCTCCTTGCTGAGGCTCTCTTCCTGTGTCCTGTGCTCACCTCTGTATTTTGGCAACTATCGAACTGCCCATCCCAGGGTTGACTTTTTGTAGGTTTCTCAAGGTGAGAGATCATGGGACTTCGCTGATGGTCCAGTGGTTGAGACTCCGAGCTTCCACTGCAGGGGGCACGGGATTGATCCCTGGTCGGGGAACTAAGATCCCGCATGCTGTGCGGTACAGCCAAAAAAAAAAAAGAAGGATGAGAGATCGTATCTTTGCACTCCTGACATCTCACACAGCCTGACGTGAAAGGAATAAAAAGAAGTTTCGAGTTGAATTTCCTAGTTGAGGGTGGCCAGGGTAAGAAGCACCTTGAGTTTGGCTTGTGTCTCACAGATCCTTCATGCTCCTAGCCCTCAGCTACCCCTACTCATTTTAGAGGGGAAAGCGGGTACATGTGGAAATACATTGGTGTAGGAGATAAATAAATATGACAACAGAGTTAGGAAGCACCTGGAGTTTCTCTTGGTGTCCCCAACCTCAGAGCCACAGACCAGCAGGGCAGTAGGGCTCAAGGCTTCCCTTTCCATAGACTTGTTAAGAGCATTTATTTCTGTATCCCATATGTTAAGCTATTCTTTTTTCAGCTCCTTATTTGTCAATGTTAACAAGGAAGAGGAGAAGAAGGTGCAGGACCACGGGACAGTCTTGGCACATATAGTATTATTCCTTCTCTAACATTGCCAACCAAAAAAAGGATTCCAAGACCTTTTTTTTTTTTATGCGGTACGCGGGCCTCTCACTGTTGTGACCTCTCCCGTTGCGGAGCACAGGCTCCGGACGCACAGGCTCAGCAGCCATGGCTCACGGGCCCAGCCATTTAGCGGCATGTGGGATCTTCCCGGACCGGGGCACGAACCCGTGTCCCCTGCATCGGCAGGCGGACTCTCAACCACTGCGCCACCAGGGAAGCCCGATTCCAAGACTTTTGCTACCCCAGTTCCCATCTCTTGTGCTTCTCATCAGTGACTAAAGCCATTGACAAAAATAAACATGATTTATAAAATAGTAGCCTGGGGGGAAGGGGAATTAAAATCTCTAATATGCTTCTGGAATTTATCTTACAAACAAACCTGCACCCAGAGAGTGAACTCTGGGTAAGGTTGCACGTTACACGTTTTTCTATGACAGCAGAGCCTGGAAACAGCCTGTGTGTCCACTGTAGCACATGGGGTCCAGCCACACAGGGGGACACTGCAGCTGTAACAGAGGAAAGAGAGGGCCCACATGGAAAGATCTCCATTCTATATTGTTAAGGGAAAGAGTAAGGTAGAGAACAGCATATATATTTGTGTGTAAGAAAGGGAGAGAAAAATAAGGCCATGTATTTGTATTTACTTGTGAACGCATTAAGAGAAGCTGGGTGAACACCAAAGATCCGATAAAATGGTCATGTATGGTGGGGGGGATGCATGGGAGACAGGGGGTGGGAGCTAGATTTCTCGGTGTGTCTCTCCAAAGCATCTTGATTTGTTGAACTATGTGCAGGTATTACCTTCCAAAATTATATACAAATAAAAGACATCATTTAAAATATTTTATATAAATGTACTGATTATTCTTTTATAATTACATTCATCTCCCTGTATCCATGGGTTCCACAACCTTGGATCAAAAATATTTGGGGGGGAAAATTCCAGAAAGTTCCAAAAAGCAAAACTTGAATTTGCTGTGTGCCAGCAACTATCTACATAGCATTTACATTGTATAATAATAATTATGTTATAAATTATTATAATCTAGAAGTGGTTTAAAGTATACAGGAGGATGTGAATAGGTTATATGCAAATACTGTGCCAGTTTATATAAGGGATTTGAGCATCCTCAGATTTTGGTATCAGAGGGGGTCCTAGAACCCATCTCCTGTGGATACCTTGGGACGACTGTAAAACCAAACTGGTCTCAGCAGCTTTTGCCCCGGCTAAGTCCCCACCTAGCTTTCAGGGCAGGATCAGAACTCCTGATCCCCAGCTCGGGGCTCCATCTGTGCTGTTGTGCGATAGAAGCAGAGGCTCTTTCCCGTCAGCAGATGGACACGGGACCAACATGCAGAGGTAGGCACTGAAACGGCACCCTCGAGGTTAAATCCAGCATCTTGTACCTTTTCACCTTTTTAAAGTTTTGCTTCATGTCTGTAGATTGCTCTTTTGGGTGTTCACAACCTGTTAGCCTCTACCCTTCATGTCATGCTGACCTTTGACCTTTTGCCTCTTCCTTCCTCTGTGGACAGTCATTGCCATGGCAACCCTAAAGCTCCAGTGGGGGGTGAGTCAGGGCTTCTAGATGGACTGGGTCAGGCAGACCTTGGAGAGAAGGCCCAGAGGGATGGCAATCCCTGTTTCTAAGCCCCCGCTCCTGAGCCAGTTCACATGCCCAGCTGTCATAGCTGTTCTCCCCGAGCTTGAGCAGCTGACCGTGGGCTCGTCTGAGTGTCTTAGGATGTGCAGATGGCGCGCACATTTCATCGTGCTCTCCACGGATACCAAAACGTGGCTTGCTTGGCGCAGGTTTTATATTTGGCAGACGCACAGTCTAGTTGTGCTCCTGGGAGAAGATGATACTGGAGGCCCAGCAAGCCTGAGCATGGTCTCTTTTTGATAAAATGCGGTCACATCTACTTAGTAGACCCTCCTGACAGAGGGCTCCACAGAATTGCCACTTTCCTGTTGTGCTGTCGAATAGTACAGTCGGCTCGGGTCGCAGGGAGCTGTCATGGGGGCGGTGTGGTCAGGGCATCACACTGGATGGCTTCACACTGGATGGGAGAACAGCTTTGCTCCGAATAACTGTTATGTTTTTGTTTGTTTTCCTCAGACTACGTGACTTTTTCCACAATGGTGTACCTTTCTGCTTTGTCTGCTCAGAACACAGATTGGTATTCCAGCGTTGATAGTTGTGTAGATCTCGTGCCCTGGATGGTCTTTCTGTCTGGGCCTGTCTCCCCATTCTAGCCAGAATATTCCTTGTTTTTTAAATTTATACTATAGTTTATTATATAGTCTAATAAGCAGCCAGTATGAGCACAGAAGCAAATTTTGTGTCTTAGGTTCTGTACCTGACCTGATTTATTTCTTAAACTTTTCTCTAGGACAAGGGAGGCAAGTTTTTTTCTGCAAAGGGTCAGATAGTAAATACTTTAGGCAATTACTCCATTTTCTGTTGTAGCGTGAAAGCAGCAACGGGTGAATGAATGTGGTTGTGGTCCAATAAAACTTTATGGACACTGGGGCCTCCCTGGTGGCACAGTGGTAAAGAATCCGCCTTCCAATGCAGGAGACACGGGTTCGATCCCTGGTCAGGGAACTAAGAGCCCACATGCCACAGAGCAACTAAGCCCACGTGCCACAACTACTGAGCTCACACGCCTCAACTAGAGAGCCTGCATGCCACAAACTACAGAGCCCGCGCGCCCTGGAGCCTGTGTGCCACAGCTAGAGAAGAGAAAAAACCTGCATGCCACAACTAGAGAGAAGCCCGCACGCTGCGATGAAAGATCCCGTGTGCCGCAACTAAGATCCAATGCAGCCAAAAATAGATAATAATTTTAAAAAATCTAAAAAAAAAAACTTTATGGACACTGACATTTGAATTTCATATAATTTTCTCATGTTATAAAATTTTATTCTTTTTTCGATATTTTTCAACCATTAAAAAAAAAGTCAAAACCATCCTTAGTTTTACAGGTAGCACAAAAACAGCTGTCTGTCAGGCCGGGTATGGCCCATGCGTTTGCAGTTTGCTGACGCCTGCCCCAGCCCAGTGATGTGTTTTGGTCACTTCTAAGAAAGAGGAGGGATTATGTACACTCAGCAGCCCCCAGATCATCTTTAACTGAGAGTTCGTCTTATCTGAGTGACAGTCACAGAATCAAGAGTCAGGTGTGCCCTGGGAATATCAGACCTTGGACTGTGTGAGGGCAGGAGAAAGCTCTGGAATGACAACCCTTTGTTTTTGCCTTCCCCTGAACATTTGCAATCCCTTCAGTTTGAGGCATGAATGATTCTATAGTTCTCTTTCATAATCAGGCAGCTTTTTTTTTTTTTTTTTTTGCGGTACGCGGGCCTCTCATTGCTGTGGCCTCTCCCATTGCGGAGCACAGGCTCCGGACGCACAGGCTCAGCGGCCATGGCTCACGGGCCCAGCTGCTCCGCGGCATGTGGGATCTTCCCGGACCGGGGCACGAACCCGTGTCCCCTGCATCGGCAGGCAGACTCTCAACCACTGCGCCAACAGGGAAGCCCCCCAGGCAGCTTTTTAAGACAGTATTTTTGGAGCCCCATTGGAAGACATTCTGTATGTTCTACTTTCTTCTTTTGTTAAGGGAATAACCTTGTAATAAAGAGTCTGAGTCCAAAAATAAATAAATAAAAATAGTATTTTTATAAAATGCGTCACTACAGAAACTTTCACAACATATGTGTAAGATATAAAGAATTAATGATTCCAGGAATGCTCAAATGCCTGCCACCCAAGAAAGAGAACACCATTATTTTGAAGTTCCCTTTGTGCCCTCCCCACACAGAGATCACTGCTTGCTGGAAATTTCATCATTGTTCATCATTTCTTTGCTTTTCTGTGGAGAGTTTAACCACATATGTTTATATCCATAAACAGACGCATCGTTGGGCTTCATATACATTGAGTAGCATGCCGTGTATTTGTCTGCAGCTCACTTTTGTTCCACTCAACCTCATGCTCCTGAGATCATCCGTGCGGGTGCACGTAGCGGTGATCTGTTCGTGTCCCTGCTCTACATTCCACCTTGTGGGCGGTGGGTGCACCACAATTGACTTATCCATTCTACTGGTGGTGGACATTTAGATTGTTTCCAGTTTTTGGTTATCACAAGCTGTACTGCTGCAGACATTCTGGTATGTGTCTCTTGGTGCATGTGGGCAAGAATTTCTCTTGGGAATAGATTAGAGTGGCCAGCTTTTGGTGTCTGATTTAGGAATTTTTATTACATCGATCACACCATCATCAAGTATCCCTGTGCCAGACATGATGTAACAATGGTGAGTGTGTGGATTCCCAGATAACCTTGCCCTAAGTCCCATGGCTGTGGTCCATCACATTGCTACCCTAGAAAGATGCTGCCCTCTCCAACTCATGGAGGTCACTGGTAAGATATGAGCATTCTGAGTTGGGGATGGCTCCTGTCAGGGAAAGAAAATCATGCCTCTGTGTCTGTTCACGGTTCCTAAGCAGCTTTGATGTTTTACTTTGTGCCCTTTGTATCGGTGGCAGCATGTTTGTTTCGCGTGTCATCAGACTTTGCAAGGATCGTGTATTCTATATCAGGTTTTTTTAAGCTCCATAGAGAGCCTTTACCTTGGTGTAAAAGTGTACGGCATAAATCAGAATATCCCTTTACCAACTGGCAAAAGGGACCATTTAACATTGGAACAAGTATAACTGGCTGTTATGATATAAATATAGATACTTGAAGTACATTTACCTTCGCTTTTTCCTTTCCAGAGATGTATTTGTTCTGCTTGGTGGGTTGGATTCTTCCTGCATATGCAGAAAGCCAGCAGCATGTAATCGTAGCTCTGCATACCCCGGGGACCCAGAGGCCAAATGGTCAACACTTCGTTAGCATCCCGGCCTCACTCCAGCACCTCTCGGGGCCCTCCCCTTCCCTGCTGTTTCCCTTCCTTCTGTCTTTCACCCTCTTCTTCCTCAAAAGTATAGTTTATTTCCTTAGGGTTCACAGTGAGGGGTGATAATGGCCACTGAGGAAAGGACTTCGGGGCAGGTTGGCTCTCTGACCCCGAGAAAGTTTATCCCAAGTAGGAGCAGTCTGAAATTCCGAGTGTGATTCCCAGAAGGAGAAGCAGGGTCTGTGCCCCTGACACCAATTCCAGACCTTCAGTGGGAATCCATTGGGTTCAGTGGGGAACCCAAAGACGGTTCTGTAGCTTCATTTAAAGACAGCAGAAATGCATTACCACATTCTCCTGTTGGATTGTGAAATAGCAGCAGCCTACTGGAAGGATCCAATAATTGTCCATTTTTCCCTTTATGACTGAATTAAAATGTCTGCATTGATCTGAGGGAAGTAGAGTGATTCAAGGCAAGCAATTAAAAGTAACTCAAGATAAAATTTTAAAAAGTAAATAAATAAAATGGATTGAAGACATTCAACTAAAAAAAGTAACTCAAAATAAATGTACAGGTAAGGATGCCTGAGTGTATACGTGTGTGGGTGGAGGTGGAGGCAAGGTCATTGCTGTGGCTGGGGTAGATGCAAATTTGGGCTGATTACAATTTAGTAAGCTCACCATTCTTTCAGTAGTCTTAAGGAAGTATTATTGGAAATGTTAAATACCAAATGTTTTAGCTACAACATGTATTTCTGTAACACAGGTTAGCTCATATGCTATTATGATTATAAGTATGGGAATGGTGTCAGTGTAATGTGGAAGTCAGTTGTTCCCAGCATGTTAGTATCTTACAGCAGTGCACAAATCCAGCAGGACTCCGCAAGGCAAGGGAGAACACGGAACCCATTCACCTTATTCTTGGTCCGTTTTGGCTGCGTGCTCTGTTCAAGAAGTGATTTTGCACGGTTCTCTCTGAGCTGGGTGCATTTTGCCCTTGTCGTTACAGCTCAGCAGCCTCAGTTCCTCTGTCCCTCCTCTTCAGTCAAGGCACCTTTACCTTTTAAGATTTTAAGTGAAGTCTTCTTTCTTTTTTTTTCTTTTTTAAAATTGTGGTAAAATATATGTAATAGACAGTTTACCATTTTAGTCATTCCTAAGTATGTTGGCCTCAAGAACGTTCACATTGTTGTGCAGCCGTCACCACCATGCATCTCTAGAGCTTTTTTCATCATCCCAGATTGAAACCACATGCTCATTAAACACTAACTCCTCACTCCCTTTTCTCCCCACAGCATAGTCGACAACAACTATTCTACTTTCTGTCTCTCTGAATTTGACTGCTCTTAAGTACCTCATATAAGTGGAATTATACAGTATTTGTCCTTTTGTGGCTGGCATATTTCACTTAACATAACGTCCTCAAGGTTCATCCGTGTTGTAGCATCTGTCCAAATTTCCTTTCTTTTTAAGACTGAATAATATTTCTCTGTGTATATCCCACGTTTTGTTTATCTATTCATCTGTCTGTAGACACTTGAGTCATTTCCACCTTTTGGCTATTGTATGAATAATGCTGCTATGAACATGGGTGTATAAATATTATCTGCTAGTCCTGTTCACTTATTCATAATTAGTTTTTAACTGTGCTGGTAATTTTTAACTTGTAATTGTTACTTGCTTTAGTTAATTCTCTGGGTACAAATCTGCATCAGTCTTGAACGGTCTCTTTTTTTTTTTTTTATAAGCTCCATTATATTTACTATAGGATTTTTAGAGCATGTACTTTTTTTTGATAATCAATATAGCAAAAATGATTATATTTGAGGACGAGGCCAGAAATGAATAGAAGAGGCACTTCCTGTTCTCCCTGCCATCTGTCAGTTATAATGATGCCATTTTATCCATCATTTCGTGTGTCTGGCACCTGCCGGCCCTGTGCTGGGGTCAGTCTCAATGGTGTAGTAATGGCCTTTGCTTCCCACAACACTCTATTGAGAGGTAGGATGCTGCAGCCAGCAGCATTGTGACTGCAACTGAGACAGGTAGGCTGGGTGGCTGTCATCTGGGTCCTGCAGGGAAGGAGGGCCCTGTGATCCCATGGCTACGTGTCAATAATCAGCTTCAATAAAAAGCAAACTTTCCATCAGGGCCTTTCCTTTGCTCAGATGAGGTCTCCAGTAAATAGGTGGTGAGAGTTAATTCTGCATCCTTTTCCTCTTGTCCTGCTTCCTAGTCATCTGCCAAAATGAGTGGTTTGCGTTCAAAAAAAAAAAATGAGCTCTGAAATGTATAGATAGCTATGTATAGGCATTTATTTTTAAATATGTTTGGAAAGCGAGTAGATGAATGCTTTTGAGACCCATTGGTTACTTCTGATGTTTTATTATGAAAATACTAAATGTTTTTAAGGATTTATATAATTTCATATTTAGAAATGCTTTACAACAATCTATTATCGAATACTGATTTCCACATTATGAAATATCAGTTTAATGCATGACAGATCGTCATTCAGTGGGTTTGATTTGACAGATGCTGTGGCTCTTCAGTAGTCTGATGTAGTGACCAGTGCCACTGAGACCTTCCTGTCCTTCACCCTGGCCTCTGCAGTGGGTGTTAGTGGGTGTTAGACCCTTCCCACTGCCCCAGCCGTCACAGCATGTGAGATCCAGTGAACAGCGCACTGCAGGGGCCGTGAGGGAGGGACCTAGAGCAGTGCCTGGCACAGTATGGTCCTCCAAAATATATTTGCTGATTAATTAACCCAGTTTATAGAAATTTCAAGATGAGTCCTAATCTTAATTTTGAAGGCTGGAACATTTTTCTGGTTGAAACACAGGGATTTTCAAAAATGCGAAGTCCTAGGGAAAAAAATCCGTGAATAGTTTTATTTAGTCTTGAAATATTAATGCTGATGTTGTTATTAAATGTGCAAACAACTATGGTATAACAGTGAACTTCTTTATGTTATCAGTGGACATTAATATCCCTAAATCCTTTTGAAGTGCTTTGGCTGTATTAACTTTGGGAGGTAGACTTGCTGAATGTGAGAATCTTGAAATCTAGGCAGTCAGTCTTTACTGAGGTAAGAGCTCCAGTCGGCGCAGGTGCTTTGGCGATAAAAGAATGTGCATACCCTCCACTTCCCATGTTGACCGAGAAGGAAGGCTTCCCAGAAATTACTTACGCACGTGGCCTTGCTGAGGTTATTTAATACTGCAGATAGGAGCAGAGGTCTGCAATTAGACTTGGTTCACATCCTGTGCCCCAGGCTAGCTGTGTCTGACAGGTTGGGCAAATTACATAATGTTTCTGTGCCTCAATTTCCCCATCCATAAAATAAAAGCGACAGGCGCCCCTTTGGTTTTGATGACGTGAAGATGAGAGGTGCACACAGGAAATCCTGCAGTCAGAGCTGACCACTGTTTTTAGCTCGGGTGACTCTTTTTTTTTTTTTTAACATCTTTATTGGAGTATAATTGCTTTACAATGGTGTGTTAGTTTCTCCTTTATAACAAAGTGAATCAGCTATACATACACATATCTCCCCATATCTCCTCCCTCTTGTGTCTCCCTCCCACCCTCTCTATCTCACCCCTCTAGGTGGTCACAAAGCACCGAGCTGATCTCCCTGTGCTATGCGGCTGCTTCCCACTAGCTATCTGTTTTACATTTGGGAGTGTATATATGTCCATGCCACTCTCTCACTTCGTCCCAGCTTACCCTTCCCCCTCCCCGTGTCCTCAAGTCCATTCTGTATGTCTACGTCTTTATTCCTGTCCTGCCCCTAGGTTCTTCAGAACCTTTTTTTCTTTTTTTAGATTCCATATATATGTGTTTGCATACGGTATTTGTTTTTCTGTTTCTGACTTACTTCACTCTGTATGACAGACTCTAGGTCCACCCGCCTCACTACAGATAACTCAGTTTCATTTCTTTTTGTGGCTGAGTAATAGTCCATTGTACATACGTGCCACACCGTCTTTATCGTTCATCTGTCGATGGACACTTAGTCTGCTTCCATGTCCTGGCTGTTGTAGATAGTAGCTCGTGTGGCTTGTGTCCATCCTCCACTCTCAGTTCCCGTGACATAATCAGACAAAAATCAATCTGATCCTGACCGAGAAATGACTCTCGCTTGATTTTTCAAAGGCTGTGCGTCATTTCACCCTTAAGCACGGGATTACTTTTGAAGGTGACACAGTGGGAGCAGCAACCAGCACACAGGGTGGCCTTCGCAGGCTGGCAGAGGGGAAAGCATCTGGCCCCTTCCCCCGGCTTCCTTTGTTCCTTCAGGTTTATTTTAGTCCTGAGTCTGATACCTAATGGAAGCCTGGCACATAAAAATAACACTCAACCGAGTACAGATGTAAAACAACCCGCTCTTTGAAAGGGGGCGGGTGGGGGATGAAGCCTGCCGCTTGATTATCCCTGTTATTTTTAGAGAGAAGCCCACCCTCAAGTAATCACACCTCCTTCCTGGCCTCTGCCTCCTGGGGTTGATCCGGGCCGGCTGAGAGCATGACCTGCACCCACCACACCCCAAGTGCTTCGGCTTCCTCATTTTGGTCTCGTGCCAGCCGTCTTCCCCTGAGTCATTACCGGTCATTGACCTCTTCCCCAGAAGAATGCTCAGGAGGTTTCAGAACTTGAAACCATATCCACATTCGCTTTTACGCAGGAGCTTTAGAGTTCCCTTGTTTGGGCTAGGTGGTCTAAAACCAGGCCGCCCTAGGAAATAACCGTGGCGGTACCAAGTTATGAAGTGCCCATGGTTTCTGTCCAGGAAACACTCTCCTGAGAAGAGTTGGTTTATGCCAGCCCTCATTACCTTGGGCAGCTGGGTTGCTGGTCCTCAAATTAAGCGCGTGCTCGGACTGACAAGAGTGAGTTAATAGGATAAGGAGACGGGGCCCCGAGGTCAACCAGTCTGAGACGGCTTTGATTTAGAAGCTAAAATCCGCTGTTTCAGCCTCGAGCCCTTGCTGCGGGTGAAACGTTTCTGGCACAGCTGTAGGTAAGCGTGGGAGAGGGTGTGTGCTGCACACCAGAGAGACGGGGAGAGGCGGAGGCCCTGGAGTAGCCTGGCGTGCCGAGTCCCCCTCCCCTGTTATGGCCGAGACAAAGGTGGCACTGGCAGTGGCTAGCTATCGTTTACTTTCCACAGTGAGACTTGAGTCCACACTGAAGGAGCGAGATGAGCACTGGATTGGGAATGATTAGTCACGTGTTCAGCTGCCTGGTCAAGTGCGAGCCATCCTGGGAGGTGTAAATCTGGGCCCTTCTGATTAAAACCATCCCAGATGCCAACGCTGGGTCTCTGACCAGACGCACTTCATTTTGTGACTCAAGGTTGCTCTTTTTCGTTAGTCTGAGGGAGCTTATCCTGGGGGCAGTTTGTTACCAGAGACCACAGCCTTTTCTGGTTTAGGAGCCTGGGATCCTGAGGCTGTTTGTGACCCCTGCCTCATGCCCTTGAGAATGCATGGGTGGGTTTGGGAGGTCAGGGTCTGGGGCGCACCAATACTCTTCCAGGTTATCAGAACCTTGCAGGTTAAAATGCCTCATCTTTACAAGTCCTGCACAGGCACATAGGAGCTGAGTCGCATTTACAAGAAGGTGCTGGGCACCCAAGTCTCTCACCCTTTTCTAAAAGCGGAGCGCGTGAGCTTTGCATTGCAGATGTGATTTTTATTTTTAATCGCCGGGAGTGATGGTGTGCGAGCCGTGACGCATCTCCTGCCAGCTAATCTGTATTGTGTAAAAACACACAAACCACAAATTATTTTTAAAAGGGAAGAAAGCAAAAGAACAGATGCAGCAAACCCCTCTTGTCACGTGAGTCGAGGGAAGAACTCTGCAAGAGGCATCTGTGAGCAGTGGCAGAGGGAAGACCCGTGTGACTGGAATGAACAGGCAGCAAATTCTGCCTACGTGTCTTCTCTGCGGTAGCTGACACCTTCCTCTGTCTCTGATTTTCAGGGCGCTGATCATGTCCATTTCTATGTGCATGTGTTCCTTCTTTCTCTTTCCTTAACGTGAATTGGAATAATATTCTTGTGCATAGTGAAAAATATAGAAGTCAGGAGTATACAGCTTGTAGTATCATCACAAAGTGGACAAACGTGGGACTTGAGTGGGAGAATATTACCAGCCCTGCATCTCTGCACTAGGTAATACTGGGCAGACCTGGTTTACTAAAGTCAGAGACTATCATATAACCCAGCTCCCCTTATATTAAAAAAAATTGGTATTAAAATCTAAGAGTAGAAATGATACTCCTTGGGCCACCAGTAGAACTAAATTGTGTTTCCATGAATGAAATTAGAGACCTTTTGCATCAGAAACGAAAAGCATCAGAGTGGGAAGAATTCCTTCTTCCCTCTCCCGCATTCAGGGGCCGGTTGCGCTGTGCATTCTCCCTGAAGACCAGTGATGCCCTGATGCCCCTG
This sequence comes from Orcinus orca, assembly GCF_937001465.1. NCBI lineage: Eukaryota > Metazoa > Chordata > Mammalia > Artiodactyla > Delphinidae > Orcinus > Orcinus orca. The sequence goes on along the minus strand of NC_064567.1, from coordinate 41,236,816 downwards.
GGCAGGAATGGAAGGCTGTGGCACAGCACCCCTTGTGCCCCTCAGTCTCCCGTGTGGGGCTCAGGTTGCTGGAAGGAGGGGGCCTGGGGAGGGACTCCCCCTGTCCAGATAGTCGCAGCCTGACTCTGCCGGGCCCTGACCCTGCGCCTGCTCTGAAGAAACTCCTGGTCCAGTGCTTGAGGCAGGCAGGGCACAGAGTTCGAAGTTGGCAGCAAGGATGCTAACCGAATCTTGGGGTGAGTAGGGTGTGAAGAAAGGGTCCCGGAAGAGCTGATGATAAACGCCGAGCTCCGAAGTGCCCACCAGGAGAAGTTAAACGAAGAAGGCGCCCAGAGAACAGAGGTCCCGAGAGGGAGAAAGTGAAGAGGTTTAGAGTATGAAGGCAAAGTATAGCTGGAGCACAGAAAGGAAGCCTTAGGGGGAAATATGGAGAGATGAGGCTGGGCAGGAAGGAAGGGACCCCTCCAAGTAGGCCTTGGGAGGCCATTCAGAGGCGCAGGGTTACCCCGAGGGCAGAGGGAAGCGTGGAAGGAACAGAGGAGGGGCAGGAAGACCAGTGAAGCTCTGGATTTTTCATGAAGTATTGATGGAGTCACGCCCTGAGGTGGCCGATGCCCTCTCTTTGCAGAGAAAAATCTGGAAAAGCTCCAGGGACCACAGCTTCTAGGAGGCCCTTCCTTTGGACACTGTGGGGTGTTGTTTCATGTTCTATGAGGGGCAGTCTTATTTGACATGTGCCCAGGGCTGTGTTTTCTAGGAGGAATTCAGGAATCCGGGCCATCAGATGCCACCGTAGGTGGGTGACCAGTAGCAGCCTAGCCACCCTCGTCCTGGTGCACTGTTCTTAGGGTTTTTTCTAGAATAATCATCATCTCCCTCTGAGGTGCCCTTTGGGGCCATATCACAGTGCTAGGCAGAGCTGACAGCCTCGGACACAGCGTGAGGGGTTTGGAGAGTTTTGCCTGGAGCCTCTTGTCTCCACCTGCGTCCTCAGGGCCAAGTAGCCTCCACCAATCCTGAGACCCACCAGTCCTGGGTTTGTTTTGTGTGGCCTTTGAACTTCATGTTTTGAGTCCTTTTTGTTCCAGAAGAACTGTGGCTATTTGTGTCGTGAGGTCAAGAAAAGACCTGAGTTCATATATGAGGGACCCTTCGGGTTTCTGGTTCCACGTGGGGAAGATGATGATGTCTGCAGTGGACGTCGTCCATTGGGCATGATTTCCGGGCCCTGAGGTCCTCCTTGGGAACAGCTTGGGTATATGTGGAACCAAATTCATGCTTTAGGGTCCGATCCTGGTCCAGGCATGTTAAGTACATGCTGAAGGAAGAAATCCTGGAACGGTGAATGAATGAGTGAATGCATCAATGAATGAATGCCAGTTCTAACCTGAGGCACAATTTTCAAGGTGGTGATTTTCATCCCAGTTCTTTTGGCGTCCCTCCCTGTCCATTCCTTGTGGCCCCCTCCAAGGTGAGTATCTCCTGGGGCAGGGGAACCTCACAGGACTTCCCCAGGCCTGGCCCCTACTGCTGCCACCTTCTTTCTGCATCTTGTTACCTCTCACTTCCCTTACATCAAAATGTAAGTCTTCTGAATCACATCCCCCAGAGCTTGTAACTACTCGGCTAAGATCCTATTCTCATGGGAAAAGCCCCCGTCTGGCTTTCCAGGGATACTACTCTAGTCCAGGTATGGCAAATGGGACAGACTCTAAGTGATTGTTAGTTCTTGCTAGAGCAGTCGTCCGCAGTGTCCCTCTACCGAAGGTTCAACCTGGGCATCCTTTTAGATGCGGATTGCCTGGTCCCAATCCCAGAGAGTCTGACCCAGCATGGGATGCAAGCCAGTGGTCATAATCCTAACAGAATCCCAGGTGCTTCTGGGGCAGGTGGACAGTGGGGGTGGACAGTACACGTCGTGCTGAGTGGCAGGGTCCCAGGCTACATCTGGACTGGTCTGGGAAGAATGGTGAAGTTGATTTGGGGGCTCCCCCACGAGAGAAGTGGATGGGAGAGGCGGCATTGGGTCCTAAATCAGCCTTCCTCATCCTACCTTGCCTAACCCTTTAGCTTAGAAGTACACAGTTTTAAAATGTGGGCACGTGATCAGAAATCCACGTTCCCTGTGTGCACCAGGACTTGTAAGTTGATTCCAGTGGTGATTTGGGTGTGTCTTCACCTGGTCTCCAGTTACCAGACGAGAATACTCGTGCCCCTGGAGACGACTGAATTCTTTCTTTTTGAAGCTAATCCCTCCTAATGCCCCAGATAGGGCTCCTGATGCAATCTTTTTCTGACTCATTTCTTCTTTTTGTCCATTTCTGAATTCCTTTAGTGATCAGGTATTACTGGTTGTCTGCCCTGCAGAGACCCGGCTGGGTCCTGGTGATACAGTAAAGCTTGAGGGGCAGGGCCCCCGCCTCCGAGTGCCACAGACAGTCGCCCTATTAGTGTGAAAGGTGGGGCTGAGAGGGCTAGCAGGGCTGGCTTCTTGGAGGGATACTGGGGCCTGACAGACTTCACGGTAAGAGGAGGGCAAGGGGAAGCATGTCTGATTTGCTCACGGGAGATAAGAGGAGACTCAGAGCTGCCCTGACCCAGTGAGCCCGGGTCAGAGCCAGGCCCAGCGCATGGCTTCCCTGATGGGATGCTTCTGACCCTGAGATCAGGGATGGGTCTGAAAAATGTTTCCCCTCTTAATGATTCGTAAAAGAAGCTGAGAAAGCCATCCCGTAAGGCCTTATGCCTTTATGAACTGAGTTTGTAGTGTCTTTTCCAATTTTAGTTAAAGCGCTCTGACAAAATGTGTAGTGGTGAGCAGGAAACTCTCTAGGTCTGCACACAAAGTGTAGAGCACTTGCATGCTGGAATATCAAGGACCTTCTTCCCTGAAGATAAGAAGGAAGCTTTACAAGATTAGACTCTGCATTCCTTGTGTGTGGGAACAAGGTGGATGCTATGTTCAATCGAGGCATGGTTGAAGGTTGATGGGTGCTCTGGTCGTGATTGTCCCCTCCCCAGAGGCCCCAGCCAGAGCTTTCTTCCTGAGCACGCGCTCGGGGTCACTTGGGTGGAGCCTACCCCCCACTCTACCCCCACCGCCCCCCATCCACTGACTTGCTGCTGCCTTGTGGTCTGAGCAGTGAGGCTGGGGGGATGAGGGTGCCCTGCTGGCTGTGCTGGGAGCTCTCTCCATGAGGGGAAGGACCACAGGGAGAGCCGCCTTGCTGCTCCTCCAAAGCAGAAGAGCGCCTTACACATCGCCGGGAGTCAGTCTCAGGATTTCATGCTCACCCAGCCAGCCCCGTCAGGACACACAAGTCTCACGTAATGCCTTTGACTGGCATCCCGGCCCAGAAGTGCAGGTTTGTCCTCGGGAGATGGGAGCTCTTTTTCTCTCTGAGAAATCTGAAGACAGTTCTCCAGAAGGTGCAGTGTCTTGCCAACACTCAGCACATTTTGCCCTAGACCCATTTATCCAGGTCCTGCCCCTCACCAGCCGTTTCTCGTTGGGTATCAGGAAACTAACGAGTTGCCTTGGTTTTCCGGTGCCAGGGCTGTCTGGATGATAAGAATTTTCTAGGAAGGGGGGGTGTTTATCATTATTATCATTATTATTAAAACCTCATTATCGCCTACCTTTAGAATTTTAGCTGTTCTAATTACGGGCCCGGCCCTCGGAAGGAAGGGGGGAGGATGGGGACTTGCTGAGAGATGGCAGGACACAGTGTTTATGGGAAATGAGGCCTCATGCCTGGAATTAATAATAAGTAATAATTAACAGTAACGTTTGGGATTAATAAGTCTATGACGGGGCTTCCCTGGTGGCGCAGTGGTTGAGAGTCCGCCTGCCGATGCAGGGGACACGGGTTCGTGCCCTGGTCCGGGAAGGTCCCACATGTTGCGGAGCGGCTGGGCCCGTGAGCCATGGCCGCTGAGCCTGCGCGTCCGGAGCCTGTGCTCCGCAGTGGGAGAGGCCACAACAGTGAGAGGCCCGCGTACCGCAAAAAAAAAAAAAAGTTTATGACTTCTGAAACTTCCAGGACTCCCTGGACCAGTCTTGCAGAGCCTTTGGGGGAAAAAAATGAGGTAGAGAGACAGCCTGCCATTGGATAGGCCTGGTTCAGATTCCCATTCTCCCTCTCCTGGCTGGGTGATGGCATCCTGTCTGAGTCTCAGCTCCTGCTTCCCTAAAGTGGGAATTATACCCTCTCTCCAGAAGCCGTGGTGCCCCCAGCATCTAGAAAGGGGAGGAACACTGCCCTGGGGGAAGGGAGCTGCAAGCATCAGAACCTTCAGAACGCAGGGGCTTTGGGGACTGTGATGAACTCCCCTCACCTGTATAGGATTGTCACAAGGACCGGCCCCGACACATGACACACAGAGCACCTGGCCCTTCGTAGTCATTTATGAACGGTCGCCGTTATTTATCACCTTGTAAGTCTTGAGTTCTTACTGCTCTTTTCTAAGATCTGTGGGTACTTTCTCCGGCATCATATTGCTTTAAGCATGCCCAGTTTTGCTGTAGAATTAGAGCTCAGTTCTAGAAAGCAGTGCTCACTTTCGAGGAATCATTACCTGCACATTCCAGTTTTCTAGCTTGGATGCCGTGAGTGCTGGATTTGCCCTTCAGAACATTCCTGCTGGGAGGTTGACACCGAGGCTGTTTTGGGTTTACGTTTTGGGGTTGTTTTGTTATTGTTGTTATTACCAAATTTCCCAGGCCGATCCGTGCCCGAGGCTGTTGCTGGAGATTTGCTGGGGTTTTCGGCAGCTTGTCTGTTGTGCCAGCTAGTGGTCAAACATGTACCCAGGCTGCTCTCCTGGGTATATGAGTTCTGGCTCTCCTCACTGCTCCTCCAGCCCTGTGGCCCTTGAACTGGAGCCCACACCAGAATCATCTGTTCAGACATTTGGGCGGTCTCCAAGTAACTCCTCATGGGATGGTTATTAGTTGCAAAGGGAAAAGTGGTAACTTCCCAGTGGAGATGCCTGCGGACACTACCATGCGGGACATAGCAACCTCAATTATCTTCTGATATGATACCCCCAGAAGAGTACAACCTCATTTCTGTGGCATCTTTGCCAAAATGCGTGATCTGAATTTTATTTTATTTTATTTTATTTCTTTTTGCGGTACGCGGGCCTCTCACTGTTGTGGCCTCTCCCGTTGCGGAGCGCAGGCTCCGGACGCGCAGGCTCAGCGGCCATGGCTCACGGGCCCAGCCGCTCCGCGGCATGTGGGATCCTCCCGGACCGGGGCACGAACCAGCGTCCCCTACATCGGCAGGCGGACTCTCAACCACTGCGTCACCAGGGAAGCCCGCGTGATCTGAATTTAATCACACGGAAACAACAAACAGACCCCAAATCAAGAGACATTCTACAGTTAACTGGCCAGTACTCTTAAATTTGTCAGGGTCACGAAAGACAAAGATGATGGAACTGTCCCAGACTGGAGGGGACCAAGGGGGCATGGTAGCTAAATACAGTGTGAGGTCCTGGACTGGATCCTGGAGCAGGAAGGAGCCTTAGTAGACACTTGGCAAAATGTGAATGTAGTCTGTAGAATATTACAGTTGAGAGTTAATGTTATTTCCTCACCTTTAGTGCTCTGATTTAGGTAATGAAGCTGTGTTTTGTTGTAAGATATTAACTTTGGGGGAAGCTGGGTGAAAGGTCCTAGCATCTTTTCCACACCAGGGTGTGGAGTAAAGTACTTGGATTTTGGAGCCGGAAAGGCCTGGTCTGGGTTCACACCTTGACTCTGATAACCATTAGCTGAGTGACACAAGGTAGGTCGCATTACCTGTCCGAGCCTCCGTTTCCTCATCCGCCCACCACCTGGTGTGGCTGTGAGGATAAACGAGGCGCTGTGTGCAGCCCAGAGTGTGTAACATTCCCTACCCTAGTGATAAAGAAGGGATTTGTCGTCTTTCCTACCTTCCAGCCTTCCCCTGACCTGCCTGCCCTTTATCTCCTTCAGTCTCTCCAAGTGAGAGAGTGCCCCTCTTTCAGTCTCCGCCGTGCACCCTCTCATGTGGTGTTTTCAGAAACCTGCACGTACATTTACGCCCAAGGTCTAGAAAGCAGGTTCTGTAGATGAGAAACCCTCTGACTGGCTCTTGCTGGGTGAAGGCTGAGATAGGATTGAGTCCCGGTCCATCCTGCCTCAGCTGCCCTTTTGCCACCTCAGGCATCCTGCAGGATTCTTGTTCAAAGCCCTCTAGCCCTTCCTGCTCCCGGACCAGCAGCACGGGCATCACCTGAGAGCTTGCTGTAGACACAGAGTCTCAGGCCCCACCCCAGACCCAGAGACTCAGAATCTGCATTTTACCAGGTGATAGGAGACTCAGAAAGTCCTGACTCAAGGACTTGACGTGGAAGAGGGCTCCAAACCGGGAGAGCAGTTTCGTTGCACGTCTCTACGGTGGGGGGCTAGATGAGAGTCGATATGAGAGCTGAGACGTGTGAGCTCAGGATAGAAAAGTCTTCAGGACGCAGCGCTCAGGCCCGGCCTTGTGTGGAATTCTCTCCCCCGGAGACTTTAGAGGCCTGAGGTCCTGCCAACAGCCTGGAACTCCAGCCGGGGCCTCTACATGGAGTTGCCTGTCCAGGGTCTTGCCTGGGAGGGGTTGTTTATTTTCTGTGGGACTTGGGTTTCTCACCCTGTGTGCTCGTTCGTGCCAAGCACGCCTGGGGCCTCCATACAGAGGCTGGTGGCATCCTGCTGCCGAGGGTGCCCACAGGAAATGGACAGCAGCACAGGCTGCTGCTAAGTGACACAGGCTTTGTGGCAGACCTAACCTCTCTCAGCTGGACTCAGGTGCTGTGCAGGTTGTCTTTTAAACCAAGCTAACCTTTCTCCGATGACCCAGCTTTAAGTGCCTTTAAGTTTAACCATCATTAGGACTCTATGAGGTGGGACCACCACTAACCCCATTTTACAGCCTTGGACTCCAGGACTTAGAAAGGCTAACAGGGGCCTAAGGTTACGTAGCTTGTAAGTAGAGCTGGGATTCGAGCCCAGAGCTTCCTTCAAGTCCAGTCTTGAACCCTATGTTGTACTGGCCCAAGTTCCCTTCCGGTGTGTAAAGCAGGATGGCCACCCCAGTGCCCTCATACACAGAGGGGAGGCAGTGACCCTGCAGTGTCCTTCCTGCCTTTCTGTGCTCGCCCTGGGTGGACCACCTGCCAGGCCCTCTGGCCCTGCCCTCCGGTGGGGCTCGACCTGCTGACGGTCACTCTTGACATGCTGGGGACAGGTGTTGGGTTCTGGGTGTAGCTCTGCAATTCCAGAAGAAGGCAGAATGGCAGGCCGGGAGACCAGGTGGAATATAGGGCGATCGATGCTTGTTATGGTACAGCTCCTGGTGGCCAGGCTGGGCCAGGCTCCAGTTTCCGCACAGTGGCTTTGAAGTGTGGCCACTTTGACAGGGTCTGGGGCGGTCATGGGGTGGGCTACACCTGGGCAGGAAGCAGCTCAGGAAAGCACCGCAGATCGAGGCCACGCTGTGCAGTCGCTGTTCCCGTTCTGCAGTCATTTTCCTTCCTTTTCTTTCTCCTTTCTTACAGATGAGCAGAGGAAAGTGGAAAACCACCAGCAACTCTAAACTAATACCCAGCCCGTGTGGCTCATCCTTTTCCCACAACTCCAATGAGGGAGAAGCTGGTGTTTTAAAAACTCTGGTTCTCTTTCAGACTCAACTGAAAGGCTCAGAGCTAATTAGCTATTCTAGAAAGACTGTATCATCACCTTAAAAAGCTGTCTCGGGCTTCCCTGGTGGCGCAGTGGTTGAGAGTCCGCCTGCCTATGCAGGGGACACGGGTTCGTGCCCCGGTCCGGGAAGATCCCACATGCCGCAGAGTGGCTGGGTCCGTGAACCGTGGCCGCTGAGCCTGCGCGTCCGGAGCCTGTGCTCCGTAACGGAAGAGGCCACGACAGTGAGAGGCCCGCGTACCGCAAAAAAAAAAAAAAAAAAAGCTGTCTCGTGGGAGTAACCATTATCTGTAGTGGGATGGGAACATGGCAATAAAAATAAACCCTGCACCCTCGTCTGCAGGAGCTGAAGGAAACCAGCCAATTGGTTTAATGAAAATTAGGCAGTGGGCCAAAAGTTGCCACTCTCTCGCTTTTTAATTTGGAAAAAAATCTCATAAAAAGAATACATTTTACTATGAAAATTTAGAGGAGTCGGAAAAGCACAAATAATAAAGAAAAATCACCCTTAATACCATCATTTGGGTGAATACCATCATTTGCTCTCAGCATCTTGGCAAATACACCTCCAGTCTCCATTTCCTTTGTTCATGAATAAATGTGTATTTATACAATATTGCGATCATGCTGATGTATAGTTTTATAAATCACTTCTTTCACTCAGTAATATTTATCTTTTCCTCATGTCATTAAAGGCTCTTATGGGCCGATTGAGCAGAGAGGAGAACAGTGTTAGTAAATATGGGTAGACTTTACTAGCGGCTGAAACAGATTTTGGAGGAGGTGAGATCTGACCACCCCGAAGGGCAAATCTGTGGCGAGCAGGCCTCCTGCATAAGCCCATTGGGTTGCGTGGGTGTGGGTCATTTGTTCATCTGAGTAAGGTGACCTTGACTCATGGCACCCCCATGAGACTGAGGGCTGTCTGGTCCTCAGGGATTTGCGGCTGCCCCAGAACAGACATGGAGTGAAGTCAAGGTATCAGAGCCTGGCAAACACGGGGGACCACCTGGGCTGCAGAGACTGGGGCTGCCACACTCCTGTGTGCACCTCCCCTGTCCTGGTATTCCGGAGAGCCTCCATGGAGTTCCTGAAGTGGCTGGACATCACTATGTGACAGTGGTTTTAAAAAGGTGTGTCCTGGGACAGTGTAGCAAATGTCTGTTGATTCCTTCCTAGGTGCCATATCCCGTGCTGGACACTGGGGGTGTAGGGACGAATAAATCCTGGCTCTTTCCCTCTAGGAACTGGTGGAAAGACCATCTGGTAATGGTTATAAGACAGGGTGAAAGGTTAGCTGTAAATAAAGCCAGGAACAGTGGTCCAAGCTCATTTCTGTTCCCACCAGTGGCCTGTGCACACAGGTCACCCCCCTGGGCTCTTAACTATGCTGATTCTCAGCAGGGAAAGGGTTAGCTGTGCCTGGAGCCCCGGCCCTCAAGGCAGTGCGAGGTGGGTGGGGGGAGAGGGCTGGCAGCTGAACGTGACAGACATCACGTTTCATCAGAAACAAAAGCTAAGAATAGGGTAGAGGTGGCAGTGGTGTGAGCTTTCTGTCACTCACTCACTTCTGTGCTCTTGGGATTTTTTTTTTTTTTTACAGTGAGAATGCAGCCATGTTTACTGTGTTTGTATAAATAAAATAATTTAGAAGATAAACAATAGGAAAAAATTAATTAGTCTTGGACTCCAAACTCTTCAAGGACTCCTCTCCTTTCGAAACTGTATCGTATGTAAGTCACTGCCCCACGATTACTTTGCGATGAGGAAGACATGTGCCGTATTTCACATGGGAGAGGAGGGAGTGGCCTGCAGGATATTTCTGGCCTCTCGAGCTTTGCAAGGGGTTTCAAGTTTCACTGCCAAAGTGGCCCTTCAGTTCTGGGTCCCAACGCTGTGTGGGGAAGAGTGAAAGCGTTTGTCTCTAGTGTAATTTAGAGAACTGAGCTGCAGGTGAAAAGCATGGAGTGTGAGTCTTTTCCCCCAGATGAGGTGGCTTTAGATTTTGTATTGCATGTTTCACTTTTGGAAATGGTTAACAGATTCCCAAAGTGAGCAGCCCATTTTCTCAGGATGGTGGAGTGCGTAGCACTCAGAAACCAGAGCTCTCGCTATTTTGTTTTAAAGGTTTATCACCTCTGCAAAATGGCATTTTCTGCAGAGAGGGAACAGGGATAGCAAAGAGTGTCGAAGACAAAACCCCATAGAAACTCTCTCTCGGACTCTGGGGTAATGGGGCCACTGACCTAAATAAGGGCAGAAATCCTCCAGTACAATGAGCTCACACTGCCAGGACGGGCTGAATTGAGGCCGCGACGTCCTCCACTCACACTCCAGCCCCATGTGCATTCAAGCCCCAGACGACATGCAGGCCGCGGTCCAGAGACAGCCAGACCTCGGCAGACCCTCCCCAAAAGGGTTTCCTGACTCCAGGCACCTGGTTGAAGGCTGGGTGATAACAAGGCTAAATTCCTGGACAGAGACACTAACTAAGGAATAGGGTTTTATCATAAGAATCCCAAGAAATGAGCAGATCTCGTCAGGCTCCAGGGCTGGGTCAGAGAGAACTGTTCTTGGTAGACCATCCAAGAACAGCGCTGAGGCGAAATACAACGTGAGCCACATGTGCAATTTTCAGTTTTCTGAAAGCACAGTTTAAAAAGGTAAGACAGAATAGGTGGCATTAATTTTAATTTAACCCAATATATCCAAAATATTTCCATTCAACATGTATGCACATAATCAATATAAAAATTACTAATGGAATGCTTGACCTCCTTTTGCTGTGCTCTTCAAAATCCAGCATGTATTTTACCCTTAGCAGCACATCTCACTTCAAAGCCATCACATTTCAAGTGCCCAGGAGCCATATGTGGCTCATGGCTGCTGTCTTGGACAGTGCAGGTCTAGAAGCTGTATCACTCAGCATCTTACAGAGTGAGGCTGAAAGGCTGCCGGGATGCTGTCTGGACCTGTGGGATCCCTGTAGCTTTTCATGTAGGGTCCTCATAGCATTCTTCTGCTATTAAAAAGAAGCTTTCAACCTTAATAAGTTATAGATAATAATACTTTATATTTTCATAGGACTTTTCCATTACAGGATACTTTAGTATGCTCTCCTTTGCACCCCTAAAACTGTGAGAGAGGCCAGGCTGGTACCACTCGTTTGGAAAATGTTTATTAAGGGTCTGTTGGGTGCTAGGTCCTGATTGGCAGACAGCTCCTGCCTTCTTGGAGCTCAGATTCCAGTGGAGGAGAAAAGCAAATCATGTGTGACTGTAGTTAGAACTGTAGTGCGTATGAGCAGGGGCTATGGAAACACAAGAGAAACACTTCTAATTCTGCCCAAGACGTCAGGGGAAGCACTTCAGAGGAGAGATATTTGAGTAGAAAGATGGAGAATGACACCTTTGCTAGGCAGATAAATGGAGGTGAAGGGGAGACGTGTTCTGAACATGATCCATTCGGGTTAGAACTTCTGAACTGGTATGTCCATTTTACAGCCCAGACAGTTCAGGTCAGCTGCTCAAAATCCTACTGGGTGTTCATAGGAGATGGATCCTGGAGGAGTTTGAGTTAGCTAGGCCTAGAGCAGCTATTCATCTGGGAAAAGTGTACCTGGGCACAATCTTTAGGAAGGGAATAAGTGGTGGGAAGAGCCCTACCCTGAAACTTAATGATCAGGTGACCTCACTTCCAGGGTCCTTTCCTGCCGGCAGCGACCATTTTTTGTTTTGAGATCTGACTTAAGAATATTTTGCATACAATTCTGTATTGTCGTTCAGTTAAAGTACAATAAGGATGCATGCTTTAAGTGCTGTTTTCAGTGTTTCTATTGTAGTTACTGAGGAGTCTTGGGGGAGACATCACCATTTCTGGAGGTTTCCAGTCCCAGGTGAACTGACTGCCCATCTGGAATTTCAGTGCAAGGATTTTAACCCAGACAGGGAGCTGGGCTCTTGCCTTTTGTACATACAAGGCCATTGACCACCACTAGGGCAGGACAGAGCACCCACATGCCTGCCTGAGGCCTACTGCCCTCCAGGAATGGTGAGCCTCCTCTGCACTCAGCAGTTTTTATTTTTATCTCATCAGCGTGTTCCTCCTTTTAAAGTGTGAATCCTAGTGACCCGAATGAGCTGTCTGCCTGGGCCTGGGCCTGGGCCAGCGGGACCAGGTTACTCCAGTTCAGAGGCAGCGCTGGGCTGGGGTGGCAGGGATGGGGGTTCCCTGTGTGACTGGATGGAGTGGGGCAGGGAGCCAGAGTGGCCTGCCAGACTGACAAGCTCTCAAACTGGGAAAAGGTTACGCTTAAAGTAAAGCGGGCCCTGTATTCCTCCCTTCCTCATCCCCTTCGTAGTAGCCCTTTGAAAAGAACAAGCAAAGTTTGCAAAATTCTGATGTTAATATTTAGAAGCATGAAATCAAGTGTGTGTACCTCTCCAAGTTTGGCTGTAGATGGAATTCAGGCCTGTTGGCTTTGGCGTTCACACACGTGAGGCTCTGCTGAGATTTCATCCATGCGATGCATCAGAACAGCATGGTTTCATACTTAGACCTTGAGCGCGTGTGTGTGTGTGTGTGTGTGTGTGTGTGTGTGTGTGTGTGTGTGTGTGTGTGTGTGTGTGTGTGTGTACGCGTGCTCTTTCCCTGGGATTGAGGGGCGGCTGCCCCAGGCTCTCAGGGGAAGGATAGGGTAGAGTTTTAGAAACAGGAAGGCAGACGGCCTGCCCCACCCCACTGCTGGCTCAGGAAACTGGCACGAATCAGAGGGAAGAAATATAATATTTGTGGGCCGCCTATGCTGTACCAGGAACTGTGTTAAGTACGTTTCCTCTGTAGGCCCATGAGTCCCACACAGCTGCTCTGTGAGCTTATCATTATAGAGGCAGTTTTCCTTCCATAGGGCAGTGGTTCTCCAAGTGTGGTACGTGGACCAGCAGTCTCACCTGGGAACTTGTTAGAAATGCAGATTCTCAGGCCGCACCCGCGCTCTCCAGACTGAGGACTCTGGGGAGGGGCCGAGCTATCTGTGTTTTAACAAGCCCTCCAGGCAACCCTGAGGCACTCCAAAGCTGGGGAACCCCTACCCTAGAGGTGAAAAACGCAGACCCAGAGCCAATCTGGGCTCAAACCTCAGGTGCGTGGCTTGGGGCAAGTTGGGCAACCACTCTGCGCCTCAGGGTCCTCATTTGTAGATTGGGGGTGTGAGTAGTACCTGCTTCATGGGGCTGTGTGGATTGCATTAGGTAATATATGGTAAAACTAGAGCAGTTGCATTAGGTAATATATGGTAAAACTAGAGCGGTGCTGGCACATGGGGAGCAGGCCCTCAGTGTTTGCTCTCACTCACTCAGAGTCAGCCAGCTTTGATCCCAGGTCTGCTGGACCTCAAAGCCATCTACTTAGAAACCTAATTGTACCAGCTGTCCCTTAGAAACCTAATTCAATTAGCTGTCACCACGTCTCATCCTGCAAAAAATGTAGGCTGCTCTGTAGGCCTAGACTAGCCAGGGGTTCTCTCTCTCTGCCTGCTCCGGTTCCTTAGTAGGAGGTGCTTGGAACACGGAGAGAAGGATTTTAAGGCTGAGGCCGAGTTTAGCATGTGTGTGCCTTTATTGATTAGTGTGTCTGTCTTGGTTACACAAGGGGTTCTTTTCTCCTGCTGTTGCTGGTTGTCAGGCAGCTTGGTGGGAATTTCTGATCCTTTCCTGTTACCGGGTTTTAATGGAAGGCTGTTAGGGGTCACCGTGCAATGAGGTAGGCCAGAGGACTGCGTGGGCCGCACACGTTCAGGGCGGGGCGGCCGGAGGCTGCATGTGGCTCGTGGGCCTTGCCTGGCCCAGGAATTAACGTGCTGCTTGGCCTGGTGCTGTCTCTTTTGAGACTTGGGGAGGTGCTGTGGCCACAGGAAAGGGCCGGTTGAGAACCGGGATGCCCTGGATCCTGGCCAAATGTCTTTCCATTTTACTGTGATTAACAGGTGCTTTTAGCCCCATTTTGCAGCTATGGGAAGGGCTGCCGTAACAAAGTACCACAGACAGGGCAACTTGAACAGTAGAAATTTATATCCTCGTGGTTCTGGGGACTGAAAGTCTGAGATCAAAGTGTCAGCAGAGTTGACTTCCGAGGCCCCTCTCTGTGGCTTGTTGATGACTGTCTTCTCTTCCTGTGTTTTCACATGGTCTTCCCTCTGCACCTAGCTGTGTCTAAATTTCCTCTTCTTTTTTTGGCGGTACGCGGGCCTCTCACTGCTGCGGCCTCTCCCGTTGCGGAGCACAGGCTCTGGACGCGCAGGCTCAGTGGCCATGACTCACGGGCCCAGCCGCTCCACGGCATGTGGGATCTTCCTGGACCGGGGCACGAACCCGTGTCCCCTGCATCGGCAGGCAGACTCCCAACCACTGCGCCACCGGGGAAGCCCAAATTTCCTCTTCTTTTAAGGACACCCATCATATTGTATCAGGGCCACCCTACTGGCCTCATTTTAACTTAGCTACCTCTGTAAAGACCATTCTCTGATTACAGTCACATTCTGAAGTCCTGGGGGTTAGGAGTTCAACATAGGGATTTGGGTAGAGGTGGGACACAGTTCAACCCATGACGCCCGGCCTCGGACTATCCACGTGGGTCTTTCAGAAGAGGGAATCCTGTGTGGCAGGTTGGCCCTGAGGTCACTGAGTTCACTGAGGGCAGAGAGGAGGGAGGCGGCGGGGAGGGGGGTCGGACATCCGGTGGGCAGTGAAGGTTTCTCAAGCAGAGAGGTAGCTGGAGGTGGAGAGGCGGGGCGGGGTGTGAGGGGAGTGGGGGGAGGGAGGACCCCAGTTTCAGAAGGTGGTTGCTTGTAATAGTGCAGGCAAGTGACAGCGAGGGTCCAGAAATACACGCTGGATCTTCCGGAAGAAAATTTTCCACATTTTTACTGGTAGATTTTTGAATGACTTGAATACGAGGAAAGGTAGACCAATTTCTTGGATGAGAATACTGTATTTCGCAAAGATGACAGCTCTTCCAGCATCAGTGCCTAGAGTATTTAATGATTCCAGTTAAATCCCAGTGGGCTTTTGGGAACACGACAGAATGATTCTAAGAATCTTTTGAAAGAATAAAGAGCTGAAAATAGTCCAGACAGTTTTTCATGAGGGAGGGTAATGGTGTCTCCTCGAGTTTGTTGCCCACACCCCGTCCCGAGTGACCTTTTAAAAACATGAGTCAGGTCCCATCTGATGGTGTCATCCTGTCGCACAGAACAGAATCCGCCTTCTTTACCGGGACCTGCAGGCCCTCTTGCCCGCCGAGCTCCAGCTACTCGGGCTTCCTCCTCGTCCTGGAGAACCCCCAGGCTCGTGGCCATCCTCACGCTCGCTGCTGCCTCTGCACAGAATTGTTCTCTCTGGTCCAGACTGTCTCCTGCCTCACGCGTTCTTGTGATTCAGGTCTCTGCTCAGAAGGCACCTCAAAGCCTTCCTCGAACACCCTGTCTACACCACACTCTCTCCTGCCATTTACTCTCCTCTGCTTTTCTCTGGATTATACGCTTCACTTACAGTGAGGTGGGCTCCGACCTGCACCGCCTGGATTCATTGTCTGGCTTTGCCCCTTACTACTGTGTGACTACCTGGGCGTCGGTTTTCGTTGTCTATAAAATGGGAATGACACTGCCTATGTTATGGACCGTTGCGAGGATTAAATTTGACACGTAAAGTGCCCAACAGACCCTGGCACACAGAGTAGGCATTCAATAAATGTTGTTGTTATTGCTTGTTCAACGTTCATTCCCCCACTAGAAAGGGAAGCAGACAGAGGAATTCTTTGCCTGCTTCACTGGTGTGTCCTCAGTGCCCAGAACTGTGCCTCGCACACAGTAGGGGCTTGGTAGATATTTGTTGAGTGAATACGTGAGAGCATGATGGTAAAACATATAAATGCACTGTAATTAAAGTAGTGATTGGTATATGAGTAGAGGTGCAGATTAAAGGAACAGAATAATACCTCAAAAGCCAACCCTAGCTTTTCTAAGAATTTAAAATAGGATGCTGGAGCATCAGAAATCAGTGGGGAGAAGAGATGGATTATTTATTAAGTGACCAACACAAAATAATTACATCCTCTCTCGCAGCATACACCAAAATAAGTTCCAATTTGACATTTCAAGTCAAACCATAAAAAAATAAGGAAATATATGGGAATATCTTATTTTCTAGGGAAGGGTTGGCTTTCTAAGCACAAAGCACTGGGGAAAATAAGAATAAAGAGCAGTGGATTGGACTGTCTTTACAAACTAACTTCTGTATATCATAAGCATTAGAAACAAAGTTTACAGTCAATGTAGAAGAATTGCCACATGTAACAGAAAAGAAGTCCTTTACTGTATAAATTGTTGCTTATGTAAATCTGTAAGGAAAAAACATTAATAGCTCAATAGAAAAATTAGCCAAAGGGAAGATACAGACCATGCACAAAAGAAGTACAAGCAGCCAAGTAATATGGGGGAAAATGTTTAACTTACTGGTAGTCAAAGAAATGCAAAGTAAAATGAGATATCATTTTTTTTCCTATTAGGTTACCCAGCAGGGGTTATGTTGAGAAAGGCACTTTCCTAAATAGCTGCTGGGAGTATAGCTTGATAAAGCTTTTCCGGCTTTATCACAGTTTGAAGAGGCTTAACTATATACATACCTTTGGACCTAGTAAAGCCAACTCTAAAAATGTAGCCTAAGGAAATAGGTAGAAATGCATCTGATATATGTGCAAAGATATTCATTATTCATAAATAATAAAAATGTGGAAAAAATCTGCACATCCAGCAATAGAGGAAATAGTGAATTGTGGTACATATACCCAGGAAATATCCTCCAGCCTTTAAAATTAATTTTTCTAAGATTATTTAATGTATCAGTTGTTAACCAGGGGCTTTTATTTGCATCATGCTTACTAATGTCCCGTTGGCCAAAGCAAGTCACATGACCAAACGCTGACTCGGGGGAGCAGACCGCAAAGAGGTGACTACTGATGCCCACCAGTGTAACTGTACCATAAATATTCATTATATGATTGCAGTTCCTAAACACAAGACACACAAAGACACTTGCATGTATGGAAATAGGACAGAATGTTATCAGTGGTTATTCTCTAATTTCTTATTCTGTGTATTTTCAAAAGTTCCTATAATAAGTATATATTTTATCATCATAAACAGAAGATATATATTGAATTAAGAAAGTATGGACTTCCCTGGTGGCGCAGTGGTTAAGAATCTGCCTGCGCATGCAGCGGACACAGGTTCGAGCCCTGGTCCGGGAGGATCCCACATGCTGCAGAGCAATTAAGCCCGTGTGCCACAACTACTGAGCCTGTGCCCTAGAGCCCGCGAGCCACAGCTACTGAAGCCCCCGTGCCTAGAGCCCGTGCTCCACAACAAGAGAAGCAACCACAATGAGAAGCCCGCGCACCATGACGAAGAGTAGCCCCTGCTGGCCACAGCTAGAGACAGCCCGCATGCAGCAACGAAGACCAGTGCAGCCAAAAATAAATAAATGAATAAAAATTTTAAAAATTTCTAAAAAAAGAAGGTATGGCTCTGGGTTTGCAGAACTTAATATATGATAAAGGACAGATTCAGGAGATGGTTGGATGGGTGGAATTAATTGGTGTTCGTGGCCTTTTAGATGATGCATGAGGCTGGGAGCAGGTGGGTTCAAGAGTAATGTGGCTCAGGCCTTGACTGGATGGTGTCCAAGATGCAGGAAGGGGATGGGGGGCAGGTTTCCTTTAACGTGTTGAGTTTGAGGTCCCTCCGCGGCATTGTAGTTAGAATCCAGCAGCTAGTGGAAATACAGAGCTGGAGTTTAGAAGACAAGTCGGGGTTGGAGAAGGAAATAGTTTTTGAATCACTGGTAGTCATTGTGAGAGAGAAAATATGATTGGATCCTTGAGTTCACCAACCTTTAAGGTCCTGGCAGAAGAAGTGCCAGGCCCCTTCCAAGCCCTGACACTGGTCCAGGGCTTCACTCAGCGCCTTCCCTGGTCCAGACCCGACACCACCACCCCCGCCCCGTCATATGCAGTCTCAGCACCTTGTGCTTCTCTTTTGGAGCACTTGACATGTTTGCAATTAAGTGACCCCTTTTGTAATTAACTGATCCGCGGAGGTGCCCCCCACTGGATTGTCAGCTGTGTGAGAGCAGAGCAGGGTCTGTCTCGTCCACTGTTGTTAATCAGGGTTGTCTGGCACAGGTTTTCCAGGAGGGTGAGTGAATGAAAGCATGTAGCAAGCAAACCAGAGAGGTAAACGGATAAGAAGGATTCAGAGAAGGTGTTGGGGGCCCAGGAGAGTTTCAGGAGAAGATTTTTCAAGGAGAGAGCAGGCACCAGTGCCAGACAGAGGTGAGAGGTCGAGAAAGATCAATGGAGAAAATTTTAGAGTAGGGGTGCAAGCAGGTCCTGGGGGAAGGAGCAAAGGTGGGCCGTTTGGTCTTGGAAAAGAGCACTGGAAGGTCTTCTGAGTGGAAGGATAATAAAGAGGGTGGGACAAACATGGTCGTCCCTCGGTATCCACGGGACATTGGTTCCAGGAGCACCCGTGGACACCAACATTCAGGGGTGCTCAGGTCTCTCATATTAAATGGACTAGCACGATAAATACAGTTGGCCCTCTGGATCCACAGACACCAGCGTTCTCCAAAGAGCCCTCCTCACCAAGTCTGGTCAGGGAAATCTTAGATGCGTACCACGTATAGTTGGCTGTGTTGAAATCTTCACGAAAGTGGCGTTCTTAGCTATCATACCCTAATTCAGTGGTTCTCAAAGTATGGTTCCCAGTTGGAACTTGTTAGACATGCAAATTCCTATGTAAATAGAGGACGCTGGGGTGGGGCTCAGCAATCTGTTCTAACAGCACTAAAGCTTGAGAACCACTGCCCTAACTCCAAAAACACAAGCAAGCGTTTGCTGGAAATTAACCTGCTCCCCTGACATTTATGCAGGAGCCTCCAAGAGCAGGGATGTCTGTTTTCTTACCGCCTGCTTCCTGGAAGAGGTTTTGAAGTTGTCAACTCCAAACCTCCTTTGGAATTCCCTGAGGTTGGAGAACTGGGCTAAAAACGTTAGAGACCCCTGTCTCGCAGAGGCTTCTTCCATGTTACGCCGTCAGCAGTTTCTGCTGGGATCCCGGGCAGCTTTTCTGGCCTGACTCTGAACACGAGTTTCTGAGCCAGCCGGGTCAGGGAGTGGGGAAGGGGGTGCCTCCTGGGCCTCCCTGAATTCGCTATTTTAAATTGAAGACAGTGAATGACCCGAGGGGTTACAGACTGGAGGATAAGGTTTCACACATGGCAGCTGGAATTCATAGCTGTGGTGTCTGGAGCCTGTAGCTTTGAAAACTTGGTGAGATGCTGTTGCTTAACAAAAACCAGCCCCGGCCCACCCTCCATCCTCACCTGGACTCGGCACCATGCTGGGTCACCAAGCTTCTAGTGCACCTTGGGGTTCCCCGGAGATGAAAGCTTGATGGCCTGACTGCTGCTGTTAAAGAAGATTGACTTAGCTGCAGCTCACAGTATGGACCCCAGCAGCAAATGTTATTGCTGGAGCGGTAGAGTGGGTTTCCTCCTCTTCGTAATTCATAGGGACAGATATCCAGAGACCAGCCAGATCCCCACGTATTAGAAGCTGACCCCAGAAACCAGGGGTTAAAATTTCCCAGATAGCCACGGCCATCAGCAAAGAGGAGGTGCCCATTTGCCCTTGCAGTGGGGTGGTCACTGGCCTTCTAAAAGCCTGTAGACATGATGTTTGGGGAGCCTTGCTGCCTGGGATTTGTGTTCCAGACTGTTCTGCATTGTTGAACAGTGTTCTGGGTAGATTCTGGGGAGCTGGGACCGGCCCCGTCCCCCGTTGGGGCTGTTCCTGGGTGAGAGGCAACAGCAGGTAGGTGCCTGCACTGTGCCTGACACCACAGACTTGTGTCCAGTCTAACTAAACTCTCTCATCTCGCACACTTGTGAAGGTAAATCTTCCTGTGCTTCCAAAACCACAGGGAAGATGGGAGCCCTTCGTTCTGGTTCTAGTTTATTCACATGATTTTGAGCCAATGACTAAATCTTTCCAAATACTCTTTCTTTCTCTCTCTCTCCCATGAGAGGGCTTTAATCATACTATTTCCAGCCAGTGGGCCTCTATGTAAAACTTTTGGGACAAAATATTGAAAGTAGTTATTTATCAAGAATATTTGGGAATCTAAAATTTCTGTATACACTATTCTGGTGTCTCCAGAGAATATCCAATTAACAAAGGAGAGGAGGGAGAGAGATGGTTCCAGAGCTTCAGCTAAGTTACAGAGGTCTGGTTGTTTACTGATTACCCTGTACAGGCTGCTAAAGCTCTCAGGGGCCTAACGGTGTGACTCATAGGTGCTGGAAGACAGTCCCCAGGACTGTCCCTGACCCCCGCACCATCATTCACTAGTTCTGATGAAAGAAGAGTTGAAAATGCCAATAAAATGTTCCATTTCTCTAGTGGTCAAATAAATGTAAACTTGAATAGCATAGCAACACCTTTTCCACCTATTGGATGAGGGAGGATTTACAGAAATTAACTCAGGGCAAGGGAGTAGGTTGTATAACTGCCGGTGGAAGTCTAAATCTGCAAAGCAGTTTTGCAGAATTTTTTAAATCTTAAAAATGCACGTAGCCCTTGACCTCCTGGAAATTTTTTGTTTGAAACGAAGTTATGCAGAAAGTAGTATGTTCAAAGTTTTTCACCAAAATGATAATTAGAACAGTGAAAAATTAGAAACAGCCTTGATGTCCAACAAGGATTATTAATTATAGCATACATCTATATTTGTATCTATATCTATCTTCATTAAAATTACATAATACTTAATGACATGGAATCATGTCAACTAATAATAATGACAATAATTTATAACTTAGTGGCAGTTTAAACATAATAGAAACAGCATAAACATTATGATTCCAATTTTATAAACTATATGTATTCACTTTTTTTAAGTCTAAAAGGGTATAAATCAAGATGATAATGGTCATTCCTAGGTAGCAGAATTATGGTTAATGTTACTTTTCTCTCTTTTTTTTTTTTTTGGTATTTTCTAAAATTTCTGCAATAAATATGTGCTTTGTAAATTACTTCTTTTAAAACAATAAATAAAAGATTCCTGTGAAATACACCCCCATAACTGCTGCTTTAAACAACTTCCTTCCCAGAACATCTAACTGGCTGGTTTGCATTATAAAAAGGGATGAACGTTTGCTTTTTACTGATTAACGAGGAGGCCATTGCCTCTGACAAAGCCCAGAAGTGAATTTCATCTGGCGTAAAAGGAAGAGAAGCCTTGGCAAGAGGTGAAAGGTCAGAACTGAAAGCCAGATAAAGAATTTTGGCTGGAGTATTAAGCTGGAATCACAGACCCTGTATTGTGTCAGATAACTTTCTAATTTCCAGTATTTTCTGAGAGTGGAAATTTTTTTTTCTCTTGCGCATTCAGTTAATCATTCTTGCTCTATCCCAGAAAAATGAAACAAGTAACTAAGTTCTGAAGACGGTGGCAATGGCAGTTGAAAGCAGCAATAGTAAGCCTCACTGGGCACACATGACACTCTGCCTGTTCCTAAGAGTTGGGTGATGGGCTGGAGGGGTCAAGAGCAGAGCTGCTCTCATTTCCTTTGGTAGTGCGCCCGGAGAGATCATTTATACCGAGAACTGCGTGAAAATACCATTCTTCTTGGCTGAAAATATGTGATCAAATGTAAAGCTGAGCTTTAGAAATATTTACTTCATGGTGGCTCGACACGCTTAGGATGGAAACATTAGACGATGGGAGAGGAGGGGGTGAGGATGAATGGCGACTTCGTCCAGGTTAGGAGGGGCTAAAGAAAGCGTTAAGAGAGAGCCAGAGAGGAAGGCCCTGGAGGAGAAGCATTGATCCGGGTCTGCAGTAGAGCTGTGGGGTGGAGTTTCACACTGGGGCCTGGACTCTGTAGGGAGCGGGTCAGTTGAAAATAAGAGGAAGAATTACTCTGAGGCCAGCCTTTGTGTGAAATATCAGAAACCAAACCACTGGGCTGCAACATTACTTTGAAATGCATCAGTAACAAACAAACAAACAAAAAAGATGGATTGGTGGACGGTTAGGAAAAATGTGTGAGAAAGCGAATATGGGAAAATGCTAAAGGTTGTGGAATGTGGGTGGTAAGTGTGTGTGTGGGTGTTCACTGCACAGTTCTCTAAACTCTCCAGAAGGTTTGAAAAAAAAAAATCATAGTTAAAATACTGGGAACAAAAAGAGCAACTAGATGGCAAAACCTAAACTTGTGACATTTACACAGAAAACAGGTAACATGGAATCCCACAGGAATCCCCAAATACAAAAAGGTGGGGAACCAAACCCCTGCCCTCGAACCCTTAATTATTGATCTGAGAGCTGGCCAGCATGCATTGAAAAAAATGTGTGTGTTTGTGTGTGTGTGTTGCCTCCATTCCCACAGGACTTGATACACATAGAGAAACACCTACAAATGCAAAAGATGAAAATGTTGGAAGGAAGCCTAGTGAGTGGCAAGGGAAGATAGGGAACTAAGATAAGACAAGATCACCCCTGGAGACACAGCCCACATGGTTCTGAACGAGTTGCTACAGGAAGACCACAAGAAAGCAAAGTGCAGAGGGGAACAGGGTCAGCTACAGTCCTCACCTTTTGCCGGGTGAGGTCATTCAGGAGGGCGACACAGTCCCCACTGTAGATACAAAAGTGCATTTGATCGGGTTGTTTCTCATACCTCCCCCAGTGAAAGCCAAGGACTGCTGTAACCAAAAAGGGTTCAGGAAAAGCAGTTGGGGGAGGGTGGTGAAAAGTATTTCTTCCTGCAGGAAAAATTATCTTCTGATGATATTTGCAGCGTTTTCTGATTGTATTAGCCAGATGTCTCCTTCTTGTGTAAACATGTGTTGAAAAAAATTGAGGGGGAAGGCTCAAGTTCCAAGAAGTCCCCCATTCACTTGGATTAGGGAGGTGAATGGTACCAACTTGAGAGCCCCCTTGGTTTAGGGACGTCTGGACCTATGTCATCGTAACCACTTGGATTAAAAATGATCAACAAGAACCTCATCCAAGGTCTAAGGCTTCATCTCTCACCAGCTGGATGTGACACTGGGGAGGAAGTTTGGAATGGAATCAGGAGGTACCAGC
This sequence comes from Orcinus orca, assembly GCF_937001465.1. NCBI lineage: Eukaryota > Metazoa > Chordata > Mammalia > Artiodactyla > Delphinidae > Orcinus > Orcinus orca. The sequence continues at coordinate 41,213,888 of NC_064567.1, read as the reverse complement.
CAGAACCCCGAGCCCTGCTTTGAATGACCACTTTGCTTTTGCTTATGTGAGAGTAGAGATTTTGTTTTGTTCATTGCTCTGTCTCTGGTGGCCAGAACTATGCCTGGCACACAGTGAGTACTCAGTAAATATTTGTTGAATGAATAAAAAGCAGTGAGTCCTTTTAAATCGTACAGACCAGGGTTCAGTTCCCTCGATCCCTAGCTCTTGTGTGGACCTTGCACAAGCCACAAAATCCCTCTGAAGGTGTGAAATAGGAGCTGAAATCCAGGCCTCTGCAGCTGAGAAGAAAAGATCCCAAAGCCAGGAGTAAGAAAAACTAATTTTGTAGCATCCAGATTCCTGATTGCTCTTTAGCCTTGGAGTCTGCAGTTTTTTACAGCTGCGTCGGGGAGGAAAAACTTGGAGGTGTGAGTGAAATAACATAATAAGGCCTTAGCAGAGCACCTGACATCTGGAAAACACTTGGTTAACAGCGTCCTCTCTCTCCCCTTCATTGGTTCTGTCCACATTTCTGTCTGTTCCTTTTCTTCCAAATTTCCCAGGACTAAAATCACCCAGTCTGCTATAGTTTTCTCTCCTGCAGTGAAACCATGCTGTTAACTTCCTAATGGGTTTTCCTGTGGGGCCTCAGACCTTAGATTAGGCCAAATGTTTTAGCCTTTTAAAAAGTGGCATGAGCTAGGCAGTTTGCTGCTGAAAAAGAACCCTGTGGGTTGGGAAAGCCTTTCCCAGTCTCCAGCAGGAGCCACCCTCCCTCCACTGTCCGGCTGTCTGGCATTGGGTCTGATCATCTTCAGCTGCTTTTCAGTTCACGTCAAGGCTTCCTCGCCTCTGGCAATTCCAGTGGTTTGTGCTTGGGGAGATTTCCAGAGGGCGCTGTCCTGATTCCACACAGAGGGGCTTCCTAGAGCAGAGGATCTGGGATGCCTGCCAGGTAACTCAGGAGCCTGGAGGCCTGAAGCCTGGAAGGTTGAGGAGCCAGACCTGCCTCAGGGAAACAGATTCCCTTTGGGAAACTTTTCCTCACACGCAGGGTGCAGAGCCCTGCAGTTTGAGGAGGAGCCAGTCTTTCCATCTGTTGAACAAGCCAGTTGCTAAAAACAGGAGACCAGACATCATCCTGCCCTGCAGAGACACTGTCTCTGGAAGCATCTAGTTGTTCTGAAACCGTCTTCCTGTTCATCAGAAAGACACAGGCTCCACCCTGGGTCCAGGTGCCACGTGGCTTGCAGTTCCTCCTGATTCCTTCCTGATACACCTATTGATGACACAGAAAAGTAACAACAGGCTGCCAAAAACCAAGAAGGATTGACAAATACCAGGATCTTGGAAGCATCAGCTGATGGCAGTGAGAAGACAGAGCTGGACCGCGGGGCTCTGTCCAGGATGTAGCTCATGCTGTGAAGGTTCATGGAGAGGAACCATACCCCACAGCCCTGAGAAAAGTCAGAAGTTACTATAGTTTATACCTTCTCTATTGTTTAGTTCCTGACTCTTGTACTTGAAGCAAATTCCAGCTGATGGGCCTCTTTTTTTTCTTTTTTTTTTCCTACTCTCAGCTACAGGCCTCAGAGGTGGGCTTTTGTAAATCCACCTCTCTCTCTCTTTTTTCCCCCCCGTATCCATGTAGAGAAAGAAAACATGGGAATAAAATCAGATGGGAAATAGGGGAAACGGGCATGATTTCAGTGCATCCCAGGAAGTCTACTCCCCCAAAGCAAAGTGCTTTAAGGAGGGTGCTCTGGGAGCTGTGCATACTGGAGAGCACTTTCTGTCTTGAGTTGATTCAGTCTCTGAGGAGGAGATGAACTTCGCTAGAGCAAGGGTTCTGAATCACTGGCAGCTGTGCCTTTGCCCTGTCCCCTCCCATAGTGGGTACAGGAAGGAGATATATCCTTTACGAAGGTGGACAGAAAATGGGACCACTGCCAATCTACTCATAACGTCTGTTGAAGTTTCATCATTGGTCTGGGCAAACTTTTTCCTCATTCAAGGATGAATAAAGACAAAAAAAGACTGCGTGGAAAAGTCCTGCAAGACAAGATAAAGGCAATAGCTTCTAAAGACCCAGAAGCAGTGTCTACTTTTAGAAAATCACCTACAACAGGCTCCAGAAGAGAATTTTGGGGAAATGTGTGGCATCCTCAGTATGCTACAAAAAGACATGGCCTCCCTGGAACAGGAACAGAAAAACGTAAGGAAAAGATGGGTTGATGTGAAAAGGCAACAGAAAGAAAAAAAAGATATGGATTGAATGAAGAAAGGTTTTGAGGAAATAAAATCCGGCAGCAGAGCTCAAATCCAAATTAGCAGGAGTATAGAAGAGTATTAATGTGTGGGAAGCTGAATAGTGCCCCCGCCCACAAAGATATCCATACCCTAATCTCTGGAATCTGTGAACACTACTTTACATGACAAAAAACGACTTTGCAGATGTGATTAAGTTGAGGATCTTGAGAGATGGAGAGGTTATTCTGGATTATCCACATAGACCCTAAATGCAATCACAGGTGTTCTTGTGAGAGATAGGCAGAGGGAAATTTGATGATGAAAGAGAAGGCACTGGGACCACAGAGGCAGAGATTGGAACGATGTGACCACAAGCCAAGGAATGCTGGCAGCCACCAGCAGCTGGAAGAGGCAGAGAATGGATTCTCCTCTAGAGCCTCCAGAAGGAGTACGGCTGTTCTGATAACTTCATTTCGGCCCAGTGATACTGATTCTTAGACTTCAAGCCTCCAGAACTGTGAGAGAATGAATTTCTGTGGTGGGAAGTCACCGAGTTTGTGATAATTTGCTAGAGCAGTCACAGAATACTAACACAAATGCTATGGAAAATCAAACCAGTGATGTGGGTTCAGGAAAAAGAAAGGTGAGAAACTATTCTGGAAAATACAAGAAAGAGAAAGAGAGACGAGATTTAGATGTGGAAGACGGAACTGACAGCCCACATTCAGCTTATCGGTGTTGGTGATTTTTGGCATCAGATACTTCCCTGAGCTGACGAGAAACTGTGTATAAATGTAAAGAGCTCACTAACCATATTCTGAACAAACTCAGGGGAAAGAGGCCCACATCGGGGCATACCCCGGGGAAAATACAGAACAACAAGGATAAAGGGGAGAAAAAAAAACATTTCACAAGTGCCCAGAGGAAAGAATAATAAAAATCAAGCTGACTTTAGGTCTGTTCTCTATAACAAAGAGTCTGTGTCTACTGAACCTGTCAGATTAGGCCACAAGGGAGTTTCTGTTTGTTTGTTAGTTTTTAAGTTCAGATATATTCATGCCTATCTGGGTTGAGAATCTGAAACATTAAAAGTTCTTTTGGGGCTTCCCTGATGGCGCCGTGGTTGAGAGTCCGCCTGCCGATACATGGACACGGGTTCGTGCCCTGGTCCGGGAAGATGCGACATGCCGCGGAGCGGCTGGGCCCGTGAGCCATGGCCGCTGAGCCTGCGCGTCTGGAGCCTGTGCTCCGCAATGGGAGAGGCCACAACAGCGAGAGGCCTGCGTAAAGCAAAAAAAAAAAAGTTCTTTTGATTATCAAGTGAGTTTGCCAAAGCATCTATAAAGTTTTGGGGATTATGTTGTAACCCAACTACTTTATACTTGACTGAGATGTCTTCTGTGTATGAAGCCCATCAGAAAGACATTCTCAGACATTCAAGGGCTTGGGAAAATAAGCATGTTCCTTTCTTTAAAATGTAAAGATATGTTGCAGAAGCCGAAGTGGTGAAGCAGAATAGAGCTCAAGAATAGGTAGCATAGGCACTGTAATCAGTAAACCTAGAAAGCAGTTTAAATTATTATTAAAGTCTGGTGATCAAACAAATGCAAATGTCAGAGATTGTTCTTAAAATAAGCTATAGAATGGAAAGGCAACAGTATGCCTGTGTTCTGGGCCTACACCCTGGAGTGTTGTTAACAGAGATCAAAAAGGGAAGAGGAGGTAAAGGTTTGTTACGTTGCTTGTCTGAAATAGTGTTGGTAACAAAAAGAGCTATTTCCTTTATTATTCTAATCTTCAGAGAAGTGTTAATGGCTAAAGAGAGACTCTGAAGAGTATTGGTACCCACATCTGCCATTTTTGGAGGTTTACTCTGAGCTAACCAACATGCTCCAAACTTTACCTTCATCATCTCCACTCAAGGCCCCAGGTGTAGATGCCAGATCCTTTCCCTCCCACCCACTGTTCTTAAGGTTCCTTAAGATCCTGCACCAGTAGGTGGTACAGCTTGAACCCCAGGCCGACCGACTCCAGAGCGCTTCCCTATCCCCTAATATGAAAAACTTACAGGTAAACACTGGGAGATCCAAAAACAAGTTGTGGAACTACCCAAACACTGGGGAATAGAAAAGGAAAACTCATCATAAAGTAGACCAAAAAAATGTATCAATAGTTTGTTTATTTTTGACTGTGTTGGGTCTTCACTGCTGTGCACAGGCTTTCTCTAGTTGTGGCAAGCGGGGGCTACTCTTCGTTGTGGTGCGCGGGCTTCTTATTGCAGTGGCTTCTCTTGTTGCGGAGCACGGGCTCTAGGCGCGCGGGCTTCAGTAGTTGTGGCACATGGGCTTCAGTAGTTGTGGCTCGCAGGCTCTAGAGCGCAGGCTTAGTAGTTGTGGCGCCTGGGCTTAGTTGCTCCGCAGCATGTGGGATCTTCCCGGACCAGGGCTTGAACCCATGTCCCCTGAATTGGCAGGCGGACTCTCAACCACTGTGCCACCAGGGCAGTCCCTGAATATATTTTTAAAAGCAGGAAAGGTACAGGATACTTTCTCTAACCACAGTGGACTTAGAATTATAGAAAATACAAAATTATAAAATTTAAAACCCAAAGACTTAGAGAAAAGCACAATCCAAATACTGTGGAGTCCAGTAAGAGACCAAATCTGCAACTGCAGACTAGATGGAAAGTAACAAGAAGGCTAAATAAGGAAATTTGAAGCAAGGACAAATACTTACTGAGAGAAAAATTCATGGCTTTATATATAAGAAATCATTTAAATAAATGAATATGCAACTTAAGAAGGCAAGCAGAGAGGCTAACAAAAACAGGGGGAAGTTGGAGAAAGGAATTAATGAAGATAAATGTTGACCTTAATTAATTAGAAAAAAATGGTAGGCTTGATCAATCCTGTTGCTGATTTTCTCAGAAGACCAACAAAGAAGACTGATTTCTCACAAATCTAAGTTTTTAAATGAGAAAAAATACCTATACACATTAATGAGGAAGGGGGCATGACCACAGAAGCAGAAGTAGTTTTTAAGTTAAAAATGATTACTAGTACAATTCTGTGCTCAAAATTAGAAAATCTGAATGGATTGGACAATCTTCTAAGAAATTTCTAGGAAATGGAAATTACTGTAATTGATTCAAGCAGTTGAAAACCTGAGTAGAACAAAAACCACGGCACTGTCATCAGAGAAGTTTCCTGCCCACTGTTTTGCAGACTAGTTCTTGCAAACCTGCCAAGAAGAGTTACCCAAGCTAAATTCTGTGTAGACTGTTCTGGTGCTAATATAATAATTCAGCACTTGGCTTTGGAGAGGAACAACGAGATGCAAGCATGTTTGGCAGTGATGGGATGAAATGCTGTAGAGGACGCATGTGAGAAGAACCCTGCCTTCCCTGGGAGCCAGTCCTTTCTTCCCAGGTGTGCACCCACCTGCATCCAGAGTGATGCCCCGCTATGTTTTCCCAACCCTGAGCCAGTGGTGGGAGACAGTAAAGCATTAGGGGAAATGAGTCTGAACCTAACACCCATGGCATCTTCTAAAATTTGGTGATCAAAGGAGAGAAGTCGTCCTTACTTTGCTCAGGGGAAGGAAATGTGGAGCCTTCCTTGAGAAAGAGACGTGTTCAGACAACTGGATTGACATGGTTGCTGGATTTGAATTTTGTGAAATCTCATAAGTGCCCCCACCCAGGGGCACGTGAGTAGAGAGTGGCCATTGCCGGTGGCCACTGGCCCTGCCTTCTATTCTACCTTCTCTCCTCTTGGCCCCCTTCTTCCTTGTTGGAAGGCTGCCTGTCCCACTCGCCCAGTTTTATCCTGTTGTCGCTAACTCTAGTCTCCTGCTGAAGGTGCACATGGAAACCCTGCTCCCTTCACTGGCCTGGCTGCCAGGCCTGGGGACAGTTTGGGCTGGTGCACTGGACACAGAGCTGGTGTCCCCAAGAATTTCACGCTCCTTCCCATTTTTTCCTTCAGAAGAGCTTGTGGAAATACTGTATTACAAAACAAAATCACCCCGGCACCGTTTAGGACTTTCTTGACCTTCACTTTTCCCCAAATCATTGCAAATGGGGATTATGCTCTTGGAGAAAAGCTGGATCCTCTGATGATACCGTATGGGCAGGGGGAGGGGAGAGGAGGGGGGGGAGGGCAGGGGCGGTGGGAGCAAGAGAGAAGGAGGAAGAGGAGGGAAGAAGCCTTGAGAGGGGTGGTTGTCTGCACTTTAATAATTCCACGCACTTGGTAAGATGAGGACCTCTCGGCTTTGCCTTTGCCCCTGGGCATCGTGCTGGGGGACTTGCCACCCTACCTCTTCTACCTCGAGTTTAGTCTCATTATTTCCCCTTCTCCGCCTGTCATCCGTCCTCTCCTCACCCACTGAAACCTGGCTTCTCTCTACCACCTCCTGAAACTTCTCTCTCCCACATTACCAGCCCCAACTTCCCTGGCCTTCCTCAGAATCAGAGCCATTGCCCCCCTCCCCCCACCCGACTTCTTCTTGTATCGCCCTCTCCCCTTGGCTCCTGGGCCACGTGCTCTGGGTTTTCCCTCCACCTTCCTGGCGGTTCCTTCTCTGTTTCCCTGACAGGCCCTGTTCCTCTGCCTGCCTCTTTAGAGAGTAAATCTTTTTTTTTTTTTAATAAATTTATTTATTTTTGGCCGCATGGGGTCTTCGTTGCTGCACACGGGCTTTCTCTACTTGCAGCAAGCGGGGGCTACTCTTCGTTGCGGTGCGTGGGCTTCTCATTGCAGTGGCTTCTCTTGTTGTGGAGCACGGGCTCTAGGTGCGCGGGCTTCAGTAGTTGTGGCTCGCGGGCTCTAGAGCACAGGCTCGGTAGTTGTGGCACACGGGCTTCGTTGCTCCGTGGCATGTGGGATCTTCCCGGACCAGGGCTTGAACCCATGTCCCCTGTACTGGCAGGCAGATCCTTAACCACTGCGCCACCAGGGAAGTCCTCTGCCTGCCTCTTAAGTGGCAATGGCCCTTGGTCTTCTGTTCCTCTGCACAGGCTCCTGGGCTCTGGATGTGGACATCAGGAGCACCATCCTTGTGCTCCTGGTGTCCACACCCAGAGCCCAGAACTTGCTGAGGGACAGCCAGCTGCTGTTCACACACCACTGAGGGATCCCACAGGCCCCAAAGTTAGTGTGTCCAAGACATACTCACCATCAGCAGCCCACGTAGATGGTCCCTTCAGCCCCCAATTTCACAGGCTGGGAGCTGCGAGGATATTTCCCTCACATCCCTCATATCTGTTTCTTCATCAGGTCTTGCCAGCTCCTGATCTGTCTGGAATTAGCTCAGTGCCTTTTCCCTGCACCAGCCTCCATCATCTCTTCCCGGGACCCATCTCAGGTCTTGCTGCCTCCGGTCTTGTCCCCCATGCCTCCCCACCCCCATCCCTTCTCCACATCAGAGCCATTTTTTTTTTTTTTTTTTTTTTGCGGTACGCAGGCCTCTCACTGTTGCCGCCTCTCCCGTTGCGGAGCACAGGCTCCGGACGCGCAGGCTCAGCGGCCATGGCTCACGGGCCCAGCTGCTCCGCGGCATGTGGGATCTTCCCGGACCGGGGCACGAACCCGTGTCCCCTGCATCGGCAGGCGGACTCTCAACCACTGCGCCACCAGGGAAGGCCCCCCAGAGCCATTTTTATACCTTTACTGGGCATCTTCTGTGTCCCGGGCCCTCTACCACACCACAGCCCTAGATCATCGGTGGCCACTCCTTGCCCCCAAAGTACAGACCAAACGCCTTAATATGGCTTAACAAACCCTCTAAGAGGCCTGGCCCGGCCTGCTTCTGCAGAATAACCTTTCAGCACCTGCACCACGCCCCAGGCACCCTGTGTGCCCTGGCCAGCGTGCAGTCCCTGCGGGGCCCTGCCTGACCTCCCACCTCGTGCCTTTGCTCATGCTCTTCCTGCCACGCCACCTCTCTGCCTTGTAAGTCCGTAGGTGTCAGCTTAGCAGTCACTTCCCAGGAAGCCTCCCAGCTTTATTATGCTCTTGCAAAGGGCCTCAAAGCACCCCGAGTTTGCCTCTAGAGAGCTCTCCTCACGTAGCTGATGTATTACTTACCTGGTTCCTCCCTTACACTCAGAAGTTTGAAGGCAGAGGCTGCATTGTATCATTGTATTGTTGTACATCATCATGTCCTCAGCATCCAATAGTGCCTGGTACATAATACATATCCCTTAAATGTCTGCGCAGTGAACGTGTGGCTCCATGTATCACACCCTTTCTGCGTTTATTGAAATCTGCTGTATCTCATGCACTATACTATAATAAATGCAGTGGAAACTCAAAGTGCCAGGATCCTCAGAGAAAGGGAGCGAGAGTGAATTCTTGATTCTGGTGCCCTGTAGCTCATAAGCTGTTCTGGAAGCGTGAGTTTCTGTGTAGTTGGGAGTTTACTCTTTAAGTGCTTTTGCTACACCAAGAGAGTTACATTTTATCCGCCTTTTCAGGGGTCACTGAGGATCATTCAGTCTGCAGCTCTAAGCCACCCCCAGGCTGCAGGGGTGCCCTCCGTCTTCTGTCCCTTTAACTTTGCTGCTTTTCTTCCCTGCTGTCACTGGCTCTCTGGCACCTTCCCCATCACCACTTCAAATTACGTTACAGACCTCACTGTGCCAGCCACTATCCAGCTGAATAAGACATCTGCCCTCAAGCGCCTCACCTCCTTGTAGCTTACTTAGCAGACATTAATTACATGCATTCTAGGTCCTTCTAAGTGCTGCCCATCTTGACTTCAGAACTTGGCCTTGAAATGGCCATTTTTCTAAATAAATCACGGCTGTCAGCTGCTTTTGTGTGATTTGCCTCTCTTCTCAAAGTCAAGTGCGAAAAAGAAATTGCAGCTCCCATCTGATGGGAGCCCTGCTGTTTTCAGGGGATGCTGACCAGGCACCAGGCCACCCGAGAGACATGCGCTGTTTAGCGCAGCTCTGTGGTCCACGTTGGAACCCAGGAGAGTCTCAGAGAGACGTACCTCCCTGGGCTTGGGCCCTAGCAGGGACCATATTGCATTCATTTTGTTTTCCTGGTGCCTGGTGCCAGTATATATTTGTAGAATTAGCAAAAGGACAGAAAGAGGGAAGGAAGGAGGGAGAAATGGAGAAAGGAAGGGAGGGAAGGGGGAGCAAAGTCGAAACTGAGAGATGAGATTCCCTTCCAGGGTAAGAAGGTAGAGGTGTCGAATGGAGGATTTGGGAAATGGGCTCATTGCATCTTCGTGTGTGTGAAATTTCCTCCCAGGGAGTATCTGATGTGCTAGAAGAACCTGATACCATCAGTACTGAAATAAATACTTCAGACCTGAAGAGTTTCCAATAAGGTAAGAACTAACAGTAGGATAGCTATATAACAGGAAACATCTCGAATACTCTTAAAGATTATAGCGCTAAGGAGGAAAAAAACACAACTTCCTGAAGAAATCCAATGTTATGAGCAGCTGTTGCAGTAACTTCTGATTAACATGTATTGTTTCCATTTTGAAACTCAAACCTTCTAGATTTGAGTGTCCTATCCTCTTTTCTCCATCTTTTCTCCTTTGTGTTGCTGGGTTTTAGTAGTGTGAAAAGGTTTCTATTTTTTTTTCTGCCCCTACCCAATACATGAATCCTATTTGGTATTGGTTTTAGAGCAAAAGTTAAATTGGTTTAATCTCACATGTCAACTTCAGTAGATTGGTTGTGGTTCACTGGAGAGTTCAGAAAGATTCTGAAGCTGTATCTAAGTTAAAAGGGGGTGAGTTCCGTGGAAAGAGGTGAAGAGGATTGGAGAGTGTACATGCCAAGTATTTGCCATTCCCGTTCAAGAGGAAAGTAAACTGGTGAGAGCAGGGACTAACATCCTTCAGGTTTTGACTAAGAAGAGTCAACTGAAGTTATTTTAATTTCGTCTTCATTCAAAGCCTCAAACTGTTGGTTTTCAGATCATGTTCTACAGTGGTTTGAATGTAGTACCTTTGTGAATAGGGAGAAGAAGAGAGTTGAGTGTATTAACAGTGTTTAAACCTTTTCTCTAACCTGTCAATATCTGATACCTGATCCTAAACTGGACTTCATGACCATAGAGAAGGGCAGGAATGAGAAACTATTATAAAATTCCTCCAGTAAAAATATTTTCCAGTGGTTATTTCAGAAGTAGTTTAAGCTTCTGAAACTTGATCTGCAACTGGAGTCTCCTTAGCCTATAACTTGCTGTCCAAATTGATAACCTGGGATCTAGAGGTGTGCATTGAGAATCATAGTGCACTGAGAAGTAGCCAATAGCTTTGACCTGCCACCAGACACATCCTGGCAGACATTTCTACAAATGCACATAGCACCGTTCACCCTGGGGAAGACACACACAGTCATCTCACTGGAGGCCTTCCTTTTCAGGTGGAGAAACTGAGGCTTGCCAGTGATTTTAGCTGTCCACACTGATAGCGACTTGGCCTCTAAGCCCCTGGGCCCTGCCTGGAGGCCAGTAAATATTCCTGACTCTCCTTCCTGTGTCAGTTATAGACACTGCAGATGTAGTGAGAAGACCCTTGAGCTCCCAGTGTCAAAGAGCTTCCAGCGCTGGTTGGGAGGAAACAGACAAAAGCATCCTAACAAATGTTTTAAGGTACCAGTAAGTGCACTGGAAAAAAAAACCCCCAAACGAACCTGGTGACCAGGGATGCTGCTTGGAAGAGGCAGCATTTGCACTTAGACTGAAATGATGCAATGGGATGCAGTCGGTGTTGTCAAGATCTTGGGGAAGACTGTTCCAAGCCAGAGAAACAACAAAAGCAAACCCGTCCAAGAGACAAAGGAAAGTCAGTGATTGGAGCAGAGGGAATGCCCAGGGTCCTGTCCATTAGCCCTGATGCCTGCTAACTTGTTGTTGGTAGTGGTGATGGTTTCCTGTAGGCCTTGAAAACCTTTATTGCACTTGCTGAAGTTGCTTTAAAGTAAACCTTTGCATTTGGTTGGACAGTGCTTGCTTAGCTGTGCAGAGAGATTATGAAGAATTCGTAGATGGAGGTGAATCTTATCATGGGCATAACCCCTTTTGATGGAGGTGTGTGGTACAGATGGGGCCCATTTCTGCTCCAGAGAACCTGTGCAAGTTGGTGGGGACACAGTGACCAGCGACCACAAGCAGATTAACTGGGTGGGGAAGGAGCACGATGACACCATCGACAGCTGACCCACCCCTAAACAGTCTCGTTGAGCTCCTGCTTCCTCCTGCGTGCTGGCCTGTCCAGCCTTGGCCGCCTGCTCACTGCGTCCGCAAACACTTCAAAAGCAATTTGTCACAAAAGGGAAAATACCTCCCCTGTAAAACCTGCTCCCACGTCTGAATTCCCTCACTTCAACTGCTGGCTGCAGTCTGGACTCTGGTCCCTAAACTGGAAACTGATGAGTTGTGTACACTCGAGCCCTTTCTCTCCCCTTGGTGCCTTTGCCCCCGCTGTCTCCCTGCGGGTCACCTTTCTCCCCAGTCCCCTCCCCTGGCAAGGCTAACCTGGTCCCTCCTGCAGGAAGCCACCTCTGACCTTGGCTTGACTGGGCTCCCCTCTGTGCCCCAGAAAGTCCACTCGGCACCCTACTGGTCCTCTTCTGCTCTGACTGTGGCCTCCAAGAGGCTGTGAGCTCCTCGTGGGCAGGGAGCAGGTCACAGTCATCAGGTGCCCTCGACCACCTGCACACAGTAGGGCTCAATCCATGTACGGTAACAGATGAGCAGCTGATCAGGCCCTCTTCATAAGGAGTGATTTAAGCTATTTGTTTGTTCTCATCAAAGGGACATCAAGGGAAGATTAATGCTGAACATGGGCAACTATTTTCTTCTTTATATCCCTCTGAATTTATTCAGGTTGCTTACATAAGCAGCTATCAATTACTTTTAGAAATTTTTGTGGTGAAATGTACGTAACATAAAATTTACTGTTTCAACCATTAGTAAGTATACAATTCAGTGACATTAAGTACATTCACATTGTTGTGCCACCATCACCACCATCTACAGAATTTTTTCCCAAACAGAAACTCCATACCCGTTAAATAATAACTGCCCGTTCCTCCCTCCCACAGCCCCTGACAATAGATAGAGACAACGATTCTACTGTCTGTCTCTTTGGGTTTGACTAGTCTAGGGACTTCATATAAGTGGAGTCATATAATATTTGTTCTTCTGTGTCTGGCTTATTTCATTTAGCATAATGCCTTCAAGGTTCCTCTGTGTCATAGCATGTGCCAGAAGTTCCTTCTTTTTTTTTTTTTGTTTTTGTTTTTGTTTTTGTTTTTTGCGGTAGGTGGGCCTCTCACTGTTGTGGCCTCTCCCGTTGCGGAGCACAGGCTCCGGACGCGCAGGCCCAGCGGCCATGGCTCACGGGCCCAGCCGCTCCGCGGCATGTGGGATCCTCCCGGACCGGGGCATGAACCTGTGTCCCCTGCATCGGCAGGCGGACTCTCAACCACTGCGCCACCAGGGAAGCCCCAGAAGTTCCTTGTTTTTAAGGCTGAATAATATTTCATCATATATAAAATGTGGACCATATTTTGTTTATCCATTCATCCATTGATGGATATTTAAATCGTTTTCACCTTTTGGCTCTTGTGAACAATGCTGCCATGAACATGGGTGTGCAAATAACTGTTTGAGTCCCTGTTTTCAACTCTTCTGGGTATATGCCCGGAAGTGGAATTGCTGGATCACATGGTAAAATCACTTTTACAACTTAGACACATTTTTAATAGTTCTGAAATGGTCATTTCAGTTCAAGCCAAAGGTTACCTTGAGGTGGGAGGTGATTCAGAAATGCAGGCTAAAATTTCAGACTTTTGTTCCTGTGACTTGTCTGATGCTTGGTGATATAAAATGTTTTGTTTTTAAGTGTGGTTTTAATTTTTTCTTACAGCATCAAGCTGCTAGCTGTGCAAGAACTACTTGACAGAGAGGCCCTGGAAAAGGTAAATATTTTGTGCCTCTTACCCCAGATTTACAAACTTAGAGCAGAGTGCCACACACAGGAAAAACTCAACTCCCTGTCACCAGAGACAGCACTTATAGCAGAGTTGGTCTGTTATTTTGTGTTCTTAACAGTCAGTGAACCTTGCAAAATTTTCATCAAAACGCCCCACATTGCTCATAGGCTACTAACACTTGCAAACTCTTCCTTGCTTGACTCTTTCAGAGTTGAGTGAAAGCAGAGGTTCGCCCTGCTGTGGGCCAAGCTCTGGAGCAGGCTTTCTGTGCCTGGAAATACCGCACACAGGACGCCGCCCACATGCCAGATGCTGTGCTTTCCTCCATCTCTGCTTGTGTGTGTTCTTATCTGGGCTTCTGGATGGTAGAATTGAGGCAGCAAGGTTAGGGAACTTGCCAGAGGAAAATTACCTAAGTGGCAGAGTAAGGATTTGAGCCCCAGAGTTTCATTTCCAAAACCAATGCTTTTTCTGTTTAATAGGCTAGTTCATGAGTTTGAGCCCCTGTGGGGACTACTTCTGAGCATTGGGAAACTCCCTCCCACCTAAGCCCTGGAAGGAGCTATCCAGTGTGTCTCGGTTTTCTACGTTCAAGTCAAGTACTCAGCTGGGGATCTTTTGCCAGTTATGGGTTCAAGTTCTGTGTGGTGGGCTCCAAAAAGCAGGCTGGGCAGGTGCCGAGGAGGCCCAAGTGCCACCCCACGGGCCTCCCAACTCATACCAAGCTGCTCCCCTGGGTGGCTCAGGACTCTTCCCCAGTATGTGGCTGTGGGCGTTAGTTCGAATGTATAAGGTTGACGTAGAAGAAAATGGTTAGAGAGATAAGCACCCAAACAATGTTATCTTATTTGTAGAATTTAAAATGTTTGGATTAGTGATCCATCTGCTGGTTGGCACTAAAGCAGATAAAGTCTTTAAGCACCAAGTGGTGGTGGTGGGGGGAGGGGGAGGTGTCTGAGCTCTGGCTCTGAATTTAACGTCCCTGCAGCCTCATTGGTAACACAGGTAGGACAAGGGTGGGGCTGCCTGCCTGACCTCAGAGAGGTGACATGAGTCGGTGCAGTGGATGGGCGTTCTAAATGCCAAAGCACTCCACTCATATTAATTCTTAATTACTCATTGTAATTCTTTAATCCAGCCATGAAAACAGACTAAGTCCACGTTATTATATATGAAGATTCTTTGTATGTTTTTGAAACTTTTAAAAAGTTACTTCTCCAAAACCAATTCTCTTCTCAGTGTTCACTACAGGTAATTGTTTTACTCCTCAATTCTCATCCACCTGACTAGTTAAAGAACCACAAGGAAAGATCTTTGTGGACCGTAGAGCTTTGCTACTCCAAGTGTGGTCTGCAGACCAGTAGCATCGTAAGCTTGTTAGAAACGCAGAATCTCAGCCCCTACCCAGACCTCCTGATTCAGTTTGCATTCTCACAAGACCCCAGGTGATTCTTGGGCACCAAAGTCCAAGAAGTTCTCCCTGAGGAGTAACATTTACTATCACCATCTCTGCTGTTGACTAGACCATCTTCACAGAGAACCTCTGAGGTGTCAGCTTTTTTGCTTTTGTGGCAATCAAGCTCCTTTTTTTCACACCAAAAGTGAAGTAAACACCATAAGTCTATTTGTAAGAACCCAGTTTCTTTTGTTTTCTTGGTTTTTTGTGTGTTTTCCATTCTTTTTTTTTTTTAATTGAAGTATAGTTGACTTACAGTGTTGTGTTAGTTTCAGGTGTACAGCAAAATGATTCAGTTATTCATATATATATACCTCTTCTTTTTCAGACTTTTCCATTATAGGTTATACAAGATATTGAATATAGTTCCCTGTGCTATACAATAGGTCCTTGTTGATTATCTATTTTATATATAGTAGTGTGTATCTGTTAATCCCAAACTCCTAATTTATCCATCCCCCTCTTCCGCTTTGGTAACCATATGTCTGTGAGTCTGTTTCTGTTTTATAAATAAGTTAATTTGTACCATTTTTTAGATTCCACATATAAGTGATACCGTATGATATTTGGTAAGAACCCAGATTTTATCTTTAGTTTGCCTGCTTCTTCCTTTCATTAAGAAGATAGTCTCATTTAACTTAATAGGTAGAGCCAGCAAGAATGACCTCAGTTAAACACACATCCTGCAAACCTCACACCTCTTCAACTGTCTTTGCAGCTGGGCTTCAAATGGCACCGTGCTTTCGGGTTTTGCAATTACTAAACTCCTGAGGTCCCACCACGGTAGGACTGGTCACTTCTAGACAGATAGTCTTTCTCTTATAAGAGGGAAGCTATTCTGAAGGGGTCATTTCCCTCACAGCTACTTGCAGGTTCAACCTGACCAGTAAAATATTTAAATTATGTAAAACATAATATAAAAGGCTAAAAAGCAGCCGCAGTGTTTTGGAGTCTCCTAGACTTCTAGTGCTTTTTCTCCCTAATATTAGACATTGTTATTATGATCTTAGCGTTTCAGTTAAAAATTACCAGCCATTTGCCTGACTTGTACTTTCCTTGGCTTTAGGTAGAGAGCCTGTCCATTTTTGGAAGTGCCAAGGCTTTCTGGGTTTCTGCAGTGCACAGAGTCTGTTGTAGAAGAGCCAGGGTCCCCTCCCAACCTCGCCTCTGTTTGGCTGTTGGACCTGGCAGAGGGCCTTCCTCGGAGGCCTGGGCCCCTTTCGTTACCCATAAAACTGCTTTCTATTCCTTCTGTGGTGCCTTCCTCTAAAAGTCTCTAAAAGTCTTGGGTTTCGCAATTGGTCCTTGATCACACTGTGAAGAGGGGGAAATTCTCCTTTTCATGCTCTGTTTTCTATATTTTTCTCTGCTCCTTGCTCCAGTGATCCTTACTGGTTTGGGGGCTTCTGTGTTCCACCTGCAGGGAGAGGAGAATGGTGAACACCTGCCCAGTGAACCCCATACATAGATCAGTAGAGTCCCAGTTTTTACCTCTTCAAATGCTCTTTGTTTTAATTCAGGTGCCATTGATTGGGGTGGAGACTGGGCACACCTGGGAGGTCAAGTCTCTGAATGTCTCTTCTCCACCAACACCACATAAAGCCATTTCCCAGACAAGTGACAGTGATTTTTCATTTATTAAAAAAATGTTATAAACCATACAATTAATAATTGCTTCTTTTTCTAAAACTCTGTTAGAACCTTGAGAAGATGGCTTACTATGCATAAATGTCAGGATATGTGACATTTCCTTGAAAAAGTGTTTTGGATTTGATGTGCTTTTTTGACCAGATCTCCATTAAACACCAAGAGCAAAGGCTTGCTCTGAGACAGATGCATGCCGTCCCACTCTCTCTGTTCTCTGTGCTTTAAGAGCAGGACGCTTTTGTTTTTTTGAACTTAAGTCACATAGGCTTGTTTCCCAGGCTTTATAAACAGACCCCATCTAATCCCTTTAAACACGGCATTGCATGAAAGGAAATAAAAATATTGGTACAGCTTGATTTAGTAAGATCATTTTTCAATGACCCTTTCAAACAGCTTCCTGCAAAGCTGCAAACAATAGTTTGGCCATTCCCTCCAGCTGGAGGTCACCCTCTCCCTGGAAGGGCCAGAGGGCAGAGCACCGACTGACCCCACCCGAGACCCAAGCCTGCCTGAAGAGCTGCCTGTGTGAGCCGGGCCTCCTAGAGGCTCAGGACGCCCAACCCATGGCCATCGCCAGTCCTACCCCTACCTCCGCCCACACCCCATTTGCAAAATTGTCTGGGACAAAATGCCTGCAGGTCTTCATGCCTGCTGCTGCTAGATATTTTTCCCAGAATCTCAGCTTTGAAGTCCCACTCTTAGTCTAGTTTTCCGACAGGTAGAGCAGATGATCTCTAAGACCTCTTGGTGCTTTCACGTGAGATAAAGCATATACATTTCACCAGCGAGCCTGAGACTAGAAAAACTGAACTTGACGTTTGCACACGGTGGCTAGTCAGGGACTCTTCCAGCTGAACCCTAGTGGTGGGCAACATTGGAATTAGAAGTTAGTAGCTTCCTGGAGATTTTCAGAAGGAAATAGGAGGTAAATAATTGTCACATAGAAGTGCATGAATAACCTAAGGATGCCAAGTGCTTGTATCTGTAACTGGTGGTGGTATGTTCTAAACATACACACACGCACATACATAAGCTCTAGCTCTGTTATTACACACTTTTGGAGTATTTTTCACTGTGATTTGGACTTCATGTTAATTTAGTGTGTGCAACAAATGAGTGCTTATGCTGTCCTAAATCGCACTACATACCAAGGGAGATAAAGTTATAAAAATACATTTGGGGCTTCCCTGGTGGCGTAGTGGTTAAGAAATCGCCTACCAACGCAGGGGACACGGGTTTGATCCCTGGTCTGGGAAGATCCCACATGCTGCGGAGCAACTAAGCCCGTGCGCCACAACTACTGAACCTGCGTGCTTAGAGCCACAACTACTGAGTCCGTGTGCCACAACTACTGAAGCCTGTGTGCCTAGAGCCCGTGCTCCGCAACAAGGGAAGGCACCGCAATGAGAAGACCGCGCACCACAACGGAGAGTAGCCCCTGCTCGCCACAACTAGAGAAAGCCCATGTGCAGCAACAAAGACCCAATGCAGCAAAAAATTAATTAATTAAATTTATATTAAAAAATACATTTGAATGGCATATGTGGAAAACCAGAATGTCAGAGCTCAGGGGATCCAACCCTGTCATTTGTCATTTTGCAGACAGGACACAGAGACCAGAGGTGTTGAAGTGTCCTCCTCGTCCAGGGCCCGTAACAGTTGTGTTGGTAGTCTACCATCAACCCTGGTGGACTCAGCTCCGTTCCAGGGCTCCCTTCAGTACAGCTGCTGCCTGTCTTCCATGGTCTCGTTTATCCTGGGCGTCAGCTTTAGCAGACTTTGCTGGTGCTGCTGTCGCTGCATATTTCAGGGCTGGGAGCAGATGCAGAGGGTTGGTCCCTGGCCCAGGTGGTGGAGAACTGAAACCCAGGTCTTCTAATCCTTGTGGCGAAACAGACACAGGCTTGTGGTGTTTGTCTCCATGAGCTCCTCTTGGCCCAGCAGGGGAGACAGAGAACGTGGGCTGGGGGTTAGAGGAGGAGGGCAGTCAGAGGTTCAGGGCTTGGGATGTGGACACTGTCCGGGAGCATCTGAGAGCAGAGGACCTCTCAGAGGTGTGAGGGCAGCAGAGGGTCCAGGGGCCTGGGAGGGAAGGTGATGAGAAACGTGCAGGAGGGTAGAGAACACGCAGCAGACTCGCCCTTTGTAGGCTCTGTGTCAAAATGAATTGCTTCAAGAATCTTAACGTAAAATACACCTTTTACAAAACAGTACTCTGTTTTGATTTGAAAATATCAGAATGAGATTCTTCAGCTCCCTGGGTTTATTTTTCTCCCAGGCCTAGTCCTTCACATAGAGCTTAATTTGAATGCCATCTTGAGTGGTCAGTATTCATGTATCTGTTAGATTTTTTTTTAAGTGGATTGAGCCAGATCTGTGTCTAATCATGATTAAATTCATTGTAGTCATGTTCCTGGCTAGATCCCTTCCAGCAGGCAGCTTGCTACCTTCCTTGAAGGGCTAGTGAGCAGAAATGGGGGCCCCGGTGGAGCTCAGGCTCCTCGGGTTCGCTGTGTGGAGTCTGGCTGAGACCCGCAGGGGCCCCCACAGCCAGCCGCTCACCAGCTCTGCTTTGCAAACTGCACACTTGGGCCCTGACCCCATTCTGGAAAGGGCTCTTGGCTGGGCTACACCGCAAGTACCTCAACTGTCAGAAAATGGAGCATCCTGGTGAATTATGGGTCAGGCTTCACAGTTCATTTTCAAAAAGGGAAGAAGATGCATTTTCTCCTATTCTTTTAAAACCGTCACAAGATACAATGTATTGAGGGGCTCCTGGTACCTTTCTCTGTTTATGAAAAGTTTTTATTTGAAGTGAGCAAAAAGTAGAGTCTCAAAATAGGACTTTTTAATTCCTTTTAGCTTTATTAGCTATCAAAGATCAGCAAATTAAACAATGAGGGATCTTTCTTTTTTTTTTTTTTTTTTGGCAGTACGCGGGCCTCTCACTGCTGTGGCCTCTCCCGTTGCGGAGCACAGGCTCCAGACGCGCAGGCTTAGCGGCCATGGCTCACAGGCCCAGCCGCTCCGCAGCATGTGGGATCTTCCCGGACCGGAGCACGAACCCGTGTCCCCTGCATCGGCAGGTGGACTCTCAACCACTGCGCCACCAGGGAAGCCCGCAGGATCATTTTAAATGTACTATTACGTTGGCGAAGGTTTTTTTTTTTTTTAAGAAGATGTTGGGGGTAGTAGTTTATTAATTTATTTATTTTTGCTGTGTTGGGTCTTCATTTCTGTGCGAGGGCTTTCTCTAGTTGTGGCAAGCGGGGGCCACTCTTCATTGCGGTGCGTGGCCCTTCTTGTGGAGCACAGGCTCCAGACGCGCAGGCTCAGTAGTTGTGGCTCACGGGCCTAGTTGCTCCGTGGCATGTGGGATCCTCCCAGACCAGGGCTCGAACCCGTGTCCCCTGCATTATCAGGCAGATTCTCAACCACTGTGCCACCAGGGAAGCCCGGCAAAGGTTTTTAAACAATGATATGTAATGTTGAAGTTGTGACAACACCAGTGTCCCCATTCATTAGGGAGGGTAGTGACAAGGCGCTGTCCTTTTGAAGCTCTGGGGTGGTGTATTTCATTAGCCTTTGAGATGCCCCTACCCTGTGACCAAGGTAGATTCCTAGGAGTGTATTTAAGGAATGATCCATAAATATGTGGAAAAGGCATTTGACAGCATGCTTTATAATTATGAATCGTTGCAGGCAGTTCACTGCTCAGTAGGAAGGGTGGGTTTAAACAGTCTGTGGTAGGTCTGCCCATGGTCTGGTGTATGTGACCATTAAAGATGATAATCATTTAGCCTTGTAGAAATTCGATATAATGTTTACAAAAAGGAGGATAAGCAGTTGTACCTGCTGTAATTACAACTATGTAAAAATATATGTATTCATTCTCTCAACCAATATTTATTAAATACTTGCGTCAGGCTTTGTACTAGGCTGGGAGACACATACAGCTGTGATCAAGATGATTATCTTTCCTACCCTCATGTAGCTCACATAATTGGTGAGGAAAATGTTAACAAGTAAACAAATACTTATTTAAATACAATAGTGATAAGCAATGCCCCCCAAAACACCAAAACAAAATCAGGTCATGGTTGGGGGCACATAATGTTCTCGTAGCATCCAAGGAAATATGAAAAAAAAACATAATTAGGTAATTCATTTTCCTTTTAAATTTCCTTTATCATTCATTTAATATTCCTGGAATCAACTTTTTCACCCGCGGCACACGGGATCCTCCCGGACCGGGGCACGAACCCTCGTCTCCTGCATCGGCAGGCGGACTGTCAACCACTGCGCCACCAGGGAAGCCCATGGAATCAACTTTTGAAGATCCCGTAAGACCTCCAGCCGTGGCTGGAGGAGCCAGGGGGAAGGAACAAGGTGGATGGCAGGGAATCTGGAGGATGGGGCTGTGCACCAAGACAGAAGTGCCCTCTGAGTGCCCGGGAGTCCTGCACAGGAGGGTCTTTCTACATCAGGGCAAATGATGATGGGCCCTCCAGTCAAATGTGGTGATAGCTAGTTTTTAAACATCAAGTTTTATTAATATGCCAGTGCATCCATTCATTTATTCACTGTTTGTGGCTGCTGTCACATTACAATGTCAGCGTTAAGTAGTTGTGACAGAAAAGGTATAACCCACAAAACCCTGAATATTTATTATTTGGACCTTTGCTGAAAGTTTGCCAACTCCTGTTCTAGATCAGTGGTGCTTGGCGGCTGACCTCTGAAGTATCAGGTGAGAGCTGTACGACCCCATTCACAAAAATGCACCTATGAACCTATACATGCGGTTGAATTTACATATTCTTGAAGCTTCCCCATGGAGGCCTTCAGGGTCATACTTCTGGGCCCTGGTGTAGGTAGGACTCATTTCTCTACACCAGAAATGCTGAAATATCTTCTCTCATTACAAAATGGTAGCCTAGTGAGGAAATGTTTCTCAGAGTGGGACGGCTCACCCTTCCCAGGGAGGCATAGTGCCCAGGGTGTGCAGGAAGGGTCCTTCATGTGGCTAGAGGCCAGTCAGATTTTAGATGAGACTGCATCCCATTGGCACAGAAATAGCATCCCTTTGGTTACCTTTTTGTGATTTATGGTTGATCCCATATTGGTTATTCTAAGGAGATTATCTGGTTCATAGAGTACCTGTGATCCCATTCTTCACCCCTTTCTTTCTAGCATCATTTTCTTCACTGGTAACTTGAGACATATTTAGGTCTCCTGAAATCTGAAATGTGTTCCTACTGTCCTACTTTCCTGTTCGCTACTGTCCTATTTCTCTTCTTTCATGTACTCATAGTTATCTTGAATGTAAATTCCCACCCTACACAACCAACCTTCATCTCCTCTCAGCTGTCCTTAACCCTTAGGAGCCTAGGCCCTGTCCCAGTTAACCTAATAAATCATAGCTTACCCTAGCCAACTTCTAACCCAAAGCTTTTTTTTTTTTTTTTTTTTTTGCGGTACACGGGCCTCTCACTGTCGTGGCCTCTCCCGTTGCGGAGCACAGGCTCCGGACGCGCAGGCTCAGCGGCCACGGCTCACGGGCCCAGCCGCTCCGTGGCATGGGGGATCCTCCCGGACCGGGGCACGAACCCGTGTCCCCTGCATCGGCAGGCGGACTCTCAACCACTGCGCCACCAGGGAAGCCCCCAAAGCATTTTTATTGAAAATATTTTTTGCTTTCTATTGAAAAGTATTATGAAATAACTTTATATAGAACTTAAAATTTGTATATGCAATTGTCCATTTTCTTATAATTTCTGGGTACCTATTTCTGGTTTTATACTGCATCCATAATGATTTTATGTTAAAAAACATTTTAAAACATTTTGAACCCATTTAGATACAAATAGGAGTGGGAAAAGGAAAGAAATCATTCCTAGAGCTTGTCTTATCTAGGTGAGCTGTACTGCTGGGAGAGTCTGAATCAACTGCTCTCTTCTACCTGTGATGGTTGTCCTTGGGGACACTCCCCTTGATGGTTCCATTACTTTGTCTTCATACTCTAAAAGCTTCATTACTTCTTAGTCTCCTAATTGATTCTGGACTTGTAGAGGAAAAGAAGAGAAATCTTATAATAGCCATATAGATTGCAAACTCAGGCAGAGGCCAAAGCAAGACCTATAACAAAAACAGAAACATCATTTTATTCAGGTTTGAAAGTCAAGGGGGCCTTGAAAAATCACCTCTCTCCATGTTTTGCTAAGAATCATTTTATCATCAACTAGAGAGAATTTTGCTGGCATCTTCTGGTGGCTCATAAATGGTGGGCTGGTTTTGTGAACTTGTCTAACCTATGATTTAAACATAATGTGTTCATGTTAATATTTTTCTTGTGCTGACTCTCCCCTTGAGACACCCTCTTTCCTCTCTGAGAGGGCATCTGGAGGTTCCACTTCTCAGTAATGCCAGAGTAGCTTGTATCAGACTAACCTTTCCTCAAATAACAATTATAAACTCTGGGTACAGTGCAGACAACTATTTGAAGGCACTTAAGAGAAACCAAAAACTGGAGAGATGTCAACCCTCAAAAGAAGGAACTAGCACTGGGTGAGTTCCACATCTATATGGCTTTTCCCCTGACAGCATTCCCCAGTCTGTGTGGGCAGCTAGAGCTCAGGCAGGTTTGGGGGATGTCATGAATCTTCTCTCTCTTTTTTTCTTGGTCAGTCTATCTAAAGGTTTCTCACTTTTGTGCTGAGCTTTTCAAAGAACTTTCAGTTTCATTGATTTTTCTCTATTGTTTTTTATTCCCTATTTCATTCACTTCTGCTCTAATCTTTATTGTTTCTTTCCTTCTCCTTGGTTTTTGGGTTGTTTGGGGTCTCCTTGCTTTTTCCAGTGTCTTAAACTGGAAGCTTAGGTTATTGATTTGAGATCTTTCTTCTTTATTAGGAATCTACAGCTACAAATTTCTCTCTAAGCATTGCTTTTGATGACTCCCATAAGTTTTGGTATGTTGCATCTTCATTTTCATTCATCTCACAGTTTTTGTTTTAGATTTCCCTTGTGATTTCTTCTTTGACCCATTGTTTATTTGCAAGTGTGTTGTTTAATTTCCATTTATTTATGAATTTCCCACCAATTTTTTTGTTGTTGATTTCTAATTTCATTCCATTACATTGTCACCAGAGAAGATACTTTACTTGACTTCAGTCCTTTAAATGTATTTAGGCTTATTTTGTGGTCTACTGTGTGGTCTATTCTGGAGACTGTTTCATGTGACTTGAGAAGAATGTGTGTTTTGCTGTTGTTGGGATGAGTGTTTTGTGAATGTCTGTAGATCTGTTTGGCTTATGTGGTTGTTTAAGTCTTTCAGTTCCTGTTGATCAGTTTAGTTCTATCCATTATTGAAAGTGGGGTATTGAAGTCTCCAGCTATTGTTGAATTGTCTGTTCCTTCCTTCAATTCTGACAGTTGTTGTTTTATGTATGTTGGGGCTCTGTTATTAGGTGCATATATATTTATAATGGTTATGTCTTTCTGATTGATTGACCCTTTTATTATTATAAAATCTCTTGTCATCTCTAGTAACAGTTTTTGTTTTGAAGACTATTTTTGTGATACTAGTATAGCCATTCCAGCTTCCTTATGATTGCTGTTTGTATGATGTAACTTTTTCAGTCTTCTTACTCTCAACTTACATGTATCTTTGAATCTTAAATTTATCTCCTCTACCCAGCCTGTAGTTGGATATTGTTTTTTACTCAGCTTGACAGTCTCTGCCTTTTCATTGGGTTGTTTAATCCATTCACATTTAATGTTATTATTGATATAGTTGAGTTTACATCTGCCATTTTACTTTTTGTTTTGTATGCCTTATGTCTGTTTTGTTCCTCCTTTTCTCTTTCACTGCTTTCTTTTACACTAAGTGAATATTTTCTGAAGTAGCATTTTAATTTCCTTAATGATATTTTTTGCTATGCTTTTTGAGTTATATTCTTAGTGGTTGCTCCAGAGTTTACCATGTACATCTTAATTTATCAGATTTATACTAACTTAATTCCAATGAGATGTAGAAACATTACTCCTGTGTAGCTCTATTCCCTCTTCCCCCTTTTTGTGCTATTGTTACACATATTACATCTAACTATGCTACAGACCCAACTATATATTCTTATGATCATTACTTTATATACTTTTATGTCTTTTAAAGAAAATGAGAGAAGGGAGGAGAACAAGTATATTTTAGAGAGTTAACTACATTTACCTTCTTAGTTACCATTTCTGAGTTTCTTCATATGTCCCTGTGGATTCCAGTTACCATTTGGCATCATTTTCTTATTTTAGCTCATCTTTACTCCTACCCAGCTCCTTTGTGGTGGTCAGCTATATTATATTTCTATATGTTATAGACCCAACAATACAACTGTATACATGTATTAATATTCACACAATATGAATAAAGGAGAAGAAATATGTATTCATACTGTCTTTTATAATTATATAATTACCTTTACTGGTTCTTTTCATTTTTTTCATGAGGATTTGAGTTGGTCTGGGGTCACTTGCTTTCAGCCTGAAGAACTTTCTTTGGTATTTCTTATAAGGAAGATCTGCTAGGAACAAATTCTCCCTTTTTTTTGTCTGGGAATGTATTTCATCTTCATTTTTGAAAGATTGTTTTTCTGGATATGATTCTTCATTGACAGTACTTTGAATATGTCATTCTACTGCCTTCTGGCCTTCATTGTTTCAGATGAAAATTTAGCTGCTAATCTTATTAGAAACAAGTGAATTTTGAAAGCTGACTATATTCCTAGACACCACATTTACTGAAGGGGTATTTTATTTTGGGGGTTTCTGAAAAGTGGCTCTTACTCAGTGTCCCAAAGCTGGTTCAAATTTAGTGACACAATTTCATTTGTTTGAGGAGACTTCTAAGGCATTATCTACATAAAGTCCAACAAAACATTTCACTTGGTTTTGGCAAAGAGAAAAATGAAAAGTAGACAGCATTTTGATATTCTAGTAAGACCAAAGACTTTGTACTAAGAAATATCTGAGTTTAATTCTCAAATTATAGGTTATGAAATGAATTGAGTAAATTACAACCATCATTTGTTTCATTGTATATGTATATGGATGGATTGAAGGATGGATGCGTGGGTGGCTGGCTGGATGAATGGATAGGTGGATGGGTGGATAGATGGATACAGACGTACCTACACAGTTGGCAGGCAGACACATGGATAGAATATACCAGATTGACATATAAAAATTTATTTATTGCTATAAGTCATCGTCAGAAATGCTTGAAAACTGCCATTCTAGACCATTTCTTGGCTTGAAAGAGGGGAAGACGGCATGCTCTGGGATTTTTTTCCAGCGCTGGAAAGGCTCTGCTTACCTTTGGGTATATCCTAAGCACTTTTCCCTCCTGCCTTGTTAGTCTCTTAACTCTTTTTTGCTTTTGAACAGTAAGAAAATATGCCCAACTCATTGCATTACCCCCAAAATTGTTCCATGTAGCCATCACCTTATACAAACACTCACACAGCCATGATGACAGGAGTTATATGCAATTTCCTGTCTTATTTGGTCCACCCTAAAATGCTTCTCTTACCAGGAAATGCTAACAATGAGTTGGTACAGAGAGAACTTTCAATTCACTGTTTTAGAGAATTCTGAGACTTTTTGTGAATGATTCATTCACTCATTTCTTGAGAGCATGACTTTGTATTTAGCAAAATTCAAGCTTCTTTATAATTTTAAATGAAACGGAAGGGCTGGCAGGTGAAACTATTTGGCTCAGTTGCTAAAAACATTTATGCTGGATGTTCTCATTAGGTAAAATTATCCTGATTGAGTTGGTCATTAAGGCTTGCTTTGCCAGAATTATTCAGTGGAGAGATCTATCAGATTGCTAACCACCTACTTAGAATGAGTAATTCCTACAGCTGATAAAGTATTTTTTGTTAACCTTTGGGAGGCACTGAAATGGTGAGTTTGGGCCTTAACAAGACTCCCAGCTTCTGGGAAAGCATCCAACCCACTTTTAGAGATTTTGATCTATCTTTGCAGAAATTCAGAACCGTATACTGACATCCCTTATGAGCATAATCCAGGACCCCTTTCTAGATCCTAGACTTGGTTTCCCCACCGCACTCTGTACTGCCGCCCCATTCCTTCTCTTGCCCTGTCTGTCCCCCCCTAACCCTTGTCCACGAAATGCAGGCTTATTTTCACATGCAGAGTTAATTAGGTTAGAAGAAGCCAGCCAGGGAAAACAAAGCAGCTCTCCATATATGAGCTACTGCAAAATTACCTGCCCTCCTAGTTAGCAGTTAGTGGCTTCCTACACAAGTGACCAGTCAAGAGATTTCGTGGCTCTGTAGAATCACTGTTGTGTCACAGAGCATCTTCCTGTTGTGTCCAGCTCTAGGGATCCAGAGGGGTGAGAAGTACCCAGGACTAAAACAAGATCCCCGGCATTAACAAGCCAAAGGGCTGAACCTGGAAGGGAAGATGACAAGTTCTGGGTTTTTGCCTGAATTCCCAACATTTGCACCAGCTCCAAGGTTGAGTGGGGACGGGGGCATTAGAGCCTTTTCCCCCTTGATTATGAAATCATGAGACCGTAGTTTTGCGTTATTGCTAATCTTCTCTGTCAGGCATGCTTTGTCTCCCTCCCTCTCTCCATCTGGCTGAAACCTCTACTTAGAAAATAAATTGCCACGTATCGATTGTTCATTTTGTTTCTCATCACCCAGACGTCCTTGTTATGCACTTAGCTTGCTTGGCTATGTTTGTGAACAAGAGGGGAAGAAGTAATAAGTATTTCTAGCCTTCATGTTAGGATGTGGGAGGGACTTTTTCTATGTTGTTTTTGGTGCTTAATTTATTTAGTAACAACACTGAATCACCTTTTATTTATGAAAAACAATAAAGCGTGTGTGTGTGCTTATACATCTTCTTCATGGACAAAGTTCAAGCCAATTAATTGGTGTTTATACTAAGACTTTCTAGAAAAGTGAAATGTCTAGAAAATGTGGAAGCAGAGAGAAAAGTTAAAACATATAAAATTACTACTTGGTCTCTGTAATTTTCGTTTCAATCCTTCCTTTGTATGGCTACCAGAGTAACCCTCCTAAAATGCAAGTTTGATCCTATTACTGCCCTCCTTGTAGTTGCCTCCGCTGGAAGCTGCGTGCTATAATGGGAACACGGACATGGATTTGGGTCCTGGCTCAGCCATTTGCTCTATGGGTGATCTTATCCCCTCCAGCCCTACATCTCTCATTTCTTGAGCAAGGAGAATGCCTCTCTCACAGAGCCGTAGTGTGGGTCACATCACACAGCATGTGTAAAGAGCCAGCAGTGGTACTTGGCTCATGGCAAGCGTTCTAGTAAAGAGGACACCGGGGTTACAACCCATGAATATGGAGTCATCCTTTTGCCTGCAGGACACTGTCATGACGTCCATGTGGCCCCGTCTGCTTGCAACTTGATCTTTGTGTCACTCCTCTCTGTCCTGTTTGCTTTCACTCCACCCACTCCCAGTAATTTGGAAGGAGCCTGAAAAGCCTGTGAAACTAACATCAGACGGTTTGGCTATTTTTACTTGCCTCTGGCCAAAAATGTGATGGGAAGGGAGGTTGACTGAAAGATAGTTCGGGGATTTGGCTTTCCATTCTTCCCATTTGCACAAAAAAATTGAGAACCAAGGGGTCTCAGGACATTCTCCAAAATGAGGATGATATTTTCATGAACTACCACCTACAGTTCCTGCTGCCATAAAGTGTCTGGGAGTGAAAAATTGCAGGTCTTTCTATCCCTGGCTGCCCACATAGAAAAGAACAATCAAATCTATGTGGTTTGCCCTGAAATAAAATAGGAAATATGCAGGCTTTAGAGACTAGGATTTGGCATAATGCAAGTCAAAATTAAGTCATGAATCCGTAATACTTTCACCCACAGCTTTGAAGTCTTTATGATTATTGCTGCTGAGGACGACAGGCTGCATAAACACCATTTAGAATATAGCTGGAGGCTGGAGTTTTATAAGAAAAATGGCAACCAGAGCAATTTCCCTGAATGGTCCATAAGTACTAATTCTGTTTAATGTGACAGTTCCTAAATAACTCTGCATTCTTCACAGAAACACGTATGGGCAGTGCTGGAGCCTTGCCGTCTAGAGTGAGTCTAAGAGTGAACTAGTCTGCAGTGTTTACGGATCGAGAAAATATCTCTCTGGGGTTTTAAAAAAATATGTGGGTGTTCGTGTGGGAGGGTTAGGGTTGGGGAGCTGATGTAAACTGCTGGCTTTGTTCTGCTCCTCCGTTATTTCCTTCGGATTTAAGTACCTACATAATCGTTTCCCACCCTTTTGTGTCGGCTTTCTCTCTCCCTGTCCCTACGCTTTCTGTTGCTCACGGGTAAAAATGCTCTTAGTAATCAGCTGTACTGTGGGATGGTTTGTTGGGGGTTAGAGACCGTCTTTCCTCGATCTATACCCGTCTTACTCATTCTCTGAGCTTGTTTACCTGAAAAAGTCAAAGGGGGAAGAGGACTCTAGAAAAGGGAGAACTGCGGTTGGCTAAATCAACATGGTTTGTCTTAGGCAATGTTCTCATCATCTTGGGGCAGATGCCTTTTTCCTTTACACGTAAAATGTTGTAACATGTATGGTTGACATTTCCTGTCGAGTTTTTGGTTAAGCCTGTCAGTAGGAAGTACCAAATGAAACTCTGTGTCCTCCACCTTTATTGTTGGCGTGTTTCTCCAGCGAGGTAAAAGCATTAGCATCTATGGAATGGCATGTTTGGTGCAAGCCATGGTGTGGCCATCCCAGCGTTTCTGCTCTAACTTGTGGGACTTCACTCTGCCTGCAGCTCTCCTACGCTCTTCTAAAATAGCCACAAAGTCCTCCAAAACGCTTTGCTATTTTCAGACCTGCTCTCACTTAGAATAATTAGTTTCCAGCATTACTCACAAGTTTAGTGTCTAATTTGGGCAAGGGGTTTATTTTATTTGCCCTAAAACTGTCTTTTTTAAGCTTCAGAGAGCCTATATTCCAAGAATTACCGGCCTCTGCATGTCTCTCCCAGGTGCATTATATAACCACGTGGAGAGAAGGCTGGAATAACCCTGTCTAGAGGCGGCCTCCCCAGGGCTGTGGCCCTGCTTCCCTGCTCCCCACCTGATCTAGGGCTCCGTGAGGGACAGCCTGACTTACAGCTGTACCTAGAATAGGATGTGGTATTTGTTGAATGAAAGAGTGGTTTCTCTGCTCTATCTTAAACATCTAGTCCATTGCCCAAGTCACTTTTTAAATTATTGACATAAAATTCCATACCATAAAATTAATCATTTTAAGAGTCCACTTGAAAGTGAAAAATTCAGTGGCATTTAGTAGCTTCACAGTGTTGTGCACCTGTCACCTCTGTGTAGGTCCAAGACATTTTCATCATCCGTAAAGGAGAGCCGGCACCTGTTACGCGGTCCCTCCACATCCCTCCCTCCCCCTGGCACCTGGCGACCGCCTGTCTGCTTTGTGTCTCTGGATTTGCCTCTTCTGGACATTTCATGTGAATGGAATCATACAATTTGTGGCCTTTTGTATCTGTTTTTTTTCACTCAGTATAATGTTTTCGAGGTTCGTCCATGAGGTAGCAGGTACCAGTTCCTCATTTGGGGGGGTTAGTTCAGTACTGTTCCCGTGTATGGATACAGCACGTTTTGTTTATCTGTTCATCAGGTGATGGACATTTGAGTTGTTTCTGTCTTTTGGCTTTTGTGAATAGTGCTGCTATGAACATTCACATAGCAGCGTTTGTTTTCAATTCTTTTGATCCAGGTTGTGCTTATTTCCCAGTTATCTCTCAGATCTGTCTACTGCTCTCCTGTCAGTCAGGCCACGCTTATTACTTACTGCACTACTTAACTGGTCTGGCCTTTCTCCATCCTAACTCTACACTGCAACCCTATAGCCTTTTCAAAATGCAGATCTGTTGTTCATGCCCTTCATTGATTTTAGAATTGCTCAGAGGGTAAGAAACAAACTCCTTTCAGGCCCACAGGGCTGCATGACCAGGTCTCTAACCATTCCTTTAAGCTCATCTCACCATTCAGCCCCTCACGGTCTGAGCTGCAGCCACACTGACCTTCTGTCCGACAAACTCTCCAGGCTCTGCCCCATCACAGGCCCTTTGCACATGCTACCCCTGTTGCCTGGAATGGTCCCCTCTCCTCTTCGCCTAATTAACACCTTCTCATCCTGGAGTTCTCAGTGCAAGCCTTACCTCTTCAGAGAAACCTTCCCTGACTAAGTCAGACTCACCCCCACCGCCACTGCCACCATCATGGATGCCCACAGGCTCCTAACCGCTCCTTTGCAGCACAAGTTCAGCTGCATGTTTGGATGATTATTTGATTCATAACTGTGCCTGCAGAGACAGAAGGCAGCTGTCCTCAGATCATGGGTTCTGGAGCCAGACTGCCTGGGTTCAAATGCTGGCTCTGTCCTTACTGCCTGTGTGATCTTAGGCAAGTTAATTAACCTCTCTGTGCCTCTGTTTTCACATCCACCAAGTGAGGATCCTAATAACATAACACCTACCTTAGAAGGCTGTTGTGAGAATGAAATAAACTCATGTGTGTTAAGTACCTGGCACTAAAATGACCTCAATAAAAGTATAATTACTGTAACTTTTTAAAAATATAAATAACTGTGCCTACG
Source organism: Orcinus orca (assembly GCF_937001465.1). Lineage (NCBI taxonomy): Eukaryota > Metazoa > Chordata > Mammalia > Artiodactyla > Delphinidae > Orcinus > Orcinus orca. Next base: position 41,182,883 of record NC_064567.1, on the reverse strand, counting down.
TTGGCACCCCTACACCCCTCATCCCCAGACTGTAAGCTCAGGGGGGCAGGGAACCACGTCTCTTTTGCTGGCGTTGGAGCTCCAGAGCCTAGCCCAGGATACCGACATGGTCAGTGCTTGTTACATTTTTATGGAATGATTGGATGAATCCATTCTCGTGCTCGCCAGAGAAGAATATTAACACTACCGTGTTCCATCTCTCCGTCCATATCTGAGTTTTAAGGGGCTCTGCCTTCCAGCATGCAGTGTGGTGGCACTCGGCTGCAACCCCTACTCCTGCCCACATCCCCAGCTGCTGCGTTTGGGGAACTGTGCTGCCGCATGTGGACAGTCGAAGACGGGGATCCTGTGTCCTTGGCCCTATGCTGAGGGGGGGCCCAGTCTCTATGACAACCACAGGAACACGGAGGAGGCTTGCCGTGCACCAGGCCGTGTGCACCCCGCCTTACAAATATCCAACTTATGAGGCGGGAATGATTGCTATCCCCTGTTACAGCCGAGGAGAGGGAAGGCATGAACAGGGGAGCCATTTGGCCAAAGTCAAAACTCTTGGTAAGTGGCAGAGCCAAAGTTTGGATCCTGGGAGCTTTTCTCCCGAGTCTGCGCTCTTCACCTCCCCGTTAACTAATGAACATGACCCGCTTAAGCTCTGAGAACGCGGGAAGGACTCCTGCACTGAAGGAGTGGAGGCTCCTGTCCCGAGTCTGGACAGCTTTGTTTAAGGCCCCAGAGCAAACAGTGGACATTCCCACTGAGTTCCGGCTTGCGATCCCCCCCCCGGCCCTTCGCACCTGACGGTCCTAGCAGATACAGGTTGACATCAGGACAGATTCTCTAAAGAGACTTTAAAAACAAACCTAGAGGGGAAAAGTGAGAATTGTTTATCTGCAGATGAAAGAAACTAAACTATTTACGAAGACTCCCACCTCTTATGTCAGTCGGAGATGTAAAAAAAGAGTGTTAATTTCCTTTTTGATGGTACATTTCAGGTGCTTAATGTCTGTGGTCATTCACTCTTTAGGCCCCTGTGCTGCCGTCTGTTTATCACAAGTATGTATATTGAAAAAAAAAAAAAAAAAACCTCTTGATTTACGTTCAGAAACAAAAACATTACGACTTTAACTTAGGATCTTTTTTTAAACATGTGGATGAAACCATTGTGAGCACATAGGATAGAGTGGTGAGGTTTTATTGTTACCATAGTAGGTGATTTTAGGATGTTTATATTGAAATGAAATGAGCCCCCAAACGGCAGAAATTCCTCCCAGCCAACGAAACATCCACCACCAGGGGGCTAGCACATTGTGTCCATATGATAGCATGTTAGATGGTGCATGAAGTGAGTTTGGAAGAGTTTGTAATAATGTGGCACAGTTATAACAAAACTGTGTGTCTTTATGAATAAACAGATATACATATATTAATAAAATGCATAGGAAACATCCTAGAAGGGAATCTACCAAAAATGTTAGCAGTGGTTGTCTTTGCACAATGATATTCTACTTAAATTTTTCTTTGTTTCTTTACTTTACAAATTGTCCTATAATGAGCTTGTGTTTACTGATACCAGAACATAAACCTCAATTTAAAGAGAAGGAGAGGGGACTTCCCTGGTGGCGCAGTGGTTAAGAACCTGCCTGCCAATGCAAGGGACACAGGTTCGAGCCCTGGTCCGGGAAGATCCCACAGGCCGTGGAGCAACAAAGCCCGTGCGCCACAGCTACTGAGCCTGCACTCTGGAGCCCATGAGCCACAACTACTGAGCCCGCGTTCCTAGAGCCCATGCTCCACAACAAAGAGTAGCCACCACAATGAGAAGCCCGCACACTGCAACAAAGAGTAGCCACCCCTCGCTGCAACTAGAGAAAGCCTGTGCACAGCAGCAAAGACCCAGCATAGCCAAAAATAAATAAATTTATTTTTAAAAAAATAATTTAAAAAATAATAAAGAGAAGGGGAGGAGCTTCCCTGGTGGTCCAGTGGTTAAGACTCCACCCTCCCAATGCAGGGGGCCTGGGTTTGATCCCTGGTCAGGGAACTAAATCCTGCATGCATGCTGCAATTAAGAGTCTGCATGCGGCCGCATGCTGCAACTAAAGATCCCACATGCCGCAACTAAGACACAACACAGCCTAAAGAAAGAAAGAAAGAAAGAAAGAAAGAAAGGGAAGGGGGAAAAAAACCCCAAAATTACTAGCACAGTCTTAACTCCCATCTCAGATGAAGAGTCTTAGCATCCAAAGAGAAGAACCTTTGGAAATGTCCCTGAAGAGCAGAAACAAGGGATGATGAGGACGGTGACAAGGACGGTGGCAGCATAGGAGTGTGGAATCCCCACAGGAGGGTCCCAGGCCCCCCGCATGCCTCTCCCTTCCCGTCCTAGCCTGCCTTCCATCTCCATGAATCTTCAACTCCCTCTTACTCTCCATTTTATAATTGCCCTTGCAAAAAGAATCTAATTGCCCTTGCGAAGTCCCCTCCACCCCCCGTGCTTATTTTTAACCATCTTGTTCAGGAAACATGTGCTGAGTAACTCCTGGGAGCACGGAAGAGAAGCTACCAGGACCAGCAGCTGCTCCGCTGATGGGGGGCATGTGGGTGTTACTTCCCTTGACTCTGAAAAAGCAGCTGATGATTAGCTGGTTGTGGAGGCTGAGGGGATGTCTCCTTGGTTGCTTTGTATCTTCCTCAGCATGATAAGAATGTTTAAACAAGGATGCACAGTCCTGCAGTATCCTCTCAGGTCCCTATGGAGGAGTGTGCTCATTGCAGCTGACCTAGCTGGGGCTCGCGGGCAGAGTGATGAAAGGGCGGTAAGCCCATTGCTTCTCCGGACGGATGGAAAAGCAGGGGTCTGAGCTTTTAGGGCAAGGGCTCCCCTATAAAGCTCTAAACGCTTGGCTGTGTGTCCCACCGGCCCCTGGCCCCTACCAGGAGGAAGCCTGTAGTCTGATGTGTTGACCTTCCCGGGAGGGCAGCGTCCTCAGGACCCAGGCAGCCTGGTGCATAGGTGAGGAAACTGACATGAGCAGGGTGGTGGTGGTGCAGCTTTTAGCTCCAGAGGACCCACACACACATTGTCACACAGGGCAGTTGGTTTAATTTGTGTTTTCTGAGCCTTCTCTCCTGAGTTAAGTGCATTGGACCAGTAGGGTTGGCTACCCCAGGTTTAACCCTCCCCGGCCCACTTTCCGGCAGTGGGTGACCTTGCTGTGTTCCCTTTCTGAGCCCTGCTTTCCTCACGTGTCACATGAGAGAATTATTAGCTGCCTCACAGGATTGTCATTAGGATCAAATGTGATAATGCGTGAAAATTGCCCGCTTAATAGATGCTGGCTCCCTCCCCTCGCCCTTCCTCCTGCCTCTGGCTCTCTTTTTCACAGGGTTCAGAAGCTACCTTGCCTGGGGATCATTGGCCACCTGTGTTTTCTTACTATTGCTGGGTTTACCCAAACTTAACCTATTAGAATTGCCACCTATTAAAAGTAAGCTCTTATTTTAGGCACTTCAGCAAGGAGTCTTCAGATGGGGCTTAGGGCATGTTAAGGAAAGCTGAGGCCGGTTTTTGGAAGAGTGGAATCCATTCTCCGCGTTGGGGAGAAAGCCTTTGGAAAGTTAACCCAATGCCCTGTGTGTGGCGCAGTCAGCTTCTTTATGGAGTTCATGTGGCGATTATCACAGAGAAAGAGGGAAAAAGGAGTGTTCATGTTTCTGAGAATCCTGTATTTTCTCTCCCAGTTTTATACTTCTCTCCCCCCACCCTCCTGCCTTTCCCTCTCTCCTCTACCCTCTCCTCCTAGTGTTCTGGAATCATGCTGTGTTGGGACTTGGAAGTACCCTTGGTTGGGGGGGAGTCATCTCCTCCCATCCCTTCACTTTACAGATGGGGAGATAGAGACCCAAAGAGGTCAAATGCCAGGGGTGCCTGGGGTCCCGAGCTCCTCCAAGCTCCCCTTCTTCCAGCCCCTGAAAGTGGCCCTCTGAGGACACTTCCAAAGCTACAAGGAATCAAGCCCAGTTCTTTCTCTCAATATTAGAAAATGATAGTTTTTCAGTGAGCCCCCAAGGGGTAGAGGAATGGCTTCCCTCTCTCCCTCCATGGACTCCAGGGCCTCTGGGAAAGGCTTTTAGAAGCAGTGCTGCAGCAGTGTTGTGTGAGGGGCTCAGAGCGGCCCTGGAGCCCCAAACACACGGCTCTCTGTCCCACCTTGCACCTGTCTCCCCTCTGGGATACGTTCCTGTGTTTGCATTTGAGCAAAGGTGACTACACCTCATCCTGGCTCTGTGAGAACAATCTCTTTCTCTTCCATACAGATTGGGGGAGAAAGGCGAGTGAAAGACTCTTCACTTTTGCCCTATGTCCATGGTACATTTTGTGTGTGTGCCCTGCTCTGGGGAGAGGTGGACCAGGGCCTTTAAGACGCCTAAGAACCGTTAAGGCACTTAGCGCTTAGTAGGAAAGAGCAAAGTAACTTGAGTGTATCGCTGCCCCGTAGGCAATATGGCCTTACAAAATATCAACATCTTAAAGTCTAAATATGCCCGGAAAACTTTGTAATAAGCTTATTTGTTACAGCCCAAAGGCCAAACATGATTAATACTGCTCCAGGCATAATTGGGCTTTTGCACTGCCCAGTGTTCTTCTGAGAGTATGTTGACGTTTTTAGGGCCCCTACCCATTCCTTGGTTTCACTCTCCACGTGATCACTGCCAGGTACCCAGAGATGTGCTGGCTTCTAACGTTGGCTATAACATAGGTGTGGTTGACCATCCTGGCAAAGATGAGCCCTTGCTCACTATTAACATTTCACAAAATGTTGTCTGTGTGATTTGCTCTGTCGAGTCTTTTGACCTTGCCTGACTTAATACAGGGCTGCTTTCTTTTATGATGGAAGTTTATCTTTTTAAGGCACCTGTGCCTCTCCATCCACCACAATACACCGTGTTTCCAAGAGCTGAGTGCACAGAGGGAATTGGTGGTTGACAAGCGGAAAAGTCACCTCCAGACTCAAAGAGAAGTCACCTCCAGAATCAGGAAAGCAAGCGAAATAGCCAACTCAGGGAAGCAACTTCATCCGGAAATTTGACCCAGAGGATTCCAAGTGAAAACATACCCTCCCTACCCCCCAACTCCCCCCACCGTCCAGGAAGCGGGATAAGGGTAGCCATTTGGAGTTTGCTTTGGAAACGCCTGCCCGTACTCTGACATTCTGTCTCCAGCTGACTGTGCAGTCAGCACGAAGCAGGATGTCTTTATAACCAGCACACAGAGCCTCAGGTTTCCTTTCACCTTAACTGGATGCGGAAGATGAAGGGACCGCTGAGCTTGACAGGCCGCTGAGTGAGGTTGGAACACCTTTCCTATTGTTATTTTCCAATCAGGACCAGATGAACTAAGGAGTATTCATTTCAGGAAGGGGGAAGGGCGGAAGGGAAGAAACAAAGTCCAAAGGTCCACAAGCAAAAATCAGTTGTGTCAAGCCTTGGAACCTTTTGTCACTGCAGAGATGAACAGAGTCCAGTGATCCAGGCAGACCCGACGTGCATCACATTCTAGGTGTAGCCAAAGGAATCTTGACTTTTAGGACCTGACGTTCCTGAATGCCGGTGCCTTGGACAACTTGGAGATTGGAGTTTAAATGTCTGTCTTGAGGCGCCTTATTGCCAAGGTGAAGGGTGGGGTGGATTTGGCCTTGACGATCAAGTTCTGCCATCTGACCAGCAGGTTGTGGGACAGGTGCTAAAGGATGGTGACATCACCCCTACTTGATCTGAAGCTCGAGAAACAAGTCCAGCCCATGGGGGTTCTTGTAACTTATCCTGGGAGAGAGAAGCCATAAGGTGGGATTCCCCCAGAGACACGCCTTTGATTTATTCATTCAGTAAATATCTGTTGCACGCTTTTTGCCGTACGGTGGCCAGGCTCCCTCTATGTGTTATCCTACGGGGTGATCTGCAAAGGGCCTCGGTCAGATGCTTCCACTGGGCAGGGTGGGAGAGCTGAAATGGTATTTATTTGTTTTGAACAATAAAAGCTGTCTTTCCCGACCACAGGTGTTAAAAATGCGAAGGCCGAGTTCTAAAGCAACAGTTGTCTAAGCTTCTAAAACTTTGGTTTAAAATTGCTTGGGGGGGCTTCCCTGGTGGCGCAGTGGTTGAGAGTCCGCCTGCCGATGCAGGGGACACGGGTTCGTGCTCCGGTCCGGGAAGATCCCACATGCCGCGGAGCAGCTGGGCCCGTGAGCCATGGCCGCTGAGTCTGCGCATCCGGAGCCTGTGCTCCGCAACGGGAGAGGCCACAACAGTGAGAGGCCCGCGTACTGCAAAAAAAAAAAAAAAATTGTTTGGGGAACTTGTCAGAAGTGCATACCTTGGCTCTAACCTCAGAGATACTGATTCAGTAAGGTGGGCAAATCTGCGGTTGAAAATAAGAGGCGGAGTAGTTCTGACGGAGGCAGACAATGGGGCTTTAGAAACACCGGTGGCAGGTAGGAGGACTCCTGTTGGGGCTGCATAGATCACAGTTACCTGGGAGGCTTTTTTCCAGTCACACTCACCTTCCCCCTCCATTTCCACCCTTTCTGCCCTGGTGAGCCACTTTTCCTTACGAGTATCATTTCTCCCTTCTGGTATGCGGGCGAGGCATAAAAGTTGAGAACCAGCCGTTCTTAACAAAAACAAACCCAAAAATCAGCTTAAGGCAGGGTTCAGGTTGAGGGCTCTCAGAGGATGCTTTTGTTTTCCTTTGAAATTTTTGGGAGATGGGATCTAAGGATTGGTAAAGGCCGGTTGGCCACACCCCTTGCAGCCTGTCCGGCCCCGCCTGTTCACCTGTTATGGCCAGGAGGTGGCAGGTCAGAAGACAGACCTCAGTTCACACACACACACACACACACCCCACCCCACCCCCCCACCCCCGGCAACCTCTGTCAGCTCTGCAATCTTGAATGTAAACTCACTTACGTTTGGGCGTAATCTTTCTGGGTTGCACCTCACTCCCGAATAACTGGTAGGATGTGGACTGTCGGTGGCGGGGGGGGGGGGATAATAGGGGTGATGTGTACAGAAGAGGGGGCGCTCTGGAGCAGGGTGCTCAGAGCTTGCCGAGCTTGTGAATCACTGTGGGATCCTGTGAAAGTGCAGATTCCGATGCGCTAGATGTGAGATGGGCCTGAGAGCTTGCATTTCTAACAGACTCCCAGGTGATGTTCATGCTACTGGTCCACGGACCACTCTCTGAGTAGCAAGAATTTAAAGGTGCCCCCCTCCTTAGGCTTGCTGCAGGCTGTTAGCGCAGCCAGTCAGCTAAGTTAACGAGCTGGCAGTACTTTTTTCAGTCCTAGAAATAGAAGAAAATACCTACCCCTTACCTAATGCTGATCATGAAGATTGGAGCATAGAATGCTTTCAGCCGTAAACACTGTTCTGCCTGGTCCCTTATATTATTTCTCATCCCTAATAACATTAGAAATACTGAAGAAGAGGGTAGAGGGAGGAGCCATCTATTCTGTGGGCCAAGAGACTTCAGAGGTACAAAGTACAGGCGGCCCTTAGGGTTCAGGAATCATGGTTCCTTGTCTCCCAGAGTTTACCTGTGACAGAAAGGCTTTTAAATATAAAACAAAGAAAGAGGAGAGTGTCTTTCCTTCATTTAATAACACCAACTTTAAACTTGAGTCAGAGTCACCTGCAGGGGCTGTTAAAATGCAGATTGCCAGGCCCCACCCAGAGACTCTAATCCAGTAGCATTTTAGGTTCCCAGGGGATACTGATGATCACACTTGCGCTAACTGGAACATCTTTGAGAGCGGTGTGCATGGAAAGCAGTGCCAGCCTGTGCCACCTCCTCACAGTTCTGACCCCTCCCTTCAAAGTGGCATTGCCAGCAGCGGGAATGTTTAAGCTGGGCTGGCGTTTGGGGCGTGAATGGGAGATTCACCTGTCTTCAGGTGTCTGAAGGTCCTGTGAGGGTCAGGAGAGATGAGCTTTCTGGCTGCCTGCAGATCACTCTTCCCAGCACAGCCTGACCCCAGAAGCCCGGGCTCTCCAGTGTAGCTGATTGGCTAATCACCTCGGGGGCTTTTTAAAACTAGAGCTTCCCAGGGGGCATCCTCGGAGATTCGGGCGAGCAGCAAGGTTCGGGACCCCCTGCGTGGAGAGCAGTGAGGCACCAGATGGGCAGTGGAGAGCTGCTCTCCTTTCTAATGATTCTTGGATTCGGCTCTAATGAGCGCTCAGCACGTAAATGATCCCCTGGCAGGAGATCGGACCCTCTGGAAGTACATTTCCTGCTGGATCCCTAAAATTAGAGTCGATAAATTCCACCAGCATTTTCCCAAGTGCTTCATTTCCTACCCGAGGATGGCTACCAGCCAGGACCATCTGGCCATGGGGATTCATCCGAGGCAAAAGCCCCCCATCGGGAATAACACCGTCCGTGGCAGTGTTGAAAGAGGAATGGATAAAAGTCACTGATGACCAAATCCCAGAGAGAACACTTCTCAGGCAAACTCAAAGTCAGGTTAAAATTGAGGCAATTATTTAAATAATTAGCTTCAAGGAGAAATTCCTCCTTTTGTGTATCATACATGGATTTGAGGACTGTGGTCTTCCTTGGAGTTTCCTGGTTCACCAGCAGAGTGTCACTTGGTGCCATGCTCTGTGTCAGGTGGGTTTTATAAAGGTGACTTGGGGGCAGTCCCTGCCCTTATGGTGTCCACCGCTGGGGAGAGGTAGGCACGTAAACACATAACTGTCAAAGCAGCATGACTCCTAGAACAGTAACCATCTAGAGAAGCCCTCCCAGCAGGCTCCATCCTTGCCTGGTCTCATTTTCTCCATAGCGCTTGTCACTATGGCAATGACTGGCTGAGTACTTGCTCATGCCTCGTCTTCCCTCTTGCAGCATGAGCAATGGGAGAGCAGAGAACAGACCCTTAGACCCTGGCATCTCTCAGCCATTGGATGTGAGCCTCCCAGGAAGGGCACGAGTGCAGCTGTCTGCAGCTGAGGCATTCCCAGAGGGGGCTGCCAGCTGACGGCTGTGTGCCCACAGCACCACCTAAATCTGGGGCGGATGCTTAGGGAGGATGTGGCAGCTGCAGTGGTTCTCAGACCTTCGCAGGCATCAGAGGGCTTGTTAAAACACAGGTCGCCGGGCCTCACCCTAGAGTTTCCGATACAGTAGGTCTCGGATGGGGCCAGAGAATTTCTAACAAGTTCCCAGGTAATGCTGTTGTTCCTGGGCCCCAGACAACACTTTGAGAACCACAGGGGTGGTACGTCAGCATAGACGTCACGGGTTACCCAGTGGACGGATGGTAGGTGATCGAATGACAGAGAGGCAGGGAGACCTCTACAAGCTACGCCAGTGACCCAGGTGAGAGAAAATGGGTTCTGAAAACGGGCCACAACAGTGGTGCTGGAGAACAGAAAGAGGACACTCCAGACACACGTGACGCAGGGTGGGGCCTGGTGAGCGCTGGCATGTGGGAGGAGAGGGAAGAGGCAGAGCAGCTGGAAGGATGCAAATGCCAGGAACTGAGATGGGCATGGGGGGGAGGGGAACGGCATGTTCCTTTGGGACCTGCTGGGTGTGTACTTCTATGGAAACCTTCAGATGGGAATGTTAAAAAGGAAGTTGAAATACAATTCAAAACTCGAGAGAGGAATCTGAGCTGCAGGTACGGATTTGGGGGCCTTTGGGATAGAGGTATAAGCTGAAGCTGTGGGGCTGAGTGAGATTAGTCCAGGGCAGTTGATTAAAGAGATAGCAATGGGGCTTCCCTGGTGGCGCAGTTGTTGAGAGTCCGCCTGCCGATGCAGGGGACACGGGTTCGTGCCCCGGTCCGGGAAGATCCCACATGCCGCAGAGCGGCTGCGTCCGTGAGCCATGGCCGCTGAGCCTGCGTGTCCGGAGCCTGTGCTCCGCAACGGGAGAGGCCACAACAGTGAGAGGCCCGCGTACCGAAAAAAAAAAAAAAAAAAAGCAATGATGCCTCCAGAAGGGAGCCAAGAGATTGGCTTGTAGGGCGGGCAGAGAAAGAGATGAGTGGGGTGGTCCAAGGTCCTGAAGCAAAGGGACAGGAGGGTGTCACTGGGAAGGGGCAGTACCAGCTGTCAGAGAATCTCAAATGAGATGAGCCCAAATCTGACAAATTCTGGGGTCGACTCAAAAGAACCAGCCCTAAGAGGTGGGGTTGTGTTTGAGTCATGAGTTAGAGGAACCGGTCCACACACTCTGAAGCCCGTAGTTTTTCAACTCCTCATTTTACTTTGTCTGTGCAATTTTATTTTGCCTTGATGATAAAGTCGCCTTACGGTACTGTACTGGTGGAACACACATAAACAAAAAGAAGCTCACCCTACAAACACACATGGGGCGTAGTTACCATCCACGACAGGAGGGCTTTCTTCTCAGAGGAAAACCAAGGTGAACAATATAGTGGTGCACGGTGAAGGTGGTGGGGGGGGGCAGTTGGTGTTTTTTTAATTGAAGTATAATTGACTTACAATATTGTATTAGTCTCAGATATACAACATAGTGATTTGACATGTTTATACCTTATGAAACAACCATTACATTAAGTCTAGTTACCATTTGTCACCACACAAAGTTATTTCACTATTGACTACATTCTGGGGGTCAGTTTTTGCGCCTCTAATATAAGCGGTGGGAAGACAAGACACCATGTATTCATCTTTTTTCCTCTTCATTTGATACCTATCTAGAGCCTTCTGGGACCTTAACCACTGGTTTTACAGGGATTAAAAGGATTCTGACAACTTGTTTTGAACTATTTGTGGTAAAATGCTACAAAGAGAATCGATTGCTGTGAGCTGAGTCCCCCAGTGATAATTATGTATTTCACGGGTAGACAGTTTGCTTTTTAACTTGTGGCACTTGTTTTGCCATCCAGGTCTTCGCAAACCCCGGTTTTTGAGAGCACAGGGCTGAAGTCTGACAAGTGCCTGAATCAGGCGGATGAGTCAGGATCACACATTTTCTGGCTCCTCGGGCCGCCTGCAGCGGGAACGGCTTTAGGCGGGAACACATACCGACTTGTGCTCTGTCTTTACAGTTCTGTACGGAGCTAAACCAGCCAATCCTGCCCAACATCCGCAAGTGGAAGGGGCCCCGAGGATGCTGGAAGGCCGTTGTTTCGGAGAAGCCCACGACTCAGCTCCAGAAGGTACGCCCTCATCTGCAGAACTGGGCTTTCCTTTCCATTTTCTTTTCCCCTGATCACAGACATTTAAAATTATTTTCCTTTGCCAACATCGCTGATGTAATTTTGTATTTCTGCCCATTTTTTAGCTCTGGGCCATTTGTTTCAAAATGCCCTGGTTCTCCTTTCCTGTTTGGATCAGGAATGCACTGCCGCCCATTCGGAAATGGGAGTTTGGGTGTTGGGAGGAAAGGAGAAATCCTGTCTGGAGCCAAGGCAGCAAATGGGGCATTTCTGTCCTTTGTGCTCCTAATCCCTCCTCCACAGTTCTAGCTTCTGCCAAGTTTGTGGAGAGCCCATTGTTCATTGACTGAAAACTTCAGATTCACTTAATTCATACGTGAAGTGTTTGCTTTCAGTGGTAGGAATTGTGCGTATGGAAATGCTCTGTGGAAGATTTCAGCAGATTTTAATTCTGAATTTTCTTTCATTAGTATTGCCCATATGGATTTGGGTAAATCTCTGTAATGTGTACATTTTCACTCCTACCTATGATATTCAAGAGCAGTTTTTACTCACTGGAAATATTCAATATCAGTGGAGTTTTAGATTTTTTAAAAAAGACTCCTGATACTTAATTATGAGTGAATTATATCATTACATAATTTTCCCATAAATGCAGATGTTATATTTTTTATCTCTAGGATACCTAATATGCTTATAAACATATAAATTGTACTCATCTGAGTGATATTTGAGATTTGGGGCTTTTAACTTATAAATGTTTACTGGATTAAAACTATCCAGTCACTTCTTGACAATAAGCTCTCTCTTTAGCTACTACTTTAAAGTGTGATGTAAATCTTACTTCTCTGGGTTTTGGGGTGTAAGTGGTTCCTGCAGGTAACAGCCAGCGTACATTCACAAGGAGGCTGGAAATACGGCCAAATTGGAAGGTATCTGGTCTTTACCACTCCAGCTCATAGCCGTCCCTTCTCAGTCCACGTAGAAATAGTTGTGATACCACCTTGCTTTTTTTTTTTTTTTTGCGGTACGCGGGCCCCTCACTGTTGTGGCCTCTCCCGTTGCGGAGCACAGGCTCCGGACGTGCAGGCTCAGCAACCATGGCTCACGGGCCCAGCTGCTCCATGGCATGTGGGATCTTCCTGGACCGGGGCACGAACCCATGTCCCCTGCATCGGCAGGCAGACTCTCAACCACTGCGCCACCAGGGAAGCCCACTTTTTTTTTAATAGCACTTTACACAAATATGTAGGTTCACAGGGCTCTTACGGTCCACTTAACACTCTTTTTTCATCTGTTCAGCAAATCGTTGAAAAGGTTACTATGTGCCAGGCAGTTATATGCCAGACATTCATGGTGAGAAAAATAGACCCAGTGACCCAGCCCTGCCCAGGGGCTTGACTGAGCCTGACGGAGGCTGTTGGAGGGACAGGCCAGGTAACCCTACTCCAGGTCAGGTGTCAAGGCCATTGGAGAACAGCGTGTGGCTGCCACTCAGATCTCTCAGCCTCAATTCCTTCATCTGTAAAATGGGAGCAGCAGCCCCTTCCTCAACTCACAGGGTGGCTCTAGGATTTTATAAGATAATGTGCACTGAATGCTTGATTGACAGACATAAGCCAGCGCCTGGCAGGGTACACACGAGGCGGCAGGCAGGTGTACTGGGAGCTGGTACCCGTCGCAGGCTGCAGCTGGTCCAGTTTAGCCAGTTGTTGCCGAGGGTATAAGGAACCAGCAGTGGAAAGCGCAGCCTGCACAGCCTTGTGAGGCCAGAAAGGCCCAGGCTTGCCGGGAACATAGGTGAACAGGCATGAAAGGCAGCACTGAGCAGGGAGGTGCCCACCCGGAGGGCCCAGAGGGCAGTGGGCCGCGGAGCCACTGAAGGATTTTAAGCAGAGGGGACGTGAGCAGTACTTTAGGGAGGTTACTCTGACACCACTGCTTGGGAAACAGTAAATGGGGGGACAGCCCCCTGAAGCCCACAGGGCAAATGCATTTCCCTCACTTTACGCCTGAGGAAACAGGTTTAGAAAACCAGAGTGGCTCCCCCGAGGTCCCAGGGCTGAGTGATTCGAGGGGATGAGACCCAGGTCTTCTCACTCTTAAACTAGCACTCGTTCACCGGGGTGGGCAAGTCATTTAAAAATAGAAAATGCACGGCACACAGGACACTGTTCCTTCCTTCCCCCCTCTTCAGCACACGTGTGGCCGGGACCTGAGCTGAACTTGGGGACTCAGCAGAGGCCACTCAGGATGTGCAAAGTCACTTCTCCTTTCGCAAGAGCATCGCCGGCCCCTCGGATGACACTGCTGATCCCACCCGGGCAGCAGAGCCTCCAGCAGCTGGGATCGGGGCAGGGGGTTCTTTTCTCTTTCCACAAGCCACCTGGTGACAGCAGCACGACGCAGGCAGGTTCAGAGCGGCCCCTCTGATGGCCAGAGGTGCAGGGGTTTATTTAGCCCCAAGCCCTTGACCCTGCCGACACCACCCCCATCCATCCGCCCCACTCACCGGCCTTCTCAGTGCCCTGCACCGGGGCTTCACACCCCTGTGTGCAGCCCCGCAAGCCTGAGGAGGGCCTTTGACCAGTTCTAAACCACTGAGACTGGTAGCCCTGATGTCTCTTCATCCAGCAAATATTTATTGAGCTTCTGCTAGGTGCCAGGCCCCAGTTGTTATCAGCAGCAACTAATCAGTAAGCAAAACCACCCCTTGGAGTCTTATATTTGACCCTCAGCATTGCCATTTACCAGCTGTGGGGTTTCGGGGGAGTTACTTAACCTCTCTGAGCAGCTGAGTCTTCATCTGACAGATGGGCGTGTGAGTGGCTACCTCATGGGAGGAGATGATTAAAAAGATAACTCCAGGGGGCTTCCCTGGTGGCGCAGTGGTTGAGAGTCCGCCTGCCGATTCAGGGGACACAGGTTCGTGCCCCGGTCCGGGAAGATCCCACATGCCGCGGAGTGGCTGGGTCCGTGAGCCGTGGCCGCTGAGCCTGCGCGTCCGGAGCCTGTGCTCCGCAACGGGAGAGGCCACAACAGTGAGAGGCCCGCGTACCGCAAAAAAAAAAAAAGATAACTCCATGCCTAGTCTGGGCTGCACCCAATCCCCCCAAAAGTAGAGCCCCGGCACCCCGGCTGTATGTGCAACTCTCTGAAATTGCCTGTCCGGGAAATTTGGCGGGGGAACAGGGAGGAACATGCCGTGGCTTTTAGATGTGCTTTTGTCTCAGAAACAGGCCTTGGGCAGGTAACCCCAGGACCCGGTGTAGAGCCTGCTGCTTCCCCCTTCGTCTCCTCCTGGCCTCACCTGCCGCTTCCCCAGCTCTGGGCTGAGCCCCACCACCTTCAGACCCCTCTGCACACTAACGCCTCATCTTCTCCCGCAGGGCGCTGGGTTTGCAGGGTTCCTGTGGGACACCGCGGCTGGGGTGGAACTGAGAGATGCCACCTGGCAGGAGAGCTCGCCTGGCAATGGGCACGGGAAGCCCACAGGCCCCAGCCCGTACCTCGTGAGGTTCAAGGTACCGCTTGCTCATGTTGCCGTGAAGGGCCACTCCTTCTAAAAAGGAAAAAAAAGTCCCCTTTTGTACTGGGAGCCAGAGAAGCTCATCTTTATGCTTTGGTTTTCTTCTCTCTCAGGGCTGGGTCAGCATGCACTCTTGGGGTTCCCTTGGCTGGGAACTTGTCCAGAGCAGGAATGAAAGGGATCTGGGGGAACTCTAGCTCTGCTAACTTTGACATCTGGGCAGGAAGGAGATCAGGTGGTTGCCTTTCAAACCTGATAAACAGCAGAATCACCTGGAGAGATTTTCTTAAAATCAGCGTTTCCTGTACCCTGCCCCAGACACACAGAATGTCCGGTTTTCAAAAGCACCTCCAGTGCTTCTTCCATTCTCCCTGCGCTGGTTAAGGATGCTGGGCCTTTGGGAATTGTTGGATTAGAGGGCAGCAGAACTGCTCTGAGGACCCCCCTTCTCTTACCAGGGAGAGGGGGGACCCTCGAGAGGTCATTTGGGTTTGGAAGGAGCTCAGAAGAAGCTTCTGGGCGGTGGGGTGAGGGCAGCCCTGTAACTGACACCTCCAGGTGAGCCCTGTGTCACCAGAGCCGGGAGCAGCGAGCAGACTGAGCTGCCTCTTCGGTTGCCCTGGACGCCTCTGGGAAGTATTAAGGCACAGCAAACAGTCAGAAGCTGGGCAGCAGGAAGGAGGAGAAGGCAGCAGCCTAAACAGATCACCAAGTCAGCAGCTGGCCTTAACCCCGTGAAGTGACAGGGTCAGGCAGGAGTGGTCCCCAGCAAGCCACCTGCAGGGTGTCTGGGTTCTCTATGCTCCAGAGCAGTTCTGGAGCCTGAGAGTTGCCACAGACCTCAGCACGGTCTCTCCCTGGTGGCACGGGGCTGGGGCAGCCCATATGCTGGGGGCTGTGGTGACTCTGGTTGAGGTCTAGCCCAAGCTCATCCCGCCTCGCACCCGTGCTTGCAGAGGTGCTGGCGTTCCGTGTGCACACACACGCCCGGGGGTGTCTGCGTGTTGTGCTTATGGTACTGATGCATAAATCAGCTAGGTATCACCTCTTCCCTGGGTCCCTTTTCTATGTAAAGTGACTGTACTGGCTTTGGCCAAGCAAGGCAACAGGCAGAACCAGCCAGTGTCTCTAGGGGGCAGGCTGTTTTTAACGGCCAAAGAGAAATGCTTTCAGATCACAAATTACTGGCCCAGATCCTCTAAATGAAGCGATCCCCTAGACAGGCACGTAGCCTCCTCTACTTTGTGTCTCATCCTAGGCCAGGCAAGTTGTAGGGACAGAGATGTGGCTTCTCTCTCCAGGCAGGTTTTCCCCGCCCACGGCCTTACGGTGGTTCCCCCGGGGTCAGAGCCACAGCTGCAGCGGGAGCTCTCCCGGCTGGGCACTGGCCTTGGCAAACTGGGGTCACATCTGTAAAACGAAACTGGTAGCCTCCACTTCCCAGGGGCTCCCTCTGCACCTCCACTTCCTGGTAGGGTTTGGTGTTTGTTGCCATGACAAACAGAAGGGCGGGGTTGCCAAACCCAGAGCAGCTGAGCAGTGCTGCGGGGCTTGGGAGACCGACCCCGACTTTGCGCTTCCTCACCTGCCCTGGGGACACAGGATGGGCATAGCCTGTGTGCCGCCAGGGTTCAGGCAGCTTTTGTTCTTCACATGTTTAAAATCAGGTGAAAGTAAACTCAGGGCGCAGTGGTCTCTGGAGGGAAGAGAACACATGGGGAGGGGGAGGGGGGAAGGCGGTAGGGCCCGTCAGCGGGTCCTGGCAGGGGGTGGCGGGCTGGCCCCGTGGGGAAGAGCCCCAGGTCTTTGTTAACGAAGCTGCTAACCAGCTGCTAGAGCTGCCTCTTCCTCTCTCATAGCTGCTCAGAAGGAAAAAAGCTACAAAAATTGGACATTTCTAGATGTGCCCAATTTTCCTGGCCCTAAGGAGGAGTAGGGGGTGAAATGTAAGGGGTACACCGATAGGACAAGACAGGTCTCGGTCCTGCAGGGGCCTCAGAGGACTCTTCCGGTGGCCGCCTTGCCTTCTCTCCAGGGGGTGCTGGCCTTGTGTGCGTTTCCCATTGTCGGTGTCGTGCAGGAAGCTATTCATGGGGCGGAGGTAACGGGTACAGGCAGGAAGAACATCTCCGCCTGTCCCTGATGATTTGTTTCCTGTTGCCCAGGTGGGAAGTCATGACTTGACCCTGGTGAACCTTCACCTGGCAGCCCTGACCCTCCCAGGGGGTGAGAACCCCAGCAAGAGTCACAGTGACAGCCACTGCTGGGCTAGCTTCGTGCAGACCTTGCAGGAAACCCTGAAAGGTAGGAAACCGTCTTTCTCTGCGGCTGGGCCAGCAGCCCCCACTTCTGCAGGGCAGGCGGGGGTCACCTCTTCGGAGCATCTCTACCCTCCCTTAGGCTGGCCGTCCTATAGGTGGCGATGCATGCTGAGTAATGCATGGGAAACCACCACACCGCCTGCATCCCGGGGAGCCCAGCTGCCCCGGGCATGCTGACAGCTTTGTCTCTGTGGGTCTAGCGTGCGGGTTCCACGGTGTTGGTTTTGTGGCTCTCCAGCCTCTCTTTGATGGAAAGGATTAGGAGGGAAAAATCTAAGTGATGGTACCCTCCCCCGTGACACCCATCGTGGGCTCCGCTGCCCCGGGTGTGCCCCTGTGGTGGTCCTTCCTGCAGATCTGCACCTGCTCTTCTTGTGAAAGACAGTTGGTGACAAGGGGAGTGGGAAAGTCCTGACGAGCCGTAAGTTGAATTTTTCTCTCTGGTGGGACGCCGACCTTGTCAAAGGAGCCCTGAAGCCGACAGAAAAGCTGGATTTTAATCTTAGCTCTTTCAGCTGTAGGACAGCTGTAGGACATCCGGCAAGTCACCACCCTTCAAGCCCCATCTGATGGGGGCTGACAGTGCTAACCTCACAGAGCGCCCAGGGGCATGGTAACCGTCTGAGGGAGGACCCAGCACATAGCAGGGGCTCAGCGGACATGAGTTGACTCACAAAAATGCCAGAGGGATTAAGAGAACATTGAAAAGAACAGAACTTCAGAAGAAAGGTGGGGCACTCTGCTTTCCAGGCTCCTGTCCTAGTAACACAGAAGGTTTTCTGTGCGCGGTTTCCCAGAAGGAGAAGTTGACACGGCTGTAAAGACTGGGATGTGCTCCGTCGGGCTTGGCTTTTCAGAGCACTGCGTTTCTCCAGGTGAGGGTTCACAGCTGGAGGCCTGCAGTTCTCTCCCATATTCTAGAGTCTTGACCAATATTCCCTCAGGTGCTAAGCCTTGTTTTCCCCTGTTGAACTGGTGCCCCCCGAAAGGTGATTTTTGAAGATTTGGCTACAAAAATAACTCAGTCAAACTACACATTTACAGTTTGAAAAGATTTTTATCATGGTAAAATATACGTAACATGAAATTTACCATCTTCACCATTTTTAAGTGGACGAGTCACTGGTATTAAGTACCTTGACATTGTTTTATAACCATCACCACCATCCATCTGTAGAACTTCTTTTATCTTCCTGAACTGAAACTCTGTACCCATTAAACACGAACTCCCCATTCTCCCTTTCCTCCCAGACCCTGACAGCCACCTTTCTACCTTCTGTTTTCTATGAGCCTGACCGCTCTAGGTATCTCATGTCAGTGGAATCTTACAATATTTGTCCTTTTGCGGGTGGTTTATTTCACTGACATTATGTCTTCATGGCTCATAGTATATGTCAGAATTCTTTTTTAGGGCCAAAGACTATTCCATTCGTCGGTCAGTGGACACTTGGGCTCTTTCCATCTTTTGGCTGTTGTAAATAATGCTGTTATGAACACTGATAACACTGATAGGCAGCTTACATCTCGAACCAGGTTGTGCTGTGACCAGCGTTCTCCTTAAATTATGAGTCTTTGGGCTAAAAAAAAGTCGGAAAGATGTTTAAGTTGAGATACTTCATCCAACGAGCAGCTATGTGGGAAATTGTTCACCTACAGCTACTTTCTAACCTATTAAAAAGGATGACTTGATAGCTTTTAAATCTGTGGACATTTCTATTGTTCTTGATCTCAAGCTTTTCCTTTACACGGAAGCAGAAAGGCAAGATGCCAGTTCCTAACTTCTCTGATACCCTTAGGCCCTCATTGTTTTTTCTGATACCCAGGCAGGGAGCAGGTTTTTGTCAGAAAACCTGGGCAGGGTATTGTTCCAAGTTGCCAGGGGACTGTTGACCCACAGCCTGGCTAGGCCTTGACATGCCCATGTAAGGACAGTGACTTATGTCCCCACGTCCCCCTGCTTGTAGCTAACATCCAGTTTGCTGTTAACACGGCAGAGCCGAGGATTCAGGAAGTGCTGCAGCCTGCCCGAGGGGCAACAAGGGTAAATCGATGAGCAGAGGTGGCTCAGCTAAAACAGACTAAGCCTTTATTCCACAGGCTTCTTTCTATCAGAGTAAGCAGAGCCGATTTGATTAGCAAACTCTGGGCCTTTCTGCCTTTGTCTGGTACTCAGGTTGGAGTCAGCAGGGGCTGGGGGTGGAGTGCCCATCCTCAGATGGAAGTTTCTTCTTTCAGACCCCACGGGGCCTGTTCTGTGAACTCAGCAAGAGTGAAACAGGGCAAAGTCATGCTTGACATCTGGGTAAGACCTTCTTCCGCTGGGGACTGGCTCCTGCTATTGTCGCTGGCATTTTGTAAATCTAGGGTCTCTGAGGAAGTCAGCCCCAGGCATTCTCCCTTCACTCCTGGAAACTAAGAGAATGACTCAAGAGCCCACCCTGGCGCACAGCTCCCTGGGAGAGATCAGGCGCCTGCACATCTGTGGATTCTTAGAGGCAAGGACTGTCTCGATGTCATTACCAAACCACTTTAACCAAAAGAAGGTGAGTTGTAAGAAACGGGACCTGTCCGTTCAAAAAGAGCCGTTATTTTCATTCCTGAAGTTACACGGAGCTGGGTTTATTGACCCAGGACACCAGCATCTCTCCTGGTTTCAGAATTGTCTTCTTTTGGCCCGAATTTTTCAGGTCTGCACCCCAATGAAAACCTCTCTCATTATGTGGGGAACCTTCTGCCTCAGCCTTTCCTAACTTCAGTTTTCCTTGATAGTCAATAAAGGTAGCCTCTTTCTCTTCGTTCCTTTTCAAAAATACACGGCACCTTAATTCTGCGGTTTTCTTCTTGCTTCGTCCACCATTTCTCTCCTGCGTGTTGATCGCTCGTCCGCCAGGCAGCAGGCTCTGTTCCAGACGTGTGGGGCTCTTCCATCCTAGCTCTTTGTAAAGAGCCCTGGATTTGCAGGCTAGCTCGGTGACTTTCGGCAAGCCCTTCCACCTCGCAGAGCCTCAGCTTCTTACCTGCAAGAGGGCCCAGCGCACGGTGAGGGCTCGGTCATTAACACTGGCCACATATGCTTTGTTACTTGTATTATTCTCAAGTTGTCTTTCCTGTTGGAAGTTGGCACCGATTTCTCAAGACAGCTTGGTTGGGCTCGCCCTGCTTTGGGTGCCAAGGTTGTTACGATCTAGCTTGAGGGCTACGGTTACCTCTCTGTTGGTCACACAATGGTAGCAGGAAGGCCTTGCTCCCGTCCTCTGCTGTCCGTCACGTCCCCTGGAGGAGGGCGTCATGTGCGGTGCGCGAGTGCCCTCTGCTGGTGGCTTGTGTTGTTTCACTTTAGATTTCTTTAGCCATTATTATTGCAACACAATTCGTGTCCAGGAAGATTTTGCTGAGTGTCTCGGATGCCTTTGGCCCTAGTTTATTAATTGCTTTGCTTAAAGCTTTCCTTACAAGGTGCAACAGAAATGCCACTCCCTATGACAACGTGGCTCCCCGGAAGGGAATCTCGAGACAGGAAGTGACAGTGAGGCAGTGGATGGGAATCCCAGGGAGCCTAGCTGGGGCCCACTGTCCTTTCTGAGTGTCTCCTCACTTTGGAAAATACTTCATAACTATCCCACTTATTCTAGTAAATCAAACTATGAGAGAAATGTTGAAAATACTGGAAGATAAAAGCTTTCCACTTTGGCCCTGTATTAGTGTGCTAGGGCTGCCCTAACAAAATACCACAGGCTGGGTGGCATAAACAACAGGCATTTATTTTCTCACAGTTCTGGAGGCTGGAAAGTCCATGATCAAGGTGCTGGCAGGGTTGGTTTCTCCTGAGGCTTCTCCTTGGCTTGTAGATGGCCGTCCTCTCCCTGTGTCTTCACCTGGTCTTCCCTCTGTGCTCAATAAATGTTTGTTGAGCTTTTGTTAAATATCTGGGGAAGACCCTCAGGGCTTTCTGTGCTATAAGATTTGGAACCCATGATCCGGAACAGAGGTGATCTCTCTTATCACATTGCCCCCCATTTCCAAATGTGTCACTAACCTACTCCTAAAGTTTGGGGGGGGGTGGTGTTTGTTGGACAAGGAATTTGGACAAATTGGGAGAATAAGAACCACGCCACAGTCCTAACCCTGGAGAGTCAATTCAGAGAGTCATGATCCTACTTAAATGGGTTGTGGTCCGTGTTGTGTTGACTTCCCACCACCTCTTACATTCCTGAATTTCTTTCTTCCACTTCCAGGCGAAAAAGAGGTGATAGTTTTAGGAGATTTCGGCCAGGGGCCAGACAGCAGTGACTATGATATCTTGAGGAAAGAAAAATTCCACCACCTGGTCCCCGCACACACCTTTACCAACATCAGCACCAAGAATCCTCAAGGCTCGAAGACTCTGGACAACATCTGGATCAGTAAAAGCTTAAAGAAGGTTTTCACAGGTAAAGCCCAAGTGCTGTTTGGAAACAGAGTGAGGATCGCCTGTCTGAGTTGACAGTTCTGGATTATCTGGTTTCAGCAAGAGCCAGGAGTGACCTTCCCTCCTCTGTGGGCATTTATCAGGTTATTGCTCAGGTGGCTGTATAATTATCATTCAAACAGAGCCACTTTTAAGAGTGAAGGGGGTGTGAAAAATAATAAAAGGCATTCACTGATCTGCAGCAGGGCCAAAGCAAGTGTGTCTTGGGCAAACCTGGTTCCGGACTGGCGGCATCCCCCAATTCCAAGCTGAGCTGATACCTTAGGCTAATTTTAAGGACACTTAGCCCCTTCCGCAAACACTCCTCAAGCCCTGTCACATTCAGGCGCTGTGTTGTGGCCTGAGGAGCAGCAGTTGGAGGTGAGCTGACATGTCACCTGGCATCACGATAGGATGGAAAAGTTCTTTAGACAGGACTCCACCAGGACCAGGGTGTGGTGGGTAACCTCAGCACTGAAAAGCACTCCTCCCCAAACCAGTCACTTGCTGAACAGACTTTGGGTCATGAAACAGTCATAAACAGAAATGTGGAAGCAGCAGGTCTTTTGGTGAAGGACAAGAACGGTGGTTCTCAGTTCTACCTGGAAGCTTTGCTAAGCACCAGTGGATGCAGATTATACTTCAGTGAGACATTAAAAAAGTCTTTAGGTGCCAACGCTGAGGTCCACTGTGAGACCCCAGCGTGCAGCCAAGATTTAGGTCCTCAGGACTAGAATTTCCTGTTGGACGGTGTCATGGGAGAATCCAAAGGGCGAAGAAAGTGGGTCTCAGGGAGTGACAGCTATCAAACTAGGCAAGGTGCAATTTGCAGAAACGCACTGCTGGCCAGACCAAGGCCATTGGCAGGCTGCCATGGGGCCCGGTGGGAGGGCAGTGCTGTCACCAAGGGAACTGGAGCGCCCGAGAGCGCAGGGCCGGGAGGAAGGTAGAGATCGTCTCATCTATCCCCTGCTCTTAAGTTGTAGAAACCGAGGTGCAGGGAGGAGGTGCCACCATCATGGAACTGTCACCTGGGCAGGCACAGCTCACGCCAGAGCCCAGGTCTGGATGCACTTAATTATCCGCGACGGTTCTCACTGAGGGCCGTGCCAGTGCTTCTAATTGCTCTTGCTTTTGTGACTATTTCATTGTTTCTTTTTTTTTTTTTTTTTTTGCGGTACGCGGGCCTCTCACTGTTGTGGCCTCTCCCCTTGCGGAGCACAGGCGCCGGATGCGCAGGCTCAGCGGCCATGGCTCACAGGCCCAGCCGCTCCGCGGCATGTGGGATCTTCCCGGACCGGGGCACGAACCCGTGTTCCCCGCATCAGCAGGCGGACTCTCAACCACTGCCCACCAGGGAAGCCCTCATTGTTTCTTAAACGTACCTCCTGCTTCATGTATTTCTAAATCTTGACTTTAAAGATACCTTTACTTTCTCATAAACTTCTGTAACTTTCTCTTCTTTGCTCTTTTTGTAGAACTTCCTCCCCACGCCCCCGCCCCCCTGCCCCAGTGTCTTTGCTTTGTGAAATAGGACCTTCACTTCGCTTTAGACATCTTTGCAGGGCATGTGTCCCTGTGTCAAACACTTAGACTTGCCGGTCAGATTAGAAGTGGTGCACAGTGAGGCGGCGGCCCCCACACGTAGGCCGACGGGTGTGTGACTGGGCAGGAGGCCTGGACCCGGGGTAGTTTCAGGGCCTACACGGTAAACCCTCACTTGTCTGGCACATCCAGTGGGCTGAAGCAGCTCGTTTGCACAGACAAGCCGGCTGACTTGAGGGGTCTTGTCAGGCTTGCAGACATACAGCACTGGCCTCCAACCGCCAGCCTGTGACCTCCACCCTGTCCCCCATCCTGATTTCTGGGTCTGTCTTCCCTCTGCCTCCAGGCCACTGGGCTGTACTGAGAGAAGGCCTCACGAACCCTTGGATTCCAGATAACTGGTCCTGGGGCGGAGTGGCTTCTGAACACTGCCCCGTGCTCGGCGAGTTTTACACGGAGAAGGACTGGAACAGGAAGGAAGGCCCTCGGAATGGCAACGGGGTCACCCTGGAGCGAAGTGAAGCCAACATTAAGCACGAGCGATGATGACAGCAAATCAGTTTTCCACCCCCTGACCCCGGAGGCGACGAGTTTGCCCTTCCTGGTGAAGATGCAGATCCCGAACTGCCTGCCCTTTCGTCCTCGTTCTGACAGCGCCAGCGCCCGGGCCTTGACCCGCCTGCCTTCCTTGCAGATGCTTTTGGACTCTCATGGGGGAGGGAGCACGTCGGGCCCTCAAGGTGCTGGATGGTCAAATCAGAAGCCCATGGAGAACTGGAAAGCCTCTGACCTGCGGATGCTGCCAACCTCAGCCGCTGCCCTGGGCTGGCCACCCCGCTGCTTGGACCTCAGCTCGAAGGGAACAGCAGTGGAGGCTGCAGGCAGAGACGGAGACCTGCCCGGGCGACGCCGGGGGCTCCCGTTTCTGACCACCAGTCTGCGATGTGCTGGCTGCAAATTCCATGAAGCTTTTAAATTGAGCACTCTCCTCAAATGTTTTGAGTGATGATTTTTAGTTTTGTTTTGAAAAAATAAACAGAGATGAACCTGCCTGGCCTCAGCGAGAGCCTGGGGGTGGGTCCCCTGCTGTGTGTGTTTTGTGCCCACTTCTGACGCCTCTGGGGGGGCTGTGGCCTGCAGGGCCCTGAACATGGTGAACCCCGGGAGCTCCTTTTACATCCCCACCTTGAGATCATGCAGACGCACCCGTCACACCCTCATTGACCCCCCGAGACCTCTGTAAAATCTTTAGATCGTCTCCTCCCTCCCATCCCATGCTTCATCCTCTGAGCCCTTTGCCGGACCGTGTGTTACTTTGAAGGACCATTTGTGCCTCCAGACACCATGGGTTCCCTTGTGCTGGACAAGCGTTCCATCAGAACGATCTCCTTTCCTCCTTCCCCACCCACTCCAGTTCCCCAGCCTACTCATTCTCTACCCAGAGCCTCCCTCCGCCGATCCCGAGGAATAGCTGTTGATTCTGGATCCGCAGGAAGCTAAGCCCCGGAGTGTCGAGGGAAGGAGGGTCCTTCTTTGTGAGGGGTGTTGCGGGGGGGCGCTGGAAGCGTGGGTTAACTGCCACCAGGCACCCTTTTCCTTTCCCAGGTTGGGTTCTCGCTTAGGTCCCCGTGAGACCAGGATTGTAATGCCGATTTCACAGCCGAAGAAACTGAGGCTTAGAGAGCTTCACCTCCTGAAGGTCACACAAGCTGTAAGTAAATAGACGGGATTCACACTCAGTCCAAAGCCCACGCACACATGTCAACCCTGTGCTGCCGACACCGACGTGTGAGAGTGTTAACCCGGTGAACGTGTGGCCCACCGTCACCACCAGTGGGAACCCAGTGGCTTGTTGGGCCCGGGGCCGGATGGGCAGTCAAAGGGGCCTGTTGTCCATCAAAGGCCACCTTGGGGGCCACCTGGTTCCAAGGAGCATCACTGGTTGTGAGCACGGGAAGGAAGCCCCTTTCTGGGGGCTCTGCAGGTACCTGGGCATCAGCCACGCCCACTCCCAGGGGGTGTCTCTTCAGTGGGAGGGTGAGCAGCGCCCGAAGGCCCGGAACCTGTGCCGGCTGAGCCTTGGCCGAGAGCAGCCGAGTTAGAATGAAAAGTCGTGGCGGGTAGGAAAGGGTGCTCCCCAGCTGCGCTGACCTTTTATGGTGCTCATCTAAAGTTAAAAGCTCCACCTGCATTCACCAACCAGATGCCCCAAGTCCTTTTAGCCAGATTTTTGCAGCAAAACTGCGGTAAGCAAAGGGCTTCTTATGTAAGGAGAGAGGGAAAGAAATCCAGTTAAACAACCTTTGTGAAGGTCATTTGGTTTGAGCCAGAGGCTGGGGAGCTAAACTGCATCGGCCACACCTGCTATAATGGAGTTTGCACAGGACTTCTGCTTAGCCTTGACACAAACTCACACCACAGACACAGTGGGGGCACTTGTCACCTGAGGGCCCCAGGAGTTGGGTCATTGCTCGGTGGCCACAGGCCCGGGGTTTGGAACCAGCAGACCTGGCTGCTGAGACCCAGCTCTGCCAGGTCCAAGGTGCGGCCCCTGCAGGTTGTGCTTGTCTGGCTGAGTCCCAGGTTTCTAACCTATTAAACGAGGAAGAATCCCTCAGGGTTGCAGAGAATAAATAACATCTATAAAGTTCTTAGCATACTGTCTGACCACAGGGCACAACTCCAGGGGGAACCGTTCCCCAGGACACATGGTGAGAGCTCAATAAGCAGCAGCGTTTTTTTTTAAATTATTGGGGTTTTTTTTTTTTTGTTTTTCGTGGTACGCGGTCCTCTCACTGTTGTGGTCTCTCCCGTTGCGGAGCACAGGCTCCGGACGCGCAGGCTCAGCGGCCATGGCTTACGGGCCCAGCCGCTCTGCGGCATGTGGGATCTTCCCGGACCGGGGCACGAATCCGCGTCCCCTGCATCGGCAGGCGGACTCTCAACCACTGCACCACCAGGGAGGCCCTTTTTAATTATTTTAAATTATTTATTGTTTACATTTTATCCCCAGAGTTCCCCTCAACTGGAACATGAGCTTTGTGGTTTCCCAACAGTGTGTCATCCTGGACTGTCCACTGGTCCAGCTGAGCTCTCAAAAAGAAAGATCCCCAGCCAGTGGAGCCTGTCACGTGGACACTGGTCATCCGGCCTGCATTCCACTGAAAAAGACCCAAAGGCCCCATAAGGGTGCAAGACTGCACCTCACGGTTCCCCCTGGTGGAGAAACTTGGTAGGACACTCAGTAAGTCATCTCTCGGGGATGGAACCTGTGATTTGTTCTATTTGAGTTGACAGGAGACGGCAGACTGACTCTGTCCTCCAGAAGGAGTAAAAGCCGGGCTCAGACGTGGCATCTTAAGTGGCATCATCGCTGGGCACACTTAGCCTTTGAAAGTCTCGATGGCCAGCCAGGCTGCGGAATGATGGAGCCTTTCCCTAGTAGAGCATTAGGCTATGGAAGCAGCGGTCTGGTCCTCTGCTAGCACCTGGCCGCCTAGTCTCCTCCCTGCCTGGGCCTGTGAGCCTTTAGCCCAGAGGCAGGATTTTCATAAAACTTACAGAATTAAAAGCTCAAGTTTTCCAGAAGCGTTAAGATTAATTAATAATCAGATGGTCTATCTCTTCCCTCTTCCCCTGCACAGTAAATATGAGAGGATTGAGCAGAGCTTAAAATCCAAAGAATACTTAAATTGACAAATTGTGGTTAGTTGTTGAAGCTGGGTGATGAGAACATAGGAGTTCATGTCACTCTTCTTTCTACTTTTGTCTATGTTTGAAATATTCCATGATCACAATGAAATAAATGCATAAATAATAAAAGGCCCAAAATAAATAAATCAATAAAAGGCCCAAAAAAAATAAATAAAAGGCCCTCCCCCCCAAAAAAGACATTGTTCGAAGATTTACACTTTTTAACAGAATACATTTCCCTGTAGACCAGGTGTGCTGAAGTCCTCACAGCAGAAGTGGAAACACGTGAAGGAAATTAAGTCCTATAATGCTTTCTTTTTATGCCACTCCCTGAAGCAGCATTTTGCTAGGAAGGAGTCACTGAAGGTGATAGTGTTTCATTCTAGAATGGGGAAATTAAAATATATATATTTGGAGGGTAAATTAGAAGTACCAGAGAGAAGAAAGGGATATTTAAAAGCCCTGGGGACTTCCCTGGTGGCACAGTGGTTAAGAATCCGCCTGCCAATGCAAGGGACACAGGTTCGAGCCCTGGTCTGGAAAGATCCCACATGCCGTGGAGCAACTGAGCCCGTGCACCACAACTACTGAGCCTGCGCTCTAGAGCCCACGTGCCTAGAGCCTGTGCTCTGTAACAAGAGAAAAGCCACCACAATGAGAAGCCCGTGCACCACAACCAAGAGTAGCCCCCACTTGCTGCAACTAGAGAAAGCCCGTGTGCAGCAACGAAGACACAATGCAGCCAAAAATGGATAAAATATATATTAAAAAAAAGCCTTGGGCTGCTTTTAATTCATCACCCACCAGGCTGGGCCCTGGGGGTGGGTGGGGGAGGGGAAGGAAGACCTGTGCCTTCCAGGGTCACTCGGCCATGGTCCTGGGCTGTGTGTGTCTGCAGTGTGGCACCCCTGCAGCTGTAAGGACCTGGATGTGTGGGATCCCCAGTATTCTCCATTCTCCTCTTGGTGAGCCTGGAAGGAGGCAGCAGGGTCTCCCTTGAAGGTGTAGCCCGCAGGGATCTGAGTGCTAGGCCATTGGGAAGCTCACCTCTCTCTCTCCTGGCTCTGGGAAGCCTCTTGCAGAAGCCAGACAAAGCGATTCATTCCTGCATCTTCCGTCTTGTAAGAAAACCATGGGCCCCTTAATAAAACAGAACCCTGAGCCCCCAGGCTGGTGATGCCTGGAGACAGTGCTCCGTGGGAGAGGGCCAGTCCCTTCCAGCCAGGCTGTCTGCCCAGTCTCCTTGCTGCTGCCCCCTGGCCTCAAGGCACTCACCTGGGAGTGCTCTCACCCACCACACAGGTGAGCAGGTAAACAGCCCTTACCAAAGGCGTAAGGAGGCAAAGAAACAAGCCAGGGAATCATAACCGAGCTTCCTCCTCTTCAGCTTGTGGGGGTAGGTGGGAGTCTCCCTGCCTCACCCCACCTGGAGAGGCCAGCAGCCCCTGCCCTTTAGGAAGACCCGTGGGTCAGTCCGGACACCCTGCAGGAAGTCCAGAGTGAGGACAGAGTGGGCACCACGAGGGCTCCTGCCCGTCGAAGGCTATCGTCCGAGTTCCCTCTACGGGCCTGCACCTGGTCCCTTTCCCGGTTGATAGGCCCGGGGAAGAGCTCCGCCCCACGCACAGGGGTGCGTGCTTAGCCTAATTGCCGCTGAACGTGGGCAGGCGCAGAGGGGTGAAGGTGAGACGCGTTCCTGAGGGCAGGAAGGAAGGAAGCGCCCGGAGGGGAACGGGCACTGCCTGTTTCCTGGGTGTCACACGCCTGGCCAGGTGACCTCCACAGCTAACCTGAGGACATTCTTCAAGGATTCCAGGCCGATGCCATCGCCCCCATTTTACAGTAACCTACCTGGGCCTCACAGCTGGTAAGTGACAAAGTCGGGATTCCGACTCAGCTCTGTTTGACTCCAAAGGGCTTGTTCTTAAAGTTCTTTAAGGGAGAGGCTCATAATTAAGAATAAACACAGGAAAACTTGTACTGGAGAGATATAAAGTGCTGTGTGAATCAGAGGAGTAGAGTATGTTTTCACCTGGCGGCAAATCCGAGGAGTCTTCCTGGGGAAGGTATCTCTGAGCTGGGACTTGAATGGGCAGGACTGGAGATGTGGAGGGAGAGTGGGAGATGGCATTCTGGGCAGGGGACCGAGGACGAGGTGTGGAGGAGGGAAGGGTTCAGTATAAGTCACTTTGGCAAGAGTTTATGACGTGTGGTGGGGAGAAGACTAAATGGAACCCGAGGCCAGATCTTAAATGGCAGCTGGCTAAGGAGCTGGGAGGCTGTTCTGCAGACTTTGTGCAAAGCAGAGGAAGAGGCTGCAGCACTCGTGCACCGGGGAGCCTGGAAAGGAAAGTGCAGGTCATCACGCTGGTCCCTGGGGAAGGGATGAAGCCGGGAGTGGAACAGCGGTGGGCATGGAGGGGCGGGGACATTGGTCTTCCCCCGAGGAGCAGGCCCCTGGAACACTTCCAGGGTGAGCCGGAGGCCCAGCAAGTTTGCGGGAACTGGTGGGAGGAGAGGAAGGGAAGCTCTGGGAGGGATTGAGAGCTCAGCTGTAATGGGTGTTATAGGCCCAGACTCCTGTTTAAATCCATCTGAAACTTATTATTGGTGTGACTTTGGGCAAGTTACTTGACCTCCCCTGAGCCTCAGTTTCCATATCTGAAAAATGGGGATATTGCTACTTACCTCGTAATATTGTCATAAAGATGAAATGAAATATTGGATGAATGTGGCAAGCCTCCTCCCCATCACCGTCATCATCTGTGGTGGCCAAGCTTCTCTGGGAGATGGCAGCGTTCAGGGAGCTCCCAGCCCACTTCTCTGTGCCCAGATACAGTGGCAGGCGTCAGCCAAGCACGAGGAGGCCCCTTTGCGTGAACAACACCGTAAAGATGGATGTGAGTTCAGACGCCAGGGCCTGCCCAAGAGTGGGAGCGCGGGGAGACCCAGCCACCGCTGAGAAGCAGGCCACGGGCCTAAAAGCAGAGGTGGGAGGACCCTCTCTGGGGAGGAGTTTGCTGGGCGTAAAATAAGCCACCCGTGGGGATGGGGGGATGACCTTGACTTTCAGGGTCAAACCTCACGAGGCAGCTTTCACCTGACACTTTCGGTTCTGAGGCACTTAACGGTGCCGGCTTAGCAAGCTGAGCTCCCATCAGTAGTCAGTGGTGGAAGATGGGCTCGCCTACGTGCCCTGCTGCCTCTATGATGATGAATTATGTAATTAAACGATTCTTGTTGCTGGTGGGGAGCGTGAGGACTCAGGTTTTACTGTGATAAGGAGTGCAGTTGGCCTAGGACGCGTCAAGGCAGATAAGGAGGCCTGTGGAAAACAAGTGACCTTGACAAAGGCGGGGCGTGGGGGAGGGTTGGGGGGTGCGGGGGGCTAATGCCAAAGGGACAGGCCCGGGAGCACTTCCTGCAGCCTCCTGCTCTCTGGAAACTGCTTGGGAGGCTGAGTAGCCAACTGACCTGGCAGTTGCCCCAGCAGCACACAGACCAAGGAAAGCAGGTGGCAGAGGGCCGGAGTGGCCAGACCCCCAGTCACTGCAGGCCGGGGCCTGGGCGCAGTGCGACACAGCAAGGACGAGCTTCGAAGGCAGAGGTGAGGTGTGGTCTGGGGCACCCCGGGGGCTCCATTCCTCCCTTCACCCCAGGGTAGGGACTGGAGGGGACACACTGTCTTCTCAGATCTGGGTGCCCAGGGGGTCAGGTTGGGCTTGGGAGCGTGGGAAGTCTCTCGGTGAGAGCAGTGACATCCACGGGCTAAACAACAGCAGGAAAAGGGCCCTGCCTCGTCCCCAGAGAGCTCGGTCCTGGTGCACAGGTGGTCCCAGGTAGCCTGGGCAGGACGGAGACAGGGGAGAGAGAGAAAAGGCCCCAGAAGAGATTCCCCACCTGCTGGCATTCCCTTGCCTTGGGCACACAGGGCAGGCTGCAGTGGGTGCCTAATAGTGTCTGCTTAGCAAGCCGAGCTCCCATCAATAGTCAGTGATGGAAGAGGGGCTCTCCGAAGCACCCTGCTGCCTCCATTGTGATGAATTATGTAATGAAATGATTTTTGTTGCTGGTGGGGAGCGTTAAGGACTCAGGTTTTACTGTGATGATGAATGAAGGCAATTGGCCGGCGTTGTGTGATTGCATCAGAACCGGCTGCTTTGGACTGAGCCCAAGTCTGCAGCTGGAGGAGGGTGTCAGGCCAGTGGGCCCAGGCCCACTGTGTATCCTGTGCTAATTTCTTCGCTCTGAGTTCAGAGATGTCTGAAGTGGCATTTTTATTTATTTACTTACTTATTTGGTTTTTTAATTTTAAATGTTTATTTTATATTGGAGTATAGTTGATTTACAATGTTGTGTTAGTTTCAGGTGTATAGCAAAGTGATTCAGTTATACATATACATGTATCTATTCTTTTTCAAATTCTTTTCCCATTTAGGTTATAAAATATTGAGTAGAGTTCCCTGTGCTATACAGTAGGTCCTTGTTGATTTGTCTATTTTATATATAGTCGTGTGAATGTCAATCCCAAACTCCTAACTTATCCCTCCCCACCTCCACCTTTCCCCTTTGGTAGCCATAAGTTTGTTTTTAAAGAGTCTGTTTCTGTTTTGTAAATAAGGTCATTTGTATTATCTTTTAAGATTCCACATATAAGTGATATCATATGATATTTGTCTTTGACACTTAGTATGATAATCTCTAGGTTCATCCATGTTGCTGCAAATGGCATTATTTCATTCTTCTTAATGGCTGAGTAATATTCCATTGTATATATGTACCAGATCTTTATCCATTCCTCTGTCAATGGACATTTAAGTTGCTTCCATGTTTTGGCTATTGTAAACAGTGCTGCAATGAACATTGGGGTGCATGTATCCTTTCGGACCATGTTTCTCTCTGGATATATGCCCAGGAGTGGGATTGCACGATCATACGGTAGCTCTATTTTCAGTTTTTTAAGGAACCTCTGTACTGTTCTCCATAGTGGCTGCACCAATTTACATTCCCACCAACAGTGTAGGAGGGTTCCCTTTTCTCCACACTCTCTCCAGCATTTATTGTTTGTAGACTTTTTGATGATGGCCATTCTGACTGGTATGAGGTGATATCTCATTGTAGTTTTGATTTGCATTTCTCTAATAATTAGGGATGTTGAACATCTTTTCATGTGCCTCTTGGCCACTTGTATGTCTTCTTAGGAGAAATGTCTATTTAGGTCTTCTGCCCATTTTTTGATTGGGTTGTTTGTTTTGATATTGAGCTATTTGTAAATTTGGAGATTAATCCTTTGTCAGTCGCATCGTTTGCAAATATTTTCTCCCATTCTGTGGGTTGTCTTTTCATCTTGTTTATGGTTTCCTTTGCTGTGCAAAAATTTTTGAGTTTAATTAGGTCCCATTTGTTTATTTTTGTTATTTCCATTACTCTAGGAGACGGATCAGAAAACGATGTGGCTGCGATTTATGTCAGAGTGTTCTGCCTGTGTTTTCCTCTAAGAATTTTATATTGATAGTATCCAGTCTTACATTTAGATCTTTAATCACATTGGAACTGTGAAGTGGCATTTTTAAACAGATTCCTGGGATGGCTTCACCTCTTAGCCAACAGGGCACCATCCCTGTTCTGTGCTTCAAGGAATCCTATGAATTTTCTACACTATAAAATTCCCCCCATTCACTGACTCTAAAAGCCCAGGCACAGGGAGTCAAGAAAGGCCAAGACGAGGCCCAGCTCCAACCACAGACTTGCTGGGTCCTGGGGGGCCACTTGTGAACTGCATTTCCCAGGCCCTCAGTTTCTATCCTGCTCTAAAGTGTTACATCTTACTGAGCTATCACACAAGGAGCATTTCTCTCCTAGGCAGTGGGGCTCCCACTTCAGTGCATGGAAGTATCTCCCTAGGAGCTCGCTGGCCTGCAGGTTCCTCAGCCCTGACTGTGAGAGTCTGATGCTGGAACGCTGATTAGGTCTGCCTGTGGTGCAGCTGGGTTGATGAAGGTGCCCCGAGACACACACTTTGAGAAATACCGACGTGGAGGGGACTTCGTTTAAACAGAGTGCCGAGAAATGTGGCTGAACCCACTATAAATAATACCCCAAGACAGAGGTGGGGTGACTGAAGCGTCAAGAAATGCACTAGTTTATAAGAATTTTAGTGTGGCTTTCACTGACTAGGTAAGGGATTCCTTCAGCAGGGGTAATAACTACCTGGATCTATGAAGGAGATCAACAGGGTGCTCAACACATGAAGGGTCAAAGGTGACAAACGGCAGGAGAGCCACTGTGACGGTGACTGTTGTATCAGGAGTCTGAGTCCTTGGCTTGCTGTCCCAATGGAGCTGGCAGTGAGGATCTTTCATTACTTTAATTACCAAACAAGACCAGCTTTCAAAGACTGATGCTGGGTAAATCCTTATTATTTATAGAAGGGGTAAGCAACTGGAGCTCTAGGAATTTTTCTGAACTTTTCTTCCGAATTTTTCTGAACGTATCATTCTTCATTTGCTTATCCAAGTCCACATTACCAGAGGTTGTTTTAGAAGTCCAGTCTTTCCATATGTATCTCACAGAGGGGTCTTACGCACCTGCTGGCAAGCAGCCGTCACACTGAGTGGTTTTGGTGCTGAGGCCGGCTGGTGCAGTGAATGCCTGGGAGGACCAGCCCCCCAGCCTTCACAGGCAGCTTCCAGCTGGACTCTGAAGCCAAGGGCCCCGCTTCTCATCGGAAGCATACGGATGTTCACGTTCTCAAAGCATAGAATTGTCCCTGACAAAGCTAGTCACACATCTAACCCCGAAACACCTCAGATGTTTCCCAAAGGCTCTCAGGAATCCCAGTTTATGGCAGATCTGTTTACCTGGCGAATGGGGTGAGAGGGGGCTAGAGCTCTGTGTGATTTCCAGTATTTTATTTGAAGATAACCCACAAGTTTAAAGGGTCTGAAGGCTGCATTGTCAGTGGGTGTCTTGGGTCTGGGACAAAACCTGAAGACCCACAGAGCTGTTGTGTATCAAAGCAAGATGGTGTTAAGATGAGAAGTCATCAGTTCCCTAGACTCACCTGTGTGTGATCCAGAAACAATGGGGACCCCAGGTGGTAGGCCATTGTTAGCTGCTGAGCTGAGAAATCTCTTTGGCCAGAGGATCTGCTGTCTTTTCTCTCTCATTTCTCTAAAAGGAAAACACTGGTTTTCCTGAGAAGTATCTTAGGTAATTATGTTAGGAAGCTGTGGTAAGATAAAATAGCATCTGAATATCAAATTGCTCTCATTTCACATAGATATTGCTTATTTGAAATAGACACGTTAAAATGTTATTGAAGATCTCTCTCAAGACTGTAAATAGTATATACTTTAGCATAGAATAGACTCTGTATATTTATATACAGAGTATGTATTTTGCTTTTCAGCCCAACTCATCTCAAGGAATTTTATGACAAACTTGTCAGTGAGTGATTTAAATTGGACAAAGAGGAAACAGATTTTGGAACAGGCCTGCAGGACACTTCAGAAGGCTCAAGCCTTCTCTTGAGCTCTTTAAAGTGACATGCAAATTTCTCCTAGAAAAGTTATGTTTGCTTAAAATCAGAGTGTATAGGGTGTAGCTCCAAGGGTCAATCACCAAGATTAATCATCTTGAGGGCCTCCAGCCTGAGAAAAGGAAAAGTTGCAAGAGAAGGGGAAAAGAAGAGCTTGTGGTCCCTCTGCTGGACAGTTGTGGAGTGGCACCCAGAAATTCATGCCAGAACTCTTTCTGGTGCTCAAATAGCTCACCATCAAGAGAACTAGATCTTCCAACACAAAAAAGAGCTACTGTTCTACTAAATCCAAGGTCAGTTTACATGTAAAATCCAAGCTACATAATTAACTAGGAAAATACTGTAAATATTGATAGAGGTTATTTTTAAAAGGCAAGAAAACCAAATATCTGATTTATCTAAATTTTAGAGTTTACTCCTTAGGTCATCACATATTTGCTGCTCTTAAGAACTTTGATATATATGGTGTTGGGACTTCTTCACATTTAGCTCATCCCCGTGTCAGAAAAAAATCTCCAGAGCTTTACAATCTCTTGAAATTGTCACCCACTGAAATTCTACTTTAAAAAAAATTGAAATATAGTTGACATACAATAAATATTATGTTCATTTCAGGTATGCTACATAGCAATTTGATATTTGCATACATTATGAAATGATCACCTCGGTAAGTCTAGTCCCCATACAAAGTTATTACAATATTACTGACCATATTCTTTATGCTGTATATTACATCCCTATGGCTTATTTATTTTACAACTGGAGGTTTGTATCAATACCTCTTAATCCCCTTAACCTATTTCACCCACTCCCCCAACCCCATGCTCTCTGACACCACCCATTTGTTCTCTATATGAGTCTTTTCATTTTTTTTTATTTGCTTTGTTTTTTAGATTCTGCATATTGGTGAGATCATACAGTATATGTGTCTTTGTCTGTCTGACTTATTTCACTTAGCATAATACCCTCTAGTTCCATCCATGTTGTTGTAAATGGCCAGATTTCCGTTTTTCCAAGGCTGGATAACATTCCATTGCATATATATACCACATCTTTTTTATCCATTCATTTATTGATGGACACTTACA
The DNA here is from genome assembly GCF_937001465.1 of Orcinus orca. Taxonomy (NCBI): domain Eukaryota; kingdom Metazoa; phylum Chordata; class Mammalia; order Artiodactyla; family Delphinidae; genus Orcinus; species Orcinus orca. Next base: position 41,147,528 of record NC_064567.1, on the reverse strand, counting down.
TTGCGTCCATATCTTGGCTATTGTAAATAATGCTGCAATGAACATTGGGTGCATATATCTTTCCAAATTAATGATTTTGTTTTCTTTGGGTAAATACCCAGAAGTGATATTCCTGGATCATATGGCAGTTCTATTTTTAATTTTTTTTAGAAAACTCCATATTGTTTTCCATACTGGCTGCATCAATTTACAATCCCACCAACAGTGCAGGAGGGTTCCCTTTTCTGTACATCCTTGACACTGCTTGTTATTTTTGTCTTTTTCATAATAGCCATTCTGACAGGTGTGAGGCATAACTCACTGTGGTTTTGATTTGCATTTCCCTGATGATTAGTGATGTTGAACATCTTTTTATGTGTCTGTTGGCCATTTGTATGTCGTCTTTGGAAAAAATGTTCAGTTCCTCTGACCATTTTTTTAATTGGGTTTTTTTTTTTAATGTTGAGTTGTATGATTTCTTTGTATATTTTGGATATTAACTTTTTATCAGATACATTGTCTGCAAATAGCTTCTCCCATTTGGTAGACTGCCTTTTTAAAAATTTATTTAAAAATTTATTTAAAAATTTATTTATTTATTTATGGCTGTGTTGGGTCTCATTGCTGCACGCAGGCTTTCTCTAGTTGCGGTGAGCGGGGGCTACTCTTCATTGCAGTGCGTGGGCTTCTCATTGCAGTGGCTTCTCTTGTTGTGGAGCACAGGCTGTAGGTGTGCGGGCTTCAGTAGTTGTGGTTCGCAGGCTCTAGAGAGCAGCCTCAGTAGTTGTGGCGCATGAGCTTAGTTACTCTGCAGCATGTGGGATCTTCCTGGACCAGGGCTCGAACCCATGTCCCCTGCATTGGCAGGTGGATTCTTAACAACTGAGCCACCAGGGAAGTCCCTGCCTTTTTGTTTTGTTGATAGTTTCCTTTGCTGTGCAAAAGCTTTTTACTTTGATGTAGTCCCATTTAGTTATTTTTGCTTTTGTTTCTCTTGATGGAGACAGATCCAAAAAAAATATTGCTAAGACCAACGTCAAAGAGCGTACTGCCTATGTTTTCTTCTAGTGGTTTTATGGTTTCAGGTCTTACATATAATTCTTTAATCTATTTTGAGTTTATTTTTGTATATGGTGTGAGTAGTCCAGTTTCATTCTTTTGCATGTAGCTGTGCAGGTTTTCCAACACCATTTATTCAAGAGGCTGTCTTTACCCCATTGTATATTCTTGCCTCCTTTGTCATAGATTAATTGGCCATGTAAGCCTGGGTTTGTTTCTGGGCTCTCTATTCCATTGATATCTATGTTGTTTTTTCTGCCACTACCATGCTATTTTGATCACTATAGATTTGTAGTATAATTGGAAATTAGGGAGTCTTATGCCTCTAGTTTTGGTCTTCTTTAAGATTGTTTTAGCTATTTGGGGTCTTTGTGTTTCCATACAAATTTTAGAATTATTCTAGTTCTGTGAAAAATGCCATTGGTATTCTGATAAGGATTACATTGAATCTGTAGATTGCCTTGGGTAGTATAATCATTTTAACAATATTAATTCTTCCAATCCATTTATGTCATCTTCAGTTTCTTTCATCAATGTTTTATAGTTTTCCAAGTCTTTTACCTTCTTGGTTAGATTTATTCCTAGATGTTGTTTTCTTTTTGATGCAATTATAAACGGGATTGTTTTCTTAATTTCTTTTCTCTATTGTTTACTAGTGTATAGAAATGCAACAGATTTCTGTGTATTAATTTTATATTCTAAAACTTTACTGTAAATATTAGTTTTAACAGTTTTCTGATGGCTTTAGGATTTTCTGTATATAGTATCATGTCATGTGCAATCTACAAACAGTGACAGTTTTACTTCTTTTCAATTTGGATTCCTTCTGATTATTTTTCTTGCTGATTACTATGGCTAGGACTTCCAATACTACGTTGAGCAAAAGTGGTGAGAGTGACCATCTTTGTCTTGCTCCTGATCTTAGAGGAAATGCTTTCAGCTTTTCATATTGAATATGATGTTGGCTGTGGATTTGTCATATATGGCCTTAATATGTTGAGGTATGTTCCTTCTATACTCTGTAGTTGAGATTTTATCATGAAGGGATATTGAAATTTGTCAAAAGCTTTCTCTGTATCTATTGAGATAATGCTATGATTTTCATTCTTCACTTTGTTAATATGGTATATCACATTGATCGGTTCATGGATGTTGAACCATCCTTGCATCCCTGGGATAAATCCCACTTGATCATGGTATGTGCTATTAAATTTGGTTTGCTAATAATTTTTTGAGAATTTTTGCATTTATATTCATCACAATAGTGGCCTGTAGTTTTCTCTGTAATGCTGGCCTCGTAGAATGAGTTTGGAAATGTTCCCTCTTCTTCAATTCTATGGAAGAGTGTGAGGAGGAGTGGCATTATTTTTTCTTTAAATGCTTGGTAGATTTCATCAGGGAAACCATCTGGTCCTAGGCTTTTCTTTGTTAGAGTTTTGATTACTAATTCAATCTCCTTACTCAGTATTGGTCTGTTTAGATTCTCCATTTCTTTCTTATTCAGTCTTGGTAGCTTGTGTGTTTCTAGGAATTTATCCATTTCTTATAGGTTACCCAATTTGTTGGTGTATTATTGTTCATGGTAGTCTAAAATTATCCTTTGTATTTCTGTGGTATCAGTTGTAATATCGTTTTCATGTCTGAGTTTGATTTTTTTTCTTAGTCTAGCTAAAGGTTTGATTTCTTCTTTAACCCACTGGTTGTTCAGAAGCATGTTGTTTAATTTCCACATATTTGTGAATTTTCCAGTTTTTCCCTCGTTATTGATTTCTAGTTCATACCATTTTGGTCAGAAAAGCTATTTGGTATTATCTCAATCTTCTTAAAGTTTCTAAGACTTTGTGATATGAACTCTATCTTGGAGAATGTTCTGTATGCACTTGAGAAGAATGTGTATTCTGCTGCTTTTGGATAGAATGTTCTGTATTTGTGTTACGTAAATTTTGTCCAAAGTATAGTTCAAGTACATTTCCTTATTGATTTTCTGTCTGGATGACCTACCCATTGTTGAAAGTGGGATACTGGAAGTCCCCAACTATTATTGTATTGTTGTCTATTTCTCTCGTCAAATCTATTAGTATTTAATGTATTTGGGTGTTCCAATGTTGGATACACATATGATTGTTATATTCTCTTGAATTGACCTCTTTATCATTATATAGTGACCTTGTCTCCTGCTACAATTTTGGCTTAAAGTCTATTTTGTCTAATATAAGCATAGTTACCCCTGCTCCTTTTGGTTTCCACTTACATGAAATATCTTTTTCCATCTCTTCACTTTGAGCCTATGTGTGACCTTAAAGCTGGAGTGAGTCTCTTGTAGGCAACATATGGTTGGGTCTTGTTTTTTACCCATCCAGCCACTCTGTGCCTTTTGTTTGAAGAATTTAATCTGTTTACATTCTGAGTCATTATTGGTATGAAAGAATTTATTAATGCCATCTTACTGTTTTCTAGAAGCTTTGTAGTTCCCTTGTTCCTTTCTCCCTCTCTTGGTGCCTTCCTTTGTGAATTGATGATTTTCCATAGTGATCTGCTTTGATTCCCTTCTCCTTATCTTTTGTGAATCTACTGTAGGTTTTTGCTTTGTGGTTATCATGTTTACATAAAACATCTTATAGATATAAAAGTCTATTTATGCTGATAACTTCAACTGCATACAAAACCTCTATCCTTTAACTTCTTCCACTTTTACATTTTTGATGTCACAATTTACCTCTTTTTATGTTGTGTATTTATTAACAAATTATTGTAGTTAGTTATTTTAATACTCTTGTCCTTTAACCTTTGTACTAGGGTTATGTGATTAACACACCACCATATTACAATATTAGAATATTCTAAATTTGGCTATATGTTTACTTTTACTAGTATGTTACTAATTAGTGTCCTTTCATTTCAGCTTGAAGAACTCCTTTCAGCATTTATATTATTGAATTTTGAGTTCTTTATATATTCTAGATACAAGTCCCTTATCAGATACATGACTTAAAAACTTTTCTTCTATTCTGTGGGTCATATGTTCATTTTTTTGATGGTATTCTTTTATGAACAGGAGTACTTATTTTTTCTAATCATCCTTTCATATTAATTATAGATGTTTCCTTATTTTAGGGTTTTTTTAAATTTAACTTTTATTTTATATTGGGGTATAGTTGATTGACAATGTTGTTTTAGTTTCAGGTGTACAGCAAAGTGATTCAGTTATACATATGCATATATCCATTCTTTTTCCATATAGGTTATTACAGAATATTGAGTAGAGTTCCCTGTGCTATACAGTAGATCCTTGTTGATTATTTTATGTTTAGTAGTATGTATATGTTAATCCCCCAAATTCCTAATTTATCCCTCCCCTCCACCTTTCCCCTTTGATAACCAGAAATTTGTTTTCTAAGTGTGTGAGTCTGTTTCTGTTTTGTAAATAAGGTTATTTGTATCATCTTTTTAGATTCCACATATAAGGAATATCATATATTTGTCTTTCTTTGACTTACTTCATTTATTATGATAACCTCGAGGTCCATCCATGTTGTTGCAAATGGCATTATTTCATTCTTTTTTAGGGCTGAATAATATTTCATTGTATATACGTATCACATCGTCTTTACCCATTCCTCTGTCAATGGATATTTAGGTTGCTCCCATGTCTTGGCTATTGTAAATACTGCTGCAATGAACATTGGGGTGCATGTATATTTTTGAATTATGGTTTTCTTTGGATATATGCCCAGGAGTGGGATTGCACGATCATATGGCAACTCAATTTTTAGTTTTTTAAGGAACCTCCATATTGTTCTCCATAGTGGTTCTACCAATTTACATTGCCACCAACAGTGTAGATTTTCTCCACACTCTCTCCAGCATTTATTGTTTGTAGACTTTTTGATGATGGCCATTCTGACTGGTGTGAGGTGATATCTCATTTTAGTTTTGATTTGCATTTCTCTAATAATTAGCGATCTTGAGCATCTCTTCATGTGCCTCTTGGCCATATGTATGTCTTCTTTGGAGAAATGTCTATTTAGGTCTTCTGCCCATTTTTTGATTGGGTTGTTTGTTTTGATATTGAGCTGTTTGTAAATTTGGAGATTAATCCTTTGTCAGTCGCATCGTTTGCAAATATTTTCTCCCATTCTGTGGGTTGTCTTTTTGTTTATGGTTTCCTTTGATGTGCAAAAGCCTTTAAGTTTAATTAGATCCCATTCGTTTATTTTTGTGTTTATTTCCATTACTATAGGAGATAGATCAAAAAAGATATTGCTGTGATTTATGTCAAAGAGTGTCCTGCCTATGTTTTCCTCTAAGAGTTTTTATAGTGTCAGGTCTTTAATCCATTTTGAGTTTATTTTTGTGTATGGTGTTAGAAAATGTTCTAATTTCATTCTTTTACATGTGACTGTCCAGCTTTCCCAGCACCAATTATTGAAGATTGTATTTTCTCCATTGTATAGTCTTGCCTCCTTTGTCATAGATTAATTGACCGTGTGTGGGTTTATTTCTGGGGTTTCTATGCTGTTCCATTGATCTATATTTCTATTTTTGTGTCGTACCATACTATTTTGATTAATGTAGCTTTGCAGTATAGTCTGAGATCAGGGAGCCTAATTCCTCCGGCTCCATTTTTCTTTCTTGGGATTGCTTTAGCTCTTTGGGGTCTTCTGTGTTGCCATACAAGTTAAAAAATTTTTTTGTTCTAGTTCTGATAAAAATGTTATTGGTAATTTGATAGAGATCATGTTGAATCTGTAGATTAGCTAGTGTAGTATAGTCATTTTGACAATATTGATTCTTCCAATCCAAGAACATGATATATCCTTCCATCTGTTTGTGCCATCTTCGATTTCTTTCATCAACATCTTATAGTTTTCAGAGTACAGGCCTTTTGCCTCTTTAGGTAGGTTTATTCCTAGGTATTTTATTCTTTTTGACGCGATGGTAAATGGGATTGTTTCCTTAATTTCTCTTTCTGATCTTTTCATTGTTAGTGTATAGAAATTCAGGAGATTTCTTTGTATTAATTTTTTTATCCTGCAACCTTAACAAATTCATTGATGAGCTCTAGTAGTTTTCTGGTAGCATCTTTAGGATTTTCTATGCATAGTATCATGTCATCTGCAAATGGTGACAGTTTTTCTTCTTTTCCAATTTGGTTTCCTTTTATTTGTTTTTCTTCTCTGATTGCCATGGCTAGGACTTCCAAAACTATGTTGTATAAAAGTGGTGAGAGTGGGCATCCTTGTCTTTTTCCTGATCTTAGAGGAAATGCTTTCAGCTCATTAAGTATGATGTTAGCTGTGGGTTTGTCATATATGGTCTTTATTACGTTGAGGTAGGTTCCCTCTATGCCCACTCTCTGGAGGGTTTTTATAAATCGGTGCTGAATTTTGTCAAAATCTTTTGCTGCTTTTGAGATGATCACATGGTTCTTATTTTTCAACTTGATGTGGTGTAATACACTGATTTTTGGATATTGAAAAATCCTTGCATCCCTGAGATAAATCCCAGTTGATCATGTTGTATGATCCTTTTAATGTATTGTTGGATTTGGTTTCCTAGTATTTTGTTGAGGATTTTCGCGTCTAAGTTCATCAGTGATATTGGCCTGTAATTTTCTTTTTTTTGTGGTTTATCTTTGTCTGGTTTTGGTATTAGGGTGATGGTGGCCTCATAGAATGAGTTTGGGAGTGTTCTTTCCTCTGCAATTTTTTGGAATAGTTTGAGAAGGACAGGTGTTGACTGTTCTCTAAATGTCTGATCAAATTCACCTGTGAAGCCATCTGGTCCTGTACTTGTGTTTGTTGGGATCTTTTAAATCACAGTTTCAATTTCAGTACTTGTGATTTGTCTGTTCATATTTTCTATTCCTTCCTGGTGCAATCTTGGAAAGTTGTACCCTTCTAAGAATTTGTCCATTTCTTCTATATTGGTATATAGTTGCTTGTAGTAGTCTTTTATGATCCTTTGTATTTCTGTGGTGTCCACTGTAACATGTTTTTCATTTCTAATTTTATTGATTTGACCCTTCTCTTTTTTTCTTGAGTCTGGCTAAAGGTTTCTCAATTTTATTTATCTTTTCAAAGAACCAGCTCTTAGTTTCATTGATCTTTTCTATTGTTTTCTTCATCTCTATTTCATTTATTTCTGCTCTGATGTTTATGATTTCTTTCCTTCTACTAACTTTGGGTTTTGTTTGTTCTTCTTTCTTTAGTTGCTTTAGGTGTAAGTTTCAGTTGTTTGAGATTCTTCTTGTTTCCTGAGGTAAAATTGTATTGCTATAAACTTCCTCTTATAACTGCTTTTGCTGCATCTGATAGGTTTTGGATCATCGTGCTTTCATTTTCATTTGTCTCTAGGTATTTTTTGGTTTTGTCTTTGTCTTCAGCGACCCATTGGTTGTTTAGTAGCATATTGTTTAGCCTCCACGTGTTTGTGACTTTTACATTTTTCTTCTCGTGCAGTTGATTTCTAATCTCATAGTATTGTGGTCAGAAAAGATGCTTGATACGATTTTAATTTTCTAAAAGTTACCAAGGCTTGCTTTCTGGCCCCCAGCACGTGACCTATCCTGGAGAATGTTCTGTGTGCTCTTGAGAAGAACGTGTATTCTGCTGCTTTCGGATGAAATGTTCTATAAATATCAGTTACATTCATCTGGTCTAATGTGTCATTTAAGGCCTTTTTTTCCTTTTGGATTTTCTGTCTGGGTGATCTGTCCATTGATGTAAGTGGGATGCTGAAGTCCCCCACTATTATTCTCTTACTGTGAATTTTTTCCTTTAATGTCTGTTAACATTTGCCTTATGTATTGAGTTGCTCCTGTGTTGCCTGCATATATATTTACAATTGTTATATCTTCTTCTTGGATTGGTCCCTTGATCGTTATGTAGTGTCCTTCTTTGTCTCTTGTAACAGTCTTTATTTTAAAGTCTATTTTGTCTGATATGAGTATTGCCACTCCAGCTTTCTTTTGATTTCCATTTACATGGAATACTTTTTTCCATCCCCTCACTTTCATCTGTATGTGTCTCTAGATCTGAAGTGGGTGTATCCATTCAGCCACTCTGTCTTTTGGTTGGAGCATTTAATCTATTTACATTTGAGGTAATTTATCAATATGTATGTTTTTACTGCAATTTTGTTAATTGTCTTGGGTTTGTTTTTGTAGGTCTTTTTTCTTCCCTTCCTCTTTCATTCTCTTGTGATTTGATGACTATCTTCAGTGTTGTGTTTGGATAGCTTTTTCTTTTTTGTGTGTGTATCTACTGTTGGTTTCTGGTTTGTGGTTACCATGAGATGTAGCAGCCTATATATAAAGAAGATTGTTTTAAGTTGCTGGCCTTTTAATTTCAAATGCATTTCCAATATCCCGCATTTTTATTCTCCCCTACCCACGATTGCTGGTTTTGATATATTTGTGTGTGGACAAATATGTATGCTTACTTTTACTGGTGAGCTTTACCATTCATAATGTTGTTTCTAGTTGTGGCCTTTTCTTTTTATATTTTGCTTCATTGGGTCTTTGTTGCTGCATATGGGCTTTCTCTAGTTGTGGCGAGCAGGGGCTACTCTTCATTGCGGTGCACAGGCTGTAGGCACGTAGTCTTCAGTAGTTGTGGCACACGGGCTTAGTTGGTCCACAGCATGTGCGATCTTCCTGGACCAGGCATCGAGGTAGTGTCCCCTGCATTGGCAGGAGGATTCTTAACCACTGCACCATCAGGGAAGTCCGCTGTGGCCTGTTCTTTTCTGCCTAGAGAAGTTCCTTTAGCATTTGTTGTAAGGCTGGTTTGGTGGTGCTGAATTCTCTCAGCTTTTGCTTGTCTGTAAAGCTTTTGATTTCTCTGTCAAATATGAACTAGAGCCTTGCTGGATATTCTTGGTTGTAGGTTTTCCCCTTCATCACTTTAAATATATCATGCCACTCCAATCTGGCCTGCAGTTTCTGCTGAAAAATCAGCTGATAACCTTATGGGGACTCCCTGGTATGCTTTTATTGCTGTTCCCTTGTTGCTTTTAATATTTTCTCTTTGCCATTAATTTTTGTCATTTTGATTAATGTGTGTCTTGGCATGTTCCACCTTGGGTTTATCCTGTAAGGGACTCTGCACTTCCTGGACTTGTTTCCTTTCCCATGTTAGGGAAGTTTTTAAGTTACTATCTCTTCAAATATTTTCTCAGGCCCTTTCTCTCTCTCTTCTCTTTCTGGGACCCCTATAATGTGAATGTTGGTGTGTTTAATGTTGTCTCAGTGGTCTCTTAGACTGTCCTTTCTTTTCATTCTTTATTCTGTTCCACAGCAGTGATTTCCACCAATCTGTCTTCCAGTTCACTTATTCTTCTGCCTCATTTATTTTGCTATTAATTCCTTCTAGTGTATTTTTCATTTCAGTTATTGTATTGTTCACCTGTTTGTTCTTTAAATCTTCTCTTTGTTAAACATTTCTTGTATCTTCTCAGTCTGTGCTTCCACTCTTTCTCTAAGATCTTGGATCAACTTTACTATCATTACTCTGAATTCTTATTCAGGCAGATTGCCTATCTCCACTTCACCTAGTTGTTTCTGGGGTTTTACATTGTTCCTTCATCTGGACCATATTTCTTTGTCATCTCATTTTGTTGAACTTTGTTTGTGGTCTCCATCTCAGGCTACAGGTTTGTAGTTCCTCTTGCTTCTGCTGCCTGTCCCCTCGTGGGTGAGGTTGTTCTGGGGGTTTGTGCAGGCTTCCTGGTGGGAGGGACTGGTGGGTGGAGCTGGGTCTTGTACCTCTGGTGGGCAGGGCCACTTCAAGGAGGTGTGTTTAGAGGCAGCTGTGGACTCATGACTTTAGACAGGCTGCCTGCTATAGGTGGGGCTGTGTTCCCACTCTGTTGGTTGTTTGACCTGAGGTGGCCCAGCACTGAAGCCTACAGGCTGTTGGGTAGGGCCAGGTCTCACTGCCAAAATGGCAACCTCTGGGAGAGCTCACACTGATGAATACTCCCTGGGGCCTCCACCACCAGTGTCTTTACCCCCACAGTGAGCCGCAGCTGACTCCTGCCTCCCCAGGAGACTCTCTAAGACCTGCAGGTGGGTCTGGCCCAGGCTCCTATGGAGTCACTACTTTGCGGTGGTTCCCAGTGCTCATGATACCTTGTGTGTGTGTGCTCCCCAAGAGTGCAGTCTCTGTTTCCCTCAGTCCTGTGGAGCTCCTGCACTCAAGCCCCGCTGGCCTTCAAAGCCAAATGCTCTGTGAGCTCCTCCTCCTGATGCCAGACCCCAGGCTGGGGCTCAGAACTCTCAGTCCTGTGGGAGAGCCCCTGTGATATAATTATTTTCCTGTGTGTGTCGCCTACCTGGCAGGTATGGGATTTGGTATCACAAAAGTGCCCCTCCTACCATCTCATTGTGGTTTTGTCTTTGGACATAGAGTACCTTTTTTGGTAGGTTCCAGTTTTTTCGTCTATGGTTGTTCATCAGTTAGTTGTGATTTTGGTGTTTTTGTGATAGGAGGTGAGTTCAAGTCCTTCTACTCTGCCATCTTGTCTCCTCCTTCAAGAGTATTTAATTTAAAAAATGTCCAGTTTTTTTCCTTGGCTTGTGATTTTGGTTCTAAGGTATGTAACTAACTGGAAATAGCAGTGCATGCAGAATCATTTATACAGTAGTAATCTATTGTTGTAAAAAATGATGAAGGATGAGGAGGAGATATATATACATATATTTGTGTTTGCCTGTGTATGCACAAACTGATAAGTTTTATAAGAAACTGAAAATAGTAGTTATCTCTGGTGGGAGAGAACAGGGATGGGAGCCACAGGTGGGAAGGAGAATTTGTATCATTTTATTGCATTTATTAATATGAAATTTAAAAAATTTCAAAATGCAGTGATTAAATCTAGAATTCTGCTAACACACTGAATAAAACAATAAACATGAACTCAAAAATGCAAGAAAGATTTAAAGACCATATGTGCATATAGTAAAGTCAAATAAAAATAGTATGGAGTAAAAGTGAGTTTCCTTCTTACTCCTGGCTCCTAGTCCTTCAATGTCACCACTCTTACCTGTATCTCATGTAGCCTACCAGAGATGTTCTGTGACTATACAAGTGTACATGTACATACACATACCGTTCCCCCACCCTTTTAAAAAATCAAATAGAAACTGACTTCAAACACCATTCTGAAACATGCTTTTTACTTAACAATAGATTTTGGAGATTGCTCTACAATGATGTAGAATCTAAATCAATATGTACAGGCCTACTCTATTTTTAAATAGGCTATATAGTTTTAACATATAAATATGTCATCTAACTAGTTCCTTGCTAATGAATTTTAAGCTTGCTTCCACTCTATTTTTACCACAATGTTGCAGTGCAAAGATACATCTTTGCACAGATATATGTGTACATATATTTTTGCATATGTGTGCAACATATATATGATGAATAAGTGTGTGATAGTGTGTGTGTGTACTTATTGTGGAATTGTTGGGTTAAGGATATATATGCTTTTAACATTTTCATGTATTTTCTAATAGAGCTCTAAAATCAACTTATCAAAAACATCCTTTTGAGATTGTGCTTGGAAGCACCTCTTGGAAGGCAGATCTAGTGGTAATGAACTCTCTCAGCTTTAGTCTGTGTGGGCAAGTCTTTATCTCTCCTTCATTTCTGATGGAAAACTTTGCCAGAGTATTCTTGGTTGGCAGTTTTCTCTCAGCACTTTGAATATATCACCCCACTGTCTCCTGGCCTGTAAGGTTTTCACTGAGAAATCTGCTAATAACAGTATGGAGGGCCCCTTTTAAGTTACAAGCTTCTTTTCTCTTGCTGCTTTTAAGATTCTCTTTGTCTTTTATAGTTTTATTATAGCATGTCTTGAAGAGGATCTCTTTGAGTTTGGTGACCTTATGAACTTGGATATCCAGATTTTCCCTCAGATTTGGGAAGTTCTCAGCCATTATTTCTTTAATAAGCTGTCTGCCCCCTTTTCCCTCTGAAACTCTAATAATTTGCAAGTTGTTTCTTTTGATTGTATCCCATAGATCACATAGGCTTTCATTATTCTTTTCCATTGTTTTTTGTTTTCCTCTGACTGAATAATCTCAAAGCTCCCATCTTCTACCTCACAGATTCTTTCTTCTGACTGACACATTCTGATATTGATGCTACTATATTTTTCATTTCATTCACTGTATTTTTCTACTTCAGAATTTCTGTTTGGTCCTTTATGATTTTTGTTAAACTGCTCATTTTATTCAAGTGTTTCTTGATTTCATCAAATTGTCTATTCTTGTAGCTCACTGAGCTTCCTTAAACAGTTATTTTTCATTCTTTATCAGGTAAATCACAGATCTCCATGTCTTTGGAATCAATTACTGGATTATCATAATCCTTTGGTAGTGTCATGTTTTCTTAAGTTTTGCTTTGTTGTCTTTGTATCTGAAATAGCAGTTGCTTCCTCTAGTCTTTACTAACTGCTTCAGCAGAGATGTAACTTCAGTCATCCCTGCTAGAGATTCTGAGGCTTCCTCAGATCAGCTATGGGTAAGCCTGCTCCACACTTCTTGGCCTCTTATGGCAGAATCCTTAAGCTTGTATATCTTCTCTTGAGTCTGCAATGCAAAAGGTTAGGTGCTGACGATCTCCCTTCTGCTTTCCCAAGTGTGGGGCTAAAGCTCACATTTGTGGTCTCCCTTGGGCCTGCAGATTCAGTTGGGCTTTTTTTGCATGTTCACTAGCCGTCTGCCAAAGCTTGCTCTTGATGCTACCAGGAGTGAGACAGGAAGCCACAGGGTGGGGGATGTGTGTGGGTGAGGCACATGGAGCACTACTGGTTCCCATGGGCTGGTCAGGGAGACCCACTGGTAAGGTGTCCCCAGTGCCATGGGGGCTAGCTTCTTGATGGGACTGTGAGTTAGTAGGCTCTGTGACTCTTTAATGCCCTCCAAGAGTCCTATCTGCTATTCTCCTAGCACCTTCCCACCCCCTCATCATGCAGCTCAAGATTCAGTAGTCTGGATGAGGCAAGAGAGAAATGGGCCTCTTTGGTGGCTTCCCACATAGTTGGAGAAGCTGGGTACTCAGTCACTTGCATTTTCCTCTCCAGGAGGAATCACGGGCTGAGAAGGTCTCTCTTGGCCCTGAACTGTGCCACCTTGAGGGAAGGATAATGAGGATAAAATCAAACTGTTCCTCTTCAAAGCATCTAAACTCATTTATTGCTCCAAAAATGTGCTGAAAATTCTTCACTGGAAACCCAGACTTTCACAAAGGTGCTCTTGTCTGTGGGTGACTGTCTAAGATAGTACTTTCCAAGGGTTTCCACACTGCAGCCAAGAGGGCCTGGAGCTGGTTCGCAGGCCACTGCAGGGTCCATGCCAGGACCTAGGTCTGTATGCCTATAAGCCAATGCATGGGCAGGAAAGATTCCTACCAGGTTGCCTGGCGATTCCTACAAAGTTGCTTGGTGTTGGATCCCTAAGCTCCCACCAGGTCATTTCTGTCTGTATATGGATACCAAATTGCTGTGGGTGGAGGACACAAATGAGGGGAAGCTTTTTCAGCCATGCTGATGTCACTTCTGAAGCTGGTCATCTTTTGTTAGGATAACTGGATAGCTGGGAAGAAATGAATGCTCAGTAATCTCTTAGTGGTCAGATTTCTGCTCTTCGCTTCGTCCTCTTTTAGGTACAATTCTTTTCAGTTCTGAAGGCTAGAAGTTCAAGATCAAGGTGTTGGGAAGCTTGATTTTTCCTGAGAACCATAAGGGAAGGATCTGTTCGGGGCCTCTCTCCTTGGCTTGCAGATGGCTGCCCTCTTGCTTCCTCTTCATGTGCTTTTCCCTCTGCATACTTGAAATTCCACATATTCTTAAATCTAGCTAACAAACACTGGTATTTCTCATCCTGGCAGTTTCAAGATATTAATTCCTTTAGCCACTAGAATCAGAGGGAACAAAAATGAATGAAATCATAGCCAGCTGACAAGGTTTTCACAAGTGCCATAAAGGTTTGAATTCAAAGACCAAGACACTTAAGGATAAAGTGCTGACTCCCTTGCGCATCTGCTGAAGGGCTCAAAGGATCTCCTCAGGGCCTGTGATGACCCAAGCAACTGTATTCTTGGTCTACTCCTTCCCCTAGGCTAAGTTGCTCAGGTTCCAAACAAGCCTCGCAAAGAGTGGTAATAAAATACTGTAAGTACTCACTACTTTGCAAGTGATCTTTGTCTGTGTGCTTCAAACACATGAACAGGCCCATTTACTATGGTTTACATTCTTTTGGTAACACTTTTTGGGTATGGTACTGGCAGTGCTGTAACCTGGGTGTGTGCCACTCTTCCTCACTGGACTGTGGAACATTTCTTGTCTTCATCAGAGGACCTCTGACACTCAGCACAGATTCTGCTCCTCAGTTGGTTCTGCGTAAAAGTTTATTCAATAAACAAACAGGGTAGTAAATTAAGACAGAATTTTCCCTCTCTCCTTTTCCCTATGCCCCATGGGAGTATATGCTAATTAGGGGAACTAATTAGGGGAAAGGTAGAGTGTGGCAAATATATTTCTCTATAAATAAGAATACTAGAAGACAAACATGATTGATGATATTTTCAATAATTACAATAAAAAACCCAGAAATAGCACAATAAAAATATAATTAGGTTTTAAAAGAACAGAAGTTTGCATGCATATATATCCAAATAGTTCATTTAAGAACCTCAGTGCTATTTATTTCTATTACAGCTAGACACAAAATGCTCAAAGATTGAAAATATAAAGAAATGAAGACTATGGATTTATGTTTGCAGACTATTTTACTTTGAAACTGTCTGGTGTGAAAACCTAACAAACAGTTTATTAGAATTTGGATTTGATACAACTATATGTTAGAATTTCAGTGGAAAAAATTGATGAAATCCTAATGATCAACAGCCTATAGTAAATGACTATTCTAATTAAAACGAGTATGATCTTCAACTATTCTCCTAAGTACTGCTGCTGTAATTTTCTATTTATAAAAACTTTCATTTTAGAGAAAACTGACCTTAATGCTATTTCAAGAAAAAGAATAAACATTAAATCTTCAATCTCAACTTTTAAAGCTTAGAGCTCTTTATTTAAGTATTTCTGCTAATCTTAAACTACTTTTGGTTCATTGCTAACCTTTGAAATATCTTAATGTGATTTAAGGTCTTTTTTTTTGGTCTGGATAGTGCTCACATTTTTTGTCCTTATACCAAAGCAGTAAGGCAAGAAAGTGTTTCCTTTTTCAGATCACGTAATATCTATCCATTTTAAAATTCAGGGACTACAACCACTACAAACAATCCTACCAATAGGAAATTAAGGCTGCTGTGATTTTCCTTTATATTTAAACCATAACATAAGATTAGCAGTGTTATTGCCTACAAATGCTGAATTTATAATCATTTGACCTTAAGTCACAGGACATAGATATTGCCATTTCTGTCTGTACTTCAACTCCAGCACTAAGACATTGTTTTCACAGTTACCTTTGATAAGTCTGAAGATGAAGTCAGAAAACACTACACAAAGCTAAAACTGGATGACTCTGCTACAAAGAAATAATGCTTGAGAGGACAAGAGTGGTCTTCTGGTGTCTGGTTAGTGTTGGTGCACTGTGCCCCCAGTGCAGGTCACACTCCAGCCAGCATGACACAGGTATGGGCACCTTCAGTACTCTAAAGGGCCTTGCCTGCTACTGCCAAAGGTGAAATGCGTGGCTTTGCAAGAACTACCAGGTGCCAATTAGAGTATATCATGTTTGCTGGAGTATATCATTCTTTGAGGCGCCCTTCCAGATATGTGAAAGAGAAAAATCCCATAACCTTGTCTGCCAAAGAGTTTCTAAAATGTGAACCAGACTTTGCAGTATACATCTACCAGTGTTAGCACCATATTTAAGTCTGAATTGAGGTAAACTCTCAGATAGACTTTGGGTAGAAATTACAGTAGCAATTTTGAATGGGGGTGTTTACAGCAGTATTCTTTCAGATTAAGTTTGAAAAACTACTTGATCCCAAGTATACCTATTATACCTATCCAAGTATATATTGAAATTGATAAATTACAAAGCTAGATATAAGCTTTTAGCAGGAGAAATGTAGTAAAACAGAATTCATATTCTTGAAATTCAAAGTATGTCATTATTGGCTTGATGAAGTCAAAGATTTTGATAAAATACCGAGCCAGTATCACAAAGCCAGTTTATCAAATGACAATGCCCAGAAATTCTGTTTCTCAGAGTATATAGTCAAGCTTACTGTAGATGCTACCCAGTCAACATCCAGCTCCTACATGATACATCCCCTGCTCATTGCTCCATTTAATAAAAAAGGTAAGTAGCTTCTCTCTTCCCCAACTATTTTGATTTATGTAGAGAAACCTCTGAGACTTGGGAAGCAAAGACCCTAAAACTTGGTTAAAATTTTGAAGGTGTCCAGTATGTTTCAGCAGATGAAAACCAAATTTAGTTAAGGGATAACTGGACAAAATATGGTAATCTTCTATTTTAGTTCCTATAAGCTAATAAGGTGAAACAATAATGTGTAAAATAAAGAACTATGAAAACTTTTCAAATTGCTTTTCCCCTCCCTTTAACATTACTTAACATATAAGAAAATAAGAAACCTTAAATTTCTTATTTTCTAGCTTTTGGGAGCATAACACAGACTAATTTTTCAAAGGAGAATAATTACCATTATTTATTAAATAAAATATTACCTTGAAGTTTGAACAACACAGGAATTCCATCTCTAGTAAGAGCTGGTCTTGGTTCTCAAGCAGAAGTTTATCACTCAATTTGACCAAGATTCCTCAAAAACACCCATCAGCAGTATTTTCATCTGACTCTGTTGAGATTCAGATGAAAACAGGAGTAACTTTCCCCTGTAGGCCTATAGAAACATTTTAGGGAAACAGTTTAAAGTTTGTTCTTAACCTAAATATTGAGCTGAATACTGCAGACCATTCTTCAGAAAACTCATGTAAACAGTCATTCTTCTTTTATAAATCTGCTGGTGCTAACTGCACCTAATTGGTAATATACATAGAGGTATAGCTTAGCTATGTTTGCAAGAATGCTAATTAATATATAAGATCTTTCAGTTCCCTGTCAGTCAGTTCATTCACTTCCATGATCTTCTCTAAGTGTTCCATATATCGGCCATGGTCCTGCAGAAAGTGAGGGACCCTCATGTTTTCAGTAACTGCCAATCCTTTTAAGCGATCCACATCTTCATAAGAGACCTGAAAAAAGGAAGATGGGTTACTTTTTAAATGTGACTACCAGTTAAATTTTGAAGAGCAATTTCTTCCTTTGGTCTTAAGTGAAACTTTACGTAGACTGTTTTTGAAATTACTCCCTAATACCTGGAAAATGACAAAATTTACTGTGTTAAATAAGAACGTATTTATCTGCCCCTTCATACCATGACTATATATATATTTTTAACATCTTTATTGGAGTATAATTGCTTTACAATGGTGTGTTAGTTTCTGCTTTACAACAAAATGAATCAGTTATATATATACATATTTTCCCATGTCTTCCCTCTTGCGTCTCCCTCCCTCCCACCCTCCCTATTCCACCCCTCCAGGCGGTCACAAAGCACTGAGCTGATCTCCCTGTGCTATGCGGCTGCTTCCCACTAGTTATCTACCGTACGTTTGATAGTGTATATATGTCCATGCCTCTCTCTCGCTTTGTCACAGCTTACCCTTCCCCCTCCCCATATCCTCAAGTCCATTCTCTAGTAGGTCTGTGTCTTTATTCCTGTCTTACCCCTAGGTTCTTCATGACATTTTTTCCCTTAAATTCCATATATATCTGTCAGCATTCGGTATTTGTCTCTCTTTTTCTGACTTACTTCACTCTGTATGACAGACTCTAGGTCTATCCACCTCATTACGAATAGCTCAATTTCGTTTCTTTTTATGGCTGAGTAATATTCCATTGTATACATGTGCCACATCTTCTTTATCCATTCATCTGTCAATGGACACTTAGGTTGCGTCCATGTCCTGGCTATTGTAAATAGTGCTGCAATGAACATTTTGGTACATGACTCTTTTTGAATTATGGTTTTCTCAGGGTATATGCCCAGTAGTGGGATTGCTGGGTCATATGGTAGTTCTATTTGTAGTTTTTTAAGGAACCTCAATACTGTTCTCCATAGTGGCTGTATCAATTTACATTCCCACCAACAGTGCAAGAGGGTTCCCTTTTCTCCACACCCTCTCCAGCATTTATTGTTTCTAGATTTTTTGATGATGGCCATTCTGACTGGTGTGAGATGATATCTCATTGTAGTTTGATTTGCATTTCTCTAATGATTAGTGATGTTGAGCATTCTTTCATGTGTTTGTTGGCAGTCTGTATATCTTCTTTGGAGAAATGACCATGACTATATTGTTAAAAATCTAGTCAGTATTTGATTTAACAATCTATCTTGGATCTACAGTTTGTCTAGAAATTAAACAACTAAACTTAATATATGTGTGTGAAAGACTGAACCTAAACAAATCTCCTGCCTAAATCTAAATATAAGAATTGGGACTTCTCTGGTGGTCCAGTGGGTAAGACTCCATGCTCCCAATGCAGGAGGCCCAGGTTCGATCCCTGGTTGGGGAACTAGATCCTGCCTGCATGCTGCAACTAAGAAGCCTGCATGCCACAATGAAGATCCCACGTGCTGCAACTAAGACCCAGTGCAGCCAAAATAAATAAATAAGAAAATAATTAGAATGTAAATACTGTATTATTAAGTTAGGAAAATCAGCACAATTATACATTAAATTCCTTTTTCTATTTAATTGGAGAAATAATGTTTTGTGTTAAAAATATCAAAATAAAAGCAAGAGAATTTAAGTATTTTTAAAAATTTCACATCTCTTTCATTCACTTGAGTAAGAAGCCAGTCTTTCATAAATATTATATTAATTTATAGAACTTAAAGTTTCACCCCTAAACTTATCTTTCAACTTTTAAATTCCAAAACATAGCTGGCTTTAAGAACTATTATCTTCTGATCAACACTCTTCCTGGTTCAGTAGGAAGGCTTTAAATAAATCATGTTCATATTAAGTTTTATTTATATAAATAAATTGAGTATATCACTAAGTGTAATAGGTTATAGGAAATAGGTTTGGTGTTGATATTGGCATGGTTTTGTAATTTATCTTAAACCACTCTAAGTTTATTATAAGGAGAGAATGAGTAAATATACTGATGTTGGGAAATAAGGTTCTCATTTTAAGAAAAGAGATACATATATGGAATGGGGAATGCCTTTATGATTTAAAACAAATATATGATATGCTCATTGACAAGGTCTAGAAGCATCAGCACTCGAGTAGTGATGTGCACACCTCGTGCTCAAGTCTTGTTTTCTAAATACCATTTCCCACTAAAAAGAATCAAGACTTCCTTAGAGAAACATCTAATCTCAGATTTGGGTAGGAAAAGTGTAAGGTGAGCCCAGAATATTTTACTTTGCTTGAAAACATGTAGACATGTTTTAAAAACCACAGGAGTAGCCATTGGAAGAGCTGAATAAAAAAGTGGAGGGAAATGTAACAGAATTCAAAGATCTCTGTTTTGCTACCACCAGTGTAGTAACTGATTTGGGCAAAAATCATCAATTGATGTTAAAATCATTTCTGGAAAGGCTATTAGACAATGGTACATTTGAAGGTATCATCCCACAAATTACTTATTAATGGAGGAAAGGTACCATTATAATGGAGAGATCTGGCAGTAACTAACCCAGGTGATTATACACAGTATCACCAATACTGGGACAAAATATCTCTCTAATGTGATGCACTGAAAAATGCATGACTCACTTTAGTATTCTTGGCAAAAATGTTTAACCTAAAGCTAATTACAAGGAAACAATCTGATAGTCTAGATTCTAGGAATTCTCAAGGAAATTTTCCTGGATTCTTAAAAATGTCATAAAGACTATGGTGAGGGGGACTGTTATAAATTAAGAGATTAAAGATGATAAGCGAATGCAAGGCATAAATCTTGACTGGATCCTGGGTCATGAAAAAGAGCTACAAAGGACATTTTGGAGATGATCTGGGGAATATAAAATAGACTTTTTTTTAGATATTATATGGAATCAATGATAAATTTCTTTAGAAAACATATGGTCATGTCAGAATATCCTTATTCTTGGGAGATACATACTGAAGTATGAAGGGGAGTAGAGTTATACCTGCAGCTTACTTTAAAATACTTTAGGAAAATATGCATATAAAAACTAATAATATATTCCCAAATTTCCTATTCTCTTCTTTATCTCTTATTGTCCACAAAGGAATACTGTAATTTGGTTCTGTGACAGAACCTCATTTCTTCCCTCCTGTTATCACATAAAGGAAAACTACTCCAACAATAAAATAAAAACAGTTTCAACTTGAGTCTTATTTAATCATGAAATGAGCTGGAGGAAGTGTTGACCTGGTACGTTTGCAGACTCTGTGCCATTGGTTTCACTCACCTTCCCCAGGGCCGTAAGTAGATGAAAGTCAATGGTCTCTCTATATCGGAGGATTTGCAGGATACCATCCAAGTATACCTGGTCTTTACTGAAACACCCTGGAGGAACCAGAACAGTGTTTACTTTCTGATGTTTAAAAAAATTATTAAGTAACTAAATACCAGCCCATTCACTTTACTGTAGGAGTCAGTCCTGTACTTAAAAAATAAGTAGGGCAAATTAGAAATTTAACTATAATCATAACATAAAATGTAAGGTCTTGAGAAGTACCACAATAATTACAGCCTAGTAGCTTCCCTTTAAGAATTCCTTCTCCCTGGCTCCCCACTCCCCATATTTAAAATAGCATTTTTCCCTAAAGAAACACAGAGCAGAAACTAACACAACATTGTAAAGCAATTATATTCCAATAAAGATGTTAAAAAAAATTATCCCATCCTCACCTCTACCATTTGATCATAAGCTTAACTTCCATGATTAACTGAAGGCATTTGGGTGGGGAGGGCTGGAAGAGGATAGTTGTAGATTAGTTAAGTTTCAAAAGGGGCCAATGTGGAGACATGGGATTTCAGAAATTCCTGGGTTTTTTATAAGAAATAATACCCTTTACCCCATTAAAGTTTAGGTGATTTTGATACTATTCCTCCCTATAAAAATGAGAATTAGAACTGGATTTTAAAGCATATGAAAAAATATGAAATAGACATGAAAATTAGGAATAGCTCATAGATCTGTGCTTAGATAAAAAATGGTATTCTGCTTACAAAGAA
This sequence comes from Orcinus orca, assembly GCF_937001465.1. Classification (NCBI taxonomy): domain Eukaryota; kingdom Metazoa; phylum Chordata; class Mammalia; order Artiodactyla; family Delphinidae; genus Orcinus; species Orcinus orca. Next base: position 41,126,203 of record NC_064567.1, on the reverse strand, counting down.
AACCTTTCTCCCATCATGACATAACTTATGTAAATTTTTAAAAATTTTGCTCTAGAATTAAATGGACTAGAATTCTACCAAATGGAGAGTCATACAATAAGAAATTATTGTTGATGAGTTCCCAAGACGGTGGGCTAAGAGGGCCGAGCTCACCTCCTCTCACGGGCACACACCAAAATTACAACTATTTACAGAGCAACTGCGAGTGAGAAAGACTGGAACCCACCAGAAAAGATTTCTATAACTAAAGATACAAAGAAGGAACCACAACTAGATGGGTAGGAGGGGAGAAACTGCAGTATAGTCAAGACCCAGATCCTGAGGTGAGAGACCTACAAATGGGAAGATAATTGTAAGTACAGAGGTTCTCCAGAAGGAGCAAGAGGTAAGAGACCCACATCAAGCTCCCCAGCCCAGGGGTCCTGTGCTGGGAAGACGAGACCCCAGAACGTTTGGTTTTGAAGGTCAGAGGAACTTACTTTCGGGAGACCCAGAGGGCTGTGGAAAAGAAAGACCCTGCTCTTAAAGGGTGCACACAAAATTTCACATGCTCTGGGACACAGGGAAGCAGCAGTAATTTGAACAGAGCCTGGGTCAGACCTACTGGTGATCTTGAAGAGTCTCCCAGAGAGGCAGGAGGCAAATGGAGCTCCCCTGGGGACACAGGCACTGGTGGCAACCATTTTTGGGAGTTAATTCTACCACATTGAAACTGGCGCTGCAAAGCACCATTTTGGAATCCTCCCTCTAGCTTACTAGGCATGGGACCCAGCCCCAGCCCTATCCCTACTCACCAGCCTATAGGCACAAGTACTGGATCACCTCAGATCAAGCAATTAGCTGGGTGGAAATATAACCCCACCTACCAGTAGACAGACACCAGCCCCAGAACAACCACTGCATGCTATGCCAGGACCCAGCCCAGCCACCAGCAGTTGGCACCAGTCCCAGGACTTGCTGGTCCTCCAACCACCAGGGGGACAATAAAAGCTCTGAGACAACTTGGGCCCCTTAGAAATTACCCCAGGATCAGGCCGCACTTACCAGTGGGCCAACACAACCTTTGGGACACCCCAGGTCCCACAGCCAGCTGTGTCATGAACCAGCCAACCCACCAATGGTCCAAAACCAGTTCTGAGAATGTAGGCCCTGAAGCCAGAGGCCCCAGGACACGGCTCAGCTAGCCAATGGGCCTGCACTATCCCCATGACCCAGCTTTATCCACCAGTGGGCCTGACAGAGCCCCAGGATCTCCTGTATCCTGATGCTGCCCACCAGCGGGCAGACCCCAGGATTCACCCAAGCCCTAGCTCTGTCTACCAGCAGGCCAACACAAGCTTTGGGACACCTCGGACCCCATACCCAACTGTGTCAGGATCCCTCCACCTCCTGCTCAGCAATCTGACAACAGCTCTGAAATTCCTGGGCCCTGTTGTCAGACTCTGGGACCCAGCTCTGCCTGCCACTAGTCCAACACTAACCCCGGAACCTGGCTTCACCCACCAGTGGTAGGGCAACAGCCCTGGAGTCTTATGGACCCTGATTCTGTCCACCAGTGAGCCAGCACTAGGCCTGGGGACCCTGAGGTTTTGTAATCTGCTACCTTGTGACCAGGTCCCACTAACCAGCAGCATCTGCACAAGGCAGGTGCCTGGCAACCAACTGGGCTAGGGGCCAACCAAGCCTACCAGACCACCCACGTAGCTCATCAAAACTGAAGAACCAATGCAGCCCTCTTAGGGGGAAACTATAGAGCATATAGCATGGGTGACAAGAGGGGAGTGCGCAGTGGGATGCATAAGACATCTCCTACAGGAGACTACTTCTTCAAGGTACAGAAACATAACTAACCTACCACATACATAAAAATAGAAATAGCAACTTAGATAAAATGAGGCCACAAAGAAACATGTTCCAGACGAGGAAACAAGATAAAACCCCAGAAGAACAACTAAGTGAAGCGGAGATAGGCAATCTACCTGAGAAAGAGTTCAGAGTAATGACTGTAAAGATGATGAAAGAACTTGGGAAAAGAATGGACGTACAGAGCAAGAAGTCAGAAGTTTTTAACAAAGAGTTAGAAAATATAAAGAACAACCAACCAGAGATATAGAATATAACTGAAATGAAAAATACAATAGAAGGAATCAACATTAGACTAAATGATACAGAGGAACAGGTCAGTGAGCTGAAGATAGAGTAGTGGAAAGCACTGCTACTGAAAAGAAAAAAGAATGAAAAGAAATTAGGACAGTTTAAGAGCCCTGTAGGACAATATCAAGCACACTAATATTCACACTGTAGGGGTCCCACAAGGACGAGAGAGACAGAGAGAGAGAGAGAGACTGAAAACATAACAGGTGAAAACTTCCCTAACCTGGGAAAGGAACAGTCACTCAAGGCCAGAAAGTACAGAGTCCCATACAGGATTAACCCAAAGAGAAACCAAGACACACTAATTAAAATGACAAACATTAAATATAAAGAGAATATTAAAAGCAGCAAGGGAAAAGCAACAAATAGCATACAACAGAATTCCCATTAAGTTATTGGCTGATTTTTCAGCAGAAACTGAAGGCCAGAATGGAGTAGAAATATATATTTAAAGTGATGAAAGGGAAAAACCTACCACCAAGAATAATCTACCCAGGAAGGCTCTCATTCAGATTTGATGGAGAGATCAAAAGCTTTACAGATAAGCGAAAGCTAAGAGTCCAGCACCATCAAACCAACTTTACAACCAATGTTAAAGGAACTTCTCCTGATGAAAAAGGCCACAACTAAAAACAAGAAAATTATAAAATCAAAATGATCAACAAAGGCAAACATACAGAAAATGTAGGAAATCATCCACACACAAAGCTAGTAGGGTGATAAAAAGACAAAAGTAGTAAAATAATCTATAACCACAATGAGCAGTTAAGGGATACACAAAACAATTAGCTGTAAAATATGACATGAAAAACAGCAATCATGAAGGAAGGAGAGTACAAATGTAAGATTTTTAAAATGCATTTGAAATTAAGAGCTCAGCAACTTAAATCATGCATACACAGACACACACAGACACACACACACACACACACAGACTGCTACATAAAAAGCTCACGGTAACCTCAAAACAAACACCTATAATAGATACACACACAAAAAAAGAAAAAAGAATCCGAACATAACACTAAAGATAGTCATCAAATCACAGGAGATGAGAACAAAAGAAGGGGGGAAAAAGACCTATAAAAACAAACCCCTAACAATTAACAAAATGGCAGTAAGAACATACATATCAATAATTACCTTAAATGTAAATGGACTAAATGCTCCAACCAAAAGATAGAGGGGCTGAGTGGATACAAAAACAAGAACCATATATATGCTCCTACAGAAGACTCACTTCAGATCTAGAGACACACACAGACTGAAAGTGAGAGAATGGAAAAAGGTATTCCATGCAAATGGAAATCAAAAGAAAGCTGGAATAATAATACTCATATGAGACTAAATAGACTTTAAAATAAAGACTGTGGGGTGAAGTCAAGATGGTGGACTAGGAGGATGTGGAGTTTGCATCTCTGCACAACTAGGGTACCTGCCAGGCACTGGTGGGGGACCACGGACACCTAAGGGGATGGGAAGAACCCATGAGCAACTGGGTAGGACATGGGGAGGAGGAAGGGGGGAGGATAAGTGGAGGTGAGACAGACCAGTGCCCCTGTGGGGTGGCTGGGGGAGGCAAGGGGTTCCCATGCCCAGAGGGGCCCACCCATGGTTAGGGGATCAACAGGGACAGGGGAGACACTTGGGAGAGTAGATTATCAGAAGGGAACAGGGTCAGCATTTCCCCTGCCCACTAGGGTCCCGGGGAGGCCCAAGTGAGGTTCCCAGGCCTCATCCTCTGTCCTCCAAGACATCCTCCAACTGTGCTGGGCCTACACCCTGCCTCCACGCCCCCAACCATGACATTACCTCTGAACCCACACTCCAAGGCCCCCCTCCAGATGTGCTGCCTTTCGTGGCTGAGCAGGTCCTGAGCCTGAGCCCCACCACCCCACACTGCCCCCCACAGCCAAGGCCTTTTCTAGCCTTTCTTCTTAGGTTGTGGTTCGGCTTTACCTTGTTGTTCTTTCATCTATATAGATATTTTTCTAATTTTTAATTTTTCTAATTTTATTTTATTCTTTATACCTTGTTATTTTTCTGCAACATTTGGCTTGTGCCCCCAGCTTTCTTTTTCTTTTTTTTTATTGTGGTGCTGATTTACCTTGTTGCAGTTGTTTCACTTACATTTTAATTATTCCTGATATACTTTTTATTTTACTAACTGTATTTTACTTTTTATTCTGTTATTCTACTGCTCCGTTTCTTTCCCTTTCTTTTCTTGTGCCAAACCGAGCAGCTTGTGGGATATACTGGTTCCCAGGCTGTGGGTTGGGCCTGAGCTCCTGTGGTGGGAGTGCTGAGTCCAAGCTGCTGTACTAACAGAGAACCTCAGACCCCAGGGAATAATAATTGGAGTGAGGTCTTGCAGAGGTCCTCATCTCGGCACCAAGACACAGCTCTACCCAACTGCCTTCAACTTCCAGTGCTGCACATATCAGGCCAAACAACCAGTAAGACAGGAATACAGCCCCACCCATCAAAAAAAAAAGAGGCAACAAAAAAATATGTTACAGACGAAGGACCAAGGTAAAAACCTACAGGACCGAGAGGGCAGACAGCAGAAGCAAGAAGAACTACAATCCTGCAGCCTGTGGAACAAAAACCACATTCACAGAAAGACAGACAAGATAAAAAGGCAGAGAGTTATGTATCAGATGAAGTAACAAGATAAAACCCCAGAAAACCTACTAAATGAAGTGGAGATAGGCAAACTTCCAGAAAAAGAAGCTTCCAGAATGAAAGTGAAGATGATCCAGGACCTCGGAAAAAGAGTGGAGGTAAAGATCAAGAACATGTAAGAAATGTTTAACAAAGACCTAGAAGAATTAAAGAACAAACAAACAGAGATGAACAATACAATAACTGAAATGAAGACTACACTAACAAGAATCAACAGCAGAATAACTGAGGCAGAAGAAAGGATAAGTGACCTGGAAGACAGAATGGTTGAATTCACTGTTGCAGAAGAGAATAAAGAAAAAAGAATGAAAAGAAATGAAGACAGCCTAAGAGACCTCTGGAACAACATTAAATGCCACAACATTCACATTATAGGGGTCCCAGAAGGAAAAGAGAGAAAGGACCAGAGAAAATATTTGAAGATTTTATAGTTGAAAACTTCCCTAACATGGGAAAGGAAATAGCCACCCAAGTCCAGGAAGCGCAGAGAGTCCCATACAGGAGAAACCTAAGGAGAAACACACCAAGACACACAGTAATCAAATTGGAAAAAATTAAAGACAAAAATTATTGAAAGCAGAAGGGAAAAACGACAAATAACATACAAGGGAACTCCCATAAGGTTAACAGCTCATTTCTCAGCAGAAACTCTACAAGCCAGAAGGAAGTGGCATGATATACTTAAAGTAATGAAAGGGAAGAAACTACAACCAAGATTACACTACCTGGCAAGGATCTCATTCAGATTCGATGGAGAAATCAAAAGCTTTACAGACAAGCAAAAGCTAAGAGAATTCAGCACCACCAAACCAGTTCTACAACAAATGCTAAAGGAACTTCTCTAAGTGGGAAACACAAGAGAAGAAAAGGACCTAGAAAAACAAACCCAAAACAATTAAGAAAATGGTCATAAGAACATACATATAATTACTTTAAACGTGAATGGATTAAATGCTCCAACCAAAAGACACAGGCTTGCTGGATGGATAGAAAGACAAGAACCATATATATGCTGTCTACAAGAGACCCACTTCAGACCTAGGGACACATACAGACTGAAAGTGAGGGGATGAGAAAAGATATTCCCTGCAAATGGAAATCAAAAGAAAGCTGGAGTAGCAATACTGATATCACTTATCTCACTTAAAGATAAAATAGACTTTAAAATAAAGAATGTTACAAGAGACAAGGAAGAACACTACATAATGATCAAGGGATCAATCCAGGAAGAAGATATAACAATTATAAACATACATCCACCAAACATAGGAGCACCTCAATACATAAGGCAACTGCTAACAGCTATAAAAGAGGAAACTGACAATAACACAATGATAGTGGGGGACTTTAACACCTCATTTACATCAATGGACAGAGCATCCAAAATGAAAATAAATAAGGACACAGAAGCTTTAATTGACACAATAGACCAGATAGAGTTAACTGATATTTATATGACATTCCATCCAAAAACAGCAGATTACACTTTCTTCTCAAGTGTGCACAGAATATTCTCCAGGATAGATCACATCTTGGGTCACAAATCAAACCTCAGTAAATTTAAGAAAATTGAAAGCATATAAAGTATCTTTTCTGACCACAACGCTATGAGATTAGAAATGAATTACAGGAAAAAAAACGGAAAAAACACAAAAACATGGAGGCTAAACAATACATTACTAAATAACCAAGAGATCACTGAAGAAATCAAAAAATACCTAGAGACAATGAAAACACGACGATCCAAAACCTATGGGATGCAGCAAAAGCAGTTCTAAGAGGGAAGTTTACAACTATGCAAGCCTACCACAAGAAATAAGAAAAACCTCAAATTAACAATCTAACCTTACACCTAAAAGAACTAGAGAAGGAAGAACAAACAAAACCCAAAGTTAGCAGAAGAAATCATAATGATCAGAGCAGAAATAAATAAAATAGTAACAAAGAAAACAACAGCAAAGATCAATAAAACTAAAAGCTGGTTCTTTGAGAAAATAAACCAAAGTCAGACTAATTGATAAACCATTAGCCAGGCTCATCAAGAAAAAGAGGGAGAGGACTCAATAAAATTAGAAATGAAAAAGGAGAAGTTACAACAGACACCGCAGAAATACAAAGCATCCTAAGAGACTACTACAAGCAACTGTATGCCAATAAAATGGATAACCTGGAAGAAATGGACAAATTTTTAGAAAGGTATAAGCTTCCAAGACTGAACCAGGAAGAAGTGGAAAATATGAACAGACCAATCACAAGTAATGAAATTGAAACTGTGATCAAAAATCTTCCAACAAACAAAAGTCCAGGACCAGATGGCTTCACAGGTGAATTCTATCAAACATTTAGAGAAGAGCTAACACCCATCCTTCTCAAACTCTTCCAAAAAATTGTAGAGGAAGCAACACTCCCAAACTCATTGTATGAGGCCACCATCACCCTGATATCAAAACCAGACAAAGATACTACAAAAAAAGAAAATTACAGACTAATATCACTGATGAATATAGATTCAAAAATTCTCCACAAAATACTACCAAACAGAATCCAACAACAAATTAAAAGGATCATACACCATGATCAAGTTGGATTTATCCCAGGGATGCAAGGATTCTTCAGTATACGCCAATCAATAAATGTGATACACCATATTAACAAATTGAAGAAGAAAAACTATATGATCATCTCAACAGATGCAGAAAAAGCTTTTGACAAATTTCAACAACCATTTATGATAAAAACTCTCCAGAAAGTGGTCATAGAGGAAACCTACCTCAACATAATAAAGGCCATATATGACCAACCCACAGCCAACATCATTCTCAATGGTGAAAAACTGAAAGCATTTCCTCTAAGATGAAGAACAAGACAAGGATGTCTACTCTCACCACTATTATTCAACATAGTTTTGGAAGTCCTAGCCACAGCAATCAGAGAAGAAAAAGAAATAAAAGGAATACAAATTGGAAAAGAAGAAGTAAAATTGTCACTGTTTGCAGATGACATACTACACAGAGAGAATCCTAAAGATGCCACCAGAAAACTACTAGAGCTAATCAATGAATTTGGTAAAGTTGAAGGATACAAAATTAATGCACAGAAATCTCTTGCATTCCTATACGCTAATGATGCAAAATCTGAAAGAGAAATTAAGGAAACGCTCCCATTTACCATTGCAGCAAAAAGAATAAAATACCTAGGAATAAACCTACCTAGGGAGACAAAAGACCTGTATGCAGAAAACTATAAGACACTGATGAAAGAAATTAAAGATGATACCAACAGATGAAGAGATATACCATGTTCATGGATTGGAAGAATCAACATTGTGAAAATGACTATATTACCCAAAGCAATCTACAGATTCAATGCAATCCCTATCAAATTACAAATGGCATTTTTTACGGAACTAGAACAAAAAAATCTTAAAATTTGTATGGAGACACAAAAGACCCTGAATAGCCAAAGCAGTCTTGAGGGAAGAAAACGGAGCTGGAGGAATCAGACTCCCTGACTTCAGACTATACTACAAAGCTACAGTAAGCAAGACAATATGGTACTGGCACAAAAACAGAAATATAGATCAATGGAACAAGATTGAAAGCCCAGAGATAACCCACGAACCTATGGCCACCTAATCTATGTCAAAGGAAGCAAGGATATACAATGGAGAAAAGACAGCCTCTTCAATAAGTGGTGCTGGGAAAACTGGATAGCTACATGTAAAAGAACGAAATTAGAACACTCCCTAACACCATACAGAAAAATACTCATAATGGACTAGAGACCTAAATGTAAGACTGGACACTATAAAACTCTTATAGGAAAACACAGGAAAAACACTCTTTCACATAAATCACAGCAAGACCTTTTTTGATCCATCTCCTAGAGTAATGGAAATAAAAACAAAAATAAACACATGGGACCTAATGAAACTTAAAAGCTTTTGCACAGCGAAGGAAACTACAAACAACACGAAAAGACAACCCCAGAATGGGAGAAAAAATTTGCAAATGAAGCAACTGACAAAGGATTAATCTCCAAAATATATAAACAGCTCATGCAGCTTAATATTAAAAAAACAAACAACCCAATCCAAAAAATGGGCAGAAGCCCTAAATAGATATTTCTCCAAAGAAGACATTCAGATGGCAAAGAAGCACATGAAAACTGCTCAAGATCACTAATTATTAGAGAAATGCAAATCAAAACTACAATGAGGTATCACATCACACCAGTCAGAATGGGCATCATCAGAAAATCTACAAACAACAAATGCTGGAGAGGCTGTGGAGAAAAGGGAACCCTCTAGCACTGTTGCTGGGAATATAAATTGATACAGCCACTATGGAGAACAGTATGGAGGTTCCTTTAAAAACTAAACACAGACTTACCATATGATCCAGCAATCCCACTACTGGGCATATACCCAGAGAAAACCATAATTCAAATAGACACATGCACCCCAATGTTCACTGCAGCACTATTTACAATAGCCAGGTCATGGAAGCAACGTAAATGCACATCGACAGACGAATGGATAAAGAAGATGTGGTACATATATACAATGGAATATTACTCAGCCATAAAAAGGAACGAAATTGGGTCATTTGTTGAGAGGTGGATGGATCTAGAGACTGTCATACAGAGTGAAGGAAGTCAGAAAGAGAAAAATAAATATCGTCTATTAACGCATTTATGTGGAAGCTAGAAAAATGGTACAGATGAACCGGTTTGCAGGGTAGAAATTGAGACACAGATGTAGAGAACAAACGTATGGACACCAAGGGGGGAAAGCAGAGGGGTGGTGGTGGTGGTGGTGTGATGAATTGGGCGATTGGGATTGACATGTATACACTGATGTGTATAAAATTGATGACTAATAAGAACCTGCTGTGTAAAAAAATAAAATAAAGTTCAAAAAAAAAAAAAGACAACAATCCTACAAGACCAAATAAATGAAAAGGAAATAAGCAACCTACCTGAAAAAGAATTCAGAGTAATGATAGTAAAGATTATCCAAAATCTCGGAAACAGAATGGAGGCATGGACTGAGAAAACAGAAGAAATGTTTAACGAAGACTTAGAAGAACTACAGAACAAAGAAACAGTGGTGAACAACACAATAACCGAAATAAAAAATACACGGAAAGGAATCAATAGAATAACTGAGGCAGAAAAGCGAGTAAGTGAGCTGGAACATAGAATGGTAGAAGTAACTGCTGAGGAGCAGAATAAAGAAAAAAGAATGAAAGAATTGATGACAGTCTCAGAGACCTCCAGGACAACAGTAATGCACCAACATTTGGATTATAGGTGTCCAAGAAAAAGAAGAGAAAAAGAAAGGGTCTGAGAAAACATTTGAAGAGATTATAGTCAAAGACTTCCCTCACATGGAAAAGGAAACAGCCACCCAATTCCAGGAAGCGCAGAGTCCCATACAGGATAAACCCTAGGAAAAACACACCAAGACACATATTAATTAAACTAACAAAAATTAAATTCAAAGAAAAAATATTAAAAGGAGCAAGGGAAAAGCAAGAAATAACATACAAGGGAGCCCCATAAAGTTATCAGCTGATTTCTCAGCAGAAACTGTGCAGGTGATAAGGAAGTGGCATGATATATTTAAAGTGAAAAAAGGGAAGACCCTACAACCAAGAATACTCTACCCAGCAAGGCTCTCATTCAGATTCCACAGAGAAATCAAAAGCTTTACAGATGGGATTTCCCTGGTGGTGCAGTGATTAAGAATCTGCCTGCCAATGCAGGGACACTGGTTCGATAACTGGTCTAAGAAGATCCCACATGCCGTGGAGCAATTATGCCCACGCGCCACAACTACTGAAGCCCGTGTGCCCTAGAGCCCATGTGCTGCAACTGCTGAGCTCACATGCCTCAACTACTGAAGGTCGTGTGCTCTAGGGCCTGCATGCTGCAACTACTGAGCCTGTGTGCTGCAACTACTGAAGCCCGGGCACCTAGAGCCCATGCTCCACAACAAGAGAAGGCACTGCAACGAGAAGCCCACACACCGCAACGAAGAGTAGCCCCCGCTGGCCCCAACTAGAGAAAGCCCGCGTGCAGCAATGAAGACCCAATGTAACCAAAAAAAAAAAAAAAAAAGCTTTACAAACAAGCAAAAGCTAAGAGAATTCAGCACCACCAGACCAGCTTTGCAACAAATGCTAAAGGAACTTATTTAGGCAGAAAAGATAAGAGCAAAACTAGAAACAAACAAAAAAAAAACCCTAAAAGCTCAGCAGGAAAGGAAAGCATAGCGTAAAGGTATTAAATCATCCACACACAAACATGATATCAAAACAAGCAATTGTGAGAAGAGGAGAGTACAAATGCAAGATACTGGAAATGCATTTGAAATTAAAACACCAGCAACTTAAAACAATATTTTTATACAGAGACTGCTACATCAACAACACTTGGTAACTGCAAACTAAAAATCGACAATAGATACACACACACAAAAGAAAAAGGAATCCAAAAACACAACACTACGTTAGTCATCAAATAACAAAAGAAGAGAACAGAGAGGAAGGGAAGAAAAAAGGCTTACAAAAACAAACCCAAAACAATTAAGAAAATGGTAACATGAACACATATATTGATAACTACCTTAAACATAAATGGATTAAATGCTCCAACCAAAACACACAGACTGGCTGAATAGATAGAAAAACAAGACCCATATATATGCTGTCTACAAGAGACCCACTTCAGACCTATGGAAACATACAGACTGAAAGTGAGGGAGCAGAAAAAGATACTCCATGCAAATGGAAATAAAAAGAAAGCTGGAGTAGCAACACTAATATCAGACAAATAGACTTTAAAATAAAGACTGTTTCAAGACACAAAGAACAACACTACATAATAATCAAGGAATCTATCCAAGAAGATAAAACAATTGTAAATACATATGCACCCAACATAGGAGCACCTCAATATATAAGGCAAATACTATCAGCCATAAAAGGAGAAATCAACAGTAAAATAATACTAGTGGGGGACTTTAACACCCCACTTGCATCAATGGACAGATCATCTAGACAGAAAAGCCACAAGAAAACAAAGGCCTTAAATGACAATTAGACCAGATGGACGTAATTTATATATATAAAGCATTCCATTTAAAAGCACCAGGATACATGTTCTTCCCAAGTGCACATGCAACATTTTCCAGGATAGATCACATGCTGGGTTGCAAAGCAAGCCTCAGTAAACTGAAGAAAACTGAAGTCATATCGAGCATCTTTTCCAACCACAAGACTATAAGATTAGAAATCAACTACAAGAAAAACACTGTAAAAACCACAAACACGTGGTGGCTAAACAGTATACTATTGAATGACCAATGGATCACTGAAGAAGTCAAAGAGGAATCAAAAAATATCCTAGAGACAAAAGAAAACAAAACCACAACAATCTAAAACCTATGGGATGCAGCAAAAGCTGTTTTAAGAGGAAAGTTTATAGCAATACAGTCCTACCTCAGGAGACAAGGAAAATCTCAAAGAGCATACTCTTAACACCTAAACTACTACAGAAAGAAGAACAAACAAAGCCCAAAGTTAGTGGAAGAAATCATAAAGATCAGAGTGGACATAAAAGAATTATAGATGAAGAAAACAACAGAAAAGATCAAAGAAACTAAAAGCTAGTTCTTTGAAAAGATAAAGGAAATTGATAAAACTTTATCCAAACTCATGAACAAAGAAAGGGAGAGAGCTCAAATCAATAAAATTAGAAATTAAAAAGAAGTTAAAACAGACACCACAGAAATACAAAGGATCACAAGAGACTACTACAAGCAACTACATGCCAATAAAATGGACAACCTGAAAGAAATGGACAAATTCTTAGAAAGGTACAATCTCCCAAGACCGAACCAGGAAGAAATACAAAATATGAACAGACCAATCACAAGTACTGAAATTAAAACTGTGATTAAAAAACTCCCAACACACACAGACACACAACAAAAATCTTTAAGGGCTTCCCTGGTGGCACAGTGGTTGAGAGTCCGCCTGCCGATGCAGGGGACACGGGTTCGTGCCTCGGTCCGGGAAGATCCCACATGCCACGGAGCGGCTAGGCCCGTGAGCCATGGCCGCTGGGCCTGCGCGTCCGGAGCCTGTGCCCCGCAACGGGAGAGGCCACAACAGTGTGAGGCCCGCGTACCACAAAAACAAACAAACAAACAAAAAAACTCCCAACAAACAAAAGTCCAGGGCAAGATGGCTTCACAGGTCAATTCTATCAAACATTTAGAGAAGAGTTAACAGCTATCCTCAAACTATTCCAAAAACAAACTGCAGAGGAAAGAACACTCCCAAACTCATTCTATGAGTCCACCATCACCCTGATACCAAAACCATACAAAGATACCACAAAAAAAGAAAATTACAGGCCAATATCACTGATGAACATAGATGCAAAAAATTCAATGAAATACTAGGAAACTGAATCCAACATACATTAAAAGAATCACACAGAAATTCCCTGGTGGGGCAGTGGTTGAGAATCCGCCTGCCAATGCAGGGGACACAGGTTTGAGCTCTGGTCTGGGAAGATCCCACATGCCTTGAAGCAACTAAGCCCGTGTGCCACAACTACTGAGCCCGTGTGCCACAACTACTGAGCCCATGTGCCGCAACTACTGAGTCTGTGTGCCACAACTACTGAGCCTGCCCGCTAGAGCCTGCGAGCCACAACTACTGAGCCTGCATGCCACAACTACTGAAGCCCGCGCACTTAGAGCCCGTGCACCGCACGAAGAGTAGACCCCACATGCTGCAACTAGAGAAAGCCTGCGCACAGCAACAAAGACCCAACAACAAAGACCCAATGCAGCCAAAAATAAATAAATTTATTAAAAAAAAAAGAATCATACGACATGGTCAACTCGGATTTATCTCAGGGATGCAAGGATTTTTCAGTATCTGCAAATCAATCAGTGCATTACACCACATCAACAAACTGAAGAATGAAAACTACATGATCATCTCAAAAGATGCAGAAAAAGCTTTTGACAAAATTCAACACCCATTTATGATAAAAACTCTCCAGAGAGTGGGCATAAAGGGAACCTACCTCAACATAATAAAGGCCATATATGACAAACCCACTGCCAACATCATTCTCAGTGGTAAAAACTGAAAGCATTTCCTCTAAGATCAGGAACAAGACAAGGATGTCCACTCTCACCACTTTTATACAACATAGTTTTGGAAGTCCTAGCCACGGCAATCAGAGAAGAAAAAAAATAACAGGAATCCAAATTGGAAAGGAAGAAATAAAACTGTCACTGTTTGCAGAAGAAATGATACTATACATAGAAAATCCTAAAGATGCTTCCAGAAAACTGCTGAAGTTCAGTGAACTAGGTTAGATTGCAGGATGAAACAATTAATAAACACAAATCCTTTGCATTTCTATACACTAACAAGGAAAGATCTCAAAAAGAAATTAAGGAAACAATCCCATTTACCATTGCATCAAAAAAAAAAAAACCTAGAAATGAACCTACCTAAGGAGACAAAACACCAGTACTCTGAAAACTATTAGACACTGATGAAAGAAATCAAAGATGACACAAACAGATGGAAGGATATATCATGCTCTTGCACTGGAAGAATCAATATCGTCAAAATGACTATACTACCCAAGGCAATCTACACATTCAATGCAACCCCTATCAAATTATGAATAACATTTTTCACAGAACTAGAACAAAAAATTTTTTTAATCTATATGAAAACACAAAACACCATGAATATCCAAAGTAATCTTAAGGGGGGAAAAAAGATGGACCTGGAGGAATCAGTCTCCCTGATTTTAGACTATACTACAAAGTTACAATCATCAGAACACTATGGTACAGGTACAAAAACAAAAATATAGATCAATGGAACAGGACAGAAGCCCAGAAATAAACACACGCACCTGTGGTCAATTGATCTACAGTAAAAAATGTAAGACTATACAATGGAGAAATGACAGTCTCTTCAATAAATGGTGTTGAGAAAACTGGACAGCTATAGGAAAAGAATGAAATTAGAACATTCTTTTACACCATACACAAAAATAAACTCAATGAATTAAAGAACTAAATTTAAGACCTGATGTTATAAAACTCTTAGAAGAAAATATAGGAAGAACACTCTGTGAAATAAATCACAGGAATATCTTTTGCAATGTTTCCCAGAGCACCACATGATTCAGGAATCCCACTCTTGGGCACATATCTGGCAAAACCCTTGGTTTGAAAGGATACAGGCACCCCAGTGTTCACTGCAGCACTGTTTACAGTAACCAAGACATGGAAGCAACCTACGTGTCCATCGACAGAAGAGTGAATAAAGAAGATGTGGTACCTATGTCCAATGGAATATTACTCAGCCATTAAAAAGGATGAAATAATGCCATTAGCAGCAACATGAATGGACCTGGAAATTATCATAGTAAGTGAAGTAAGTCAGAGGAAAAACAAATATCAGCTGATATTGCTTACGTGCAAAATCTAAAAAAAAATCATAAAAATGAACATATTTACAAAACAGAAACAGACTCATGGACTTAGAAAGCACACTTAGGTTAACAAAGAGCAAAGACGGAGGTCAGGGATAAATTGGGAGTTTGGGATTGAAATATACACCCTATGCTATTGAAAATAGATAACCAAGAAGGACCTACTGCATAGCATAGGGAACAACTCTGCTTAATATTCTCTAATAACCTAAATGTGGAAAGAACTTGAGAAACAATAGATACATGTATATGTACAACTGAATCACTTTGCTGTACACCTGAAACTAAGACAACATTGTTAATCAACTATACTCCAATTTAAAAGAAAAAGAAAAAAACAAATGGGACCTAATGAAACTCAAAAGCTTTTGTGCAGCAGAGGAAACCACAAAAAAAAGGAAAGACAACCCACACAATGAAAGGAAAGATTGCCAAATGATCTGACTGACAAGTGATTAATCTCCAAAATTTATAAACAGTTTATGCAGCACAATATCAAAAAAAAAACCAACAAACAACCCAATCAAAAAATGGGCGGAAGACCTAAATAGACATTTCACTAAGGAAGACATACAGATGGCCAACAAACACATGAAAAGATGCTCAACATCACTAATTATCAGAGAAATGTAAACCAAAACTACAATGAGGTATCACCTCACACCAGTCAGAATGGTCATCATCAAAAAATCTATAAGCAGTAAATACTGGAGAGGGTGTGGAGAAAAGGGAACTCTCCTGCACTGTTGATGGGAATGTAAATTGGTACAGCCAGTGGGGAGAACAGTATGGAGGTTCCTTAAAAAATTAAAAACAGAGCTACCATATGACCCAGCAATCCCACTCCTAGGCATGTATCTGGAGAAAACCATTATTTGAAAGGATGCATGCACCCTGATGTTCATTGCAGCACTATTTACAATAGCCAGGACATGGAAACAACCTAAATGTCCATCAACACAGGAATGGATAAAGAAGATGTGGTACGTATACACAATGGAATAGTACTCAGCCATAAAAAGGAACGAAACAGTGCCATTTGCTGCAACATGGATGGACCCAGAGATTGTCATACAGAGTGAAGTCAGTCAGAAAAAGAAAAACAAATATCGTATGATATCACTTACATGTGGAATCTAGAAAAATGGTACATATGAACTTACTTGCAAAGCAAAAATAGAGTCACAGATGTGGAGACCTTATGGTTACCAAGGGGGAAAGGGGGTGGGTGGGACGAATTGGGAGATTGGGATTGACGTATATATACTACTATGTATAAAACAGATAACTAATGAGAACCTGCTGTATAGCACAGGGAACTGTACTCAATGGTCTGTGGTGACCTAAATGGAAAGGAAATCTAAAAAAGCGTGGATATATGTATAACTGAGTCACTTTGTTGTCAGCAGAAACTAACACAACATTGTAAAGCAACTATACTTCAGTTAAAAAAAAAACTAAATAGACATTTCACCAAAGAAGACATACAGATGGCAAAGAGGTACATGGAGAGAGGCTCAACATCACCAACTATTTAGAGAAATGCAAATCGAAACTACAGTGAGATATCACCTCACACCAGAAGAATGGCCATCATCAAAAAGTCTACCAACAATGAATGCTGGAGTGGGTGTAGAGAAAAGGGAACCCTCCTACTTGTTGGTGGGAATGTAAATTGGTATAGCCGCTATGAAGAACAGTATGGAGGTTCCTCAAAAAACTAAAAAGAGAGCTACCTTATGATACAGCAATCCCACTGTTGGGCATATATCTGGTGAAAACCATGGTTTGACAGGGTACAGGCACCCCAGTGTTCACTGTAGCACTGTCTACAATGACCAAGACATGGAAGGAACCTAAATGTCCATCGACAGAAGAGTGGATAAAGAAGATGTGGCACGTATGTCCAATGGAATATTACTTAGCCATTAAAAAGAATGAAATAATGCCATTGGCAGCAACATGAATGGACCTGGAGATTATCGTGCTAAGTGAAGCAAGTCAGACAGAGAAAGACAAATATCATCTGATATCACTTATATGCAGAATTTTAAAAAATGATACAAATGAACATATTTACAAAACAGAAACAGACTCACAGACTTAGAATACACACTTAGAGTTACCAAAAGGAAAAGGTGGAGGGCAGGGATAAATTGGTAGTTTGGGATTGACATATACATACTACAATAATGAAAACAGATAACCAACAAGGACCTGCTGTATAACACAGGGATTTCTGCTCAGTATTCTCCAGTAATATAAATAGGAAAAGATCTTGAGAAACAATACATACAGGTATAGGTATAACTGAATTGGTTTGCTGTACACCTGAAACTAACAAAACACTGTTAATCAACTATACTCCAGTTTAAAATAAAAATTAAAAATGGGGGAGACCTTCAAGATGGTGGAAGAGTAAGACATGGACATCACCTTCCTCCCCAGAAATACATCAAAAATACATCTACACGTGGAACACCTCCTGTAGAACACCTACTGAATGCTGGTAGAAGACCTCAGACTTCCCAAAAGGCAAGAAAATCCCCATGTACCCGGGTAGGGCAAAAGAAAAAAGAAAAAACAGAGACAAGAGTAGGGATGGGACCTTCACCTCTGGGAGGGAGCTGTGAAGGACGAAAGGTTTCCACACACTAGGAAGAGCCCTCACTGGCAGGGAAGTCGGTGTAGAGTTTCAGAGCCACAGAGAAGACTGAAGTAACAGGGGTGCAGAGGGCAAAGCAGAGATATCCCCACACAGAGGATCAGTGCTGACTACCATTCACTAGCCTGAGAGGCTTCTCTGCTCACCTGCCGGGGCGGGTGGGGGGTGGGGGCTGGGAGCTGAGGCTCGGGCTTTGGAGGTCAGACCCCAGGGAGAGGACTGGGGTTGGCTGTGTGAAGACAGCCTGAAGGGGGCTAGTGCACCACAGCTACCTGGGAGGGAGTCTGGGAAAAAGTCTGCAACTGCCTAAGAGGCAAGAGACCATTGTCTCGGGGTGTGTTAGAAGAGGGGCTTCCTGCTCTGTGTGTCCTCAGACGACAGAGCACTGCCTAAGTGAGCTCCAGAGATGGGAGTGAGCGGCAGCTATCATCATGGATGCCAGAGGCGGGCATGGACTGCTACCACAGCTGCCGCTGCCACTAAAAATCCTGTGTGCAAGCGTAGGTCACTACCCACACCCTCCCGAGAGCTTGTGCAGAATGCCACTGCCAGGGTCCCACGATTGAGGGCCAACTTCCCCAGAACACATGGCACACCTCAGGCTGCTGCAGCATCACGCCAGCCTCTACCGCCACAGGCACGCACTGCATGCCAATTGTGACTAGTGTACCCCTCCCTCTCCCCGACCTGAGTGAGCAAAAGAGCTCTAATAAGCCGCTGCTTTAACCCGCTCCTGTCTGGGCAAGGGACAGACACCTGAGGGCAGCCTACACGCAGAGGCAAGGCCAAAACCAAACTGAACCTCGGACCTGTGCAAACAAAGAAGAGAAAGGGAACTTTCTCCTGAGGTGCAGCCTCAGGAGCAGCAGACCCAATCACCCCAGTCAGCTTGGTAAACCCTGGAATATCTGAATAGACAATGAGTGTTCCCAAAATTGAGGCGGTGGACTTTGGCGGCAACTGTGGACCTGGGGTTTGCTTTCTGCATTTGATCTGTTTTTGGGTTTATGTTTATGTTAGTTTACTTTTTAGTGATTGCTATTATTTGTGTGTTTATCGGTTTGGTTGCTCTCTTCCTTTTTCTTTCTTTCTTCTTCTGTGAGTGTGTGTGTATGTTTGTGTGATTTTGTCTGTTTAGCTTTGCTTTTACCATTTGTCGTGGAGTTCTGTCCATTTTTTTTTTCTTCCTTTTCTTCTGAGCTGTGCAGCTGGCAGTGTTGGTGCTCTGGCGGGGTGTCAGGACTGAGCCCCTGAGGTGAGAGAGCCGAGTCCAGGACGTTGCACCACCAGAGACCTTCCATGTAATATTAATCAGCGAGAGCTCTCCCAGAGATCTCCATCTCAACACTAAGACCCAGCTCCACTCAACGGCCAGCAAGCTCCAGTGATGGATGCCCCATGCCAAACAACTAGCAAGACAGGAACACAACCCCACCCATTAGCAGAGAGGCTGCCTAACGTCATACTAAGTTCACAGACACCCCCAAACACACCACCGGATGTGGCCCTGCCCACCAGAGGGTCAAGATCCAGCCTCATCTTCTAGAACACAGGCACCAGGCCCTCCAATCAGGAAGCCTACATAAGCCACTGAACAAACCTCACCCACTGGGGGCAGACACCAGAAATAAGAGGAACTATGAACCTTCAGCCTGTGAAAAGGACACCCCAAACACAGTTAGTTAAACAAAATGAGAAGACAGAGAAATATGCAGCAGATGATGGAGCAAGATAAAAAACCTACCAGACCAAACAAATGAAGAGGAAATAGGCAGTCTACCTGAAAAAGAATTCAGAGTCATGACAGTAAAGATGATCCAAAAATCTCGGAAATAGAATGGAGAAAATACAAGAAACGTTTAACAAGGCCCTAGAAGAACTAAAGAGCAAACAAAAGATGAACAACACAATAAATGAAATTAAAAATACTCTAGAAGGAATCAACAGCAGAATAACTGAGGCAGAAGAATGGATAAGTGACCTGGAAGATAAAATAGTGGAAATAACTGTGGCAGAGCAGAATAAAAAAAAAGAATGAAAAGAATTGAGAGCAGTCTCAGAGACCTCTGGGACAACATTAAATGCTCCAACGTTCAAATTACAGGGGTCCCAGAGAAGCAGAGAAAAAGAAAGGGTCAGAGAAAATATTTGAAGAGATTATAGTTGAAAACTTCCCTAACATGGGAAAGGAAATAGTCAATCAAGTCCAGGAAGCACAAAGAGTCCCATACAGGATAAATCCAAGGAGAAACACACCAAGACACATATTAATCAAACTACCAAAAATTAATCACAAAGAAAAAATATTAAAAGGAGCAAGGGAGAAGCAACAAATAACATACAAGGGAATCCCCATAAGGTTAACAGCAGATCTTTCAGCAGAAACTCTGTGAGCCAGAAGGGAGTGGCAGGACATATTTAAAGTGATGAAAGGGAAAAACCTACACCCAAGATTACTCTACCCAGCAAGGATGTCATTCAGATTTGACGGAGAAATTAAAACCTTTACAGACAAGCAAAAGTTAAGAGAATTCAGCACCACTAAACCAGCTTTACAACAAATGCTAAAGGTACTTCTCTAGGCAGGGAACAGAAGAGAAGGAAAAGACAACTGAACAACTAAGAAAATGGTAATAGGAACATACATATTGATAATTACCTTAAATGTAAACGGATTAAATGCTCCAAATAAAAGACACACACTGGCTCAATGGATACAGAAACAAGACCCATATGTATGCTGTCTACAAGATACCCACTTCAGACCTAGAGTCACATATGGACTGAAAGTGAGGGGATGGAAAAAGATATTCCATGCAAATGGAAATCAAAAGAAAGCTGGATAGAAAACTACAAATAGAACGACCATATGACCCAGCAATCCCACTACTGGGCATATACCCTGAGAAAACCATAATTCAAAAAGAGTCATGTACCAAAATGTTCATTGAAGCTCTATTTACAATAGCCAGGAGATGGAAACAACCTAAGTGTCCATCATTGGATGAATGGATAGAGAAGATGTGGCACATATATACAATGGAATATTACTCAGCCATAAAAAGAAATGAAATTGAGCTATTTGTAATGAGGTGGATGGACCTAGAGTCTGTCATACAGAGTGAAGTAAGTCAGAAAGAGAAAGACAAATACCGTATGCTAACATATATATGGAATTTAAGAAAAACAAAATGTCATGAAGAACCTAGGGGTAAGACAGGAATAAAGACACAGACCTACTAGAGAATGGACTTGAGGATATGGGGAGGGGGAAGGGTAGGCTGTGACAAAGTGAAAGAGTGGCATGGACATATATACACTACCAAACGTGGAGTAGATGGCTGGTGGGAGGCAGCCGCAGAGCACAGGGAGATCAGCTCAGTGCTTTGTGACCACCTAGAGGGGTGGGATAGGGACGGTGGGAGGGAGAGAGATGCAAGAGGGAAGAGATATGGGAACACATGTATATGTATAACTGATTCACTTTGTTATAAAGCAGAAACTAACACACCATTATAAAGCAAGTATACTCCAATAAAGATGTAAAAAAAAAAAAGCTGGAGTAGCAATTCTCATATCAGACAAAATAGACTTTAAAGTAAAGACTATTACAAGGCAAAGAAGGACATTACGTAATGATCAAGGGATCAATCCAAGAAGAAGATATAGCAATTGTAAATATTTATGCACCCAACAAAGGAGCACCTCAATACATAAGGCAAATACTAACAGCCATAAAAGAGGAAATCGACAGTAACACAACCATAGTAGGACACTTTAACACCCCACTTTCACCAATGGAGAGATCATCCAAAATGCAAATAAATAAGGAAAGACAAGCTTTAAATGATACATTAAACAAGACAGAAACTCTCCAGAAAGTGGGCAGAGAGGGAACCTACCTCAACATAGTAAAGGCCATATATGACCAACCCACAGCCAACATCATTCTCAATGGTGAAAAACTGAAAGCATTTCCTCTAAGATCAGGAACAAGACAAGGGTGCCCACTCTCACCACTATTATTCAACATAGTTTTGGAAGTTTTAGCCACAGCAATAAGAAAAAGAAATAAGGAATCCAAATTGGAAAAGATGAAGTAAAACTGTCACTGTTTGCAGATGACATGATACTACACATAGAGAATCCTAAAGATGCTACCAGAAAACTACTAGAGCTAATCAATGAATTTGGTAAAGTAGAAGGACACAAAATTAATGCACAGAAATCTCTTGCATTCCTATACACTATGATGAAAAATCTGAAAGAGAAATTAAGGAAACACTCCCATTTAGCATTGCAATAAAAAGAAAACTATAAGACACTGATGAAAGAAATCAAAGATGATACAAACAGATGGAGCGATATACCATGATCTTGGATGGGAATACTCAACACTGTGAAAATGGCTACACTACCCAAAGCAATCTACAGATTCAATGCAATCCCTATCAAACTACCACTGGCATTTTTCATAGAACTAGAACAAAACATTTTACAATTGGTATGGAAACACAGAAGACGCGAATAGCCAAAGCAATCTTGAGAAAGAAAAACGGAGCTGGAAGAATCAGGCTCCCTGACTTCAGACTATACTACAAAGCTACAGTAATCAAGACAGTATGGTACTGGCACAAAAACAGAAATATAGATCAATGGAACAAGATAGAAAGCCCAGAGATAAACCCATGTACACGTGGTCACCTTATTTTTGATAAAGGAGGCAAGAATATACAATGGAGAAAAGACAGCCTCTTCAATAAGTGGTGCTGGGAAAACTGGACAGCTACATTTAAAAGAATGAAATTAGAACACTCCCTAACACCATACACAAAAATAAACTCATAAAGGATTAGAGACCTAAATGTAAGACCGGACACTATAAAACTCTTAGAGGAAAACATAGGAAGAACACTCTTTCACATAAATCACAGCAAGACCTTTTTTGATCCATCTCCTAGAGTAATGGAAATAAAAACAAAAATAAACACATGGGACCTAATGAAACTTAAAAGCTTTTGCACAGCGAAGGAAACTACAAACAACACGAAAAGACAACCCTCTGAATGGGAGAAAATATTTGCGAACGAATCAATGGACAAAGGATTAATCTCCAAAATATATAAACAACTCATGCAGCTTAATATTAAAAAAACAAACAACCCAATCCAAAAAATGGGCAGAAGCCCTAAGTAGACATTTCTCCAAAGAAGACAGACAGATGGCCAAGAAGCACATGAAAACCTGCTCAAGATCACTAATTATTACAGAAATGCAAATCAAAACTACAAAGAGGTATCACCTCACACCAGTTAGAATGGGCATCATCAGAAAATCTACAAACAACAGATGCTGGAGAGACTGTGGAGAAAAGGGAACCCTCTAGCACTGTTGCTGGGAATATAAATTGATACAGCCACTATGGAGAACATTATGGAGGTTCCTTTAAAAACTAAACATAGAATTATCATATGATCCAGCAATCCCACTACTGGGCATATACTCAGAGAAAACTATAATTCAAAAAGACACATGCACCCCATTGTTCACTGCAGCACTATTTACAATAGCCAGGTTATGGAAGCAACGTAAATGCACATCGACAGACGAATGGATAAAGAAGATGTGGTACATATATACAATGGAATATTACTCAGCCATAAAAAGGAACGAAATTGGGTCATTTGTTGAGAGGTGGATGGATCTAGAGACTGTCATACAGAGTGAAGGAAGTCAGAAAGAGAAAAATAAATATCGTCTATTAATGCATTTATGTGGAAGCTAGAAAAATGGTACAGATGAACCGGTTTGCAGGGTAGAAATTGAGACACAGATGTAGAGAACAAACGTATGGACACCAAGGGGGGAAAGCAGAGGGGTGGTGGTGGTGGTGGTGTGATGAATTGGGCGATTGGGATTGACATGTATACACTGATGTGTATAAAATTGATGACCTGCTGCATAAAAAAAATAAAATAAAATTCAAGAATTAGATAAATAAATAAAAAGAAAAAGAAACGAAATTGAGTTATTTGTAGTGAGGTGAATGGACCTAGAGCCTGTCACACAGAGTGAAGTAAGTCAGAAAGAGAAAAACAAATATCGTATGCTAACACATATATATGGAATAAAAAAAATGGTTCTGAAGAACCTAGGGGCAGGACAGGAATAAAGATGCAGAGGTAGAGAATGGACTTGAGGACACAAGCGGGGGGTAAGGCAACCTGGAGAGAAGTGAGAGAGTAGTATATATATACTACCAAATGTAAAATAGATAGCTACTGGGAAGCAGCTGCATTCCACAGGGAGATCCGCTCAGTGCTTTGTGACCACCTAAAGAGGCGGGATAGGGAGGGTGGGAGTCAGGCTCAAGAGGGAGGTATTATGGGGATGTATGTATACATACAGCAGATTCACTTTGTTATACAGCAGAAACTAACAACACTGTAAAGCAATTATACTCCATCCAATAAGATGTAAAAAATACATAAATAGTATTACAAAGTAAAAAAAAAAAGGGACCTAATGAAACTCAACAGCTTTTGCACAGGAGAGGAAATCATAAACAAAAGGAAAGACAACCCACACAATGGGAGAAAATACTGGCAAATGATGCGTCCGACAAGGGATTAATCTCCAAAATTTACAAACAGCTCATGAACCTCAATATCAAAAAAAGCAAACAACCCAATCAAAAAATGGGCAGAAGACCGAGACAGATATTTCTCCAAAGACAGACAGATGGCCACAAGGCACATGGAGAGATGCTCAACTTTGCTAATCATTAGATAAATGCAAATCAAAACTACAATGAGGTATCACCTCACACCAGTCAGAATGGCCATCATCAAAAATGTACAAACATGGGATCCAGAACTCGACTTCCTGTATATCTAAAATAAAAGAGCTGAATAGAACCTGAAAAAAAAAATCTACAAACAATAAATGCTGAAGAGGGTGCTGAGTTGAAAGAGAACCCTCCTAGACTGTAGGTGGGAACGTAAATTGGTACAGCCACTATGGAGAACAATATGGAAGTTCCTTAAAAAAATGAAAAATAGAGCTACCATATGATCCAGCAATGCCACTCCTGGGCACATATCTGGCAAAAACCATGGTTTGAAAGGATACATGCACCCCAATGTTCATTGCCACACTGCTTACAGTAACCAAGACATGGAAGCAACCTAAATGTCCATCAACAGAAAAGTGGATAAAGAAGATGTGGTAAATATGTCCAATGGAATATTCATCCATTAAAAAGAATGAAATAATGCCACTGGCAGCAACATGAATGGACTTGGAGATTATCGTACTTAGTGAAGTCAGTCAGACAGAGAAAGACAAATATATTGTGATATTGCTATATGGGGAATCAAGAAAATGATACAAATAAAGTTATTTCCAAAACAGAAACAGATTCACAGACTTAGAGTACAAACTTATGGTTAACAAAGGGGAATGGTAGGGGGCAGGGTTAAACTAGCAGTTTGGGACTGACATATATACACTACAATAATGAAAGTAAATAACCAACAAGGACCTACTGTATAGCAAAGGGAACTGTGGTCAAATTCTGTAATAACTAAATGGGTAAAGAACTTTAAAAAGGATAAATGTATACGTATAACTGAAACACTTCACTGTACACCTGAAACTAACAACATTGCTAATCAACTATAGTCCAATATAAAATATTAAAAAAATTTTTTAAAAAACAAAAAAGAAGTCAGTATGATGAGAAACAAAAAATACAGTGTTCAAGATCTCTCCCTATTAAAAGTGGCTAAAGGGACATTGCCACCAAAACTAATGCATGAACCCTTACTGGACCTAGATTTTTTTTTTTTTTTTTTAACACCTATAAAGACATTTTTGGAACAGTTGGGGAAATTTAAATACCGTATATGGGGTAGTTGATATTGCTGAATTACCACTCACTTTCTTAAGTGTGATAATGATACTGTTTTAAGTAGAAGAGAATGTTTTTAGTCTTAGGAGATGCACGCTCAAGTTTTTAAGGAATGAAATGCCAAGTGTACAACTTGCTTTTAAAAAGTCACAGAGAATAGCATCAAGAAAGTGAGAAGACTACAGAGTAGTAGAAAATATTTGTAAATGATTATCTGATAAGAGATTTTTATCTAGAATACACAAAAAACCCTTACACCTCAATAATAAAAAGCAAACCAATTAAAAATGGGTAAATGATCTAAACAGACGGTTCTCCAAAGAAAATACATAAATAGCCAATAATCACATGAAAAGATACTCAACATCACTAGTCACCAGGAAAATTCAAATCTAAACCACAGTGAGTTAACCACTTCACACCCACTAGGAATGGTTATAATATTAATTTAAAAAATGAAAATAGTAGGTGTTGGTGAGGATTTGGAGAAATAGAAATCATCATACACTGCAGTGGGAATGTAAAATGGTGCATTCACTTTGGAAACGGTGGCAGTTCCTCAAAAGGTTGAGCACAGAGTTATCATATAACCCCAAAATTCCACTCCTAAGCATATACTCAAGAGAATTACCAGCATAAACTTATGAATGAAGGCTCATAATAGCATTATTCATAATAGCCAAAAAGTGGAAACAACCCAAATGCCCATTAACTGGTGAAAGGATAAATAAAAGGTGTCATATCCATGCACTGGATTATTATTCAGTAATAAAAAGGATTGATATACTGATACATGCTACAATATGAACAAACTTTAAAAATATTATAAGTAAAAATAAATAAATATTATGCTAAGTAAAAGAAGCCAGCCACAAAGGATCGTATATTATATGATTTCATTTATATGAAATGTTAAAAACAGGCAAAACTAATAAAAGCAGATTAATGGTTATTTATCACTAGGAGCAATAGGGAGAGAGAATAGGTAATGACTGCTAATGGGTACAAATTTCTTTTTGGGTGATGACACGTTCCGGAATTAGATTAGTGGTGTTGGCTGCGCAACTCCACAAATATTATAAAAATCACTGAACTATACATTTTAAATGGGTGAATTATATGTCATGTGAATTATACATCTCAATAAAGCTGTTTTTAAAGTCAGAGAGGAAGAGAGAAAGCAAAAATGGCAAAATATTAACAATTGGTGAATCCAGAGGAAGGGTATAGAAGTGTTAATTCCTTCATTATTTCCCTATTTCTGTAGGTTTGAAAATTTTCAAAACAAGATGGGAAAAATAATGCTAACAAAATGTGGTTTGCAAAAACTAGGACTGACCTCAAGTAACAAAGGTTTAATTTTTTATAGTTGAGTGGATTCTCTGATGGGAAGATTAGGATATATCCAAAATCAATAGACGATTACCCAGTCCTGCAGCCAGTGAGCCAGGCACGGAGCCGCCCACTTGCACTGTGCCCACCGCAGCCGAACCCGGCTCCTGCAGGAGCCAAATGGAGAGAGGGGATCGTGAGCCCCAGCCAGAGTGAGTGTGCGTGGCCGCCGCTGAGTCGGCACCTGGAGGACATGGAGAAATGGATGGAAGATAAGATCAAAGCGAGACTTAGGCTTAAAAGCAGGTTGCTTGCTGCTTGAGGGCCAAATGCAAGTTTGAACTCTGTTATCAGAAGACACAAGGGACTCCTTTCTTAAGCCTGTAAATAAGCCCTGCCCTTGGTGCCTAAGGAAGGGGTTAGTGAAAGTCAGCCTGAGAGTCAACTAACTGCTGAACAATCATCAACAGGAAGACACTGGAACTCATCAAAAAAGATACCCCACATCCAAAGACAAAGGAGAAGCCACAATGAGACAGTACGAGGGGTGCAATCACAATAAAATCAAATCCCATTAACTGCTGAGTGGGTGACTTACAAACTGGAGAACACTTATACCACAGAAGTCCACCCACTGGAGTGAAGGTTCTGAGCCCCACGTCAGGCTTCCCAACCTGGGGGTCCGGCAACGGGAAGAGAAACTCCTAGAGAATCACTTTGAAGGCTAGCGGGATTTGATTGCAGGACTTCGACAGGACTTGGGGAAACAAAGACTCCACTCTTGGAGGGCACACACAAAGTAGGGTGCGCATCGGGACCCAGGGGAAGGAGCAGTGGCCCCAAAAGAGACTGATCCAGACCTACGTGCTAGTGTTGGAGGGTCTCCTGCAGAGGCGGGGGGTGGCTTTGTCTCACCGTGAGGACAAGGACACTGGCAGCAGAAGTTCTGGGAAGTACTCCTTGACGTGAGCCCTCCCAGAGTCTGCCATTAGCCCCACCAAAGAGCCTCAGGCCAAACAACCAACAGGGAGGGAACCCAGCCCCCTATCAGCAGACAACCGGATTAAAGTTTTACTGAGCTCTGCCTACCAGAACAACAGCCAGCTCTACCCACCACAGTCCCTCCCAACAGGAAACTTGCTCAAGCCTCTTAGATAGCCTCATCCACCAGAAGGCAGACAGCAGAAGCAACAACTACAATCCTGCAGCCTGTGGAACAAAAAACACATTCACAGAAAGATATACAAGATGAAAATGCAGAGGGCTATGTACCAGATGAAGGAACAAGATAAAACCCCAGAAAAACAACTAAATGAAGTGGAGATAGACAACCTTCCAGAAAAAGTATTGAGAATAATGATAGTGAAGATGATTCAGGACCTCGGAAAAAGAATGGAGGCAAAGATCGAGATGATGCAAGAAACGTTTAACAAAGACCTAGAAGAATTAAAGAACAAACACCTAGAAGAATTAAAGAACAAACAAACAGAGATGAACAATACAGTAACTGAAATGAAAAATACACTAGAAGGAATCAATAGCAGAATAACTGAGGCAGAAGAACGGATAAGTGACCTGGAAGACAGAATGGTGGAATTCACTGCTGTGGAAGAGAATAAAGAAAAAAGAATGAAAAGAAATGAAGACAGCCTAAGAGACCTCTGGGACAACATTAAATGCAACAACATTCACATTATAGGGTCCCAGAAGGAGGAGAGAGAAAGGACCTGAGGAAATATTTGAAGAGATTATAGTCAAAAACTTCCTTAATATGGGAAAGGACATAGCTACCTAAACCCAGGAAGTGCAGACAGTCCCATACAGGATAAACCAAAGGAGAAACACACCGAGACACATAGTAATCAAATTGGAAAAAATTAAAGACAAACAAAAATTACTGAAAGCATCAAGGGAAAAAAGACAAATAACATACAAGGGAACTCCCATAAGGTTAACAGCTGATTTCTCAGCAGAAACTCTACAAACCAGAAGGGAGTGGCACGATATATTTAAAGTGATGAAAGGGAAGAACCTACAACCAAGGTTACTCTAACCGGCAAGGATCTCATTCAGATTTGATGGAGAAATCAAAAGCTTTACAGACAAGCAAAAGCTAAGAGAATTCAGCACCACCAAACCAGCTCTACAACAAATGCTAAAGGAACTTCTCTAAGTGGGAAACACAAAAGAAGTAAAGAACCTACAATAACAAACACAAAACAATTAAGAAAATGGTAATAGGAACATACATATCGATAATTACCTTAAATGTGAATCGATTAAATGCTCCAACCAAAAGACGCAAGCTCGCTGAATGGATACAAAAACAATTCCCATTTATATGCTGTCTCCAAGAGACCCACTTCATACCTAGGGACACATACAGGCTTAAAGTGAGGGGATGGAAAAAGATATTCCCTGCAAATGGAAATCAAAACAAAGCTGGAGTAGCAATACTCATACCAGATAAAATAGACTTTAAAATAAAGAATGTTACAAGAGACAAGGAAGGACACTATATAATGATCAAGGGATCAATCCAAGAAGAAGCTATAACAATTATAAACATATATGCACCCAACACAGGAGCACCTCAATACATAAGGCAACTGCTAACAGCTATAGAAGAGGAAATTGACAGTAACACAATAATAGGGGGGGACTTTAACACCTCACTTACACCAGTGGACAAATCATCCAAACAGAAAATTAATAAGGAAACACAAGCTTTAAATGACACAACAGACTAGATAGATTTAATTGATTTTTATAGGACATTCCATCCAAAAACAGCAGATTACACATTCTTCTCAAGTGCGCACAGAACATCGTCCAGGATAGATCACATCTTGGGTCACAAATCAAGCCTCAGTAAATTTAAGAAAACTGAAATCATATAAAGTATCTTTTCTGACCACAATGCTATGAGATTAGAAATCAGTTATAGGGAAAAAAACATAAACAACACAAAAACATGGAGGCTAAACAATACGTTACTAAATAACCAAGAGATTACTGAAGAAATCTAAGAGGAAATCAAAAAGTACCTAGAGACAAATGACAATGAAAACACGACGATCCAAAACCTATGGGATACAGCAAAAGCAGTTGTAAGAGGGAAGTTTATAGCAATACAAGCCTACCTCAAGAAACAAGAAAAGTCTCAAATAAACAATCTAACCTTACACCTAAAGGAACTGGAGAAAGAAGAACAAACAAAACCCAAAGTTAGTAGAAGGAAAGAAATCATAACGATCAGAGCAGAAATATATGAAATAGAAACAAAGAAAACAATAGCAAAGATCAATAAAACTAAAAGCTGCTTCTTTGAGAAGATAAACAAAATTGATAAACCATTAGTCAGGCTCATCAAGAAAAAAAGGAAGAGGACTCAAATCAATAGATTTAGAAGTGAAAAAGAAGAAGTAACAACTGACAGTGCAGAAATACAAAGGATCTTGAGAGATTACTACAAGCAACTCTATGCCAATAAAATGGACACCCTGGAAGAAATGGACAAATCCTTAGAAAAGCACAACCTTCCGAGACTGAACCAGGAAGAAACAGAAAATATAAACAGACCAGTCACAAGCACTGAAATTGAGACTGTGATTAAAAATCTTCCAACAAACAAAAACCCAGGACCAGATGCTTCACAGGCGAATTCTATCAAACATTTAGAAAAGAGCTAACACCCGTCCTTTTCAAACTCTTCCAAAATATAGCAGAGGAACACTCCCAAACTTATTCTATGAGGCTACCATCACCCTGATACCAAAACCAGACAAAGATGTCACAAAGAAAGAAAACTACAGACCAATATCACTGATGAACACAGATGCAAAAATCCTCAACAAAATACTAGCAAACAAAACCCAACAACACATTAAAAGGATCATACACCACGATCAAGTGGAATTTACGCCAGGGATGCAAGGATTCTTCAATATACGCAAAATCAATGTGATACACCATATTAACAAATTGAAGAATAAAAACCATATGATCATCTCAATAGATGCAGAAAAAGCTTTTGACAAAATTCAACATCCATTTATAAAAACTCTCCAGAAGGTGGGCAGAGAGGGAACCTACCTCAATCAAAATAAAGGCCATATATGACCAACCCACAGCCAACATCATTCTCAATGGTGAAAAACTGAAAGCATTTCCTCTAAGATCAGGAACAAGACAAGGATGTCCACTCTCACCACTAGTATTCAACGCAGTTTTGGAAGTCCTAGCCACGGCAATCAGAGAAGAAAAAGAAATAAAAGGAATACAAATTGGAAAAGAAGAAGTAAAGCTGTCACTGTTTGCAGATGACATGATACTATACATAGAGAATCCTAAAGATACCACCAGAAAACTACTAGAGCTAATCAATGAATCTGGTAAAGTTGCAGGATACAAAATTAATGCACAGAAATCTCTTGCATTCCTATACACTATGATGAAAAATCTGAAAGAGAAATTAAGAAAACACTCCTGTTTACCACCGCAACAAAAAGAATAAAATTCCTAGGAATAAACCTACCTAAGGAGACAAAAGACCCGTATGCAGAAAACTGTAAGACATTGATGAAAGAAACTAAAGATGATACAAACAGATGGAGAGATATATCATACTCTTGGATTGGAGAATCAACATTATGAAAATGACTATACTACCCAAAACAATCTACAGATTCAATTAAATCCCTATCAGACTACCAATGGCATTTTTCACAGAACTAGAACAAAAAATTTCACAATTTGTATGGAAACACAAAAGACCCCAAATAGCCAAAGCAATCTTGAGAAAGAAAAATGGAGCTGGAGGAATCAGGCTCCCAGACTTCAGACTATACTACAAAGCTACAGTAATCAAGACAGTGTGGTACTGGCACAAAAACAGAAATATAGATTAATAGAATAGCATAGAAAGCCCAGAGATAAACACACACACATATGGTCAACTAATCTATGACAAAGGAGGCAAGGATATACAATGGAGAAAAGACAGTCTCTTCAATAAGTGGTGTTGGGAAAACTGGACAGCTACATGTAAAAGAATGAAATCAGAACACTCTCTAACACCATACACAAAAATAAACTCATAATGGATTAGAGACCTAAATGTAAGACCGGACACTATAAAACTCTTAGAGGAAAACACAGGAAGAACTCTCTTTGACATAAATCACAGCAAGATCTTTTTTGAGCCACCTCCTAGGGTAATGGAAATCAAAACAAAAATAAACAAATTGGACCTAATGAAACTTCAAAGCAGTTGCACAGCAAAGGAAACCATAAGCAAGATAAAAAGACAACCCTCACAATGGGAGAAAATATTTGCAAATGAAGCAACTGACAAAGGATTAATCTCCAAAATTTACAAGCAGCTCATGCAGCTCAATATTAAGAAAACAAACAACCCAATCCAAAAATGGGCGGAAGACCTAAATAGACATTTCTCCAAAGAAGACATTCAGATGGCAAAGAAGCACATCAAAAGCTGCTCAAGATCACTAATTATTAGAGAAAATGCAAATCAAAACTACAA
The DNA here is from genome assembly GCF_937001465.1 of Orcinus orca. Taxonomy (NCBI): domain Eukaryota; kingdom Metazoa; phylum Chordata; class Mammalia; order Artiodactyla; family Delphinidae; genus Orcinus; species Orcinus orca. The sequence continues at coordinate 41,093,365 of NC_064567.1, read as the reverse complement.
TGAGGTATCACCTCACACCAGTTAGAATGGGCATCATCAGAAAATCTACAAACAACATATGCTGGAGAGGGTGTGGGGAAAAGGGAACCCTCTTGCACTGTTGGTGGGAATGTAAATTGATACAGCCACTATGGAGAACAGTATGGAAGTTCCTTAAAAAACTAAAAATAGAATTACCATATGACCCACCAATCACACTCCTGGGCATATACCCACAGAAAACTATAATTCAAAGACACTTGTACCCCAATGTTCATTGCAGCACTATTTACAATTCCCCGGTCATGGAAGCAACCTAAATGCCCATGAACAGACAAATGGATAAAGAAAATGTGGTACATATACAGAATGGAATATTACTCAGCCATAAAAAGGAATGAAATTGGGTCATTTGTAGAGACATGGATCAATCTAGAGACTGTCATACAGAGTGAAGTAAGAAAGAGAAAAACAAATATTGTATATTAATGCATATATGTGGAACTTAGAAAAATGGTAGAAACGAACCGGTCTGCAGGGCAGAAATTGAGAGACAGATGTAGAGAACAAACGTATGGACACCAAGGAGGGAAAGCGGCACAAGGGTGGTGGTGGTGGTGTGATGAATTGGGAGATTGGGATTGACACATATACATTAATATGTATAAAATGGATAACTAGTGAGAACCTGCTCTTTTAGGAAATAAAATTCTGCTGTTTTATAAAATAAAATTCAAAAATTCAAAAAAAAAAGACAATTACCCAATAAATCAGAAAATCTACTGTCAAGGGACACACACCTGGTTGAGAGGTATCAGTCCATCCCCTCTTGGCTCGTACACAATAATCCCATCTTGTATTGGGGTCCTTGACAAACTTTCCAATGTCTTTGAATAATGCACAAAAAGACATGTGGCTGGCTCGATAAACAGTGTAGTAGAGGAGGGCAGCCCTCCATAAAAAGGGGTCTTTTCTAAACAGGACACTGTGAATACTTGCCAGTCCTTCCTCTGTGGGATTGTTTGGCTTTAGGTCATGTTTTTTACGGCCAGTCCAACTGTTCCATGGCTGCTGAAGGTTGTTAATACCTCGAAAATAATGTGTGCCTATGGAGAAGAAAAGGCACATGAAAAGTAAGAAATGCCATTCTTATTTTAATTCTTCTCCCAAAAAAGATTCTACCAACAGTTCTAAAACGAAATTGATGTGTACCTACAAATCAAAAGAAAGTAGAAAATGATCTGACACTAATGCCCTTTGCTTTGAAGGAGTACACAGCCTTCAGAAGGATTACATGTCTCATTAGAAGAGGTATAACTTTTACCGCAATTTATTTTCTTTTTAAGAGTCGAATTATAGACTTGATATTTGAAAAGAATCTTAGAGATCACTTAATTCAATTCCCTCAGTTGAAGATGGGGGAACTGAAATCCAGAGGAGTTAAATGCTCTCCAAGCTTAATACAGCTATACGGTACCCTAAAAAATCTAATTTGAAATGAGACATTAATATCTTAGCTTTAGTTCAAGTGACACCTAACAATTTCATTACTTTTTGCCAAATATTACTAAGAAAAAATGCATTATAAACAAACAAGTCCTTGAAGTAATTTCTGCTACTACAACTGAATAAATGGAGAAGGGTTGCCCCCTACCTATTTCATGCCTCAGCATTCCTTCCAGCCAATGCTCACGTGCGGTGCAAACATTGATGGTCAGTGTTGGACATCCATTTACTACTGTCATGGAAGCTCGGGAAAGCAGGTCCTCAGTGAGGTGAACTACAATCTAAAGAGCAAGAGTTAAAATATATATATATAAAAGACAAAACGTAGAAGGCAGGGGGTGAAAGTTTTCACAGAAAACAATGGACCCATAAATTAACACCTTTTTCTTTTGTTTACACCATCTTGAATCTCCCCGAAACCAAGAAGATGAAATGCAGACCCTTGGAATTTTGAGCCTTTGGGAACTCAAGAACCTTTACTGGATTGAAAGAAAAGTAGGCAGCTGTGCAGAGGAAGACACAGAGAACTGAAATTGTGCCTCTGCAGTGCTCTCAAATATAGTCCCCTGGGCTGGAATAATGCAAAGGAAGGTACAGGAGCCAGAGTCCTGGTCACTGCTGGGCCAAAGCTTATTTTGAGAATGAACACTAGGAACTGGACATTAATAAGAGAAATCACTGTGCCAAATCTCTTCATTAATAATTTTCATAAGCCAATTCACGTAATCCTACAAGCTATACAAAAATGGTAGTAAGAAAAATGGAAAAACAGAAAAAAACTGAACATTAACAATTCAATGCAATAAAAACTTAGACTTATATTTAGTAAGAAATCTGGGTGACTTATTTAATGAGTAAAATAGTGTTGGGAAAACAAAACCTGCAGAAAAAACAAACACGTGGCAGTGACTGAGAGTTAAAATGCTCAAATTGTCATGCTTACTCATGATTCATACCTCACCCATGCAGCCTTCTTTCATCATGTATTTCCTAACATGACTCCAGATTCGAGTTTTAGATAGCAGGCTACCACCGGTGGCCTGTTCAAATTTTTCATAGCTTCCATACTTTTGTAAAGTCAGTTCCATAATATTGATGGACTGTAAAAGAAACAGAGATAATGAAAGTAAACAGCCTTCTATTACTTCGACATGAGTAATGACCTAGTTATATTCTTATTTATCATGACCTGTTCTGTGCTTACCGATTTCCAAATCAAATTGCAGCTACGGTTAACATATTTTTCTAATCCTAAACAGCTTTCACTCATTTTCATATATTTTTACAAACACCTGTGTACATACTTATTTCTTAACACGGGATGAAGGCTCAAGCACTACACAACTGTCAACATCTAACAGGCTGAGAAGCTAAGGCAGAGTTCTCAGTTTCTCTTGGCTTCTCTAAGACCATCTGGTGGTTTTTCAGGAGAACTCAGAAGGTATGTCTCCAGACTAATTACTAGAATATAATTACCATTTGGATAAAGAAAAAAATTCCCAATTTTTAAGCACACACAGAAGAATCAACCATTCTTTTGTGATGATCCTATAGAACCTGATGTTTTCCTGGGCTACTACTCCTTGGCAGAAACACATAATCTCAACATTACTAAAAACACTTTTATCTTTCATTCTTGGCAGGGTACTATCTAACTTTTCATTCTTCATAAATTTTCATATCAAAAGAATATGAAAGTTGAGATCTTTTTCTCTAAGCACAAATATACAAAAAGGAAGACTAAAAAAACTGGTAACAAATCACAGATCATCAGTATCTATGGGAAAGCCACAAAAAAATGAAAACATAAGGAAGGAAAATGCTATTCAAAGGTCTTTTGGGAGAAAGCTAGAAAATTCAAATGTATCTTATATGAATGGTGACAGAAGCTAGAAAATTCAGATACCTGATATTATATTAAGCCTATGCTTTCTATCTGTTGTCTGACTAGTAAAGAGATTAAAAGTACAAGCTCTAGAGTCAGACTACCTGAGCTGACATCCTGGCTCTGCCACCTTCTGGTTGTGTGACTCTGGGCAAGTCATTAAACTTGTTACCAAGCCTCCTCATTAGTAAATGGGGATAACAACAATAATGTCTACGGCATGGTTTTGTTGAGAAAATTTAGCCAAACTTTGTAAAGCACAGTGTCAGACATAAGTAGTCAATACATGTCAATTATTACATCATCATCATCAGTATGTTACCATTCTTTATAAATACCACTGTAGATGACATGCCCAACACAAAAACTACAGTAAAACTCATGTGCTACAAGTTATAAGTAAATATATATATCCCCACAGGAAAAATATATATTACTAATAAACTAGGAGTGAATCATAAAGTTATCATAAAAAGAAATGGCTTCAACAAGTTTGCCTGGCTTGCGTTCCCAAAGTTGCTATTAAAAGCCTTGATATTCAAAATGTAGTCGAAAAGCCAGCAGCATTGGCACTGGCATTGTCCTGGAAGCTGGCTTCAAATTTGGAATTTTGCCTGCCTCCAAGCTACATGCATACTGAATCAGAATCTGCATTTTAACAAGATTCCCCAGGTGATTCACCTGCACAGTAGAAAGCCAGAAGGATCTCAGAGAATGGGAACACGGCAAATACCCCAGAGGCTAATTTATTTATATGACAACTAGAATAATTAAAAGAACAAGTTAGCACATAATTAAAAGCCCATTTAGCAGATTAGCTAAGGTATTTGCATACAGCAGTCTAATGGTCACTAGTCATCAATATATCAGAGTTAGAAGAATCTGAGAAATTTTGCCTTAATTCCATAAGAGACAGAAGTGGTACCTTCTATACTGAACTTATAATTAGACCTAAAAAAAGTTAAAGAAATTTTTTATTATAACTTGTGCGTATAGGTTTTTAAAAGTATGTACTTAACTTAGGATAAAACTAGCTTTTCTAGCATATGGCTTACTCAGTAGGAAAATGTGGTTATCTGGTTACTATTTATTATAACAGTCTAGAGACTTTAAAAAAATTTAAATACAGGTGACCCTTGTTATCATCAATAAATGGTACTTAGTAGAAGGCTATTAAGTATTCACACTCATAATAAGTATTCGTTCATATTCATAACAGGGAACAAAGATTTGATTGAAAATTTACCCTGAAAAAGTACCCTATAAGATTAAAAAAAATTACCTTGGCAGTTTAACAACACTGAGGCAACCTTTATACCTATCAACTAATTATTAAATAATCAAAGAATGAATAAAAATAGTGTGAGTTTTTTGTGGAGGGGATGTAATTTTTCTGTCAAAATGATATGCAATAGCACATCATTTTCCATTGCGTGACTTACATGGCACCATCATGGCAGCAATCCTTCATGAGAGCTACATGGATGTTCCCAAAAGCTTATCTTAATATGTCATGTACAGTCATTCTTCACTGAAGTGCCCATCCTGTTGTCATCTCTAGATATTTTTCTTTATTAGTTTTTCAACTGGTCCAACCTAGACAAATTTGTCAGTGACCACACAGATCTCCAGTATCCTTCACTGACTTCCCAATCCATCTGCATTAAATAGACCCCAGCACAGAGAGAGAGACAGTGGTTGGATAGGTGAATAAATTCAAGTTTTAAGAGAGAAGTCAGGAATGTTCAGTGGTTATTTCATCAGTGAACATGTTTGTGTTACAACAATTTCTGCTTCCTTATGCAACCTCTTGCAGGCCACAAAAATTTTTACAAGTATGATCTCAATTTTGGGGAAAAAAAGGCAATAAGCAATTTTGAAAAGGCACAAGGAAGCCTGGAAGGATATACCCAAAGGCTACATGATATCATGTTCATGTTTGAGAAGGGATAATGTGTTGCACTGATGTTTAATTATTTGCACTATACAGAAGTTTTCAAAATGGTTTACAATATGCAAAGGAAAAAGTCAGTTTTTCCAGCTTCACTGAGGTATGATTGACAAATAAAAATTGTATATATTTAGGTTCTACAATCAGGTGTTTAAGGTGTACAATGCAATGACTTAATATGTGTAAACACTATGAAATGATTACTGCAATCAAGTTAATTTACAAATCCATCACCTCATATAGTTACATTTTTTTAATGTGGTGGGAACATCTAAGATCATAGCAAATTTCAAGTATACAATATACTATTATTACCTATAATCATCACGCTATATATTAGATACCCAGAACTTATTCAGTTTATAACTGAAAGTTGGTACCCTTTGACCCACATCTCCTTACAAGTTTTTGTCTGTTTTTTTTACAGGAAAAAAGAGTCCACCCTCTCCCCCTAGAGCTCAGAGAATCAATATCTGTATCACTTTAAGAATCAAGCTTTCACACACCTCCGCATGGTTAACACTTTTAAGAGGCAATAAATTTTACGTCAGATCGCTCTTCTCCATTAATATCATCATTTAAGTTAATCAGAAAACTACATCTCCCAATATTACTTGGTGGGAGATTCAAACAAGCAGCAGCTGGATAATTTTTTTTTTTTTTGCGGTACGCGGGCCTCTCACTGCTGTGGCCTCTCCCGTTGCGGAGCGCAGGCTCAACGGCCATGGCTCACAGGCCCAGCTGCTCCGCGGCATGTGGGATCCTCCCTGACCAGGGCACGAACCCGTGTCCCCTGCATCGGCAGGCGGACTCTCAACCACTGCGCCACCAGGGAAGCCCGCAGCTTGATAATTTTACTCTAATCATCACTTTTTTTTTTTTTTTGGCTGTGCCTTTCAGCTTGTGGGATCCTAGTTCCCTGACCAGGGCTTGAAGCCGGGCCCTTGGCAGTGAAAGCCCAGAGGCCCAACAACTGACCTCCAGGGAATTCCCCAATCATCACTTTCGATTTGCCATCCAGCATATCCCTTTCTTATCTTCAAATAAACCTTAACCAATTTAACTTCCAAAAACGTTCAAGTATTAAAAGAAAAAAAAATTCCATTTCAAGTTAACCCAATTTAAAACATAAATCACATATCCAGTTAAAGCTCTTTCCCCTCCCCTAGGCAGAGCCTGGCCTGAGGCCTAAAGAACCTTCACTGGGAAAAGAAGGCATAATCAGTGATTTGATTCCTTCTCATCTCTCCCCTATTTTCACAGCCTCTCTTTTCCTTCAGTATATTGACAGCTGGGAGGAAGGAACGAACAATTCCCATATAACTGGTTCAGCTGTGGTCCTCCTCCTTTGACTCTAATGCTGGGGCAGGCCTATTATAGCAGGTGCCTCCACTGCACAGGTTACTGACTAGCCTCCTTCCCACAGAATCTATGCAAGAAGCTCCCCTGGAGTGGACAACTACCAAAACTATTTCTATGAAATTTAAAAGCACAAGAGGAATAACCTAAAGATTTAACTTAATCTAATTACTGTATACCCATTGCATGAAATGAAATATATGCAGTCAGTTAAAATAACGCTGACAAAAAAGAAACGCTGACAGCTTTTAACAGCATGAAAAAATATAGACATGTAAACAAAAGTATGCTAACTCAACCATCAACATTAGGCATGGAACAAGGAAAACACACTAAAATGTATTTTCCTTTTTTTTTTTCTTGAAGTATCATTGATTTACAATGTTGTGTCAGTTTCTGGTATACAGCAAAGTGATTCAGTTACACATACATATCTATTTTTTTTCAGATTCTTTTCCCTTATATGTTATTACAAAATATTAGGTATAGTTCCCTGTGCTATACAGTATGTCCTTGTTAGTTATCTATTTTATACACAGCAGGGAAAACGCACTAAAATGTTAAAAGTCGTGACCTAGAGGTGGTGGAATTATAATAATTATTCTCTTCTCCATACTCTTCTAAGTTTCTGCACTAAACACATATTTCTTTTACAACTGGAAAATATAAAACTGTCTAAGTACCCTCTACTTTGGAATCTCCAGGCCTTTCTTTTCACTACCTAGTTACCTTCTCCCACTTGCCAGTTAGTCATTGATATCCCTTCTCCAGAGTATTTGTATTTAAAAAGGAAACACATGAAAATACTTAAAAATTCAAAAAATATCTTCTATGGTAGATTTTTAGGCAGAGCAGATTGCTGGTAGACAGAACTGAATTCCTGAGGTCTACTCGAGCAAGCAGCCACTTCCCTCATCCATGTGGAAATCTAGCCCCAATTTATCCATCAACATCAAATATATTCTCTGCTTCCTTCTATATCTAAGAATAACAAATATAAACAGTAAGCGATGCAACATAACAGTTTCGCTAATCAGTTTTAAAACTCCTGGAACCAGAACATCTTAATATATACCTATCCTACTGTCCAGGTCTTGGATCCCTAGTCTGCATGAATCTGACTTTGCACTTTTCCATTTTCCTAATTATCCAACTCCTCCATCACTATGTTAGAAAATCGTATAATATAATCTACTTTTGAGTTCCATAAGAACAGTTATCAGGTGGGATAATGTTTCTTGCTGAAAATGGATTGAAACAGGCTACCAAACATACTTTTACCTTTTTAAAAACATTGGACCAAAAAGATTACATATTTTTGCTAAATTATGAATCAATATATTATCTCTGCTCACCAATCATTCCTAAATCCTTCCTTTTTATGAGAATATTTTAAAGCTTTGTATATCTTACAGGCATCAAAACAAATTGATTTTCAGAGAACTCAAACCTGAAGCACAGAGGAAATAAATGCAAAATGAGCAGTTGTTCAGTGTGAATGAAATGGTCTTATCTCTCTCCAGATCTCGATGTCATACATAATGCTACACAAAACAGAAATCAGCATTCTTCACAATGTTACTGCCAGCTCATGACTTTGAAGCATTCTTATTTTCTTCTATTAAAACAAGAGTAATCAAATTATTTTCAATAAATGGTGCTGGGACAACTGGATACAAATAAAAGAAGTTGGACCCCTACCACATATCATATACAAAAAATTAACTGAAAATGGATCAAAGACCTAAATGTAAGAGCTAAAGCTACAGAACTCGTAGAAGAAAGCAGAGGCATACATTTTCATGACCTTGGATTAGGCAGTGTTTTCCTAGATTTGTACACTAAAAGTACAAATAACAAAATAGATAAGTTGGATTTCATCCAAATTAAAAACTTTTATGCTTCAAAGGACACCATCAAGAAAGTGAAAAGACAACCCACAGGAGAAAATGTTTGCAAATTTCATACCTGAAAGCGACATATCTAAAATATATAGAGAACTCCAACTCAATAATAAAAACACAAATAATCCAATTAAAATATGGGCAAAAGATCCAAATAGTTTTCCAAAGAAGATATACAAATGGCCAATAAGCACATGAAAAGATGCTCAACATCATTAGTCATCAGAGAAATGCAAGTCAAAACCACGAGATACCACTTCATACCCACTAGGATGGCTATAAAAACAAGAGTTGACAAAAAAAAAAAAGAGTTGGTAACAATGTGGAGAAACTGGAACTCATATATGGCTGGTGGGAGTGTAAAATGATGCAGTCACTTTGGAAAAGAGTCTTTCTCAAAAGGTTAGACACAGAATTCCCATATGACCCACTACTATATGATCTATGATCTCCTACCATATGACCAACTACCACATGATCTACTAGTAGGTATATACCCAAGATACCTAAAAACATGTCCACACAAAAATCTGTACACAAATGTTCATAGTAGCATTGTTCATAATAGCCAAAAAGTGGAAACAACCCAAATGTCTATCAACTGGTGAATGGATAAATAAAATCTAAAATATACATACATGGAATATTATTCAACAATAAAAAGCACTGATACATGCTACTATATGGATTAATCTTGAAAACATGCTAAGTAAAAGAAGCTAGTCACAATGCACCCCATATCATATGACTCCATTTATATGAAATGTCCAGAACAGAAAAATCCATAGAGAGATAAAGTATCAATAGATTGATGGTTGTCTAGGGCTGGAATGGGGTGGGGCTGGGGGTGAGTCACTTGTAATGAATACAGGGTTTCCTTTTGGCGATGATGAAATTCCTCAAATCTGATAGTGGTAATGATTGCATAATCCTAAATATATTGACAATCATTTAACTGTACACTTTAGATGGGTGAACTACATGGCATGTGAATTATATCCTCATAAAGCCATCATTTAAAAAAACAATAGTAATCAAACAGCACAGTGTAATATTTAAACCACCAATTCAGAAAAGGAAAAATCTTGATATAAAACCTACAGCATTGTCTTGTATGATATAACAAACTTTCTGAAAAATCTCAACACTGTTTAGTAATCTACTTTTGGTTTACTTGCTGATTCTGTTTGCTGTTCAGCAATTTGGAAATCTGACCATCAATCACAAGCCGCTTCACAGTCATGTGCTAAAAACCTATTTCCCTTTTCAAATGCAGTTTTCACTCAATGAAAAACTATATACAATAGGGACACTAATACGATATGAGTCTGGGTGATACTGTGGAAAGACTAGAAGTCAAAAGATCTGGTTTTACGTTGGTGCCCTACCTTTTACTGACTGTGTGATCTTAGGTATGTCATTTTACCTTTCTCAGGTTTAGTTTCTTCAGTGGCAAAGTGGAGATGAAAATCTTTGTGCTACTTACCTCACAGGGTTGGTGTGAGGATGAAATCAGAGATAGACACAGAGAGTAAAAGACGACGGGCGGGGGGCGGGGAGAGAGAGAAAAAGAGAAACTATGAATGTGTTTTATAGTCTGTTTCCCAGAAGACTGTATGTAGTATTTAAGGTAATTGATTTGACCTCTATTCAATCGCAACCCTCTCCTTCATTTCTCTCATTTTTAGTAAATTCTAATATCTAGAACTCTGACCCTCTTCACCCCCCAAATACTGAATAACCCCTAGATCACATAGTCCTTTTCTTTAAGCCAGTGTTTTCCAAACTGTTTTTTTTTTTTTGGAAAAGTGGTTGACGAGATATTATTTTTTAGAAGGTCCCATGGCCAAATGTGGACTTTGTTTGGACTAAACAAAGTTAAACAAGACTCTTCTAAGCCTTTATTATGATACTACATGTGGTGAATATAACAGTTTGTGTTGTCTACCTTATATGGCCATCTTTCTCTCATGCAGTATTCCTCAGAACAGTTTGAAAATGCTTACTTCAGACAAGGATGAGGTACACACACGTTCTGGTACTTTGAGATTCTCAGAATGAAATAAAAAATTCAAAATATTGAATGAATTTTTCAATGGTGGCTATTTCTTCTTGGTAGCAAACTAGGTATATAAAGATTTGGATTACTCAATCAGGTCTTTAGGCCTCCATTTAAGGTACTGTAGCCACAAAATGATGGGACACTAGAGCAGTTGTTACACACTCAAATACCTTCAGCTGCAAGCAGTAACCTCTCTGTAAAGCTACTGAGTATATGACATCCGGGAGAGGAAACAGAAGAGCATCCTTATATACCAATGTTTTAAAAAAACACTGAGCTGACCCCCACCCCCCAAAAAAGAGATGTGCAAGCTGAACTTGACCCTTGAGCCACAAATTTGGATCCACTGTTTGCAGACTACTTCACTAAATTTCTACCATACCATTAATAAGGATCATTCATTCACTCATCTCTATGGTTACCTTCTCTGTGCCAATCACTGCTTTTATTTATATATTTTAGAATCTAAGTCCCTGTCTGACCATTAGAGAGAGATTACATTGAAATTAACATAATTTAATAATACTCTGTTGGATATATGAATAAAGTGTTGTGAAAACATAGAGAAAGGTAAACTGAAGTGGGGGCACAGAGGAAATAGACGGCATTCCAGGTAAAAGGGGATAATATTGTCAACAGCATACACAAAACAAAGAAAATGAAAACACAGTTCTTATACCTCCAGCCTAGGAACCAGGAGACTCATTCATTTAGTGCTAGGAACTCTGCTAGATTCTGGGAACAGTTGAAAAACATAAAATACACTTTTATAAAAGAGGTTAGTCTACTGGTAAAGGCAAAAAAAGAAACTTAAGGATGATAACAGTGTGATAAATGTCATGAAAGATAATTTGCACAAGATGCTGTGGGAGTATACAGTTGACTTTGGAAACCTGAGCATGACCCAGATCATGAAAGATGAAAGGCCTGTAGGCCATGATAAAGATTTTGGACTTTATCCTGAATTATGAGGAGCCCTAAAGTTTTTCGGGAAGGAAAGTGACACAATCAGATTTGTACCTTAGACACTGACAGCAATGTGGAGAGCAGGAGAAACTGAAGCAAAAACACTTTTGCCAGTAATTCAGTTTTCTATAAGACAGACTGCAAGCTATGACCAGATTATAATAAAGAGAAAAATGTTTCAATAAATTATATTCTACATATGCAGAACCTAGGAAATAGATTCAAGAAATTGAGTCTGCCTTCAATGACGGAACAAATGAAAGAACACAGTGGGACAAAGAAAAATGTCACTTGCAGCCGTCCCCCCATTCCCTTTTCCCTCTTCTGCACATTTGTGTCATCAGGGTTGGGGATAGTTTGGATGTATACAATGATAAGTGGGAAAGTGATAGGGTAACTGCTACCAGGAGAAGATATTCATAAATAGCTTAGTACTGCAAACTCTTTTTTCACTACCTACAAGGAAGAAGCAGACATTCAAACTGTTTTGGAGGAAAAACCCTGTTAAGAAAAGAACCTGAGAGTGCACGTTAGGCAAGTTTTCAAAGGCAAATCAATGAAGTGTTGTTTCAAAGAGTCATCAAGGTCATACCTTCTTCCAAGGACATACAATCTGATTGGGGTGTTTCCATCTCTGACTGTAAGAAAATCCTCCTTGCTATTAGGTTAAGAAATGACCTCACTTCTCCAGTTTAAGACACACAACTACTATGGATGTACTAAACTCAAAATAATTTTATAGCTTTAATGTATCTGGGAAAAGTCTGTGATCTGCTAAACAAAAAATCAAGTCGCCTAGGGAGAGGTATAGTTTAAAGAAGGCTTGCTTTTCCCTCCCCTTCACTGTTTGGACAACTTGAGGTCTACCAAGACAAAATACCTGCAATACTACTACAATTAAAACTTAGCCTTGGACTTCCCTGGTGGCACAGTGGTTAAGAATCTGCCTGCCAATGCAGGGGACACGGGTTCGAGCCCTGGTCTGGGAAGATCCCACATGCCGCGGAGCAACTAAGCCCGTGCGCCATAACTACTGAGCCCGTATGCCACAACTACTGAAGCCTGCGCGCCTAGAGCCCATGCTCCGCAACAAGAGACGCGCCCGCTCGCCGCAACTAGAGAAAGCTCGTGCAGAGCAAGGAAGACCCAACGCAGCAAAGAATAAATAAATAAATGAATAAATAAATAAAACTTAGCCTTAAAGAAAGACATACTGCTATCAGTGAAGGTATCTGATTTCCAATTGTGTCATTTCTATCAAAAAAGGAAAATGAACACTTGTCTTGCTTTAGAATACAATGTGATTTTATGTATTTATTATGCATGCATTTTAATATAACAATGAACTACCTATTCCATTTTCACTATAAACTCTAAAACCAAGACACTATTTTCTGAGGACCACATTTAAAAGTCTTTATGTTATGCTATTATTGGCCTCAATAAAACAGAGCTTATGTTTAATAGATCTGGTCAGAGGTGGCAAGCTGGCAACCCAAGGGATGAATGTGGCCCACAAACAGGTTTTCATTGGTCTGAACAACGTTTGTTTGAATTATCTGTCAACATTTACAAATTAGAAGACCTGGTATAAGATTCAGGTTACCTACCTTCTCTTAAAAATTCTGAGGGTATGATAACACTAGACCCAAACTGTAGCCCAAGTTAGATAACTGCTGGGTTTTAGTTTCCTACTGTGCCCAGCCAGCTCCCTGCAATCATTTATGATCCCTGCTCAAACCCTACAGGTATGTCACCCTTGAGATACCCTAGCTGTATAAAGTTTGTTAACTAGGAAGAAAATCAGAATTTCCTAACATAATAAAGTTGGTCCATCTTGGTATTTACTTTGAATATCTGAACTCTATAAATGAAAATGCAATGCTATGCCACAGAATGTTATGCGTTACGTTGTTTCAATGCAGGAAAAAAGTTGACATTAGAGTTCTTTTCTCTAAATACCTCTGAGATTTTACAATAACTCTATCAAGTACCTTTGATAGCATGGGCCATTAACTTCCATTCAGTAATAAAGAAATTTAGGATACTCTAATTACATAAGCAGAACAGTTTTTTTAGTTAAGCAGATGTAGGATATCTTAATATAAAGTAATATCCTAATTCTTAAATAATATGGTTATGATGGAAATGGCCTTTTTGAGAGACATCAAATACCTTTAAAAAACGAACTTTTTCTTGCATCTTGCTTTCCAACTATACTGTTTCACTTGTGGACATATCTTTTTATAAGAAATCAAGTTTACGATTCTCAAAGTTTTATTAAGACAATATGCTTGCATTTGGTAAAATTATGACTTTTTATGTCTCCAAGCCATTGGAACCCTTGCTTGCTCTGAGTCATATAGCGCTCCTGATGACTACTCTCCTTCCCAGAAGGTGCCTTGTCTGTGCTTTCCCCTCAGGATGCTACTGGACTTTTGGTGACAAGAGTTAATTTTACAAACCAATAATGTTAATCTGTAATACCTTAGAACTAAGTTTCAGTTTCTCACATTGGGGAAGAACAGGTTGCCAGAGAGTCCATAAGCAATTTACATTTTTCTATATTAGAATAAAGATACATTGAGAAGTTTAATGTGACATTCACATCAATTTAAGATAAAACAGTTTTTTGCTCACACCCTGATTTCCTTGGTTATTCTTTACATTTCAGCTGTTAGGTTACTGTCTTAGTAACCTCAGTTTGAAAAGTATACACCTGAATTGTCAAGGTCAATATACATTGTAGAAAGAACTGCATTGAAATGGTTTTTTTCCACTAGGTTTTGTAGTTAGAGAAACAAGTTTCACTTCATTTGGAAAGTTAATTTTAACAAACCAAAATGTCTGCCAATTACGTTGAGTTAATAAAGCACTGATGTCTGAAGTAAAAGAATTTTCAGTTAACACAGCTGGCAGAAACTCTGAGCTTTTCTGTGATTAACATGTAACGTGGAAGGTTAGCTAAATGTTTTTACAAAATACATGACAACTGGATACATAGTATGACATGAAATGGAATCTTGATTTGATTAGCCATAGTATTTTGGGGCACAGAACTTAGGAGAGATGTGTGTGGTCCTAGAAAGGGCTCTCAAGGATCATTTAGTCTATTTCCCTCAATATATATATAGGGAAAATGAAGCAGACACTGTGCAATGATTACATGAGTACATAGCATGGGGGCAAAAATAAAAATAGAAACAGACATTCTATAACATAGCGTGCAAGGGAAACCTCAGAGATTGAGTCCATCTCTCTCCTATAGAGCAAGAGTCCTAAAAATCAATCATAAGTCAAAGAATATTTTTAAAAGAAGGCAATTCTTGAATTTCTTAATTACATTTACAAGTCTAACAAACCTCTTATTTAAGACAGTAATTCTTACAAAAAGCTATAAGACCCATTTCTCTATTGGCTAAGAGGGTTATATTTCAAGATATTGTAAAGATTAACAAGAACATCTTTAAGGAGTGCTTTGATATGCTAAGATGGAAAGATGAAAAAGATATTTTACTGTATGTTTTTGACATCGATTTTTTCGCAAATATATCTGCACATTTCTTCTAGTAACTACAAGTCTAACATCTGTTCTTCTTTACACTACCATTCCTCAATACTTAATCCCCCATCTTTCCTAACCGCATCTTTTCCTCCAGAGGTTACAATATAAGATGCCTGGAACCAAATAAGAGATTTCAAAAAGCTTTCTGCTTTATAAATCACTTCGGTGGATTATTTTCACTTAGATGGTGGACTTTAAACATCACTTCCTTCTACAATCTCCATTTCATGCCACTGTTTGTGGCTTTTGCTACTGCTGTGTTTCCTACTTACTATGGCTGGTATAGCATTGCCACACCAGGAAAGCTAAGATGACTGCCCTGATGAGAACTATTTGATAGGGAGGGAACAGGGAATAATCTTTCCATTTTAGCTAATTCATACAAATATTTCCTTCCATTAATATGGGTAATCAAAAACTGTATTTGCAAATAACTATTTTGAAAAATATAAAGTCTTAGGAATAGGAAAACAATGGGTACACTACTTCACTGAAGAAATTTTTGAAAGCTCTTTTTAATTATTTTGTTTCAGTTGAAAATACCTAATTTTAATCTTAACCCTCTTGTCAATACTTGGTTGTGTATACTCCACATGAAACAGAAAGGAAATAGATGAAATGCAATGATGAGGACAGTGGTCAACAGAGAAAAGGTATATATTGCAGGAGCTGTAATGGAAGGGATGTTTCTGCTTTGTTCCCTGGCAGAGTCAAAGGGGCATGAAGAGAGAAATTAGCCACCTACAACGTTGTGGACAGCCTTTTTGGGGCATCCTTATATTTGCCTCTTTCAAATATTTACTCAGTTTACAGACTAGGCACCCAGTTTTAACTTTGCTACTCTTCCTAAGGCACTAAATAACTATGTACTATGAGTTGAGATTGAAGCTGTAGCTGAAAGATGAGGATGGGTGCCTGAACAGGAAGAAGGTAAATACGCTTGTCTTAAAGCTTCCAAAAGACAGTAATTAATGATCACTGTTTCACAGGTGTATCACAAAGAGCAAAAAAAAAAAATCTTCCAAGTCCCTATAATCAGCTTCTACCAAAGGCATCCTTGCCAGCTAAGTGAGGCTCTTTTGACCTGGTACCCTTTGAGTGCAGGGGGTGCACTGGGGTTAGAAAAGCCTGGTTGAAACCATTTTGTGAAACAGTGGTAAGCTGGAGTCCGGCCATGCTGTCTTGTCAGAGCTGACTGAATTTTTATTAATTTGCATGACAGTGATGTTACATTGCTTGAAACTGGTCCTGGTGGAAGTATTTATATTTATACCATGGAAATGGAGAGCTCGTTTGCCAACATAATTTTGTGTGGAAGACAACAGAGTGCTTGAGAAAGACTCCTGGTTCTGCAACTTAAGATCCAAGTCAAGAAAGCGACTGCACTTCTCTAGATACTACTAGTATTGTACCTCATAATAGGTGAAAAGTACACAGCATACAGAGTAACAAGCAAATATTAAGCACTCTATTAATGTTAGTTATAATTTTTCATATATAGATAGTTCATGTGACTTTGTCCTTAAATTTCAAAGCAATTTTAATGGAATAACAAAGGCACAAGGGTCCTGAAAAAAAGGCAGTGTGAACAATTTCATAATAAAACAAGTATGCTTTTTTTGTTCATTCTTTCCCAGCTACCCTCCATGCAACATTTCTAACTTAGCATACATTTAATTTACTTGAACTTCTAAGACAAATATCACACAACTAAAAAGTATTAGAGGAGTACTGTATTATAATGCCGAAGAAGAACCCCATGCTTATGGTAAACATCAACTCTATTGTATGAATGTGAGCCCCAGGCTCAATTTGTGAATGGCACCTCGTGGAATGGTGCAACACAATGGCCCTTTACAAAGCTGTAAGAAGCCAGACCTTGTAACTGATCAGGAATCTCAAACTGACTACTAATACAGCCCATGGAGATGTTTTATTTGGACAGTACAGAGTTTTTTCTTCTAAAATCTGAAGGTAAATGCCTTTAAAAAAAAATCAACTTAAGCCCACCACTCCCCATTTCTGACATCCAGGAAAGTCTGGAGGAAACAAGCAGCAGCTTCAAGAGTCTTCTCACAATGAAGTCACAGAATGCAATTAACTTCTCCAGCAACTGAGTTGTAAGAACATGTAAAGATTTGTCTACCAAGGAAACTTATTACACACTCACTGCCCAAGGTTTTTATTATCAGCTGGTCACATAAGCACCCCTATGCCTAGCACATTCTAAAATTCCAGACTCCCTAAAGGAAAAGAAGTATTTAACATAAAACATACTGTTTGCACAATTTAGGCACAGCAAGCTACTCTTATCATTTAGGGAAAGTTTTATTTCAGTGTAGGAAACTGTTTACCAGTCAAGTTCCCAGACGCCAGGCGCAGGTTAATCTTGCAAGCAGGCCTTTCTAAGGATGGCAGTCTCAGGCTTGTTCTGTTAACTCCTTCTGCAACCCTTTACCTTTTCTTCCCTGACAGCCAGAGGGGTAGCCTCAGCCCAGGGTCTCTACCCAACACAGCAAAGTCTTCCTTCTCTCCCCATTTACCAATCACTAATGATCCCCACTGCTCCAATTTTGTTAACAAATAAGAACATAATTCAAACTTTACCTTATCAAGCCAAACAAAAGTTGACTTATTTCCCATATGTTATTAAATATCATTCTACTAATCAGGGCTTCCAGTTAGCAGGATCCTAGCCATAATCTACAATGAGACACGATTCCAGCTAGAGGTGGAAAATCAGTCATTTAAACTACCCATTGGCTTTATCCATAAATATGTAATCTCCATTTGACTGTTGGAAATACTGCCAAGGACTCCCAACACTGCCCTGAAGACCCTTCTCATCTCTCACTTCCAATCTTGTTCAACAATGTGCTGGGTCTAAGGCCGTACGGATTTTATATCTAGGTTTCCCAGGATGGTCAGCCACAGAGAAGGCAGAAAGTGTACTGGCTGCCAGTTGACTGCTCAAATGTGCCACTAAGGATTTACTTCTGACCCACTAGTGAGCAGGCACCTGACGCTGGACAGCTTTCAGCATTCTCTCATCCTAGATCCCTTCTTCAGCATCCAGGAAGCACTGCACTCTTTCCTGCAAAGGTCCACAACCTCAGAAAACAGACATTTTCAGTTTCTGTCCCAAGGGTTGGGGAGCTGAGGCCCACCATGGCTGCCAGCAAGAGGCTAAGCAGGGTTCAGCAGGCTCCACCTGGAGTTATATTCAAGTCCTGCAGCCCATGCTAGATGCTCTGAACCACCTAAAGGGCCTAAGTGCCTCCTGAGGAAACTACTGCCTGGACCAGAAAAAAACTGAGTCCTGGAACTCCTTGACATTGACAGGGCAATCAATTAGGAATGACCAGGACCTGAGCACTACCTTAGTTCCACTATGGTAGACTTATCTCTGCATGGATTTGGCATTGTTCTGCCTATCTGTACACTAAAGAGGACCGCGGTCACTCTCCAACAGCAGTATAGATTGCCTGCCTTGGAAAGATCCAGATCGTGAAACTTGAGAGACTGTCAGCTAGGGATTGGCAAGGCCTCAAGGGTGGAGGCCAGAGACAAATGGGCTACTCAGCCATCCTGGCCCCTCTGTGCGCATTTCTGAATCCTGAAACCAGCCCTGAAGCTGCTGCTTTAGCTTCACAGCTGGGGAGGGGAAGGATGTATCATGTCAGAATTCATTCAGATGCTAAGTAGGAACTTAAGCATATTTTATGGGGGTCTTGTTCCGATAAATCTCCCTGATTTGATTAAAGTGGTTTGAAAAGTACATTTGGCATTTGCTGCAATCATTCTCCCAAATGGTAGCAATTGAAGTACCAGCCAGCTAGGACTGCTGGTGCTGTTTAGAAGCCTCAAACAACCCGAGCACAAGAAGCTGGAATTGGGTTAAAATAAAGATTGTAGAGCCAGAAACCAAGCACTGTCAGTTCTCAATTCCTGGAGCTGCTGATGCTTCCTAACTCCCATCCAAGAAAATGAAAGAGCATTCATTTTGACCTAATGGTGGGAAATCCCTTTCCCAACTGGTAGGGCTTGCAGTAGGACTCCAAATTAAAGAAATCTGGTAAAGAAATCTCAGCTGTCTCTTTCAGCATTAAGGGGGAAAAAAACAAATAGGATTTTTGTACTTACCATAAATTTTAAGTGAGTGAAAGCCCTATTCAATCAATTGCAATTTCCACACCAAAAAAAGAAAAAAAATCATAAAATCACTGCCAAAATAATAGCTGACCTTTTTATTAGTGTTTAGCACAATTTCATATTTCAATAAAAAGGGAATGTAATACACACTACTATATATAAAATAGATAACTAATAAGGACCTACTGTATAGCACAGGGAACTCTACTCAATACTCTGTAATGACCTATATGGGAAAAGAATCTAAAAAGGAGTGTATATATGTATATGTATAACTGACTCACTTTGCTGTACACCTGAAATGAACACAACATTGTCAATCAACTATACTCCAATTAAAAAAAGGGGGGGTGTACCTTCAAAAACAGCAGCAGTAGAAAAGGTTTTTTCTAACAAAGGAAAATAAATAGCAAGATTAAAATTGTTTTAATCTTAGAATAAGCTTTACATAATGGCTTTTAAAGACTGGTCAGATTCCATGTAATTTATAACAAACAATAAAAAATTTGCTGGCTGCAAGTCCAAAGAACTTGCACTGCAGCAAAATGCTAAAATAGGGCATTTGCCAAAGGCAAATGGAATCACGCAGCTTCACCTAGCCTACAGATTTTCAATCACTGACGAAGCCAAGTTGAACCTAATGCATTATAAAAACCTGTACAAAATTAATTTAACCAAATGTAGTCTGCTTTTATGATCTCAACTCTGTGCCCTGAAGGTAAACATCAGCCAACTTCTCCTCAAATAAAGTGGATTTTTTTTTAGAAGATGTTGGGGGGCAGGAGTTTTTATTAATTAATTAATTTATTTTTGCTGTGTTGGGTCTTCGTTTCTGTGCGAGGGCTTTCTCTAGTTGTGGCAAGCGGGGGCCACTCTTCATCGCGGTGCGCGGGCCTCTCACTATCGCGGCCTCTCTCATGGCGGAGCACAAGCTCCAGACGCGCAGGCTCCGTAGTTGTGGCTCACGGGCCTAGTTGTTCTGCGGCATGTGGGATCTTCCCAGACCAGGGCTCGAACCCGTGTCCCCTGCACTAGCAGGCAGACTCTCAACCACTGTGCCACCAGGGAAGCCCAATAAAGTGGATTTTGAAGTTTATTAAGGCCTTAACACACAAAACTGTGTGCTAAGTATCTAAACTGAGCAATTTGGAAAGTGTTGCTTATATCATCCACATCGTGATTTGCTACGCTTGAAGATAATTTTTAAAATTCCATTATTTTCTTCTTTAAATGAGTACTTATATATTTGATGATTATTAACAATTTCAGTAAAGCATTAAAACGTTCTTTGGCAAGTATCAAGCCTAGTCCCCAAAATGCCTTTAGGGGCCTAAGCAAGCTGAGAATGTAATATAACAGGGAGAACCAGAGATACTGCATGCTCCATCTAACGCATTCAAAATCAAAAAGAAAACAAACACTTGTCTGTGGGCTGACGAATGGGCCATAAGTTTGTAACTCCCAAATGAAAGCTTGGAACCAGAATCTGAAGCTTTTTCCTAATATAGTTGCTTCCTAACACAACGTCTATATAATAGATTCTTTATAGATTTTGATTAGTGCAAAGTAGTTTACATATGAACTGTGACACTCACCTGGAGATTTCTTGTCACATATTTACATGTCCTGGATGGGAGTTAACTATAAATAATTGGAATATTTTAAAACAACATTTTTGGCTTTCTATACGATGGCAAATAATTGTTTTCATTACATAAAATGAAATACTACTACTGAAGTAGCATTTTACCTGCTTAAGAAACCGGTCAGTTGCGTTGCTGTGCTTGGCTAACACACTTGGCAGAGAAGGATTAGCATATTCAAACTGAGGATTGTAGGTATAGTCAGACTTAAAGAATCTCACTTTTTCTTTCTCCAAGTTGGTGGGCTTTATAGCACTCAGTATACAAAATTTCTTTCCAGAAAAGTCATCTCCTTTTTCAAAACTTCTAGACAGCTGAGGCTGCAGCTTTGGCTTTGGAAGAGTGGAGAAATGGCGTCGCTTGACCTTTCTTTCATTTTTGGGTTTAGGTGGCAGTACTGTGCTGTTTCCTGTAACAGAGATATCATGTGTAAACTTTACAGGACTTGACACTGAACTAGTGACAAAAACAGCAGGCTGCCTTTCTAGGCAGTACCAAGTATCACTGCTCATCACAGGCACTGGGGCTTTCATCTTGCGAAGATCTTTACTACGTGAAGAGCTAGATTTGCTGGGTTTTCTACATCTTTTGGAGTAGGTGGAGGAAGACTGTTTTTGTGAATGATGCTTTTTCTCCTCTTTGCTCTGTAGTAGGACATTGTAACTACTGGTTCCAGTTGTGAAAATGTCCTTTAGTATTCCAGGAGATAAATGTGAAATGCTTCCTTTGCTGCCAATAATCAAGGACTCTTCTGCATTTAGAATAGACTTCTTAGCAAGTTCTTGCTCAGGCCAGTGAAGCTTTTCTGTGTTAATAAACAAAATCAAAACAAAAGAAATAACAAAAGATACCAGATGAAGCAAATTGCTTATTATGTGAAAAGTATTCTGAAGGTTCTGTAAACTTCATAATTTTGCAACCATTTTTAGAAAAGACATTTTTAATATTAAAAGACTATATTACTAAACTTTGGGCAAGCTAGACACGGTCACTTCTATAAGAATGTACATATGCTAAATTATCTATAAAAATCCTCAGCTTCAAACCATGTAGATGACCAAAGTCTAATCTAGATGTGAGATAATATACATAAATAATCTGAACACTCAACTCTACCAAGAATGTGGATTTCGTAGAAAGGATATAGTTTAATAGTATTACCAATATCAAAGTAAAATCCAAGGCATTTTCAAAGCCAATACAATCTTGAAATCTGACACTATATATAAAGGTAGCCATCAGTAAAAGAAGGACAACACTGTCTTACATATCTCAAAAAAATTTTTTAATTAAATAAATGATATGTGCACATTCAAGCACGTTATAGTAATGTCACTCAATATTTATTAGTTGCTTTTCTTAATTTTAGGCTATAGGTTAAGATTAAAGAAAATCAAGGTTTTTCTTCTCAAGACTTAAAAAAATAATTACTATGTAAGATATCAGTATATCAAATGCCAAATTAAGGAGAGGTCAGTTTTGCCTTTAGATCTCAAAAGTGCTTTAAAGAGGTAAGAATAACTTGAAATATTGTTGCTTGTGTACTGTTTTAAAACTGTGTTGATTTGCATTCTTTCATTCCACAAATACAGGAATACTGCTAATAGACACACGGATCTGAAAAACATCTGTATAAATACATTGCTCTTGCCTTCAACCAGCTTCTAATCTGGCTCTGAAGGTAAGGCAGTCCTATGAAGATTTGAGTACTAATACGAGGTAGTATAAGCTTAAATGTGAAAAACAAAAGATACAGACAATAACCTAGGGTTCAGGGAAGGAAGAGAAACATTTGAGAGGATTTCAGGTAAACCCTTAAGAGCTTTCAGATTCAATTCTAAACTGACAAAAGTGTTTGAGTTTGTCTTAAATCCTGGTATTTGAACTCCTATCTGACCATGTCTGCTTATAAACCCTTTCTAAATCCTTTCTGCAAATGTGACACATGATTCTCTCAACCACCTCTGTTTTCTGAGTCTCATGGATCCTTATGCCTCTAGCCCTCAACCTCTGGCTCCTACTATGGAGGCAATTTCAACGCTAGCTGACTTGGACAGCTGCCTTCCTTGCCAAGAAAGAGACAATTTATTTAATTCCATTTTAAAGAAAACTGTTTATCCACATAGATCTGTCGCTCACTCACTCAAGATTAGACATTCAGGGATCCTTTCTATAATAAGTAGTAATAAATAATAATAATAGCAGCCACTATTTGTTGACACATTTATGTGAGTTTGGGATTTCACCAAAAACCTTGCATGTTATATCACTTAAGCTTCAGAAGTGTTAAGTAATGTGCTCAAGGTTATACGACAAGAAAGTAGTGAAGAGCAAACTGCGATTCGAATGCAGATGTGTCTGATTACAGAGTCCATGCTCATTCTATTATATAAGGTCATTCATTCAATTATCAACAGACATTCAGTATTAAGTCTGCTACATGCACCGCACTACATCTTTTCTTCCTCTGTACAAACACAGCACCCTAGTAAGACACAGTAATCTGAATAACTGATGTATTCAATACTGAGATAGGTACCAGGACCATGTGTTATTCATGTTTCTCTTTCCAACATCTAGCATGGTAACTGGTAGATATTCAATAAATGTACACTGAATAAATAAGTGAATGAATGAATGGCACAACCCTAAACATGCCATTCTCTGACCACTTTAGATATACAGGTATTTGTAGTTCTGGAACCATTCTATATTTCTATGAGGAGATGACTGTAGAAGTGGAAATATAACCTGGAAGACCTTGAACCAGTGGTTCTCAAATGAGAGCAACTGTGCCCTCCAGGGGACATTTGGTTGTCACAATTAGGGAGGGATGCTACTAGCATCTTGTGGGTAGAGGTCAGGGATGAGGTTAAACATCCTTCAATACATAGGACAGCCTCCTACAACAAAAATATTCATCCTAAAATAATGCCACGGTAGGGAAACCCTGCACTAAAAGTTTTTAAAGCCCAGAAGTCTTAGGGTTTAGGGTAAAGAAACAGTATGAGGTCAAAAGTAGATAATAAACAATCCAAATATGTAAGGTACTTAGAAGTCCTTCTAGTTAACATTTTCTAGGCCAACATATGAAATTTGAATTCTGCTGTCTAAAGGTAACATGAAAGTATAAACTTGCAGGGGCTAAATAAAATGTCTACTACATGGACAAGCTGAGAGATAGGAACTAGACTGCACAGGGTCATGCTGAAGATTGATTGTACAAAGAAGCCATTCAATAATGTGAATAAACAGAACAAACAAAACTTTCATCAATGGCTGGTAAGTCCCAGATCCTCAGGGGTTTCATACTTAATTGTTGCCAACTGATAGTCAAAATTGGGTAGGATGGGCAAACATAGGCTAAGGAACACAAGCTGCAGTCCAAATGCCCAAGAACAATGTCAGTGTCCCTAACAAGACACCACAAGTTTAGGAGACAAGAGGTGATAATGAAAGTCAGACTGAAACAGACACTGAAAGGAAAAGAGCAAGAGAACCGAGATAAGAATAAGGGTATCACAAACCGAGAAAAGCTGGTTAAGGACTAGGCACAGCCAGGAAGGTAAAAGGAGGTAATCAGGTTTTTCTCGTTTGGTCTTCATAATAAAAAGGGGGAATTTAATAATTAAAAAAAAGGGTGGGAATTTACCTCAAATTAAAATCAGTTAACAAAACTACTCTGAAGAATTCCTAATTTGGGTGGTTTGTTACAGGTATATTGATTTTTTTTTAAAAAAAGAATATTCAATGTAAAAAGTGCTTTCTTTGGTTCCTAAGACTCAGTAGCTCTGTTGATCAAAGAGCTGCGTTCATAGAGTTTTCTGCTGTTTTGTCATAAAGCATCTACATTCTTAATTCTGTCCCATCTCAAACAACCTATACACTTCAGGATACTTAAACAAAAGTCCTAAACCAGCTGCCAAAACACTCAAGGAGGAATTGGGGAAGTGGGAGAGAAATTACAGTGTGTGCATGACAGAACCCCTTCCCCCCTCCCAGGAGTTGCAGCATTTCAGTTCACTTGCTAATTATCTACCTGAGAGGTTTAGCATCAGTCCTTTATAAGCTCCATCTGCTCATAAGTAGTCTGGGAGTACCAATGGTGTATCTATTTAGTAAATGTCAATCCTGCCGAATGCTGATATCCCATGAAGTTCATAAATGTGGGGCACGTGGACCTTCAAACAACTCTTACAAGATAGATATAAATTAATTTCTCAGAGTCATGCTAATCTTATTTTAGTTGTATTAAGTACTAGAAAACCTAAAATACTGTTTTTGTCATTTTAAATACTACTACTGTTTAAGAAAAACAACCTTTAAAACAGGCTTAAGAACATAATAAAAGGACAAGAAGAAGAGTTCAATGAAGAACATCCTATTCTCCTAACTCCTTTTTTCCTGAAAAATCAAAACTTTAAGCATAAGCAGGCTTCTTTGGGGGCAAGTGTAACTCATTTTCTCTCATAAAAGTAATAAAATAAATAAAAATCATACTCTCATATTAAAAGTCACTATTTAATGTAACATTTTAGCCACCAGCAATCTGCTTCACTATAACCTTGGAGAAAATGAAAATAACTTGATCAAAGAAGTCATTCACCCCAAAATGATTACCCATATTGAGGGGAAAAAAGGAAAATAATATTACATTAAAATTGATAGTATATTCACAAGTGGATGACTATACTGAAATTACCAACACAATGAAAGCTGAATTTGTATCTAGAACAGGAGTAAAGAATACCAGGATTCCTGACTTCCATTCCCAACTCTTTCAATAACCTCTCTGTAATAGTGGCCTTCATCACTAAACCCATCAGCGTCTCCTGATCCTCATCTAAAGGAATGGAAGAAAGAGGGGAACACTGCTCACTAAACTCTTAGTGTTTCACAACTGAATAGGTGAGGTTTCACAGTAGTTACAAGGTCTCTGGCTGAAAGGAAGATCAGATCATCAGAAACAAAGCCTGCTGGAAAATACCATTCAACCAATTTTGACCCATAAAATGGCAATTTCATATGGTTCACTTATACTTATGAAACCTGAGAACCCGGGGTAATTTTATACCACAAAACGATAGGTTGCTTGATTACAAACAGAAGAAGAGGCAAAATAAAACAATTCCCAAACAAGATAAACACTTTAGTTTTGCCAAGCTGTTCATCATTACTTAAACTCAAATGATCTAACATCTGTCAACAGCAGAAAGGATGAGTAAATTGTGGTATATTCATACAATAGAATACTATATGGCAATGAAAAAGAACAAACTGAGTTTGCAAGCAACAATATAGGTGAATCTCAAAGACAATACTGAGCAAACAAAACTAGATCAAGAGACTACATACTGTATAATTCCATTTATATGTGGTCCAAAAACAGGCAAAACTTGGGACTTCCCTTGTGGTGCAGTGGTTAAGAATCTGCCTGCCAATGCAGGGGACACGGGTTCAATCCCTGGTCTGGGAAGATCCCACATACTGTGGAGCAATTATGCCCGTGTGCTACAACTACTGAGCCTGCGGGCCTAGAGCCCGTGCTCCTCAATAAGAGAAGCCACCGCAAGGAGAATCCCGAGCACCACAACTAGAGAAAAGCCTTTGCACAGCAATGAAGACCCAACGCAGTCAAAAATAAATAAATTAGAAAAAAAAAACAAAACAGGCAAAACTAATGTATGGTATTAGAAGGCAGAATAGTGCTTATCTTTGAGGAAGGGGTTATAACCTGGGAGGAGGTACCAGGGTACTGGGGGCTAGAAAGCTATCTTGTTCTGCACAGTGGTTACATATGTACAGATTCATCAGGCTGCCCATTTAAGACTCAAGCACTTTACTGAATGTAAGTTACACTATAATTTTTAAACTGGTATATTTAAAAAAATCAGTATCTTTGAAAACATTTATTGCCCAATTTGTCTGCATTATAACAGGTAATCTTTTAATTATAATACCTCCAAATTCAACATTATCCAATATAGTTTCTCAGCTGTAAGTAAACAGAGAGATGAAAAGGCACTGCTAGTATCATTCAAGAACTGAGAAACTCAGCTATACTTCAGGATTCTTAAAAATGTCACAGCCCCGGTTAGGGGCACTTCAGTGTTACTCTATCAGCAGCAAGAACTCTTATAATGTGATACTATTGTTTTTGGGTCAGAAACTGCTTGTGGTGGTGTGCTTTTGCAGTTAGAAGCATGCAGGGTATTCTATAATGCTGGGAAATGATGGTCTGTGGTAAAAGAAAATGCATTCAATATCATCTAAAACAACAGTGAACATGCGAGAAAAACTTCCCCAGGCTTTCCACTTAGGGTGAAGAGAAAATCCTAATCATGGCACATGAGCTCACTCATGGTCAGGTCACTCTGCCTCTCTGGCCCCATCATGCACAATGCTCCTCCTTAATCAGTCCACTCTAGCTTCCCTTCATTTTATCAATCCCTCACACTTACCACTCCCTCTCCAGACACAAAACATCTTCATATTCTGTTCCCTGTGTTTGAAGAGCCCTCCCCTGTCCTCTCTGTTAGCTTAATCCCTATTCATCCTTCAGTTCAAGTATCACTTGTTCAGGAAAACTTCCCTGGAAGGTTCTTTGACTCACTTGTCACGGTTGCAGTCTTACATTTGTTTATATGATGGCCTTCCTCATCACTGAAATTATAAGTCCCATTATGGCATACATCTATGTTTGTTTCTGCTCACTCACTGCCCTGAGAGGTAGCCAAGGAAACAGAATATTTGAGAGGAGAGAAAGGATTCAGGACTTGAATGCCTGAAGGTTGAGGCAAAAATCATACCAGGACGCATAAAAATGTGAAACAATTAGTGATGTTGAAGATAAATTTTAATGGCAGGTGCCTACTGCTGTAGGACAGACAGGAGCTATGTGCCTAAGTGTATTCATCCCACATGGCCAAACACTGCTCTTAAGACTTTTGTCTCCAGTAGTTTAAAACATTCACTTTTGTTACAAAGGAGCTTCATTTCCAGATGATTAATCACTTCTTATATCACATACAAGATACAGGCAGTAGGAATTCATAAAATAACATAATCTTATATGGCTTCTGATAGCATTTTGTTACTCACTTAATGAGCTAGATGTCGTCTTCTATTTTGAAACAATTTTATAGTCAAGTAAAATATGATCTTTCCAGGCAAAAATTAGACTTGCCTGTGATAAAAACTTAACAGCACCTGGAGTAAACTATCAGCTAATGTACCACTGATGTTAAATGAGATACACATGTTGAATTTTGTGGCTTAAATCAACACATAGTCATTTAAACAAGGGTTCTGACTTTCCTAGTGGTTGAGAAAATGGGCTTTGGAATGGAGCTTCTCTGATTTGAATCTTGGCTGTTTATTAGCAGCTGTGACCTTGAGCAAGTTACTTAACATCTTTGTGCTGCAGTTTCCCTATCTGTAAAATGGGATACTATTACTATGTACCTCACAGTATCAGTAGGAGGATCAAAAAAGGTAATATATGTGAAGTGCTGAGAACAATGCTGGCTTGTACTAAGCAGGTGTTAACTATCAGTATTATTATATTCAATACTATATTCAGCTCCTATAGAAATACTCCATGGAATAATGTAAATGGGAAGATATTCAGAATCATGAAATTTGGATTTCCAAGGTAAATTTAACATTAAGTAATAAATTCTACATTCTAGAATCAACATTTTAGTGGCTTTAGTATAATAAACCATCTTCTTTAAAAAGCTATGAGAAGGTAATCTCTTCTGATTTGATCCCATTTCAAACAGCATATATAACATACAAATCTTTCTTTTTTATTTTACTTCTCCAATCAGTTCACCAGGATGTTATATTTAGATTATATTAAATCATGACTAATAAGTCAATAGTGAGTAAGATACTATATTGGAAGTGATTTCAGAAGCAAGTAATTGCTTCAGTCCTGAAATAAAACAATCAGTTTGCTCTATACTTATTTTAAAGCTGAAAAGAAATAAACACATTTCCATCAGTACCCTTACCACAAACAAGCATGCTCTTGATGCTAACCAGAAGAACATGGGCTTCTAAGAGATCAATGAATGATGTGATAGTGAGGGAAAAGGAGGGCATGCTTTCAGCTAAACTCTCTTCATAAAGTTTCTGGCCGTTGAAACTGGGCTTTCTGATATGTCAGCAAAATGCTAGGCATGGGGTTCTAGAACTATCCTTTTAACTAGTCAAGAAATTTATAAAAGAAATGGAGAAACTATTTTGAAAAACAGCCAGTCAGTTGTTTGTTTGTTTTGCGGTACGCGGGCCTCTCACTGTTGTGGCCTCTCCCATTGCAGAGCACAGGCTCCGGGCGCGCAGGCTCAGCGGCCATGGCTCACGGGCCCAGCCGCTCCACGGCATGTGGGATCCTCCCAGACCGGGGCACGAACCCGTGTCCTCTGCATCGGCAGACAGACTCTCAACCACTGTGCCACCAGGGAAGCCCCAGTCAGTTGTTTTAAATGAGGCTTGAATTGTCTCAAATGACTATTTGAATTTTTATTGAACTACAGAAATACACTGCCAGATTATCTTATCTCAGGAAATGCAACATGCAGAGTTGGATTGATACGTCTATTGCCACTAAATTATGGGAAGAGAGCTGAGGCAGGAGGAGTGGGTCTACTATTTTAGAAAGTATCTCTCCTCAAACTTCCAACTCTGCATATTGAAAAACAGGAGATCCACTTTGTTGCTAACTGGTCAGATACCTGCTTTCTAAAACTAATATTATCATAATTGTATTTTTCCTCTACCATGATTGTTATGCTTTGGGGAAATCATCTTAATTGATGTTATTTCTAAATCGTTATCTAATAACCTTCACTAGTATATTTTTCTAACTAGTATATTTTTTCTCCAGGGCAGTGGTTCTCAAATGGGGTGTGGGGGGGGTAATTTTGCCCTCCAGGAGACATTTGACAATGTCTGGACACATTTCTGTTTGTCACAACTGTGGGGGGGGGGGTTACTAGCTTCTAGTGGAAGAGGCCTGGGATGCTGCTAAACATTTTGCAATGCACAGGACAGCCCACCGCAACAGTTATCCACCGACTCAACATTAATAGTGTCATGGTTGAAAGACTCTGTTCCAATACAAAAAGAAGATATGGTACTTTAAAGTAGCTTTCGGGACTTCCCTGGTGGCTCAGTTAAGAATCCGCCTGCCAAGGCAGGGGACACGGGTTCGAGCCCTGGTCCAGGAAAATCCCACATGCCACGGAGCAACTAAGCCCGTGCGCCACAACTACTGAGCTTGCGCTCTAGAGCCTGCGAGCCACAACTACTGACCCCACGTGCCACAACTACTGAAGCCCGCGCGCCTAGAGCCCATGCTCCACAACAAGAGAAGCCACCGCAATGAGAAGCCCGAGCACCGCAACCAAGAGTAGCCCCCGCTCGCTGCAACTTCAGAAAGCCCGTGTGCAACAACAATGACCCAACGCAGCCAAAAATAAATTTTAAAGAATAATACCTTCCAATTTTCATTGTATTTTAAGATGAAAGAACAGGATCTACATCAAATCACTTTAAGAAAAAAAGTTAATGCCAATTTAAGTTGCCTCTTAAATCTTAGATCTTGTAATTGTCTGTTTCCTGACAACATAAATAACAATGAGATAAATCACAGCAATGTCATGACTGCACAAAATCAACTCCTCATTTTATAACCTGGAACATGAAATATAAAATTAAGACCATAAATATTTTCATTAAAAGTGAATTTTGTTATACAATTTAAAATTTTGCAGAAAAATGGTCTATTAGGTACACCGATGCCTTAAAGTAAAAAAATCTGGTCTTATTTTGAAGCCAGTTTCAAGATTAGACCTTTCCCTTTACTCTGCTGTTCTTCGGTGTTTTTAGTCATGATACTAGGTTATCAAGAACGCTGTCTTGCAGGAATGTTAGGCAGAATCAAATGATGGGAAAATGGCCTAGGAAATTATTCTAATATTGTGTAAGATAATTTTTAAATGATTAATATACACAGTTATTTTCTAAAAATAACAAAAGGCAAACAACTTTCTGACCTGGGGTCTAAACAAACATTTTTTGCTCTTGGTATAATACTTACTATAAAGTGACCTCTTAATATCAACTCAAAACGTTCTGATTTAAGAATAAAAGCATACATACAAAGAGTATAAATACTGATATACAGAGATGTGCTCTTTTGCTTAGCTCTGACTTCTGAACATTCTAGAAAGCTAGATCCTAGTGCACTACAATGCCTAATTACATATCTAATAAACGTTGAAACAGAATTTAACAATATTTAGATTGTACATTTGTAGGGCCGATCTATTACACTTTACCTCACTACAGTCCACAGCACGCGCTTACTGATAATAAGTGACAAAAGGAAAAGGGACCGTTTTCTCTCTTCCCTGCACACCTTTTCCCTGAGCACCTTCCGCGGGTTCCGCACTGTTCAAGGAGCTGCGTTGAGCACGGAAGCCCACATGCTACCGTCACCTCGGCCTCCCGGTACTCGCCGCAAGCGGCCGGGACGACGCTGGCCGCCCCCGCCAGCCCAGGGGCCACCCTTCCTGGCACTCACCCGTCACGCGAATGGACTCCAGCATCGTCCCGCTGAGGCCGCGGGCGGCGGGCTCCGCGGGCGCTGGGGGCGAGGGCCAGACAGGAACCCGGCGGGCCGCCTCTAGCCTCCGGCAGTGCCTCAGACGCGGGGTCGCGGAGGAAGGTTGCTGTCGGCGACCGGGTTTAGGATAACGCGGGTAAGGACGGACGGAGACGTGCCGACAGAAAGCTGCAAGCAGTGTTCCCTCCAACCCGCAGGTACTGAAAGGTACTCAAAGCCGCCCAACACTGGGCAGCTGCTCTTAGCGCCCGCCGGCGTGACGTTGCCGCTCCCCCGTTGCTAGGAAACGCGTGCCGTCCGCGTGCGCCGCGCTTCACGGAGCCTGCGCGCCGTTGGAGGCGCCAGAGATACTGCGTCCTGGCTCGCATGAAGAGAGGAGGAACTACAACTCCCGGAGTGCACAGCGCAGGCCCGTGCCTCGGGAGCTTGTGGGCTGGGCCCTGGGAAAGGCTCGGGTCTCCAGCCTTTCGTATAGACGCATTTTGACTGATCATCCCCGTAGACATTTGTGCGCTGTTCAAGGGGGCGTTAACTCCTCAGTAGATTTTACAAGAGACAGGTGGCGTGACGCTCTGTCCCAGATGCGAATTACAAAACCAGTCTCCTCCGCCTTTTTGTTACCTTTCCAGGTGCAAAAAAGCTAACACAACTTCAGATTGCAGGTGGTAGTAATGAAGGTGCTGGAAGCTCAACTACATTTACCCAATGAGTACCCTGGCATAATATACTAAATACTAAAATACAAACTTTAATTTATGATTGTGCAGTTGACAGGGGCTGATTGTTGTTTTTGTTCATTATTGGGTGGGAAATGTGGAGACTATACCATTTAACGAACATTTTCTGAGAGCCTAACGGGTGCAAGGTTCTGAGACAGGCCTTGAGAACATCAACAAGGTAAGTGAAATAAGGCTGGAGCTTACAGTTGAGAAACTCATAAGATAGCATTGGCACTGTCAATTTTCAAAGCCACATTTTCTCTTTATCTTTCCTCAAGGTTGAGATAGGACATAGAAATAATTGTGGGATGTGTTTTCAAACTCAGGAACAAAAGGAAAGTTGAAGTTACGTCAGGGAAAATCATACTCTAAAAATGACAGAACAAGTGAGAATTTGTATCTTTTTCACCAATTAGGAGCATATGATGGAAATTTGACAGTATCACAGATAGTGCATAACCCCACATCCTAGTGTCAGAAAATCTTGTGAACACTATTTTCAAAATATATCCAGGATCCAGCCACTTCTCACTATCACCACTGCCACTTGTCTGGCTCAAGCCACCACAAGCTTTTGTCTGGATTATAACTGTAGCCTCCTAAATGAACCCCATATGTTTCCAATCTTGCCCTCTTTACTCTCAAAACTCAGTGGCCAGCATGATCCTGCTAAAAAGTCAGATAATGTCAGTTCTCTGTGAAAAACACTTCAATGGCTTCCTTTCTTACGTATGAGGTCCTTTAGGACCTAGCCTACTGCCATCTCTTTGGGCTCATCTCCCACTGCTCTCCTCCTTGGTCTCCTCCAGACACGCTGGCCTCCTAGATATTCGTCAGCTATGCCAAGCACTGTTTCACCTCATGACCAATGCAATTTGGGACCTCCCCTGCCTGGCATGCTCCCCCACCCCCAGCACCCACCCTGGCCTTAAGCCCACAGAACTAGCTCCTCCACTTCTCAGGAATTAATCCAAATGTCACTTCTCACTGAGGCCTTTCTTGGCCACTCAATTTAAAATTCCATTCCTTTCTCAGATTTCCTATACCCTTTCTCTGCTTTATTTTTTTTTTCCTTAGCACTTAACATTATATAATTTATTACATATTTTACTGATTTCTTTTTTTTAAAACATCTTTATTGGAGTATAATTGCTTTACGATAGTGTGTTAGTTTCTGCTTTATAACAAAGTGGTTCAGCTATACATATACAACTATCCCCGTATCTCCTCCCTCTTGTGTCTCCCTTCCACAATCCCTATCCCACCCTTCTAGGTGGTCACAAGCACCGAGCTGATCTCCCTGTGCTATGCGGCTACTTCCCACTAGCTGACTATTTTACATTTGGTAGTGTATATATGTCCATACCACTCTCTCACTTCGTACCAGCTTACCCTTGCCCCTCCCCATGTCCTCAAGTCCGTTCTCTATGACTGCATCATTATTCCTGTCCTGACCCTAGGTACTTCATAGGTCCATCCACCTCACTATAAATAACTCAGTTTCATTTCTTTTTATGGCTGAGTAATATTCCATTACATATATGTGCAACATCTTCTTTATCCATTCACCTGTCAATGGACACTTAGGTTGCTTCCATGTTCTGGCTATTGTAAACAGAGTTGCAATGAACATTGTGGTACATGACTCTTTTTGAATTATGGTTTTCTCAGGGTATATGCCCAGTAGTGGGATTGCTGGTCATATGGTACTTCAATTTTTACTTTTTTAAGGAAGCCTCATTCTGTTCTCCATAGTGGCTGTATCAATTTACATTTGCACCAACAGTGCAAGAGGGTTCCCTTATCTCCACACCCTCTCCACCTTTTTTTGTTTGTAGATTTTTTCATGATGGCCATTCTGACTGGTATAAGTTGATTCCTTATTGTAATTTTGATTTGCATTTCTCTAATGATTAGTGATGTTGAGCATCCTTTCATGTGTTTGTTGGCAATCTGTATATCTTCTTTGGAGGAATGTCTATTTAGGTGTTCTGCCCATTTTTGGATTGGGTTGTTTGTTCTTTTGATATTGAGCTGCATGAGCTGCTTGTAAATTTTGGAAATTAATCCTTAGTCATTTGCTTCATTTGCAAATATTTTCTCCCATTCTGAGGGTTGCCTTTTCAACTTGTTTATGTTTTCCTTTGCTATGCAAAAGCTTTTAAGTTTCATTGGGTCCCATTTGTTTATTTTTGTTTTTATTTCCATTTCTCTAGGAGGTATTTCAAAAAGGATCTTCCTGTGATTTTTGTCATAGAGTGTTCTGCCTATGCTTTCCTCTAAGAGTTTTATAGTGTCTGGCCTTAAATTTAGGTCTTTAATCCATTTTGAGTTTATTTCTGTGTATGGTGTTAGGGAGTGGTCTAATTTCATTCTTTAAAATGTAGCTGTCCAGTTTTCCCTGCACCACTTATTGAAGAGGCTGTCTTTTCTCCACTGTATATTCTTGCCTCCTTTATCAAAAATAAGGTGACCATATGTACGTGGGTTAATCTCTGGGCTTTCTATCTTGTTCCATTGATCTATATTTCTGTTTTTGTGCCAGTACCATACTGCCTTGATTACTGTAGTTTTGTAGTATAGTCTGAAGTCCAGGAGCCTGATTCCTGAAGCTCCATTTTTCTTTCTCAAGATTGCTTTGGCTATTTGGGGTCTTTTGTGTTTCCATACAAATTGTGAATTTTTTTGTTCCAGTTCTGTGAAAAATGCCATTGGTAGTTTGATAGGGATTGCATTGAATCTCTAGATTGCTTTGGGTAGTATAGTCATTTTCACAATGTTGATTCTCCAATCCAAGAACATGGTATATCTCTCCATCTGTTTGTATCATCTTTGATTTCTTTCATCAGTGTCTTATAGTTTTCTGCATACGGGTCTTTTGTCTCCTTAGGTAGGTTTATTCCTAGGAATTTTATTCTTTTTGTTGCAGTGGTAAACAGGAGTGTTTTCTTAATTTCTCTTTCAGATTTTTCATCATAGTGTATAGGAATGCAAGAGATTTCTGTGCATTAATTTTGTATCCTGCAACTTTACCAGATTCATTGATTAGCTCTAGTAGTTTTCTGGTGGTATCTTTAGGATTCTCTATATATAGTATCATGTCTTCTGCAAACAGTGACAGCTTTACTTCTTCTTTTCCGATTTGGATTCCTTTTATTTCTTTCTCTTCTCTGATTGCCGTGGCTAGGACTTCCAAAACTATGTTGAAAAATAGTGATGACAGTGGACAACCTTGTTTTGTTCCTGATCTTGGAGAAAATAGTTTCAGTTTTTCACCATTGAGAATGATGTTGACTGTGGGTTTGTCATATACGGCCTTTATTATGTTGAAGTAAGTTCCCTCTATGCCTACTTTCTGGAGGATTTTTATCATAAATAGGTGTTAAATTTTGTCAAAAGCTTTTTCTGCATCTATTGAGATGATCATATGGTTTTTCTCCTTCAATTTGTTAATATGGTGTATCACATTGATTAATTTGCGTATATTGAAGAATCCTTGCATTCCTGGGATAAATCCCACTTGATCGTGGTATATGATCCTTTTAATGTGCTGTTGGATTCTGTTTGCTAGTATTTTGTTGAGGATTTTTGCATCTATGTTTATCAGTGATATTGGCCTTTAGTTTTCTTTCTTTGTGACATCTTTGACTGGTTTTGGTTAACAGGGTGACGGTGGCCTCGTAGAATGAGATTGGGAGTGTTCCTCCCTCTGCTATATTTTGGAAGAGTTTGAGAAAGATAGGTGTTAGCTCTTCTCTAAATATTTCATAGAATTCGCCTGTGAAGCCATTTGGTCCTGGGCTTTTGTTTTTTGGAAGATTTTTAATCACAGTCTCAATTTCAGTGCTTGTGATTGGTCTGTTTATATTTTCTATTTCTTCCTGGTTCAGTCTCGGAAGGTTGTGCTTTTCTAAGAATTTGTCCATTTCTTCAGGGTTGTCCATTTTATTGGCATGTAGTTGCTTGTAGTAAACTCTCATGATCCTTTGTATTTCTGCAGTGTCAGTTGTTACTTCTTTTTCATTTCTAATTCTATTGATTTGAGTCTTCTCCCTTTTTTTCTTGATAAGCCTGGCTAATGGTTTACCAATTTTGTTTATCTTCTTAAAGAACCAGCTTTTAATTTTATTGATCTTTGCTATTGTTTTCTTTGTTTCTATTTCATTTATTTCTGATCTGATGTTTATGATTTCTTTCCTTCTGCTAACTTTGGGATTTTTTTTGTACTTCTTTCTCTAATTGCTTTAGGTGTAAGGTTAGGTTGTTTGAGATGTTTCTTGTTTCTTGAGGTAGGATTGTATTGTTATAAACTTCCCTCTTAGAACTGCTTTTGCTGCATCCCATCAGTTTTAGGTCGTCATATTTTCATTGTCATTTGTTCCTAGGTATTTTTTGATTTACTCTTTTATTTCTTCAGTGATCTCTTGGTTATTAAGTAGTGTATTGTTTAGCCTCCATGTGTTTGTATTTTTTACAGATTTTTTCCTGTAATTGATATCTAGTCTTATAGAGCTGCGGTCGGAAAAGATACTTGATACAATTTCAATTTCAATTGTCTTAAATTTACCAAGGCTTGATTTGTGACCCAAGATATGATCTCTCCTGGAGAATATTCTGTGCACACTTGAGAAGAAACTGTATTCTGTTGTTTTTGGATGGAATGTCCTATAAATATCAATTAAGTGCATATTGTTTAATGTTATCATTTAAAGCTTGGTTCCTTATTTATTTTCATTTTGGATGATCTGTCCATTGGTGAAAGTGGGGTGTCAAGGTCCCCTACTATGTTTGTGTTACTGTTGATTTCCCCTTTTATGGATGTTAGCATTTGCCTTATGTATTGAGGTGCTCCTATGTTGGGTGCATAAATATTTACAATTGTTATGTCTTCTTCTTGGATTGATCCCTTGATCATTATGTAGTGTCCTTCTTTGTCTCTTGTAATAGTCTTTATTTTAAAGTCTATTTTGTCTGATAGGAGAATTGCTACTCCAGCTTTCTTTTGATTTCTAGTTGCATGGAATACCTTTTTCCATCCCCTCACTTTCAGTCTGTATGTGTCCCTAGGTCTCTTGTGGACAGCATACATACAGGTCTTGTTTTTGGATCCATTCAGCCAGTCTATGTCTTCTGGTTGGAGCATTTAATCCATTTACATTTAAGGTAATTATCGATATGTATATTCCTATTACCATTTTCCTAATTGTTTTGGGTTTGTTATTGTAGGTCTTTTCCTTCTCTTGTGTTTCCTGACTAGAGAAGTTCCTTTAGCATTTGTTGTAAAGCTGGTTTGGTGGTACTGAATTCTCTTAGCTTTTGCTTGTCTGTAAAGGTTTTAACTTCTCTGTTGAATCTGAATGACATCTTTGCTGGGTAATCTTGGTTGTAGGTTTTTCCCTTTCATCACTTTAAATATGTTCTGCCACTCCCTTCTGGCTTGCAGTTTCTGCTGAAAGATCAGCTGTTAATCTTATGGGGAATGCCTTGTATGTTATTTGTTGTTTTTCCCTTGCTGCTTTTAATATTTTCTTTGTTTTTAATTTTTGATAGTTTGATTAATATGTCTTGGTGTGTGTCTCCTTGGATTTATCCTGTATGGGAACTCTCTGCACTTTCTGGACTTGATTGACTATTTCCTTTCTCATATTAGGGACGTTTTCAACTATAATCTCTTCAAATATTTTCTCAGTCCCTTTCTTTTTGTCTTCTTTTTCTGGGATCCCTATAATTTGAATGTTGGTGCATTTAATGTTGTTCTAGAGGTCTCTTAAGACTGTCCTCAATTCTTTTCATTTTTTTTCCTTTATTCTTCTCTGCAGTAGTTGTTTCCACTATTTTATCTTCCAGGTCACTTATCCGTTCTTCTGCCTCAGTTATTCTGCTGTTGATTCCTTCTAGAGAATTTTAAATTTCATTTATTGTGTTGTTCATTTTTAATCACAGTCTCAATTTCAGTGCTTGTGATTGGTCTGTTTATATTTTCTATTTCCTCCTGGTTCAGTCTCGGAAGGTTGTGCTTTTCTAAGAATTTGTCCATTTCTTCCAGGCTGTCCATTTTATTGGCATGTAGTTGCTTGTAGTAATCTCTCATGATCCTTGTTTGTTTGCTCTTTAGCTCTTCTAGGTCCTTGTTAAACGTTTCTTGTATTTTCTCCATTCTATTTCCAAGATTTTGGATCATCTTTACTATCATTATTCTGAATTCTTTTTCAGGTACACTGCCTATTTCCTCTTCATTTGTTTGGTCTGGTGGGTTTTTACCTTGCTCCTTCATCTGCTGTGTGTTTCTCTGTCTTCTCATTTTGCTTAACTTACTGTGTTTGGCCTCTCCTTTTTGCAGGCTGCAGGTTCGTAGTTCCTGTTGTTTTTAGTTTCTGCCCCCAGTGGCTAAAGTTGGTTCAGTAGGTTGTGTAGGCTTCCCGGTGGAGGGGACTGGTGTATGTGTTCTGGTGGATGAGGCCAGATCTTGTCTTTCTGGTGGGCAGGACTGCATCTGGTGGTGTGTTTGGGGGTGTCTGTGACCTTATTATGATTTTAGGCAGCCTCTCTGCTAATGGGCTGGGTTGTGTTCCTGTCTTGGTAGTTGTTTGCCATAAGGTGTCCAGCACTGCAGCTTGCTGGTCATTGAGTGGAGCTGGGTCTTAGCATTGAAATGGAGATCTCTGGGAGAGGTTTCACCTTTTGATATTACGTGTAGCCGGGAGGTCTGTGGTGGACCAGTGTCCTGAACTCGGCTCTCCCACCTCAGAGGCACAGGCCTCACAGCCAGCTGGAGCACCAAGACCCTATCAGTCACACGGCTTGCTCTGTAGAAGCCAAACCTCTATACAGACAGATTGAGTGAACACGTTGGGAATATCCAGTCGGGTCTTCTCGCTTGCATATCCACATAAGAAAGATGAAGGATAAATAAAAGGAAGATCATTTAAAATCCAATAAAGCATGTATTTTGTTTTAATCTTGTGTCTTAAAGAGATGCAAGTTCAATGAAAAAAAATATGGGCTTCAAAGATAATCAGGGTATGGAGAGGAGCTCACAATGCAGGATCCAGAGTGCTTATTTCATTTGCATATGAGGTTAGTGGCTGGACTATTTTTTTGTTTTGTTTTGTTTTTAATGATTCTTCTGGCAATTACAGTTTTTGATTTTTGGAGCTTTAGTGGACGAGGCTCTGTGTAGAGAAGCTGGGGGCTGGCTCTGTCCCTCCATGGAGGACGGTCATTCCCAAAGTGTCCCCTTCTGGCTCGGAGTGCCTGGGCGATAGCAGGGTCTCTGGAGAGGGGTGGCCGGTGGCCAAGGATGGAGGGTTTTCCTTTCCTGCAAAGCAGGATTTATAATCCATCTCTGAGGGTTTTGAAGTTCACGACTCTTCTTTGCAAAGCAAAGGAAAATGCATCGGACGCCAGCACTTCTGGATGGTGGTGCTCAAGAATCGCCCAGATGAGCAATTTCGATAGACCAAAGCCCCAAGATTTCCTTTTACACATTGCTCTGGTGGGAGGAGAATCCCACGAAGCTAGGGAAGATGTTCCTGCTCCTAGGATGTGTGTGCGCACGTTTTCTCTTTCTGCATACCCCCAAACTCCTTTACCCCCTCACTCCTAATGCTAAGTCTCTGGCGGAGGCAGCTTCCCACATCATGTGCTACAGGAAATCTTACTGATTTATCTTGATTATTGTCTGTCTCCATCTCTAGAATAAAATTTCCACAAGTGCAGTGATTTTTGACTGTTCACTGCTATACTTAGAGCAACTAGAATAGTGTCTAGCACACAGTATGTACTCAATATTTGTAAGTTAAGGAATAAGTAGATAATAGAAAGCATGCATTTTCAATGATAATTCAAAGAAAAATAGAAATGACATAGAATGGGCAGGTAGATAAGGAACACATCTTCAGGTTAAACACTTGATATAGTAATAAGCAATGAATCCTTTGCATTCAGAAGAGCAGTTGTTCTTGCAACATATGTCCTAAGGAAAAAGCATGTAAATGAAACTTATACACCTAACTTCCTTACATACCTTCCTTAACTTCCTTATATACCTTAAACTCTGAAAACTGCTTTCCAAGTTTGCTATAAATACCTCTGTTACCTCTGCAAATTTCTAATTTTTCAAGTCACTACAGTTTAAGAACTGTAATTCTCAAAAAAATAAAGACTCCTAAAAGATGTTTCCAAGTTATATGTTCAGCATCTAAAGAATTTACTCTGGATGTTTTTACTAAAGCATGGGTAATCAGATTGTCCATTTTCATTATATTTTGAAGAAACCAAGATGTATTATTTTATTAATTTCAGAGCTATTTATATATATACAAGAGACAGGGCTTAGTGCTTTTAGAGTACATAAAAGACACAATAACTATCCTCAAGACACTTACTGACAAGCATGGAGGGATATATATATATATATATATATATATATACACACACACACACACACACACACACACATAACACAAGTTAGAAAATGATGTACACTAAAGGTATACCTCCCTCTTCAACATTTCGTTAAACTTAAGAATTCTAAAAATAAACAATTTGATGCTCCTGTAGTTAGCCCATCTAGAATATTATTTCATTGCTTACTTTAAAAATTATTTTTATGTTCACCCTACCAGTATTTTCTTGTGGATCATTTTGATTTATAAACATCTTCAGTGATAAATACTATATAAAGGGGAATATCAATTAATTCAAAGAATTGAAAAAAGATATTCTTTGTGTACTATTAGGCACTGAAGTACTCTTGCTAACAAATTCATGAAAACAAGGAGTTTATCTAATTTCTTATAAAACTAGTACTGTTATAAGCTTCTTTTACCACTCCAGCCTATGCAATTATTCATCCTCATCAAGCTTTGTGCATCTACTTTATTAATTATTGATTCGTGCTACGCCTGTTTAGTATTTCCATTGGGTAAGGCATCTGCAGCTGTCCACTTGGCTGCTTTTGAGTCAGCATTGTTTTTACATATCTGCCAGAACAATGAACAATTCCATCTTTTTGAGAAACTTTCCTTTATACCTGTTTCTATATAAACTCCATTTTCAAAGCACTGATTGCAAAATAAAGTTAAGAAGTATTAAAACTGCTTTTAATAATTTGTTTATCTCTAAGGATACATGTCCCCCCTTTTTAAAGTTTTACTATACTTAAGTTTTCCAAAAATAGCCAAGAATGCTATTGTAGTTATCCTACCGCAGCATTATACTTCACTTTTTTAATGGTATTTTTATGTTCACTACCAGCACTGTATTGTGGATCATTTCAATTTCTGATTCTCCTTAATGATGATTTCCATTAAATTTTAGATACAAAAATGATAGGAAAATAGATATTTTCAGAGAAATATTGGGTTTTTTTATCTGTGGTGTGATTTTTATATTATGGATAAAGAACTTATATTTTTCTTATTTTTTTCAGTAAATTTTGTTTAATTAACTCATATGTTAATATGTATATTCCATGTACAAACTATTGATACATGGCAAGTTACTCACAGTCAATGGAGTTTCAGGACAAAAGAA
The DNA here is from genome assembly GCF_937001465.1 of Orcinus orca. Taxonomy (NCBI): domain Eukaryota; kingdom Metazoa; phylum Chordata; class Mammalia; order Artiodactyla; family Delphinidae; genus Orcinus; species Orcinus orca. The sequence goes on along the minus strand of NC_064567.1, from coordinate 41,051,501 downwards.
GTCAGTCAAAACATCTCTGTAGTAAGAGAGGATGGGATTTTTTTTTTTTTTTTAAGAAAAAAGATCAACATCTTCCTTTTTAAAGGCTTAGAACACATTTGATCATTAAGCTGGGTAGTAAAGGCTAAGAAAGAGGAATGGTGAAGACTGGAGAAGGTTGCTAATAAGCATTGTTAGTGCTGGTGGAGAGACAACTATAATATTTCACTTTCTATAGAAAAAGTTCATTTTGTTGAGAGGAGATTAAGTATATATTATGCTTGAAACTGAGAAAAAGTTTTTTTTGTTTTTTTTTTGCAGTATGTGGGCTTCTCACCGCTGTGGCCCCTCCCGTCACGGAGCACAGTCTCCGGACACGCAGGCTCAGCGGCCATGGCCCATGGGCCCAGCTGCTCCTCGGCATGTGGGATCCTCCCGGACCGGGGCACGAACCCGTGTCCCCTGCATCGGCAGGCGGACTCCCAATCACTGCGCCACCAGGGAAGCCCGAGAAAAAGTTTAATTTCTTAAGGAGAAGTTATCTCAGTAACTAAAAAAAAAATAGAACATTAAAATAATTTGTTTACTTTTACATTTCAGATGAGAGTTTAAAAGCATAAGGGAAGGGACTTCCCTGGTGGTCCAGTGGTAAAGAATCCGCCTTCCAATGCAGGGGACGCGGGTTCAATCCCTGGTTGGGGAACCAAGATCCCAAATGCTGCAGGGCAACTAAGCCCACGCACCACAGCCACTGAGCCCATGTGCCACGACTAGAGAAAGAAAACCCTCACACCACAACTAGAGAGAAGCCTGTGCACCGCAACGAAGAGCCTGCATGCCGCAACTAAGACCCAACGCAGCCAAAAAAATAAAGAAAATAAATAATAAAAATAAAATAAATAAATATATTAAAAAAAAAAGCATAAGGGAAGGAGAGTCTTCTAGAAAATACTTTTCACTTTCCTCCCTGTTCTCTTGGAAACAATTTACAACATTCTATGTCACTGGAAATTTATGAATCGAGGAAAATTAATCTGCAGCTTGCCATTATACAAGAACAGAGAAACTGGTTGCAACATCCCAGATTCTAACAAGCATTAAAGGAAGCCTCAGGGCAGCTGTAAACAATGTTCCTTGACTCTGAAAGAAAAAAAAAGCCAGGGAAAGTTGGTTTCTGTAGCTTTAAGAAATTTTTTTCAGTGCAGTTTGAATGCTTTTGGGATGTCTGTATTGAGAGAATGGAATGTTTTCAGTATGTCTTTTTCAGGAGAATGAAAAACATGAAGTGGAAGCCAAATAAAAGAATGCTTTGTGAAACTGCCTCTGCCTTTCACCTCATTGAAAATAGTCAGGACAGCACAAAAATCCTGGGAAACCCTGTGATATTATTTTGATAGGATGTTTTATTGTAAATGACTGAGGGAGGAAGGATATTTTTTATTAATCAGACATCAAAAATATTGCCTATCTTAATTACATTTTGAAGAAATCAAGATGTGCATTAATTTACTCCTTCCACAGAGGTTTATTAAGTATTTATGTTACTACTGGTAGTGCATACACACATATGTAAATATGATATACATATATCGGGCAGTCCTTGTGCGCATACATCAGGGATGCTGTGGTGAGTAAATCAGATAGAGTCCCAGTTCTCTTGGAACTTATAGTGGGAGAAACAAATAACAGTCAAGTAAACAAATGATGTAATAGATACAAATAGGTGCTATGAAGTATAGTAAATCAGAGAAGTATACTAGACATGGTGACTTGGGGTACGGAGGGGTCAGGAAAAGCCTCTTTGAGGAAGTGACTTTTGAGACTTGAAGGATAAGAGTCAGCCATGAGAAATTTGGGGCGGGGTTGGGCGGGGGAGACAAGCATTCAAAGTAGAGGGAATTGCAAAGGAAAAAGCCCTGGGATGGGAATGATCTTGTCCTGATCCTGGGGCTATGTGAAGGTCAGCACGGTTGGAGTCCAGTGAGCTGGGGGAAAGTGAAAAGATTTCAGAGGTAGCAGGGGCTAAGGAAAGGAATTTGGACTTTTTTCCAAGTACAATCAGAAGCCACTAAAACAGGGCAGTGACATAATATGGCTTTTTTTTTTTTTTTTTGATCGCATTGACTGCTCTGAGAACGATGGATAAGAGGATGAGAGTGGAAGCAGGGAAACCAGACAGGAGACTCTTGCAGTAGGTCCAGTGAGGGTGATGATGGCTTAAAGTGGAATGGAAGCTGCAGAGAGGGAGAGAAGTAAAAGATATATTTGGAGGCAGAGATGATGGTAGGTTGGGTATGTGGATAGAGTAGGAGGAAAAGAAGAAAGAACTGAATATGACCCCTAGGTTTTTGGCCTGAGCAACTGGGTAGACAGTGGTGCCATTTATGGAAATGGAGAAGATTGGGGAAAGAATAGGTTTAGTGGGGAAATTCCATTTTGGATTTGTTAAGTTTAATACACCAGTTAAAAGTCCAAGTCAAGATTTCACATAGGTGGTTGGATATTAGTGTTCTGAGTTCAAGGAAGAGATCACGCCAAAGAAATAAATTTGGGAACCATCACTATACAGATGGTATTTTTTTTATTTTTTTGCGGTACACGGGCCTCTCACCGTTGTGGCCTCTCCCGTTGCGGAGCACAGGCTCCGGACGCGCAGGCTCAGTGGCCATGGCTCATGGGCCCAGCCGCTCCGCGGCATATGGGATCTTCCCAGACTGGGGCACGAACCCGTGTCCCCTGCCTCGGCAGGCGGACTCTCAACCACTGTGCCACCAGGGAAGCCCTATACAGATGGTATTTTAAGTCAATGGAACTGATGAGATCATCTGGGGGTATGTGTGTAGGTAGACAAGAGCACCCAGGGTAGAATTTAAAGTTCTTAGTTACACACACACACACACACACACACACAGATCTTCTTCAACTTATGATTGGGTTATGTCCCAATAAACCCATCCTAAGTCAAAAACGCATTTAAATGCACCTAACCTACCAAACATTATAGCTTAGCCTAGCCTAGCTTAAACATACTCAGAACAATTACATTAGGCTACAGTTGGGCAAAATGAACACAAAGCCTATTTTATTATAAAATGATGAATATCTCATGTAATTTATTGAGTACTGTACTGGAAATGAAAAACAGAATGGTTGTATGGGTTTTGGTTGTTTAGCCCCCGATCACAAGGCTGACTGGGAGCTGCATCTTGGTGCAGCTGCCTAGCCTCATGAGCATTGTACTGCTTATTGCTAGCCCAGGAAAAGATCAAAATTGGGCAGTGTTTGGGGAAGAGACCTGGGAAGGGCCAATGACAGGTTCTGGAAATCTCTGACTAGTCACAATCTTCTTGGTTCCTCATCTGCTATTTTAGGGGGCTGAATTAGGTGATCCCTGCCAGCTCCTACCTTTTTTTTTAAACTTGCTTGGCCACCTTTTAAGAATAGATGAACTACTTAGCATGTGGCCTCATAGAAAAGGGCAGGGTGGGAAGTCAGGGCTAATACATAGGCATGGCTACAAATGAACTGTGACATTTTAAATTTGACCAAAAGTTGGGAAAGGAGAATAAACTGAAGGTTAGGGTTAGAGGGGACTTGCAGGTTAAGTAGGCGAGAGCAGCAGTAGAGAAAAGATAAGGATTTTAGATTACAATCAGAAGCCAGTTTGGGGATTTGAAATCTTGGAGATGGAGCACTTCCTGGTTGTGTTTAGCGTCCAAGTGTGGCCATATATGTGGTGGACAAGCAGAAGAGAGGAGGAGGTCAGTAGAGTTGGAAGGTTTGTGGAATGGTGAGGTCAGAGCATAGGAGGCTGTGGTCACTGAGAATTCATCAGCAAACATTTCTTGAGGGCTTAGTACCCGCCAGGCATGAATGGTGCTGACGAATGCGTATGGTGTCAGGCTGTGAGAAGCAGGGCAGAGTGAAAGCAGATGTCATGAACGCCAACATTTAGAAGGGCTAATGCGCCAGGGGAAAAACCAAGGTCTGGAAAGAGTATGTGAAGAGAAATTTTTGAAGTGTTTGAAAGATAAAGAAGTTCATGACAGATGTCAGTGGAGTACAATGAACCTTCTTGTTTCAAACTTAAGGGGAAGATTTTGGGACTTCCCCGGCAGTCCGGTGGTTAAGATTCTTCCTTTCCACTGCAGGGGGCACGGGTTCGGTCCCTGGTCCGGCCCCTGGTTGGGGAACTAAGATCCCACATGCCGCATGGCCAAAAAATAAAAGGAGAAGAATTTATTTTTGATGTTCAATAAAGAGATTTTGATGTTTAAGAAACACTGACTTCTGCTATTTTTTAATATTTAAGAGCTACTTTTCTTTTATATGGGATTGCTAAAAAATTTAAAAATAGGTTCTGTGAATATAGCTTTGAGAAATCTTGGTATGGAAAAGTAAAGATAGCATATGTAAATTATAGTGCAATAAGTACATAAAACAATTCTTCGTCTTTATGAAAGGATTTACCATAGTCCTTTAAATATGAATTCCCTTAATACCGTATTAACCACTTGAGAAAGTAAAAAGGAGATTAGAGCTGTATAGATTTTGAGAATACTCTATTGAATAAAGGAAATATGACTGTAGTTGCATGGGTTTTTGGAAACAATACAATATGTTAGAAAGCACACACACAATCTATTTTTCCTCACTTTGGAATATGAAACATTTTCATTGATTAACTTAGAAAAGAAAAGAATCTGATGCTAAAGACCACTAAAACTGTTTAAAACCCTTATAATGTGATGCTAGTGACCATTAATAGGAGATATTGTAACAAATAAAATAGCCCTTTAGTAACACGTATATAACATCTTTTGATAGTTCTTATTTCTTCATTATAATGAATGTGTAAAAGAAGTGGCCCTTCAGCCAGATAACCTGAAGTAGAGAACTTGACCTTAATCCTTCTTGCCACTGCCTTATGGTTAGATCTTGGCCTTTTTGATTCCTGTAAAAATAAGAATATTTAGGTCATTGTTTTATTTTGTGAATGAAATGAGAATGTGTGTGAATATACTTTGAAAAAGTAACTGCACATACATAACATATGGAGTGTCCTTATTGAAGTAAATGTTTTTGACTTTTTGTGTTTTTCAGCCTTCCATCAATTTTATCTGTGAAAACATGATTACTATTTCCTTTGTTGAAAAGGATCTTAGAAGGAGCAAATATTCATTTACTAGGGCTACCTTTAATCTCTAGTTATCTCTTCTTCAGAGCCTTGATTCTATTCTTTTTTTTAATAAATAAATAAATAAAATAAATAATTTATTTTTGGCTGCGTTGGGTCTTTGTTGCTGCGCAGGCTTTCTCTAGTTGCGGTGAGCGGGGGCTACTCTTCATTGCAGTGAGCGGGCTTCTCATTGCGGTGGCTTCTCATGTTGCACAGCATGGGCTCTAGGCACATGGGCTTCAGTAGTTGTGGCTCACAGGCTCAGTAGTTGTGGCTCATGGGCTCTAGAGTACATAGCCTTGATTCTATTCTTAAATTAATATAATAAGCTGTGGTCTTTACCTAAATAACCTGAGAAATTGTGGTTTTTATTTGAATAACTAGAGAAGACACTTTTGATGACTTTCAGAATACTATCATCGTTAGGCCAAACTGTATAACTAAATGGTAATAATCATGTGAATATAATATATTTATTTTCCTTCCTAACTTAGTAGTTAAATTTTTTTTAAAACAATTTTAAGAGAAAAACATGGTTGCTATGTATTCAGCACTTTAGATATAGCTCAAGAGCACATTTACATCATTATTGTGTCTTTGGTGATCAAAATAAATAAATTAACTGAAATGTCAAGATCATAAACAGGATTTGAAGTCAGGCAGATCTGGTTCAAATTATAGGAGATGGACTAAGAGCAATCACTTAGCCTCTTTGCACCTCAGTTTCTTCATCTATAAAAAAGGAATAATAGTTATCTTACATTCATTCATTCAACAAATATCTACTGAACTCGTGTGCCCTGAAGCTGCTAGGTTACAATTACCAACAAGACAAGTCCCTGCCATTCCATCGCTTACAGTCTAGTAGAAGAAGTAGATGATAAACTTAAACACATATCTAAAATAATCCCATGTTAAGTGGTAAATGCAATGAAGAAAATATAACAGAGTAATGGGATAGAACATGACTTGGAGGGGAGAGAGGAGGGGTGTGGCCACCTGATCAAACAAGTCTTCTTGAGGAGATAGCACATTTGAGCTTAGACCCAATTAATGAGCAGCCAGCCATGGGTAGATCTATGAATATCCAGGGCATGGAAAGTTCTTGAGGCAGGAAGAAATTTGGCCTATTTTTATGACTAGAAAAAAGTCCTATGAGGCTGGAGACTAGTGGGAAAAAGAAGGGAGAGTACTGTAATATCTGGAGAATATTAGGATACTAGGAGAGGCAAGCAAGGTTCAGGTCATGTAGGGCCCTGTAGGTATGATAAAGAATTTGGATATTATTCTAATTGCAACAGAAGACATAAACTGGCTCAAAACAAGAAATTGACACCATAAAATTTACATTTTAAAAAGCTCCCACTCTATGAATAAATTGTTAAAACTAATAAGATTGCTCAATAGGTTTGTAATAATCATGTTCCTATATATCAATAACAGTTTTAAAATATAATTTAAAAGATAACATTTATAAAAGCAATAACAACAAAAAAGATACATAGGAACAAATTAAAGAGTTTAAAGATCTTTATGGAAGTACATTATAAACATTTTTGGACGATATTAAAGAAGGCTTAAATTAATGAAGATATATCCATGTTCAGGAATGGAAAGGCTTGATATCACAAAGATGTCATTTTCCTCCAAATTATTTGATAAAATCAGTACGATTCCAATTACAAATCTCAAGAGGATTTTTCTTTCCTTTGTGGCCCTTGACAATCTGACCCCAAAATTTATATGGAAGAATAAGGGGACAAAATTAACCACGTCAATTTTTAATTTGCCCTATCAGATATCAACACATTATGAAAACAGTTCGATATTGGGTGAGGAATAGACAAATAAACCAGTAGAACAGAATAAAGAACAGTATAAACAGTAGAACAGTAGAACAGAATAAAGAGCTCCTAAATAGACCTACATATACAGGAGAAGTTGGTACATGACAAAAGTGGCATTAACGTCAGTGGGGAAAGGATGGACAATTAAATAACTGCTGCTAAGACATCTGGTTATCCAAACAAAAAACAAGATCAATCCAGATAATTTAAAGACAAAACCATGAAAAAAACATGCTTTTTAGAAGAAAATATGAGAGAATATATTTACAACCTCAGGATAGGGAAAGGGAAGGATTTCTTGAGAAATAAAAAGCACAAACCCTACTGGAAAATATACATATATTTAATTATATTAATAGGAAACATTTCTGTACACCCAAGACATCCTAAAGTGAAAAGACAAACCATAAACTAGGAAAAGATATTTGCCAGCCAAAAAACCAAAAAGAGTTATTTTCCCGGAAAATAGTAAACAAACAACAAAAGCCTACAAATCAATAAGAAAAAGCAACCACACAGAAAAATGGGCAAAGGATGTGAATTTGAAATTCACAGAAAAGGAAAACTTAAAGGCCAATAAACACATGAAATAATGTTCACTTCCATTAGTAATAGGATAAATGCATACAAACAAGAATGACAGAATCTAAAAAGTATCCAAGTACTAGGGAGGCACTAGAGTAGCAGGCATGCTCATTTAAAGCTGACTGGAATACAAATTGTTACAATCGTTTTGAAGAGCAATTTATTTTTAATATCTGGCAATAATATTGAAATATATTTATTGAAATGATCCTCTAATTGCTAGGTATATTATTCTACAGAAAGTTTTGCATGTATGTATAAGGAGACATAAAAATATTCATGGCATCATGGGGTCTTTGGAATGAAAAACTGGAAATGAGCTAAATGTCCATTAACAGGATAATGGATACATAAATTACAAGTATATTAATACAATAGAATACAGCAGTGAGAATGAATAAAATACAGCTATACCTGTTAGTGAGGATGAATCTCATAAAGAGAATATTCAGAAAAGAAACCAACTGCAAAAGTTTTACTTACAGTAAAAATAAAATTTATGTAAAACACTATATATTGATATGGATATATATGTAGATGTAATAAAAGTACATACATTTCATGGGAACGATAAACATGAAAATCAGGATAGTTTTACCCTTGGGGAATGGGATTAAGGAGGAATACACAGGAGACTTCAATTATAAAATTACATATTTTTTAAGCTAGGTGGTGGGTACACAGTTATCTGTTCCATTCATTAATTTTTGATAAAGTGGAAATATTTTATAACACAATTTTCAAGAGGAGAAAAGTAATTCTAGCTTATAAAGTGAAGCGTGAACTATCAGAGGGTAAGAAGGGAAATAGGGAGAACCGTTAGCAGACAGTTGCAGTATTCTGAGAGTACACTTGAGTCTCTAGCACAGCTTCGGGCACATGGTAGGTGTTTAACGAACTTCAGCTATTGTGTGGTGGTTTGCTATTATCATCATCAGGGTAAAGACAGGGGGATTGTGAAGAAAGATAAACTAAATGTTTTGGGTAGTTATATTGAGTGAATTACTGTATTTATCTCTTTTAGTCTTGACTAGGATCTGGTCATAAAGAATCTAAGGCTCACAGAGGCCAAAGCCGGAAGGCTAAAGGCTTCATAAATTTCTATTGACTCATTTTCCAATGTCGCGTAAACTTCCTCCTGAACCCGCACTCCTCAATACACCCACCACTTTCTGGTCCAGCACTGGAAAAAAATTCAAGTGGCTTTTCTCTTTGGTTCATAAGTAGCATATTTTGAGTTAAATATTAATAATTCGATACAGCAAACACTTGGATAGGGGCTTATTACTTATTACAGAATACTTTTGGATCTCTTTTAATTTTTCACCTGATCCTCCTAACAACTCTGAGGACTGGCAGGGCAGCTGATTATTTCTGTTTTACCGATGAGTAAACTAACATCCAAAGAGGCTAATCTGGTGACCACAAACTTCATGGAATCATATCTTAAACATTCTGTGATTGAGTGGGCACTTTTCAGCTTTAATTGTACTTTCAAAGGAGTCTATGACTCCCCAGAAAGGTCTAAGAAATACTGAGTTAAATGATTTGCCTAAAGCCTAAGGTCACATGGTCTTGGTGGAGCCAAGACCTCAAGGAATTTCTTCTTATCCCACACTCAGAATTCTTTCCATTACAACGTATAGCACCAAAATTCAAATTAGAGATATTATTAGTGAAATACTTTTTGTAATGTTTACTGACTGCTAAGATGGAAACGTTATTAAATACACCGAAACTTCTTACTTGGGAGAAATAGTTTTGGCCTGTTCAGCCGTTGGGCATTCACTCAGCAATCTACTCTGTTACAGATGAAGAAGTCCAAACCTGTTTGTTGTCTTTATAACAAGCCCTAGTACAGACTTACTAAATAAGAAATGAATCTGATACAGTAACTATAAAACGTACTTTACAATTCTCAGTAATCTACAGAGAATAATCATGAAATACAGCTTGATTCAGCGGTGGAAGGCAGGCTATGAGCTGAGAATGGGATTTTCATTTCTCCTGGGCCAGTCACTTAATGTCTCAGGGTCTCCCTTCTCTTAGCTGTAAAAGGGAGGATTAAAGTGGGTAGCTTCTCAGCTCTAACACTGCATGCAGTTTGATGGGATTAAAATTAAAAGGACGACAGGAGTTTCATGTATAAACTCTTTACACACAGTCTGTTAATGTTAACCTTATTTTCCCAATAAGAAAGGCCAGTGTCCAAGGTGGCTAACTGGTCATTAGCCCCAAGTGTCCTTCTTGGCCCTCAAGAAGGCCAAGCCTGAGTCCCCCTAGGAGTGAAGTAGGGGCGGTTAGGCAGGTGGTCAGAAAGCTATGTCAGGTCTATGGTCCAGTGGGATTTCAAACAGAAGGGCCCTTAATCCTAAATTTAGGAATGAAGGAAAGCGGAAACGCCCAAGCACAGGCGCGAACGGACCTGCTTAAACAGGCTTGGGTGTGCGAGCGTTTGGGGTGGGGCTTCGAGCCGGAAGGCAGTTGAAGGGCCGAGCGCAACACCTACCTCCGCATCTCCGCCGCCAGGGGTGGGCTATCACTGAGAAGACTAAGCTACCCTTCGGAACCTCCCAGCCCGGTCAAGGCCACGTGATCCAGCGCCAGTGCGGGGAGAGGCGTGCCCTGCCCTCCGCCCCGCCCCGCGCGCACGCGCGCAGCTCCCGGCGCTGAAATTCAAATTTGAACCGCCGCTGAAGGCCGAGCGTGACACTGGAGGCTGTGGGGAAGAGGAGAGTAGGTTGGGAGAGTTCCCCAGCCCCGGACTTCTTGTTTTCTCCAAGTGACACACTGAACCGGCACTCACTTCTTTTCTTTTTCCGAATTTGAACCACCGTTTCGGTCGTCTCGCAATCGACACGCGAAGCCCGTGGCGATGGACCCGTTTACCGAGGTGAGAAAACTTGCGGGCAGAGCCAGCCATGACCCTTCTCGGCCCCCACCCTCCCTTCCCACCTTCTGTCTCCCTCCGGACCCACCGGGCAGAGAGCGCGTGCGCGCGCGTGCGCAGAGTGTGCGTGCGGGTGTCGGACTGGGGAAACCAGGAGGGGGCCGCCGGTTCTCTCTGCTCTGCGGCTGCGGTTCTGCGGTTTTCTTGTTCTTATTGCTGCAGATGAAGCTCTGGGGGCGGGGTGGGGTGGGGAAGGTTTGAGTCTGTTCTCAGTAGCAGTAGTGAAAAAACCTCCTGTCAGCCCCGGTTATTATATGCCCCTCTGGAGTGGATCCCTGTCCCTTGCGAGGGTGAGGTGGGGGCCTGACCAAAAGATCCCGCTGGAAGTAAAAGCCGGGTTAACTTGCAAGGTGGAGTCGGGTGTCCGAGTGACTCAGTGCTGTGTGTGCAGCCGCCGCCCGGAAATGGAATGGAATGTGATTTGCAGGGTTCCTGTGGCCCGCAGAGGAGCCGTGCATTTAAGGATGCTGTGAACGAAATGACAGCAAAACGTTAAAATAAGCCGGCGCCTGAAACCATTGCATCCGTTCTTATAAAGTCAATAGTTCCTTCAGATTCTATTGCTCAGCTAACTAGCAAAGAAGATTCATACCTGAGATTGATACAAATTGAAAGGAAACAGTGTTAGCCGAATACGTACAAACCAAAATTAATAGCCGACGATTTAAAAAAAAATAGTAAAGAAATAAACCTTTTTGGGTGTGTTTATGGAGCATACCATTACAGCAATACTTCACTCATCTTTTGTTCTTTGGAAATTAAATATGGATTAATTACATCGTTATTGTGTCGATTATTTGTCTAGCTTTGGCTTCTTGTTGACAAGGTACTTTGACACACTCAGGAATTTCCACTCCTTTTCTTCCAGGACAGTTCCTCATTTTTTAGGTTGTTGTGCAAGTTTCAACTCAAAAAATAACAGTTGCTGCAAAGTGAGCCTAAAAATGTCTCTGCACTAGATTGAAAAATTGAATGGAGAGTGGTAATACTTTTTTTTTTTGAGATGTACTTACAATCCTAAGATGTTAAAAGTTTCAACAATTAGAGTTTGCTTGTGTTCAAACACAACAGTGTTTATTTTTGTTTACAAATTCTCAATCATCTCTGGGAGAAAACACATCAATTCGTTAACCTTAAATATTCTAACAGAAAAATCCTGAACACATTTTTGTATTAGCTTTAAAGAATAGAGCTGGTCGTGCACTACATATTTTTCACTTACATTGAAGTTAAAAAGGATACATCATGTTCCAACTTAGAATAGGATTCCTTAAAATATTAGCCCTATGTGTTCTGAATATTTTCATTCTCCTAGGTAACTGACAGGACAAAGCATTTTGAAGGTTGGCTGAAAATTGTACTTTGTTTTACTTAAAAATATTATTCTGAAGCTAGTACAAATCTCAGTTGAAAGAAACTTTTCTTTAAAAGAAACTTCATTTTAGAGTGTGCTCATAAATATGTATGGTTTATGTTATGAAAAATTAGATCGGTTGCAGTTGGAATAAACAGCTTTGACATCTTTTCCTTAATTGGTAATGAGTGAACAATTTGAATTGGTTCCAAAGATTAGGTGCTTAATTATAGCATTCATAACATTTTTGCACAGTGAAACTAACTGGTACAGTTCCTTGTCTGAAAAAAAAATTGGAAGTCAGTTAAACTGACTTTCTCACCCAGAGTTCCTTATCAGAACCATAGAACAGGGAAAATTATTTGAGAGAACTGTTTCCTCAGTTTTCCCAAGGGTGATTCTTAACCAGACCACCCTACAGGCATAGGAGAGATGTTAATTAATTACATTAATGCCAGGGTGTTAGGGATTAATTCTCTTGGTAACTCTAGTTGAGAAAGGCTACAACTATCCTAAACTCTTGTTTCCTCAGACAAGGCTGTTGTGCAGTGGTTCTCTCCTCCCTGCTGTCACTAGTGCTGTCTGGCACACTCTTCCTCTCCCTGCCTCTTCTGCCTGGCAAACTCTGTTTCAACCTGCAGCTCACAGTTTGATTCCCCATCTTCAGAGGGGAGATCACCTTTCACAGTACCCTTCTCACTTGCATTTATTTACCCGTTGAACATGTTTTCTGTTAGAATGTAAGCTTCTTGAAGTAGGACTGTTGTTTCCTATTCAGAGAGATGTTTCCCTAACATCAAGCACATCCAATAATGTTCTGCCAAATTGATATGGAAGAGAGCCATTCAGTGCAAATCATTTTACAGGCAAATAATTATATACAACAGTAACTGTTAGGACATTTTAGCAATATTGTTTTCTCTATTGTAGAAAATTTCAAATATAATGCATCCACCACCCAGCAACACATGGCCGTATTGTTTTACTATATCCCCTTCTAATCCCTCCCTCTGAATTATTTGGAAGCAAATTCTAGAGATCATATAATTTTATATGTAAGCACTTAAGTATTTATCACTGAACACTAAAGACTTAAAAAAAATCATAATGCTACTATCACACCTAAAAAATCAACAGCAGTTCCTTAATATCATCAAACATTGTAAGTGTTCAGGTTTCCTTAAGTGTCCCATGTTTTTACAGTTTGTTTGAATCAGCATCTAGACAGGGTCCACAGGACCATGTCTTCCTAATGTTCTTCATGGACCAACTGGAGATAAAGAATCCATCTTGATTTATGGATGAACAAACAGTTAAGGCACACGTTTATTATTATGATCAGCAGATAGTGTTAAAAAAGTTCTGTTGATTGTATGAATTTGGTTAGTTTTGCTGATGATTAGTTCTTTAAAAGAGCAATTGGATTTAGTCAAAAGATAGTTTATAGCAAAGTAGTTAAGAGTCCAGACTCCGGAGCCTGGTTCTGAATCTTGGCTTGCCACTGTTTTTTGTTTTTGTTTTTAATTTTTGTCCACATTGGGTCTTTTCTTGCTGTGCGCTGGCTTTCTCTAGTTGCAGCCAGTGGTGGTTGCGGAGCACAGGCTCTAGGCACATGAGCTTAGTAGTTGTGGCTCGCGGGCTCAGTAGTTGTGGTTCGTGGGCTTAGTTGCTCTGCGGCATATGAGATCTTCCTGGACCAGGGCTCGAACCCATGTCCCCTGCATTGGCAGATGAATTCTTGACCACTGCGCCACCAAGTCCCTGCCTTGACACTTCTTAACTGTGTGACCTATGGCTTGAGTTTCTTCATCTGAGTTTCTTCATCTGTAAAACAGTAGTAAAAACAGAATTTTACCAAATCATATTTTGAAGATGAAATGAGTTAGTGTGTGCAGACACTGAAAGTACTTTATATTAAGTCCTGTATAAGCATTAGTGATTGTTGTAATTTTTGTTAGGTGGATTTAAAACCATCAACTTACTACTCATGATGTCAGTATTAGCCTCTTGGTGTGAAGACCTGCTCACTAGTGATGGTCATCCCACTCCAAGACTAGCACAGAGAAACCCAGAGCTAGGTGTGCCAAGTGAGAGCTTTCTATGTAGGAACCTTAAAAGAGAAAAAGCTACAATTAAAATACATAAAGCATCTTTTCTTGTGATATAAATAGATATACATGCTATCACTGTTTTGGATAGAGTTTGTCTAATTTTCCAGAACTAAGCGAAATCTCTGTGATGACCTGGGAAAGAATGCTGCTACAGCATTTTGAAAATAATAAGTTAATTGTTATTGAGTCTACGTTGTTTAAGAAGGCAAGAAAATCAGTAGTATCTCCTAGAAAAAATTTCTGTCAGAAATAGTTTGAGGGATATGGGGCAGAAATTGCTTTAGGACTATATGCTTCAGTTATCTTAGATTCATCCATGTGGAATACCTTCCTGATTATGTTAGTAATTGCAGTGTTTTATTATTTTTTTAATGCCTCTGTTATTTGAAGAAGGAGGTGTGATATTTGAAGGAATGTACCTTATAAATAAAAGATCCCTTAAATTCCTGTTACACTTTTATAAGGAAGGGTGACTTACGTTTATTGAGCTGTTGAGTTTATGTATTTTAGATACATCATTTCTTTACATTAATAATCTTTGGTGCTTATTAGTTTTATTTTACAGATTAGGGAACTTTTTTGCTTATCTACTTTAATATGTTTTAATCTTGAAATTTTTGAATCTAATGTAGCAAAAGAACACTTGTGTATGTTTGAATGGCAAAACCACATTCTTCTGTGACCCATTATTCATAGTAACCGAAGATATACGGACTCATAAGTATTCTAACTGACCAGAATGGAATGTGGGCGTGTCCATGAATGAATATAGTTAGTCTAGTTTTGTATCTTGGGAGTGATATATTTTATTGTGGGGGAAATTATCAGACATATATGAATTTGTGTAATACTATCACTTTTGAGTTTGTTGAAGACTTTTATTTAAAGGGTGAAGGTCTTGTGTTTTGGAGGGCATTTGGCTCATAAATTACTCTTTCAGTGACATAGCATTTAGGTTTAGTGTTACTTCTTTCAATGAGAAATCATTCCTAAGTAGAGAGTTGTGCCTTCTTCCAAATTTAGCTCATGCTTCTTTTGCATACTCAGAAGGATTAAAAAAATTATTATTCTGTTTTAATTAAGCAACTAAAAAGGTCAGATGGAGTTTAATTCCTTAGTCTGCACTAACTGCTATATCTGTGTTTGCAGGGCCGTCTGTAAACTCCAGCCAGTAATCTGCATGCCTCCTTTGGTTGTGTTCATTTGAAAGAGAGTGAATTGTTTTACAGGGTCTTGTGTTTGCTATACTACACTGATTCGAATTAGGAGCATACATTGGGGTTAGAAAAGAGTTGTATTCACGATTCTATGGAATGGCTAAGATTTCACCTTAAAACTATTATATATTGATATTTAATTAAATAAAACATAAGATTATTTAGGCTTATTTATTTTTCTCTTAGAAAGTGTCTTATGTCTTCAAAGGACTATTATGCCAGTTATCTCTTGCCATCACCCCAAATCTTAGTGGTTGTATTAGTTTTGCTGCTACAACAAATTATTACAAATTCACTGGCTTAACATCACACATATTAATTATCTTCTGTAGGTCAGAAGTCTCATAGGTTTTGCTGGGTTCAAATCAAAGTGTTAGCAGGATTGTGTTCCTTTTGGACGCTCTAGGGAGAATCTGTTTCCTCGCCTTTTCCAGCTGATAGAGGCCGCCTGCATTTTTTGGCCTGTGGCCGAAAAATGTCCATCACTCTGACCTCTGCTTCCCTTGTCACATCTTCTCTGACTCTGAGCTTCTGGGCCGCTCTTCCCTCATAAGGACAATTGCCCTTTTGAGGCCCACCCAGAAAATCCAGGATAATCTCTCTATCTCAAGGTCATTAATTTAATCACGTCAGCAAAGTCTCTTTTGCCATGTAAGGTAACATATTCACAGGTTCATGGGATTAGGACAATGAACAACTTTGGGGGACCATTATTCTGCCTACCATAGTGGTTAAAACAACCACCACATTATTTTCCATGATTCAATGGCTTAGCATTTGGGCTCAGCTGGGCTGGACTTCTGGTGTCCCCTGCAGTCGTATAGGAGTCTGCAGGGATATACAGATTACCCAGGACTGGATGGTCTAAAATAGCCTTCCTCTCAGGTCTGGTGGTTGATGCTGGCTGTCAGCTGGGCCATGTGTCTAGCAGGCTTAACCTGGGCTTCTTCTTGTGGAGGCAGTGTTCCAAGAGAGTGAGAGCAGAAACTACAAGACCTCTTGAGGCCTGGGACTGGAAGTCACATACACAGTATCACTTCTGCTGCGTTTTAATGGTCAAAGTGAATCATAAGGCCATTCCAATTCAAATAGCTTTTGATGGAAGCGGAAAAAAATTTGTGGCCATTTAAAATCTCATACAACTAACTTAATGCATTTTATTCCCCCTTTAATGTTCATATTATGTCCGTAATTAAATTTTGACATGGGAGTGTTCATTTGGTGAATCTTGACTTAATTACTTAGGATTTCACTTTTGAAATGTATTTAACTGTTATCGTACATGGTGGCAATTAGTGATTTTAGAAGATACCTGAAGTTTTCTGAACCTTTGACGAGACTTGTGTTTTAACGCTCTGATATGCGTAGAAACTGCTTGAACGAACCCGTGCCAGACGCGAGAATCTTCAGAGGAAAATGGCTGAGCGGCCCACCCCAGCAGCAAGATCTGCGACTCACGCCAAGCGAGTCAGGGAGCCACTTTCAGAAGCAAGTAACCAGCAGCCCCTGTCTGGTGGTGAAGGTAAAAGGCTTTGTGGGGAAAAGTAAACTTGGTATTTTTTAAAAGGAGATAAGCGCCAAGCGTTTTATTGTTCATGCAGAAGAACCAAGGTCTTTAGGAGACAGATGGAATAGCCTCTGGGAGAAAGATCAGCGTGTTGTATTCCAGGCCTATTATATTAGGCCTAGAACCTATCAGGCCAGAGCAGAATTTCTTAACAAATATTTCAGATTAACTGGTTGAACTTTATTTTCCTCATTCCAAAATTATTCTTAAAACCTCTCAGGGAAGAATAATAAAGGAGCACTGGGGCACTTATACTGCCGTGGTATAGAGTTTATCTACCCCAACAGGTGCCAGTGCAGCTGACCACCGGGTTCAGATGTACCTGTGGCGTGAGCAGGGCAACAAAAGGCAGACCTGCCTGCAGATGCTTGTAATTTGATGAGCCTTTTCATCCTCTGTCTGCTGAACCATCTCTCTCAGGCTGGGCACAAAGTACAGGTTGTTAATCTACAGAACTGGTGAAATTAAACAGAAACAAAATTAAGCAACCCCCCCCACCCTACCCCCAACAAATCCACACGCACCTGGAAGCTTGTCTGATTCTTTCCTAAATCCTGGCATCCTCAGCCTACGTCAGTCAGCCGGCTTAATCTTTTCCTAGCATTTGGAATAATCTGGAGATGATCATTTCCCTTAGTATAAATTTAAAATACATATAGAAGAAGAGTATTACAGAGGACAAAACCAATATTACAAAAGAGATGAGGGCATAGTGCTGGCTCCCATTATTTTGTGAGCTAACCATAGAAGGAGAGTTTATTTTTGTGTGTTAATACATTTTGAAGGGAGGGAATACCATATATATTACATAGGAAATAGAGGCCTGGCTCCAGTCCAGGATCTCTTCATCGTGGCATGGGTTTATGCAATCAAATATTGAGTACTATGTACTTGAAAACCAGTGGTTGGAACTGTGTTTTGATGCTTAAATGGAAAGATTTACTGTTATAAGCAATGTAAACTCAAAGAATTATTTACTTTCAGATAGTGAAGCATGTTAAATAGGAATACATCCAAAAAATGATTAGATAAGTTTGTTGAAAATATACCCTTAAATGAGTTGCAGAAGACTGGAAAGTTTCATGATGTACATTTAATTAGATTGATGTTTATGAGGGCAATCATGACTTCCCACTAATCATACTTCGGTTACTACCAGAACAAGAACACTTGGTTAGACAGCCAATGAAACTGACCTCTTATGGAATTTACATTCCTACCTTTTAAAGTATTAGTTTTCGAGGAGATATATTAAAACTCATTCTTGGGTAAAAATTATATGCCTTGTGTTTGAATAGCTCCTTTTTCTTTTAGGACTTTTAAATTTATTTTATAGGTGTTCGTGGAAGTTTAAAATGTAAAATGTTGTTAAACACTTGTGCCAGTGAATTTGTTTGGTATTGACCAGATAATTCAGTCAGGTTTTGGTTCTCTGCCTCCTAAACCTCAAGCCAGGTGCCCTTCTACCCTTGTTTACTATTGTTCATGAAAGATTGTTTTTAAAAGCAGAAAGCTTGTGTCTACTCTTAGCTCAGCTGTATCACTTTAAGCAGGTAACTTGATTTCTCTGGGCCTGATTTTTCTTATTTAAAAATGTGGTGATTGGGCTGTATGATCTTTAAAATCCCTTAGAATATTTGCTTGTTCTGTGTGTGTGCACTTTTTATTTCCTAGTGTCTTAAGACCACATAGAATATTATGCATATCTCTTGAGGATGTTATTTGAAGATTTTTTTCATTAAGGTTTTTTTAAACCGTAAATTATATGTTTGTTTAAAGGGAAATCTCTTATATCAGATTTCTAAGTTACCGAAAGAAAGTAGAATTTTACGTATTTCTTGTTGTGAGTAAAATCATTTAAAGGAACAGAGAGACGGTGTTTTATTAATTTGTACCTACTGTAAGTTTTTCATGCTGCGAGGAATTACAGAATTTTTATTTTTTTGTCATTTTTAATCTAGAGAAATCTTGCACAAAACCATCACCGTCAAAAAAACGCTGTTCTGACAACACTGAAGTAGAAGTTTCTAACTTGGAAAATGAAAAACCGGTTGAGTCAGCTTCTGCAAAACCTTGTTCTCCAAGTCCTATGTCTCCTCAGGCGCAGCCACAAGCGCCACAAGCGCCAGCTGGTGTCAGTGATTCCGTGGCCGCCCCGGCATCGCCGCTGGGAGTGAGGAGAGGGCTAAACTCAAGATTGGAAGGAACTGCAGCCTCCTCAGTCAAAACACGAATGCAAAAGCTGGCTGAGCAGCGGCGGCACTGGGATAATGATGATGTGACAGGTATAAACTATGTGAATGGTGTGGTCCTTAAATCTGTGTCAGTACGATTCAACTTGGTATGTTGAAAATTTTATGTATCAGTTAACACATGAAAGGTCAACGCTTTTGATCTATATCCTGAGTATCCATTGCTCGCAAATGGTTTGTATATCAATATATATTTATCAGTTGGTTGTGTTCTCATCGAAGTAGATGATGATGAGGTTCTTAGACTGGTTCACAAAACCCTGATCTTGTAACGGAACCATCTTATATTTGCAATAAAAACAGGAGAGAATAAACGATACTCTTGGCATTATCAGCATTGCTGCCCTTCAGCTCTGTATTCAAGAAATCCTGTTTCATGGATTCACTAATTAAATAAACTTGAGTGACTAAGGTATGCAATGCTGTTCAATAGGGGAGAAAGAAAACTTCAGAAAACATTTCTCGAGCACCTGCAAAGCATGTTTTCATGCTAAGATGCCAGAGACAGATAAAGTGACCTGATCTTTGCCTTTCATGGGTCCATAATCTGATGGAGAGCTTATCTCCTACCTTGTTACATAAAAAGCCTTGGGATGACTTACAAAAATACCTATATTAAAAATGGGAAAAATGAAGAAATCAAGGTGAAGAGAAGGAAAAACAAAGTGAAGGGTAAAGTTAGTTTATTAAATAGAGGCCTTAAGGTCCTCCTCACTTGCTAGAGATGGTTCTGAACTTGCTAGCAGCCAGTGCAGAGAGGTGAAATGCTATCAATTACATGACTAATGTTTATTAAAAAACAAAACAACAGAGCCGTGGTTGGCACTAAGACCTTAG
The DNA here is from genome assembly GCF_937001465.1 of Orcinus orca. Classification (NCBI taxonomy): domain Eukaryota; kingdom Metazoa; phylum Chordata; class Mammalia; order Artiodactyla; family Delphinidae; genus Orcinus; species Orcinus orca. The sequence continues at coordinate 41,031,623 of NC_064567.1, read as the reverse complement.
AGAACTTTCTTCCCTGGGTCCTAAAGATAACTGTGGGAGCTAGTGAAGGTGTAAGGTTTCTCAAGGTAGGCATATAGCTGGCTCCAGGCTCATTTCAGTAAATGCAGTTGTAAAGTGAGCCAGCACAGTGCAGGTAGACAGCTCGGTGACGACTGGGCCTTACCCGAGGAAGCCAAGCTTTGGCTTTCAGCCCAGCTCCTATGGATCAGAATCATTCAGACCACTGGACTGGAATCTCAGGAGTGCGGTGGAGCCCTGGGGTGTGCTTTTTATCCCTTCCTTCCTTCTTTCCTTCCTTCCTTCCTCTCTTCCTTCCTCCCTCCCTCCCTCCCTCCCCCCTCCCTCCTTTCCTTCCTTCCTTCCTTCCTTTCTCTTTTTTTAAAGCTCTGTAGGTAATTCTGACACATAGCCAGAATTAAGACCAAGTGATCTGAGGAAATGGATGGGCTACATATATTTCAGGCAGTCTTCCATAAATATCAATTCTTTTAACTGAAATTTTGATAAGTATTGGATAGAAAAACATTTAAGATGATCCCTTCTGGCAGTGATGATAATCTCAAGAGCAAACACTTACTGTGTGAAATGCTAGGCGTTCTAAATATTTTAAAATTCTAATGTAGGGCTTCCCTGGTGGCGCAGTGGTTGAGAGTCCGCCTGCCGATGCAGGGGACGCGGGTTCGTGCCCCGGTCCGGGAAGATCCCACATGCCGTGGAGCGGCTGGGTCTGTGAGCCATGGCCGCTGAGCCTGAAGGTCCGGAGCCTGTGCTCCGCAGGAAATCTTTTCTGGAGAGGCCACAACAGTGAGAGGCCCGTGTACCACAAAAAAAAAAAAAAAATTCTAATGTAATATAGCATTTAATTCTTACAACAATCTTATGACATACATACTACTTTTTCTTCATGTTGTAGAAGAGAAGACTGGGTTCAGAGAGACTAAGGCGCCTGCCCACAGTCAGCAGCAGCTAAAATGCAAACCCCAGTTGTCTGACTCTAGGGCTCAACTTTTATGACCTGCCTGATGTTTTGGGGCGTGTTTACAGTGTGCTGATAGTTCACGTTGTAAATTATAACTATTTATTTTAGTGGTGGGTGGGGTTAACCATGCTTCTTTATAACGTCTGAGGAGGCTAACCAGTAAATGTGCCTGAATAGAAGAACGTTCCATTTCTGTTTTGTAGGAAATATCTATGGGCAGAGGACTGGAGATTTTCCTTTTAAAAAAAAGAAAGAGGGTTGTGATTTAGTGCATGATCAAGAATACAACCAAGGCCCTAAACATTCTAGAGAAGGAAGCTTTGCAGCAGTGATTTCGAATATGTTGAAAGCAAATGTTAACAAATGTCCACCTCGACCTTGAAAATAAATCTCATTAAGGCATCATAGCCTGTTTAATTTTAAGCATTGAAACTTATGAATAAAGTGTGATGAATGATTTAGTGAGTACTATACAGGACTGTGGGTATAGCCAATTAAAGGTTTGAGGGATTATTCCAAAATACAATTTATCTGAAGACTTTCTTTCTGACAAAGAATAGTTAGAGGAGCTAGAGCTATTAAGCCCATTCCTAAAACATAACAGTAAAACTGTCATCTACTTAGAGGACAGTGCTTATTCTAAAGAAAATGATGAAGGTATGCAAAAAGGTATTGTAGGGAGGGTGGTGGTCAGGAAATCTTTTCTGGAGGAGGCAGAGATAATTAACCTGGACTTTGAGGGGCAGCTGGCTTCAGACAGTGGAGATATTCTAGGCAAAAACAACAGAACGGATGAAAAGCACAGAGGTACCGTGAGCGTACTGTGTGTATAAAGAGTAGGTATTCTGGTATATAGTTCATGTGGTAGAAAAGCAAGAGATGAATTTGAAGAAAGCAGCCGGGTCCAGAGCATTTGGAATTTAACCAGGAGGTGATGGAGAGGAACTGAGAGAGTTTAAGTAGGCAAATGTTTTAGAAAGGTCACTCTGGGCTTCAGAATTGAGGAGGGATTGACGAGGGCAGAGATTCCAAGCAGGAACACCAGTTAGAAGGCCAATGCTGTAATTCAGGCATAATGATGAAGGCCTGTGAAAGTGGAGAGGAGGCTGCATTTGAGAGATTTAGGAGATAGAATCTGTGGGACTTAATGACTGGGTGGTGGATGGTAAGGGAGAAGGGAGGAAGAGGCGTGATGAGGAGGAATGAGTTGGGGGCAGTTTCAACTTCAGATATATTATTTGGGCTGTCCGTGGGATAGTCAAATGGAGGTAGCTGGTAGTTAGAAGGAGACCACGAAGGACAGGCCGCAAAGACAGAACTAATAGAGGATGATGTCACGTGGAAATACAAGGCCCACAAAGTGTGTGGGCATCTGGTGAAAATAGCAAAAGCAACTTCAGGGCAGTGGTGTAGGCAGAAGGCAGGTTGAAGGGAGTTGAGTGGTGAGTGAATATAGTGCAGGGAAAGAGGGACAGTACCTAAAAGGGGGTATACATTGATGAGAGGATGTTTGGGTTTAGCTTTAAGATGAGAGAGACTTGAGCATATTTATGTGTAGAAAAAAAAGTTTGTAGAAAGGAAGAAGGGGTTATTTGGAGCAAGATCCCTGAGAAGGTTTTGGAGGAGTAGAATTGAGAATTCTGGCAGAATTATAAGCCTTGGACAGCAGGAGGGCTATCTGTTCCATTGACTGAATTTTTGGAATAGAAAGTGCCGTGAACTTTGACTGCCCCGTATACTCTGTGCATACAGGCCTTCGTAAGTTAAGTATTGCTTATTTGACATTTATCTCCCAATGAAGTAACTGTGCAGAAAAACATGAGTCTAACCCTGTGCTATCCAATACCATAACCGCTAGCAATATGTAGCTTTTAAACTTAAATTAATTAAAATGAAATGAAGTTTCTTATTGCTCTTACCACAATTCAAATGCTCACTAGCCATATGTGGCTAGTTGTTACTGTATTAGACACCATGGATATAGAACATCTCCATCATTGCAGAAAGTTCTGTTGTACAGCACTGGTCTAATACATTTTTAAAACAAATATGTTGAATATGTAATCTTAAGTTGTGCAGTGTTATAACATCATAAATTAATCCTAAAAATATAACCTAAATCTATGGTGTCTTATAGATTCATAATCCATCAAATAATTGAAAAAAAATAGGTGTAACAAAGTGTTCTTTTTTTTTTCTTTTTTAAATTTGGATTAAGTATCTGATTTGAAAATATATTGTCAAATTTAAGCAGTTTGGTAGTTTCATGCATATGAGAAAAGGTTTTTTTTCTTTTTTTGAGTGATCCCTTTATTACACACATATATAACTCATGAATTTTAACTTCTAAAACATTTTCAGATGATATACACGAAAGCTCACCCATCTCAGCAATGCCATCAGAGGCTACCTCCCCTCCCAAACCATCCCTTTCAGATGCCTCAGCAACTCCAGTTGGGAGAAAGGGCCGTCTAGCCAACCTTGCTGCAACTATTTGCTCCTGGGAAGATGATGTAAAAAACTCATCTGCAAAGCAAAACAGTGTACAAGAACAGCCTGGTACCACTTGTTTATCCAAATTTTCCTCTGCAAGTGGAGCATCTGCTAGGATCAATAGCAGCAGTGTTAAGCAGGAAGCTACATGCTGTTCCCAAAGGGATGGCGATGCCTCTTTGAATAAAGCCTCATCCTCGAGTGCTGTGGGTGCATCTTTGATTAATGTTGCAATTTCCAGCTCTGGGGTAAGTATATATAATTTTGGTCTTTGGAAACTTTTTTTGTTGTTATGAGTAATAATTTATATATATGTGTAGGTATGCATTTTATAACTTTTATATAGGATGTTTATATGTATTTTTAGAGTATTTCATAGAAAGTAAAAATCATAAATTTGGTATTCTGTCCCAAGATAAATGAGCAATTGACAACTAAATTACACGAATTTAATGTAACTCCAAAGTATATACTGTGGAATGGTGGAACCTCTTCTTAGCCATCAGGGAGAGCCTGAAAATTACTTTCTCTATTAGAATGCTCTATGTATGTGTATAAATACAAGAAAGACATCAAATATCTCTGAAAACTAGTAGCAGTAGTTACCTCTAGAAGGCAGTTGTCAAGGGTGGGCGTGATACCTTTACTGTATATTGTTTTGAAATGTTTGAAAGATTACCTTGCCCATGTGTTATCTCAACGTTTTTTAAAAAAATATGAAAAAACCAAAACAGAAAAAAATGTTGTGTTTCTGAGCATTATCTTTAAGTGTAGAGCCAGGTTTTGGAATTAGACAGACCTGCATTCAATCCCAGCCCTTCCACATAATTAGAAGTGTGGCTTTGGAGAGTTACTTAATCTTGCAAAACTTTATTTTTCCATTTGTAAATTGGGAAAGAAAGGGTTTGGGAGGATTAAATGAGATAATGTGCATAAAGCACTTAGTATGGTGCTTGGCACATAGTAAGTACTTAATAACTTATAGTTCACCTTCAAGTACATGATACAATTTTGTCAAGTTAATATTGATTTAATTAAAATGCAAATATATAGGTAATTTGACCTAATACAGTTAACATTTGTAAAGGTACTAGTGTGATAATATAAAAGAAATTGTTTTTTAAAATAGCGAGTGACCCTATCCCTCGTAGTAAATTACCCATCAGTATATTATGCAGACTAAACTACATATTATAATTTGAATAATGGCATTTTCTAAGTTAATTTTTTTCAAACCTTTCAAATTGGTTTGATCTATTAGAGAGTAAGAAACTTTTTTTCATGAGTTTACATAAAGGCTACCGAGCATATAGGATATGAGTTTTTTTTTTATAGGATTTGAGTGCTTTTTATAGAACTACCTTTAGATATTGTGAATGTTGTTATTTACCCTAAGTGTTATCATGTTTCAGAAAGCTACTTCTTCCCCAGTGAAATCTTCTACTACATCCATCACCAGTGCTAAAAATTGTGAGGTACAAAATCCTGAACTACTTCCAAAAACCTCTGTTAGTCCTCTTAAAACAGAGGTGTCAAAATCAACTGAGAGGTCACCTGTATCCCGGACAGTTCGGCCCAAGGAGGAATTAAACAGAGAAATTTGTCTGCAATCTCAACCTAAGAACAAATCTACAACACCAGGTAACATATTTTTTAAAAATTCTAAAGTACTGCTGACTATTTTCAGTGTGTCTGTTCTTAGCATTTTAAATATCCAATTGTTCATGGTACAGTGTTGGTTTGCCAGGGCAAATGCCTGAACATATCAAGTGAGACTTATTCAAAGTCAGCTTTAATTGATTGAATGAATGTTCATTAATGTAGACTAGCCCAGTTACTGGTCAAAGTGTTTAACTTGTTACATTTTAACAGTTTAAACATGCTTTTTTCTAGAATGACCATGCTAGATACTTTCTTCTATACTTTTTGATGCAGACAAAGCATATACAACTGGAAATCACATTTTAAGGATATAATGGAGAAGCGTTCTTATAACCAAGCGTGCAAAGCAGTGCTTCTCAAACTTCACTATGAAAGCACCCATAGTAGCAAAGGGAAGGGAATATGTATACAAATGACTCCACTCCCATTTAATTTATATGTGTGTATATTGTATGTGAATGTATACATATGAAAATTCAATTTTACTATGGTAAACTGATGCTCCACGAAGTCCATATTTATCTTGTGGTGACTTACACCTTCTGGTATACCCCCGCATGCTATTGGTTGAGAAACATAGGACTAAAAAAATATGGTTCAAATATAGGGTAATATAGTGTACTTTGAGCTATATTCTTTTTCATTAGAATTGCTTTCGGAAAGACTGTGTTAATTCTACATTTTTACTTCTTAAAAATACAATCTCTCCAGAAATAATAGTTCATCATAAAAGAGAAGTAGTCAGAGAGATGAGAATGGGGAATCCATTAGTTATGGGGTAAGTAGAAACCAGCAGTCAGTTTCCAGATGAGCCAAAATGAGAATTGGAAACAATAGCAAAATCCCCATGTGAAATTGGACTATGACGCCCAATTTTCTGAAGACTTATGGCATAGATAAGAATGACATAAAGGGCATTGTTGGGAATTCCCTGGTGGTATAGTGGTTAGGACTCGGCGCTTTCACTGCTGGACATGGGTCTAATTCTGCCCTTCACCTGTTTTTGCAAATAAAGTTTTATTGGAACACAGCCATGCCCATTTACTGTCTGTGGCTGCTTTCATGCTTCAGTGCAGAGTTGAGTAGTTGTGACAATGGCCATATGGCCTGCAAAGCCCCAAATATTTACTCTTTGGCTATTTATGGGAAAATGTTTGCCAGTTAATGATATAGGTAACCTCCTTTTATGTAGTGCAACCCTAGCATTCTTATAATGGAGGTGGTGTATATCCCATTTGTTTTATTTTAAATGGATCTCATACTATTTTAAATGAATACTGTTTTAAGACTTTATAAAATCAAGACATCCTTTGATAAAGTAAATTATCCCTAATTATTATTTTTGAAAGAGAAAAAGGATTTAATCACTGGATTTTCATGTTAGACTTCCTAAAAGCAAGAAAACAAATTGGGCTGTAGAAATATTAGCAGTTGGGTTATCATGGCCAGGATACTTGGTTGTTAGGGTTATTATTAATGCACATACAGTCAATTTCCAATCATCTAGGTTCTGATTATTTAGTTTAAGGGTTTTCTAATCCCTACTGTCCTCTTACTCTACTTTTTAAAAATTCTTCTTCTTGTTTTTCTTAAAGAATTAAATCCTATAAAACAAATTTTAGGACATGGAATTAAACAGTGTGGTAAAAAAACTTTTTTTTTTAAGTTTTCTTTTTTTTTTTTTTTTGTGGTACGTGGGCCTTTCACTGTTGTGGCCTCTCCCGTTGCGGAGCACAGGCTCCAGACGCGCAGGCTCAGCGGCCATGGCTCACGGGCCCAGCCGCTCCATGGCATGTGGGATATTCCCGGACCGGGGCACGAGCCCTGCATCAGCAGGCAGACCCTTAACCACTGCGCCACCAGGGAAGCCCTTTTTCTAAGTTTTTTGAACTATTTTCTTTCTGTTTACTTTCTGAATGAATATTCCTAGTAGAATCAAAGCATTTTGGAGCTGAAATGGATTTAGAACTTTTCCCATAGAAATCATAATTGTTACTTATTCTAAACAGCCTCCCAAAAATGTGTGCATTTTTAGGAGGAGCAGGAATTAAGCCTTTCCTGGAACGCTTTGGAGAGCGTTGTCAAGAGCACAGCAAAGAAAGTCCAGCTCGTAGCACACCCCATAGAACTCCCATTATCACTCCAAATACAAAGGCCATACAAGAAAGATTATTCAAGCAAAACGCATCTTCATCTACTACTCATTTAGCACAACAGCTCAAGCAGGTATGGCTTACTGCTTTTAACGTTATTCATTACATGGTCTGAGCATAGAACCTAGAAGTCAAACTGTGAATTCTGACTCCAGTCTTTTTGACTGGAGATAAATAGCATCTTGATTCTCTGTATCACTTATTTCAAATTAGAAATATTATTGTCCTATATTCTGTGTGTATTGTGAATTTTTTAATCTGAAAACTGAGGAGAAGGTTAGTAGAATTTGAATATTATTAAACATATTTTTGGCTCTTGTGTAAAATAGAGCTTTTGATGATTTTAGGAACGTCAAAAAGAACTAGCATGTCTTCGTGGCCGATTTGACAAGGGCAGTTTATGGAGTGCAGAAAAAGGCGAAAACTCAAGAAGCAAACAACTAGAAACCAAGCAGGTAATGTAAACAAGAAATGTAAAAGTGAACTTGTTACCAAAGTAGTGCTGGGATTTAACTTGTGGTTCTGTATTGTAAAATAATTCTTAATATACTATCTTGTTCCAATTAACTATGCAGCTTTCCATTCATAAACTCCTTAAATGTTCATGCCAACTTTGCTTTTCTCTTGTGATATTTTGCCATTTAATGGAACTTTTAACCATGTTTACTGATGACCTACTTAAAATCAAATTTAAAAGGTATTCTCATCATTCAGTTGATTTCAGATTCCTTTTAACATTCTGTTTAGATGCTGGTTTTCAAATGTTTCTCAGAATCTACTTTTCTCATTAATGATTATATATCTCTCCCCAAATATCATACTTTTAGACTATCTGTAATTCTTTCAGTCACCAAATACCTCCCAGATTTCGCTTTACTCATATTATTTCTGGTCAAATTTCATTGGTAAGCCTTCAACAAAATCCCTACTGTGTTAAACTATCTTTTGTTTCATCTACATGCCTACTGTGTACAAAATACTGTGTTAGGAGATATACATATATATATATGTATATACACATTTTACTTTCAGTTTTATTGAGATATAATTGACATACAGCACTGTAAATGTTTAGTGATTTGACTTACATACATTATGAAATGATTACCACAATAAGTTTAGTGAACCTCCATCATCTCATAGATACAAAATTAAAGAAATAGAAAAAAACATATTTTCCTTGTGATGTGAAATCTTAGGATTTACTCTCATAACATACAGCAGTGTTAATTATGTTAATCAGGTTGTACATTATATCTCTAGTACTTATTCATCTCATAACTGGAAGTTTATACCTTTTGACCACTTTCATCCAATTCCCCCTTCCCCTACCCCCTCCTTTGGTAACCACAAAGATGATCATTTTTTCTATGAGTTATTTTGTTTGTTTTTGAAGTATAATTGACCTACACCACTATGTTAGTTCTTGTTGCACAGTACAGTGATTCGATGTTTCTATACATTACAAAATGATCACTACAATAAGTCTAGTTACCATCTGTCACCGTACGAAGATATTACATTATTATTGACTGTATTCCCAGTGCTGTACCTTTCATCCCTGTGATTCATTTATTTTATAGCTGGAAGTTTGTACCTCTTAATTTTCCTGTGTTAGGATGTATTTTTAAGCTAAAAATAATAGAACTATATTTAACGTGGCTACCAGTAGAAATAGAATAATAAATTTATTCTTTGAGAAGGATCTATGTTATTTTGGTTTTTTTTTTTATCAGTTCCCTTGCTTAACAAATCATGTTTCTCAAGGTCCTGATCTCAACCATTTTTCTTGTCTCACTTGTCCTGGAACATCTCTTTCCCATCCTCATATCTAGGTTCAGTCAATCACAGAAATGCTGATGATGCTTGGCTATTCTGCCCTCATCTCTCTCCTGAACTCTAGTTGAGCTTTGGTTGGCTGGCAGAGCTTTCTGTGCTTTGCTGGAATATCTTCCCCATGTAGTCTCTGTCTTCACTTAGGGCTTTACTCTATACTTCCTCATCTAAAACAATCTGGCAGTACCTCCTTGGCTCCTTCCTCTTGTTACTGTGTCTTCCCACCTGCTGGCCTCTAGCACATGCACACATAAGCACACACACATCCAGTGATACATTTTCTAAGTATGTCACCAAGCTTCCTTGTCTTGTGTATTTTCCTCTGCCATTGCCTTAATCATTAACATAGCTTTGTGTGAACACCCTGCTTTTAGTCTGGCTTCTCTCTAGTCCATCTAACCCACTGCTGCTAGAAAAATATTTCTAAAAGGCAGATAGGCATGTATTCCCTTGCTTAAAATCCTGGAGAGCTCCCCATAGCTAACATCAGAAAAATGTCTAAAGTGCTTGGCTTGATATCTAGAATCATTCAGAAACCTGGCTTCTCTTCCCTGCTCCTCCACATGTGTGTTTCAGTCCTGCCATGCAGACTATTTGTAGTCTCTCAAGTGTACGCATATTTTCAGATCTCTTTGTCTTTGACTTGCTAGTCTCTCTGGATGAAATATCTCTGTGGTGAGCTCCTGTTTCATTAAGAATAGGTTAAATTTTAATTCCCTCTGGAATTTTTTACTTGGCCCTTTTCCCAGTCCCCCTCCTGCTTTTTTGGGCCCATGTCATCCTGTTTTTACCTCACTGGAATATTTATCCTCCTATAATTGTTTTAACTTTGTTTTTCATCACTGTCTATGAGAGCCTTATTCATCTCTGTCTATGTTCTCAGTGCTTGACTCACAGTAGGAGCACAGTAAATTTGTCTTTGGAAGAAGGAATGAATGGGCTAATCCTTCCTATCAGCATAGAGCAAGCTATTATCTGTGATCTTAAAACAAAAACAACTCTTTTGATCTCCTATTGCCCTCCCTTTCTTCGCCTCCTTTTCATCCAGACTCTTCCAAAAGGGTGTCTCTCCTTGTATCTTCCAGTTTTTCTCTTCCCTTCTCTCTTGATCTCTCCACTCAGGCTTTCACCACTACCCGTATCAAATTCACCAGTGATCTTCAGTAATCAGTTTTCAAGTGTTTAACTTGACCTATTATTAGCAGCATTTGACATTGTGAATCACTCTCTTCTGTTTGAAGCACCTTCTTCACTTGGTTGCTGGTAGGTCATAGTCTCATGGTTTTCCTTCTACATCTCTGGAAAATAAAAAGCAACCGTTCTTAAATGATTTTTTTGTTAAATGATTCCTGATAAACCTGTGGAATCCCTCCCCAGACAGTTGCACATATACATGTAAAGAAAATTCTGAACACAGTAATGGGGAGTTCAGGAGTCTCCCCACCTCAGAACTCATCTGTGGTACCCACAGAAAGAGCAGCCAGAAGATGGGAGGGAAAAGCAGTTGAGTATGGCGTAACTGAAGTCAAGGGAAGAAAGAGCCTTTCAGAAGGGAGGAGTGGTTGGTATTGCCAAGTGTTTGTTGTCAGACGTAGACTGGACTGAGACCACTGGGTTTTGAAATAAGGAGCTTGTTGTGACTTGGCAGAGCCTTTTAATGAAGTGAGGGTAGAATGCAGGTAGTAGTGGGTGAAGAGCAGGGTCCAGGAGTATAGGCAGTCCTCAGAAGTTTGGTTCTAAAGGGAAGGGAGCAAGGAGGTGGTGGCTGGAAAGGGTTGAGGAAGTGGCATGTGGTTTTGCTTGTATTTGTTTTGTTCTTTCTGAGGAGACAATTATTTTTTCCCAATATGTGGCTTTCACCTGAATTGGTTTATCTAAAGCTGAACTCTGATGTGGATTTTCATTCTCTCTTGCCTACTGGTCTCTAAAAAAGATTTTACTTACTATTAATTACCAAGAATATGAACTAGCACCGAGGCCTTTTGTGTTCTAAACATGGCTGGACCCTTTCACATTCATTATCTGTTTTGTTCTGAGGAAGCTTATATAGAACAATGACTCTTACTTGTTTCATTTAATGACATGTAAAAAGACAAAATTTATAGTTTTGAGAGGTAAAGTTTATCTCTTCATTTGCTTTTTGCAGGAAATTCACTGTCAGAACACTCCCCTCAGAAAACAAGTTGGTCCAAATACCCCATCACTTCCAGTAACAGAAAAGGTGACAGAAAATCAGACACCAGCACAACCTTCTAGTATAGAACCTACGGGTAAGCGTTTTCTATTTCTCCTTCACTTAAAATGTAGATTTCAGTCTACATTGGAAATTGGAATTGGAAATTGGATTGGAAAGCAGAAATGCTGTTTTAGTGTAAAAAGAGAGATTCATTTCTTCATTTCCACTTACCTTCTCATTTCTAGCCATGCAATATCCTTCTTCCTTAATTATCTTTCCAGAGTGAGAACGCATACACTTGATGAGAGTGTAAATTACTATAAGTATTTTTTGGAGAAAAATTCAGTAATATCTATTGAATTGTAAAGTGTGTGTGCTCTGCAAGTGTTTCTGTAAGTTGAATTCTTAGAACTAGTGTGCACAGGTGTATGTACAAATATATTAATTGTAGCACCATTTGTAAGAGTAATAAGATTTAAATGACCTAAATGCAGATCAGTAGAAGACTATAAGTAAATTGTGCTAAATCCATGTAATCAAGTATTATGTAGCTGCTTAAAATGAATAAGGTTGCTTTGTATGTAATGACATTTAATATATCATAGGCAGTTAAATTAAAAGAAACAGTAGTGGTAAAAAAACATATTACTGAAATTCGCCATCGTAGCGGAGCACAGGCTCTGGACGCACAGGCTCAGCGGCAATGGCTCACGGGCCTAGCCGCTCCGCGGCACGTGGGATCTTCCTGGACCGGGGCACGAACCCGCGTCCCCTGCATCAGCAGGCGTACCCTCAACCACTGTGCCACCAGGGAAGCCCCATCTTAACAATTTTTAAGTGTACAGTTCAGTAGTGTTAAGTATATTCACACTGTTGAGGAACAGATCTCTGTAACTTTCATTTGGCAAAACTGAAACTCTATACCCATTAAACAACAACTCCCCTTTTCCCTCTCCTGAGCCTCTGGTCACCAGCATTCTACATTCTGTTTCTATGAATTTGACTACCTCATATAGATTAGATACCTCATATAAGTGCAATAATATAGTATTTGTCTTTTTGTGGCTAGCATATTTAATTTAGCATAACGTCCCAGGTTTCATCCATGTTGACATGTCAAATGTGTGACAGGACTGCCTTCCTTTTTAAGGCTGAATAATATTTTATTGTGTAGATATGCCATATTTTGTTTATCCATTATCCATTGATGGACATGTGGGTTGCTTCCACCTCTTGGCCATTGTGGATAGTGCTGTTATGAACATGGGTATGCAAATATCTCTTCGAGACCCTGCTTTCAATTCTTTTGGCTGTATACCCAGAAGTGGGATTGCTTGATCATGCAGTAGTTCTATTTTTAATATTTTGAGGAACTATTATGCTGGTTTCCATAGTGGTCACACTATTTACAGTCTCACCAACAGTGCACAAGCATTCTGATTTCTCCACACCCTCATCAACACTTGTTATTTTTTGTTTTCTTGACAGTAGCTATCCTAATAGGTATGAGTTATTAGCTCATTGTGATTTTGATTTGCATTTCTCCTATGATTGGAAATGTTGAGCATCTTTTTGCATGCTTGTTGGCCATTTGTATGTCATCTTTGGAGAAGCATCTGTTCATGTCCTTTGCCCATTTTTAAATCAGGTTGATTTTTTGTTATTGAGTTGTAGGAGTTCTTATATTCTGAATATTAACCCCTTGTCAAATATATGATTTGCAAATATTTTCTCACATTCAGTAGGTTGATACACAAAACTTTTTTTTGTAAATTGAGGTGTAGTTGGTTGACAATATTATATTAGTTTTAGGTGTACAACATAATGATTAAACATTTTTATAGATTATACTCCATTTTATTTATCATAAAATATTTTCCATGTGCTGGACAGTATATCCTTGAAACTTACTTATTTTATACATAGTGGTTTGTACCTCTTAATCCCCTACTCCTACCTTGCCCCCGCTCCCACAAAAGTTTTTAAGTTTGATGTAGTCCCATTTGTCTATTTTTGCTTTTGTTGCCTGCTTTGTGTTATACCCAGGAAATCATCACCAAATCCAATGTCATGAAGCTTTCTTTCTCTCTATGTTTTCTTCTGGGAGTTTTATAGTTCTGAGTCTTACATTATGTCTTTAATCCATTTTGAGTTGATTTTTGGATATGGCATCAGATAAAGGTCCAACTTAATTCTTTGCATGTAAATATCCAGTTTTCCCAACATCATTTGCCCTTTCACCATTGAATTATCTTGGCAGCCTTGTTAAAGATCATTTGACCATGTACGTGAAGTTTTATTTCTGGGCTCTCTCTTCTTTTCCACTGGTCTATATGTCTATCTTTATGCCAGTATCATACTATATTGATTATTATAGCTTTGTAATATGTTTTGAAATCAGGAAATGTCAGTCTTCTAACTTTGTTCTCTTTCAAAATTGTTTTGGATATTCAGGGTCTCTTGAAGTTCCATATGAATTTTAGGACAGACTTTCTATTTCTCCAAAAAGTGCTGTTGGGATTTTGATAAGAATTGCATTGAATCTGTAGATTGCTTTGGGTAGTATTGACATCTTAACAATATTAAGTCTTGCAGTCCATGAACATGGGATGTCTTTCCATCTATTTGTGTGTTTTTTAATGTCTTTCAGCAATATTTTGTACTTTTCAGTATACAAGTCTATCACCTCCTTGGTTAGGTTTATTCCTAAGTATTTTATTCTGTTTGATGCTATTGTAAATGGAATTGTTTTCTTAATTTGCTCTTCAGATTGTTCATTGTTAGTATATAGAAATGCAACTGGTTTTTTTGTGTTGATTTTGTATTCTGCATCTTTGCTGAATTTGTATATTATTCTAACAGTTTTTTTGTGTGTGGAATCTTTAGAATTTTCTGTATATAAGATCATGTTATCTGTGAACAGAGATAATTTTACTTCTTTTAAAATTTGGATTCTTTTAATTTCTTTTTCTTGCCTATTGCTCTAACTAGGACTTTTAAAAAGCTATGTTGACTAGAAATGGTGAGAGTGGGCTTATCTCTAGCTTGTCTTGTTCCTGATCTTAGAGGAAAAGCTTTCAATCTTTTACCATTAAGTATAATGTTAGCTGTGGGCTTCTCATATATGGTCTTTATTATGTTGAAGTAGTGTTTTTCTATTGCTAGTTAAGTGTTTTTATTGACACTTTTTAAAAAGCAAAAACCAAAATGCAGAACAGCATGTATAGTATGATCACACTATTTACAATAGCCAGGACATGGAAGCAACCAAAGTGTCCATCAACAGATGAATGGATGAAGAAGATGTGGCACATATATACAATGGAATATTACTCAGCCATAAAAAGAAATGAAATTGAGTTATTTGTAGTGAGGTGGATGGACCTAGAGTCTGTCATACAGAGTGAAGTAAGTCAGAAAGAGAAAAACAAATACCATATGCTAACACATATATATGGAATCTAAAAAAGAAAAAAAAATGGTTCTGATGAACCTAGGGGCAGGACAGGAATAAAGATGCAGATGTAGAGACTGGACTTGAGGACACGGGGAGGGGGAAGGGTGAGCTGGGACAAAGTGAGAGAGTGGCGTTGACATATATACACTACCAAATGTAAAATAGAGAGCTAGTGGGAAGCAGCGCATAGCATAAGGAGATCAGCTTGGTGCTTTGTGACCACCTAGATGGGTGGGAAGGGAGGGTTGGAGGGAGACGCCAGAAGGAGAGGATATGGGGATGTATGTATACGTATAGCTGATTCACTTTGTTATACAGCAGAAACTAACAAAACATTGTAAAGCAATTATACTCCAACAAAGATGTTTAAAAAATAAAATAAAATAAGATAAAATAATGGGAAAAATTTTTAAAAAGATATATACATATGTATACATAGGGGGAAAACTGGAAGAACAAACAATAACCTGGTAATATTAGTGTCCCCTTTCTCTTCTAGGGAAGAAGAGAGAGATGGGAAAGTTAAGAGAAGACAGGTGCTTTGGGGCATTCTCTACTTTATGCATTTCTGGATTTGAAATGCATAGCTTTATAATCAGAAAACAAGATATGTAAGATTCCTTAATTGAAAAACTCTTAAGTTTTTATATATATATTCATATGGTTTTTCCTTAAATTTTTTTAGGTTTTACTGAATGTGAAATGACGAAGTCTAGCCCTTTGAAAATAACATTGTTTTTGGAAGAGGAAAAGTCCTTAAAAGTAACATCAGACCCAAAGGTTGAACAGCTGACTGGTTGGTTTTTGTTGTTTTCATTCCTTGTCTCTTATTAACTCTGGACACGCTAGGAGAATTAGTATTCTCATATTCAAATATGCAGTGTTCTATATTTCAAAATATGATTTTATAATATTCTTTTTTTTTCCCCACTTGGAAATACTCTAGCTTTCACAAAATACAGTACTGTGAACAGTTATCTTTAGGTCCCAGGCTCCTGTGAAAATCTGATTAAGGCTATCACTCACTTTCAAAGGGAAAGAAAATGTGCTGCCCTTCCAAACTCTGCATGTATGGTTAGAGGAATCAGTGGCCCTTGAAGTTTATTTGTGACCCCTGCCCTAAGTGATGTTAATATTTTCCTATTATTGACTGCAATGTGAAAGGGCAGTTCCCAACAATAGAAAAAGAATTATTTGAAAAAATATTTTTTGTAAATCTGAAGCTTTTGGCTATTATCTTGCAGTCTGGGTTTTTAATATTCTTTCTTAAACCCAAAGAATTGAATCAGCTTTTGATAGTTCCCACCTTTATTACTTAGAAAATGTTATTGGAACTTTATATTAGTAGTATTCTATTTCTTTTTGTTTTGTTTGTTTAGGAGGTACTTTTTCATAGGCCTTTTTCTTCCTGTTTATTGAGTAAGCATATGAATGTTAGGTCTTCTCTGTTATCCGTTTAATTCTTAAAGGTCTGAATCACAGTATTTACCTGTTGGAATATTTTTCAGAGGTGGTACGTGAAATTGAGATGAGTGTGGATGATGATATCAACAGTTCAAAAGTAATTAATGACATCTTCAGTGATGTCCTAGAGCAAGGTGAACTAGATGTGGAAAAGAGCCAGGAGGAGATGGATAATGCAGATGCAGAAAGCAGCGAACAGGAAGATGCACTGAATATCTCCTCGATGTCTTTACTTGCTCCATTAGCACAGACAGTTGGTGTGGTAAGTCCAGAGGTAAGAAAGGACTAAATGTAAACAGGCCCAGCACAGAAAGAAACTAAGTAGAATTGGGGTCCCTTTTTGTTTTAGTTGGTGCATGGGGATTTGGCACTCTGTAGCCAGGGGTATTTTGCAAACCTGATGTTAATTCTCTTAAAAGAGAGCTTAAAACTCTTCAGTGTTTGTTTTTGGCCTTAGATGGAATCCAAACTGTAACATGGCTTAAAAGGCCAGACATTTGGGCTCAAATCCTGGCTCTGCCATTAAGCGATGTTTATGGGCCAGGTTATTTAACCTCTTTGCCACAGTTAAATGTTAAATTAGGTTAAAAATAGTACCTACATCATGGGGGTGAAGTGCATATTAGGTCATATTAGTATATTAGTATTTAGCACCAGATAGATAACTAACATTTATTGAGAGCTAACTCTACTGTTATAAGCTATCACCCTAAATTGAATAGCTGCACCTTTTTTTGGAGATTGATTCAATTAGAAATATTTTTTTAAAAGAGTTACAAGTGTAGGCTTCAGCTGTCTTTGAACTTTTACTCATATACATTTTAGGAACTTATTTAAGTTTGCCTTGTTTTTATGATGAATCGATCAACTTATTGGATGTTTATTTTCTAGTAATAAAGTCATTCAATTCCTCAGATTTCTCATTTAGAATCAATGTCATCCATAAAATCTAATATCTGATGTGCCTTCCTGCAGAATTTAGTTTCTTCGCCTAGCTGGGAATTGAAAGACACCAGCATAAGTGATGAAAGTCCAAAGCCAGGAAAATTCCAAAGAACCCGTGTCCCTCGAGCTGAGTCTGGTGATAGTATAGGTCATGAAGGTCATGATCTTCCTTACAGGTGAGAACATCTTAGAGGACATTCACTCGCTAAGGGTCATGGTTTAGATTGACATAACAAGTTTTGTTATTTATAATTATAGTGTTATTAGTATTAATCTTTATAAAACTTTGAAATAGCTTTGGGAAGACTCTCTTTCACCCAATGGCATTTTCCATTCTAGTGAAGTGTTCTACTGATATGTTGCAATATCAATATTCTGCTGATATGTTCAACAAAGGATAGTGCTTAGTGTGTTGCTGGATTTCTAATAGAGTATAACTTATTTCCTGAAGCATTGATGCATATAGATCTCAAAGAGTCAAAGAAACAGACCGTCCTTCAATAAAGCAGGTGATTGTTCGGAAGGAAGATGTTACTTCAAAATTGAATGAAAAAAAGAATGGTTTTCCTTGTCAGGTTAACATCAAACAGAAAATGCAGGTATGTACTGTGGAAAGGGGATTTGGAAGGTTGACAGCGTGAGATGGTGAGCTCCTTGAGGACAAGAGCCCAGCCTTATTCATCTCTGTATCCTGAGTGACTAGGACAGTGTGTGACGTGTAGGAGCTCAGGAGCTTACTCCTGAATTCAGTTTGAGAAAAGTCCTCTTTTTTTGGTGCATAGTCTAGAAACTTGAACAATGAAACTGTAACATTTTGACTTCCCTCTCTGGAGATTTTGGAAATTACCCAATTGGATAAATTATAATTAAAGTTTAAATAAAGTGAAAATGGTGATTAAAAATGTGAGTTTTTTTCCTCCTTTCATTGGTTTCACTAGGAGCTCAATAATGAAATAAATTTGCAGCAGACAGTGATCTATCAGGCTAGCCAGGCTCTTAACTGTTGTGTTGATGAAGACCATGGAAAAGGGTCACTGGAAGAAGCTGAAGCAGAAAGACTTCTTCTAATTGCAAGTATGTGTGATACACCTGAAACAATTCCAACACAATTTCAAACCAGGAAAAACTCATTTTGTCTAGTATACTCAGAAATTTCTAATTTTAGAGAAAGGGCTTTTTTGATAATCTGTTTCAGCTGATCTATTTTTTGTTTCTTACAAGGTTTGTGAAAACACTACATGTAAAATAAGGTGTAGTTTGCATGAAAAGGTGAAAGAACCTGGAATGCATTTGAAGAAATGTAGTGTAAAGAGTATGCTAAGAATGAATACATGAACTCACACACATACGTACTCTTTATGCACACACACATACATGCTCTGTCTCTGTACCTGTCTATATATGTATAGCTAAAAATAAGTATGTGAATTTTGTTGTGTGTATGTGTGGTGATGGATGACAGGGCATGTTAGGATGGAGAGATTAACCATGCAAGAAAGCTGACCAAAAGTTGAAGTATTAAATTACAAGGATTTTGTGAACAGATTGAGCAATCAAGGTTTTACCTAACTACCTTCCATCTATTTATATGAAGGAAGAGTTACTGATTTTGTCTTTGGTGTTGTATACAGTTGCCACATGAGTTCATTTTCTTGAATTGGTTTAATTTAGAAACAATTGCAGTTTTAATATTTGAAATATTAACTTGCATATTTCTACATAGCTGAGAAGAGAACACTTTTGATTGATGAGTTGAATAAGTTGAAGAATGAAGGACCTCAGAGGAAGAATAATGCTGGTCCCATATCCCAAAGTGAATTTGTCCCTTCCAAAGGATCAATTACTTTGTCAGAAATCCGCTTGCCTCTAAAAGCAGATTTTGTCTGCAGTACAGTTCAGAAACCAGGTATGGTAATTTTTATTTACTCACTTCTAGATCATATGTTAAATTATGAATTTCACCTAGATTGGAATTGTACAAATGGGAAAAAGTAGAGCATGTATGAAGACACAAGGCTTGTATCTCGGGCCTTTAGTTCCTTTTATGTAGATGGGTGTATAAAAATAACCAAGGAAAATTTCATATATGTTCTTACTGATCCATGCAATAACAGACATAGTTCTAACTGAAAGTTAGGCTTGTTAAACATAATATTGAACATAAAATAAATTACTAAGATGAGTTGTTCTGATAAAACAGACCATTTGACTTGCATTAATTTTATTGTGGAAAGTATTGGGCATCTAAAAGAACTTATTTTACTTACTCTATTCTATTTAAAATTCACTCTGTCATGTAAATTTGTTCTTTGAATCCTGAATTCCTGGTTGTGGGAGTGAAGAGCATCACAGTGTAGATACTTCTATTCAAATTTTATTCCCTTTATTCCTCTAGAATGAATAAATAAACTTTTCTAAGCTATGTATTCTACTTAAAATCATATTTAAACAAAGTGGGTAAAGGAGGTTATGGCACCAGTATCTGAAAAATAGGGCAGGATGGTAACTTTCACAGAAATATAGTATTTTAATCTCAGTTTTGAAATAACAAACCAGAATTTACCCTTTTGAGATGTATACTATTAGCTAAAGAATTTCGGGTCAATAGGTAAAATTTGAAGTCAGCAGAAACTGAGGAATGTGTAGCGAAGTTATTTCAGTTCACTTAAAATGAAGAGACCTTGATGATGCTGTTCCAGGAACATGTCTGTCTGCTTATGTTATGTCTTTTTGTGTCTGAAAAGTTGACTTTAGAAAATTTGAAATGAATTTTATGTAAATCAGTTGCAGTATTACTTTATTCATTTGGTCTTCCAGAATGCTGATTAGCTAAATCTGATTTTGCTTGTGCTTATTAGGTAATGTGATTATTTCTTACAGATGCAGCAAATTACTATTTCTTAATTATACTAAAAGCAGGAGCTGAAAATATGGTAGCCACACCATTAGCAAGTACCTCAAATTCTCTTAATGGCGATGCTCTAACATTCACTACTACATTTACTTTGTAAGTAAATTAGGCTTTTGATGGTTCAAACATACTTTTCTTTTTTAATAGAGTTAATACAGTCTAAGCATCCAGGTAGAATTTATAATCTTTGAAATGCAGTATGCTTATTGTTTTTATATGGACAAATAACTCATTTTTCAATTTGTTGGTTTAACTCTTTTATGTTTCCGATCTTTTCTTCCATTGAGTAGCATGTTTCTTCCACGTGACTATAGGTATTTGATGTTTTGAAGTGTTTTAACATATATATTTACTACACACACACACACACACACACACACACATGCAAAATCTGGACCACAATTTTTTAATATATACTTTAAATCTCTTAATGTACTTAACATTAAGTCTCAGTGAAAGACATTTATATTTAGTGTCAGAGATTTATTTTGAAACTAGAGTCAAAATCTAGTTTGGAAGAAAAACTACTTTTATTATTTAAGATCTTGAGTTGTAAAATGCTGAAGAAAATGTTTGACCTGTATTATAGGAAAAAATAGACAGTTCTTACCAGTTTTTATATTCTTTAATAGTTTGTAACTATTGTCTTTAGTTTTAAAACACAGTGAATTCCTTTACTCTCAGCCTTGTAACAGTATTTGTGGCATAATTTTTAATGGCATAATTTGATATTTTTATTTTTCCAGGCGGGATGTGTCAAATGACTTTGAAATAAATATTGAAGTTTACAGCTTGGTAAGCAGTTAAAGCTTTCTAAAGTAACTAATAGTGTATTTTTCTTAAAGACATCAGATTTTAAGTTACTTATGCTTTGGATTTGTGTGTAGGTACAAACGAAAGATCCCTCAGGCCCTGATAAGAAGAAAAAAGCATACAAGTCAAAGGTGAGAATGAAAGAAACCCAGTAGAAATATAATCAGAAATAGGAGATATAATGTCTGTTTACAATTATGTATAATTTTTAATAATTATCAAGCTTTTGGGTCATTTTTATGCCTTAAATTTCTAGTTACTGCACATAATAAGTATAGGTATGAATACTGAGAGTAAACTTGCAGTGAGTGACCATGACCCTAAGTATAAGCTACCGATATTACTCAGGCTAGACAATTCTGTTTTCTCCATATCTGCTTGACAACTATTATTATCTCTTTAAACTTTTCTCAGGCCTTTCCTCTGAACTCTTGTCTTACTAGCTCCTCTAAACCAGACTTAAGAATGATGTGGTCACTGTAGGCATGAGGAATAGAAACAGCTTTGTTTCTGTCCTTCCTAGCCTTTGCTCTTTTGTTCTTTGTTTAAATCATCATTTAAAAGAATTTTATTTAGCTTTAACAAAAAAGGAATAACAGTGTGGGTAAAGCCGGAATAAAAGACTCAAGTATAATGTATTGATATTTAAGAGTTATTTTCTGTGTGGGAGAATCTCAAGTTTGGTTGGTTTTAATCATAATGTTTAATAGGAAATATACTAAGTTATCTTTTCTTCCAGGCTATTACTCCTAAGCGACTTCTCACATCTGTAACCACAGTAAGTAGAATTTTTTGAAAGTTGAAGTTCCTTGAGAAATCTTCATCTTACACATATGATTGGAAATTGGTTAACCATTTCTAAACCCTAAGTGCTTTGGGAATCTTTAAAATATCCTAAAAGGAAAAAATAATGTTTTCTGAAATATAGTCCTTGTAGTGTTTGTACTTAATATTTAAATCTTTGTATCAAATAAAGAAAATAACTTATGTCCTTCTTCACACCTTTTTTTTAGAAAAGCACCCTTCCTTCTTCAGGTGAGTGAATCTTGAACTATTTGAAGCGTTAGGATATAAGCAATTGCATACTTATACATATAGCCGTCTTGATTTATGAGTGCTTACCTTACTCTCCTTTGAATATTTTCTGTAAGGTAGTAACATATAAGATTACTGGCGAGAATAACCTGCTGTCTGAAACCACCACGGGCCACCAAACAGCACATTGCTCAGGCTCTAGCAGGCAGTACACATAGGATACCTAGTCACTTGACAACTGCAGCAGGTAGCATTACTCTTCACCCTATCTTCTCTTGTTCTGTAGATTTGTTTTGTGCTAGCCACACTGAGGAGTTCACCTGTTTTAACTTTACTGATCATGACTGGCATCGCATCATGTCAGAAAAGCATCTTTCTAGTTCACTGGAAACTGGAGTGCCAGTAGGCCAGGGAAGACTTTTCCAGAGTGGCGTTAGGCCTAAATTTTCCAAAGGGGATTAGGACTGAGCTGGTTTCACTCACCTTTGGACTTTTGGTCTCTGTTTCTTGGCACAAGAGAATAACTAAGAAGAACCGTGCAGATAAAGTCCTGCTGCTCATTATGTCATCCTAGACTACAGCAGTGAAGGTTTTCATCTCTCATAGGAAAATTGCTTTTTATGCACACGTTTTTAGGTTCTATATGTTTAAAAACACATCTGTCTCAAATGTTAAGATGTGCCTGTACCTCACTTACGTTAAATATAAATACTTAACAGTTTTCTTTCATTAGGAAATGTGTTGATGTTTTATTCCCCCCACCCTGCCCCACCTCCATATTTGGAGATGGAGGAAAATGAAGCAGTTTTTTCTGTGGCAGTTTAATTTCATTCTGTTAGAGTGGGGTGAGGAATTGTTATTTATACTTACCAAAGTCACTCTGAACTAAACTTCATTTCCTTTTTCTTTAGTTATGGCCAGTCTTAATGCTGTGCGTACCAGCAACTTTGCCCTTGTTGGATCTTACATGCTGTCATTATCTTCAGTAGGAAACACAAAATTTGCTCTGGACAAGGTAATCCAAATTTATTTATTTATTTATAGAAAAATTAGGTCCATGAAAATGTCCCATTACTTTCAAGTATTTGAAATCTTTGGCTGAATATGTATGTTCTTAGAATTGTACATTTTAATTAGACATGGGTTTAGCTGCATTATATGTTTTTTGATGTTGGAAGTATTTCTCCCCTGTATCTTAATAGTTAAGTCTTCAAAGCAGCATATACTGGTTTATTCTAAATGTCAATTCTGACTAAGAAAGTATTGCTTCTTGCGTATAGATGTTAAGCTTACAGTTTTAAACATAGTTTCTTGCCCGTTTGAAACCAATATTTTGAAATGACTAACATTTTTTGGATTTAGTTTTGACAAGATAGGGAAAGATAGATTAATTTCTTGGAAAAGTACTCATGAATCTAAGGGATTTCCTTCCCGTACTTTCCTCTCCAAGTTTAAGACTTCATAGTTCAGATCTGTGTAGTGTCACTACCATATTGAGTGCTTTTTCACCACACTGTAAAGACTAAATATTTAATAGCTAACGAGATCATTTTAAGTAGTAAGAGAAGTAGAGGCAAACTTTAGTCCTAGTGTTGGCTTCTGCTGTATAATACAGACTATTTAAAAATATTATAAAAGATTTCTGAAGTTAGAATATAACGATGTTTAAAAAAATTCATGTAACTTTTAATTTAGTAATTCAGCTAGTTTAACAAATTGAGTGATTCTGGGTCTTTTTTTCTCTTTGTCTTTTATTTTGTTTGTTTTAGATAAATTATGATGTTAAAGAGCGAGAGCTACTGGGCTATATGTTCCAGGAAAAGGTTGCCATATTTTCTTTGCTTGAAACTAATGAGCTTAAAAATTAGTCCTTAATTTTTGGCCCTTATGTATTTGTTTTACTAACCACTCTCATGTCTTCTTGGTTATTTTGAATAATTAAGGACATTATGTAAATTATTCTTTCTTTAGATCCTTGTAGATGGGCATCTTTTTCTTTAGTCTCATAATTCTTTAAAGCTTTCTTTAAAAGTTCTCTAGTTTTTTTCATGCCTTTTTGGTATTTGGGCTTTTATATTCTTTTTTCATGTTATAATTCTTTAAGATTCTATAGTCACTTCAGCATTGATTTTTCCGGGTACCAAATGCCAAATTAATAACTATGTCTAAAACTAAAATTTATTCAGTATTGTTGACCTCCTCTTTATTGAAAGAACTATTGGTAATGTTTTAAGTAAAAGTAGACAACTTCTGTGATCTTAATTGGCTAATAGGTATGTTGCTATGTAGTTGATGCTCTGTTTATTAATTTTAAAATTAAAATTCATTTAATGCTAAAATTATACTAAATATATTCATATATTATAGAAATGTTTTTTAGGATTTTTAATATCTTTGTGAAGATCAATCACAAGCATCTTGTGGGTGTATAGATATGCTAATTTGCAAAATGCTGGATAGTACTTTTTGTTTTATTTTAAATTCTTTTTTTTCTTTTTTAATTTTTCTTTTTGGCTGCCTTGTGTCTTTGTTGCTGCACGCAGGCTTTACCTAGTTGCAGCGAGTGGTGGCTACTCTTCGTTGTGGTGCATGGGCTTCTCGTGGTGGCTTCTCTTGTTGCGGAGCATGGGCTCTAGGCACGCAGGATTCAGTAGTTGCAGGGTGTGGGCTCAGTAGTTGTGGCTCGCGGGCTCTAGAGCGCAGGCTCAGTAGTTGTGGCGCGTGGGCTTAGTTGCTCTGCGGCATGTGGGATCTTCCCAGACCGGGGATCGAACCCGTGTCCCCTGCATTGAGAGGTGGATTCTTAACCACTGCACCACCAGAAAAGTCGTATTTTAAATTCTTAAAACAACATTTGCAAATTAGGTAAACATAAGGACTGGGGTTCTGTGAACTGTATTCCTTACTCAGTGTTGTCCCATAGCCAATTTCTATATATGTAAGAGATTTCATGAATCTCTAAAATGAAAGAGATTTCAATGACATATGTTAAATATAGACTGATTGCTCTTTAAAAATTTTTTTCACTGCCATTTTAATTTAAAACGTCACACAAATTAAAAATAAATTACATGTCCATTCTCTTAAAAAATTTTTTGAAATTATAACTTAAATATCCAGCCACCTGATCTGAGTGTAAAATCAAATCAGTTTAATGGTTGTGTCCAATACTGTAAAGTCTCTTCCTGAGTCAAATACAATATAATTTAGATGAAAAATTTGTCATAGATGTGCTTTTTTGAGTGGCAGGGGGGAGCAAGTATTTGTTCTAATACCTTGTGGTTATGTAGGAGAATATTTAAGATAGTTAAGTTTAGATGTTCTTTAAATTGGTGGGAAAAATGGAAGACCTTGTATATTCACATAATAATCCCATTTGATTAAATTTGAGAGAGTAAACAAGTCTCCCATATCCTACCAGAGACCATCAGTGCAAGGGAACGTTTGCTTATTTTACTGGTGTCTTGACCAATAAAGATAAGTCACGGGGTTATCTCTGAGACCCCTTCAGAATGAGATTTCTGTTGAGGTTAACCCAGTGTTTGCTCTATAAATTTAGGATACCACTAATAACGGATTGCTTTCTTATTTGAGCTTATAGATATCGGATGTAAAGTCTGACGTCCTGGAATTTAAATTATGAATTTCAATGAGTCACACTCTCAAATCCTTTCTTTGAATAGAGAATCCAAAATAATCATAGGTTTTACTATACTTTTATGGATAAAGGGAGAAGCATATCCCACAACTCATCTTCTGACTTAAAGAAATGTCATAGATATTTATACCTTCCAGGAAATAGAGATGTCAATTTAAATAGTATTAGGGCAAACACCTGTGAGGTAAAACAAATGATTAGCACTGTAGAATTCTGAGGTTGTAGGAAGAGTGATTAGGTGTTCTGGTGTGTCCAAAGCTATCCTGGTTTATGCCTGTTGGTCTGGTTTAATTATTAACAGGTATAATTATTCTCGCTCAGAAATATCCTGACGTATAAAAAATTATACAGTCACCCTGATTATAGGGTACATTTTACACCTCTTAACGATAATCTTTGAGGTGTTGATAATCTTAAAAGACCATTTTGTTAAATAGAAAACAGAATAGGATCATACATTTTCGCACATCTCCACACTTGACAGGGTGTAGTAACATTGACTCTTCTGTGATTATTCTCAGTTCACTTCAGGACAAGCTTCTAACCAAGAATATTGTCTACTTTTCACAGCTGTAGAGTAAGAGGGAACATTTTCTTCTCATCTTTCTGAGATTCTTCTTACCAGGAGCATTCTCTGGGCTAAATAGTAGAATTCTATTAATTAGCATTGAGAGGCTAAGGAACTTAACATTGACAATATAGAAAAGAAAACGGCAAGGGAATTTATAACAAATATAATAATGAGGCGTATGATGTTTTGACTCTACATTATAGATACCTTTGAAATTCAGGAAGTTGAAGGTTTATTTTATGGAGTTAGTCTCTTGAAATCCATACTTTTTGGCCAAGAATCCCCCCTTTAACTTATCTTTATTAGGTTGGAGGACTAAATTTTTGGAAACTAATCTTACAGTAAAAACTTTCTAATTTAGACTGAACTAAGATATTCCAACAGGGTGTCATTCTTCTTCACTGGGCAGCAGGAATGACAGACTAAAGCATCCCCCTTTCTATCTTGACCCAGAAGTCAATATGACTTTAAATATTTGGATGTTACCATTTTACTCTAATGATACAACTTCTCCAATTGAATTTTTCTTATATTTGTAATCTTTAATTCACATTGAGAATCATTTAAAATTATCACATGTACTTAAGCAGCTTTTATAATTTAAAAGATACTTTTGACATGCGGTCTCTTCATTATTAATAGACTGATAAGAATGATTTGTTTAAAAATATTTCTTATGTGAATATTTTCATGCTAGACAGAAAGCATGATTTTATTGGGAAGAAAATATCAGTCCCTCAAACTTCCAACTAGTAAGAGCAACATAGTCTCAATTTTAGGCACTTAGTTTTTGTTCTGTCAACTTATGCTTCATGTATTTTAAAGCTATGCTATTAGGTGCATAAATATTTAAGATTATTATATCTTCTTGATGAATTGTTAACACTTTCTCTCTGGTAGTCATCTTTATCTTAAGGTCTACTTTGTCTGTTATTAATAGAGTCACATCAGCTTTCTTATGATTAATGTTGATATGGTATATCTTTTTCCATTCTTTTTTTTCCCCCCTGGCCGTGCCACGTAGCGTGCGGGCTCTTAGTTCCCCGACCAGGGAACCCATGCCCCCTGCAGTGGAAGCGCACAGCCCTAACCACTGGACTGCCAGGGAATTTTCTCTTTTTCCATTCTTTATTCTCAACCTGTCCATATATGTCAAATTAGTGTATCAGAAGCATATTTTATGGTCATATTTTGTTAGTTTAACAATTTTTTGTCTTTTCATTAGAGTGTTTAGTACATTTATATTTAATGCAATACTAATATGGTTGGGTTTAGTCTACCACAAAGCAAGCATACTTGTAGCCTACAGGCAAATCTGGCTCTTGGCCTGTTTGTTTTTTTTTTTTAAGTTACTTTTGTCACAATTAATGAACTGATATTGATATATTCGTAACAAAAGTTCAGCAGCCTGTTTTTGTAACTAAAGTTTTTGACACAATCATGACCATTTATGTATTGTCTGTGGCTGCTTTCATGCTACAATGGCAGATTGAATAGTTGTGACAGAGACTGTATGGTCTGCAAAGTCTAAAATATTAATTGTCTGGGCCATTACACGAAAAGTTAACAGACCCTGGTCCTACTATTTTGTTCTTTATTTTTTATTTGTCTCATCTGTTCTTTGTCATTTGTTTTTCCTTTCTTGACTACTTCTAATTGAGTATTTTGGTAATCATTTTTATCTTTTCTGTTGGCTTTTTAGCTATACCTCCCTGTATTCTTTTTCAGTTATTGCTAAGGATTACAATATGCATCCTTAGCCTATTACCATTACTACAGTCTATATTGAAACACACTTATTCCTCTTCATGTACCTTATAACAGTTAGAACCTTGCAACAGTATAATTCTATTTGCCCACCCCATTATGTTTTAATTCTACCCTTATTATAAACCCCAATGCACTGTTATTTTTTAATCAATTTTAAAAGAAATTTTAAAAATATATTTTAAAGAATTGTCATTTATATTTATTGGTTCTTATGTTCTTCATTCCATCTTGCAGAGCCAGGCTTCCATCTAGGATTATTGCCTTCTCAGGAAGAAGGTTTTTTTTGTTTGTTTTTTAATTTTTTGTAATATACTTCTGCTGGAAATGAATTCTCTAACTTTTGTTTATCCAAAGATGTCTCTCTTTACATTGTCTTAATTTCTGAAGAATATTCTTCTTGGATATAGACTGCTAGGTTGGCAGGTTTTTTCTTTCAGCCACCCCTTTAAAGATGACATTTTATTGTTTTCTGGCTTTGATTGTTTCTGATAAGAAGTCAGCCATCATTCTTATCTTTTCTGCTTTTATTTTTATTTTTTTATATTGTCGGCCTCGCTGCTCGGCTTGCAGGATCTTAGTTTCCTGATCAGGGATCAAACCCGGGCCCCCGGCAGTGAAAGTGCCGAGTCCTAACCACTGGACTGCTGGGGAATTCCCCTTTTCTGCTGTTAATATTTTTAAGTATTTTGATTTGTGACAGTTTGACCCTAATCTGCCTAGGTGTGGTTTTCTTTGTCATACTGGGTTATTTCTTTATCATACTAAGCTTCAATGACCTTTACAGAGCTGTAGTTCATGTGTTTCATACGTTTTGGCAAATTCTCAGCCATTATCTTGTCAAGTATTTCTTCTGCACTGTTTTCTTTTCTTTCTAGGACTCCAGTTAAATGTATGTTGGACTCTTGACTATGTTCCTACAGGTCTATGGCACTCTTTTTGTTTTTAATTTTCCTTTGTGTTTCATTTTGGATCATTTCTATTTACCAGTCTTTGAGTTCATCTATCTTTTTTTCTAATGTACTCCAGTTTCCTGTAAAGCCCATCCAATGAATCAATTTCAACTTTTTTTGTTGTTGTAAAATTTCTATTTGGATCTTTTTTAGAGCTTCTATTTCTCTGTCGAAATTCTCCCTCTTCTCACCCATTTTTGTCCATGTTTTCCTCTAAATTCTTTAACAAATTATAAATGTCTCTGTCTTGTAATTCTAACATCTAGATCATCTGTGGATCTGCTATTGACAGGGTTTGTTTTGTTTTCTTTTGATTAAAGGCCACCTTTTCCTGCTTTTTCATGTCTTGTAAAACTTTTAAACCGTAGGCTAGATGTGATGTGATGTGATGTTATGTTGTTATGTTATGTTATGTTATGTTATGTTATGTTATGTTATGTTATGTTATGTTATAAAAGAACAGTAGAGACTGAAGTAGGTGGTAATAACACCCTCTTGTCTCTCAGTATAATCAGAAGTTGAGCTGAGATAGTGCTTTAGTTAGTTGGGTTCAACTCTTGTTTCAAATGCCTTGAGAGTGAAGTTAGGTGCCTCCTTTCAGTAGAACTTTGAGATCTAAATTCTGAAAGTCTACAAGATTTCTTTTTGCTTTCCAGATCTGCCTCTGGCTTGTGGCATTAGCATTTACTCAGCAAAATTCTGGGGAGTGGGGGAGATTGGCAGGTAGGGTGGGCTAGCTCTGACCCTTGGCTCTTTTGAGATGCTCATCTAGGTAGACAGTCTTCATTTAGCTGTTAAAGACTTCACTGGTTTTTTCTTTTCCCTGCAAAATTCATTGCCAGCATGCTTCTCTGTCAGTTCTTGCTCCCAGGGAATAAAGTGGTCACCCCTGATTTGGCTCACCCAGGAAGGGTACATTGCTTACTGGAATTTGGTCCATTAAATTTTTTTTGCTTGCACAACTCTTAGATAGCTTTAAGGAAAATAAGATATTCTTAGCTTATCCATTGTTTTCTTGCTGTTGCAGTAGAAATGGTGGTCTTTTGTGACCTTTCACATCCTAAGTGGAAGTGGAGCTCTGAGCATGTAATGGAAGTCGAACTCCTTTCTGTGTATCGCCCTAACCAAACACGCTGTAGTAGATTTAATGGACAGAATTTAGATATACTTTTGTGTGTGTCTCTGTAGCTAGCAAATCAGCCATGGTTGGGAGTGAAGAGTCATTACATCATGACAGTAATTGCATCTGGTGTGGATTTAGGGCATTCCAGACCATCTTCATATTGAACTTAAATGTCTTTGTCAGATAGATTTCAACATAGGCTTTCACTACTAGGTCTATGTTAGTGGCTTTCTACCCTCTCTGTAATGCAGACTTGTGTTTGATATGGGGTCCTTAGTTTTAGAAATCTGCCTGGAAGTAAAATGGTACAAACATTTGATGAAAATTATTGTTGATTAGCTCTATATTATATACATTATAGAGCAACTTTATTTTTCTCTATGTGTAACCTACTAGGTAATTATTGCTCAGATAACTTTTGTTCTTTGGCGGTAAATTTATATGTGTGTATATGTATGTGTGGATGTATATGTAGATGATATGGCATGTATCAGTACTTCATTACTTTCTGTGGCTGAGTATTATTGCATTATGTTATACACTACACTTTGTCCACTCATCTGTTGATGGACATTTGGTCTGTTTCTTTTTTGGCTATTGTGAATAACGCTGCTGTAAACTTGGACGTACATATACCTGTTTGAATACCTGTTTTCAGTTTTTGGGGGTATATATCTAGGAGAGGAATTGTATGGTTATATGTTAATTCTGTTTAACTTTTTGAGGAGCCACCAAACTGTTTCTCATAGTTCCTGAACCGTTTGACATTCCTATCAGTAATGTCGGTTCCAGTGTCCCCACATCCTTGCTAAAGCTTGTTATTTTCCGTATTTTTGATTATAGCCATCATAATGGGTATGAAGTGGCACCTCACTGTGGTTTTGATTTGCATTTCCCTAATGACTAATTTTTGGGTTTGGAGGGGGTTTTTTTTTTGGCTTATACAACAGAAGTTTATTTTTTCACAGTTCTGGAGGCTAGAAGTCTAAGATCAGGGCACTGGGAGGGTTGATTTTTTTCTAAACCCTCTCTCTTTAGCTTGTAGATAGCTGTATTATGTGTCTTCACATGGTCTTTCTCTGTATGTGTGTCCAAATCTTCTCTTTCTATGAGGACACAAGTTACATTGGATTAGGGCCCATCCTAATGAACTAAATTAACCTTAATTACTTCTTTAAAGACCCTATCTCCAAATACAGTCACATTTTGTGGTATGGGGAGTTAGAACTTCAAAATGTGAATTTGGTTAGGGATGGGGAGGGGACACAATTTAGTCATAGCATGGTTTAAGCTATAGCATGAGTTTTGGGATTATCAATGTTGGAAACATACTTGTATCTAAGGAATAAGGAAAGCTTTATAGATACAGAATGATTCAACTTTAAAACAAGCAATGAAAAAATCTGTTTTTAATAACTTATTGTTGGTTTTGTAATTTAGCTTATGTTTATTTTGGTTCAAAGCAATGTGCTTCCAATAAAAGAATCAGATTCCTTTTTACTCATTCCTCAGTAAATGGTTCTGGACACAATGGCAACTTGAGATTTCCGTTAAAATCTTCATCCTTATCCTCACCTTCATCATTATTGTCACCATCGTCATCAAGCTAACAATTATTACCTAACGACTATTGATGTTGAACATCTTTTCATGTGTTTGTTGGCTATTAGTATATCGTCTTTGAAGAAATGTCTATTGCCAATTTTTAAGTTGGATTGTTTGGAATGTTTTAATTGAGTTGTCTTTTTATTTTTGAGTTATAAGAGTTCTTAATGTATTCTAGATACTAAACCATTATTAGATACATGATTTGCAAATATTTTCTCCTGTTTTGTACATTGTCTTTTCACTTTCTTATGCTTTGATACACAGAAGTTTAAAATTCTTTATTGTAATAAATAATACGTAACATGAGATCTACCCTCAACAAATTTTTAAGTGTACAATATTATTAACTATAAGCACAATGTTGTGCAGCAGATCTCTAGAATTTTTTCATCTTGGATGAATGAAATTCTATACCCATTGAATAGCAACTCCCTTTTCCCCCACTCCTACCAGTCCCTGGCATCCACCACTCTACTTTCTGCTTCTGTTGAGTTGGCTACTCTTGATACCTCATACAAATGGAATCATGTAGTATTTGTCCTTTTGTGACTGACTTATTTCAGTTAGCATAACGTCCTCAAGGTTCATCCGTGCTGTAACACCTGACAGGATTTCCTCCTTTTTTATGGCTGAATAATACTCTATTGTTTGTATGTACTACATCCCCCCACGTCCCCCGGCTGCCTTCTTTTTTTTCAATAGGAGTATTTGGGTACTATTTGACAAAACAAACAATGTTCTTTAAGCAAACATTTATTGAATGTCTGGATATGATTTGGCAATAGGATATGGAAACAAACATGAGAAGGACACGATAATTGACCTCAAGGATCTGCTGTGAGGTGTGGGGCTGTGGGTTAGGACACATAAGAAAATATACACTGAGAGTCTCAAGGCCTAAAAGGCAAACTTTGGGCTCTGAGAAGAACAGGATCTGGATGGCCTAGAGCAGTTTCATATACAGAAGTGGGGAGAAAGGAGGCTATACCACATTTTCTTTGTCTGTTCAGCTGCTGATGGGCATTTAGATTGTTTCCACCTCTTGGCTGTTATGAAGAATGCTACAATGAACATGGGAGTGCAAATATCCCTTTAAGAGCCTGATTTTGATTCTTTTGGATAAATTCCCAGAAGTGGGGTTGATTGATTATATGGTAATTCTATTTTTAATTTTTTGAGGAACCTCCATACTGAAAAGTTTTTCATTTTGATGAAGTTTAATTTATCTGTTTTTTCTTTTGTTGCTCATGGTTTGGTATTATATTTGAGAAGGCATTGCCAAATTCATGATCATTGAAGATTTACTCCTCTGTTTTTCTTCTAAGAGTTGTATGGTTTTAGCTCTCACATTTAGGTCATTGATCCATTTTGAGTTAATTTTTGTATGTGGTATGAGGAAGGAATCCAACTTTACTCTTTTGCATGTGGCTATCCAGTTTCCCCAGCACCATTTGTTGAAAATATTGCTCTTTCCTCATTGAATGGTTTTGGTACCCTTGTTGAAAATCAATCTGGCATATATGTATGGGTTTATTTCTGGACTCTCAATTCTATTCCTGTGGTCTATATATCTATCCTTATGCCAGTACCATACTGTTCTGATTACTGTAGCTTTGGATTGGTTTGAAATTGGGAAGTATGATTCTTTCAACTTTGTTTTTCTTTTTCAAGATTGTTATGGTTATTTGGGGCCTCTTGCAATTCCATATGAATTTGAGGATCAACGTTTCCATTCTGCGGTTCACTATTCTTTATTGCTGAATAATATTATATTGTATTAATATGCCAGTTGGTTTATCCCACCTTCTATCAAGTATATTCTGTTGATAGGGAATGGATAAACACATGTATTCTCTTCTTAAATCCGTGTTTTCTTTATCACATTACTTGGGACTTAGGGTTCTGCCTTAAGCAGGCTCTACATTGAATGAATTTGTTCTTCAAAAGCATTTGTTGCTAAGGAACCAGTGGCTTTTGGGCCACTTATTTTATATTCCAGCTTTAGAAAATACTGTGTTTTCAAGATATAATATTCTCTATTCATGATTTATACATGTTTTATCAAGAAAAACTGTTTTACAAATAATTTACTCTCTTTCTCCACAGGTACCCTTTCTATCTCCTTTGGAAGGTCATATTTACTTAAAAATAAAGTGTCAAGTGAATTCAAGTGTTGAAGAAAGAGGTTTTCTAGTAAGTAACATCACTGGATCTATATTTTCTTTTTTGCATTTTGTGAAGCATAGGCTTGGTTTCCAATAGGAATGAAAGTCTGTGTGACTAAGTGATAAATTGGTTCAGATTTGTTGCATGTCCACTATATGCTAATCACTGTGGTGGTGTTAGAATATAATAGGCCACAGAAAATAATCCTTGCACTCAGGAACTTTTAGTGTAATAGGAAGAAATACAAGTGAACAGTTAAGTACAATACAGTACTATAATGGGAGAAAGCATAGAGTGCATGGGTGTAAATTGGTGGGACACCAGGTCTTAGGTATGAGTGGGAAGGCTTAAAGAAAGGTATTGGAAATAACTTGTAAACTGCTAGCTGAACAAGTTAGCCAGAGGGAGAGAAGAGGGAGATGTGCTCCAGATGAAGGGAAAAGCATTACTATGGCCTGGAGGGCCCTTCCCTCTCTCACCCCCACCAGAGAAAAAGATGACACATTTAGATAGTGGCAGGTATTTCAGGGTAGCTAGAGCTTAGATTCTGAGTGTGTGTGTGGAGAAGGGGTAGTGAGAGGAGTGATTGGGGAGGAAGGTGGGGTTAGGGGAAATGGAGCCAAGTGTTAGAGGGCCTTTTAAAGACTTCCGACTTTATCCTGAAGTCGGTTGGGTACTCTTGGAGGATTTTAAGCAGAGGATTAACATCAAATTTGGGGGTTTAGGAAAGTCGTTCTGACTAATGTGTGGAAGTGGACTGGGGAGTGGCAGAACTGAAGAAGATTAGTGAAGAAACTGAGTTACTGCATGAGAGAGGGGATGGGGACTGGCAGTCAGGGTGGAGAGAAGGACCCACCATGGATAGATGAAGGAGGAAGAAGTGCAGACCCTAGTGGTTTGGCTGTAGGGGTGGAGAAGCAGAAGTAAGGATGTCACCCAGATCCCTGCCTTGCACAGCTTGTTGGGTGGCAGTGATTATACTGAGATAAGGGGCCCTGGGGGGGGAGCAAGTGTCCATGTTGGGGGTGGAAACCATTTTTCCCCCAAATTTTATTGTGGTAAATTGCAAGCATATAGCAATGTTGATAGAATTTTACAATGAACGCCCGTATAGCCAGCATCTAGATTTTGCCTTTAACATTTTTTACTGTCCTTGCTGTATCATGTATCTACTACCTAGCTATCCTTCTAGCCAGTCCTGAAAATATCATATTTTGGGGGGAAGAATTTCAAAGTATATTGTGGACATTAGTATGTTCCCGTGAACCTTCAGTGTACATCCCCTGAGTTCTGACACAGGCATACATCTATGTAATCCAAATTTCTATTAAGATAGACAATATTACCCCAGAAAGTTGCCTCATGCCCCTTGTCAGTCAGTCCCCACCCAAGGTAGGAAGTTTTAATGAGTTAAGTTTTAAATAGCTTGAATTTTAGATGCATACAGACACGTTTCAGAGTTTGAGTTTGGAGCTCAAGATGATGGACATTTTAGATGAGGTGAAGGTTTGGAAATCTGCAGCAGAGAGATAGTAATGGAAGCTCAGGTGGCATTGAATAGCCAGGAGAACACTAACATTTAAGCCACAGACCTAGGAAGAGAAGCTCTCAAGGGAGACTACAGGGAGGGCAATGGAGAACTTAGTATCATGGTTGCCAGGGGAAGAGAGTCTGCAAGAGGGAGTGGTCAAATTAGATAAGGATCTATTAGACACTGTTGGACTTATTAATGAAGTGGTCATTCTAGGCTTGTTGAGAGCAGGAGCTAGATTGCAAATGGTTATAAAGGGAGTGGAGGGTGAAGAATGGGAGTGCAACAACTCTGAAACAAGGTTTGGCTGCAGAGGGGTAAAGAGAGTGTGATACCTGCAGAGGTATGTAGGGTGAAAGAAGGATTTTGTTGACATTTTATTAAGATTGGAGAGATTTGAGCATCTTTCAATTCAAATGGGTAGCTTCTAATAGGGCCAAAGAGGGCAAAGATAGAGGCAATGGGGAACCTGCACTTTAAGGAATAACACATGGAACAAGGTCACGAGAGTGAGAACAAATAAGACCCAAGCCACGGTTCATGATCTTGTACAGAATTATACTTTTTCCATTATCAGAGGAGTAAAGTATGTGTGTAGAATACACAGAAGATTGTGGGTGTGGTACCAGAAGTAGAGAAAATCTAATAGCTTTGATTTTCTTTGTGAAGCAAGAATTTGAGCTATACAAAAGATACCACAAGTCAATTTGCAGTTGCTGACAAAGGGCACAGAAAGAAGAGCTAGATTGTACAGAAAGTCCAAGCAGCCAAGGTGACTGGAAATCATACTTCGTAGCTTTTTTCACATGTAAATCCAGCAGGTGGCACTAGATATTCTTGGGAAAGTGTCTTTATAAATTTCGGACTTGAAAGCAGTGTTTACTTACTGACCTTTTCCTTTAATGTAAATATTTCCATATTTTACTCTAGATACCTTTCGCCCCTGATATACTCTTATGACATTCATTTGCCTAAAATGTCTGACCTACTTAATGTTTGAGCAGGGCTCTTAACTACTTTAGAGTTAGATCTTTTCAGGTTTACTCTATCTTGAATCCTATAGGCCATTCTTATCACATCCACACTTACAGAAATATGGTAAAAAACAATTACTCAGGACTCCCCCAAATAACTTCTGTCCCCTGTCTAAGCAATGCCTTTTAATTACTTCTAACCTCTATAAAAAATAGAGGTAGTAATTGAAGTGGTTCAGTTGCTTGGTTCAGTTTTCCTTCCTGATGTGCCAGGGACAGCTGGAAGGAAGGAGACGACCAACCAGAGAAACTTGCTAAGTGATTCTAAAATGGTACTAGTCTAACTCTGCCAAGACTGATGAGCAGCAAGAAAAGTACATTCTGGTTTAGCTAGAAGGTTCCAGTTCTGCTTTGTGACCGTGTATTGTCATCTACTTTCCTTGGCCTTCAGTTTCCCCAGCTATAAAAATGAAAAAGCTATCCTCTTGTTATTTTTCCCTGATTATAGTAGGGGTAATGATAACTTGTATTATTTTTATCCATCAAATTTTTCCTTTTCTATTACCTTTATGATGTAAAAGGTGAACGTAAACACAAAAGGGAGCTGGTGAGTCATTTGTACTAACTTTGTGCTTGAGATTGAAATAACAAGATTCCTGGCCTTGATACAGAGTAGAATAAAAATAAACTTAAGTACTTTATAAAAGAGAGAAAAGAAAAAAAATCATGCAAGTAGATTTTGAAGTATGAAATATGTCAACATACTGAGGTTTAATGTATAGAAAACATTTAATTGATCCTCAAGTTTCTAAAGTCAGTATTTCATTGACTTTTCCAGACCATATTTGAAGATGTTAGTGGTTTTGGTGCATGGCATCGAAGATGGTGTGTTCTTTCTGGAAACTGTATCTCTTATTGGACTTATCCAGATGATGAGAAACGAAAGGTAATATTAATATTGATGGTCAGTGG
This sequence comes from Orcinus orca, assembly GCF_937001465.1. Taxonomy (NCBI): domain Eukaryota; kingdom Metazoa; phylum Chordata; class Mammalia; order Artiodactyla; family Delphinidae; genus Orcinus; species Orcinus orca. The sequence goes on along the minus strand of NC_064567.1, from coordinate 40,994,376 downwards.
TGAAAGCCCTAACTGACTTTCAGGGAATATTTCATGCAAGTGTTCCCCGTGGCCCCCATCAACCACCCAAATGCCCTGTTAAAAATATTTACTAAGCCATTAAAAATGTTCTTGTTGAAAGACTAGTGAGTGTGTGTGTGTGCATGTGTGTGTATTTGTGTAAAAATTTTATATCTTATCCATTCCCTGTGATTTGACCACTCTTGAAATACCTTAAGGAATATATTTTTCTTTTTTTATGGAATGTTTCATAATATTTTTTAATTGATACTTTTAGTCAGAAATATTTTCAATTCACTTTTGTATTTTATTAACAGTTGATTTACCTAACTCTGAGATAAAACAGAAAGGAAAAACCACCATAGGAATATAGTGGTTTTGGTTTTGTTTCTAAAATTTGATAATAGAATTTTATGGATACATTACATCTTGTTTTTAAAGAATTTAATGTTACTGCCCAAGTGTGGTAATTTATTATCCAAAAACTGGAAAATAGAAATAAGCAGAAATATAAAGTAAAATTATTTATAACAGAGGTAACTACTATTCACATTTTGCTGTGTATCCTTCTAAATTTTTAAAATGTATATGTAATAATAGTTATATATCCATTTATGAATCTTTTTTAAACAGAAAGTATCATGTTTTTTATAACTTAATTTTTACTTGATAATATCCTGATATCTTTCCACATCAATAAAAATACATCTGTGGGCTTCCCTGGTGGCGCAGTGGTTGAGAGTCCGCCTGCCGATGCAGGGGACACGGGTTCGTGCCCCAGTCCGGGAAGATCCCATATGCCGCGGAGCGGCTGGGCCTGTGAGCCATGGCCGCTGAGCCTGCGCGTCTGGAGCCTGTGCTCCGCAATGGGAGAGGCCACAACAGTGAGAGGCCCGCGTACCGCTAAAAAAAAAAAAAAGAAAAGAAAATACATCTGTGATATTGCATTAGATAGCTATATGTATTACATTGTAGCTATATAAAATTTTATTTTAAAGTTTATTGTGAAATATTTAGAACCTTCAAACAGACAAAAAAAAAAAAAAACAAGTAATTTCCATCAATCTCTGTGTTATCAGTCCAGTTAAAGCTCCTCGTGTAATTTTCTCTCCCTCAGAGATAACCCCATCCTGAAATTATTTTGTTCCTATGTATTTCTTTAAATTTTTATTATATATTATATATAGGCTGTATATGATTGCAATTGCATATTTTGAAGCATTATACAAATAGATCATACTGTATATACTGTTCTGCAACTTGCATGTTTTAAGTCAACATGATTTGTGACATTGGTCTAGGCTGGTGTGTGTAGCTCTAGTTTGTAGAGCTCTAGCCATCTTTCTCTGTACTAAAGTATTCCATTGTAAGAATGTATCACAATTAATTTATCCACTTCTCCTATTTATGGGCACTTAGTTTAGTTCTAAATTGTTGCTATTATAAACAGCTCTGCTATAACTTAGCTACATGGATCAGAGCTCTTTCTTGAGTTTGTATCTAGTAGCAGAATTGCTGGTTTGTAGGGTTTCGCACATCTTCAATTTAGCTAGATTTTGTCCAGTTATTCTTGAAATTGGTTGTACAATGTTCCGTTCCCACCAGGAGTATATGAGAGTTCTCAGTATTCCACATCCCACCAACACTTGATATGTCAGCCTTTTAAACTCTTGTTAGTGTGATAGGTGTGAAAGATTATTTCACTGTGTTTTTATTTTGGTTTTCCTTGATTGAACATTAAGAGTAAGCATCTTTTCTTATGTGTTTTGGCCATTTATTTCCGTAGTCTTTTGCTTGGCATATGTTTTAATTTATCTTTATAATATCTTTTCTTAAACAGAAATTTTTAATGCTACGATAAATCTGTCAGTTTATTGCTTTTTTTGAGTCTTAGTTAAGAAAATCATCTATATAGTTATAAAGATATTCTCCTATACCTCCTTATAACTTCTGAAAGTTATAAAGATTTATATTTCATATTTAATTTACCTGGAATTGATTTTTTTCCCCCAATCTGGAAACCCAACTGTGCCAGCCCCATTGGATGGTTCATTCTTTCCACACTGATCCACATGCTGTTTCTGACATGTATCAAGATATCATTATATATGTAGGTCTATATTTAGGCTTTCTATTCTGTTTCCTTTGGTATGTATCTCTCAGTCTCAATTACCATAGCTTTAAAATAAATCTTAATGTCTGGTAAGGTAAGTCTCCTAACTTGTGTTTTTATTCAATAATGTATTATTTATTCTTGGTCCTTCATTTTACACACACACACACACACACACACACACACACACACACACACACGGAAATATGTGTACCTGTATATTTAACTTTTTATAATTGAAAATGTTCAAGTGTTCACAAAACAGAAATAGTATATTGAACTCCTAGCTTCAACAGTTATTAACTTTCATGTTTCATTTCTCTCTCCACAGCACACACACTTTTTTGTTCTTGTTGGTTTGCTGAGGTATTTTAAAGCAAATATCACACTTCATATTATATCATTTAACCTGTGTGAGTCAAGGTTGCCAGTTCCTAACATTCATTGGCCAGTACCCCAAGGAAGCCAGATTTCAGGCTAGCTTACCATTCTGCGCTCTCTCTTCCTCATTGATTTTGGCCTTTGAAGGTTATTTTCACCTTCTTGTGAGTTCAGTTATTTGGCATTTGGGGAATTATGGGAGGACTTTTAGACTATTTAGTCTGCCATACTTGCTGGAGACATAATATTATTATTTGTTTAAATAGTCCCCAATTACTGTCATTTAATTTGTTTCAATCTTTTCACTATTATGAAAAAATAGGGACTGTACCCATATAAACATCTTTGTGCACCTATGTATTTGCTTAGTATAAATTTCTTTTAGGTGAAGTTGTAGGATCAGGGTATGCCCATTTTGAATGTTTTTTGATTGCTCTTATCAAATTGTCTACCAGTAGTAGACCATTTATGCTTTCACCAGCAGTGTATGAGAGTTTCTATCACCACCCCAACCAACCAACATAGGTTATTACCATTCTTTCCAGACTTGGCCAATCTAATGTTTAAAAATGGTATATTTCATTCTAATTTCTTCTTAAAATTATTAATAGAGTTAACACTTTTACTGGCTTTTTAAAAATCATTTGTGCCCATACTTGTCCCTTTTCTAATTTTTCAGGACCATTTAGTCTTATGAATTTTTATCTTTGACTGTCATACCATAGGAATAACATGGCTTCCAACAATCCAAAGCAATAGTTTAGCCTGGTCTTTTAGAGATACATAAAAAATATTTACAAATGAATTCTGATGTCTAGGTTTCTGTTTATAGAAAGGGAGGAATTAAGTGGGCTATAGACAAAAGGTGGTTGAATGTGTGTTTCTAATTGTTAGAGCTGATTAATGGGTACATGGAAGTTCATTATGCTGTTCTTTTTATTTTGTGTCTCTTTGAAGTTTTCCATAACAAAAAGTTTGTTTTTTAAGTTGACTAAGAGCTCCAGTAGACATCTTTGGTTTCTATTTTTATGACCAGCAAAAAACAATAATAAATGTTAAATATGTTTCTCTAAACTCAGTGTAATTAAACTTTAACTTTTAGTATATGTGCTGCCGAAGCGAGCACTAAACTTTAACTTTTAAATGAATGCTTTTTTAATTTTAAATTTGTATCAGCTGGAATACTGTTTAATGCTTATTGACTTAAATGGTCTTGTTTATTTTCTACTAATCATGTTTTTTAAAAATTTGTTTTTAAAGAATCCCATAGGAAGATTAAATTTGGCCAATTGTACCAGTCGGCAGATAGAACCAGCCAACAGAGAATTTTGTGCAAGACGCAACACTTTTGAATTAATTACTGTCCGACCACAAAGAGAAGATGACCGAGAGACTCTGGTCAGCCAATGCAGGGACACACTCTGTGTCACCAAGTACGTATTGGGCTATAAATATTTCTATCAACTAAGTGATTGCCCGCTATGTTCTTACCACTGTAAGAAATATCAGAGATGATCCTTGTCTTTGAAGAGGGTACAGTCTTAATGAGGAAACAAAACACACACACATCAGTAAGAGAGTAAGTTAATAATTAAATCAATACAGTTAAGGAAAATACAGCATTCAAGTTATATCTTAGCTTATCATGTTTTCTAGTATACTCACAGTATAGCCATTTTCAGGACAGTTACCTAATATTCTTTGGGCTGAGTTTGAAGATTTCATGTGTAATTGAGAAGTCAAGTATTTTTTAAAGCGATTTGACACATCCCTTCCTGTCTATTCCCCAAATACCCTCGATTAACCTGCTGACTTACAAAACAATTTACTCTGGAAATTTCTGGTTGGAGATTAACAGAATAAACTACTGGGACTGTCACTTTTCGTTAACCCTAATCTTAAGTATAAGATGCAAAAGCTTATTGCTAAGAGTCTAAGGTTCTTTTGCTTGGATGCCCAAGAGAAGCTTGCAGACCAACTTCAATGTACAAAATTATGATTAGGGACAAAAGTTAGAATTTGACAGAATCTCTGTTAATCAGACTGTTGCTGGATATTGCAGACAGGGAGATGGGTAGAACTGGCTCCATGAGTTTCCGATGTGGAAATATCAGAAAGGTCAGCCAAGAGACACTCTATTAAAAGAGAACAAAGTTGCCCGGATACCGCCAGTTGGTTTTAAAACAGAGAAAGAGGGGACGCGTCCTTTGGAAATTCTTGATGTCTAGATTACTTTCAGATTAATTTAGTTGAGCTCATCCACTCCTTTCCTTCGGGCGCCTTCTGTGCAGCAGTGACATCAGACAGGACAGGAGAGGCAAATTGGATTTATAGTCACTTTCTTTAGTAGCTACCCTGTTCGTGGCCACAGTCAGTGAGGGAACCAACCAAAATTCAGTCCCCAAGTACTTCCTGACCACAGTGGCCCTTTTTAAACAGTACTCACATTTTTCATATAATCTTATCTTTTACTTGTTACATAAACCCTCCCAGACCTCGACCTTCTCCTGCGGTAGAAGTAGTTATATCACATATTGCTCTAATTACTCTGTAGTTCACTTGCATGCAGTTTTTCTTATTATAACATTATTGTAATTTGAGTGGACACTTTATCCAAGCATTTGAGAGAGGCCCATGCTCAGCTCAGTCTTGGCTGAGTTTTTAGCTTTGCTTGGTGGCTTCTTAAAACTTATTTCACTTTTTGATCATATATTTTGCAGAGTATATACATTTTACAGTTCTGCATTCTCCTTTGTATTATTTATCTGTTTCTCCCCAGGGCCTTTTTGACCTATGCCTTGTATCTAAATTTAATGTATATCGTTTTTATTTCTACTAACCAACCTTGCTATCTTTCCCTCCTTCAATACAAAATATTTATCATCTGATAAATATTGCCTACTTTGAAATATAGATTATACATTTGAACTAGAAATGTTTCATCACATGGGGAGGCAGTATTGTACAGTTGAACTTTGAAGTCAACAGATCTATGTTTAAATCCTGACTCAGTGACTCACCAAATGTGACCATGGCAAGTTACTTAACTTTGCTAGCCCTCTGAAATCTCCTGTGTCAGAGGAGAAGAATAAACTCCACAGAATGACAGTAGAGGTTAATGAGTAGACACACTTAGCATGGTGTCACGCACATGGAATGAGCTCAACGAATGGTCACTATCATTACTGTAAGTATTGTGTTCTCTCCATTGACTAATAGAGGATCAACTCACTGCTTATTCACACTTATACCATTTCTAGTACCAATGGGGAGAAATTATAAAGATGGAGAATGAGTACAATACAACATACTTCTAACACCCGGCTGTCCTCTAGAAGAATGGTCTGGCTTGTGAATTAGGGAATTCCCCTTTCCCCCCACCCTCGCCTGCCACATCAACTGGATATTCAACTTGCAGCTAAATATGGATACAAAGAAGAGATTCCTGATATGAACAAAGAGATTAGGATAGACAAAGTCTTAGGATCTTCAGATCATTTACTGTAAATACTGTGCTCTACTAATACAGTGGGACAAGAATAATGGGAGACAGTACAAAATAGTATCTATAAGGCCAGGTGAAGGTTCATGAGTCTGTGATTCCAGCTCTTGGGGACCCTGAGTCTGAGGGATCTGGGGGGGCTCCCATATTCAGGCCAGTGGTGCGCTTGCTCTTCTAGGAAGTGACCCATGCTCAGTGGCTGTCCTGCACCACCAAATTGACCAGTCAGACCAACTGTACACGATTAGTTACTGCCTTTGGTGTGAAACTCCATCATTTCCCAAACGTAATCAGTGTGAGTTATGGTTCAGCTAACCAACCTGCAAGATGATTCTCTTTTGTTGTAATTGGAGAAGCACTTTACTATGGGTCTCTTGATTTAGCATCCATTAAAACAGGGGTCCCCAAGCCCCGGTCTGCGGCCTGTTAGGAACCAGACCGCACAGCACGAGGTGAGCGGCGGGTGACCGAGCGAAGCTCCCTCTGCCGCTCCCCATTGCTCGCGTTACTGCCTGAACCACCCCCCTGCCGGCCGTGGAAAAATTGTCTTCCATGAAACCGGTCCCTGGTGCCAAAAAGATTGGGGACCGCTGCATTAAAAAGTGGTAAAGATTTACTCCTTTTACTATTTAGGCTCCGCCCCCCCATCCCACCCCAGCAAGAGTACTTGGAGATATGGAATGGGGGAAAGGATCCTGATCTTTTTGTTTGTTCATCTAGGAACTGGCTGTCTGCAGATACCAAGGAAGAGCGGGATCTCTGGATGCAAAAACTCAATCAAGTTCTTGTTGATATTCGCCTCTGGCAACCTGATGCTTGCTATAAACCTATTGGAAAGCCTTAAACTGTGGGACATTTCCAAGTCATATAGAGGTTTTCTGACTTAGGTCATAAATGTTTCTTAAGAGCATCAGTTTTGCTGGTTGCATTTTATGCTTTAAATACAAAAGGGTATGTGCCAATATTCATTCACTACATATTATGCAGTATTTATATCTTTTGTATGCAAAACTTCACCCGATTTATCTTCTGTTATTCATAAATGATTGGAAGAAAAAATGTATTATAGTTGATTTTGCCAAATTTTAATTTAAAAGCCCCATTTTCCTAGAAATCTAATTATTCAATTATTCATGTTAAAATATTTTTTTTTAAGTAAGGAATTTTGAGTTGTCTTCCTGGAGCTGTGGGTCTCAAAGTAGAAAGGTCTTCCAGGGTTGGAGACAGAAACCTCACACTTGATCATTCTTTCTCTAGCCTCAGTACTTTTTTCTAAAGGTTGTGATCATTTATTGATCATGATATATCTTGTTACTAGAGTACTGAAAAAAAAATCTAAGGCACCTTGCAGAAACATTTTTAGTAATGGAGGTAAGAACTTTTTCAAAATAGCAAATGTTTATTAGTCTGAAGCTTAAGGCTGCCTTCAAATAAGAGATGTGGGCATAGGGGATATTATTGTGTGAGATTTGGGGGTTAAATGTTTTATTTAGAAGACTTAATAATCACATGGTTTACATTTACTCAGTTACTATAAATGCTGTGTGGTGCACATTTTCATGGAATACAGGATTTTAAAAATAACTATTTTTGCTCTATAGCTTACAGACTCCTCAGATATACTTGTCAAATTAGTTCTTTCTGTTCCTGTAACAAGAACAAATGTAAATTGATGAATCTTTATATAAGAAAAGTAAACGTTACCAAGCTACTATGACTAATACTTTGCTTGCCTAAGTTCTTGTCTTTTTTCTTTTTCACATCAGTGTATGACAGTGTCTAGACACCCATATGAAAATCACTTGAGAAACTGTTAAGTCATGTATTACCTTTAAAAGCCTAATGCCTTTTTTTAAATTATAAAATATTGTAAATGTAAAGCATGGTCTCAACTTTAAATACACTATCACTTTCTTTGAATTGTTAAAGTTATTGATGGCCTCATTTATAAACACTAAATTCTGTCACCTCCTGTCATTTTATTTTTTATTCATTTAAATGTTTTTTCTTACATGTATTATAAAAATATATTTTATGATCTCCTACCTAAATAAATACTTGCAAATGGCTTAAGGAGTCAGCTATTTAATAAATATTATTAAAATGTGCTGTGCAGCTGTCCTGCATTGTAGGCTGCAGGCTTCTTGAGGGGATTGTACTGACTTGGTGAGGGTATTTCATTCATCTTTTTACCTCTAGCCCAGTGCTCAGCCCATTGTGTGTTCTTAGAGTCACTGTTGAATCAGGAGGTGGATGAAGGGTCCATTTCTGAGGCATTTCAATAGAATATGGTACTCGGACACACATTCGAGGAGATGGAGGATGATTCCCAAGTGCTTAGCAGAGACTGAGTAGATAAGTAACATCACCAGCCAAAACAGGGTATAGGTTTGGTAGGATTGATGACGGGGCCCCTTTTATTTGTAGATTTGTTTTTATTTTTTTAATTTCTTTTTTAATAAATAAATTTATTTGTGGCTGCGTTGCTGTGCGTAGGTTTTCTCTAGTTGCGGTGAGTGGGGGCTACTCTTTGTTGCGGTGCATGGGCTTCTCGTTGTGGTGGCTTCTCTTGTTGCGGAGCACGGGCTCTAGGCGCATGGGCTTCAGTAGTTGTGGCACGTGGGCTTCAGTAGTTGTAGCTCACGGGCTCTAGAGCGCAGGCTCAGTAGTTGTGGCGCACGGGCTTAGTTGCCCCGCGGCTTGTGGGATCTTCCTGGACCAGGGCTCGAACCCGTGTGCCCTGAATTGGCAGGCGGATTCTTAACCACTGCATCACCAGGGAAGCCCTTGTGTTTATTTTTGAATAGGCATTATATGTCATTATACAAAATTCAAAAGACACAAAGAAGTTAAGGTGAAAAGTATGTCTTTTCCTCTTGTCACAGCCACTTTTGCCAATTTTGCTGTGTCCTGCTAGAGAGATTCTGTGCATATTACAGCAACATATTTCTATTCTTTTGTTCATTAAATATATTTCACACATACTCGTTGTTGTAAGTGAAAGAAAAAGGCATAACAGTATTCCTTAGCAAACATTATATCTTAGTATATGTATAGAGGGTATATAAAGTTCAGTTTTAGAAGAAATTTAAGGTGATTGTGGAACATACGTTAGAAATACCTCATAAAAGGGAGCCCTCTTGCACTGTTGGTGGGAATGTAAATTGATACAGCCACTATGGAGAACAGTATGGAGGTTCCTTAAAAAGTAAAACTAGAACTACCATATGACCCAGCAATCCCACTACTGGGCATATACCCTGAGAAAACCGTAATTCAAAAAGACACATGCGCCCCAATGTTCATTGCAGCACTAGTTACAATAGCCAGGTCACAGAAGCAACCTAAATGTCCATTAACAGGAATGGATAAAGAAGATGTGGTACATATATACAATGGAATATTAGCCATCAAAAGGAATGAAATTATGCCATTTGCAGAGACATGGATGGACCTAGAGATTGTCATACAGAGTGAAGTAAGTCAGAGAAAAACAAATATCATATAATGTTGCTTATATGTGGAATCTAGAAAAATGATACAGATGCACTTATTTGCAAAGCAGAAATAGAGACACAGGTGTAGAGAACAAACGTATGGATACCAAGGGGGGAAGGGGCAGTGGGATGAGTTGGGAGATTGGGATTGACATATATACACTACTATGTATAATATAGATAGCTAATGAGAATCTACTGTATATCAGGGGGAACTCTACTCAGTGCTCTGTGGTGACCTAAATGGGAAGGAAATCCAAAAAAGAGGGGATATATGTATACGTATAGCTGATTCACTTTGCTGTACAGCAGAAACTAATGCAACATTGTAAAGTAACTATACTCCAATAAAAATTAATTTAAAAAAAAAGAAAGAAATACCTCATAAACCGTGGGAAATACTGCTCTGAAAATTTCAGTGTTATGTGCCTAGGGGGATTATTGAAACCATTAGAGTCGATAAGATCATCCAGGGAGTATGATGGTGGAAAGAGAAGCAAGAGCAAAAAGAACATGATCTTTAGGGGAAAAGTGAAAAAGGAGTAGCTGATGATTATCTTCCATGAAAGAAATACAAGAGTGCTGTCTGCCGAGACCAAAAAAGGCTCTTAAGATTTGACCACAAAATCAAAAAGTGGGTTAAAGAAAACAACTGAAATTTGAAATGGTCAATTCGATAAAATGGTTCAGATGAAAAATCAGGTTACACAGAGGAAAAGAATGACAGATTTGACTGCATAAAAAATTTCCTGGGCTTACCTGGTGGTGCAGTGGTTGAGAGTCCGCCTGCCGATGCAGGGGACACGGGTTCGTGCCCCGGTCCGGGAAGATCCCACATGCCACGGAGCGGCTGGGCCCGTGAGCCATGGCCGCTGAGCCTGCGCGTCCGGAGCCTGTGCTCCGCAACGGGAGAGGCCACGGCAGTGAGAGGCCCGCGTACCGCAAAAAAAAAAAAAAAAAAAAAAAAAAAAAATTTCCTTCCTGACAAATTTAAACAAAGTTTAAGCAAAGTTAAAACATAAGCCCCAGACTAGGAGAAAATATTCACAACACGTTTAATAATCAAAGAATTAATACACAAAATATATAAAGAGCTCCTTTGGCTGGCTATCATCGTTTAAGCATTTACTATGTACCAGATTATATTCTTGGTGTTTTGCATGCGTATCTCATAATCTTCACATGACCTTATGGTATGGGCATTCAATGAGGAAACTAGAACTTAGGTAACTTTTCTAAGGCAACATGCCTGTTAGCAAGTGGCAAATCAGCATTTGAACCTAGAATCTACATACTTTATCGTTATAGTATGATGTTTCTCAAATTACTAAGAGTAAGAAAATTTAACCTAAGAAAGAGGGGCAAATAATACTAGTAGAAAATGCACACACACACACACACGCAGATCCGAAGAACCAACAAATGAAAAAATGATATTAATAAACAAAAATACGAATTTAAATGGCAGTGGGTTATTGGCCCTTGAATTGTTGGAACTAGTCAGTGTTGCTGAGAAACCCATACTCTTGGTGAGAATAGAAACTGCTGCAGCCTTCTTGGATGGTAACTTGGTAACCTCCAGTAATCTCTGAGCTAATACACAGTATCAGACTGTCACATCAGACTTGCATGCATCAGAGATTTTATCCATATAGAGCTTTACTCATAATTTCAAGAACACAAGTGATCAAGGCACTGGCTAAGAAGGAAGTCTACAAAATCCTGCATACCTCCTGGGTCTTTCATTCCTACTTTGGACAAGTAATAGATAAGATCTCACATGATGTTTGTGGGACATCTCACACAGCAGGGAGCCTGGAGGTAAGGCAACGTTACCATTTTGTACCCTATATAGTTATACAGCTTGTGTGACTTTCTCAGGAGCCTTGCCTCACGAATCCATAAATTCTAACTTTATTTACCATAAACAATTCTTCACCAGCCATATCCTACTAAGAGCATTCCATAGATAAGAGATCTCCTAGCAAATATCATTAGTCTATTAGCCAGGAGGTCAAGTTTTCAGCACATTTACAAGGAGTTTATGTGTCACCTGCCTTCCTTCCTCAGAACAAAAGGCCAGGTACTTTAACTCCTTCTTCCCCACTCTCCTCAGATGAACTTTGAGGTGAGCAAAGTTACATAGAAGGCTGATCATTATGATACTGTTTTTAAGGGGAAAAATAGAGATAACCTGAAAGTCCATCAACAGGAAAGAAAATTGGAAGTAATCTCAAGCCCATTAATAGGAAATCATGGCGCACCCTTTCTACAACACACCATGCAATGTTAAAGAAGAAAAGGGATCCGTATATATATAACTTTTCAGAACAACTCATGGGAAAGAGGGATATGCCGTGCAACATGAAACTATATACGTAACAGACCTGTGTATAAATACCTAGATGAAAGTGTGGAAGGAGCCACACCAAATTTTATATGGGAAAGTGTAATGGAAAGGTTGGGAGTAGTACTGGGTGGAGAAATGCTTTGACTTTTGACTCTATTTCTAGAATATTTGATATGTTTACAATGAAAATATTTTCATTTTGCTTGTGTTCGTGCACTTATGAACACTTTAATGTTTAAAATCGGAATGAAACTTTGAGTGAGTGGTAGACTGAATAGAGACTACAGGTTGTTGGATTGAGACGGGAAAGGCGCAATGGGACAATAGTTTGGTGGGGAAATATTGAGGCAGGATATTTGTTACTGCTCTGATGGGGAAGAGCCAAAGGTGAGGAAGGCCCCGAGGATAGTGGTAAAAAGGAATATAAGAGATGGGGGAGGAGGAATTTGTGGAGCAGGGTGAAGGGTGAGAGGACCCAGATGATAGGTGCAGTTTAGACCCCATCCCAGCAGTCAGCACGTTCGTGGGAATTTTGTGAACAAGTATGGTAGAATTGGGGCACCCAAACTATGCAATCATGGAGGACTGGACAGCGATCTGTAGGTTTTACTCCTTATTCATGAAATATGCTGGCTACTGGGAGCCTTGTAGAGGCTGGGGTAACAGCAATGTGGAAATGCACAACGGTTTCAAATATGAAGTCAGAGCGTGACCAGCTATAGCAGAGAAGGAGACTCTGCACAGGCCTCTATGGTAGTAATCCCTAAACCCTAACAGTTTATACCCTAAAAAGAGTCTGAACCCTAAAAGACTGTATGACCCCCTCCCATTTGCAGGGACCACCAGCAGGCCCTGCCACTACTTCTAACTCCTTTGTTTTTGTTGAAAGCAGAGATATGAGAGCCACCTGACTTGCAAAAGGATTTGTTATTCTGCCTTGAGAGTCCAGGAAAACTGCTATTTGAATTGTCCGTTTTCTGTTAGTTTGGGAGGTTTTTATGTACCAGGAAAATGACATGGACCCTACTGACACAGTGTGTCTTGTTACAGCTGCTCAAGGGTTGAAGTCCGGGTCCCCAGTTGACCTTTGCATGGATGGTGGTGGGGCCATGTTTTTTTCTCTGGTGTTTGGCTGGGATAGGGTGGTTATTGTCTAAAAGTTTTCTGTCTTGCTAGCCTGCCTCTTTTCTAGTACTTCAGCCAGAAGGAGCTTTTCTTGTTGCCATTGGCCTCTCTGGGTTGCCAGCTTCTCTAGCATCCAGTCCAGAATATATCACACAAAAACCAGAGAACTCACCATCGTGTTGTTCCTTGGGTCTCAAGTTCTCTAGATGGGCTACCTTTTTCTTTCCACCCTTCAGGTCTTCTGGTGTTTGTTTTATATATAATGCCCAGGGCTTTGGCTGTACTTAGAGGGAGGAATAGGGAGAAATGCATCTATTCCATCTTGGTCCCACTGATGCAGTTTCTTGTTTTTTTTTTTTTTTTTTTTTTGCAGTATGCGGGCCTCTCACTGTGTGGCCTGTCCCGTTGCGGAGCACAGGCTCCGGACACGCAGGCCATGGCTCACGGGCCCAGCCGCTCCGCGGCATGTGGGATCGTCCCAGACAGGGGCACGAACCCATGTCCCCTGCATCGGCAGGCGGACTCTCAACCACTGCGCCACCAGGGAAGCCCCCACTGATGCAGTTTTAACAGTCTGTAATTTCCAGAGTTCTCAAGCACATCTTGTGAAATTTAATTATGTTAATTTAAACGATCCTCTCTATTATGGAATAAATTTTTTCTTTAATTATTTCTATCAAGAAGTGTCCCCAAAACTGATGAGTTTTTTAAATTGCTTAGGCAATTTTGATAGATTCAGCTGACTTTGAATATCTTTCCATGTGTTTATTGGTCCCATGTATTGCTTCATTTGTGAATTCCATATTTTTGTCATTTGTCCACATTTCAATTGTCCTTATTATTTGATTTGTAAGCTTATATGTTAGGGAGATTAACGTTCATTTGTACGTGGCTGCATCTACACTCAGTTCCTTTACTAGCTGCGTATTCTTCAGCTGCAGGTTGAATATGGTACCTTCAGCCACACGGTACCTACCACATAATCTATTGGGAACATTAAATAAGACAATAAATATTAAGGCCTCAGACCAGTAAAAAGGCAAAGAGTAAATTCCTGAGAAGTGGTAGTGATTGTTTACTGTGGAATTAGATGCCCAAGAAAGTCTGGACAGAGGCAGATATAAATCTGATTGGGCCAGCTGTCTTCCCAACACCAAGATTTCTATTCTTGCCATCTGAAGTTAGAGGTTGCTGGGAATTTAAAAGTGTCTAGAAATCCCCTTGACAATGAATAGCACTTTACGGCATTTATTGAAGTTTTGTCACAGAGAAAATAACAGTAATGATATGATTTTAGAATTGCCTCTACTCAATATAACATCTTTTTCTTGTTTTCAAGACTTCCTTGAGAAGTTAAAACAACTTTCACTTCTATAAAAGTGGAAAGTGGACTTAATCTGCTTTCTTCCAAAAGTTAGATTTTTACGTGAGTGAAGTCATTTAAAAAAATATGTACTTCCCAAAATTCAGAGGTTTGGGTGTAGTATACGATGTTTAACGAAATGGGAGACTCCAGGCCAGAAAGATGAAGACTTAGAGGGTATAGAAAATTTATTCTTATGAGAATACTTCGTAGATGCTTCGTATTACCTATTATTTTGCTCAGTTCTTAGAAATGTTATGTGCCCCTTGGGACTGATAAACAAGGTCCAGTTTGTTTGACTCCACTTCCCGCAGTGCATTTGAAATAAGCATTGTAGGGAGAGCATCTTCCCATCTTTTGGTTACAGATTGTTGTGGAAATTTTTTTTTTTTTTTTTGCGGTACGCAGGCCTCTCCCGTTGTGGAGCACAGGCTCCAGACGCACAGGCTCAGTGGCCATGGCACACGGACCCCATGTGGGATTCTTCCCGGACCGGGGCACGAACCTGTGTCCCCTGCATTGGCAGGCGGACTCTCAACCACTGCGCCACCGGGGAAGCCCTGTTGTGGAAATTTTTAATGTAATCTTAAAATAATATGAAGCCCCAAACAATGTATTCTAAATCAAAGCCAATATTAAAGTTGATGAGAAAGAGTTACCATAGCTTTAATCGTCCCAGTCAAACGAAAACATTTAGAAATTCAGGAAATCTTATATAAGAAATCTCCTGAGAATAAAAACCAAAGAAAAAACACAAACTGATCAAATCATTTATCCGCTTTTCGGCTAGTATGTTGAGAAGGGAATAGCATAATGGAAGAACACACCTTGGCACAGAACTCCAGGCTAGGGAAGAAAAGAAAGACGTGGGATATACGTTCCTTTTCTACAACCTAATTCTATGCTTAATTTTTTTCAAACTACTTCATTACTCTGAGCCTCTGGCTTCCTGCTTAGTAAAATGAAAACAAAACTCTGAACGTATTGTGATATGAAAATTCTTTATGAAGCTTGGCCTGGGGTGGGTGTACAGCTGTGAGTCCCAGTGGAAAGTTATTGCTCCTTAAGTGAGATGATCACACTGAACATGGTGTGTGGTACACAGTTGGTGCTCAATAAATGTTTGCCAAATGAATGTGCATTAAACCAATTAAAATCTGTTGCTAATTTGCATATAATCTGGCATAAATAACACTCATGTAACTTGCCTATAATATTAGCAGGTAGCACTAGGAGATCTCTAAGGGTCTTTACATAGAATTCTAGTGTGCCAAGTTTAAAAAATGTATTTTAGCAGTGGCCTAGAGTTCCTCTGGGGTAGCAAAGGAACTCTTGCTACCCCAAAGGAACTCCTTGTTTTGGAAAATGTCTTGAAAGGTGTGGCGGAGACTGTAGTGACCCCCTCTTTCTGTAGTGATAGAGCTCAAAGCATGGCATGTAGCTGCTCAGAATTAACACTACATTTCACAGCCTCCCCTGCAGGTCATAGTGACCATGCGACTGAGTTCTGGCAAATGGGATATAAGCACAAAGTTTGTAGTAGCTTTTGGGAAACTTCCTTTGGAGACACTTGGCCTGTGCCCTTTGCACTTCTCTGTTCCATCCTTCCTCCAGTTGCCAGCTGGAGGAAGAGAGCCAGGCCCTAGGGTGTAGAGCCACTTGGGAGCAGAAGGGTGCTCCATTTGTTTGTACCAGTGGCAACTATTGTTACGATCTGAACTTCGTATCTTGTTGAGGCTTGGGATACATTTTTTCTTGGGACTCCACAGCCTTCTCTTGAGGCTTCCTCTTGAAATCTGCCTTCTGTCATTCCTCCTACCCACTCACTCTT
Source organism: Orcinus orca (assembly GCF_937001465.1). Lineage (NCBI taxonomy): Eukaryota > Metazoa > Chordata > Mammalia > Artiodactyla > Delphinidae > Orcinus > Orcinus orca. Next base: position 40,978,214 of record NC_064567.1, on the reverse strand, counting down.
GGCAGGCAGTTTTCCATGGTTCTGTTGTGTTTCTGCACAACTTGCACTTATCTTGCAAATTTGTTCTAGACTATCTTTTCACGGATGTTGTAGAAAGGTTTTGGAAGATGAAGTCTCAGCCTCTGGAGCAAAGAACAGGTTTGCTTACAACCTTGGAAGCTAGAGATAGTGTCTTTCTAGAGAGCAAAAGGCAGACATACTGCTCATTATAAAAGATGCAGTTTTCCTAAACACAGAGTATTTCAACCCAGAGTATGTGCAGGTGTCATCTGGCCTTCGTTGCATTGTCCTATGGGAATTGAGGTTTGGCGAACCAGCACAAATGCTGATACTCTGATTACTGTTGCTGCTGTAATACAGTCCTTTGTCCCTAACCCAGGATTGTCTTCTGTCAGCACACATGAAACTGTGGCCGGCTAAATGGTTAGCCTGCAAGTAAGATAAAAATCTCAGACCCTTTGCCTACCTGAGTTTGTCTGATCTGCCTCATGTTTCTAAATCCCAACCTGGGGTAAATATGGAGATGCAAGAAAAAATAAAATCCCAGGTTGTAAGAAGCAATGCTCGTCGAGGACTGATTGAAAGACAAGCATTTTTAATGTTACCCTTGGAACATGCACTTTCAGCTCAGGTACTTATTCTAAATTGTGTTTCCATTTTTTTGCCATCCGCTTATTTTGATGGACATGATAAGAAAGAGCAATGGGAAAATTTACTGTTGTATACATCTTTGGGATAGTTTCAGGTACACCGACTACAACATTATGCAGTGTCCTTTTTATGAGGACCTACGGGAAAAATTTGTCTCAGGTATTAGGAAAAGCTGCGTTTCTGTTGAACAGTTGTGGTGTGTTTGTCCTATGGACACTATAAATCTTGTAACTGACTGTGTATCTCAGCATCTTGGAAGAATGAAGCCAAATCTGTGGTCTAGTTCTTGGAATTAATTGAGGCCAGACAGTATGCATTTGAGATATTAAGTTTACCCCAGGTTGTTTTCTTCAATCCGTTTCCTCATTTATTTATTCTTCTGTTTTTACAATATGCCTATTTTTCCATTTTTATTTTAATTAAACCTTAAGGGTCTGATATTTCTACAAAGTTTATTATAAGACCAGCACTTCCTGCCTCCCCCATCCCCGGCCCCGTGGTTCCTGAATCCTGTCTCTTCCTCTCCCACGGTTAAAGTCCTGGTTTTGTTGAAGCATCTGAGAATGATGCTGGGAGGTACATTCATGAGAGCTAACTGGTCTAATGTCATTAGTCTACCATCATACTTCACTGATAATTTGGCCAGTTCTAGAATTCTAGTCTAGAAATAGTTTTTCCTTAGATTGTGAGGACTTTGGTCCATTGGTTTCTAGGTTCCAGCATTTCAGCTGTGAAGTCCAAAGCCATTCTGATTTTGATCCTTTGATGTGACTTGTTTTTTCTCTCTGGAAGCTTTGTTGGGTTTTCTTTCTGTTCTGAGTGTTCTGAAATTTCAGGAAAATAATGGGCATTTCTGGGATCTTTTTCCATCCACTGTGTTGGGCTTTTGTAATGTGAGAACTCACGTCCTTCAAATGAAGGTCATTTTTCTTTTCTTGTCTTTTTATTTTTATTTTACACTGGAGTATGGTTGATTAACAATGTTGTGTTAGTTTCAGGTGTACAGAAAAGTGATTCAGTTCTACATATACATGCATCTATTCTTTTTCAAATTCTTTTCCCATTTATGTTATTACAGAGCATTGATCAGAGTTCCCTGTGCTATACAGTAGGTCCTTTTTGTTTACCTATTTTAAATATAGCAGTGTGTACATGTCAATCCCGGACTCCCAATCTATCCCTCCCCCCCACCCCCCCACCCCCCATCTCCCACCCCCCACCCCCCCACCCCCCCACTGAAGGGCATTTTTCTCTGTTTCTTCAATAATCTCCTCTCTTGCATTCTCTGAGGACTTACTTGGTAATCCAGGATCATTTCCCTTCTTTAAGATTGGCTGATTAGTAACCTTAATTGCACATGTAAGTCCCTTTACAGTAGTACCAAGATTAGTGTTTGCATAACTGGAGGGTGGGGATCTTGTGGGGACATTTTTGGAAGTCTGTTCATGACACTCCTCAACTGTATATTGCAGCGCTCCTGTTTCCTGAATTTTTTTTTTTAAATAACATTCTGTTCTTGGGACCTGTGGAAAATATCTTCTCTTCCTTTGAAGATCTTAGTGAAATTATTTTCTTTTAAGTCTCCCCCTGCCCCTCCCCCCATATTTTCTCTTTCCTCTAAGTTTCTTTCTTCTGTTTATTAGTTTGGGGCTTTCTTTCTTCACGTTAGAAGCTTTCCCCAAGTGTTCAATTTCAGTCCGTGGCTCTCTGTCCATGTTTACGAATGAGGGACTAAATGCTGACTGCAGACTCTGTATGTGGCAGACTCCACTTAAGTATCGTGGGGTGGCACATTTCACTGTGGGTCTATAGTGTCAGTACATGTGGGATTATTTTCTATGACCAGAGAAGAATGTCCCAGTCCTTGGTGGAGGACCCGGCTGCCAGTGAGGGAGGAGCCTGGGAGCAGCTCCAGATTCAACGGACAGCCTTCCCAAAGCCTCCTGTTTCCAGTGTGGTACCTCAAACCTCCCTCTGGGGCAGAGTCTCTCCGGCTCACCATTTTCTCAGAATAAACGTACACCATTTTGCTGAGGTTGGGGAAGCGATCTACTGCTTCTTAACAGATTTTTTCCAGCCACCGTCCTGTTTTTGACTCTGATTTTACCCTCGATTTCAGAGGGTACCTGGTGCTGCTTGTTTCTGAGATTTTGTGAAATTCTGCAAGGCAGTGCTGGTGGTTTCTGGGCTTCCCCTCCTCTGGTTTGGCTCTTGGCTCTCTTGAGTTGACCAAGCCAGATGCTTTTTACCACTTTCCACATGCTGTTGCTGCTGTTTCCTCTCCACTGACTTTGTGTAAATTATGAGTCTCTTTAACAGAACTCCATTGCTGGCTTTTTGTGGGCCTCCATGAGAGAGCCAAGGTAAACACATCTGTCCAATGCACCATCATTACTCAGAAACTCCATACATTAGATGTAGGATTTTATTTTTAATGGAAAAGACTTAAACCCTTTTTGGAATGTGTTGAGGAAAAAAAATCAATTCACTAAATTAATATTGCGTCTGGGAGTCTGGGAAGTTAGCTTCTGAAATGAATTTTCTCATTTGTAAACAACCTGAAAGGTTTGCTATAAAGATAAAATGTGATAATATTCGAGAGTACCTAGGACAGTACTTGACATGCAGTCGACATACAATATATGCTTGTTGAATAAAGGAATCAAATGCATTCATGCGAAACCAAAAGAAAATATATACCTATATTGGGGCGGGGGGGTAGATATGGTGAGCCAGGGCTGGTTATAGACATGTGGTGCCCAAAGTAGGGTAGCAATATGGAACTCCCCCAAACCAATGGACTTCCCATGTTTGTTCAACATTTATTTAGTTGGTGGTTGAAGGGAAGAAATGAATTTTCTCTTTAAAAAATTGTATATCTCTTTCGAATTAAGGGCTTGTTATTTAGAATAAATGTAGCATTATATTTTAACTTTCTTAGAAATGTCTTTTTTGGGGCTTCCCTGGTGGTGCAGTGATTAAGAATCCGCCTGCCAATTCAGAGGACACAGGTTCGAGCCCTGGTCCGGGAAGATCCTACATGCCGTGGAGCAACTAAGCCCGTGTGCCAAACTACTGAAGCCCGCGCGCCTAGAGTCCATGCTCCGCAACAAAAGAAGCCACCAGGATGAAAAGCCTGCGCACCGCAACAAAGAGTAGCCCCCGCTCTCTGCAGCTAGAGAAAGCCCACGTGCAGCAATGGAGACCCAACGCAGACAAAAATAAATAAATAAAAATTAAAAATAAAAAAAAGGAAATGTCTTTCTTTTCCCCACGCCATGTGGCATGTGGGATCTTAGTACCCCAATCAGGGATTGAACCTGTGCTCCCTGCAGTAGAAACATGGAGTCTTAACCATTGGACCCCCAGGGAAGTCCCAGAAATGTCTTTTATTTCACAATTCTTCCATAGCATTATTCATGTTCACTAATGATAAGGGAGAACGAATGAATGTAGTTGTAAAGTTTTATTAAAATATGTTTAAAACCTTTTTATGACTTTCACAATGGCAAACGTTTTTCATTTTTTTGGTAGATGTTGTATTCCTTCCATTTTATTTTTTCCTGAACCGGACAATGTTTTGGGAGGCCTCTTAGAGGGTTAAGGCACATACAGTAAAGCAGAACCCTCATTCTTTGTTGACTGCACCAGGTCAAAACTCACCAGGTGCCAGAGCTTAGGTTGACTTTGTCCTCATTGTAGGACGGTCAGCCTATCCATGTTCCATCACTGATGGAGAGGCTGAAACAGCACCAAGCAGTTGGCCTATGGGAGGATGGCTTTTCAAATGCCCACTTGTACTTTGGGGAATTGGTGAGAGCAGGACCCATTAGCTTCCCAATAAAGCAAGAAATTACATGTGGAAATCTGAGCTAACTGGCACATTTCCTCCTATTCCAGTGATGTCTTGGTGCCCATTATGGGGTGGCACCATGGGTAGCCGCCAGCCTGGCTTGCCCCTTGATCTATTTCTGCCCTCAGCCTCTGCGTTTTTTACTTTTCCCCACTGGTGCCCAGCGTCCTGATAATCTCTCTCCTGCACTCCACGAAATAGCTGTCAGTGACTTCATTCACATTCAGGTATAAGCATTTCCTAACACCATAAAGACCTTTATTTCTCGTGACATTTGGAACTTCAGTAAAGTACCATACTTACAGCTATACAGTTGGCATTTGTAGGGTGGATTTTTAGTTATCAGCCCAAAGAAGAGCATTGGTCAGAGTGACTATTTCCCATTGTCATTGAAATGCACACTGTAGACCCTCTCTCCCCACTCTCTGGCCCTGCATCACTTCTCTAAGTGATGCCATTTGCTCAGGAAACACCTTGGACCACGTGAAGGTAAGCTCCAGGGTATATTTTCCATTTAGCACTGTGAATCACCTTTGATCACTTTCTAACTCCTTATTCTGCCCTGCAGCCAACCTTCCAAACACTGTTTTTGCTACTTTTTTTTTTTTTTTTTGCGGTACGCGGCCCTCTCACTGTTGCGGCCTCTCCTGTTGCGGAGCAGAGACTCCGGACGCGCAGGCTCAGCGGCCATGGCTCATGGGCCAGCCGCTCCGCGGCATGTGGGATCTTCCCGGACTGGGGCACGAACCCGTGTCCCCTGCATCGGCAGGCGGACTCTCAACCACTGCGCCACCAGGGAAGCCCATGAGGAGCCACTTGGAGCAGCGGGGAGCGCTCACAGATTGTGTGGTAACGAGGGATCCAAACAGCAGGCGCTCCAGAGGCTTCGGGTTTGTCACGTATGCCACTGTGGGGAGGTGGGTGCAGCCGTGAAGGCAAGGCCATGCGAGGTGGATGGAAGAGTTGGGGAACCAAAGAGGGCCATCTCAAGAGAAGATTCTCAAAGACCTGGTGCCCACTTAACTATGAAAAAGATTTTTGTTGGTGGCATTAAAGAAGACACTGAAGAACATCACCGAAGAGATTATTTTGAACAGTATGGGAAAAATTGAAGTGATTGAAATCATGACTGGCTGAGGCAGTGGCAAAAAGAGAGGCTTTGCTTTCGTAACCTTTGATGACCATGACTCTGTAGACAAGATTGTCATTCAGAAACGCCACACTGTGAATGGCCACAACTGTGAAGTAAGGAAAGCCCTGTCTAAGCGAGAGATGGCTGGTGCTTCATCCAGCCAAAGGGGTTGAAGTGGTTCTGGAAACTTTGATGGTGGTCGTGGCGGTGGTTTTGGTGGGAATGGCAGCTTTGTTCATGGAGGAAACGTCAGTGGTCGAGATGCCTTTGGTGGCATCCGTGGTGGTGGTGGCTATGGTGGCAGTGGGGATGGCTATAATGGATTCGGTAATGATGGAAGCACTTTTGGAGAGGGTGGAAGCTACAATGCTTTTGGCAGTTACAACAACCAATCTGCAAATTTTGGACCCGTAAAAGGAGGAAACTTTGGAGACAGAAGTTCTGGCCCCTGTGGTGGTGGAGGCCAATACTTTGCCAAACCCGAAACCAAGGTGGCTATGGTGGTTCCAGCAGCAGCAGGACCTCTGGCAGTGGCAGAAGGTTGTAATTACTGCCAGGAAACAAAGCTTAGCAGGAGAGGAGAGCCAGAGAAGTGACGGGGAAGCTATGGGCTACAACAGATTTGTGAACTCAGCCAAGCACAGTGGTGGCAGGTCCTAACTGCTACAAAGAAGACATGTTTTAGACAATACTCGTGTGTATGGGCAAAAAATCTTAAGGACTGTATTTGTGACTAATTGTATAATAGGTTATTTTAGTTTTTGTTCTGTGGAAAGTGTAAAGCATTTCAACAAAGTGTTTTAATGTAGATTTTTTGTTTTGCACCCATGCTGTTTATTGCTAAATATAATAGTCTGATCATGATGCCGAATAAATGTGTCTTTTTAAAAAACAAAAACGAAAACAAAAACCTCTGAGGAATCCTATTACCAGCTCCCCTTCATGGAAACCAGCAGCCTTTGTTACAAAAGCTTACGTGCTGTTAGTAAACAGCTTGGGGACAAAGATATTCACTCACTGAGCCTGTTCCATGCCCTTGTTTGACTCTCACAACTATTATTATTCCCTGCAGACAAGGCACTGCTATTACTCCCATTTAACAGATGAGGAAGCTGAGCCTCAAGGAGCTTATGTGATTGGCTGAAGATCATGCAGCACGTGAATGATAGAATCTAGGTGTTTTATTTCCCAAATCAGTGGTCATTCCATCAAGTTTCTCCTATTTTACAATGGAGACATGATGACAGGTAAAGTATGGTTTTCAAGAAGGAAAAAATCATGACTCATATAAATATAAAATGAACATATGTCAAAGGTGTTCTGTAACTCACTAATTAATGAGGAACTGGTAAGACACTAAAACCAGTTTAAAGAGCACTGAAGAAGTAAGATATTTTGAGGCAGTGTTTGGTAAGATTGCTGGGTTAGATGTAAAACTGGTCAGTGTCCAACAGGACAACAAACTATTGCCTTTGAGGTTATCTATTCTAGTGAACATAAATTATTTACATCTCCACTGAACGAAATTCTACAAATTAACCTCTGTCCCCAAAGATTTGTGAAATAGTTCAATGAATAGGAGGTCAAGCGCAGCACCACAGTCTAAGAACACCTTGTAATCTTTTCTGCCTATTTACAAGTTCCAGATAATTTCAGACGGTCTTTCAAACATGACTTTTGATTGAATTTGACAGATACATAAGAAAAAACTTTTTCTCCCTTTTAAGGAAGAAGGTACTTGGGCCATTTTCCTTACACACTGTAGAGTTTCCTTTCTTATGCCATTATGATTGTTGATATCTGATACAATACTATTGTTGACAAGTAATACACACGCCAGTTCAAAACCTGCAAGAAATCTGTCATCAGCTTTCTTATGTAAAGATAAAGCTGTGAAAAGCCTTCACATTTGGTAAGAAAACTGACTTTTGAAACATTATGTGATTACTACCCGAAAAGTCTTATGTTCTTGTAGTGACTCACTGAATTTCTAATTAATTGAAATTCTAAGGACAAAAAGTAGATCTTTTCCTATATTAGACAACTAGTATTTACCTGGTTAGATTTCTCTGTTATAGTGGAAAGACAGACCAGAGTTGGACTCTCTGATTTTTGCCAGTTATGTTAACTTATTTGAACCTTAGTTTCGTTATCTCTAAACTGGTAATAATGCTACACCGCATGCATTCCTCAGTTTCAAAGTATTACTAAGTGTTCTTTATCTCTGTATCATAAGTAGCAAAATATTTAACCAAATATAACTGGACCATTTTGATTTTTAAATATCATGCTATTTTCTGGTAAGATCTTCTTGGGGGGATATAACTGCTTTGACCAACTAGCCACAGCTGATGAGGGTCCATCCATTTAACTTCCCCATAAAGTTAGAGGTTAACTTATAAAAGCTGATAGGGTGTGTGTGTGTGTTTGACCTGACAGAAGATAACCCCAAATGTTATGGTATTATTGCTCTAAAGGAAGTTAATCAGCTTTATATCTAATCTGACATTCTCATTTTTGCATTCGTTTTCTTACTATTATAGCCTTATTTCTCAAATGCTCTTCTTGCCAGCTCTTTTGTCTTTCTGCTGATCCCCTCATTAAGTAGTTAAGTAAAGCTTTATGTTTTCTAATTGTATGAAAAGTTGGGTTTTTTTAGAAGTAGGTTGTTTTCTTTTATCAGTTTGAGAATTAAGCTTTTAACAAACTAAACAGAAACAAACAAAAAACCCAACAACCCAAACTTGATTCCAGAATCTTGGAAGAACAACACAGATTTTCACCGAATAGTCCCAGAGACAGAGTGGAGGCGATTATCATGCCCAACTGCTAAAATGTGCCCTGTAAGTTTCTCTGTCTCCCCAAAGTCCCAGACACGTAAGTAGCTGCCTACATTCTGTTTGTCCCTCTCCCAGCTCAGTCTTCCAGTCCCCACAGTCCCCAGGCTCTGCTGTTCTCACCTCTCTCCCCTCCTCTGGCAGACATACCCTAAGGCGACCCCCACTGAATGACATTGAATTTTATAATCTCCTTGGGTGAGTGTGGGAGGGACCTGTGACTTGTTTCTAAGCAATAAAATATGGCTGATGTGATGAGATATATTCCCATGATTTCATTTCATTATCTAAGACTGTTTTAGCAGATTGGAATGAGACTCGCCTACTGGCCTCAAAGAAGCCAGCTGCTATTATGTGAACTGGCTATGGAGAGAGAAACATGGCAGAAAATGGCAGAGTCCTCGAGGAGCTAAGGGCCTCCATCCCATCACCACAAGGAACTCAATGCTCCCGACACCCACTTGAGCTCGAAAAAGGCCCCCAAGTACCAGGAAGGAACGGAAGCTGACCGGCTCTCAATGCAGCTGGCGAGACCCTAAGCCAGCTAAGCCAGCCTGGACTTGATCCTTTGTGAGTAGATCAAGTGAGATAAATCCACAGTGAGATACTAAATGGGTGAGGTTTCAAGCTGCTTAGTTTGGGTTAATTTGTTACAGAGCAAAACCCTCTCGTTCTCTTGGCTTCTTTCATTTGCATCCCCGTAAACTTCCCCTTCTCAGGAAAACTAAAAGATCTTCCTTAGCACCACACTCCTGAGAAACCAGAGAGTTTGTGTGTGTGTGTGTGTGTGTTTGTGTGTGTGTGTGTGTGTGTGTGTGTGTGTGTGTGTGTGTGTATGCATGCATCAGAAACAGACCATAAGTTTCACTTCACCATCTCACTATATTAAGTTGCTCATTCGCCTGGTAGAATCTATTGACTAATAACCATCCAGATGCCAGTAGGCTGCTCTCCAATATGTGTGTGCATTTCTGCTTCCACAAGCAAATGGCAGAAGAGTCAATGTTGTTTGTTCCCAAATCTGATCACACCAGTTGTAAATGTTATTGTAAATGACATAGTTAAATATTACATAAACTGAAAGTGGGAAAAGGGAATTTTTTTTTCCTATGAGAACTAGGAGAGGTTCTATAAGGAAAGTGCTGTCATATTAAGTAGAAAAGAAGAAAATAATAGAAACCTAGAAGGATATTGTTCTGAGATTACTTCACAATGTCTTTAAATTCTGGTTCTTTTTAGGGACCTGAACATTGCACATTGGTTGTTTATGTAAGGAAGAAGCTGTATAGCTCATTCTGCACTTCAGTTAAAACGAAAGGCCTTGTCCTTACAATACGTTTGATGAATAAAAATGAATATTTGAGATGTGTGTGTAATCTTTTATAATGCTTTCCCACTTTAATTGTCTTTTTCAATTATCTGATTGTGCTAGATAAAGGCTCCTTCTGAATTTTAATTTTAATACTTTTTCTGCTGTCACGATAAGATTGCATACAAGAAATTCTGTTTTTAAGAAAAGGAATGTTTTGAGCTTACTGGCTGAAAGTATTTTAGGAAAAATCTAAGGCCTCGTCATAAAGCTAAGTCTTGAATTCTACTGTTTATCTTAGAGCAGCAGCAAAAAGAGCTGAAAAGTTAAATGAGAGGTTTGACAGCAAAACAGGAAAGTTATCTCCATGTGGTGGCTCTTGACATGTTTTCAAATGCATAACGTAACAGGGTCGGAAGATACTATTATTGCTGACCTTGGCAAAGAATAACTGGCTATTGCAAATTAATTTATAAGAGGTAAATAACAAAGGACTCCCAGAGAGGACTTCCTCCCTCTGTCCCTCCTCCCTCCTGCCCCCCTCTCTTCCTTCTTTCCTTCCTTCCTTCCTTCTTCTTAGATCTATGGTTTATAACCCATATTTATCTTAAGGCATAATGAGATCCCAAACTTATTCCTGATGGCCAGTACAGGCACATACAACGATCATATCCCTGGAACTAAAAATTCAGACAATTGGTTTACCAGTGGGGACAGACTAATTGAAACTGGGACATTAGCTTCTCTTCTGCTTTGGATTTATATAAAGAAGGGCTTGTGACTATTGCTAAGAGCATTAAGAATCTGAATTCAGGACACTGCCTGAAAAGTTGCCTGTCATATTTCTATTTTGTCCTTGGACAGGCCTTTGGAGAAGACAAATACCTCTCTTAGCCAAGGGAGTATTCAAAATCCCGCTCCAGAATCTGCAGAAAGGAGGCTGTTAGGAAGTGGGAAAAGAGCATAGTAGATTTGCTTCTGAGATTACTTTGCTTCCTGAGATTACAAAGACTCATGAAAGTGGCTTTCCAGACAATAGGCTCCTTCTTGGGCTCCAAGCTCTAGACACCTGTCCCTTCTTGCCCTGGTCCACCTCCAACCATGCACCTCCTCTGTGAGGCCAAGGGGACATGCCCACCCACAGCCTGCACCTCCCCTTCTAGACCATGCTACTGGCCTCCAGGTCCTCAAAATCCCCACCCAAAAGGCCAGGGTCTGCTTCTGGGGGCTGTGCGGGACTTTCTCCTGGGTCATCCTCTCAAGGATTGACCATGATGCCTGTGCTTCCTTGACCCTGAGGGGTGGCTGTTCATAGGGTGACATGAATAGAGTTTAGAGGTGTGGGTGTCTTCATGTGTGAGTGCAAGGCCCCCTGAGTGTGGGACTGAGATAGGGATTGAGAGAGAAAGGAGCAGCTGCAGGCTGGAGGCTGCTCCCCATCTTCTGATGCAGAACGCTGAGGAACCCATGATTTCTAAATTCAGCCTGGAAGTCCAGGTCCTTATGAAGGTATAGTTATCATGGCAGTAGAATAGAATGTACACACTTTATTTAGCAGCTTGTTACCTTAATTGATAAGTTTTACATATACTTTTCTATATATAGCATGCAGGTCTTCACTGCACTTTGTCCCACACTCTGCATATAGTTGTACTGCTGATAACAATACAAATTAATACAACCCCTATGGAGCAAGCTGGCAACATCTATCAAAATTAGGAGACGCTGCTTTGGGAAATGTTCCCGGTGTTCTCCTTACTCGCTGCAAGTAATATATCCTTCCTTCTCCCTGCCAAAAAGTCTATCGAAATTATAAATGTGTACTCTATGGCTCAGAAATTCCACTTCTGGGAATTGCACAGATGAACTTGTACAATTGCAAAACAAACTATATACAATGCAATTTTGAAATGACAATTGAAAACAACACATGTTCATCAATAAGAGGTAGTTAAATAAGTTAGGGTACATCCATACAATGGAATATCATGCAGCTGTAAAAGAAGATGTGGAAGTTCTCTATGAACTGATGTGGAAAGATTTTCGACATTTGTTGTTAAACATAAGAGCAAGCTACAGAGCAGGGAGGGAGAAAAGACAATGGATTCATATTTGCTTGTACTTGAAAAAAAGGATTGGAAAAAATGAATAGAAATTATTACTTTTGTTTATTTGGGGATGTGAGCAAGGTTATATACCTTTGTATGTTATTTTTATTTTTCAACTCCATGAATGTATTATCTATTAAAAATATAGGTATATGTTTTTCATTTTTATTTTAAAAATAAATGTTACTTTTTCTAAAAGTTAACATAATATTTTCCATTTTTATTTCTCAAAGGAAACAATATATATATTACAAAAGAAAACTGATTTCCAAAATGTGGTTTGAGCCCGGGAACTCTCAATAAAATGAGCACCTCTGTAAGCCAGGGCAGGCAGTTCTGCCACTGGGGAGCAATCTCTGACCTCACCCAGGTTCCAGGCAGCGCGGGGCTCCTGGGCACACCACGACCGCACTGTACCCTCACTCGGCCCCTCAGTCTTGGGACCCTCCCCCCGGTGTCCTGTCTCGTTTCTCCCCTCCTCAAAGCTCCCCGCACCCTCTCTCCACCCAGGGGCTCATGCACAATCTCCTAAAGAGGCCAGAAGAGGGGGCCTCTGAGCAGCTTCTAAACCCAGGGCCTGGTTTCCTCTCGGCGTGGGGTGGGGCTGGGAGCCAGGAAAAAGCTCCGAGAACACAAATAGTCTCCTTCATTCTGATTCTTCTGCAGCAGCAAACACCGAGCATGACTGAATATCGGAATAAAATTGTGTCCTTTACGTAGACGAGGAGCTGCTCTAGGGGATTCTAAAAGCCTCTTCACAGCCTTTTTGGCTGAGAACATGGACTTAAAGAACTCCCCTGTTTCCAAGAAAACCACTGTTGCAGGGGAGTCGGCTACTTCTGTTTGGCACCCAGGGCCCCAGAAGGGGCCTCTGGAGGCCTGAGGGAAGTGGGTGGAGTAGCACTGTATCCAGGAAGCCTGGGTCTCCGGCCACTGCCTTGGCGGCAGCTCCCAGCCCAGGCCTCTGGGGCATCCACGCCCCCATCCTGGGCAGAGGCTGCTGGCAGCAGCACATAGGGAGCCACTGAGACCCAGAAACTCAGGACAATGACCAGTTTCTCCAAGGGATGCTGCTTCCTGCTTCCCTAGGACTCAAAGCAGCATGGAGAGGAGGGGCGGCCAGTAGGAGCACGTCTGGTCTGATGAATTCCTTCCTACACAAGGACCCTGAGTCTCCCTGCTCTGAGAGGGAAGGGGGCTCGAGCCTCCTTGGTTAAGCTCCTCAGAGGAGAAGCTAGAATTTTAACAGGGCTGGTGGTGTAGAGGGTTGTTACCATTGCTCTAGGTGAGAGTAACACTGCTTTTTATGCTATTTTGCACATTTAAATATTGTATGTTTCATTCTACATCCTATTTGTTGTTTCTTCCTTAGTTCATCACATCCTTCTTCACTGTCTCAAAGAAGGATCCAGAGCAGGCTTTTAACAGACTCCAGTCTTGTCTGCTCAAGGGGAACCTAGTGCAGGGATGTAAACCCAGGACTGGGCATTGCTCTTCACTCATGACAGGGCCCCTGCTTCTCAAGGTCCCCCTTCCTGGCTGTTGCCTTTGGTGTGAGAGCCTGAATATACAAACCAGACAATGATCAGACTACACATAAGAATAGAACTCTGACCCACAATCTGCAGCAACCAGCGGAGAAAACCAGCTCATTATCTACAATAAGCAGCCCAGGAAGCCAGTTTGCTATCTATGGGTCAGACTTGTAGAAAGTCAGGCCGTATCTCTAGTAATTGCTCCAGGAAACCAAACAGTAAGCCCTGTAACAATTGACCCCAGATGGCCAGGACTTGATTAATAACTGACAGCTTCCCTAATTTTTGTCCCCCCTTCCAATTTAGGACCAACCTGAGAAAGTGAAATACGTACTTCTAACCAATCATAAGAGACTGTGCTTCTAGGTAGCCTGCCATAGCTTCCCCATGCCAGCCACCTCCAATCAGGGCACACTGGAAGACTTCCCCTTTCCCAAAGCTCTCCCACTCCTCTGCCTGCTTTTGAGTCTCAGCCAACACAAGTGAGAGATGGTGGCTGACTCCCTTGCTGTAGCAATCCCTGAGTAAATTGCCTTTGCCTGTTTCACGTTTGGGCAGCCTTTGTTTATTTCCATGATTGCCACAGTTTTCCAAATCTCCCTCATTCTCACATCTAACCCAAAGGCAACACTTGAAGGCTAACAATGATTACTCAAAATATTTATGTCTTTATTATTTACTTAATACATGTAAATATTTTTTAAAGTTTTCTGAGGCCGGGGAAAAGGATTAAAAGTATTTGAGTGATGGGAACCTGGAAGTATATACACGTGTGTCTGTATTTTGATTCTTATAAAATAGTTCCTCATAAAACATTTTTCATGTATGTTTTCTTTTAACGTAAACATGACAATACCTCAGTCTACTGGTGTGAGTTTACAGAGCTGATTATAGACGTTTTGGAAGGAGGTCAGCACTGGAGGAAATAACACTGGCTTGTTGATCAGTAACCTCTTTCAGTTTAAGGATTGAGTTTGTAGCAGCTGAAAGTGGTACATGCACAGTTGCAGTTTTCAGTTTCACCAGAGGATGGCGCCCATACTTCTCTGATAGGTTTTGCCAGGATGCTTCGGCATCCTCTCAAGCGGCATCTGAGAGACATTTTAAAGACTGGTTACCTAAACTGTTAACCAAATTAAGGTTTTTATTATTAATTCAGCTTTATATACAGTTAAAAATGAGTATAAGTCTATAACATCTTCAGAACAATTTATGCCAAAGAATAAAGCAGCCTGAAATGAATGGAAAGCTACTTATTTCCTGTAACTGTACTCTCACTTTATATTTAATTTATACAACTTTCAAAAACCAGTTTTTACAAGTCAGATCTTTCAAAATTTCCATTTTCTTGCCATCTGCTGCTTTGTAGATCAGCCATTTAATATTAAAACTTGCTCAGAAGCTGTGCTCTTTAACGCACGCACTAGCTCATCAGGTGATTCCTTAGTTGAGCTGTTTGCTCCTAAGCTGAGAGGGAGAGTGCAAGTCGCCGGTCTGTCTTCTCGGCTTCCCTGGCTTGAACCAAAGGTATGGTCATTTTCTGGTCTCCTCTTCCTTGATTCCCCTCATTTGTTCAATGGTGTCTTCTGAACAGGAGTGACCATAATTTTTCCTCCTTAAACTTTGTATCCTGGAGACTCAAGAGCTGTCTGGAGGTAGTAGAAGTCTTTGCTCAGAAACTGTGCTTTTCTTTGGGAAGATGACCCCAACCTCACTTATATTATATAATCGACTCAAAAGCAACCACAATCAACTCACATAAATTCTTTTAACATAAGTTGAATCCATACATGGGAGGTTTTGATGTGCCATGAAGTGGGAACAGTGAATTTATAAAGTGCTAATAAAATGAGAATGTCGTAGAGGTTCACAATCCTTTATCTGAAATTCTTGGGGTCAGATGTGCTTTGGAATTCAGAATGTTTTGAATTCATAAATTTAATCCAGTGTATATACCGCATATTATGTAATACTCCAGAAGGGTCTAGGGCAACTCCCCATAAACAAAACATTACTACTTCTAAAGAGAAACATGAATATTCACATTAAGTGGGATGAAGACTAAATGGCCTCATGTCATGTCATGTCAGGTTTTGCCTCCAAATGAGCTAGGAAAAACCTTTGGTTATAGGAGATTTTTGGATTTGGGGAATGCAGATAAGGTATTATGGAGCTATATTAGGTGATTTTCATGTGCTATGTCATTTAATCCTCACAGGTGTCCTATGTTAACCATAAGGATATAAGACTATGGGGAACCTGAGGATCAGAGTGGTTAAGTAACTTTCCCCATGTCACACAGCAGAGCCAACATTCAAACCTTGGCCTGATTCCAAAAGGCAAAATGTTGCATTATCTCCCACATTTACTAAAAATACTAAATATTCTAAAATACTAAAAAAACTTTAACTTCTTTGCCAATTTTGTTTTTTTCACCCATATTTTGCACTCTTCTTTATTTTCTTTGGGATCCATGACAGAGAATATGAAGGCATAGTGAATTATTCCACCATGATGGATGGAGGTAAAGCCCCTCCCTGGCATCTTCACAGAGCAGCCTTGCCTGGCTGCAATGCTGAAAAGCAAACAGTCAACACTGCAAATGGCAGATTTTCCAGTGGTTAGAGATTACTGTTGTGCCCTTGGTCCGCACAGCTAATCAGCCTTGACGTTGTCTGCAATATAATCCAGCATCTAATTAACGTCCCCCGCCTTCTTTTGCAAATTTTGCACCACCCTGGCCTCCCATAAAGGTATTCTGTTTCTTTGAACGGAGACTTCAGAAGTCACTTGGTTTAATAAAGTTGTCAGCAGGCCAGGGAGAACTGTTGGCTTTACTCTGTACATTTTCTCAGGATGGGAATGAATTAAGAGAATTGTATTTTAAAACTGCTTTCAAGGTAATTCATGAGCCATGTTCTTTTTTTTGCGTCGTAATTATCCTCTTTTCGCATCCTAATTATCCTTTTTTCTCTTTTCCCTTATGTCTTTCCTTCTTCCAAGTTAGGAGCCCATTTATACTCTAAAGTTTAGGAGCTTACAGTCTTTTTTTCTCTGCTGTTTCTTTCTTGTAATTGAACCAATAGCTTAGCAATTGCATGAACACAAAACTCTTTTTATATGCCTGTAAAAATATTAGAGTTCACAATAAACTGTGAAACATTTTAACGGATTCTTCCAGTGACATTTTATAGACTTTCAAGATTTGTTCGAAAAATAATTCATCTATAGGTGTACATATATCTATATGTCATCCTTAAGATATTAAAAAAATCACACTTGACTTATTTTTATAAAGGTTAATAGCAGATACAGGTATTTATGCCTTCACACCTAGCTTCCTACCTGTCCGTAAAATTTACCTACAGTGAAGTGCACAAATCACATTGTACTTTAAATATGTTACAATTTTATTTGTCAGTTACTCCTCAACCAAATTGAAAACACCACACACAATAGGATACAACTTCATACACATTTGGATGGCTGTTACTTAAAACGAAGAAAAAATGGAAGTTAACAAGTGTTGGTTGAAGATGTGGAGAAATTGGAAGCTTTGTGCATTGCTGGTAGAAATGTAAAATATTGCAGCCACTGTGAAAAATAGTTTGGTGGTTCCTCAAAAAGTTAAACATAGAATTTTCATATGATCCAGAAATTCCCCACTCCAAAGTATATACTCAAAAGAATTGAAGACAGGGACTCAAACAGATACTATTAGGCCAATGTTCACAGCACCGTCATTCACAATAACCAAAAGGTAGATGTCCATCAACAGATGAATGAATTAGGAAAATGTGGTTACATGCATACAAGCTGAATATTGTTCAGCTCTAAAAAGGGATAAAATTCTGATACATGTTACAACATAGATGAACCTTGAAAACGTGGTGTTAAGTGAAATAAGCCAGACAAAGCAGGACAAATATTGCCTGATTCCACTGGTATGAGGCACCTAGAATAGGCAAATTCATAGAGACAGAAAGCCAAATACAGTAGAGGTCGCCAGGGACTGGGGAAAGGAGGAAATGGGGAGTTATTGTTCAATCAGTACAGAGTTTCAGTTTGGGGTGATGAAAAAGTCCTGGAAATGGATAGTGGTGATGGTTGCACAACATTGTGAAGGTACTACTTAATGCCACTGAATTATAAATTTTAAAATGGTTAAAATGGAAATTATTATAAATATTTAAACAGAATAAAAAGTGAAAAAAGTGCAAAAGAAGGAAGTTTCCTTTTATTTCAGTTAAAAAATATACTTAGGGCTTTATTATATGTATATTTTTATTGAGATATAATTTACATATAGCATTATATTAGCTTTATGTGTACAACATAATGACTCTATATATATATATAGTGAAATGATCACCACGATAAGTCTAGTTAACATCCATCACCATGTATAGCTGCAACTTTTTTTTTCTTGTGATGAGGACTTTTAAGATCTACTTTCTCAACAACTTTCAAATATACAATACAGTATTATTAACTATAGTCACCATGCTGCACTTACAGCACCAGGACTTATTTATTTTATAACTGGAAGTTTGCACCTTTTAACCACCATCACCCATTTTGCCCATTCCCCACCCTTTGCCTCTGGTAACCAACAATCTGTTTTCTGTATCTATAAGTTCAATTTTTTTTTTTTTTAGATTCCACATATGAGATCATATGATACTTGTTTTTCTCTGTCTGAATTATTTCACTTAGCACAATGCCCCCAAGGTCCATCCATGTGTTGCAGATGGCAGGATTTTCCTTTTCTACAGCTGAATAATGTTTCACTGTGTGTATATATAACACATTTTCTTTATTCATTCATCCGTGGATGGACACTTAGTATTTTCCCCACATCTTGGCTATTGTACATAATGCTGCAGTGAACATGGGGGTCTAGATATCTTTTCAAGTTAGTGTTTACATTTCCTTCAGCTAATTACCCAGCATTCGAATTTCTGGGTCATATGGTAGCTCTAGTTTTCATTTTTTTGAGGAGTCTCCGTACCATTTTCCATAGTGGCTGCACTAATTTACATTCTCACCAACAGTGCACAAGGGTTCCCTTGTTTCTACATTCTCGCCAATATTTGTTATTTCTTGTCTTTTTGATGATGGCCATTCTAACAGGTGTGAGGTGATATCTCATTGTAGTTTTGATTTGCATTTCCCTGATGATTAGTGATGTTGAGCAGCTTTTCATGTACCTGTTGACCATCTGCACGCCTTGTTTGGGACGTGTTACAGAGTATTTTCATGCCCTAAATACACTGCATGTGCTCCACTTATTCATCCCTCCCTACTCCCCCACAACCCCTGGCAACTGTTGATATCCATAGTTTTGCCTGTTTCAAAATGTCATGTAGTTGGAATGATATAATATGTACCATCTTCAGGGACTTCCCTGGTGGCGCAGTGGTTAAGAATCCACCTGCCAGTGCAGGGGACATGGGTTCAAGCCCTGGTTTGGGAAGATCCCACATGTCTCGGAGAACTAAGCCCGTGAGCTAAAACTACTGAGCCTGCGCTCTAGAGCCTATGAGCCACAACTACTGAACCCGCGTGCCACAACTACTAAAGCCCATGTGCCTAGAGCCCATGCTCCACAACAAGAGAAGCCACTGCAATGAGAGGCCCGCGCACCACAACAAAGAGTATAGCCCCCGCTCGCCACAACCAGATAAAGCCCGCGCGCAGCAAAGACCCAACGCAGCCAAAGATAAATAATAAATTGATTTTTTAAAAGTACCCTTTTCAGATTGGCTTCTTCCACTTAGTAAAATGCATTTAAGTTTCCTCCATGGCTTTTTATGGCTCAATAGCTCATTTCTTTCTAGCACTGAATAATATTCCATTGTCTGGATGTACCACAGCTTATTTATCCATTCACCTACTGAAGAACATCTTGTTTGCTTCCAAGTTCTGGCAATTATGAATAAAGTTGCTATAAAAATCCATGTGCAGATTTTTGTGTGGATGTAAGTTTTCAACGCTTTTGGGCAAATACCAAGGAGTGGGATTGCTGAATTGTGTGTGGTTTTGTAAGAAACTGCCGAATTGTCTTCGAAAATAGCTGCACCATTTTATATTCCCAGCAACGGCGATGAACGAGAGCTCCTGTTATCCCACATCCTCACCAGCAGTGGGCGTTGTCAGTGTTTTGGACTTTTGTCATTCTAATAGGTTTTCAGTGGTATCACATTGTTCTGTTTTGTTTTGTTTTTTGCAGTACGCGGGCCTCTCACTGTTGAGGCCTCTCCCGTTGCGGAGCACAGACTCCGGACACACAGGCTCAGCGGCCATGGCTCACGGGCCCAGCCGCTCCACGGCATGTGGAATCTTCCCGGACCGGGACACGAACCTGTGTCCCCTGCATCGGCAGGCGAACTCCCAACCACTGTGCCACCAGGGAAGCCCTATCACATTGTTTTAATTTGCAGTTCCCTAATGACATATGTTGTTGAGACTCTCTTCATATGCTATTTGCCATGTGTGTATCTTCTTTGCAGAGGTGTCTGTTCAGATTTTTGGGTTTTTCTTTTTCTTACTGTCAAGTTTTAAGAGTTCTTTTGGATAACAGTCCTGTATCAGATATGTATTTTGTAAATAGTTTCTGTAGCTTGTATTCTCATTCTCTTCATGGAGTCCTTCACAGAGCAGACATTTTAAATTTTAATGAAGTCCAGCTTACCAACAGTTTTTTTCATGGATTGTGCCTTTGGTGTTGCATCTAAAATGTCTTTGTCAAACCCAAAGTCATCCAGATTTTCTCCTATGTTATGTATTACAGTTTTGTGTTTTACATTTAGGTCTATGACCCATTTCAAGTTAATTTTTGTGAAGAATGTAAGGTCTGTGTCTAGATTCATTTTTTTGCATGTGGGTATCCAGTTATTCCAGCACCATGTGCTGTTGTTTTCCACTGGCTTCTTTCAGAATTTTTCTTTATCTTTTACTTTTTGCAATTTTAAAATGATATGCCTCTGTGTAGTTTTTTTTGGTGTGGGGGGGTGGCATTTATCCTATTTGGTGTTCTCTGAGTCTCCTAGATCTGTGCTTTGATGTCCAACACTAATTTGGGAGAAATTCTTAGTCATTGTTGTTTCAAATACTTCTTCTGTTCTCTCTTTCTCTTTCTTCTCCTGGTATTCCTATTATGTGTATATTATACCTTTTGTAGTTGTCTTACAGTTCTTGGATATTCTGTTCTTTTTTTTTTTCTTTAGCCTTTACTTTAAAATTATAGTTATTTTAAATTCCCAGTTTGATAATTTCAACATCCTTGCCATATCTGAGGTTTGTCTGATGCTCACTCTGTCTCTTCAAACTGTGCGGGTTTTTTTGCCTTTTAGTATGTCTTCTAATTTTTGCTTGAAATCCAGACATGACGCACTCAGTACTAGTTTCCGTGGAGGTTTCTGCTCCGGTAAGTTGTGATTCTCTGTATCTGCCTGTCTATCTCTCCAACTCTGGGGGCAGTGGTTTGCTCTGTGACCTCAAATTTTCTGACACATATAAGAGGAGTTGTTGGTTTTCAGTTTGTTCAGTTTTTTACTTGTTATTAGGATGGAGTGACAACTCACAAACTCATTATATGCCAGACCAGAAACCAGAAGTCTCTCAGTGCAGTTTTATTTTGTATTTATCTAATTATGATCGAAGTGGAGCATATTTCCTATCTTCCTATGTGTAAGGGGCATTTGATCCTTCTGTGAACTTTGCCCATTCATATTCTCTGCCAGTTCCAACCTTGAATTATCGGTTTTTCCTTCTTTATTTCAAGAACTCTTTATACGTTGGAGAGATGATTAGCTCTTTGTGAAATGAGTTGTATTCCCCCTCCTCCATTTTTCCATTTGCCTTTTGACTCTACTTATGGTATATTTTTGCCTTACAAAGCTTTTTATTTCAAGAAGTAAATTTATAAATATGTCAGTGGTTTCTAGAATCTGAGACAGATATGGAATCGAAAAGATTTTGAAATGCATGAAGGTAAAGAGGAATTATTTACGATTATTATTCAAAACATCGTCTTCCATAGCCACTTCTGTCTCCCAAGGGAGTGGTGTTCTTTCTCTTCAGAGGAGATTTTTTGGCAATCTCCCTAATGAATCCTGTAACGTGAAAAGACAGACCTCAGCGGAGTAAGGTAAAGAGAGGAGAAATAATTTGCACTGCATAATGAAGTAAGAATAGGTACATTTCCAGGAGTACCTCAGACAGGGGCTCAGGGGAGGAGCTGAGGAAGAGTAGAACTGACCATCACACTAGGTGGCAGTGAGCCTGGAGAAGGGCACCCAGTGGAGGATTTCCAGGTGGGGTAGCGGGGGAGTGTTGAAAGGCAGGGATGTGGGATGCACAGATTTACGTCGTCTTCTATACTGCACTACAGTGCAACCTCCTGCATTACTCCCAAACCATTATTAAGTAGGCACAGACACAGCCAAAATAGAGTGGGGTGAGGTATGATCAAGAGAGCAGAAGCCCCAAACAAATTTCCAGAGATGCAGATGAGGCGCTGCAGCCTGGGTGACTCAGGAGTTACTTTGAGACAAATTCTTTCCCCCAAAAAGCCTACAGCCACAGTTTGCCAAACTTGGTTATACATTAGAATCGCCAGAGGGAGGTTTTTAGAATCACAAACGCCTGGATTTCACCAAGGCCAATTAAATTAGGTGCTCTGTAGGTAGGACCCAGGCACCAGGAGGCTTTAGAAAGTTTCCCAGGTGACGCTGATGTACAACCAGGGTTGAAAACCGTTGTTTTAGATCAGTTCCTCCCAAACTGAAGTGCTTCCCAAACGATTTGAAGTGTGCAAATAAATCACCCGAGGCTATCGTTATAATACAAATTACAGATCATTAATTAGCAGGCAGCCCAAGATTTTGCTTTTTTTTTTCCCACTACGCAGACCTCTCACTGTTGTGGCCTCTCCCGTCGCAGAGCACAGGCTCCGGACGCGCAGGCTCAGCGGCCATGGCTCACGGCACCAGCCGCTCCGCGGCATGTGGGATCTTCCCTGACCGGGGCACGAACACGTGTCCCCTGCATCGGCAGGCAGACTCTCAACCAGTGCGCCAGGGAAGCCCAGATTTTGCATTTTTAACAAGCTTCTGGGTGATGCTAATGACGCTGTCTGAGAACCACATTTTGAGTAGCAAGGGGTGGAGGTGGCTGACGTGTGGATTACTGCTACTGCTCAATTGCCTTCCGGGAGGCTTCTAATTTACGCCGAGTTGAGACTGCTACTTGTCCTACTATATCCATCCTCCCTTCTCTCCTGGTAGTAGAACTTCCTATTTTCAGCTGTACACTTGTCTAGACAGAATTTTTAGCCTCCTTTACAGTTGGGTGGTCCTGTGACTATGCTTGGCCTACTGAGGTGTGAGTAGAAGTCATTGTCTGGGAGGAGCTGTGGCCACTCCTCTCCCCGCCCTTCTTCCCCAGGCCCAGGTGCGGTCAAGGCAGTGGTTGCCCAGGAAGCCTTCTTGAGCCACAAAGTGGAAGCTACATGCTGAAAGTGGTGGCAACAAGATAGAAGGGGCCTGGGTCCCCGGCAACACGGAGTCTCCTTCTAGCCCTGCACCACCTGCCACTGGAAGTCTTTTATGTGAAAAATAACCTTCTCTCTTTTTAAAGCCTTGTTCTTTTGGATTTCACTCATAAGCAGCTGAACCAAATCCTAGAGATACTTACGCCCTCTGGCAGACTGTGTGTGTCTGTATCTTCCCATGCCTGACAACAACGGGGTGAGATGGATCTTTTTAATTTAATTTTATTTATTTTTTAACATCTTTATTGGAGTATAATTGCTTTACAATGGTGTGTTAGTTTCTGCTTTATAACAAAGTGAATCAGCTATACATATACATATATCCCCATATCTCCTCCCTCTTGCGTCTCCCTCCCTCCCACCCTCCCTATCCCACCCCTCAAGTCACAAAGCACCGAGCTGATCTCCCTGTGCCATGCAGCTGCTTCCCCCTAGCTATCTATTTTACATTTGGTAGTGTAGATATGTCACTGCCACTCTCTCACTTTGTTCCAGCTTACCCTTCCCCTGCCCTGTGTCCTCAAGTCCATTCTCTATGTCTGCGTCTTTATTCCTGTCCTGCCCCTAGATTCTTCAGAACCATTTCTTTCTTTTTTTTTAGATTCCATATATATGTGTTAGCATACAGTATTTGTTTTTCTCTTTCTGACTTACTGCACCCTGTATGACAGACTCTAGATCCATCCACCTCTCTACAAATAACTCAATTTCATTTCTTTTTATGGCTGAGTAATGTTCCATTGTATATATGTGCCACATCTTCTTTATCCATTCATCTGTCAGTGGACACTTAGGTTGCTTCCATGTCCTGGCTATTGTAAATAGAGCTGCAATGAACATTGTGGTACGTGACTCTTTTTGAATTAAGGTTTTCTCAGGGTATATGCCCAGTAGTGGGATTGCTGGGTCATATGGTAGTTCTGTTTGTAGTTTTTTAAGGAACCTCCATACTGTTCTCCATAGTGGCTGTATCAATTTACATTTGCACCAACAGTGCAAGAGGGTTCCCTTTTCTCCACACCCTCTCCAGCATTTATTGTTTCTAGATTTTTTGATGATGGCCACGGTGAGCTGGATCTTGAAGAATGAGTAGGAGTGTTCTAGTCAGAGAAGGAAGGGAAGGCTGAGGAGACAGCAGATGGAAAGACATGGAGCTGTGAGAGGACTTGGCCTGTGTTCAGGTCACCATTTCTGCAGAACAACAACCTGGAAAACTCAGGCTTGAAATGAGAAGAGTGTACAATATCCCATGATTCTGTGGGCTGACTGGGCTCCTTGTGGTCTTGGCGGGGAGTGCCTATCCGGCTGCATCCAGCTGGTAGAGAGCTGGTCTGGAAGTTCCAGGAAAGCCTCTTTCGCACGTCTGAGGCCTTGGTGTGGGCTGGGGTGCCTCGGTTCTTCTCCGTGTGGCCTCTCTCTTCCACATGGTGTCTCACCCCCAGGGTCTCTCTCACAGCAGCATTGCCTCAACTTCCCTCCAGGATGAAAGTGGCAGCTCAGCTTCCTTGTATTAGGCCTGGATGTGGCCATCTCACCTGTACCTCCTTCTCTGGGCCAGGCTGGCTTGGAGGGCTGGGCACAGATGCCGTCTCTCCCTGGAAGACAGGGCACACGTGGCCAGGGAGGGCAGCCATTGGCGACTTACCCACTGCCTGTGCTTGTAATGACAAGTTTCCTGTGGCCAAGATGTAGGCTAAAAGAAATGGGCAGGGAAAGAGTGAGCCTGCAGAGGCGCAGGCTGTGGGTGTTGATGGGTCCCGGTTTTACTCTATAGACAAAGCAGACTCCAGCCTGAGTGGTGGCTACACTATACCCTGGGTGTAGAGACAATGAGAGCAAGTGTTGACCCATCACTCATCATGTTGTACTAGCATCATCTTACATAATAAAGGCGGCGTCACCTCGTGGCTAACAGCACGGAGCCTGGAGCCAGACGGCCTGGCTGCAAACTCCTGATTCCTCGTTTATTAGCTGTGCAGTCTCCAGCAAGTTACTTAACTGCTCTCTGTTTCTATTTCCCTATCTGTAAAAGCAGATGATCATGGCAGACCTGCCTGATGTAGTTGTTGTAAGTGAGATAATCCACGTCCCAAAGCCCTCTGTAAACATCAGCTCTTGTCGTTAGTGCTCCCAGTAGCGCTAGGAAACAGGTATTATTGCTCTCATTCGAAAGAGAAAGTAACTGAGGCACCAGGAGCTTAAACAAGATTCAAACCCAGACAAGTGACTCCAAAACCTGTTGCTTCCTGAATTTCCCACTGGTTGTGCTTTGATGTGTCCCCCAGCCAGGAGGCAGCAGGACAGAGTTTTGTCCTCTCCCACCTCTTATTTCTCAAAAGCTCTCTGCTCCCCTAGGAGCCTTGTACAACGTCCAGGCTCTCGCTGATATTTGCAGAGGTACAATGGGGGGAATCACTGTAAAAATACTAACACCTGGTGTTTTTCTGAGCCTGTGCAAAGTGTGCCTCTCAGAGGGGAGAGTCCTCAGGGGAGACTGGAAGTCTCCGGGGTCTGAAGCTGCCTTGAGCGTGGGCTGCCATGGAAGCCCTTGGTGTGTCCTCTTGCCCATCTTTCTGCTGCAGTTTATTGACTGCAGCTTTGTGAACCCGTGAGTTACATTTGCAGCATTCTGAGGCCCAAAGGTTTCCTGTAAATACTCCATGTAATTAATTATAAACAAAGCAGCCAGCCGGGAGCACAATGCCCAGATAAATCCTTAGCAAGCCTCTTTGTGTGCTCTTTACCTCTCCTCTGCATTTCTATCCATCCAAGAGCTTCAAAAGTGTAATCCCCAGAGGAATTAGCCTCTAACACACTCACCATTTCCCAGGTATATTCAGACTAGAATCCCCACCCCTCATCTTTTGTATAAAACAGGATGTCTTTGGAATTCTTCTCACTGCAACAAGAGCTTTTCTGGTAGAACTAAAAATGACAAAGGCAGCATCTCCCAAGGTGTTTCTGTAGAGCATGAAGACCACAGAGTATTAATACCTCTCATAGGAGGAGAAGGGCCTCTAGGTCAAAAATGTTGGGTAAATAATGAGCTGAACACACTTCTCTACTGCAGAACTTTCACCCTGTGGCTTTCCAGGAAGCAGAGAAGTTATGCTGTGCTTCCAGACTATTTAGACTGTGGAGTTCTTTTTAGACTGTGGAGTTCTTCCTTCTCAAAGCAACACATCCCAGAACATACAACTCTGTGTGTGTCATGCACGCCCTTGGCAGGCCGGGGAAGCTGGGGATCCCTTCTCAGAATAACATTTTTAAGTGCAAAAAATAAAACACATAGGATTACAAAGGAAACCATTTGTATCAAAACCAAATATCACACTCCTAAAAATATTTTGAAATATTTAAAAATGGGCATGCATTAATATATGTATTTCTTTTTTAATGGATCTAATAATTACAGGTGTTTCAAGTACTCATGGCCATAAATGATATTTCAAGATAAGGTCATTCCTTGTTATTCACAAATTCTATATCTGTGAATTCGTGTACTTGCTAAAATTTATCTGTAACCCCCAAATCAATACTCATGGCACTTTTGTGGTCATTTGAGCAGTGAGAAATTTCAATCACCTGACCTGCACGTTCCCAGCTGAGGTTGAAAAAGGCAGCGCCCTGTAAAAAAAGGTGTCTTTTTCACGGTGTATTTACTGCCACATTTTGGGCATTTTTATGCTTTTCGTTGGGGACTTCACTGTTTAAAACGGTCTCTGAGTGCAGTGCTGAAGTGCCACCTTGTGTGCTTAAGTGCAGGAGACTGTGACGCGCCTTATGAAGAAAATAGATGGGTAGTTAAACTTCATTTAGATGTGAGTTGTGCTGTTGGCTGTGACTTCAACATTAATTAATCAACTATAAATTAAATAAGATGTCTTTAAACAAAAACCACACATTAAAAAAAGATTGTGTATTGATTGGTTGATGATAACGTTGTGACCAGAGGCTCACAGGAATGTAAGCCCGTTTTTCCGCTAGGCGCAGTGGTTCAGCGTTTGCTAATTCAGTATTCAAGGTGACTATAGCACATAACTGCCCTGAGTAATGAGAACTGACTGTATCTGCAACAAATGTAATGTGATGTGAAAATATCTGTGACAGACAGCTATGAATACAGTTGCAAACATACAGTGTTTTGTAAAAAAATACAGTGTTTTGTTGCCTATGTTCATAATTAAAGGAAATGGTGAATTTTACTTAGAGGGTAGTAAAGACAATTTTTCCTATTCAAGTTCATAGGCACTCTTAATTCTGGGAGAGGGTGGTTCCCATAGACTACAGTTCAGAATCCCTTCTTTAGTGGGACTAACTCTGGAGAGGGTAAAGTGGGGTAGCTGGTGAAAATTCCTGGGGGGTCCAGTCCCTGCTATGTTGTGGGTCAATACAAGTCTCAGATAAGATTTTTTAGCTGATTTGCTCTTGCTGGGGGGTCTGAAATATTTTTCCACCAGGTCCTGAACCCAAAAGGCTCTATGATAGAAGTTCTTGACAATTATTCATGTGGAAAATGAGGAGTCCCATTCCAATAGCAAAGGGTAAGAGAGGTCTTTAATCTGAAAATAGGAGAAACAAATGACAATATAGTATTGGGGCATTTAGATGAAAATCATGTCTTCTGACCAAGGGTGCCCAGAAAGGAAAGCATCCCCTGTGTTGATTGCTTTTCTTTCTTAACCTTCACACCACAAGGAGTATGATTCAACGGGGCTAATTCAAATGTGTCAAAAAGATGCTTCTTTTTTTCCCCTAAATAGCAAGATTGTGCCCTGGAGAGCAACTCTAATATTCATTCATTCATTCATTCAATCAGTACTACTTACTAAGCACCTCTCATGGGCCAGGCGTTGTTGTAGGGCTGTTGATACAGGAGTGAACCTGACTGGCCTGGTTCTCATCTCCTGGAGTTTCTGTTCAGGTTCTGGCTCTTCTCTCCAGGACACCAGTCCAGGAACTGGGGAAGGGGATGGAGAGGGGTGCAAGCCACCCCAAGAAAGCCCTTCAGGTGCCTGTCAAAGGACAGCACTCATACACTATGATTCTGAAAAACCAGAGGCTGAAGACAGTAGCTCAAGGGGCACCAGTGCAGAAATACGGGATAGAAACTGTCCCCCATGGCTCTACCATAAATTCTGGACACTCAGATGCTATCAGAAGTATATCCAACACCTTACAGAGACAGAATATCCCTAAGCCAGAGAGAAAGACATGGCTGAATCTCAAAGAAAGAACATGTCTGGATGGGAGTATAGAAAATGGAGGCAGAAGTGGACAGGCCTCACCCATGCGCTCCCAATCCAGGGAAGTGGGCCTGGCCTGGGACTCCAGTTCTTGTGGAGACAATGGTGATACCTAGTATTTCGTGCAGCATTAGTGTTTTATACAAAAATTGAGATGGGAGCACCATCTTCTCCCACCCTTTGATTTCTTGGTGCTTTGCCCCAGGAATGATGTCAGGGCTCAGAACCCAGGCACATCCATCCTCCCATCTGAACCTGTTCAGGTGGAGAATGAGGAAGATGGAACTGGTTAAATTATCCCCAAGGTGGGGGGTTCAGTCTTAAGAGAATTTAAACAGGAAAAAGTGGCAGGGACAGAGATGACGTGTAGGGTGGGAGACGGGAGGTGGTCGGGCTCAAGAGGATCCAACCTGGGAGCCCCCTCCCTGTACCTTCCAAACCTCCCTATACACTCCCTCTAGTTTCCCCCAACTTTTAAAATAACTCTATTCCTTCAGGGCCTTCTGGAAATAGATCAGGGCTTAAAATGAATTCTCCGTCCCCCCAACAACATCAAAAGCAATACAAGATTATTGACTTCACTAGTACTCGGAAATAAAAATTAGAATAGCAATAACTTGGAAGCATTTTAAACAGGGGGATTGAATAGAATTTTCTAAAGGAATACAAAATTTTAGTGCACTGTTCTCTGGGTATATTCTGAGACTGAATGATTAAGATTTCAGATTAAAAAAACAATAACAAAACAATGCTACAACAAGTATTGGTATTTTAGTCCTTAGAAATACGATGGGATGTTGGAACACCAAAACCAGCAGGAGGTGGATATACCAAGTGTCCACAGCCCCACACCTCCACACCTCACACCTTCAGTCTATACTCCGAGTTTGTATTTCCTGGTTGAAACAAGCAGCCTCCAGGGGGCTTGTTGGTCCTCTGTTGATCTGCCTCCTGGGGACATGTGCTGGTCATGCTGAGTCAAGGATTCTGCCCAGGTGACAGAAATTAATGGGTTCACCACATTTTAAGTGTGTTGGCCCCCAGACTGAAGCTCACACAAATCTGGCCCGTTTGTCTTGTGAGTAGAGGTGGATTTACCATAAGTCCAAGAAAGATTAAATTTTAGGGTTCCTTCCAAAGCCCTGGAAGGGGCCCCAACAATGAGTTCACATGGTCCTATGCTTTGTAAAATTTGCAAAAGTAAGATATTTTAAACACTATTGCTTCCTCTCCATCACAGTTTCCCTTATATCCAGTGGCTCTGGAAAAGCCATGGGAATTTTGGGGAAGTTGAAATGGAGATCTGTTTAGGCTGGATTTAGGTTGGACTATTTATGTGGTTAGCTGTCGTTTCTGTGCACAGTTAAGGTACCGCTAGCCATCCTGGTGCAGGAAAGGGCTTCCAGGTACGCCCCTGTTGTCCACCAGCACCCTGGCAAAGGTTCAGGGCTAGTGGTCAGATCACAGTAGGAGAGAGTGTCCTACAGCTCCCAGCACAGGAAGTGTGTGGATCGTGGAGGAGAAACAAGGTGTGAAATGCGCAAAGCCAGAAGCTAGTCTGTGGTAAGGTCTTCCAATCGTTGATACGATGAGTGGGAGATTTGGTTCATGCTGGTGCCTAGCCAAAATAGAAGTATTAATATCTCCCTATCAGGAATAAATAAATAAATTTAAAAATAATAAAGCATACACAATTATACACACACTGTCATTATAACTTTGTCTTTATTGAGACAAAGATTTGGGTGCCAGTGGTTTATTTGGGAAGCCATCCCCAAAAGTGGGAAAGGGGAAGTGAAGAGAGTGACACTAGGCTTTTAAGTGGGAGAAAAGCACTTTGCAAAGATGCTGCTGA
The DNA here is from genome assembly GCF_937001465.1 of Orcinus orca. NCBI lineage: Eukaryota > Metazoa > Chordata > Mammalia > Artiodactyla > Delphinidae > Orcinus > Orcinus orca. The sequence goes on along the minus strand of NC_064567.1, from coordinate 40,948,132 downwards.
AGAGGGGCCTGTGAGCTTGTGACACAGCTGCTCCCATAACCGTTTCTTGAATGAGTTTACCCAAATTTCTGCCTTCCTGAGCTCCCCAGGAGCAGGTGTCCCTGAGGACTTAGTGCCCCCCTTGGTCTCCAAACACCTGCTCAATCTGGAGGTTGAATGGATTCTCCTTTCCCAGGACCTGGGGCCACTGGAGCTGTACCTTCTTCCAGAAACGATCTGCCAACAGCTGTAAAGCCACCTGCAAGAGAGAACCCAAAGGAGGAGTAAAAGGGAAATTAAAACAAAGTAAAGAAGTTACCAGCAAGATTTACTCTATTCCTTGTGCAGTGGACAAACTCTAGGATGGTTCCCCAGGATTCCTACCTTTGGGTCTTTGTATGATCCCCTTCCCTCGATGTGGATGGAACCTATCACTTGGTTCTAAGAAATAGAACATGGTAAAGGTGAAAGAATGTCCCTTCGGTGATTATGTTACATTATCTAAGGCTCTGCTTTGCTGGCAGACTTGCTCTGGAGACTCGCTGATGGGCTGATGATGTAAGAAGCCATGCTGGAAAGCCCACATGGCAGGGAACAGAGGGTGGCCTCCAGCTGACATCTAGTAAGGAGTTGGGTCTTCAGTCCTACAACCACAAGAAGATAAATTCTGCTAACAACTCAAGTGACTCTGAAATCAAATCTTCCCCAGTTGAGTCTCCTGGTGAGAATGTAGATTTTAGCCTCTGAGACTCTAAGTAGAGAACCCAACTAAACTATGCCAGCACTCCTGACCCACAGGAACTGTGAGACAACAAGTGTGTATTGTATTAAGCTGCTACATTTGTGGTAATTTGTTATTTAGTAACAGACAGCAAATATGCTTTCTCAGAAAGGCATTTATTCACTTACCTGTGGATAGCTAACACTTACTGCAGGCTTAAGGCTTGGGTTTTGGAGGTGAACAGGATGAATCCTTCCTTGAAGGAACTCCCAGCCTAGTGAGGGACCCAGACATGCAGAATGACACCACCAAACCCACAGGGGGGACTGTGAGGGATGCACACGGCTGGAAGGGGAAGAGGTGGCAACTCTGCTGGGTGCGAAGAAAGGATAGGTCCTCTCTGAAGAGTGTGGTGGCTGAGCTGAATTTTCAAGGAGGAATTCACCAGATGGATCATGAGAAAGGCAGGGTATGTGGTAGAGGACACAGCACATGCAGAAGCTTAGAGATGTGGAAGAGAAAGTCATGGAGGGGGACTATGGGTGCCTGGGAGATGAAGCTGAACCGGTCCCCGTGCAGGGCTGGGCTCCTGAAGGAGGCTGTGGGCACGGAGAGAGTGGTTGGAGTGCCAGGCTGTGGAATGTACAGGCTTAATTCACAATAGTCTTGTCCCTCTCTCTCTTGGCCTGATGCCCACTCTCTGGTTGCATTGTTGCATGTCCCTTTATTCACAATGGCAGCAGGATCCATTCTTGGTTGTTCGGTCCTCTGGCTTGTCATTAACATGCCTCTGATGAGGAGTCTTTCTCTGCAGATAATGACCTCGTTTAGCAAATGGGCCCTGGACAGGCCTTCAGACCCCAGATGGCTACATCTCCATGGGAGGGGGGTGTGGGGGGGTTAATGCTGACTGATAGAGAAACGTGACTGCTGAAGGCCTCAGAGGGGAACACACTGTTCAGGGCAGATGCTCAGGGATGTCTCTGACTTTATACAGAAGCACATGGACATTGTCTTCAAAGGGCACATGCTGTTCATCATTCCAACAAGCGGTGCAGCCAGCTCCCTGTGTGATGCTGGCCAGCCCTCTTCAGCCTTCTTCTCTGGGTTGAAATCCTCTCATTTGCAAAATGAATAAATGATCTAAAGACTCTTCTGGGTCTAAATTGTGTGTAAGATTTTAGCAGTTGTTAGAAAAAAATAGAACTGGTTGAGTCGATACATTAAATATCCCCAGTATTTTAATATGTTCCTGAGCCTTCTGAGGTGGACCCCAAATTCCATCCATCCAACAACGTAATCTTGATCATATCCATGTGGTGTCTAACACACATACACACCCCACTTGCCACCAACACACACAACACGTACCACATACCACACACACACACACACACCTCTCAGACCTAAAGAGGCTGATTGGCAAGCCAGCACATTTCCAGGAACGGTCTGATCATCTCTCACACTATAAGCAGTCACGTCTTCAAAAACAGAGGACTGATTTTGGGCTGTTTTTCCTGCTACTTCTCAACAAAGTAGGCTGCTTCCAAGTCTGTGGAAAATTACTGGTTCTTCTTTTTTGTTTTTTGCCTTTTACTTCGATATACCTAAGCAGTCTTCCTAACAATTATGTGGTATCAATTCATTTGTGGTCATTTATTTCCCAATGTGAATTAATAAAGGAGGAGATGGGGGTGAGGATAAGCAGAGGAAAGTTCAAATAAAAGAGCTGAGATTTGAGCATGTGGTAACTATTTGGTTTGAAAGCAATTAGTTGGCTATCACTCTAATGGAGACTAAAATATTCATGTGTGCATTGCCAATATTTTGGATCTAAAATGAGAATGGTATTGTTACTACTAAACTAGATACTTGTGATAAAATGACCTACTACAATTATTCATTCGTCTGAGAAACATTTACTGAGCACCTATTGTGAGCTTCTTATAACCAACCTCCTCTTGTAACTCCCATGATGCTCTGCACAGGGCAAGGCCCAGTCATCCTCATTACTCCAAGCGAGGTGTTCCTTGAACACAAATATCTTTTGTGCTTCCCTTTTCACAATTAAAAATGTTAAAGCAATATCTATTCATTTGGGAAAAAATTAAAGGACAATTAAGCAAAAAGAAAAACAATAAAATTTATCTTAATTATAATAGAGATAGTCACTGTTAACATTGAGCCTTTCTGAGGCACACACACATGCACACACACATACATTTGATCCCTCTGTAAATGTTTTATAATCTGCTCTTTTGGAGGTATAATTCACACACAGTAAAATGAATTCTTTTTGGTAAACAGTTCCATGAGTGTTGACAAATGCATTCAGTTGAGTAATCATCGCAACAATCTCTAATCTGCTTTTTATTTACTTTGCTCTATATTACAAACATATTTCTTTGCCACTAAAAGTAGATCTGTATCGTTTTTATTTGCGGCATGATATTCCATCAGATACGTGCAAGCTAATTAATTTCACCGATGCATTTTTTTCGCACACATCTCCCTAACATTTGTCCTCAGGACAGGGGTGGAGACAGTTTCCTGTTGCCAGTGTGCCCAACATCTGCAGCCCAGGAGGGGTTCACAGGCTGCCTCATTTACTAACCCTACTAGACATGCGCACGGAAAGAAATCTGGTCCAGCAGAACGCTAGGGAATACGGAGTTCTGGTTAAGTGGAATATTCTGGTTAACAGGGTTAGGCCCTTCCTTGTCTCTTCCTTTGCAGTTGATTCAGCTGCCTGAGCTCTTGCAGGGCCCCAGCTGCAGAGCCCAGATGGTTGCCACATTGGCGGTGCTGCTTTTGTCTAGGTGCCACTCAGTTCTAGCAGGTGTGGCCCATCCTCTGGGTAAGTCCACATCCGATGGGCACTGGTGCTGTTCTGCAGGCATCCCTGCAGCTCCAGTGCTTCTGTGGGGCGTTGCCACCCACCCATCTGTCTACTGCTGCTACTCAGAAGCCCTCATGGTGGCAAAACCATGTGATGGTCATTGGTCCACTGTGAAGTTTTCTCTTTGAAACTCTCATAGAAGGGGTGACAAAGTAGGGCAACTTAACACCCCATTGTCTTATATAAGTTTTTGGTGAAGCAGTTTTTCAGTTTTTACTTGCAGCCCCTGATCTCCCTAGGATTCAGGCATGAGTCCACAGAGAGGGGAGTTGGGGGGTAGGGACCTGGTGCCATTTCTTCATTCAGCCCTTGGTGACAGCCACCATATGGCTTCTAGAATTTCTCTCCCTTCTAATGACAATTTAAAATTGCGCCACGCTTCTTTGCCTAACCACATTTGTGTTTATGATGAGTTCTTCACCAGGAGAGTACCGGGTCCTCCAAGAAAATATACCATGTTAGATCCAGCCCACATGCTCATGATCTGCTCACATATCCAGACATGATAGAAGCCCAGCAGTGGTCATAGCTGGACATCATCTGTGATTCCTCCACATTCCCGCTTTGTAAGCTAACTGTATGTATTTTGCTACAAAAATGGAACTCTTTAGTAAGACAATCATAAAAACAAACCCTGAACAGTAACTACATTTTTGTAATATTTTTAAAGAATAAATGCAATTCAGAGCAAGAGTATATAGATTTCACCAACAACTTAGCATGACTGATACCTTTTAAGTTGAACTCTTGCTAAATTTAACTCTGGGCTTCTACCAGACCAAAGTAAAAAATCTACTGTGAACTTATTTTTCTTGAAGGGAGAACAATTCCAGGCTGTCTTGTAAGATTGCTTTTAAACACCTGCAGGGAAGCCCTCACCACAGGGAGGGCACAGTTTTACTTCTCTGGCCTCTTAATCTGTCCAGAAACACAGTCTATTGGACCTGGTTACTTTTGGTCCCAATTAATTTTACATTTGTAAACTTACAACATGACAGTGGTGTAAGACGTATTTAAAAACATTTAAGGAAAAATGTTACATTTCCAGCTCGAGCCTGTCTGTGCTGGTTCAGGCTGCCACCACCACTGCTGCCAGTTGGTGTATAAAGCAAACTAAACAAACATGGTCCCCGATGCCTGGGAGGGCCAGCCTAAGTGACTGTTATTTGAGGGTTCCCTGGCCCAGGAGGTCCTCCCTCCTCTCTCTCCCCACTGCCAGCTTAACTGCCTTTTTTGAGGGGCTCCACCAGTCTGTCAACGACCTTGGGTCCCAGGGGCTTACATGTTGAGACAAATACAGACCTAGAGACTCTTAACTTATTTAAAGCCAATCCACTGATTATATATCTGATGTCTGCCACCAGCAGTGTATAAGGGTCAGGGCTCAAGAAAGAAGAGGGGATTGATGTCATGGAAAATTCACTGCCTGTAGGAAGAGTTTTAAGAGGATTGGTTTGAGTTGCTACTTCCATGAGGAGAGGAGAGGAGGCTGTTTTGCAGACAGCTTTGTTGCGCGAAGCTTCTAAGGCGGGAGGTGTTAGGAATGTTTAGCCGGGTGGTCTCAGCATAGCCAAGGAAAGCAGACTTGATGTATGTTCGTGGCTCTTGCAACGTTTTCTGTTTACTATTGTCTGATTTTAGGCCCAGAGATCTTTTACATACCTTTTCAGATACTTTGCAAAGATTTTAAAAAGTGGGTGTTTAAACAGATAGAATTGCTACAGCTTCAACAGGTCACAAATCTGGGTCTCGGGTCTTTGCAATGATATTTCTTTTCTAAGAAAAACTTGCTTTGCATTTTGTCAGCAGTTTGACTGCTATTCCCAACTCTCGGATGCACCTGCTCTCTCTGGAGGCATCTAGCGATCTCCTAGGACTTCTTTCCAGCGGGTCCTGCTGAGATGGGCAATGGTTCCCACTTTGTGGTAGTCACACCTGCGTCATCCCTCTCCTTTGAGTGTGGTAGGACTTGTAACTTGTTTTTAAATTCTAAAATATGGCACAGGTGATGGAACGTTACTCTGTGATTAGGTTACGTACAGTAGTGACTGACATAACTGGCAGACTCTCTCTGTTGCCATTTTGCACCCATTGATGAAGCAGGTTGCTCAGGTGGCCTCTGAGCAACAACCGATTAGGAACTGAGACTCTCAGTTCAACAGGTCTCAAGGAACTACGTTCTGCTAACAAATGTGAGCTTCCAAGTCAAGCCTTCCGATGAGACCCAGCCCTGGAAGACACCTTGATGGCAACTTGGGAGAGTCAGTGGAGCAGGATACCCAGCTAATCTGTGTCTGGATTCCTGGCCACAGAAACTGTGAGATAAGAAATGTGTCTCCGGGGCTTCTCTGGTGGTGCAGTGCTTGGGAGTCCACCTGCTGAAGCAGGGGACACAGGTTCTTGCCCAGGTCCGGGAAGATCCCACATGCCGTGGAGTGGCTGGGCCCGTGAGCCATGGCCGCTGAGCCTGCACGTCCGGAGCCTGTGCTCCGCAACGGGAGAGGCCACAGCAGTGAGAGGCCCGCGTACCGCAAAAAAAAAAAAAAAAAAAAAAACCACAAGAAATGTGTCCCCTACACTGTTGATGGGAATGTAAATTGGTACAGCCATTATGGAGAACAGTATGGAGGTTCCATAACAAACTAAAAATAGAGCTACCGTATGAACCTGCAATGCCACTCCTGGGCATGTATCTGGAGAGAAACATGGTCTGAAAGGATACATGCACCCCAATGTTCACTGCAGTACTGTTTACAATAGCCAAAACATGGAAGCAGCCTAAAAGTCCATCGACAGAGGAATGGATAAAGAAGATGTGGCACATATACAATGGAATACTACTCAGCCATTAAAAAGAATGAAATAATGCCATTTGCAGCAACATGGGTGGACCTAGAGATTGCCATACTGAGCAAAGTAAGTCAGACAAGAAAGAGAAATATCGTATGATATTATATGTGGAATCTAAAAAGAAATGATACAAATGAACATATTTACAAAACAGAAACAGACTCACAGACTTAGAGAACAAAGCTATGGTTACCGGGGTGGGGGGAAGGGATAGCTAGGGAGTTAAGGATTGACATGTACACACTACTATATTTAAAAAGGATAACCAACAAGGACCTACTGTATAGCACAGGGAACTCTGCTCAATGTTATGCGGCAGCCTGGATGGGAGGGGAGTCTGGGGGAGAAAGGATACATGTATACGTATGGCTGAGTCCCTTTGCTGTGCATCTGAAACTATCACAACATTGTTAATCGGCTATACTCCAATAAAAAATAAAAAGTTAAAAAGAAAAAGGAATGTTGTGGTTTTTAAGTCATTTGCTATGCAACAATAGATAACTAAAATACCTTCTCAGTCTTAATTCTCTTTGATCTTTATTTTTCTTCGTAACTTGATCCCTTGGGCCAATCTCATCCCTGCCAGTGTCTCCTGCTCTCAGCTAGAAGCTGGTGATTCCCAAACCTGTGTCTCCTGAGATCAGAACCCATAAATACGATCTAATGGCTGGATACTGTGCAGGCACCCCAAATTCAGAATGTTCAAATCTGCTCCTTCTTCTGAGTTCCTTGACTTTTTATTTTCACCTCCCTTCATCCAGTTGTCGAATCCTGTGAGTCGTCTCACTCCCAACCACCAAATCCAATCAATCAGCAAGTCTAGCATTATATATATTTCTTAAAATTCTGGTTCTACATTTTGGAAATGAGATGAAAAAGTAAAGTGGTTGTCAGTCTATTGATAGACAGGAATTTTTATATGCTTATTTATTTTCCATTAAAATATAAGTAAAGAATTTAGATGGTGAATATAATCTGGCTCAAAAATTAATATCTATCAATCATAAATTTGAACGGTTCAACATAGCCCATATTTTTCAATGGGCTGTTCAACATAGTCCATTCAACTGGAGCAGTTGAATCAATAGTGGTTACGCACTCCCCCCTGCTTCTCTAGCAGGTTTTAGGAAGAAACAGGCCAGTAAAATACAGCCTGCTCACCCCTTGGTGGTGAGGGGCCAGTATCAGCCATTTTTGCAGATGTACAGGATTGGTGAGGGGGCACTTGAAAAAGGTCCGAGTCTACTCTTTTGGTTGGTATTATGTCTGTGCCATAAGGATGAGGCCCTGAGACTCAGCCTTGCCCATCTGACTCTTTCAAGATGGAAAAGATGTGGACCCCCATAGCTGCCCCATGGTCTAGAAGGATCCCCTCACACTGCTTCTGCTGTAGGGCACACCATCGGGAGGCGAGTACGCAGGGACAGCCAGCGGCCCCTCTTCAAGGCTTCAAGTCACAACCCCGTCCTGATGGTGCTCACATCTGTAGCTCCAGCTCAGATCCCTTCCTGAGCTCTAAGCTCGTATGTTATCTGCTGCAGGGACATCCCCATTTGGACATCCTAGAGGCTCTTTAAATCCAACATGTACCAAACTCGTCCTCAAACCACCCTATCCCCCTAAAGGTGTTCTTGACCTCAGCAGGCAATGAAATCATCTATCCAGTTTCCCAAGTCACAAAAGAAGTGTAATGCTTAGCACCTCTTTCTCTTTCACCTTGACATTCAATAAATGACCATGTTCTGTTGATTCAACTATCCGAATCTCTCCAATACAGGCCTTTCTTTCTCCTCACTACCTCTGTTCAGGCCATCACCCTCTTGTGCACAGGAGTGTCCACACCCCTGCTAGACCAAACCATTCTTCATGCTGCTACCACAGGTATCCTTTTAGAGAACAAGTCTAGGTATTTTTCCCTCTTGCTGAAAAATCTTCAATGGCTCTCTGTTCTCCACAGTTGAAAAGGTCAAACCCTCTTCAGACCTTATGTGACCTGTCCCTGAATATCTCTCTTGCTCCTTCTCTCTCCACTCCACTCTCATGTTCTATGTCCCAGCCACACTGAAGCACTTTTATTACCTCCAATGTGCCATGCTTCCTTTCGTATTCAGGTCCTTGCCCTTGCACTTTCCTCAGCTCAACACTTTCTGCAGTCCCTCCCCTCTTCCTTTCACTTGACTAGTTCATGGTCTTAGTTCTGAGTTCCCTCCTCTGAAACTCTTTTCTTGCACCCCTCTCTCCCATTCCGTCCCCCATAGTGCTCCCACAGCATCTGTGCTTGCACAGTTGGAGGCATTGATTACTTTTTACATTTAATTATCTGTTTATTTGTCATTCTCCCCCTCTACCCTATAATCTCCTTAACCGGCAGAGGTGGTTTCCTGTTCACCCTTCTCACTGTGTTTGATACCGCGTAGGCACTCAGTAGACATTCTAGGATGGGAATTTGCCATCTAGACTGCTCAGCTCAACATACATGATAACTAGGCAGGTTTTAGGCATATCTATCCATTGTCAGCCACTTTAGATGTGGCTCCACCACTGTTGCCCACTCTATCACCCACTCTCAGCATGTGAACAAATCTCTCAGGAATAACATAAGATTATGACACACTGATTTTCAGCTTTTTTTTTTTCTGGTACGCGGGCCTCTCACTGTTGTGGCCTCTCCTGTTGCGGAGCACAGGCTCCGGACGCGCAGGCTCAGTGGCCATGGTTCACGGGCCCAGCCGCTCCACGGCATGTGGGATCTTCCTGGACCGGGGCACGAACCCGTGTCCCCTGCATCGGCAGGCGGACTCTCAACCACTGCGCCACCAGGGAAGCCCCTCAGCTTTTGACTCTGTTCTCAACAATCAGTTAACGGCGAAACTGTTTGAGTGCAAGGAAGAGCCCCAATTTGACAGACCTCTAACCCTAATACTATTTTAAGAGTCAGGGACAGAACTGTCTTTTGATAGATCAGACAAATATGTCCCGAGGGATACAACAAAGCTGTCTTTGACCCTCTTCTTTTTAGTTTGTTCCTCATTGCTCCCTCTCTGACCGTCTCCTCTTGTCCCCATTCTCTGTAGAATCAGAAGGGTAAAATTCTGTAATGTCCAAAGAATGACAAGAACTACTACCTAATTATTGCCAGAAAGCAGGTCTCCACATTAACTATTCTAAACCCAAAGACATCATTTTTTTTTGGTGGGGGGGCAAACTCTAATATTTAACCAGCTTCTAGCCAATAATTCTCTTGGATCAACCCATCCAAGTGATACACAGGAAACAGATATTCTGAGGCGCATTACTTAGATTGTTTGGGTTGTTGTTACTTAACACAGTAAGATGCGCATTTAATACTCACTTTAAAATTTACCCAGCATCTCTGAGACTCTACTGTCCATCCATCTGATCGTGGAATGGCACTCTTCCTTTTCTTTTTAGTTAATTAATTAATTAATTTTTATTTTTGGCTGCATTGGGTCTTCGTTGCTGCATGCGGGCTTTCTCTAGTTGTGGCGAGCGGGGGCGACTCTTCATTGCGGTGGCTTCTCTTGTTGCAGAGCATGGGCTCTAGGTGCTCGGGCTTCAGTAGTTGTGGCACGTGGGCTCAGTAGTTGTGGCTCGCAGGCTCTAGAGCGCAGGCTCAGTAGTTGTGGTTCACAGGCTTAGTTGCTCCGCGACATGTGGGATCTTCCTGGACCAGGGCTCGAACCCGTTTCCCCTGCATTGGCAGGTGGATTCTTAACCTCTGCACCACCAGGGAAGTCCCTCTTCCTTTTCTTTTGAGACAGTTCTTAGCCCTGCCCCTGGGTAGTCATGGCACCTAGAGCTCAGGGGGAGGGAGGACTATGGTTCCCTTCATGCTTCTTAGGGGATGATCAGCCCTCCCTGTGGCCTGGCTGACCATGGAGATCAAGGCTACAAGGAGTGCTTCTCACATTTGGACCCTCGTCAATGCCACAAAGGCTGCATCAGAAAGACGAGAGCCACAGAGGATTGCCTGTGGGTAAATGGCCCATCCCTCTTGCAGGGGACTGGCTTTCAAAATGTTAGAAGCAGCAGAGCTACTCCCCCACTTCTTTTTCTATTTTTTATACAAAGAAATATCGTGAGCAAGTCCAGTATGTAGAACAGATAAAAGTGGAACTTCCCTGGCTGCAGCCAGGATAATGGACGGGGGAGGGAGAGGGGACAGAATCCCACCGTCTAGCTCCCCTTGCTCTGTGAAGAGGCCAGAGTAGAACTACTTTCCAGATTGTTCCTCGGAATTCTAAATGAGAAACAGCTCTTACTGCAGGATATTGCTAGGGACACTGTTCTCCTCTCGTATGGTTCTCCTTTTTTTCTAGAAGGATCCATAGAAGAAATTTCTCACAGGGCTCACTTCCAGGAGTCCTTCTGATTTTTTTGTTTGAGTACTTAATTTATTTTTTATCTTCTTAAGGCTATGACTTATGCCCTTCTTTGCATCAGCCGCGTAGGAAGCGTGGAGCTGATTTTGTGGGCCCTTGCAGGCTGTTTCTTAGGACTTCCTGGGACACGTTGTGAATTGTAGACATTAAGTCAGGAATTCAGGTATCATTTCTACCTTATTTTCTTTTTACTCTGATTTTCACTTTATTATTTTATTTATATTTTATCAATTTAATTTATATTTATTTATCTTCTATCTTACACATGTGTGCACATCACCTCAAATTCTTTCTGGAATAAAATAGGATAAAAACGAATGCATGTGTGCATAATTATATTACAAAGATAACGTAACAGACTGCCCTCAGCAACCATCGTGTGACTGCACTTACCTCACTAGGGTGGAATCCATCCACGGGTTCAATGAGCTGCCAGGGCTGCCCTCCGCTCTTCTGCCACTCCTCCGTGACTGCGGGGCGCGCACACACACACACATACACACACAGAGGGTGAGACATGCTTTCCTGAGCAACAGTTAACACCCAAGAGCAAGGGCTGTGAAGTAGGCTCCTCCTGGGCCCATGCTTACCCAGCCACGTCTGCCTCTGCCAGGGGCTTTCTGAACAGAAATAATCTTTCCATTGTGTCATTATTTTTTCTCTAACTCAGGAAGACAAATGTGTGAGAGTGTTGGATGAATGTGGTTTGTAGAGTGAGGAGGGTGGTGGGGAAGGGTGGGCTCGAAAATATTCAATGTCGATTTAAGTCCATCTCATTTCTCAGTGGCCAGGAGGACAGAATTTCAGGGGTAGGAGGAAAATATTAAGCATTTTGTTAACATCTCCTTTCATTGGCTGCCATTTCCAGACACTGCCTGCGTATGTCAAGCAATCATCATTAAAACTCACAGTTTGTCAGAAATATAATTACCTAAGATGATCTGGACATCACATTTAGAGTGAGTATGGCTACAGAGAAAACGTTATGAGCCCCAAAATGATGAACAGCAATAAAACTGTCCTTCAACAGGGGTGAGACCAGGAATGTCAGTTGCTCCAAGGCAAAGGCATAATGAACTCTACATTATAATATCATACAGTCAATAAGAACTCCTCAAGGAAACTTCAAGTCCCTAGACAGCCTCCAGAGAGAAAAATGTGAAACCTACCACTCCCAGTGTAGCCCATGTCCTCATTTCCCTGGTGTCCAGAGAGGGGAGCCGGCACAGCTGAGATTCCTCTAGTTCTTTCCTCTTCACTTCACAAAAACTCAAGGGCAGGGATATGTTCCCTCTTGCCCTCTTTGTTTATCTCTCTTTTGCCCCAAGGGAAGGAATGGAAATGCTATTAGGGGCTTTAACTGGGTGAGAGAAGCTGGACTTTCCCAGAGCTGAATCAATACTATTCTGCTTTCGTAATTAGTCCTAATATCATGCCAGGCCGTCCACACTTGCTACCCAATTCTTGTCCCCAGAGGGGCTTTAAATACTGCTGTCCTTCTCAGAGCACAGGAAACAATTCCTGCTGGTGCTTTGGAGTCCTATACTGGATCACCAATTCCTGTTGGCTTTGTCCCTGCCAGAACGGCCACCACTGAGCCACTCTCTTATGCTTTATGCCTGGGTTTTACTGGAGGTTGCTAGAAGAAGCAGCTAATGGAAAGTGGCCTTTGCATTTCTTGTGAATCTCAAATCAAGGATATTGTCCACTGTGTCCTCCACATGTGGTCACAAGGGAGAGATTGCTTCATGCTGGTAAACGGTGTATCTCTCTGAAGGAATGGTATGTATCTGCTCTTCTGATAGGAAGCTCAGAATTTCAATGCTACTGAAACCACACTAACCCTTATGAAGGCTTATTCGTTCTGCTGAGCCAGCTTGCAGACCTCACAGTTTCCTGCCATTGGCCCTAGGTACCCCGTGAAAGACAGAGCCTTGGGGAAGCTTGCCTGGCTCTAGCTTCAGTTTACCTGGCTGTCCTGTTTTTTAGGCATGACCTCGGAACCGGATTTTCTGCTTCAGGTTCAATTGTGGGTGCTTCCCCTTCCCCTCTGGGTCTGACACTTTGAAGCACCTGTGGGTCCCTCCTGTCTTTCCGGGTGTACCATGCTGCCCCAGCCCAGCCCTGCTCATCCTGGCTCACCTGTCATGCGTTCCCCATGCTTGGTTCAGACTCTTCTTTCTCCCCCTTGGTCGGGAGACAATGGGTCACTTTCCTACTTGTTTTTTGGGTCCTGCTGTTCTACTTTCTAACTTTATGCTGATTCTCTCTCTGAGCCATTTCCAATCTGAACATCCAACCAATTACCCTTAATGGAGCACCAGGCATTGGAAGGGTTTCTTCAAATACAAAGTCAATGTCACCCCCACTGAGCCCCCTCAGCGCTTTTTGTTCTTTTGTACTATTTGTCTCATCTCTACTTTGCAGCCCCACAGGGTGTCTAATACAGAAATCAACACTGATGCAGAAAGGTCCAGCCCAGGCAAGATGTCAGCCTCCTAAGCTCCTCTGTGACTTCAGAGGTGACCTCGCTTCCTTCACGTAAATCCTCAATGAACTTTTCAATTCTTTCTCCTGCTTCTCCCTTATTTTCAGTTTGGTTTCACCTTATGCTATACAAATGTTAAAAGGAGGAAGACAAGAAAGAATGAAAGAAAATCTCCATCAGATGTTAAGTAATTCCCAGGCCTGTTGGACAATGGGAACCAAGCCCAGTCAATACCTGAGAAAGGGTTGTATTAAAGAGATAGACAGCAAGCCGTGGGCCTGACCTGGACCACTCACACATCCTCTGACCCAGCAGGGGTAGGAAGTTCCTCATAACGCTTTTAGACTCTTCACATTTGCCGAGAAGGTTGAGTAACGAATTGAATCTAAACTTGTGCCTTCCCTGGCCAAGAGAATGTTCAGAAAGGAATTACAGTGATCTGGAGATCTGGAAAATCGACAGTGGAAAGCAAATTTGAGCTTATAAATGAAACACATTTAAGCCAAGCTCGTGTTCCTGGAGAGGAATGTTTGTTAAGAGCTCCATATTAAAAACACCAGACTTTCTTATGCCCGTGTTTCCTCTGGTGTGATTCAATGCTAGTCTTAACGAGGCTTAAAGTTAGTCTAGGCTGTTTCCATTTTGATTTGAATTTTATGTGCATTACTAACTACCAAACTAAAAATTATGGCCCTTAGAGAAAGGGAGAGGTGGTGATAGATATTATACTTCATGGAACAGATGGACATAATTTACTCATCAGAATTAATGACTATTTTTCAAAGTGAGAAGGAATGGTGATTCCTTCTACTCCCCTTGGAGGCTTGATCCCATAACGTAGGATATTTTCTCATATGATTATTGTGTCTCTGAGGCTTACCAGTCACGGAATATCTGTAGACATAAGAATTATAACACTTACAGGAAGAGTCAGTAACTCACAGGCAAGAGTTTAAGGTCTTACCTGTATTATGACGAGTGCTAGACAGAGTGACCCTTTTTAGTTTGATTATCTCAGGGTGAAATTTTGCTTTCTTAGAATAAATGCAATACCAGACAGTGGTCTCTACTTCTTCCCTGATTTAGACTGGGTGGTCCAAGCAGGTTATTATGGTAGATTGGTCAGTTCCCTTCCTGCCTGGGGCCATAATTAAAAATAGGCAAATAAATTGCCGTTTGTTCTTTGGAACACTTGAATTAAAGCTCTTGAAAGATCGTGAGTGATCTCTTTGGATTTGGTACGTAATGTACTTCCTTTATTTGTAAAGTCAAAGAAGCTCTGCTAATGACCAGTTTTTCAGAGATGCAATAGAAATCACAGGAGTTTCATAGAACATTTGGTAGCTCCTTGATGATTAGCAGATATTTAAAAAGAGAAATCTGAATTCTGGTCAGCACTATGAAGTCACTGGTCATTTTGACAAACGTACACTTGAGGGGAGGGGAGCTAAGAACCAAAACTCTAACTGAGTTGTCTTAGAAGCTGAGGGGAGCTGGTGGTATATGTAAAGTGTCAGTGAAAAAATGGCCTTGTCAGCCAAGTGGCATGCTCCTTCCTCTGTATGGGAGGTGTGGTGGAGATGAAGAAAAAGGATATCACCTGCTCAAGCTGGCATTTCCTGAAGGGAAAAAAAATTGCTGCCTCTGTTTAGCTCATAACCAGTTGGAGGATGAGTCAGCAAGAGAAAAAAGAGTCTCTGAGGTGAGCAGTCATCTCTTGGTGCTGGACTGAGGCTGTCAGAGTAGAGAACAGATAGGTCTCGCGTCTACTCTCAAGGGACAGGGACCCTCAACTGTCATTTGCTCTGTCACAGGGTATAAAATTGTAAATCTCATATGATAAGTGATATTTGTGATGCAATAGCTCAAATACAGTATAGAAATGAGAGCAGAGATTTTCATGTGACTAGTGAGACTGCAGATTTAATCAGTGACTCTATAGGGTTTTTAATTTCTGATAAAAGGAAACTGTGATAAGGAGATGCATTTCTAGCATAGCTTCCTGTGAGGAACTCAAAGTGATGCACAGGCTCAGTTGGTGATGGGGAGGGTTAGACATTGAAAAAGAATAAACATTTATTATCCATCTATCATAAGCCCTGGAAGAAGGTAGTAGGTGCTTTACATACAGTGATGGTGGTGGTGATGGGAGGGTGTCAGCTAACAGGTATCGGAGTCCTTACTACATGACAAGCACTGTCTCTACCCTTACATAGAGCCCACGGTTTAGTTACTGCTACCGGGCACAAAAGGAAACTAATCTTCAACGGTTATTTCATTTGCTCGAGGTTACACAGCTATTCTATGTCTGAGTTGAGATAGGAATACAGTTCTATCTGGTTGTAAATTGTGGGCTCTTTGTATAATAACATTTTCACCTACATGAGTTAGGCCAGATTTCCAGGGTGATGAGCTGCCCAGGTGGGGGAGCTTATCCACAGAGATGGATCTGGGAGTGGATGCACCCTCTGCCTACTCTGGAAAATGCTAGAATCTCAAGGTAGGCATGCCCTTTGCAGTAGTCTAACATTGGGTGTAAGTTAAGACCTTACCACAGTTCTTGAAAACTAGATAAAAACGCCAGCTCTCTCAGAAGCACACGTGATAGCACGTAGCCATTAAATGCATAATGCTGTATCGGATGTTTCTGGAGGCAGATCCCAGAGTACCATTTCCTCTGCCTCCACTCTCCCTCCCACTGTATCTTCTCTAGTGGAGACTAACTTCATATGGAGAAGGCGAAGAAGGCCCTGGACCAAAACTGGACCTTCGTTTTTAAGAAACGTCAGGGAATTACAAAGTGTCAGCAAATTCCTTGAACTGCTGATGAGAAGTACCAAACAAGGAGCGATACCTAGGAGGTTTCTCAGTAAGGCGACCGACTGTCATGCTGATGTAGAGTGTTCAGGTTAACTGAACTTCTTGCTTTTTTTATTGCATTTATTGTTGCTCTGAGGATAAGAACGTGCTGAGGAACCTCTGTTTCCAAGCATGTGGAATGCTGGCCAGTATGGGGGTCCAGGAGAAAGCTCTTTTTCCTGTATCTTTCATGAAGAGAGGACTGTTCTGTTTTGTTAACAACTATATTCCCAGCACCTACACAGCACACAGGAGGGCTTAGTAAAAATCTGATGACTAAATGACTAAGTTCTTAATCTTGGAGCGTTACAGGAGCCCCATTTATTAAATTTGAATGTGTGTTTTAATTTTAATAGATCATCTGTCGATTATGTACAGATGCAGACTCTGATTAGGTATGTCCTAATTAGGAGTGGGGCCTGGGGCTCTGCATTTATAACCAGTCCCCAGGTGTATAGATGTTGCTCATTTTGAGCTATGTATTGAGTGGCAAGGGTGTGAGGGAACGGTGCTCTTTCCTGGGTGCTGGCTATGTACCAGGCATGGCATTTGGGAGGATTACACATTATTTTACATAATCATCACAAAGACTTCTTATGTAGATATAGTGTCTCCATTTCCAGGTCTGGAAAGGAGGGTTTAGAAATGGTCAAGGAATTGCCAACAGTCCCAGAGATAATAAATGACAGAGCTAGAGATTACTGTGGAAAATGAAAAAGTCTCTAGTGAATACTAGGCAATATTATATTTTTAAAAACTTTATCTATATTCAGGGTGGGTGATGATCAAAGATCACTTGGTGGTGCATTTGTTTACACCAGGAATTCATTAATGAGGCTTTAACTCTGCATTTTAATGACAGGTTATTTATCAAAATGTCTCTCCCCATGAGAGAAATATGTATCACTGAGGCAGGAAATCTAGTTAACGGAGATCAGTCTTGTTGAAAAGATGTTCAGAATTGAAGTACTAGAGTCTACAATGCAAAACGTGTCAGCTAATGTAATATTTGATAATTCATGACGGCCATCTGTCTCATCCCAGATGCTTGGGCTGGGGGAGTTGGTGGTGGGGAGATAGAGATGATAAACTCCGTATGAGAAATCGTCCACTCTTTGCATACACTGCAAAGCTTTTCATTAGCATCATCTCAGCTGGCAGACAATCAACAGAGACTTTTCTCTTGCATAACAGTTGCTTAGCAATGAAAAGGGGACTGGAAGGATTAAAGTCAATAGATAATAGTTTTTCAGAGTCAAGATGTAAAGGATAAATCTAGTAATCATGCCTGTTTTCTTGTGGCCACTCATCAGTGACCCCAATGTTTGGATAGAATGCTAGAAAAGCAGCAGTAATGTTCTTTCCAGAAAGCTGGGATATGGTTTGTCCACTTTGCCATAGGCATCTGAAGTCCTCCCTTTGAGACTCATTAGTTTCATCATGTGTGAGGTCTGGGAATCTGCCTTGTTTTGAGTCCTTAGGTAATCCAGTGGCCCCAAGGAGAGGCACTGCCTTACCCCTCATTCCTGTCACACTCATCTTTAGCCCAGCCGTAAGCGGGGCATTGCTAAACTGTCAAGAATAAGTTAGATGATTCCACTGACCTGTTGGCTCCCAGCCCAAAGCTGTTTCCAGCTGGTCACTGGCTCTATTGCTTCAGGGATTCTAAAATAATGGTGAAGTAAGGAGGTGATGCTAAGCTTCCACCTTTCCAGAAAGAGTCTCACACTTTATCTTTTTTCAATACTCAGAGCTATTAATGCGTCAGAATGGGGAGAAGCGACCCTGCCCAATATACTGCCTGTTGGCTTGTAAACAAACGTCTTGCCCAGATAGGCTCTAAATGGTAGCTGCTGCTTCTGTTTTGTGTCAATACCTAAACCAAGCAAAACTTACTTTCTTGGAAGTCAAAATCCATGTAGAAAAGATTGAAGTTCGTAAATTTCTGGCTGGTTGCAATTTTTTTCAGCATATTGGAGAGTTGTTCTGCTCTCTGAATACAAAGGAAACAAGGAGAATTTCATGAAACCTAGACTTGGGCTTTAGGGAGACAATTCAGGCAGAACAAAGAAATCAATAGTCCCCACCCCACCCCGACTGCAAGTCACCAGCAGACAGCCGCTCTGCATATTAAATTTCATTCATGCACAAATGACCAACGAGCATACAAAACTGTTAAAATTATTAAGAACAAAATCAGTGCAAATTAAAGTATTAAGATACCACTTTCTCCCCATGGGTTTGGCAAAGGAAAGATGAACAATCATGATAATAAAGAGTATTGCCATGGGATATGTGATTGAGAATGTCAATTTGTTTAACCTTTCTAGAGAGCAATTTGGTGATAGGGATCAAATCGTTAAACATGACGTACTCTTTGACCCAATAATTTCCTAGGAATTTGTCTTAAGGAAATAGACATGGTACACAAAGACATACATCTTCATATATACAAAGGTTCATCACAACGCTATTTATCATAGTGGAAAATTAGAAACAATCCATATGTCCAACACCAAGGGATGAAATAAATCATGGTATATTCATATGCTCTATTTTCTAAAATGATTACAAAATTCTAATGTGGAGGGCTTCCCTGGTGGCGCAGTGGTTGAGAGTCTGCCTGCCGATGCAAGAGACACGGGTTTGTGCCCCAGTCAGGGAAGATCCCACATGTCGCGGAGCGGCTGGGCCCGTGAGCCATGGCCGCTGAGCCTGCGCGTCCGGAGCCTGTGCTCTGCAACAGGAGAGGCCACAACAGTGAGAGGCCCGCGTAACGCAAAAAAAAAAAAAAAAAAAATTATGATGTGGAGGAATGATTATGAACATCAGAAGGCACAAAACAATATGTGTGTTCTGATACTATGTAGGCAAAAACCCCAAAATAACTATCTATGAAAATAATATTGGAAAGACATACATATATATATTAATTTTGGGTGGTGGGATTTTGAGTGATTTTTGGTATTTTTTTGGTATTTTTTACATTTTCTAAGGTTTTTTAAAAATTGAAATATATTTCCCTTGTAAAAAATGTTTACTAAATTCCTTACAAAGAAATTATTTACCATCTGTGAAAGAAATGTGGAAAACTTTCTCAGAGAAGAAAGGAAGGCTCTGGGGCAGCTGGTCCTCCCCTACCTTGGGAGAATTCCAGCCCTGCGTACACCTAACCTTCATCACTTCTCTGACTCTACAAATATGCCTAGGACCAGCTTTCAAAGGCATGTGTGTGTTTGTGCGTGTACACGCATGTGTGTGTACAAGAGAGACAGGCACACATAGAGACAGTGATCGAGAAACCCAGCAAGAACTACAGACTCAGCGAGGTAGAAGGAGGGAGACAGGGCACCCCGCATTCTCCTGACTCCTCAAGCATCCGGGAGTTTGTTTCTTTTATTCACCAGTTTGGAGGCCATCACCCTGCCAAAATCCCATCCCCAGTGAAAACCCTGCAGCAAACACAGGGAGAGAATGATCAAAGACAGTATCAAAGGGCCTGCGACAGCCCTACCTCTGAAGTGAGAGTCCGGAGCGTTTTATTGGAAGACATCCAGCCGTGGCAGGGGCTGACCTGAGAGCAGGAAAACACTGATTACAGAAGAACAGTGCTGGTTGTGGGAACATAGCTTTGGAACAAGTCAGTGTGAGCTCACCTGGAGACAGCTCAGGAAGGAGTAGAGATGCGCGTAGGTCACGTCCTTGTTCAGCTGGCCTGGAAAACAGAGAGGTCTGGCATGTTGCATTCACTCAGATAGAGCGGCCGCCTAGGGACCCTGGTGGGTGAGCCTGCCTCTCTTGCAGAAGGCTGGCGCCTCCAGGGACCTGCCCTGCCTATGCATTTAGCGTTGCTCTTGAAGATGCCTGTGCTTTCCTTCTTTCTGAGCCCCCTAGAAATTCAGACCTGGGGTTGGGGAGCGGCCCCAAGGAGTTTACTCCTCTCTCGAGCTCTTCACATGGGCTAGGGCAGGGTGTGAGGGGCCTGACCTTATCTGGACCCCAGGTAGAGGGATTCAGGGCACCGTATGGACCAGAACACCACTAACAAAGGACTGGCAGAGTAGTGGCTTTCTCCTGGCAATGGTATGAAACGTCGAGTCCCTGTGGGGTCCAGGGAGCATGGAAGGTGGAAGTTGACCAAATCCTCCTCCTTTTGTGTTTATGAAACACTCAGATCTGACCCGATCATCCCA
The DNA here is from genome assembly GCF_937001465.1 of Orcinus orca. NCBI lineage: Eukaryota > Metazoa > Chordata > Mammalia > Artiodactyla > Delphinidae > Orcinus > Orcinus orca. The sequence goes on along the minus strand of NC_064567.1, from coordinate 40,927,740 downwards.
TGCTGAGGACCTGGCAGGACTCTGGAGGGTCTGAAGGTCTGACCACGCACTGTCCTGCAGTTTGGTGAACTGAAGTTTTCCACAAGTGCTTGTGTGGCTATCGGACTGGGGAGGCTGGCATGTTCGTTCATGGCCCAGCGGTTATCTTATTTGAGCCGTCATTAGTAGATAGGCTCTATTTTTTGGTGCAGGTTAAAGAAGTACACACGCATGAAGTGGTAAACGCCAAATGTGAGTTCATGCAGAGCCTTTCCAAATATCAGCTGTGGACCCAGAATCTGGGGGCGTTATTTATTCTCTCTTCTCGCCTCCCACCACTGCCCCTTCTACCGCACTGTGCGTCCCGCCCCCGAACCCAGGCAATTCAAGTTTCATACTGTGGCTGAGACACAAAATCCAGGTTCTCCCAAATCTCGGGGGTGAATGGCCGATGTCTTATCCATTAACACTTCCCTCATGCTTGAAAAAATAAAGGAAAATAATAGGGCCTATCTCGGAGCGAAGAGAAAGATTGAAGGTGATAGAACACAGTCTTATTTTTCACTTATACCTCAGATCAGTTAGACTGAAAGATAGATTCAATTTTCTTGTCATACAGGAAAAATATATTCTCTCTCTGTGTGGGTGAGTGAATCCCAGGACTGGAAAACCACAGGCTCATTATCGCCATTAAAGTCGCAGTGACATGCTGGGTCTTCTCTGTGCTCCAAAGGTGTCTGCATTTTCACATTTTAGATGAATCCCAAGCCACTGGCTTCTGTCTTCACTTTCATTTTATGGGCTCCACATGGAGCTCTGAGCTCCATGATCCATCTTTCTCCAAGATCCTGCTTTCCATCACAGAGGCTGCTTTCCCTCTATTTTTTTTTTTTTTTTTGGTGTGTGCTTTTGTAATTTACCTCCTTTCTGTATGTGTCCCTGCCTGTCTCAGTCCAGCCCAGCTGCAGTGACTGACACCTTCAACCTGCGTTCCCCACCCTCAATCCTCCACTTGCCCAGAGGACTTGGCCCTCGCCCCCTGCTGAGCGGCAGCCTTCCCTCTGCCATCTTGTTTCTTTGTTGGGACGGGGGGGGCCTTGTAATAAACCTTAGGGAGCTTGGCTGGGGCCCTGACGCCCTGCTTGGCCCTGACTCTCACCTGGTGGCCTCTCTCTTTTCCCTGCCCAGTGGATGAAGTGTCTTCAACCTGCTGGAGGTGGTACCTCATGCCTGACCGTAAATACCACTCCTGCACCCTCTCCCTCCCCACCTGCAAGACTGGACTGCTCTGATATCCAGGGGGACTGGAGTTTATCCTGCCCCTGGATACTGGAAGCTCATCTGCTGGCTCCCCTTTGGGGGCTGAGCTGAGCCGTAGCCTCGTTGCATCCCAGCTTACTCCCTTCTTCCTACTGTCTTACTGCTGAGGTCCCGGAACACGTTAGGATGAGACCACAAGGCATATCCTCCTTCTGGACCAATCCCTGTTCCCTCCCCTTCATGTCCTTGCTATTCTGGCACTGGCTCTAATTGGACCAGGTTGATGGAGGGGAAATTCTTAGGTGAGTAGGTGGGTCTGTGGACAGGATAAGCACACATTAGCTGTAGTTAGAAGAAAACTGGGAAAGGTATAATGGGTTGGTTTCCCTTCTCTCTGGTATTCCTGCCTGTAAAAGGTCAGCGTGTCCCTGGGGCTGGTCATGTGGAAGGTTGGCTGGGAGTGCCTGTGATGGGTTTATGACGAAGAGGGAAAACGGTTCTTATGCTTTTCTCCACTGATTGGAACTGTCAGTTATTCGCTCTTTCTTTTTATGTATGACTTTTTATCCTTGTTACTTTAATGGTATTCTTCCATATCGAGAAGCCCTGGTATAAAGACTCATCCTACCTACATGTTGTACCTACGTGCAAAGAGGTGGTGTCTGTGAATCCCTGGTTAGAAAGTGAGTCTGGTGAAGACAGGTGGTCATGACTGCCCAGGACAGGGGCAGAGGGCTGTCCCACAGTGGCCAGGAACCATCAGTGTGTGTGTGTGTAAGGGATGGGAGCCTGTGGGTTGGCCCAGTTGATACCATATGCTCCCTCTGAAGATCAAAGGGATCTACCCCAGCTCCTATAGTAGCAGCTCGAGTCTCAGTCATGTGTATGTTCTTCAGGGCAGAGTCTTTGGCATTTATTTAACACTGGGACCACAGTTGAAATTTTAGCTACCGTAAGAGCTTAGTGCTAACAGAGATCAGGCACACCTTCATGAAATACCATCTGAGTGTGTTAAACCTTGGTAAAACCACGTTAATTTAGACAGGAAGGAAGCCAGTAATAAAACTGAAGGTATGCTACAAGGTATTTTAAAATACATTAGGTTTCAAGTTTAAGAGTAATTGGGACAAAACGGAGTTTTTGCGGCTATTTTGTGGCAGAGGCCCTTCAAAGAAGGCTGACTCGTAGACTTATTTGCAGCCAGCACTCCCAGACTTCCTGATCATAGTCTAACCCTTTGGATAGCTCCCTGAATGCATATGGCTTAGAGAGGTGTAGTTGACCCTCGTTAATTTCACTGTCAGGATCTATATACTATTTGTCCTTTCCTTAGAGGACAAGGACTTCATCTTTGCATCATTTTTACCCTCAAAGCACATAATCGTTATCTCAGACATATTAATGGAAAGATTGCCTTCCTTATAGACCGTGCCTGAGAGGACTCATCCCTGATCAAACATAAACTTACTTGAAAGATCTATGAATGTATAATCCTAATGTGTGAGACTTACTTTCTGGTAATTCCTCAAAAAGACAAGACATTCTCACCAGGAATTTTAACTGCTGGTAGAGCCTGTGGGGCTGTCACAGCCCTTGGCGGTCAGGCAGTGACTGGGTCGTGACTCACAGACAAGGCTAAGAGGAATGATGTTAGCCCCTTCCTCCCCAGCAGGAGTCAGCAAGACACCCATTCTTGTTCTGGGCCTCCACTACCTGCACACCTGATGCTGTGGCATTTAACCTTCTCTTTCCTGAATAGTCAGGCTGAATTCCCACCTGTTTACTGAGGCAGCAGAGAATGTCATCACTGACGCAGGGCTTCTCCCCTGACCCCTTTTGCTCCCGGCCTCTTTCTTAATCCTTAAGGGGTGGCTAAAGTCAAGTCTACAGATTATCATCATCATGTTTCTTGGCTCAAAGGCAGAATAAATGGAAACCCCCTTTTATTTGCTTGCCCCACCCTTAGCACAGTGCCCCAGGAACCAGACTCAGGTGTGTGGCTGTTGATTAAGATGAGATCCACCTTAACCTGGGCAAAGCGACCAAGCCCTGAGGCTGAGCTAGCATTAACCTGCTTCACGGCCGGTTCCTGTCTGTGGGAACGAAGATTCAAAGACTGGATGTGGAGCAGGGCAGAACGGAGGCAATGAGAGGGCAGTAGCCCCCTGTTCAAGCTTCTCACCTTATGTGAGTTAGGAGCCTGCCAGGGGACGAATGAGGACGCTGGGTAAATCCCACCTACTTCCCCAGTCTGTTTAGGAAGGACCCTGATGCTTCGTTGAGGAATTTATGATTTATTTCTCATGGCAACCAGGCAGCAGGGATAATTTAGGATGTGAATAATAACTGAAAAACATTCAACAAATTTTAGGTGGTTATAACTTTCTCCCTCATTGGACTCCCCCTACCCCCAAACTAGAGTTGTTTATATAGAACACACTTGTTCCACCTATTGCTCTCGTGCTGTGAAGTGCTAGTCTAGATCAGCGGCTGGAGGGAGGCCATCTGAGGATAACGCAAAGCCTAGAGCAGGGTTTCTCAACCTTGGTGCTGTCGACATTCTCAGTCATAGGGGGCTGTCCTGTGCATTGTAGGATGTTTAGGAACATTCCTGGATTCTACCCCTTGGATGCTAGTAGCACTCCATCTCCAGGGGTGATATGATAATGGGTGGGTGGGTTGCCCCTTGATGAGAACCACCGGCCAAGAGAATCCACCAAGTGATTGATGAGTCCCCTGATCGATCACCCTTTTCCTTCCCTTGCTCTCTTCCAAATTACGTGGAGTCATTTTTACATACTATGGTTGAGTCAAGGGAACGGCCTGGCATATCTGAGAAAATTTATGGAGGCAGTCTAACTGCAGTTCATGGGAAGGGAATGGGGTTTAAAGTCAGAAAACCCAAAGTCAAGTCCCTATTGGTGTGACAGTAAATTGGGAGCACATCTCCCCTACTCCCAACTCCCCTTCCCCAAGCATTTCTTAGCATGGGAGAAATCTAGGAGTCTGAGAACATCTGTTGGGGGAACTGAACTTTTCATCCCCAAATGGCTCAAAGAGACATGATCAGCCCAAGTGGTTGTCCTTCACATGTCCAAGGCAGCCCAGAATGGAGTCAAGTTCACTGTGTGATCATGTTATCATTTCTAAAGGGCGTGGTCAAAGCCATGTGAATAGGAGGAACATGCATTCCTCATGAGAGGCTGGACAGTGTTTCCTTGGAATAATAACATTTGTGGCATATTTCATAATTGAAGAGGAAAATGACTTCAGTCGCATCGGTGGGGAGCCTGGAATGTGGACATGTTCCATTGTTGTCCAGTGAAGGGACCGCAGTGAAGGGGTCAGAGCCCTCTGAGAGCTGGTTAAAGGGTCCCTGCTCTTATGTGGGGCGGTGTAGAACTTCCTGCGGGAGCTGGTAAGGAGGTTGGCTTAAACAGGAACTACAGGAGGAGGACAAGAGGGGATTGAAAAGACACAAGGATGTTATGTATGCAAGGGAAAGCTCTCCACCTCTACCCACTAAGGAGGGCGCAAAGGAAGGAGTTTCAGGTCTTCCCCCTCTGAACTGCTCACCTGACTCATAAGGAACTGCTTGGACTTCCAGGACACTGTAGCACCTGGGCACTGTCGCTTGGGTTGGTCTAAGGAGGTGGCTATGGCAATACCAGGGAAAGGGCAGCCCCTTTCCATGAGAGACTGGCACAGGTGCTGTCGATATGGGGCTGAGGGGGTGGTCCCCAGGCCCCTCCTTGTAGATGCCTGTCAGAGAGGCCTGAGGCCAGCACTGCCCATCCTCCCTCCCTGCTTAATTTTCTGTAGTAACACTTATCATCCTCTGACTTTTGGAGTCTTTCTCCCACTGTAACATAAGCCTATGTTGGTAGAGATTTTTGACTATTATGTTCACTGATGGTTACACAGTGCCTAGAAGAGTGCCTGGCATATGATAAGTATTTTTGGAAGGACATTCTTCCCTGAAACACAGAAAGAGAGCCCTGCTACACCCAGTTTGCATATACAATAAGCTGTGCAACATTTGGCAAGCTACACAACTTCTCTGAGCCTTAGTTTTTTCATCTATCAAATGGAATTAATAGAAACATTTATCTCACAGAATTGTTTTAAGGATCAGCATGGCAGCCCTTCCCAAGGTGAATTACTACTACTTTCACAATGTTTGTGAAGCATCTGGCATGCTAGAGATTCTATTAGAAATTTCTTGGAACTTTAAAGCATTTCAGAGCCAAGGACTCCAAGAGAGTGTAGAAGCAGGGAGCAAGCCCTCTGGAGGACCCAGTTCTACAGAGCTCTAACTGGCCACCAGGGTGCACAGACGTCATTAGAATCCTGGCCACTAGGGGGCACTCACCACTGAGGTTTGGAGAAATCCTTCCCTTTGTCTCCTTCCTATCTCTTGTTTGGGCTTCACTGGCTCCTTCTAGATTTCACCTTCAGTGAAGGAGTTTTAAACTCTTACCTTTCAGTTTGTCCTAATTCTTTGCCAAATACATCTGCCCTTTCTGACTTTGGATCTGGTTCTGGCCACCTTTGGATACTGACCTTTTAGATCCTGTACCTGGGTGCTCTTCCCTTCATCGTTCTGGTGGCATTTTAGGTGTATTCCTATATGGTTTGAACTACATATATTTGAACTACGAATACATTGACATTGTTAAGGAGTAAAAACATCTTCAAACTGATACCGAGAGGATGATATCTGCTGTGCAAATTATCCCAGAGAAAGGTTCCATCTGGTAAGCCGTATAAAATAACATTGCTGCCATTTGGCAGGTGAGAATCTAGATACTGCAGAGTCTGCATGACCTTTGAGTACAATTTTTCAGGAGTGGTCATTCCTGGGACGGGATCACTCTTCCTGTTCACAAAAGAAACAGAAAATATCTTAGTATATTATAGGATAAATGCACACAAATATAAGATCCACCCCCAAAACACACACACACACACACACACACACACACACACACATACACACAGTAGTTATTGGTGTTATTTAAAAAATATTTCTGGTTTCTGGACTCCCTTGTTGTTAGGTGGGCCAGGTCTGGCCTATGAGTTGTGAGCAGAAGTGACATGTGTCATGTTTGGTTGTATGAGAGCCTCCAGGATGCTATTTCTCTTTGCCATGAGTCTGAGCAATGTTCTAGAAAGCAGCTGCTTCACCAGCCTGAGTCCTGGAACAGACTCCATGGTGATCCCTGATGGACAATGTAGTGCGAGTGAATAAATATTTATTGCTTTATGCTACTAAGATTTTAGGGGCTGTTTGTTCCTGCAGCATAACTTCACTTATCCTGACTCTTACACACAGTTAATAGAATCAAAGGGGTCTGGTATTGCTTATTATTTGTTTGACACTTTGAGCTCTGCAACTTGGTCTTTAAAACTTTTCACATAGGGCTTCCCTGGTGGCGCAGTGGTTGAGAGTCCGCCTGCCGATGCAGGGGACACGGGTTCGTGCCCCGGTCCGGGAAGATCCCACATGCCGCGGAGCGGCTAGGCCCGTGAGCCACGGCTGCTGAGCCTGCGCGTCCGGAGCCTGTGCTCCGCAACGGGAGAGGCCACAACAGTGAGAGGCCCGTGTACGGCAATATAAAAAAAAAAAAAAAAAAAAAAAAAAAAAACTTTTCACATATATAACAGTCAGGGAGATGAAATTTCACTGAGAAATAAAGTGACATTATGTGTCCACATTACATCTTTCCGTTCTACAATGAATTTGAACTTTCATGAATTTCCTGATAGACTGCTATTCCAGGCTATACCCCTGCAACAATATCTGTCAACAGATAATTCCAATTTGCATCACTGCCTTTCTCTATATAGAAGTGCGTGTGCTCTATAGAGGATATATGAAATTTTTAATTATATTTTTATCTTCTTGTTCCACAAAATTAGTGAAAACAGAAAAAGGAAGTGCTGAAAGTAGTTATAAGAGCACAGTCCTAAAATCAAAGAATTTAAGACAAAGATGTAAATCATAAGTGAAAGTAGCAAATCTTTAGCTTCAATTAGACATTTACTGAATTTAAGCTGGTTGTCTTATTTTCATTTGGTTTGGAAAAGAACAAAAGTGAGGACTGTACAAAATACTAGAAATACATCATTGAAAGTTCCATTTAAATCTCCCTTCCTTCCTTCCTTCCTTCCTTCCTTCCTTCCTTCCTTCCTTCCTTCTTTCCTTCCTTCCTTCCTCCTTTCCTTTCCCCTTCCTTCCTTCCTTCCCTCTTCCTTCCTTCCTTCCTTCCTCCTTTCTTCCTTGTTATCTTTAAAAGGCAAGGTAGGGCTTCCCTGGTGGCGCAGTGGTTGAGAACCCGCCTGCTGATGCAGGGGACACGGGTTCGTGCCCCGGTCCGGGAAGATCCCACGTGCCGCGGAGCGGCTGGGCCCGTGAGCCGTGGCCGCTGAGCCTGCGCGTCCGGAGCCTGTGCTCCGCAATGGGAGAGGCCACAACAGTGGGAGGCCTGCGTACCGCAAAAAAAAAAAAAAAAAAAAAAAAAGGCAAGGTATACACCTGGAGACTGTCATACAGAGTGAAGTAAGCCAGAAAGAGAAAAACAAATATCGTATATTAACACATATATGTGGAATCTAAAAAAATGGGATAGATGAACCAGTTTGCAAGGCAGAAATAGAGACACAGATGTAGAGAACAAACGTATGGACACCAAGGGGGGAAAGCGGGGGTGGTGATGGTGGTGGTGGGATGAATTGGGAGATTGGGGTTGACATATATACACTAATACGTATAAAATAGATAACTAATAAGAACCTGCTGTATAAAAAATAAATAAAATTCAAAAAACAAAAAAACATGGCTTCCCTGGTGGCGCAGTAGTTGAGAGTCCGCCTGCCGATGCAGAGGACACGGGTTCGTGCCCCGGTCCGGGAAGATCCCACATGCCACGGAGCGGCTGGGCCCGTGAGCCATGGCCGCTGAGCCTGCGCGTCCGGAGCCTGTGCTCCGCAACGGGAGAGGCCCCAACAGTGAGAGGCCCGCGTACCGAAAAACAAAACAAAACAAAACAAAACAAACAAACAAAAAATGATTTAAGGGAATAAAGAAAACTAAGGAGTGGTTAATTAATTTACATAATAGCATTTCAGAGGGCAATGATAAAGACTATCACACTGAAGCCCAGAACCTAAGTGACTGACAAGTTTAACATAATACTAACATACTTTCTATTGAACTGTTTAATACAACCTTTCCTCCTTCCCTGCCATTAAAACACACTTTGATGACTCTTATCTACTACAGAATGAAATTCAAACTCTGTGGCTTAGCACTGAGACCCTCTACTGTCTGCTCTTCCCTATGTCTCATTTCTTTTGCTTCTCCCAGGACAGGATGAACTGTTAATGCCAGTGTTTGTAGATGACCACACCTCATGTTACCCATTTTCTTTATTTTTGAAACTGCTACCTGGCCAAATGCTCAGTACTGTGAACTATACTAGTAGTTGTAGTAGGTAAACTACACTCCATGTAGGCAGGGATTTTGTTTTGCTCATTGCTGTATTTCTAGTGCTTGGAGCAGAACATTGCATGTAGTAACTATGTGTTGAATAAATGATTAACGGATTAAATCAATAAACTTACGTTTATTGGGGAAAAAAGGCAAGGTATAAATAGGGATTCTAGAATATTTTTTGGCTTTAATATGTAAGTCTATTATTGTTCATTTTTTGCGCCGTTGACTTTTGTACAAGCCTTCAGGAACATATCAAATTTGAATTAAGATACTAACCTGCATTAACCTGGGAGTTGAAAATAAAATTCTCTTTAGGCTTTAAACTGCCTGTTGTTAACCTAAATGGAATCATGCTATAAGTTATTTTCTATTGTAAGTCCTTAAAATTCCAGATTTACCTAATGATCCTGGAGTGGATTGAATAGCCTCCCTCAGAATGTGACCTTATTTGGAAACAGGGTCTCTGCAGATGTAATCAGTTAAGATGCGGTCATATTGGATTAGGTTGGACCTTAAATACAATGACTAGTGTCCTTTTAAGAAGAGGAGAGACCCACACACATAGGGAAGAAGGCCATGTGAAGCTGGAAGTGGAAATTGAAGCTATGCTGCCACAAGCAAGGAATGCCGAGGATTGCAGGGAGCCACGAGAAGGATGAAAAGACAGGAAGGATTTCCCCGAGACACTTCAGAGGGAGATGGCCCTGCTGACACCTTGATTTTGGACTTCTAGCCTCCAACACTGTGAAAGAATAAATTTTTGTTTTTTGAACTCACCCAGTTTGTGATATTTTGTCACTGCAGCCCTAGGGAGTTTGATACAGCTTCCAAACCAGAAAAAGTAAGTTCATTACTCACGAGCTGGACCCGAGAAACAAGAGACATGGGAAGAGGAGACAGAAAGAAGCCCCTAGGGGTGTCCACTCTTGTCACTTTTAAGGGAGCTGTTCCTAAATGGAAATTGGTATTGTCATTTTGGAAGGAATTTTTCAGAATGTGTCAAAACTTGAAGTTGGTTTAACTTTTGACCTTGACATCTCTCTTTTGGGAAGTGGTCCTATCATAACATTTCCACAAATGTGCAAAAATGTACATACAAGTATGACAACATTTCTTGGAATAGAATAAAATTGGGAAAAGCTAAAAAGCCTGGCTATATAAATTATAGTAGATCCATGCAGTAAACCTCTATACAGCCATTAAAAAGAACGAAGTTACTAGATATAGGTGATGGTTGCACGACATTTTGAATGTACTCAATGCTACTGAATCGTTCACTTTAAAATGCTTAATTTTACATTATGTGAATTTCACCTCAATAAAACAAAATTTTTTTAAAAGAATAATCTGTATGTCTTAGCATGGAAAAGACTGCTAAAAAGTATTGTTGAGCGAAGAGAACAAATGACAGAGCAGTGAGCATAATATTATTTTATTTCAATGAATATTAATCAGTCTGTAAATTAGAACTTACATAGAAAAAATCTGGCTGCAAATACAGGAAACATCTCTATTGGTTAGCTCTAAGCAGTGGTGGTGGGGCGGTAGGGAGTGATTCTGGAGAAACTTTCGCTTCCTAGACCTGTATTATTTGAACTTCTCACAACACATGTTATTTTGTAATCAGAGAAACAGTCAAAATGAAAGGGGTTCTCATATCATTTTTATTCTTTCTAAAATGAGGAAGAAAGCTAAATATTAATGGGAGGGGCAGAAAACATTGTAATTTTATGTCATTTCCCCTCCACCTATGTCACTTAGTGAAATAAAATGACTTTTCATGTTGTTGCTGTCCAGAGGGTGACAGGCTGACCGTGGGTGTGAAGGTCACACGGGCCAGGTTGTGAGGGGCAATACGTCGCTGCACAGAGGAAAAGGTGGAGCAAATCTGACGTTCGGGGCGTTCGGTGTGGTTGGTGTATGTGCTTCTGCACTGGGTCATGAGTTCCTTGGACTTTCTGAGAGAGAGAAAGAGAGATCGGAGGAAAGAGAAAGAGCTGTCCCATTGTACAAAAGCCCAGCATGTAGAATAAAATGCTATATTCATGTTTTTCATTACTTTGGGGGAAATTATACGACTTTATGAATAAGAAGCTCTCCAGCCTGCATAAAAAGCACTCAGAAGGATTTGAGAACAGGTTGCCTACCTACTAGGGGCCAAAGGTTGGGTAAGGATTTGGCTTGATTTGCAGATGCACAGAAGCCCTAGAAGGACCCCAGTTTGTGAAGGGGATTCAGGCTGCCTTGTGCGTTTGTTCAGACCGGGAAAACGAGGTTCAGAGTAACCAGGTTTTGTCTTCACTGTGTGTTTGGAGTGTGACAGCAGGGGTGAAACAAAGCTAGTTGGGTGTCTATATCCTGTCTTCTGTCATTGGTAAAGCTAGAATGCACGGCTATTAACTTTTGCCTTGGCATCTCAGGGCTTTGTTTTTTTTTTTCTTCTGCTGATACAACAATGCTTTGGCACAAAGCAATGATGCTGAGCTAAGACTCTCCAACCACCTAAAGGCAAGATGAGTTAAGATGGAGCAAACTCTCCCATACTCCCTATTTAATGATTATTTTTTAGTTAGAGACACAACCCTGATGATAAACAAAGAATCTCAGCTCATTTGCATTTATGAAAGGGCACCTCACAAATTAAGCAAGCATCACTAAAACGGCTAATTGCTAAGCGAAATCAGAACGTAAGCCTTGGTGTATATCCAGAGAAAAGCATGGTCTGATAGGATACATGCACCCCAGTGTTCATTGCAGCACTGTTTACAATAGCCAAGACCTGGAAGCAACCTAAATGTCCATCGACAGAGGGATGGATAAAGAAGATGTGGTACATATATACAATGGAATATTACTCAGCCATCAAAAAGAATGAAAGAATGCCATTTGCAGCAACATGGATGGACCTAGAGATTGTCATACTGAGTAAAGTAAGTCAGACAGAGAAAGAAAAATATCCTATGATATCGCTTATATGTGGAATCTAAAAAGAAATGATAGGAATGAGCATATTACAAAACAGAAACGGACACACAGGCTTAAAGAAAGAACTTATGGTTCCCGGGTGGAGGGAAGGGATAGTTAGGGAATTTGGGATTGACATGTACGCCCTGCTATATTTAAAAAGGATAACCAACAAGGAGCTACTGTGTAGGTCCTGCTGGACCTACCTATAGCACAGGGAACTCTGCTCAATGTTATGCAGCAGCCTGGATGGGAGGGGAGTTTGGGGGAGAATGGATACATGTATATGTATGGCTGAGTTGCTTTGCTGTGCACCTGAAACTATCACAACATTGTTAATCAGCTATACTCCAATATAAAATAAAAAGTTAAAAAAAAAAGAAGAATGGAAGCCTTGGTGTTTCTGCTGGAACATTCTCCAGTCATCTTTGCTCCATCACGTACAGCTAGATAATTTACATATGCACATCGCCAGGTAAACCCTGTAGTGTGTATAGCAAAATTAACCAATTCTTAGTTCAGGCAAGGGCGAAAGGGTCTGAGTGACAGGTGGTGGGTCACCTCCTCTGGATGCCATAGATGGTCCCTCTGACCCTGTCCCTGAAAAATTCTCAACACCCTTTGACCTGTGTACTCTTTCTCCTCCGGTAATATCTGAGGGGACTTAGCACTAGTATTTTGGGACCAAAGAGTCCCAGTGGTTTGGGAAACACCTCCTAGGCCTGCCCTGCTGTCAAAGGCTGCATGGGCTGAGCTGAAAGTGTCTAAACCTCTTCACGCAGGTGCTCTGGAGCCCACGTCAGGTTCACTTTGCCATCCCGTGTTTGCCTGCCACGGCAGTGCCCTGCACCCTTCCTCACACACCGGTGAGCTCACGCTGGTCAGTCCTGGAGAGGTGAGGGGTTGAGGGTGCAGGGCTTACAGGGGAGAACTATGAAAGCCAGGTTGAGAGACGTGACGCTCATTCCAGGAAAATAATGGGAGAGAAGATGGTGCCCAGCACCACGCTCTCACACGTCAGGAACACGTGGTGGGCTTGGAACAGATCAAGAGCCTCGTGTTTCGGGTGGCTCAGAGTCTGTCCCTGTCCTAATGAATTGTGCCTGATCACGCAAGGTAAGCCTCATGATTTGGGTGCAGGGCCAGACGCGATCATTTCATTACCCTGGCGGGTGTTCCAGCCAGATTTCACTGATGGCTGATGGCAGGGGTGCCCCCCTCTCAAGGAGGAAGGTAAACAGCCTCTGCAGAAAACGTTGCCCAGAACCAGAGTGAAAGCCCAAAGCTGTGGTTGAGTGCTCAGATTTCACTCACAGCTCGCTTTCGTATTTTTGAAGCATCCAGGTAATAGAGGTAGCCCTTGGTTTCAGGACGCGCAGTTGTAATCACATTATTGACCTCCCACCCAGCCTCCATGAGGAGGCATCTTGACATAGACTGGGAATGGGGTGGGGTCTCAATGGGCCCACATTACCCGATGCATAGAGATCCTGGGTCCCCTAAAAGAGGATATGGCCTGGAACATGCTGGCTGGTAGAGAAGCTCATTCTTCCCTTGGCTACCCACACCTTCACTGAGGAGGCTGGGAGAGAAGACTCCTCTGAGCAGCAGAGTTCTATCCATTCCCTTCTCTGCTGGTTTTCTACCCTTGACTGGATAGAATGGATTGTTTCCTGGCAGTTCAGCTCCTTGGAGTCTGTGATCTATCAGCATCTTGACTGCTTCCTCTTAATGCAGTGCTGACCAGCTGCCCTAGGTGACAACTGAAACATCGGCATTGCTGAAAAACACTTGGGAGCTGGCGACACAGACAACCTCTGTAGGGCGGCTCTGGCTCTCTCCATTAGGTGAAAAATGTTCAATTTATAATGTCTAGGTCCACTATAAAAAATGGAACCATGTCCATTTCTGTGGCTAGTGTTAGATGCTTCTATTTTTTTTTTATACATTTCCAGTAATTACAATGTTTTTTTTCAGGGATGTTGTAATCGGATATTGGGGAAGGTTTGTCATCGCCCTTTATGACTTGAGGCCATTCCCATTTCTCATTGCTGCCCTTGCTACCCAAGCCTCCGCTGCTGTAGCTCACTCATACTTGCCCTATTTCCAGGAATTTTTCTCCTTCTGTATCACTCACACTCTATAGCTTTTGAAGGCAATGATAGGAAACGCGCAAAGAAGTTGGGTTAGCTTAGGCCAAATTGAGTAGAGGTACAACAAGAAAGCTAGGTTTGTCTATTTCACCTTTCTTCTTGAATTCCTGACGCTAAAAGCTATCTTGCAATCATGACCTTCATTCATTTAACAAGTATTTATTATCTACGTTTGTTTAGAGAATTGAGAGAGAAGCACATAGCTGCATTATTTTAGTAAAAGCTAGCATCGTTGTCATAAAAAAAGAGAAAAGTCAAGCAAATACCCTAAAAGTTTTTTCAGGATGGACTTATGCAATTTGTCGCTGGCTTGGGCTTTTATGAAATCACTTTGCTCATTTGGGGTAATCTCCTCCACCTCGACATTCTGGCAGATGGGGAGGTATACTTGCCATCTGTCTTTATTTTTCTAACCCCTCCACAGGACGTTGCAAAGTGGGCACTGCGGGGACATCCCACACTGCCAACTCCATCCTTTCACCCAAATGCTGCTTCTCTGCCCGGATTCCCGGAGGGCAGAGAGGCTGGCATGGGTCTCTGACTGATGTCTGCCTGCCCTTCGGCTCCTTGGAAAACGAAGAGCAGGACTGGGCTGGAGGGGGCTCTGCGTGTACAGCTTCTACTGAAAAAGTGCAGTTTCAGGGATTTTGGGCTCTTGGACTAAAAGACTCTTTCTGCAGGTGTTTTTTACGCAGTATAACCAGCTTGTTCTCTGTCCCCTCCAGTGGGACAGGATCCAGAGGTTGGAGGGGCACTGGCTGACCTGACCATAGGTTTGTTCTGTTTTGTGATGGGACTGGGGGTTGAAGCTCATTGCTTCTCCTTCCATAAGCTCCTTGAAGTTAGGGACGGTGGCCTCTTTGCCATCATATCCCAGAGCCAGGCACACAGCTTGGCATTTCATAGGTGGTCAATACGTACGTTTAAAAGTGAATTCATAAAAGAAAGCAAATAAGGCAAGTGTGGACTGTAGAAAGAGTACAGAATTTAGTCAGAGAACCCGGATGGGCTCTCAGCTTTACTGCTCAATAACAGCAGAAGCAAGTTCCTTCCCTAACCTTGCTGAACCCCAATTTCCTCATTTGTAAAATGGGACAATCACATTTGCTTCTTAGGGTTGCTCTGGGGATGACCTGATATAGAGACAGGTGTGGCTCTTGGCTTATGGAAGGTTTTGGGGCTGTTTGCTATTTACTGCAGAGTTCCAGGTGGGTCATTACAGAGATACCTTGGGTCCTCAGCATGTAGTCTTGGCAGACTTGGGGTTCTGCGGACAGTGGTAAACCAGTCTAGGGGCTGCCAAGGAAGGGCATATCAGTATCTCTGGATGGCAGTGTGGTATCTCCTGCCCTGAACTCACTTCACCGTTTAGGCCTACACCTCCTTCACCGTAAGAGCTCTGGAGCTCTCATGGAGGTATCCATGAGGGCAAACACACGTTCATAATACAGAACCATGTTTTTAGCACAGACTCAGAAACTTGGTGAGTGAAGTACGAGAAAGCAAAAGGTGGGCAGTGAACAGGGTGGCCTGCTTCTAACACCGCTTGGGTTGGAGTCCAGCTCTGCCATCAGTTGATTAATTGGGCAAGTCGTGTCACCTCTCTTGGCTTTGCTTTTCTATTTTACTAACATGATGGGTGGGTGGCGACTGGGGAGTTGTTTTAGAGCTGATCTCACCTATCTTTTTTTTTTTCTTTTTGGCCATGATCACAGGACAGATGGCATTCACATGTGCGGCGTGTTCTCAGGGGTATGCACAGACTTCGAGAAGCCTTCCAAAATGTTGTGGGGGACTGAAGGCATTCAACATTTTGAAATCACTACTGATATTAGCAGTTTAGCAAAACTACTTTCTTATGATGGGCCATGGGCATAAATAGGATTGGCTGTGAATTACGTGCAGTTTCTCTGCAAAGTTCCAGGTCTATGCTGTCTTGACCACGTGGGTAAGTGAATCAGAATATGAGTGAGGAAGCTGTTCTTATGAGAGAGCTGTGATTTTGCCTTATTTTATTTAAAAAGCCGTGATTCTCAATCTTGGATTTTTGATTAGCACTAACATATTTCTTGCGGTATAACTCAGAGTTGATCATGACACACTCCTTTGTTATGAATCAGAGCAAAGAATTAATGGGTCAGATATTCTTAAAGTCTTTCTGCTTTGCAGCTTGGTTTTGTTGATTTCACATGTGTCTAGGACTTGCTAAGATAGGGAAATTCAGTTCCACAGCAGGCTACTGTAATGGAGTGGATCGAGTTGAGAGGACAGGGAAACTCGGAGTCAAAGAATTTTCCAAACCTTTCTCAGTAACTCACCCGTTGCAGACATCATTTCCAATCATGGCGTATATGACAATGGCTGGTTGGTCCAACAGCTGGTTCCTAGACAAACTGAGAAACCATAGATGGAATCTGAATGTCAAACACTTGGAAGCCTAGCTGTGAATCTTTGTATGACCATCTTCTTGGTAACATTTTGCTATTTTTCTTTCATTCCCATTTCCCTCTTCTTCTCTATAAATGTTAACCCACTTATCCATTAGGAAAAGACCACATAAATGCATAGAACTAAAGGAGCAGATTGAAGTCTCCCATAGGAGGACACACTACTATCTTTACAGCATGTTTCACAGAAGTTGTCATGAGTAAACACAGGTGAGTTATCTGAGTTACTTGTGTCCAGACGTGTAGGACATTATTACAGCTGTGGACCTGTGGTCAACTTTGAAACATCAAGGGTTTGTCAAGGTTTCTATTCTGGACGCCCAAGGCCTTGCTTCTGAATTTTAAGTCCACTACAAGCACAAAATTGTCTTCTCGTTCATAAAGCAGGATTAAGAAGCAATACTTTGGCCGGACCTAAGCTTTACCCACTTTGTATGCATTTTTATGGACACATGTAAATTAGTCACTTCCTATGGTCACTGGCCCAAGAAGTGACAACTTCCCAGTGTATGGAAAGTGACTAACAAGTTATAGATGCTCAGTGTAAGTGGTTACTGGGTAACAACAGAGAGTTTTTATTCATTTTTCAAAATAGAAACCTAACTTAAAAACAACTTCTTGTATCCCTCCCTCTTCCACTTACCTTTCTATAAATCTCTCCAGGCTTTGCGAAGATGCACCTTAAAATTAAGAAAATAATTAAAGTTAGTAACTTCAATTCAGCACAATCAGTATGAGAGTTTTTTTTTTTTTTCTTTTTCTTTTTTTTTTGCAGTACGCGGGCCTCTCACTGTTGTGGCCTCTCCCATTGCGGAGCACAGGCTCCGGACGCGCAGGCTCAGCGGCCATGGCTCACGGGCCCAGCCGCTCCGCGGCATGTGGGATCTTCCCGGACCGGGGCACGAACCCGTGTCTCCTGCATCGGCAGGCGGACTCTCAACCACTGCGCCACCAGGGAAGCCCCCAGTATGAGAGTTTGATTGATTGACTGAAATCATGGAAGAAGCATCATTGTACACTCAAAGTTCATCCAAACCATCATGCTGATGGGAATGACTTCATCCTGCAACTCTCCTTAACGGGTCTTCTGTTTGCTTGGCATTATAATTAACATAATCCTAAAATTTTTAGTTTCACAGGTTTCAAGATATTTCCTAAGCATGAATGGGTACACTTTCTAGTAGATGTGAGAAAAAGGTATAAATCTATCAGCAAAGACAGAAACTACCCAAAGATTAAGGAATGAGTTGAGGGATGAGAGGTACCATAAAAAGGATTATTTGAGAACTGCCCATCTCCCTAGAAATCCCCATTTTATTGCCTGCCAGTATTCCTGCTCACTCCTGAGGCTCCTCCTGACTGGCTGGCCTGTGCAAGGTTTAGATTGTAGACTTGAAATATTTCAGCTCCTGTAGTGACATGCATAACCATCCTTCCCCCACCCTTGTTACCACCTGTCATGCATCTCCTATATGAAAATTATATTTATTGAATACTCATTTTATTATAGACACTCTGTTAAGCACTTATATTATTAGTTCATTTAGACCTTAACAACCGCTGTACGAGGTAGGCATAGTAGTATTCCCATTTTATAGATGAGAAAACTGAAGCTCACTTCAAGTGACTTGCCCACAGCCATACAACTAATCATTCGGAGAGCTGCAATTCAAACTCAGTCCTTTCTGTGAGGCTGAGCTCTGGTTCCTTGTGTGACAGTGCTTATCTAGACTGGGTGTCTAGAAAGGGTGAACCCAAATAGGTTTAGTATTTCTTTGTCCCTTGGAAGATAGTCTGCAGCAATTAGTGAGTAATCCTCAGATGGGTGGTACAATTCAAGGGGCAATGAAGATTTTCCTGTAACTTCCAGCTTTGGAAGCTTGTGGGGAAGGCCAGTGGGTGTTCCTGCAGATCCACATGGGAAAAAGGGCAGTGCACACCCATGAGGAGCGTGCTGGCCCATGGCCCCTCAAAACCGTGTGACCATGCAGGGCCTGCCTCCTTTTCCACATACAGCTAGATGCAAGCTGTATGGGCAGCACTGATGTTCTCTTGGCTGATTCAGGAATGTTATTTCGATAGATGAATATCGCTTTATTTCCTCTCTTATTGTGGTAAAATATACAACACATAAACGTAACCATTTTAACCCATTTTGAGTGTACGATTCAGTGGCATTAAGTATCAATACATTCATATTGCTGTGCAAACATCACCACCATCCATCTCCAGAATTTTTCTGTCATCCCAAACTGAAGCCCTGTATCCATGAGAGAATACCCCTCCCACAGCCTCTGATAGCACCATTCTACTTTCTGTTGGTATAAATGTAACTATTCTGGGTACCTCATATAGGTGGAATCATACCATATTCGCCTTTTTGTGTCTGGCTTCTTTCATTTAGCATAATGATTTTTTGTTTGTTTGTTTGTTTGTTTGCGGTACGCGGGCCTCTCACTGTTGTGGCCTCTCCCGTTGCGGAGCACAGGCTCCGGATGCGCAGACTCAGCGGCCATGGCTAACGGGCCCAGCCGCTCCGCGACATGTGGGATCCTCCCAGACCGAGGCACGAACCCGTGTCCCCTGCATCGGCAGGCGCACTCTCAACCACTGCGTCACCGGGGAAGCCCTAGCATAATGTTTTTAAAGTGCATCCATTTCCAGCATGTGTCAGAATTTCCTTCCTTTTAAAGACTGACTAATATTCCGTTGTATGTACATACCACATTTTGTTTATCCATTCATCTGCTGATGGGCATTTGGGTTGTTTCTACATTTTTCTATCGTGAATATGCTGCTATGAACATAGGTGTGCAAGTATCTGTTTGAGTCCCTACTTTTTAGGTAACTGAAATTGTTGGACCCTATGGTAATGCTATGGTTAATTTTTGTTTAGGAATCATCATACTGTCTTTGTTTCCTTTTTGTAGTGAGGCGGGGTAGTATTAAACATGCACACAGACATACAAGTTAAGGGCAGCCATTTCATCTCAGCATGCATGCATTCATTCACCCTCTCCAGTCATTTGTTGAGCACTTGCCATGTGCCTTGCACATAGTAGGGAATTAGCAGATGAGTTGGACACAGCCTCTATACCTGAGGATTAGCATCTGTGGGGTTAGACCTATAACCGAGCACTGGTGAAAGGTTTAAGGCAACCAAACCCAGAAAACTCAATGTGATTTGAGCCTATTATCTCGGCTCAGAGACGGTGCCAGATTTCACAACACCGAGTCATAAACATAGAGACTCAAAGGATTTCTGGGTGTGAGATGGCTCCCTCTTGCTCCCAAGAGGGAAGAGAAGGAGGACAGCCATCGGGATCCTACGGTGGCTCACTCGTCTCATCGTCCGGGCCCTTCACCCAGTGCCAGTCCCAGGACTCTCATCTTCCCATTTTCAGTAAACTAATAAATCAGGAGGTGTTTAATTCTCACTCTTTGATTTTTCTCTTAATGAGAACTGAAAACTAATGAAAGCTCAAGCCATGAGTGGGAAAAAAAATTAAAGGACCAGGTCAGGCCAATCATTTTCCTCATTACCCAGAGTACAACTGGGAATGTGAGGTGTGGAGCACCCACAGAGCTTGAGGAAAATGGAAATGAAAACCTGTCATGGCATGCCACATGGGCAGCCCCTCTCTGGACCCACATCCCTACATCCCTCTGATGCTCAGGGCAAAGATGGCAGGCCAATGGCAACGGCTTGCGGTGGACCTGAAAGTAGCAATCACAAACGTCCACCCAAGGAGAGAGGAAGTGCCCGCTCTTCCTTACCCAAATGTTTATTTTTTCTGGTGGGTGTTTATAACAGGAGCCCAGAATTTTCATTGCTCCAGAGTTGTGGCACCTTCCACGATTTCCATTTCCTTTTGGAAATCTCAGTTTTATGAGATTATGTAATGAGTTTATGTAATTCCCATGTCACTTTCTCTTCTTAGTCCCCCTTTCCTGTTGTTCTGCTATCCCTTTGCCAGCCCCATCATTTGCTGTCTCTCTCCCTCCCAAGCGCTCTTTTCTCTCTCCTCCTGTGCATAGACTTCCTCTCGGCTGCCGATTTTGTTGCGGCTGCTGCTACTATTACAGCAAATACTTAATAAAGTAGTTGGAACAGGAAGATGTAAGCAGGAGAGAAAGATAGCTTCTAGCCTGTGGGATGAGGCAAAACAAGGTGAGCATTTGAAGAGCCGGTGCTACCCTGAAGAGGTCCATACCTGGTCTCTACAATAATAGTTCAGAGAAATGGAAAAGTTTTGACTCTGAAATAGGGACACTTAATTTATTTGTCAAGGTGGTACAATGGAGAATCTACCTGTCCCCAATTAAGAAAAGAATAGGGTCCTTATTGGCCACAAAAGTCTGAACTCTGGCTCATTCAGTCCCTTTTAAATAAGGCATAGTGCATTGCAAGTAAAGAAGCGTTTCCCATAATCTCAACACTGGTTGTCTTTCATGAGTGAATTTCAGCTTACATTCCCACTGCTGGATCAGTGTTGACCACAGCAGCAAGTGCTTCATATTCTGGACATTTGAATCAACTGGTAAGACACTCTTAACGGTCTTCTAAATAAGCCTGGAATTTTTTGGTTTTGTGCCTGGCCCAGAGTAAGAGCTCAGTCTCAACTTCTTCATGGGGTATATTTAAGTATAAGTATAATAGGTCTTCTTAACTTAATTCATTCATTCAGCAACATTTATGGAGTACTTACTAGGTGTCAGGCATTGTAATAGATGCTGGGACACATCAGTCAATAGAAAAGATATGGTCCCTGTTTTTGTGGGGCTTCGAGTTATTCATAAGTAATGAACATCAAGTGTTAGGGATTCTGAGAAGCCCTGAAGAAGCGGTATTAAGCTGAGCACTGAAAGAAAAGTAGGTGCTTCTTCTCTTGAAGTCCTAAGAGAAGAACTTGGCAACTAATTCCCAATAAAATATTGGATGCTTTCTAGACACGACTCAGAAACAAATCTCTAGTTTAATGCCATCTTTGTTATAACTCTCTGAATAGGACAGGGGCAGATCCAGGTTTTGCGTTCTGAAGATTATATAATTTGGAGGACCCTCTTTAAGGAAAAGAACACAAAACACAAAAATGAGACCTGACACAGAGAGAAGCCAGAGTGCAAAGAGACACAAGTCTTAATCAATTGTGGTTAAATATCTCAAGTTGGTAAATTTTACAAATCCATATGGTTACCAGGCAAGTGAGGGGCCCTCAGGCTTCAGCGTCACCGGCCTTATAACTCTGCCTCTTGGCACTCCGTAGACGTCGAGTGCAAAGCCTTGGGGCATCAGTGCTAGGTGGGACCTTTGAGAGTATGTGATCAGGTAGCCCACTTTACAGATGAGGCCCAGAGAGGGAAAGAGGCTTGCTCAAGGTCTAACAGCTAGCAATCAGCATCTCAGCTAGTAATCCATTTCAGGCACCAATTACTACACATTAGTAATGACGGAAACAGATTATTTCAGTTCTTAAATGAGAATATGTGAATTACAAGATCTAGTTCTTATATGAGAACATGGAAAAAGGACTTTGAGGTGCATTTTGCAACCACTGCTATAAAATTTTTTGTCAGATAGTTCCAACATCTGACATCTGTTAGTTTTCTTTTCCCATGTGAGTTGAGATTTTTCCGGTTCCTTATACGCTGAGTAATTTTGGATTCTATCCTGGGCATCTTGGATATTATAAGACTCTGAGCCTTATACTTTTGTCTTATTAGGCAATCCACCCAGTTAGCTTCAGGTGGCAAGTTCTAACTAGCCTTCTGGGAGGTTATGGTTTCAATGTCAGTTCCACTCTCAAACCCTCTGTAGTGTTATTCTGATTTGTCTCATGTCTGTGCCACTGAGTGGCCATTCTGGGACCTGGGCAGTGGTCTGTGTCCAAGTTGAGGTCTCAGAGTCTTTGGTATGCAATTAAGGATCAGATCTGTGCATGTGCAGCTCAAGAGGAAGCCCAGGAGTTCACACACAACTTTCTGGGGTTGCTTTCCCAAGCTCCTCCCTCTCTAGGAGCTCCTCGGTCCTTTCTAGTTCCTTGGGCTCCCCTCTTTGGTCCTTAAGCCCCAACTTTCTTTCCCCCACTCTCCTGTGCACGTCTCACAAATTAACTAGAGATGAGAGGACAGAGTGAGAAAATAAGCAATAGGGTATCTGCTCCACCCTCCTGGGAGCACAGCTCTTCTAACTGGAGGGACTGTCCCCCCACCCAGAATTCTAGACACCTCCTCACTGCTGCCCTGTCACTGCAAAGAGACCCCTTTCCCACTTCTAGAGTGAGAACTAGAGGGTTTCTTCTGATGCCATCTCTCCATGCCACTGTCCACTTCCGGGTTTGGGGCAGCATTGAGTCTAGGTTGGGAGATATCAGGGGACAACAAAATGTCAACTGCTGGTTTGGCTGTACTCCTCATTCTGGTTTGCTTCTTCAGTCAGCTACTATTTTCTTTCCAGCGTCCTCCAATACCTTTTCCATATCTTCTGTCCAGGTTTTATAGCTGCATTCAGTGGGACAGACAGGGTGGAGTCTGCTTACTCCATTATACCCGGAACCAGGAACCAAATGCATTATAGAGAGTATAAATAGTTCATGAAAAATGTGGCGTCATACATTGACCTAAAATCAATCTAATAATGCCTCAATAATGCCTCTAATAATGCCATTTAACTCTAATTAGATTTTAAATAATGCAGATTTTGCTTATAAATTTAGGAAGCATTTTGAAGAGTGCGATTTGTATAATCCAGTTAAAAAATCAGCCATGAGAAATTTAAATTCCTTGTTTTCTCTAAAAATCTTTGCTTGCAATAAGCAGAAATATTCAGACTAATACACTGACCTTCAGCTCAAAATAGTAGGTACTTAATAACTGTTCGTGGTGACAATTTCTGATGGTGTTTCTACTACCAAAAATGCTTTCAAATTCACACGCGTGGTTCTGAATTTCTGTGACAAACTAGATAAATGATTCCCCCAAACATGTATTTTTAAAAGAATATAACAGCCTTCCCAAAGCGGCTATAATCTACCTCCTGGTCTCAAAACTTGACATAATTTCACAAGTAGCCTTCAGCCATGCTGAACTTCTCTCTCGCTCTTCCCTAAAGATATTTTGCCCTTGCAGCATCAATGCACTGAGTCACCATCTCCCCATGGTTTTTGGATTGCTATTTTTTTCTGCAAGGCTCTCTGCTCAAATGTATCTTCTCTGAGGTTTTCCACTCCTTCTCCAGGCAGAGTTGTGTCTCTCATCTCCAGAGACATCAACCTACCTCTATTTATTTTACAAGAACCATAATTTTTTCCTTCTTTGTCTCTCTTTTCTGTTTACTTATGATCTCCTTGAAGGCAGGGACTTTGTCTTGTTCACCTTTCTGTTTCTAGGAGCTATTGCAATATTGGAGAGGAAAGAGAGGGAGTGGTGGGGCAAAATCAAATGGAAAATGAGAGGAAGGGAAGTAAAAGAGAAGACCAGAGGTAAAAGGCACCTCCCAAGATGCTTTGAAACTGACAAAACCCCGGCAAGTTCCTTTAAACTATCCACACAAGTAGCACTGAGCTTTCCCTATGATGTCCTTTATCTCAAGTCCTAAACAAAAGGGATCGATTGAAAGGAGACCCCTTAGGACTTCAGGAGCCCTTGCCATTGACAATTACATACAAAAGTGTAAGATATTTGCTTCTGAATTTGCCCTCTGCAGGTGTGCTGATTCAAGAGGTACAGGATGAAAATCTTGGTCTAACAGAAGAATAGAAAGCACGCACTCTTCATGTTATAATCATTGTCAGATGCCTTGCTCCTACTTGGATGAGTTGCATGGAACAAGCAGAAGCCAGGAAGGGCTGCATAAATAAGTCCTAAGAAATAGTCCCATTGGAATCAGAATGTCTCCATGCTTTAATGATTCTTTGGAATTCCAGAAAGTATTAAAAATTGGAATGATGTCCTCTAATAAAAGGAGGAAAATGTGTCCCTCTGTATAAAATGTGTCACACTGAAATGTTTCTCTTTCAAAAGTTTCTATTATAATTAAACATTGTACCTCGGAGATACCTTTGGTCTTTGAGAGAGATAACAAGTTTTGATGCCTGTAGCCCTGTAAGCATTTTCCTTTTAGATCAAGCATCTCAAATATCGGTATTAAAGTCTTTCTTTGTTGTTGTAACCACACTGGATCATGGCTCCCAAACAGAAATGTCCTAGTTGTTTTGTTATAAGTAATTTCTGTTATCTCCTGTCAACATCTTGGGTTGAGACCAAATATTCTACCCAGTGGTTGGGTTCATTAAATAATTACTGAGGGCCTATTTCTGTTTGGCAAAGGTGACTTCTTTGCTTCTTCTAATGCTCCGTGCCTTTAGAAAATATTGTCTTAACATTTTCATTTTGAAATGATTTCCAAAAAGTTGGAATAATTTCCAAAACTCAAAATAATTTACAAAAAGTTGCAAAAATAGAACAAAGGATTTGCACATACCCTTTCATCCAGATTCCGTAAATGTGAACATCTTTCATAATCATAGTGCAATGATCAAAATCAGGAAATTCACGTTGGTACAATACGTTGTCTACACTAAAGACCTCATTTATATTTCACTATTGCCCCATTAATGACCAGGGCCAGGATCCAATTCAGGATCACATGTGTGTAGTTTCGTGTCTGTTTAGACTGGTTTAATCTGGGCTGATTCCTTAGTCCTTCTTTGTCTCTCATGACCTTGACACTTTTGAAGTGTACTGGCCAATTATTATTTTTTTTTTTTTTGTGGTACGCTGGCCTTTCACTGTTGTGACCTCTCCCATTGCAGAGCACAGGCTCTGGACGCACAGGCTCAGCGGCCATGGCTCACGGGCCTAGCCACTCCGCGGCATGTGGGATCTTCCCGGACCGGGGCACGAACCCGCGTCCCCTGCATCGGCAGGCGGACTCTCAACCACTGCGCCACCAGGGAAGCCCATGGCCAATTATTTTATAGAATGTCTTCAATTTGGGTTTGTCTTATATTTCTTCATGATTTAATTCAGGTTATGACTGAATAGAGGCAAGAATACAGTAGCAGTTGCTCAGTTAGTTTAAAGTACAAAACATTTTTTCTTCCAGTACAGAGATCTTACGGGGTGGGAGGGTGTATAAAAATAATAAGCCCTTGTATGTATAATTGAATTCAGCTAAGCCTGGATTAATACTCATTTGCAGTTTTTCTCTTCATCCTTCTTTTACTTTTTCCTTGCCTCTATCCCTTTCTGAGAGGACCACTTTTGATAAAGAAGGCTGACACAGAATGCTGGATCAAGGTATCTAATTCTGACATTCACCTGCCTCCAGGGCAGGTACTGGCTGTCCTAGACAGCAAGATAGTGGTTTTAGCAGCTAGAATCCAAAAGGGGGACAGTATGGCATGGTGGGGAGCAGGGACAGACATGCTCTGGTGTATCTGGTAGGAGACGGACACGAGTTTAAACTCTACCAAGCTAATGGACCTTGGGCAAGTTACTTAACTTTGCTGTGGGGTTTAAATGGGGATCGAGTATGTCAAGTACTTAGCATAATGTCTGGCTTAGAGAACGTACTTTCTATGGACTGAATATTTGTTTCTCTCCAAAATTCATACATTGAAACCTAATCCCCATTGTGATGGTATTTGGAGGTGGGGCTTTTGAGAGGTGATTAGATCATGAATATGTGCTGTTATAAGAAAAAATGCCGTGCTAAGAAGAAGCCAGAGAGCTGGCTCACTCTCCTTCTGCCATGCCGCCAGGGGATGCAACGAGAAGTCAGCAGTTTGCAACCTGGAAGAAGGCTCTCATCAGAACCTGCCCATGCAGGTACCCTGAGCCTCCAGACCTGTGGGAAATAAATTTCCATTTATAAATTACCCACTGTGGTACTTGGTTAAAGCAATCTGAACTAATTAAGCAGTACTTAGTATTAGCTAAAGTCTATAAAAGTAATAATAACAGTAGCCACTTCAAACAACTCTCCAGCTGAATCTGCCCATCCTGCTGACAGATGCCGTAGAGGGCTGTGCCCTGACCAACGGTCCTTTGCAGCATTTCTGAGAGAAACACGATTAGCTGCCTGGAGACTGGAAGGACATCAACCTGTTCCTTCTGGCTTGGAGTAAGGCCTGAAGAGTGGTGTCTCTGTGCCCAGGACAAGCTCCTTCGACAGTTCTTGTGCTTGTTGAGGAATCAAAATCCTCTCAGTCAGGCTTAAGAGCAGGATGGATTTCTCCCCCGTGTCTACTCTTGTTAGAACACTTCCCAGCGGCAGCTTCTGTCCCTCTGCTGGACGCCCAGGGCCCGGTCAACTCTCAAGAGCTATTCCTCACTTTCGCACCCTCTGACCTGTTGTGCATCAAAGTCCTAGTTCACTTTCCCTTGAATAGCTGACCATTAGACTTGGGACGGGGTTGAACTCTCAAATGGCCACAGGGGCCAGGTAGCTAAGTCCACGTGTGAATGGAACAGAGTGGGAACCTCGGCCAAACACACAGCCCATGATCCACCTGAAGGGGAGGCCACTACTCAGTGCCAACCCATTGTTGCCAGGCAGGAGCATGGCTGTTTACCAGAACTGCTGATTTTCTAAGAGAAATAGGAAATTGGATTTTTATGTAAAATCTCTTGATTATTAAACATCGGCAATAAACCACATTAAAAAAACCCAAAACTTAAACATGGAGTGAGTCTGAGGACTGCTAGTCTAGGACACTCTGATTTAGGATTTCAGAATCATAGAGCTTGGATGGACGTTGATTATCCTGTTTAAGCCCTTTATTTCAGGGAAACTGAGGCTCAGAATGGGGAAGGGACTCACTGAGGTTATAGAACCAGCCATTGAGGGGTCAGGACTTGAACACGGTCTAGACATGCATTAACGTTTAGTCTTTTTATCCTCTGTGTCTATTACAGCGACTGGTGCTCAAAAGTAACTGTAGAATTAATGAAGGCATGAAGGATCATTCTCATGAATCTGGGCTCGCCTCTCCTGATTTTTCACTGCAGAGCAACAGGAGAGAGTCGCATTATCGTGTGGGATATGAATAAGGTTGTTTTCTTTGCTCACGTGATTCACATGTGAATCTCATATGATTCATCCCAGAGCAGCGATGTGTAGGAGAAACAGGCCAAGAGTCATGAGAAGGAGCCCTGAGCTGGACTCATAGTTGTCATGGACACGATGTGATGTCCCGCATCATGTAGAAATCCCCTCCCCTCCTCCATTTGCCTTAGAAACTCTTCCCTCACCCCTTTGCTGCCCAACTTTCCCTTCTCTTCACCCCACCCACTTAGACTTCCTGAGACTTTATCCTGTAGATGGTCTGAGTATGAATTCCACAGGCTGCCCTGAATTTTGCTCCTTTTTTTCTAGTTTCTCCTGGTCTGTCAGATTCTCTCCCATTCTTCAGATGGTTTAACCAAAGGCTAAACAAGGGAACCAGCAAGATGAAGTTGTTTTTTTGGGGGTGTGGGGGATGGAGGGTGGGTAGAGAAGTTAAGAAGTTCAAGACTGAATTTGGTTTGTGGCAAAGGGATTGGGGTGAAGCTGGGTAGGTGAGGCTGCAAACACATGCACTTTGGCAGGTGTTAAAATTCTCCCTTTTTCATATCTATATACGTGCAGTTAGTCCCTTACTCCCCACTCTCCCACTAAGTGGGTGAGCACATGGGTGCACAGAGAGGGGCGACCTCTCACTGTATGGATGGGCCCCTCCAAGAAGACATGCTCTTTGGCACTTTTGACTTTCTGAAAACAAAACAACCCCAAACAGGTGTTGACACCAAGGTTTTGCTAAACTTGCAAAAATAAAATGAGGAAGGCTGCAGGTGAAAAAGACATTCTGTTTCAAGCCAGTAAAGTCCTGCTTGCAAACTGTAAAGAGATCCGTGGTGCAGCCTCTAAGACCATCAGAGTGCCCTCCTCTGCAGGCTGTGTGGCCGTGGAGGCTCAGGGCTGGGATTTGCTTGTTTCATAAGCAGATGAGTTTTGTTTATTTTAGAAGTAGATGCCTTACGAATTTTTCTTTACTTTAAAATACATATTGATATTGAATATCATGTTAACATTTGCTTTTCTTCTACCCTTTATTTTAGATGAAGCATAATCTTGTCACTCATGGTTTTTGCCCACCATGGAGGTATTCAGGTTGGCAAAAGATTACTGTGTGTGCTTTTCTTCTCTTCAAAGGTTAAATGTAACTCCTGAGAGTTATTTAGTTTAAAAAAAAGCGTGTCAGTTTGACAAGTCCCTACTATGTGCAGCAGAAGCTCAGCTCAGGGCTGGGAGTACAAATTTGTTTCCCATGCAGCTTGTCCTCACCATCAGACTGGGAAGCCAGACTTAAAGCAAATGACTCAGCTACAGGCGAAGAAATGCAACAACAGAGGCAGGGACAAAGGGCTTATGTGAGGGCTGAATAAAAGCTAATACTGGGCTTCCCTGGTGGCGCAGTGGTTGAGAGTCCACCTGCCGATGCAGGGGACACGGGTTCATGCCCCGGTCCGGGAAGATCCCACATGCCACGGAGCGGCTGGGCCCGTGAGCCATGGCCGCTGAGCCTGCGTGTCCAGAGCCTGTGCTCCGCAACGGGAGAGGCCACAACAGTGAGAGGCCCGCGTACCGCAGAAAAAAAAAAAAAAGCTAATACTTATTGAGCCCTCTCTGAGCACGAGGCCTAAGGCCCAAGACCTTTGATGAGGTCCCAAAGACTGGAATGTGCAGCACGGGTATAGGAGGTGCTTTTGGGGTCCACGTTTGCTGTGTTGGCCTCCCCAGCTGAATATTGACTGGCGTCCACGCCTGAAGCACTAGTCTCTGAGGGGTGATCATTGCTGGGGAGAAGATGACACCCCTCATCTGCTTCTGCCCCTTCCAACATGTTCTAGAGCTTCCAGCTCAAGCAGCCAAGGCTTGTTCTCCAGCCCCTTCCACCCACAGCTTCCACCTCTTGCCTCACCCATCAGCAGGAGTCTTTCACTGCCCCACCCTCAGTTCTCACACCGTCGCCTTAACCCTGCCCTTGCCCATTGTCTCCTCCAGCTTCTCTAGGGGAGACCCGAGCCTGCTCCCCAGGCTGCACTTGCCTCCCATTCCCCAGGGCTCCCTCTGCAGTCCCTCATTTCTCCTCTAGCCTTCGCCCCAGATCCCCTCTGTCAATCTTAGATCTGCCAGCTACCAGTTTCCATCACTGCCCACTCCTATCCCTAGCCCAGCTTCTTCCTCCCAGAGGAAGCCCCTTTCTTTCTGCCAGATTCTCCCGATGGGGCTGGCAGCCCCTCCCCTATCCCCATTACCTTCCTGCTAGCTAGTGTTCCCAGGGGCCAGGAAACTCAATGCTAGATGTCCCTCTTTCTGCCCTTGAACTCTGGGAGCCACAGGCCTTCCCAACATGGACATGTGTTTTTTAAATTTATTTTTGATTTTTCAAATCTACTTGCTTCTTTAAACAAAAATTTATATTGAAAAAGTGACTGATTTTTTTTAAATGCTGAGTAAATAACAGGACAGGTGGTGGGTGAAGGTAGCAACAAAGATGGAAGATCAGGAAGCACTGTATTTCCCCATTCAACCTTACCACGGCCCAGTGAAGTTCAAGTATGGACTGCTATCACCGCCACTTTGCAAAGGGAGACCCATCTGGGTTCTGTGATGAATTCCTTCATGTCATGTGACATAGTTTAAGGAATTGGCTTTATTGGGGAAAGGACAAACTTACAAGGCTGGGCTTGTCCCCTGAACCCCATCATCCCGCTGAGTTTGGGTGCAGCCTTTCCCCCAGGAGGGTGGGGTGAAGAATCCCATTGGAGCTGGCTTGTTGCAATGGCAACAAAGAATGAGATCCTGGCATCGCCTTGGGCAATTGTGCTCATCCAACCATGATCCCCATTTTATAGATGAAGAAACGGACCAGAGAAATTTAACAATTTGTCCAAGTCACAGAACATTTCCAGGGCCTAAATTCAAAACCAGTCTGCTATTTTATACACAAAGAAAAAAGACTTTATGAAGTAACAAGGAGGGGAAGACCTCTGCTCTCTGTTCTCTGGGCTTCACCTTGTATCCTGAGAAGTGAGGTGATATTCTGTGAGGACCCAGACAACCCCCTGGTGTTTTGACCCTTTACCCCTTCACCGCACTCCCTTCTGCTCCCCACCCGAGCCGTGTTGGCATGTTGGGAGCTGTAAGGGCTGCTGCAACCCATCTCCTTTGCTGATTGTAAAGAAGGCTTAGCAAGAAACTTCCTACGCTTAACCCTCTATGCCAGAGAATTAGTACCCAAATTAAAATGACTTCAACAGTTTACATTTTAAAGTACCTTATAATCACTGGCAATGGTTCATGGGAGAGCTATCTATAGAAATTTTTGAGATCTTGTACATAAACCTCAAGAGGAAAATAGGAGCTGTTTCTTTAATTCTTATTACACAATTTTTAAGAAACACTTTCATATTCCATTCAACTCTTTCTTCCCTTTTTCCTTTCTCTCTCACTGGTTCTGAAAAATAAGTGTAGACATAAAAATGCAGGCTATAGAAAGCCGACTTTTTCTATATTTAATAAAAACCTTGGGGAGTAATTGAAATAATTTGGCACTGGCAGTCAGTTTACACGCTGCATAATAATCAAAGGAAAAATCCATAGTGAGGAAAGCAGCAGAAAACAGGAAGATGTGCTGGAGGATAAAGCCAGGACATTAAATAATGAGTAACTATGAGAAACTTAAAAAAATTTTTTTTATAATTACATCCTTAGAAAAATAGTCAAGAAGCATCTTCAAAGAAGTTATACTAGACAAAGTGTACACTCTCTGTATTTCTAAGGATTTTGAATTTAAAGAAAAGAACAGAAACACTCCTCACCCCCAACTCCACCCCAGCACCTATTCATTAGATAAAAGTCTGACAGAAGCCATGGATGTCAATCAAATTTTGACATACATGTTTTTTCGTGATTAGGCTATCCTCCCATCTCCTTTCTCCTTTTTTATCTCCACGATCTGAATTTTAAAGAAATGCTGTCAAGACAGTGTACCACAAAAGGAGAGATGTCTACTATAAATTGTACTGAGTACTTTTCAGAGAATTTTACTTTGGTCTTTTAGATTTTACAGAAGATGGCTGCATTCATTGTGGGAGCAAAGTGACATTGAGATGACACGTCTGGGTCTTGTGAGAGAGAAATGCTGGTGTCACAGGCACACGGGGAGAGCGCAGCTTCCAGCCTGCATTTCTAGCCGAATCCTATTCCTTATTCTGCACCCTAACATGGACTCTTGGCTGCGGACCTTGGGCAAGGTCTTTACTGTTCCTTCAGTTTCCATCTAGATTTTTTTTGGTTGTTATTTCTATATAAAACCAAAATCTGTGGGAAACAGAAATATTAAAAAAAATGAAAGCTATCACCCATAATTTATCAAACATAATGATTTTGGTGTATTTTCTACCAATTTCCTTATGTACAGCTAGTTTTTTCTTTTCTTTTCAAAATACAGTAGAAATTAAATTATACTATCCAATTTTATATGCTAATTTTTCTTTTGGCGGTGTTTTGTCTTTCTAAATAAAAATATATGGACATTTAGTCCTCATTTTCTAGAGCTGCATAATATTCCACATGGTGTTTTTGTGTTCTTTGTTTTTACAGTCTACACCGACAGAGAGCTTTTGCCAGCACTGGGACTGTTTGAATATCTCATTAAAGGAGAAGAGAGAGAGCAACAAGGGGTCAGTATTCACTTTATGTCTATGATGATTCTTAGCCAGGTTGCAGGACAACTTTCCAATAGACTGTTGGTCATGTTCATACGCAGAGAGACAAGGTTGATTTCTTTCTGTGGGTCGATCTCGGATCACAGACCAGTGACTGTATTATCGTTGTTGGTGTCTGAGTGGAGTGAGATAAGCTGGGTACAAATTCCAGCTCTGCAACTTTCTATTCTGTGACCTGGACAGGACTCTTTGTTCTCTCTATGCCTCTGTTTTCTCAGCTGTAACAGTGTAGATATCATTAAAAATTCCCAATTCTGAGAAACGTATTTTAATACATTTGATACTGGGTTGAGCACTGCAATCAATGTGTACATTGCCATTTTCCTTTCCTTTTTCCACCGTTAACACTCTCCAGAGCTAATACAATCAATGATATCTTAGAATTGAAGTAATATAATATGTCATATAATAAATACTTGCTTTATAGTTTGTTGAAAGGATTAGGTGAAATATTATACATAAATTGTTCTTAGCGTTTGGAAGAGATCAACAATCAGCTATTATTTTATTAGTAAGAAAAAAACTATGTTGTCCTTAGAATAGAACATTTGTTCTGCATAGAATATATATGATAAACAATACATTATTTGTAGGTCATATATTTAGATAAAACTTGTACTGCTTGGAAAATTCCTTAATGCTCTGTTGATTTAGAGATGGCATAGGGATGGCAAATAGGTTTAACTTTATGTGCCAAGTCTAATCTGTTGATGATGATTGGCAGGTGTGCTGTGTTGTGAGAATGGCTGAAGCAGAAGAGCAGACAAGAGTGCTGAGGTGGGTTAGTTAATCTCTTCCCCAGACTTGGGAAGATGGAGTGGCAACACACAGACCAAGTGTTTGCCATCTCTGCATTATGTGTCACAAAACCTTACTCGGGAGCTCACTAGGTACTAGCCACGCCATGGTTAATCAATCAGGAGTTACATCAAAATCTTGTGGACTGAATCTGGGTCCCAGGTGGGAGGTGAGAACCACACAGGTAAGAAACAAGCCCAGAAGACACAGATGTCTGGGAAATATGGGAAGCTGAAGGAGACAATACCCTGAAAACACGTTCCTTTTTAAAATGGCTTTGGGGGGTTTCAGCCACAAACTTTTAGCTATTTTTCATAAAACTCCAACCCCAGTAGAAATGTGGGAGACTTTGCACCATAAGGGAGGGCAGAGTCTTTGCAATGACCTTGATTTCGCTCAGCCCTTGTTCTGCAAATGCTCACTTAGGTCTTGCTTCCTGAGCCTTGATGCCCTGCACCTTGGCCTTTCTAGAGCTTTGCTCTTGGATGACTGAGGTGCCCCCGTGGTCTCTACCTTAACGGCATCTTGTCTTGTTCTCTTTTGCTATGGGTAAAAGGCCTTAAAAGGGCCCCTCTCTCAGAAAAGGAAATGGTATTGAAAAGGGGGACTGTTCATTTTATTCTATGTTCATTATTATCTAATCCTCTGCTTTTGTGGTACTTATGAAATAAAACCAATCATTAAAGGCACATTGGTGAAAGTTTCAATGGAACACTACATACCATTTCTTGAAATGTTCTGGTAGTCCCTGTGATTGCAGTGGTTTCTTTTCCGTAAACGAAGGTAAATAGAGTTTTCTTTAACTCTGAAAGAAATATATATGTGTATATTTAATGACAGGACATTCACATGATGGAGTTAAAAGAAACATGGTTTTATTATGATTTTTTAAATGTGAAAATGAACTCAGAAAATCAAATCTCTGCAGGCACATTTTCTCTAAACTGTCAATACATTATTAGGAGTTGTTATAAGAAACAGTTCTACAAAATGGGTTGCACTGATGTGATAAGATCAAACTTTTTCTTCTTTTTATGAAGACTTCCAGTCATCCCTTTCTAGCCTTTTAACCAAGAGCTGCTGTAAGTCTCTTGAGCAACTGGTCATTTTTACCAACTCGGTTATTTTGAATCTGATCATGTTCCCTTTCTTCTTTTGGTTGCTGTGAAGCTGTGGCAGACACTCCTGTTGTCTTTCAGATCCATTTCTCCCCCTTCATCCATTTTTTTTTTTTTTTTCAGCACGCGGGCCTCTCACTGTTGTGGCCTCTCCCGTTGCGGAGCACAGGCTCTGGACGCGCAGGCTCAGCGGCCATGGCCCACAGGCCCAGCCGCTCCGCGGCATGTGGGATCTTCCCAGACTGGGGCACGAACCCGTGTCCCCTGCATCGGCAGGCGGACTCTCAACCACTGCGCCACCAGGGAAGCCCCCCTTCATCCATTTTAATAGAAGTTTCAGTAGGACATGTGTCTGCCCCAAATGATGACTGCTTTACTCAGCTTCCCTTGCAGCTAGGAGTGGCCACTTCACTAAATTCTGGACAATAAGATGGAAGAAGTATCCAGTGACAGTTTCTGGGAATGTTTCTCAGGAAACAATTGGCAGGTGACCCTTGCTTAGTCCTTTTTCTCCATTCTGCTGCCCACAATAGGAATGCTGTCATCTTGGACTATGGGGTAAGTTCTACACTGAGAAAACAGAGGCATGAGCTGGAAGGGCTCTGGATCCCCGAGGACCAGTGGAGCTGACCTCCCATATCAGATCTGGACTGCACATGTGAGAGAAATAAACTCATCTGTCATCTTATTTAAACCACCCATACGTTGAGTTTCTCCGTTACTTATAGCTGAATCTAATACTAATGGACACAGATTTTAGAGACAAATTTTCAACCAGCATCAGGCTGTAACTGCACATATTTTAAGTCACTTTATTGGCTTCTCTTTGTCCCATCTTTGATTTTCTATCTTCTTTTGCCAAACTTTAATTTAATTTAAATGGAATTTAATGTTATGTTCTCTATACTTTTATAGGCTTCCTAAAATCCATTTTGAAACAAGACCAGGTATAAACTAATGAATAATAATCAAACTCAGATATATTTGATTATTCCTCAAATGTATTTTATCTTCTCTTCATTATAATAAACTTCATATCTCACAACCTTACATAAATCATCACTTATTTTTAAGTGTTATGTAAGTCTCACTCATTGTATTATAGTGCTTGCCTACTGTCTCAGTGCTTCAGGTTTGGGCACTTAGAATGCACTGTAAGTATTGTTCTTTCTGAAGTCTGAGGAAACTAATAATAATAGAAAGAAAAACTTGTGGTTATCAAAGGGGAAAGGGGGAGGGAGGGATAAATTAGGAGTTTGGGATTAACATGTACACACTACTATATATAAAATAGATAACCAACAAGGACCTACTGTATAGCACATTCTTTTCTCTTATAAGTTATTTCGTAATAACTTATAAGGGAAAAGAATGTAATAAAGAAACTAATACAACACTGTAATCAACTATACTTCAATTAACCCCCCCCAAAAAAGAAACTACTAGTAACATTTCTTAATAGAAGACCAAGATCTCTGAACAGTATTATAATTATGGAATTTTTGCTTTGTGGTAGAGTTTTGAGGTGAGTGATTTATTTTACTTTTTAAAATCAAAGCTACCCATGTGCATAGTTTTAAAAATCAAATTCATTTTACTTGAATAATGTTTAAGGGGCCTT
This sequence comes from Orcinus orca, assembly GCF_937001465.1. Classification (NCBI taxonomy): domain Eukaryota; kingdom Metazoa; phylum Chordata; class Mammalia; order Artiodactyla; family Delphinidae; genus Orcinus; species Orcinus orca. The sequence goes on along the minus strand of NC_064567.1, from coordinate 40,892,125 downwards.
ACTATGTTCCAGGCACTATTCGAGGCACCTGGGTCCTACTGGTAAATGAAAAAGACGAAGATCCCTGCCCCTGTGTCATTGACATTCTGGCAGGGGAAAAAACCCACTAAACATCACGAATAGGCAAATTATGGAGCATGCTAGAAGACAGTAAATGCTATGGAAAAAAGGGAGGCAGGGGAGCTAGGATTAGAGTGGTCAGAACAAGGCTTATTGAAAAGGTGGATGTGAGCAAAGACTTGAAGTGGTGAGCCTTACAGAACAAAATAGTTGAACTATTTTAGTCTATAAGGCTTGTAGTGATAAACAGCAAGCTCACACTCCCCGTTCCTCCCCATTTCTCCACTCCCAGAGGCAATTAATTTCAACCTTATTTGACTGAGTCTTTTCGTATTTTCTTTCTTATCTCTAAATAACATACTTTCAAGGCTACTTCTTGATTTTTAGTCTTTGGCATTATCTATTCACTTCTCACTATCAAGAGGCGGATTTAGCTATTCACAGCAGATCTATGATTGCTTTTTCTTCTCTTCACAACACTTTCAATTCCCTGGAGTTAATAGCTGCCTTTGTTTCTTTGTTTAATTTTCTTAACTGTTTATCATCAATTCACCCTTAAATCTTTTTACAGTTGTTTGATCTCTTTTCAATATGCTCTGATGTATCAGATAGTTTTTTAATTTCATCTCCTTGTGGAAATCTCTCCTGGGTCCTCTTGCCCTGCTTAATCAGGACTTGTTGCCCTCTCACTCTGCTGCAGAGCAGATATCCTGGGAGCCTCCTTCTTCATACCCTGGGGATCCTTTTCACCTCTTTCTGACTTGTTAGATATCCTATTTCCTGGAAGACCACATTTTTCTTATTTTTGATGGAGAGTACTTTTACGTAACGTTTGAAGGATGTGTGTGAAGTAACATTACTATTTTTAGCATCTGAAAATGTTTTTATTTTTGACTTAGTGAGGTGTAGGGTGGTGAGGTATTGCTGGTGAGGTGTAGGGCGGGCCCAGAAACACAGCTTGCACCATAAATACAAACACAAATAAGGGTTAATAGGACTTGTTGGGGACGAACTTCAAGTAGAGAAGTAGCAGTGTTCACCTGGTCCCTGAACTCTCATTATCTCATAGAAAAGTGTCTTAGACAGGACATAGCTAGACTGGACACATATGGGACACCCTATATATTTTTAGGGAAAGCAGGTTCTGGTGTTTATAAGTTGCTATATAATAATAATAATAATAATAATAATAATAAATTTCAGTGATAGGTAACTGTTTTGTTAAAAAGGAGGCGTTCCAAACAGGATGAATCAGCTTCTTGTTAAGTACCGATAGGAAAGAGGAAATGGGTCTCCAGAATTATCAGTTTGCCTCTTGTTGACTGGTGTGGTAGATTTAAGAATAGCCTCATTATCTTTGACACCCCTGCCCTTCAATCTTGGCTGTCTTGTTACTTCTTTCACCAAAAAGATATGGTGGAAGCGACACTATGCCAGTTTTGGCCTCTGGCTTTTAAGAATCCTGGCAACTTTGGTCTCTTGGAGCCCTGGTCCACCACCTAAGAAGTCTGACTATCTTTCTGGAGACACCATGTTAAAAAGGCCCTATAGTGGAAGAACAAAGATGTCCTTCAATAGGTGAATAGATAAACCGTGGTGCACCCATACAACGACTATTATTCAGCAATAAAAGGAAGTGAGCTATTACGCCATGAAGAGACATAGAGGAAGCTTAAGTGCATATTGTTAAGTAAAAGAAGCCAATCTGAAAAGCCTGCATACTGTGTGATTCCAACTATGTGACATTCTGGAAAAGGCAAAACATGGAGACAATAAAAAAATCAGTGGTTTCCGGGGGTTAAGAGGAGGGAGGCGGGTATTAACAGGTGGAGTACAGGGGCTTTTTAGGGCAGTGAAACTAATCTGTACAATACTGTAATGGTGGATATATGTCATTATGCATTTGTCAAAACGCATAGAATGCACAACACAAAGAGTAAACCCTAATGTAAACTATAGACTTTGGTCAAGAATAACGTATCAATGTTGGCTCTTCATTTATAACAAATCTACCACACTCATGTGAGATGTTAATAATAGGGGGAATTGAGGAGATGAGGGATTATTTGGGAACTCTCAGTACTTTCTGCTCATTTTTTCTGTAAAGTTAAAACTGCTCAAAAATTAAAGTTTATTAAAAAAAAACAAACCCTACCTGGAAAGGAAAAGAGATCCAGCTAAACCCAACCTTCTGGTCACCACTTGTCAGGCACCCACTTCGTGTGAGTGAAGCCATCTTGGACCCTCCAGCCCAGCGCTAAGTGAATACTGTCGTGTCCATGGTCAATATTACATGGAGAGGAAGAATTGGCCAGCCAAGCTCTGCCTGAATTCCTGACCTCCCAAACTGTGAGGTATAAAAATGCCTTGTTTTAAGCCACTAAACTTTGGAGTACTTTTTACACAACAATCGATGTGAGAACAGATGCTTATAGAATTCTGGGTTAATATCGTTTTCCCTCAGAAGTTTGAAGGAATCAATCCATTGGATCCTGACCTACCTATGTTGTTGTCTGAAGCCATTCTGTGCCTCAATCCTTTGAGAACCTGAGTAGCATCTGTTCCAAGTGTTCTGAAGTGTCATGATGACAGGCTTGGTGTGGTTCTATTTCCATTCAGTGTTAGACACACTTTCAACCTGGAAATTCATGTCACTCAGTTCTGAGAGGTGTTCTTGAATTATTCCATTGATGATTTCTTCCTTTCTTAGAACTCCTATTATTTGGATACTGGGTCACCTAGACTCGTCCTCTAATTTTCCTAGTTTTTCTATCTTAGTTTCCATCTCTTTGTCTTTCGCTTTATTTTCTGGATGATATCCTCAACATGATTTTTCAATACATCCATGAAATTCATCTTATGTCATTAGTATAATCTCCCAATGATCATTTTTGGTCTCTGAATATTTCTTTAATTTTAGTATAATGTTTTAATTTCATGAATGTAATATCTCTTCTTATTTTTTTGAAGATACCATTTTAATTATTTTTATAAGTAGGATACTAATTAAAGTTAAAAAAGATTTCCCCTTGGAGCACTGTCTCTGTTACCTTGAAGTTGTTTTTCTCTTTGTTTTTTGTGCTGTTTTTCACATTCGAGGTTGGTCTCAGATATCTGATGATCTTGGGTTGTTGGCTTATGTGTAAAAGTGGAAACTAGCTGAAAACTCAAAAGCTGATTGGAAAGTGGGCCTGCTGGGTGTGGCTTGTTGTCTACGGCCCTTACTAGAGGGTGGACTGGCTGGGCCTTTCTCAGGGAACCCCTGCTGTCCGAGTCTTTGGGCCTTTCCTCTTAGGATGTGCAGATTCCCCAGAGAAGGGTCTTCTAGTGTCCAGCTGGGTTGCCAGTCCTCTGGGTCCAGGGGTGGGTAGACTTCAGGTTCAGCATGCTTGTGCTTCAGCACAGTGCTCCTACCTCCCCTTGTCTGCTGTCTTCCAATCCAGAAGCTCTTGATTTTAGCATCTCCAGAGAAGAAACCCTAGTCTTATATCAGAATAAGGGAGGGGAAGAGATCCGAGGATCTAACTACTTCAACAATCTTTCAACCAAGACTTGTTTTTAGCCTCACTTTCATTTCTAGAGCTACCATATGGAGCCAGTTCCCAAGGCCTCTGGGGTTCTGTGGTGTAGACTGGGCTGCTTCTCAGCTGTCCCTCCTCCTAGTTTAGGACGCAACTTTCTTGAATCGACTAAGTCAGTTACCACTTGTCCTTCTGCTTTCTGGCTTCCAACATTTTGTGGCTGTTGGGTCTTCCTGTTCTCTTTGTCCTTGTGGACAAATTCGTTTACTGTCATTTTAGTGGGGTTTCTCAAGGAAGAGAAGTAAATGCTTTGTTCAACCTGCTATCTTACCCAGAAGCCTGAAATGAATACTTTATACACTGCATCATCTACGCCCTCTGCCATGACTATTTTATTATATTTTGAAAAAACAGATGGGAAATGGACATTAGATCTGAGTTCAATACTAAAATAATTTCACAGTCAATAAAGAGGGGTTATTTTCCTTTGGGAAAGTAATGATTACCAATATTTAGCCAGAAAGGTATTTTTGATAACTCTAAAAATGGAATTTATGTACTGAAATATTGTTTTGTTCTTGACCTGCTCATAGAGAGTAAACAGTGTGGATATTAATATTATAGATACAGTTAGTCACACGTTACAGAGAGAACATAGAAATCTTTATCAATAGGCAAATAGCTCCATTACTATTTCTAACCAGAAATAGCATCTAGAATTTTGGGATTAAGGTTTTGTAATACTAAACACTAGAAACTATTTCACCTAAAAAGTTACTATTTTCTTTCATCCCCATTCTCAATACATAACCTCTCTTATAAATCTTAGGAACTGAATTTCTCATGCAGTGCTCAGGAATTCTGAGAAGATAGAGGGATCAGTACAATATGTTGAGAAGCTTGTAATACAATATTTGAGATGCCTATAAATGGAGAAGATTGCTTAATAGAAAGTTATTTACATACAGGGTCAGTGAAACTTGAATTAATAGGCTAAACCGAGGATACCATGCATAGTAAGGTTAACGGTGATCACCATTCTGGTTTCAAATTCCCCTCTTCTCACTCCCCTCTCCCTACTTGGACTCCAGTTTCCTGTATGATCTTTTTTTTTTTTTTTTTTTGCGGTACGCGGGCCTCTCACTGCTACGGGCCCAGCCGCTCCGCGGCATGTGGGATCTTCCCGGACCGGGGCACGTACCCGCGTCCCCTGCATCGGCAGGTGGACTGTCAACCACTGCGCCACCAGGGAAGCCCTCCTATATGATCTTTATTTCTCTTTTTCCTCTGTTGTGCATCAAAACCCAGTCCAACGGGTTAGTAGAAGAGGTAATAACTTCAGTCCTGTAGTTTGAGGGGTGCAGAGAAGGAGTGTTTGAAAGTTCTCTTCCTCACACATTCCCCAGTGTCTAAGGTAGGGGTGCCCTCAGCATTGAGAGTAGGCTTGGAGGTTCACCATATTAAGTTCCCAGTTTTATCAGCTACATCTATTGTAGGGCCTGGGAAGTATAGCCCTTCCACTGAGGACACACTAGTCATATTTTGATTTCTAATACCAAAATTCAAAACAGATAAATCTCAGAATGTCTACTAGTTGCTTTCCCCAACATGGGCTCAGGTAACACAAAAATCACTTTCTCTGAGAGCCTTCTAATGACCCCCCCACCTCATTTCGCTATGGCTGAAAGAAAAACAAAACAAAAGAAAGAGTAAAATTAAGAACAAGACTCAAGAATAATGCAGACAAATTAAAAGGGTTGTTTTAAAATTGAAAAAATTATCACTTCCTATGTTGATTCCAAGCAGAACCCACTTGGAGAGAGGCAACAAAACAGTTTCCCAAAGGGCTTAGCATATCAGAGGGTTTTTGGGATAAACCGAGTGAAATATTATTCAAGCAGCAGTGATGTATCAGGTCCTGTTTCTGAGTCTATTTCTGACTGTCTTTAGCAGCACAGCTAGTTTGGGTATAAATTCTGAGACCCTGTGAAGCTGAATGGGGATAAGTCACACAAAAAAGACTGGGGCTTGGAAGGTGAGTGAGAGAGAAATGGTAACATTTGATGTGAACGGTTAGGACAGGGGAGTGGATTGGGATAAAGTTGGATAATTTAGAGACTAGACAGGCTTTATTCAGGGACCTCTACTGCTAGGAAGTTTTAAGACAAGGGTAGATAATTTGCTTTCCGATGTGGATGGAGATCAGGCCAGCATGGGGCCAGGGAGATGGATTAAAGAACTTTTAAAATTCCTTCTAGCTCTTTGATACTAGCCACGTCCCAGAGCCCTGTGTAGCCCCTAATTCACTGCATCACAGGAGAACCAAGATTTCAGCCTCAGAGAGAGATAAACATGCAGAATATGACTCGTTGTGTATTCAAAGAGCCTGGCAATGGGCTAATTATGCAGGGGGGCTTGCAGGGTGAGGATGACTGCAGAGGAGGTCCCAGGAGTTCAGACATGAAAAGATTAGCAAGACAGCATGATAGATTTTTGAATTTGGAGCAGCAAAATAGTAGAGGGAAATAGACTTCAGGGGCATCGTGTTCAATAATTCATAAGCTGCTATACTCACACAAGGCTTCTTACCTGTTAACTTTCCACTAAGATTCCTTCCTCTGCCCTTCTCTGAGCTTGTGGCATTATAACTCTCTCCATCCTGGCTTTTGCCAGCCTCAGATTTGATTCTAGGCCACTGTATCAGGGTAAACTTTAAACTGTGATAAAACGGAGGGATTTAAGCCTGTGGATGCTTATAAATCTGAAAAGATCATTTGTGGCATAGAAGATTGTTTTAGTAATCTCAGCAGTATTTCTCAAAGGATGCTCTGTGCAACACTAGTTTCTTGAGACATATTTTTCTCATAAACCACACACACATTCTACATGGTTCTGTGGTCAGATTAGTTTAAGAAATGTTTCATATTATACCTTGGAGCTATATACAAAACTTTTGGGGCTTATTGAAGGCTCTGATAAGCCTTACACTGAATAAACCTGTTTCCCTTTATTTAAACCAGCATTTCCAAAACTTATTTGACCTAGGAATCTTTTTAAAAAGTGTGCATAATACCTTTTAACATCTTGTGGAACTAGCGTTTCACAGAAACAGTTTTTGAAGAATACTGATGAACTATCTCTGTGATCTATATTTGAGCTTTATGAGATGGCCTAAAATCTCAAGTTCAGTTGGTTACAAGAATTCTACTAGAAAAATTTGGAGGTTGTACATTTACTTTGATCAATCTAGACTGCTGTAAAATTATATCATTCTGGACAAAAAATCACATCAATGCTTAATTTATCTATTATTGACCAAATAGCAGATCTCTCCTTTGTTTTACTCTTTCTACCTGACTACTGAATTGATAATTTTACTTTAAACTTATTTTCTCCAATTTGTTGACAGTGTATTTACTTTAACATTACGATGAATTTTGCTAATTTCTTCTAGCACATTTATTATCGAACCCACTTAGAAGTCCAAGGGCTTAAGTTACACTGATTTATTTTTATATGCGTCCCGTTATGCAGCTGGTGATCAAATTCATGCTGTTTATACTCCTCCTCCCATGTTCCTGGTGTTTTCCCTGAAATGTTAATTCCTGCAAATCTGATTTGATTTAGGCAATCTGAGTAAATGCAAGGGAAGGATGTTTGTAGATCATACCACACTCTGCAAATATAAAGTGATGTCATTATAAACTTAGTGATTCTTTTATTGAGTACCTACTATGGTGCCACACTCTGTGCCAGGGGCTAGGGCCCCAGAGCGAAGTCAAGCCGAATTCTGGCACTCGAGATGCTCAGAGTCTGGTATGGGGTGGGTGGAGTGGGGAGACAGTGAGTAAACAGTCATGACAAGTGAGATGACATTGGTATTGAAGGGGCAAAATAGGAGCTCAGGAGAGAATCGTATAGTCAGATGGGGGTTAGTGTGGAGAGGCCGTCAAAAGGAACTGACCCCTGACTGGTGGTTGTTGAAGCATGAACGGGGGTAGCTAGATAAGACAAAGCTGAGGTTCAATACCTGTGAAAAATGCTCAAACTCACTAGTAATCAAGAGGTTACACATTAGAAGAGCAATAAAATATTTTTTGTTAGATCGGAAAAAAATTAAGAAGATATTTGTCAATATCCGGTATTGACAAAGGTGTGGGGAAACAAGTATTCTTTTTTTTTTTTTTTTTTTTTTTTGCGGTACGCGGGCGTCTCACTGCTGTGGCCTCTCCCGTTGCGGAGCACAGGCTCCGGACGCGCAGGCTCAGTGGCCATGGCCCACGGGCCCAGCCGCTCCGCGGCATGTGGGATCCTCCCGGACCGGGGCACGAACCCGTGTCCCCTGCACCAGCAGGTGGACTCCCAACCACTGTGCCACCAGGGAAGCCCGAAACAAGTATTCTTATACAATATTTGTGGGACTGTAAATTGGTGTAGCCATTTTGGAAGGATTATAAAAAATTAAAAATGTATACATTCTGATCCAGTAATTTTTTTCTAAAGACATCCTTACATGTAGTCATAAAGAGAACCATAGAATGTTCATTACAGCATTATTGGAATTAATGAGAACTTGGAATTAAGTTGACTGTCCATCAGTAGGAGAATAAAACAACCATACTATGAAATACCATTCTGCACAAGAATGGAAAGTGTTTCAAGAAGTATTGTTAAAGCATTAATTTATAGTATGTTATGCATAGTATGATGTCATTTACGGGAAAACCCCAACAAAGCATTTATTTCTTTATGTACAAATACATAGAAAGGGTCTGTAAGAAACCACACTAAATTGATAACAGGACTTTCTTCTGAGAAAGGGAATGAAATTGGGAGAGGGCTTTGGCTTTTTACATTATATAGCTCAGTATTTTTTGTAAAATAAAAATGTATTCATGATTTGAATAAATTAAAAAATAAAATTAAAAACTAAGTAGGGTCAAAAAAAAGAACCCCAAAAAACTAAGTAGGGTCAAAGGGGACATCACCGCAGTGGAGAGATTTGTCAGTACACAGCAGAAAGAGTTCTGGGCTAGCAGTCGGGGTCTCCAGGTGGTCCTTCCTGCCCCAGGCAGCCTTCCTGTGCCTGCATTCCATTCCTTCTTGCCTTGTCTAAGACCTGTTCCTTCCTTTGTCCGCCTTTCTCCCTCTTTTGGCTCTTCCTAACTCCACAAGCATGCTGCAGGATTTCTCATCTAACAATGTCTCCCTCATCTTTTATTCCCCATCGGCTATCACCTCACTTCTCTGCTCCCTTTGATAGTAAAACTCTATGAGTTGTGTATGCTCACCTGCATTTACTTCATCACCTCCTGAACCTATTCTCTCCAATCAGACTTCCATCTCCGCCCCACTGAAACGTTTCTGGTCAAAGTGTCCCATTGCCTGGACACCCAGTGGTCCTTCTCAGTTCTCATCTTCCTCTTCCTCAGGCACCATCTGGCTGATGGGCACTTCTCCTTTGGAAACACTTTCTTCACTTGGCCTCCAGGACACTAAATGCTTCTAGTTTTCTTTCCCCTTTGAGGGCCGTTCCTTCTCTTCCTTAACCTCTACGTGTTGACATCCCCCAACCACTCTCCTCAGCCACATCTCTTTTCTACACTCACTCCCTGTAACAGAAATTCTCAATTTTTTTCTCTCAGGACCACTTTATGTTTTTAAAATTATTGAAGAAACCGGAGAGCTTTTGTTTATGTGAGTTATAGCTGCCAATATTTATATACTGGAACTTAAAACTTAGAAATTTGAAAGATCATTTAATTATTAATCACTTAATAATAATAAGCCCATTACATGTTAACATAAATGAAATATTTGTTTTCTGAAAAAAACATATTTTCCAACCTCTCCCCCAATTAGTGAGAAGAAAAGCATCATTTTACCATTTTGCAAATCTCTTCAATGTCTGACTTAATGTCAATAGAAGACAGCTAGGTTCTCACATCAGCTTCTGCATTGTCTGTTGTGATATGTTCTTTTAATGGAATTATATGAAGAAAATCTTGTCTTAAGTATACATTTAGGTTGAAAGTGAATAACATTTTAATATCCTTTTTAGATAACAACCGATAGCCTTCTTTGATTCTACACCAAAACTCAGCAAGCAGTTGTTTCTTAAAGGGTGATTAGTTGCAATATGGAATCTGAAATGGACTTTTTGCATGATGTTGCATTCAAGTGCATTGGTCTAGCTTGTACTTTGAATGGATCTTTCACCCAGGCATGATTTCATATATCACAAACTTGTCATTTAGAAAATATTGGTTTACTGAGTTATGCAGATATTCCAAATGTTGATGCATCTTATGATACAATATTGAAAAATCATACTTGTTGCAAGCACCACGTATCTCATTAGAAAGGACTTGGAGTATTAGGAAGCTGTCAAGTTTATAGTAGAAGATACAACTTTTCAAAAATTCTAAATTTTCTCTGAAAGCTCAAATTTTATGATGGGTAATCAATACTGTCAGTTGTTTTCCTTGAAGTGACAAGCTCATTGCATTCATTTTAGATACAATACCTGCCATATATCCAAGTCTAAATAACTATAACGTGTTTTCCAGTCTTTTTCGGTAAGAAAGGTGTTCCATGAAAAACTGACTAATTCAGTTCTTAACTCTCTCACACAAGTGCTTTTCCTTAGAATAACCATCATATTTTGTTATGCAGCAGAAGTGCCCTATGCATACTTCCCATTTCATCAGATGAAATCATTAAAAATCATGTACTTACTTTAATAAAATTAATAATTTTTTTCTTACCTTATAGGTGACATCTTCAAGGGAAGATATCCCCTCTTTTTTAATCCAGGAGGTGTGGAGGTGAAGACCACAGTGACTACTAATATAGTTTGGTGCTACTTCTTTGATTCATGCTCAGATGTCAGCAGTTTTTTACCCACCATTGCTTTTTCACCATCAGTTCAAAGGGCTACACAGTGCAAAAGGCAACTACTGTTTTAGCATTGTTGTGAAATAGATTTATCCTGTGGACCCCCTGAAAACGTCTTAGAGACCCACCCCAGGGGTCCATGGACCACATTTGGAGAATCACTGATGTAGACTATCTCTCACTCCAATCAGCCTCACCCAACCTCAAAGTGACCAACTCTTTGGCTAATTATTTGTTTTGCAAAGTATAATTATAAGATGGCTAATCACTTGCAATTATATCACATGTAAATTTTGAATAATGGTTTTAATAAGGTTATTAAGCCTATTAGTGCTTCGTACTTACATGTCTTTTTTTTTTAAACAGGAAATTAGGTTGGCAAATGTTAGCTGCAAATCCCTTCTCTCCAATTTTATGTTTTTAATGCCCCAAGTGACTTGGTTTGGAGTTATACACTGCTTTTCAAAACTGTTCTCTCATATAATGTCTATTGGGTTGGAGAGAATAGATAACCTTTAACACTCAGATTCTAGGACACCTCTCATCAAAGATGTGTGTTTAAATGTCCTTGAATAGCATTACTGTGCCACTTATAACAATGGCTTTGTCTATTTCTTTCTAAGCATTTGCTCTGTTTCTGGCCCCAAATAGCAAATTTAAGTCAGAAGCAGAGGGAGCAAGTTACCCTAGAAAATTCCATCTAGTTTGCACCCACTTATGTTGACCCACTGGTCTCACTCTTAACTCTCTAGCTTGATATGGTAACTTTGGTCATTGTTTTTGGTTCTTTTGGCTTTTGTGACTTTTTAAGGCTAACTGCAGGCTTACTTTATTTTTTTTAAGTTGTGTCTGTTGCCCTGCTCTTACTCCCAGCTTTGAAGAACTTCTCTATCATTTAGCCCCGGCAGGCAGAACTCCACTGTCTGGACCAACTCCTGGCCTCACTTTCAGAAGGGGATTTGGATAACCATAAATTCTCAGGTTAGAGGCGTTGGGTTCAGGTGGTTATTTCTGTTAAGGATTTGGAGTCACCTGTTTCCCTCTCTGGGGGTCGCTTGGAAGAAATAGTATGCATAAAGGATTATAATGGAGAACCGCTTTAACTAATAAGCTGGTCAAACACCTAATGCAGGGCTTATTATGTACGAACTTGACTTCTATTGCACAGTATCCCTGACCCTAGAGAAACATGGTTCCTAGAACATTTCAGGCTCTGACCCATAAACTTAGTCATATCTTTTCTCAAGGCACGGCTAGTTAAGGGTTGGAGAAAGCATATTTGTGGAGAGAAGCAGGAGCATCTCTCTCCAGCAGTTTTCCCTAATGCTTCTAAATCAAGCAGCAGCATAAAGTAGGATGTGGACCTGAACATCATGTTGCCCTACAACAACCAAACCTGAATGTCAGAGAGAACGTCAGAGATCGGCAGGTGCAACTCCACTTCATCATATAAATGAAGTCCAGGGATGCTAAATGTTCCACCTAACAGCCACACAGAACCAGAACCCTTTCACCTGTAGACAGAGACTTCTTCCTACTCTACCACACGGACTCACAGTGCTCTGGAATTTTAGATGTTGCATTTTGTTCTTCCAGTTTCATTGAGATATAACTGACACACATCACCATATAAGTTTAAGGTGTACTGCATATTGATTTGACTTACATCCATCATGAAATGATTATCATAATAAGTTCAATGAACAGCCATCATCTCTTATAGATACAGCATAAAAAATTATTTTCCTTGTGATGAGAATTCTTAGGGTTTATTCTCTTAACAATTGTCATATATAATGTGTAGTAGTGTTAATTATTTTATCATTTCGTACATTACATCCCTAGTACTCATTTATCTTATAACTATAAGTTTGTACCTTTGTACCTTTTGATTGTCTTCATCCAATTCCCCCTCCCCCTCCCCTCTGGTAACCACAAATCTGATCTTTTTCTATGAGTTTGTTTGTTTGTTTTTGAGGTATAATTGACCTATCACACTCTGTTGGTTCCTGATACACAACATAGTGATTCGATATTTTTATGCATTTCAAAATGATCACCATGATAAGTCTAGTTACCATCTATCGCCATACAAAGATGTTACATAGTTATTGACTATATTTCCCACACTGTACACTTCACTCCTGAGACTCATTTATTTTGCAGCTGGAAGTCTGTACCTCTTAATCTCCCTTATCTATTTATGTATTGCTTTTAAGCAAGAAGTTCATCCTTCCTGAAATTTTGGTATTGTTTTTTATCCTTCTACATGGGTTACTGGGCCTTGGTTTCTTTAACCTAAATAGCATTTTCCTGTTACATTAATTGCTTTTGAAAGTGATCTGAACACAAATAACTATTTTTAATCTTTAAAAAAATACTTTTTTCTTCTCACTTATTGTTAGAGTTCTTCCTATTGTCAGGGTCCCAGCCCCCAAGCTGCCAACCTCACAGAGGGCTTTTTGCTTTTGCCTTTGAACTACTCAATTTCTTCCAGAAAACACACGGTTTTAAGGGATATAACTTTTTGAATTTTCTGAAGCCCGAGAGTCAAGAGAACAGATTTCATTAATGTTGACTCAACTGAAGGATGTAAAGATTTGTAACACTAAGCGGTTATGTTTGTCTTTTAATACATGCATGTAATTTCAATTAGAGTTATATTCATCTCATACAGGAGATACTAAATTTTGAGGGGGTGGAGGGCATAATGGAAGAAGGAAAGGAAAGCAACCATCTTCTCTTCCAAACTTTTGCTTTCAAAGGTACATTTCCAAAGAACATTGTTAATACACAAAGCATGAGGCTGATCACAGATAATAGGAGGCACTTTCTAGAGATCCAGTCGAATAGAGAAATCCATAAATTCTATCCCATGTTGATAAGCATTTGGACTCAAAGGGACATTTGCTCAAAATGCCTATGGCAGCTGCCACCTCTCTCACAAACACTGCCTCTAGGTCAATGTTCTATTTATTCTCCTGATTCCACCAGAAGAGGACCCCCATCCTATGCCGATCTCTCTTTAGTAATTGTTACACACTTGATAACTCTTCGTTCTTTTAAGAAGACTGGACTAGCACAGGTTATCTGCAGGTGTAATTTACATGAGAGTATATGAGAGTTTAATAGGAGCTACTGCTACAAGGGACATACCAGATGGTGACACACAGGGACTGTCATGCTGCTGTGTTTTTGCTTAATGGGGGATCCATTGCAACTCTGATTCCAGACAGAGAATTTCCTTTTTTATCAAAGGGAGTTAAATATATTCTTCTCCATTCCAGCTAAACGGCAGAGAACACAGGCACAGTACACAGAAACAGGTGGCAAAAGAGCACTAAGAGAGAGATAACTAGAAAACTTGGGCCACAAAAGCATAGAGAAAAAACCCCTGCAGGGCAGGTGGCCAACCAGCTGAGGTGCGCATCTCCTTAGAAATACAGCTGGTAAGGATAATGCTTAGAGTCAACACTGAGCAAGTTGCATGAGCAGACTGTTTTGTAAATAGCAGTACAGAGCCTAATACAAGAAGGCGCTATGTCAGCACAGACTAGCTCACGATAGAGACGATTTTCACATAAGCTGCACCTAGACGGTTCCCTCCTTCGTGCCGTGTGGTCAGAATCTCTCTGCATAGCCCTCATAAGAATTATAAACCATTTGTGTCTGATGACTTACAACTTTTCCTATTCATAGCCCTCATAAGAATTATAAACCATTTGTGTCGGATGACTTACAACTTTTCCTCTCCCTTTTCCCCCGCTGCCTCTCTCCTAAGGAAGATCTATCTGCCTGCTGGGCTCTCATAGGATGATGGCTGGAAACTGCAATAGGATTGGCGAGCTAGCAGGATTTCACATTGATAACGGAGGAACCCCCTGGTCTGAGGACAGAATAGAGGCAGAAAAGAAAGAGGGACACTGGCTCCCGCTCCCACCGCCCAACAAAAACTGAAAACAACTGAACAGAGTCTGCTTGGGAGCAGGCGCTAAGTTTGGGTAGAGGTTTTAGGAAAATTAGATTTAGGACATGTGGGGCAACTATTGGTGGGTATGAGCTGTAAGTGGAAAAAGATGAGGAAACAAGTTTTCATCATTTTAGCTGCACACGGGAATGGATTCCCCTTTCATTCTTTGAGTGTCTCCAGTGAAGGTTTAAACTATTTAACAATTAATTTTAAACATCAGACTAGTATTTCTTCAATGGCAACTTCATGAGGCTTTAGGTCAAAGGGTGGGGTTCATATGTAAATTTAAGCTTCCATTAAAAGTATGGTAAACTGTGTCCATTTCTCAGTCATAACTAATTCTTTTTGTTTGTCATAAAGGCCTGGATTTAGAGAAATTTCCAAGTACTTTTATACATAGATAGCTGGATTGCGTGGAGGGTACTTAAATAATATTTTCTCAGTTTTGATGTTGACAGTGGGGAGATAAACAAGACTGTTGTCCTCAATGCTGCTTTAGGCAGGCTATCTCTGGACGTGTTCCAGGTGACAAAGACCACCTTTGGTCTTTGTCAGGGGCCTCAGACCACTGGGAGTATGGGGGCCCTAGGAAGGGACAATGGGCACATGATCAACGTCTGAAACAATGCATGCCACCTCTTCACGTGGGGAGGGCATCTTTGGTTCTTGGTCATTTCCTCATCCTAGAGCTACACTCTCAAACACAGGGACAATGGCTAAAGGGGGTCGCGTTCCCACAGGTAGAATAAAAACAGCACATAAAAGTTGGAAGTTGTGAGCTAGGAGTGCCTTGGTTCACCAAATTATTCTCTGGTTCCATTATTCACAAGGTTCCATGACGGCGGATCCTACCACTTCTTATTCACCTGTGGCCTTGGTCAAGTTTCTTAGCCTATCAACTTAGCCCTTAGATTCCTCAACTTTGAAATGCAGAAAATAATACCACCCACCTCACAAAGAGATGAAATGAGAAAACCTCTAAATAACACTCAGTACTGTGCTTGGTATATAGGGAATGCCTATGAAGGTTACTTCCTACTATCTCTATTAATCATACTGTAAGTATTGTTACACTTAATGGCAAGGACTGACCTAATTTTCTTTACATGATTAAATGTGAAAATCTACACCTAAACTTGAAGACACATTTCTTTTACTTTCCCTTATACTCACGAATATAATGGAAATTATGATTTCTATATAAATGAGTGCCATTTCCTGAAGTTTGGTTACCTTTTCCAGCTTTTTCTCTACCTTTTTCATTGTCCCCATCTCCTAAATCCTTTCAGGTTTGAGCCCCTTGCCAAACACCCCAAAAGGAGGTGGCTGTTGACCATTTCCATGAATTCTTCTTCCATTATTGACCCCTGTAGCTCTGTGTTGACAGTTGTCTTTTGGCACATTTAACCCGTATTAACAATGTTTGCACATTTCTCTCATCTGCCCTCCTTGATTATAGTTGACTGCAGAGGCAGGATGAGCCTTATTTATCTTTGAAATAGCTACGGCATCTGTGCCTTATTAGGTAGTAAGTATTTAATAAGTATTTTTAAAATGAGTGAGTAAAGATAAGAATAAATTATTCAGGATATGCGAGGTCATCTATTAAATTAAAAAATGGGGTGCTCAAACTCTAAATGGCTGTCCCCAGGCCCCAAGACAACACCCAATCCCACACAGCACACTGGGTTTGTGTTCACTCAGACTCGCCATGCATCTTCTCTACTTTCAACTCCAGAGCATTAAAACCAGGATGATTCTAAGACCTTGAGACTTGCCTGTTGCCTTTTTTTTTAAAACAGCTCATGCAGCTCAATATCAAAAAAAAAAACAACCCAACCCAAAAATGGGCAGAAGACCTAAATAGACATTTCTCCAAAGAAGATTGCCAACAAACACAAGAAAGAATGCTCAACATCATTAATCATTAGAGAAATGCAAATCAACACTACAATGCGATATCATCTCACACCAGCATGGCCATCATCAAAAAATCTACAAACAATAAATGCTGGAGAGGGTGTGGAGAAAAGGGAACCCTCATGCACTGTTGGTGGGAATGTAAATTGATGCACCCACTATGTACAACAGTGTGGAGGTTCCTTAAAAAACTAAAAATAGAACTGCCTGCTGCCTTTTAAAATGTTAATATATGAGAGTAAATAAGCAAGTAAACTTCTTTGTCTCTTGAGGCAGAAAAATTCAGTGTTGTGCTTGAGTATTTTTCATCGGAGGTCAACTCTAGAGCCCCTGAGCAGGAATACCCTCTCCTTGCCAGCAGGGGTAAAGTCTAATTTGCATAATTCCCCACCACACGGTGGTGTGTTTGTATGTCAGTGGTGGGTTTGTTGTTTGTCACTCATGTTCCAGAAGCAATTTCTAATAATTCTCATTTCAACATCTTGGGGACAAATCTCATCTCCTGTTGTTTCCTTACATAGACATATTGAAATGTTTGAAGGTGTGCAAACACACATACCCACTAGTGGAGTCCAGAAATCCAGTAGTGCCAGAGAGTTGGGGCCAGTCGAGCTCATTGGTAAGAGCTGTTGGTAAATTGAAGAAGGATTTCTAAAGGAAAAATAAAGTAGAAATTATCAAAATGATCACTTGTTTTCTATAAGGAGTAAGATTATCTATTGCTCAGGCATTGTGGTCTGTCTGCCTCTCTCTCACTCTCTTTCTTAATCTCTTTCTTTAAGGGCCTTTGCATTTAAAGCATATACCTCTTAAGGTTAACCATCATCAGAAAATTCACAAAGATCAGCGTCATTCATGAACTGGCTTCCATTCAGCTCCTGGGAAAAATGTAGAACGCATGGCAGCTCTTATTCATCCCTCTTCTGAGAGACAGATAAACTTTCCACTCTTTAATTTCTGAGATTTTCTCCATTTCTAAGGCTAGATAATCAGAAAATTGACTGTCTGGAAAGTAATAATACCCAAGCCTCCAGCAAATATGCCTTCCTTGAGTTCAAAGCTATGCCTTCAGTCATTAGGATGGTGCCTCCTGACCTCCTTGGGTGGGTGGAGGGTCCTCAGACACCTTTGAAAAATCTAATTATGGTTCCTTTCTTCATGGAGATGCACATATACTCAACATGGCCTATGACTTCAAGGGGTTCACAGAACTCCTGCAACTCTTGCATAGACTCCTGTTCAAGAACTCCTGACATAGAGTGTTGACAAAATTAGAATTCCTTTGAACCACATTCTACGACTTGTGCAAAATCACAGAAGAAAAATGTTGCCAGCTGTGTCTCCTGATTGTTCCTCCTCCCCTCTGGTCTAATTCCTAGAAAAAGCTTATCTAGATTGATGTGTTCAGAATAGGGTTGCCAGATTCAGCAAGTAAAAATACAGATGCTCAGTTAAATTTGAGTTCCTATGAACAAGATGTGGTACATACTTTCAGCAGAATACTACTCAGTCTTAAAAAAGATGGAAATTCTGACACATGCTACAACATGGATGAACCTTGAGGAAATTATGCTAAGTGAAAGAAGCCAATCACAAAAAGACAAATACTGCATGATTCTGTTTGTATGAGCTATCAAGAGTAGTCAAATTCACAGAGACATTACGTAGAATGGTAGTTGACGGGGACTGGGGGGGAGACGAAACGGGGAGTTGCTATTTAATGGGTATAGAGTTTCAGATTTGCAAGATGAAAAGTTCTGGATGTTGGTTGTATAACAGTATGAATATACTTAACACTACTGAACAGTACGTTTAAAAATGGTAAGATGGGGCTTCCCTGGTGGCGCAGTGGTTGACAGTCCACCTGCGGATGTAGGGGACACAGGTTTGTGCCCCGGTCTGGGAAGATCCCACATGCCGCGGAGCGGCTGGGCCCGTGAGCCATGGCCGCTGAGCCTGCGCGTCCGGAGCCTGTGCTCCGCAATGGGAGAGGCCACAACAGTGAGAGGCCTGCGTACCGCAAAAAAAAAAAAGGTAAGATGGCAAATTTCATGTTATGTGTATTTTACCACAATTTTAAAAAAGGAATATGCAAAAAGTTGAATTGAAATTAAACAGGGGATAATTTTTAGTATTAGTATGTCCTGGGCAATATTTGGAACCTACTTATACTTAAAAAATTATTTGTTGTGTATCTAAATTCAAATTTAAGTGGGTGGCCTGAATTTTACCTGGGAATCCCAGTTTGGATAAAATCTCGGAAAGCCAATGGTCCCTTTTTGCCTTGGCTGACAGGAAAACTCAGTGCCTGGTTGCAGGAAGCAGTTTATTTCAGGAAATAATGTCATCTCCTCCATGTTCTCTGTGTTTCCCAACCTTGAAAACACATGCCCCCTTTGGATGAACATGAAAGCCTTGAGTCCACTTTCAATCTTATTTTAAAATGAGAAAGAAATGACAGATAATGCCTAAGACAAATCACATCAAAGCAATTGTAGCACTGAATAGGACTTTTCAAATGGCCTACGGTCCTGCCCCCTGCTCACTTTCTCACCCATGATCATCCTTACCTTGTCTCCTAGAGAGACTCTGAATATGGAGGCTGTGAGGGAAGGAAAAGCCACATTTCTCTCTCCTTAACCATTCAAAAATGTATCTTTATTGTTTTTTCTGATTGCAAAATAGTACATGCTTCTTATAAAAATTCAAACATCATAGTAATATACAATGTGGAAATGAAAGTACCCCATCACCTCTCCTTAAGAGATAATTATTATGAGATAACCACTGTTAACACTTTGTATCATTTATATGTGTATAATATATAATGGAATCTACTCATTCTTCCTACTTCAGAGTGTGTGATAGTTCCTACTATCATATAGAGAATGAGTACTCAAAAGAAATAAAATAAAATTTGTATTTCTCAGTTTTGGACTGCTACTAGTTGGATGTGTTCCCACAAAAGTTGGGTTAAAGGCCTAACCATCAACGTCTCAGAATGTGACTTTATTTGTAATTGGGTCATTGCAGATGTAATTAGTTAAGTGAAGATGAGGTTGGAGTAGGAAGGGTTCATAGTCCAATATGATTAGGGATTCTTATAAGAAGAGGAAGAAGAGAAGCTAGGAAAGAGGCATGGAACAGATTCTCTCTCAGATCCCTCAGGAGGAACCATCCTGCTGATATCTTGATCTCCAACTTCCAACTTCCAAAACTATGAGAGTAAATTTCCTTGGTTTTAAGTCACCCAGTTTGTGGTACTTTGCTGTGGTAGCCCTAGAAAATGAGGACATGGCCTGAATTGGACAATTTGCTTATAGTTCTTATGATTCAGGGGTCCAAGATATAAACCCTTCTATTATGCTGACTTCTCAAAGTAAGTCATATAATAAATACATTCCACATGCACTGGTTATCCCATGGTGCCTTGCACTCTTTTCCATGGCTCTGTGAGCTTCCTTCACTCCCCTTTCCTCAATCACCTCCCCCTTGCACATGTCAATCCCAAGGTCCCCAGCCTTATTCTTATCCCAAGTGTGATTTCCAGCACAGTAGGGGCTGGAAGTGAATGGGAGGTGGTTGGGAAGGACGGCTTCTTGGGATACATCTGTATTCGTTATGATTTATCCCCGTCAAAGGAGCAGAAACAAACTCATGGAAAGGTGGCTCCCAATACGTCTCGGAGCACCGTGCAATTCCAGTGACTGACACTTTGTTCCCCCTTAGCAAGAAGCACCCACCACATTACCGTGGTGGAGTGTTTTTTTTTTTTTTTTGCGGCACGCGGGCCCCTCACTGTTGTGGCCTCTCCCACTGCGGAGCACAGGCTCCGGAAGCGCAGGCCCAGCAGCCATGGCTCATGCGCCCAGCCGCTCCGCGGCATGTGGGATCCTCCCAGACAGGGGCACGAACCCGTGTCCCCTGCATCGGCAGGCGGACTCCCAACTACTGCGCCACCAGGGAAGCCCACCGTGGTGGAGTTTTGAGCAGGAACTCTCTTTTAGTTTTTGTTCCTCCTGGCACTATAACTCAAATGTTTTCTCTGTTTATCTTATTTTTTTCCGTAGGCCTTTCTGCTTATAATGTGTGCTTATATATTCAATTCTGCTAGAGAAGACAAGAAAAACACATAGAAAAATGAAAATCATAAGCTGTGGTAAGTCGAGATAGTGAGCAGGCAAGTGGTTTGTGAGATGCAGGCAGAATTTATGAGCTGTGTTAAGTAAGTTAGCAACCTGTAAAAACATGTTAAAACTTAAAAGAACGATACAACACTCCCCCACACCACCCTCTCACATTTTTCTCAGTCATCCGCACAATGACAAGCCCAGATTTGGGAAACTGGGATTGGAACTGGGCTTCTGATTCTGGGTGGGTCTGCTCTCTCTTTCAGAAGAAGTTGTTAGGCAAGAACTCTGCTCACATAGGGAGGTGTGCAGCCTGGAATAATAATGGTGGGGATGGTAGTTCTGAAGTGTGCCAGCAAAGTGGGGAAAGGGCTCTGCTCTAGGAATTAGGAGATCTGACTTCTATGTCTGGCTCTACAAATACAGCAAAACTTCATGGTTTGGATATGACACTCTGGAAACAGGTTCCATACTTCACACAGCCCCCATTCTCAATCAGGGGTGGGTAAACAAATTTTATCTCCCTGGTGGGGGATGAAAAGATGTTGAGAAACGGGTAGGACCAGTGAGGAAATGGCCAGCCACCCTGTCTTGAGAAGTGAGGTCTCCATGTCCCCAGGATTCTCCCAGCTCAATCTTTCTGGATCAACCTGAACTACCTGGTCTCAACTACCTGGGAGAATCCTGGACCCTTTGCTCTTCAAGAAGCCCCCACCATCTGTGGAATCATCCCGGCCAGGTGCTGAATTATAGCTGGCATCAGGGTGGGTTTGCATTCCATAGTTTGAGCCCTAGAAGGCCCAGGAAGGTAAACTGCATAGGTGTATCCTGGTTATTTGATTAACCTTGAAATAACGCAAATTTGTGTTTTCCTGGTTAAATATTTTCGACTTCACTTATGGTGTTACGGCAAGGTTTTACTACTACTAACTGTGCAAAATCAAAGGAAAATGTAGCTTTACCAGCGTTCCAGCTCTGACGTCTCTCATTATATCCTATCCACTTCAATAAGACTGTTGGGAGGATCAAAAGACAGTGAGAGAAGCAGGTTGACAAGCGGAAGGCCTACACTATGTAAAGCATCATGTTTAGGATGGATCACCTAGTCTCTCCCTTTCCAAGTGGATCGTCCCAGGTTTTAAGAAGAATAAAGTTTATTGCCAGATAATAGAAAAGATCTGAGCAGACAAATGGAAGCCTCAACCTATTTGTTCTTCCTTAGGAAATTTGGTAGCTAAAAATGAGAGGTAACAGCCAAAGGTTTTATAGACCTTAGCAAAAAGAGAATGTTTAAGTCCTATCACATTAAACACTAAAAGCCTTATTTAAGCAACATTATACTCAAGATACTTCAGGCATTTAAGGCAGGATATATGCCAATTAAGATCTCCCTCATGAACTCCTGCTTATTCCTCTTAAGCATTTATGTTCTCAGGAAACTCATCTTAAATGTACCTTAAATGTGCATATGTGGAAAGACTTTATATTTACCAAGAAAAATTTTCCAGACTTGTAAAGAGCATCAGAAACTCAATGAGTATTAAATCAACTACTGCATTGCTTCAAATTTTCTTCTGATTTTATCAATGACATAAAAATGTTTTATGTCATAATTGGCAAGTATATACCATTTTTTGTGTAAGCACTTTTTGAGCAACCACTGTGTATCAGAAGCTGGATATTACCTCTTAAAAAAGAACAAGTACACAGGTCTACGGCTTCCCTGGTGGCACAGTGGTTAAGAATCTGCCTGTCCATGCAGGGGACACGGGTTCGAGCCCTGGTCTGGGAAGATCCCACATGCCACAGAGCAACTAAGCCCGTGTGCAGCAACTATTGAGCCTGTGCTCTAGAGCCCACGAGCCACAACTACTGATCCCACGTGCCACAACTACTGAGCCCGCGCGTCTAGAGCCAGTGCTCCGCAACACGAGAAACCACCACAATGAGAAGGCCGTGCACTGCAACGAAGAGTAGACCCCACTTGCCGCAACTAGAGAAAGCCTGTATGCAGCAACGAAGACCCAACGCAGCCAAAAATAAATGAATTAAAATAAATTAAAAAAAAAAAAAGAACAAGTACCCAGGTCTCATACAAACAGCAGTAAATTAAATGACCCTGCCTCAACCCAACTGAGATACTGAGAAAGGCCCTTTTAAGATGGCGCCTCCCATCACTCATTCTGGTCCACGGAGGATTTCTGTATTTTCTGTTGGTGGAAGAATCCCTTACATTGGGCAGCAGGGCCCAGAAAAACTACTGAGAAGGGAACTTAGAGGGAATTTGGATAACTTGCCAAAGTCACAGAGCTGGTAAACAGTGGTGCTGGGATTTGAACCCAGGTTCTGGTGGAACTAAGAAAGGAGAGGCTTGGAACAGGCAAGGGTCCTCATAAGCTCAGCTTTTGATAGCCCTGTTGTACCTGGTCCTTGCTTTTCCCTTAAGCTGCCAGATCTCCTGGAATCACAACATTGGCTAAGCTGGGTTTGCTAGTTTTTGAAAATGAGGCTTCCTGATTGCCTGCTGAGGGGACAGTCTCTCAGACACTGCTTCAGGTAAGAAGTTCAGAAGCCTATAGATATCTCTAGAGTTGTCTCCAGCTTTTCCTCCTCTGTGTTTCTCTTTTATGGAAGCCATGCATAATTTATAAAGAATGCAGAATGAGTGTTCTGGGGATAAGTACTGAAATGATACGTGGACCCTACACAGACACCTACTCACACACCCCACTCACGTTCCAGGGCCTGTTCTGGCCTGACACATGCTGGGGAAAGGCAGCCACAGAGAACAGTGCACTCTGCTGCTCTGGAGGTTTAGCTTCCAGCGGGGCCTGGCAGATGAAGTTCTGGGAGAACAAGGAGAGAACAAATCATTGGGTTTCTGCCTCTGTAATCTCAGGCTTAACTAGAGCAGGCAGCACTGTTCACTCAGCTAATGCTTTGATATAGACAACTTTAAGAACATAATGTAACTCTGAGTTAGATTTGTAAACTTTAGCAACTCATGTGCAGCGAGACGAGTCTGCTGTTGAGGTCCCTGTGGCCCTATGATTCATTACATTCAGAGAGAGAGAGAGGGAGAAGGAGATTAAGAAACACAGCAAGTGTCAGACTGGCATTCTGTTGACCACTGTGCCTTATTCGTGGAGCTCACAGTCTAGAGGCGCACAGAAAATAAACACTTCCCAGCCGAGTAACCTGGAAGACTTTCTTTAACTCCTCTGTGTCTCACTCAGTTTCTTATCTATAGAATGGACAAATAACAGCACCTATATCATTGGGTGGTTGAGAGGATTAGAAAAGCTAATCTGTGCCTAAAGTTTAGAATTGTAAGTGCTCAATAAAAGTTAGCTATTAGTGGTATTCATAAGAAGTCCAGGGTAACAGAAAAGATCCCTATTCCACATGTGGAGATTTGGGGAAGGAATCTTGAAAGAAATGTTATCCAGTGTAAGTCCTGTAAGGTTAGTAAGAGGGACCCAGCAGAAGAGGGGTAGGGAAAAGGAGTTTAAGCATTGGCTATGCCATAGTAAAACCACAAGGCTAAATCCATCATATTATATACAAGGAAGACCGACAAACTCCCCCACTCCGACCAACCCCAAACACAAAATTGGCCAGTTATCTATTGCTGTGTAACAAATTACCTCTGAATTCAGCAGCCTACAACATACTACATATAAGCAGATCAGTAACAGTAACTGCTCAGCCCCAGGGATGAGGTCTATTCAATGCACATTGAAACTTCGACTTGAGCTAAATAAGTGATTTTCAGGGAAAAGGTATAGCATTTCATCTTTGACCCTATGCCAGTCCAAAAACTTATGGAGCAGTGAAGATAATGTCAAATAAAGAATTCTAGCAAATATGACCAGTAAATATAAAGAGGACAGAACGGCAGGCGACAATCTTTCATCATTTTGCCTGAAAATAGGTCTTTTAATTTTTTTATTTTTACCTTGTCAGCTCCTCTTAGTCTTTTCCTTTTTCTATTATTTACTATTTAACTTCTAACCCCATGATTTATTTATTCATTGAATGAGTGGAGGGATGCTTTTATCTAACTGCCCCATATCCAGTGAAAATGCATCGTGTAGTTGGACTTTTTCTACAAATTCAATTCCTTCCATCATCATTTCCAGAGGGATTGGAGAACTGTATCCAAATTCATAAAAGTGAGAAAACAAGAGTTTAAAATGTGAGCCCGCCTGCCGCAACTAAGACCCGGTACAACCAAATCAATCAATCAATCAGTCAATATTTTAAAAAAATGTCATGTTCACAAATCAGTCTTTCATGGGGTCAATGAAAAAATTCTTTCACAAACAGAAAAAATAACTCCTCTAAGGGCCAGAAACAGCAACAAGGGGTGCTTATCATAAAAGTCTACTCAAGATACCATCATCGGATTTTGCTAAGGTTTAGTCATTCCTGAAGCAGTAGGCTGCTATTTGTCTGAAGCGGGGGTAGTTTTCCTTTGAGAGCTAAAATCCAGGCTTAGATTCTAGAAGAAGCCCAAAGTCCACATTCAAGCTACGGAGGTAAGGACATGGGAAGCCGTTACTGGGCCACCTCATGACCAGGCCTGAGCTGGGCTCTCCAACCCACTATCTCACTCATAAAAATGATCTCATTTTCTTTCTCTCCTCTGTTTCACCTTCTACCAAGAAGCTGTCACAAAACCTCGCTCTTTCTATCCTTCCAACTTGAGTTAGTGCCGCCGTCTTCAGCGGCGTATCCCAGAATCTCGTGGGGAGGTTCTTTAAAATATGGATCCTGTTTGGGTAGGTTTGTGGTGGGGCCCTAGACTTCTTATTTTTAAGAAGTGCCCTAAATGGCTCCAGTGACTGGCCAAGTTTGGGAAAGGCTGCTCTACAGACTACAGCCGCTATTCAACATCATCCTCCAAGTGCCCCAGCCTCTTCTCCCGGCCCCGTCTCTCCCACCACTCAACCACCTGCAGCCCCTCAGACCTCCAGGCTTGTCACAAGCCTTCCTCTTCCTTCACTGTCTTTATTGATCACTTGCTGCTCATCAGTCAAGCATTAGCTAAATGCTGACCTTCTTTTCTGCCCTGCCCTTCCTCTGTGAGGTACCCTCCTCTGACTCTCATCACACCTTATTATATGAGAGGAAAGCACATTTCCATCTTAAGTCACTAATTTGGAGATGCTTTCTTTCACAGCAGCTGAGACTATACCCTCCTTGATTAATAATTAGTCCTTTAAGAAGTGCTGACCTACCCTCCCTTCTTGCTGGCTAATATGTTATCAACGTGAGAGCATGACCTCTTTGGTGCTTCTGTTTTAAAAAATTGAATTATAGTTAATTTACAATGCTGTGCTAGTTTCAGGTGTGCAGCAAAGTGATTCTGTTATACATACATACATATACATATATACACATATATATTCTTTTTCAGACTCTTTTCCATTATAGGTTATTACAAGATATTGAATAAAGCTCTCTGTGCTATACAGTAGGTCCTGTTGTTTATCTATTTTACATATAGTAGTTCATATATGTTAATCCCAAACTCCTAATTTATGCCCCCCTCATCCCCTTTGGTAACCATAAATTTGTTTTCTATATCTGTGAGTCTATTTCTTTTTTGTAAATAAGTTCATTTATATCATTTTTTAGATTACACATATAAGTGATATCATGTGATATTTGTGTTTCTCTGACTTACTCCACTTAGTATGATAATCTCTAGGTCCATCTATGTTGCTGCAAATGGCATGATTTCATTCTTTTTTATGGTTGAGTAATATTCCATTGTGTATATATACCCTTTGGTTCTTCTTGATCTACTTACCTTTGGGTTCTTTATCAATCAGGGTTTAAATTCTTGGTGACGCTGTCCTCAATTTCTGCTTCTGGAATCTTTGGACCTTGTATTTCATAATTTCCCTCTAGGAATGATGGTTGAGCTCCTACCTCTGACCAATCCTCCAGTCATTGCCTTAAGCAGGAAATCCCCAGGATCACACAGAAGCCAGTCTTGACCCCCAGACCTTGGCAAGGGCTGGGCTGGGTAATTGCTGTCCTCATCATTTCCCCAGGAGTGGCATGGAGGGAACTAGTTGAAGGAACCAATGAGTGAACGGTATGTAGCAATCAATTCCAACTTTCCAAAATTCTTTTTAAATGCTAGGGTTGTCCTCTTCCCACATGCCAACTGATTTGAGATTCTAAATGTCCCCCTATGAAGAGTCACTTCCATGAAACCTATTTTATGGCTGAGGAACTTGAGGGAGAGTGTAGCAAAATGGTAGATATAATTAACTAGAGGGCAAGGGATTGTTCTCTGGTCTTAGCAACACACTGGATTGCACAGGTGTTTACTGACACACTATCTATGCGGAGATGTCTAATGTGCTGGGGGAACAGGCATGTGGGCTGAGTAATTATAAATGCCTTTCAGAAGTATGGAGCTTAAAATAATTTCCTCTTGTAGTTTTTCATAACAACCAGTGTTTATGTCTTTTTAATTCTTGCAGAAGGCAGCGAGGGCTAAGATCACTGATGTTTTCAGAAGAATGAGCCTGCAAGAGCCCCTGACTTTGCTGGCAGGTAAGAGACCCAGATGCTCACCTTGAGCAAGAAGAAAAGGGCATTGAATTGATCAGGACTCAAGTCAACAGCCCGTCTGGCCTGTGCCCGTGAACAGGGAAAGGCAACACAAGAACATTCTGTCTCCTGTGGCCTGATTGCTATTGGAGAAAAGGATTCACCATGGGGCATACAACTCTCTTTTTCTGACAGAATAAATGAGAAATAACTAGGATTGGGGCTTCTCTCCTCATTGTTTAGCATCTTTAATCTGCCAGCCTGCAAGATGTCTGAGGAGCAGAAAATGTAATTTTGTCCAGTTTTACTAAACAACAGCTTTTCCTCATCGGAAAAAATAATAAAAAAGTACTCTGACTCTTAATATTTCTGGAGTTGACATGACGTTAGCAGAGATAGAATTTCCATATTTTATTATGCACCATGAAAGTCAGCCTTTATGCTTAATGGAAGCTTATGCTCACTGCTAAATCCAGAGAGCGGAGGCAGGGCGGGTTAGTGAGAGGCAGGGTGAGAGCTCAGATACTGCCTGTGTCACCTGTGGGCTAATAAAGAGTAGCCTAGGCTGATTTACAAAATCATCTCAAAGAGAGGAAAAAAATGCATAGGGGCCTGGAAGATCGGAGCCGCTTTGCTCTCAGGTGAATATGCATTTTCTGCAGCCAGATTAAGGGTACATTTTGTCCTTGACACAGCACAAAATTCAATCTGTGCCTACTTACCCTACAGACAACAGCTTGCCAGGGGTCGTGCTAAGATTTTATAATAGTACAGGCAACAGCCTTTGCTAGCAAAATAAACATTTGGGAAATTGTATTTCAGAATCACTTCTCCTTCCTTCCTGTCCGCCTCCCCGCAACTCGACATGCAATTCTGGTTCAGTGAAATGCAGCATTTAATATTTTGGAAATAATTTTCAAGCAGATGGGGAAGAGGCAGGAGGGCAGCATCTACTGCTGGCCTTGATGATCTCTCTACCTCCCCTTCTTCTGCAACAAAACAACTCAAGCAGTGATTGTTTTTTCCTTTGAAAGAAAAAAAAATAAGATAGCATGAAAGTGTTTTCAGATTTGCTCTTTGTTTTTTGTTGAAACCTTTCTAAGTTGAGGTCTTCTGTGTGATATGGGAAGCTCATGTTGAACCTGACTGCTAAGGACATCTTGGAGAGACGCTAAGTTGTTTTTAAGGAGGAAGAGGGCAGAGTGAGGCTCAGAACCCTTAGTTTCTGTGGAACCATGAGGGTGATTCTTCACACTCTCTTTATTGAACTACAGATATCTTTCCAGATGAACACACTCCTAATCTAATTAGCTGTAAACAGGCCTCTTGGGTGCCGCAATGCTTTAATTAGAGGATGGCATGAGCAGGAGGGGAGGGGGGCTGGTGCAGGAAAGACACCCAAGACTGTGAATTCCTTTGCGATGGGCACAGTTGGGATGGGGTGATGTATCGGCAGGAGTGTTTTCTGCCTTATAGGGAGACAAAAGCAAAGACATGTTGACTAGTCTCATAAAGGGCAGAATGGCCTATTATGAACAATGAATACTTGTTTTTCTACAGCACTTACTGCTCTTCCCAGAATATGATTTACTACTTGGTGCAGCAAAGGAATGGCACCAAACACGCTGGGGCTTCCTGAAGGGTCTTGGTTGATAATATGCCTTCCCACGGTCAGACCCCAGCCAAATGTTCACTTTGGAAGAGGTGGTCCCATTACTATTCCTCATGGAACATGAGATCGTGGAGGGATTATAGGGTGGGGTTAGGGGTCAGCGGGTACTTTCAAGTTTCACAGTCAGTGGTACAGAATCCAAATTCAGAGCCTCCTTCTGCTGAACAGGTTGGAAAAAGGTCACACAGCTTCATTTTAAAAGACAACTTCTGGCTGTTGCCCTCTTCTGTCATTTTGGGAAGGATTCCTAAAGGCAGTTGAGGAGGGGACGATCTGGCATTAACTGAATAACAACCAGTGTGCGTGCTCCCTGGGTGAGGCGGGTCCCAGGTTAATAAGGACGTAAAGAAACGAGGCTTTACTGGGTTGAGGCCATGCTGACCACCAACCAGGCCTCTGAACCCACAGGGCCCTTGGGGTTGAGTAATCAGCACTGGCCTCTGACAGCTGTTTCCCTTCAGTCACCCAGCCTTGAGCCAACACATAAGATTTCTGCTGCACTTCAATGCCCTTGGACATCTTTGCTTTCTGGTGCCCACTGCTGGCTGGAACTGATTCCAGACTTGATCTGAAAGGGTTTGAGCGGCATGTGCTGGGTAAACACCAATGGCCTCTGGGCTCCAAGCCCACCCCGCTAATCTTTTCTCTGTGCTATGGAGCTGGACTCTGAAAACTACACTTCCCAGATTCCTCTGAGTCTCCCTGCCAATGAGAGGTGCAGGTGGGAGATGGGCAAGTGGGGGTGAGAGAAGGAGAGGAGGAACCATTTTCTGGCGTCTAGTTGAGGTCGGCATCCCCCAGCAGCTTCCAGCCTCCAGCCTTCTGTGCTACTTCCAGCTCCTCTCCACACTCCTCAGTGGTTCAGTAGCAGCTGGTTTGTGTGCCCTTGGCAGTCAGAGTACAGGCTGTGCAGTAGTCCAAACACCAGCTGCACCCCTCCCTCTAGCTTCTGGTAACACCTCTTCCTCCTTGTTGTTCCTTAGCCCTGCAGTCAGCAGCTGCTTTTTGCAATGATTGATCTCTGATAACTTCAGCATCCCCCTTTTTGTTCTAATACCTGTGTAATCAGTTCCCTGTGTTAAATCTACCAGGGTAGCCAATCCCCTATATTAAATCCCCTCTGTTGGAATGCTTTCATTTTCCTGACTGACCCCTCATAAATGGTGACTCTGACAGTGACAAGAAACCCAGTTTAAAAGGGTTCCACATGCTGAATTAGCCAAAATATTGGAGGCTTTCTCTCTTTGCGGTGACATCACTAAAAGGCTCTCAAATAGGGGTACCTGTGGGCAGAGTGAGGACTGAGGATAGTCTGATGGGCGGAGATGCTCTCTTGGGGAACCTCGCACATTCCAATGTGCTCCAGAAATACTTTGGTTGAGGGACTAGCCCACACCATGCTGATGGCTTCCCCATTTTGCCCTGCAGCGGTCTGTCTTAGAGTGCAAGCTCTTCCCTGACATGTGAAGAATTTTGAAAACTACACTGCAGTATCCCACAACCACATCTTTCTTTTGTAAATCCTCAAAGTTTGGACACTGGTGGCAGTGGGAAAACGCTATGACAGTGGTTCTCCCCAAAGTCTGGGGACCCCTGGGGATCTTTGAGACCCTCAGAGAGGGTTCATGAGATCACTATTATCATCATAATACTAAAACTTGATTTATCTTTATTTTAATTCACTCATAAGTGTACAATGGAGTTTTCAAGAGGCCACATACATGGATACAGAAATAGATTGAAGGCAGAAGCGGATAGGGGAATTTAGCTGTCTTCTATCCAGATATCAAGGAGATTCACAAAAGTAGAAAAGAATGCTATTATTTTAGCCTTTTTGTTCGTTTGTTTCAGAAAATAAAGTTGTTATAAAAATATGTTATTTATGTTAATGTGTTTCTTATTGTTATTTTCTAATGAGTTAATAAATCCCATTGTGGAGTTGGTACATTCCCTTCACCCTCACTAGTCACTTAAGTTTCATGCTCCAGCCCCTGGTCATCTGGAGTTTAATCCCCACACTGAGGTCAAGTCCAGGCAATCCTCTCCAGGATTTTCAATGGCCCAGGTTGGCTCTCCCTTCCTGGGGTCCATATCCTTGCCCCAGGACACACACTCTTTCTGTCCTGATAACTCAGTCACCACCCTTACATTACTCACAAGAGTGTCAGACTCCAGCTTTTTTGACCCCAGTCTCCGAAGACACCTGTCCAAGTCTCTTAGTGGCCTCCTACAGTGAGGGGAAGCACCCTGCCCTTCCCCCACAGGGACAGCAGAACCCCGCTGCCATACTGACACTAGCGATTCTCAGCCTCAAGCTACAGGTTGCAGAAATGGTTTTCACTCCCTTCTTCTGCAGGTCCTGCTGAAGTCCTTCTAATATTTGACTGTGGAAGGTGGGACTAGTTGGCCCCCATTGTCTAAGGCTCTCACTTGAAAGTTAGGTAGAAATAAATAGTCCAGTTTTTAACATCTGTTATAAAATCATCCTGAATTTCTAATGAAATATCTATCATTATTTATATTTTATACAGAAGGAAAGTAAATCTCAGAGAAAATAAGTAAAGGTAAGTGGCTAAGCCAGGATTTGAACACAGGTATGTCTGATTCAAAGTCCAAGATTATTTTATGCAGAGATAATTTAGGGGCTTGAAATTCCCCTCTGGGCTCATGGTGTCAGTTTCACAAATGGCTTCCGTGCCATCAGTAGGGTGGCTATATATCCCAATATGTCTGGGCCGGTCTGGGGTAATGCCTGTTGTCCTCACATAATTAACAGTAATGATTCCTCTTCTCTCAAGTTTGGGCAATAAATTATAAGACCACCACAACCTCTAGGGTTAGGGGAGTTTGGTGCAGAGGAACCAGAAGCACCAGAAGTTTTGTAGGAGGGCAGACTCTTCCAGTAGAGTCTCCAAGGCCTGGCTTAGACCCTGCAGGGAAGATATGCACTGGGGAGATGAAGTCCAGGCAGCCTCCCCAGATGCAAGGATGCTGGGAACAGCCCTGGGTTAACCGCAGCCTGAGATATCTGGCTGGAGGAGGGTGGTCTATTCAGAAACTGGATGTAAAGTCCACAGAGCAGGCAGGGTGTGAGAAAACTACGTATCCATTGTTGATTCTAGATAACTTCTGAGTTTGTCCATTTCTTTTCTTCCCAAGGTACTCTTCTAGCTTAGGACACTTTTACTAGAATAATAACAAACTCCTAGCTGAGTTTCTGGCCTGCTCCCCCTTCCTCCCCCACGCCCCCCACCAATGTAATCCATCCTGTGCATTGAAACCAGAGTGATTTTTCTGAAATTCCAGTCAGACTGATGCTATTTCTTAGTTTAAACCCCTTTGACGGCTTCCTATTGCCTTCAGGATAAACTCTGAGTTCCTTAATGTGGCTTTGAGGTCCTTTGAGATCAGCTCCTATGCACCTTCCTAGGCTCTTCTCTTACATTCAGACCTTGTCCTGGATCAATGTCAGTTCAGCCCCACCAAACTTCTCATAACTCTGCACCCTCTTACTTGTGAGCCTTTGCACGTGCTCTTTCAGCCCCTAAGACACTCCTTCCTAGGTCTGCTGGGACGGATGCCTCCGATGCCTCCTTCCTCCCAGTTTAGGAAGCATGCATGCATCACAGCAGCTCACACTCTGGAATTGCCTATTTGCTTACTTGCATTTCCCCACAAGGCCTGAAACTCTGAGGACCTGGGCTCTTCCCATCCTCTTCACCTCTGTGTCATTACCTCCTATCACAGTGTTTGGCACGTGGTAGGTCCTGGGTTAGGATTTAGTGATATTTTGCTTACAAACATTAAAACCCAAATAACCAAAACAGGAGACATCTGAGCTCAACATACATCATGGGTGTCGGCTAGGCATGGTACTTATACCTAACCTGATTCTCTGTGCAAATGAAGAGACTCTATAGATAATGTTTTAAAAACTGGAAGTCTTTTTTAAAAAGGAGCATTTAAAAAATATTCCATATATGAGTGAAATCACATGGTATTTGTTTTTTTCCATCTGACTTATTTCACTTACCCTAATACCCTCAAGGTCCATCCATGTTGTGGCTAATGGCAAGATTTCATCTTTTTATTTTTATGGCTGGGTAGTATTCCATTGTATATATATACCACATCTTCTTCTTTTTTTTCCTAATCATGGTTTTGATCTTTTTTATCTGATCGATCTTGGGCAGGATCCTTAAGTTCTCTATGCTTCCATTTCTTTTCTTTTTTTTAAAACATCTTTATTGGAGTATAATTGCTTTACAATGTTGTGTTAGTTTCTGCTGTATAACAAAGTGAATCAGCTATACGTATACATACATCCCCATATCCTCTCCTTCTGGCGTCTCCCTCCAACCCTCCCTATCCCACCCGTCTAGGTGGTCACAAAGCACCAAGCTGATCTCCTTATGCTATGCGCTGCTTCCCACTAGCTATCTGTTTTACATTTGGTAGTGTATATATGTCAATGCCACTCTCTCACTTTGTCCCAGCTCACCCTTCCCCCTCCCCGTGTCCTCAAGTCCATTCTCTATGCCAGTACCTTTATTCCTGTCCTGCCCTTAGGTTCATCAGAGCCTTTTTTTTTTTTTTTTTTTAGATTCCATATATATGTGTTAGCATATGGTATTTGTTTTTCTCTTTCTGACTTACTTCACTCTGTATGACAGACTCTAGGTCCATCCACCTCACTACAAATAACTCAATTTCGTTTCTTTTTGTGGCTGAGTAATATTTCACTGTATATATGTGCCACATCTTCTTTATCCATGCACCTGCCGATGGGCACTGGGTAAAGGGGTTCAACTGTATGATGATGGATAGAAACTAAATTTTTGGTGGTGAACATGCTGTAGTGTATACAGAAGTTGTAATATAATGTTGTACATATGAAGCATATATAATGTTACAAACTGATGTTACTTCAATAAAAAATAATAAGTAAAAAAAAAAGGAGTATGATCTATACTGGCCAGAAAATGAAACCGTGAATCAGCTTAATATCCAGTAGTGGATTATGGCTTGTACACTGAAAAGGATAGTATGAAACACTGACAGATATAATGAGTAAAAAGACTAAGTAGCAATGTGGAAAAATGATTAGGATTAGTACTAATTTTTTTAAAAAAGGAGCATTGCCAATTGCTTACTTGCTACTCTTGTGACTACATAGTGTGTACGCGTGTGTGTGTGTGCATGTGTAGTGAGGGTAGAGTACTGGGGAAGAGAAAAGTTTAAGATAGTGGGGATAATTTTTTTTTAATATTCTCATAATTGGTTCTAATGTTGACTTTACATCTTCTTTTTTCCCCAATAAGAAGAATATTAAAAGAATATTTCAAAACAAATCTGATGGGCTTCCCTGGTGGCGCAGTGGTTGAGAGTCCGCCTGCCGATGCAGGGGACATGGGTTCGTGCCCCGGTCCGGGAGGATCCCACATGCCGCAGAGTGGCTGGGCCCGTGAGCCATGGCCGCTGAGCCTGCGCGTCCGGAGCCTGTGCTCCGCAACGGGAGAGGCCACAACAGTGAGAGGCCCGCGTACCGCAAAAAACAAAAACAGAAACAAAAAAACAAATCTGATACTCCAAAATGTTAAAATGATTCTCTCTGAGTGGTAGCACAAGGGAAATTTTAATAATTTCTTCATAATTTCTGTATTTGCTTATTTTTCTCCACTGAATATTTAACATATCTGATTAGATAAAAGCAACAGAGCAAACATTCCCTCTCTTCCCTCTTTCACTTTGGGCAGATTACTTTCTTCCCTATTGGTCTTGGCCATGTGATTTGCTTTGCCTATGGGTTGATGGTGCACATGACGTAGCAAATATGTTTGTGTGAGGGCCTTGCCCTCTTGCACTTCTGACATTATCATGAAAAGTGCATGCTCTGGATAGACTGCCCAACCAAGGAAAAATGAGAGACACGTGGAGCAGACCTGGACCCAAGCTTCAGCTTGGAGCGAAGACCAACAGGGCCCAGCCTAGAACAGCTGTGTGAGTGAGAAGACATGACAATTGTTTTAAGTCATTGAGACTTGGGTGATGTATACAGCATTATTTTGACAATAACTCAGTGATAAATCTTCATTTTCAACATCAACTTTCTGAGCAAAATCTCTGTCTTTTATTCTTCTTGTCCCATCTTTCATTCTTATCAAATGGTATCCCACAGAAGTGGCCCAGGCTGGGAGTGCCCAGGCTAACTTTTAGCTTGGAGAGGAATATTAACCTGAAGAGATATATATATATTTTTTTGCGGTACGCGGGCCTCTCACTGTTGTGGCCTCTCCCGTCGCAGAGCACAGGCTCCGGACTCACAGGCTCAGCGGCCATGGCTCACGGGCCCAGCCGCTCCGCGGCATGTGGGATCCTCCCGGACCGGGGCACGAACCCGTGTCCCCTGCATCGGCAGGCGGACCCTCAACCACTGCGCCACCTGGGAAGCCCCTGGAGAGATATTTTAAGAATCCTAGAACATCAAAGGCTTGAAACAGATGACAAACTAACACTAAAACTGTAGTGTTGTCTCTACCATCAATAGCATTATTGACATATTGATGATACTAATGAATCCCAATTACCATTACGACCAATATGGGCTCCTCATTGCCATTCTCATAGTCACTTTTCAGAACTACTACTTTACTGCCAAAAAGGGATGGGTGTGGGGTGGGAAATAACCCGAACCCAAACCAACAACTGCTGATCTGCAGTTATTTCAATTCATTTGTTGTTGCAAATAGCAAATAAAAAATTGCTACAATCCAAATTCCAATTGTCTGGATTCCAGGACGGGGCTGGCTACTGGGCTTGTGGGAATGATTTCTTTAAAGCATCTTCTCAATGGGTCTTTCTCTTCCCCAGAGACTTAGCACACTGCGGAGAGAGCTGCCAGCTCCAGTGAGAGGCTGCCCTCCCCAGGGGAACCCTAAAGTGAGAGGCACCCCTCACCTCAGTCTCCAGAGGCCAGGTGTGGGATAGGAAGGTCAAGCGTGAGGACATCGACCAGCCTGGTTAGCTACCACCACTGCATCACGTGAGCTGTGTGTCAATCTACTTTTGTCTGGTTTGAACCCAACATACAGTTTCTAAAGCTTTTTCACAGACCTTAGCTCACGGAAGCTCATGGCCTTCCTTCATCATCTACAGAGTTTCTGGTTAGGTGGTTTGTTCAAGATGATACTGACAGGAAGTGGTTCTGCACCTCTTAGCTGTGTGACCTTAGGCTATCTACTCAACATTTCTGAGTACTTGTCTGGAAAGTGAGGCTATGTTGTAATAACACCTACGTTAGAGGGCTTTTATGAAGATTAAAAAAGTAATGCTTTAGTATTCTTTAGCTGGTTTCCTTAGTTATTTGCTTAAAAACCAAACAAAACAATCCCTCAAGTGTTTGGTACATACATAACAAAAATTCATTGAAGAAAAATTAGAATAAAAGTTATCCAGAATTCTAGAGTCCAAAGTTAACATACTGATCTATAACCTTCAAATTATTTTGTCTGTACACATGAACACACATATATTCATATAAACTGGCCCATATATTACTATCTTGTAACCTGGTTTTGCCGCCTAACAAATTACCATAAACATATTTTCTTGCTAAGAAATGTGTCTATAATATGTGTATTAACAGTTGCATAATATTTCATTTTGTGGATGCAATATATTTTTAAATATCTAATCTCCTATTTTTTTAAACATCTTTATTGGAGTATAACTGCTTTACAGTATTGTGTTAGTTTCGGCTGTATAACAAAGTGAATCAGCTATATGCATACGTATATCCCCATATTCCCTCCCTCTTGAGTCTCCCTCCCACCCTCCTTAACCCACCCCTGTAGGTGGTCCCAAAACACCGAGCTGATCTCCCTGTGCCATGCAGCTGCTTCCCACTAGCTATCTATTTTACATTTGGTAGTGTATATATGTCAATGCTACTCTCTCACTTTGTCCCAGCTAACCCTTCCCCCTCCCCATGTCCTCAGGTCCATTCTCTACATTTGCATCTTTATTCCTGTCCTGCCCCTAGGTTCATCAGAACCACTTTTTTTTTTTTTAGATTCCCTATATATGTGTTAGCATATGGTATTTGTTTTTCTCTTTCTGACTTAACTTCACTCTCTATGACAGACTCTAGGTCCAACCACCTCACTAAAAATAACTAAATTTCATTTCTTTTTATAGCTAACATTCCTTTGTATATACGTGCCACATCTTCTTTATCCTTTCATCTGTCAGTGGACGCTTAGGTTGTTTCCATGTCCTGGCTATTGTAAATAGTGCTGCAGTGAACATTGTGGTACATGACTGTTTGAATTATGGTTTTCTCAGGGTATACGCCCAGTAGTGGGATTGCTGGGTCATATGGTAGTTCTATTTTTGGCTTTTAAAGGAACCTCTATACTGTTCTCCATAGTGGATGGATCAATTTACATTCCCACCAACAGTGCAAGAGGGTTCCCTTTTCTTCACACCCTCTCTAGCATTTTTTGTTTGTAGATTTTTTGATGATGGCCATTCTGACTGGTGTGAGGTGATACCTCATTGTAGTTTTGATTTGTATTTCTCTAATGATTAGTGGTGTTGAGCATCTTTTCATGTGTGCATTGGCAATTTGTATATCTTTTTTGGAGAAATGTCTATTTAGGGTTTCTGCCCATTTTTGGGTTGGGTTTTTTGTTTTTTTGATATTGAGCTGCATGAGCTGCTTGTATATTTTGGAGATTAATTCTTTGTCAGTTGCTTCATTTGCAAATATTTTCTCACACTCTGAAGGTTGTCTTTTCGTCTTGTTTATGGTTTCCATTGCTGTGCAAAAGCTTTTAAGTTTCATTAGGTCCCATTTGTTTATTTTTATTTCCAGTACTCTAGGAGGTGGGTCAAAAAGGATCTTGCTGTGATTTATGTCAAAGAGTGTTCTGCCTATGTTTTCCTCTAAGAGTTTTAGAGTGTCTGGCCTTACATTTAGGTCTTTAATCCACTTTGAGTTTATTTTTTTGTATGGTGTTAGGAAGTGTTCTAATTTCATTCTTTTACATGTAGCTGTCCAGTTTTCCCAGCACCACTTATTGAAGAGGCTGTCTTTTCACCATTGTATACTCTTGCCTCCTTTATCAAAGATACGGTGACCATAAGTGTGTGGGTTTATCTCTGGGCTGTCTATCCTGTTCCATTCATCTATATTTCTGTTTTTGTGACAGTACCATACTGTCTTGATTACTGTAGCTTTGTAGCATAGTTTAAAGTCCAGGAGCCTGAGTCCTCAAGCTCAATTTTTCTTTCTCAAGATTGTTTTGGCTATTCGGGGTCTTTGTGTTTACATACAAATTGTGAAATTTTTTGTTCTAGTTCTGTGAAAAATGCCATTGTTAGTTTGATAGGGATTGCACTGAACCTGTAGATTGCTTTGGGTAGTATAATCATTTTCACAATGTTGATTCTTCCAATCCAAGAACATAGTATATCTCTGCACCTGTTTGTATCATCTTTAGTTGCTTTCATCAGTATCTTATAGTTTTCTGCATACAGGTCTTTTGTCTCCTTAGGTAGGTTTATTCCCAGGTATTTTATTCTTTTTGTTGCAGTGGTAAGTGGGAGTGTTTCCTTAATTTCTCTTTCAGATTTTTCATCATTAGTGTATAGGAATGCAAGAGATTTCTGTGCATTAACTTTATATCCTGCTACTCTACCAAATTCATTGATTAGCTCTAGTAGTTTTCTGGTAGCATCTTTAGGATTCTCTATGTATAATATCATGTCATCTGCAAACAGTGACAGTTTTACTCCTTCTTTTTGGATTTAGATTCCTTTTATTTCTTTTTCTTCTCTGATCGCTGTGGCTAAAACTTCCAAAACTATGTTGAATAATAGTGGTGAGAGTGGGAAACCTTGTCTTGTTCCTGTTCTTAGAGGAAATGCTTTCAGTTTTTCACCATTGAGAATGATGTTTGCTGTGGGTTTGTCATCTATGGCCTTTATTATGTTGAGGTAGTTCCCTCTATGCCTACTTTCTGGAGAGTTTTTATCATAAATGGGTGCTGAATTTTGTCAAAAGCTTTTTGTGCATCTATTGAGATGATCATATGGTTTTTCCCCTTCAATTTGTTAATATGGGTTATCACATTGATTGATTTGCATATATTGAAGAATCCTTGCATTCCTGGGGTTAACCCCACTTGATCATAGTGTATGATCCTTTTAATGTGCTGTTGATTTCTAGTCTCATAGTATTGTGGTCGGAAAAGATACTTGGTATGATTTCAATTTTCTTAAATTTACCAAGGCTTGATTTGTGATCCAGGATATGATCTATCCTGGAGAATGTTCCATGAGCACTTGAGAAGTGTATTCTGTTGTTTTTGGATGGAATATCCTATAAATATCAATTAAGTCCATCTTGTTTAATGTATCATTTAAAGCTTGTGTTCCTTATTTATTTTCATTTTCGATGATCTGTCCATTGGTGAAAGTGGGGTGTTAAAGTCCCCTACTATGATTGTGTTACTGTCGATTTCCCCTTTTATGGCTGTTAGCATTTGCCTTATGTATTGAGGTGCCCCTGTGTTGCGTGCATAAATATTTACAATTGTTATAACTTCTTCTTGGATTTATCCCTTGATCATTGTGTAGTGTCTTTTGTCTCTTGTAATAGCCTTTATTTTAAAGTCTATTATGTCTGATATGAGAATTGCCATTCCAGCTTTCTTTTGATTTCCATTTGCATAGAAAATGTTTTTCCATCCCCTCACTTTCAGTCTGTATATGTCCCTAGGTCTGAAGTGGGTCTCTTGTAGACAGCATATATACGGGTCTTGTTTTGTATCCATTCAGCCAGTCTATGTCTTTTGGTTGGAGCATTTAATTCTTTTACATTTAAGGTAATTATCAATATGTATGTTCCTATTACCATTTTCTTAATTGTTTTGGGTTTGTTATTGTAGGTCTTTTCCTTCTCTTGTGTTCCCTGCCTAAAGATGTTCCTTTAGCATTTTGTCGTAAAGCTGGTTTGGTGGTACTGAATTCTATTAGCTTTTGCTTGTCTGTAAAGGTTTTAATTTCTCTGCTGAATCTGAATGAGATCCTTGCTGGGTAGAATAATCTTGGCTGTAGGTTTTTCCCTTTCATCACTTTAAATATGTTCTGCCACTCCTTTCTGGCTTGCAGAGTTTCTGCTGAAAAATCAGCTGTTAACTTTATGGGGATTCCCTTATATGTTATTTGTTGCTTTTAATATTTTTTCTTTGTATTTAATTTTTGATAGTTTGATTAATATGTGTCTCGGCGTGTTTCTCTGTGGGTTCATCCTGTACGGTACTCTCTGTGCTTCCTGGACTTGATTGACTATTTCCTTTCCCATGTTAGGGGAGTTTTCAACTATAATCTCTTCAAATATTTTCTCAGTCCCTTTCTTTTTGTCTTCTTCTTCTGGGACCCCTATAATTCAAATGTTGGTGCGCTTAATGTTGGACCAGAGGTCTCGAGACTGTCCTCAATTATTTTCATTCTTTTTTCTTTATTTGCCTCCCTGGCAGTTATTTCCACCATTTAACCTTCCAGCTCATTTATCCTTTTTTCTGCCTCAGTTATTCTGTTATTGATTCCTTCTAGAGTATTTTTAATTTCAGTAATTGTGTTGTTCATCATTGTTTGTTTGCTCTTTAGTTCTTCTATATCCTTGTTAAATGTTTCTTGTATCTTCTCCATTATGTTTCTGAGATTTTGGATCATCTTTACTATCATTACTCTGAATTCTTTTTCAGGTAGCTTGCCTATTTCATCTTCATTTATTTGGTTTTGTAGGTTTTTACCTTGCTCTTTCATCTGTAACTTTTTTTGTCGTTTCTTTCTTTCTTTCTTTTTTTTTTTTTTTGATGGGTGGTGCTGTATTCCTGTCTTACTGGTTGTTTGGCCTGAGACATCCAGCATTGGAGTTTGCAGGCAGTTAGATAGAACAGGGTCTTGGTGCTAAGATGAGGACCTCTGGGAGGCCTCACTCCAATTGATATTTCCTGGGGTCTGAGGTTCTCTGTTAGTCCAGTGGTTTGGACTTGGAGCTCCCAACACGGGAGCTCCAGCCCAGCCTCTGGTCTGGGAACCAAGATCCTGCAAGCTTCGTGGCATGGTAAAAAAAAAAAAAAAAAAGGAAGAAAGGAACAGTACAATATCAAAGAATAAAAAACAAAATAAAGTTAGAAAGATAAAATATATATTAGGAGGGTTTCTCTGGTGGTGCAGTGGTTGAGAGTCCGCCTGCCAATGCAGGGGACACGGGTTCATGCCCCGGTCCGGGAGGATCCCACATGCCGCGGAGCGGCTGGGCCCGTGAGCCATGGCCACTGAGCCTGCGCGTCCGGAGCCTGTGCTCCGCAGCGGGAGAGGCCATGAGAGTGAGAGGCCTGCGTACCACAAAAAAAAAAAAAAAAAAAAATTAGGAAAAACAAAACTATAATTGAAACAACTGCAACAAGGTAAAATAAAACCAAAGCAGAAAAAAGAAAAAAAAAGGGGGGCGGGCAACAAGCCAAAAGGAGAGATCACCGGTTGCTGGGGGGTCCTCCCATCTCCTTAGGTGTCTGTGGTCCCCCACTGGTGCCTGGTAGTTGTGAGGTGCCTAGTTGTGAGGAGACGCAAATTCCGCATCCTCCTAGTATGCCATCTTGACTCCACCCCAATCCCCTATTTTGTTTTTTGAATTTCTTTTTTCATTTTTGCTCTTATAAATAACTCTTTGATGAATACTCATGTACATAGATTCTCGAACAAATGACTGCTTAGTTTTAAAGAGAAATTTTCAGAAGCAGAATTACTTGTTAAAATCACAAACATTATAATGTCACTTTATACGTATTGTCAAGTTGCCTGTCAGCGAAGTTCTAGCAACTTAAACTCTCATTAGTGGTGAAGGAACATGTCCCTTTCACCATATTCTTGCTAAAAGTAGGCCTTTATCACTTTGCTTATTTGACAGATGATAGATGATACCTCATTGTTGTTTTAATTTGTTTTTCTTTGATTACTACTGAAGATGAAACTTTTTATATTTATTGGTCGCGTTCTTGATCATTAAAAAATTAAATTGTTTTTTCTTTATTGATATGCAGGAACACTTTGTTATTAGAGAATTTAAATCTTGTCTTATATGTTATAAATATTGCTCTAGTTTTTCATTTGTCTTTTAATTTTATGAATTTTTGGACTTCGTATACATTTGAAGATTTCATGTAATTAAATCCAGTAATACTTTTTTTTGGCTTTGCTTTTATAATACCATGCTCAGAGAGATTGGAATACTTCTTAAAATAATCTTTTTCAGGAAAGCATAAGTCTGTTATATTTTCTGAATCTTTGAATGACTGAGAATACATTTCTGTGGCCTTTATGTAGGAACCATATCTTGGCAGCTGGAGCAGTTTTGACACACTATCGTCAAAATGTTGTAGAGGCCGTTCCACTATTTTCTGAAATTTATCATTGAAAGATAAGTCTGATGTCAAAAGGATTTTTCCTCCTAGTATGTCCCCTGGTTGTTTGTTGGGCTGAATGATTACAAGATTTTTCTTTATATTTGGAATATAATGGAAAAGAAAGACATGACAAGGAGAGTCTCTTATATTCTCTGGAGTTCAGTGAGGTTTTGGATTAAAGTCAAGGATTTCTTCAACTCAAGAAAATTATCTTTTGTTGTTTATTTGGTCACCACTTCCTCTCTGTCTGATGTGTTCTCC
Organism: Orcinus orca; assembly: GCF_937001465.1. NCBI lineage: Eukaryota > Metazoa > Chordata > Mammalia > Artiodactyla > Delphinidae > Orcinus > Orcinus orca. The sequence continues at coordinate 40,849,646 of NC_064567.1, read as the reverse complement.
TCCCCTGGGTTTCCTATTCAATCTCCTGAACCTATCCTATATGCCTCTTATGTGAGTTCCAGAATTTGGCTGACTGGTTTTCTCACCCTGTTTTTTACATTGTCCAACTTGCTAGTCAGTATGGCCATCGCATTTTTACATCAGGCCATTATTGTTTCACCTAAAAGTAGTCTTCCCTAACCTCCGATTGTTCCTTTTTCATGAGTATAATCTCCTCACTTTATTGTTGAGAATCTGGATTTAATATCTTACAAAATTCACTTTCCTGTAGCAAGCTTTTTTCAAGAGTTCTTTTCTTTGGAGACCATGAACATTTTTTCTATGTTCAAATGTTTCTCTGTTTGCTCATTTTACAAGGGAGGTCTGTGTTTGCCCAGTTTTAGAACTTGGGAGAGGTTCCATCAGAGAGTATTCAGGTTCATGTCTGATTTCTTCAGTGTGAGTAAAGGGATAGAAGAAGAATGTATAATTCTTGTAGTTTAACTTCCCTGGATCAGCGTTTTCATGTTACAGGAGGTTGAAGAGAGAACTACATCCCGAGGTGGCTGTACAACAAGGGCTTCCCCACTATGCCCAGGTTTCCTTTCCACCCGGCAGGGGCACCATCCTCCTTCTCTAATGGACGAGACAGCTCTTGTTATGAGCCTGTTGTTCTTACCACAGTGCTTGAACTGAACTGAACTGAAATGGCTATGCATGCGCCTTTGATGGCAGATTGTGCTGAGAAGGGAAATTTGCACCTGTTTGGATCTGGCATCACATTTATAGAGAGCAAGGGGGAAACAAACACAGAGGCCAGCACATCCCACATGATTACTGCCCAAATTACTTACCAAAGACATCTGTGAAGCTGTGATCCAATCGGGAGGGATGTGAAAATGAGCCCCAGCTGAGTCTCCCAGCAAAATGATTCCCCTGGGCTGTGAACCTAGGTGGCACAATTTATTTGCATTATTTATGCACTCAAGTAGTTTGGAGCCTCCAGCTTGGGTAGTTAGGTGAGCACATACCCTGGTGTGTATTCTGTGCATAGAGCATCGTAACAGTGATGCGTTGCCACTTTTCGAGTGTTGGGAGAGTGAGCGGCATAGCATTTAGGAGCTGAATGAGATCTCCAGGCCATCGAAACTTGACAGCTAAGCTATGCAGATGCAGGTGTGCTTCCTAGCTCAGCATAAAACAAACTCCTATGCAACATCTTGAGTGAATGATAGATGAATAAAAGCATCAAAACTTTATCTGAACTCAGAAATATGCCCTAAATTTTGGTTCTGAAAATTGCTTCCTTGGAAAACACACTCATTTCTGTTAATATCCACTTTAGGAATTAGTAATCTCATGGAGCAATTTTGATTTTTTTCAAAGATGTTATGGTCTTTTAACGTCCTTAATCTATATATACAAAAGCACTGGATGGACAATTATGGCTGATTAGTGGGGAGATGGAGAGATAAAATCTCTATGCAGCCCTATATGTTTGGAGGTTAAGAATCACTTAATCGGATTCTAAGGCCCATCTACACGAATCATTCATCCACGGGTGATGCATGAACTCTTCCAAATCCCTTAAAATCCTGAAAGAATCAATCAGTGCCTCTCAGAGTCAGAGAGGAGAGCCTACTTCCTCCACCTCCAAAGGCCCCAAATCAAGCTGAGGATGGCCCAACCTCACTCCAGCGGCTCCCTATCTCGGGACCTTGTGACAGCTAGCACTTGGCCACACACACGGGGACTGAGAAGGCCCAGGACATTGAGGAGGGGTTGGGATTTGGGGAATCCAAGAGGCTTCCCACAGTGAACCCAGAGCCTCACACCAGGATTTCACTTAGATCTGAGTTTAATTATTCATTTGTCTATTTGTTAATGCATTCCTTTATCATCCAACAAGCATTTCTAAACTGCATTACTATGTGTCAGGTCCTTACATTTTCTACCTCCATCCTGTCCTTCTAATAGCTTACAGACAATTAGACTTTAAGTTGATTGAGGGCAAGGACTGTATCGTGTCTGCTCATAAAAACTCAGAGCCAAGTATAGCCCTTGGTGCATAATAGGAATAGGTGTCCAGGAAATATCTGTTGAATGAATGAATGAATGAAATGCTTCTAAATGTTAGGGGAAAGCATTGTCTAAACATAAAACAGTGATGCTACCATAGGGTCTTGTTTGAGACTCTTCGGGCATCACCAGGACCATATTTTCAGTACTATGTGGGTGGTAATAGGTTCCTCCTAAGAACACTGGTAGCCCAGGTGTATGTGGCATTGGGCATTTAGAATACAGAGCTTTTGCTCAGGTATTTTTGGGAACTCTCAATGGCTATTGCTTGGAGGTCTCCGTCAAGTCACCCAGATATGAGTCTTTAGCCCAGTCAACACAAGGACTCTGTCAGTACAAGTCTAGATGTCTGACCTTGTAGTGTATTGAGGAGGACACAGAGAAGACTGAAAATTATCACCTCCACTTATTTTCTTATTTGGAGAAGTGCTGGATTTCAGTTACCCTGTTATCTATCTTACAGCCTTTTCTAATATTATCATTAAAGTTTCCAATTCCCTAAAAAAGGAATCTATTAAACAAATTCAGTTTTGCTTTGTCTTGATTCTGCCTCATTTGTCTATAATCTTTTTCATGTCATTTTCTAATTTGTCACGAAAATAAATGTAAATTGGTCAACATTATGTTGTAGCATCAGGCACTTCCTCACTTGGATGGTCTGTTTGCTTCAATCTGACTCAGACTAGAAAAGAATATTCTATTGGAATAAGTACACTGACTTTTACAATCCATACCTTCACAGAATTTCTTCTCGTATGGAATTCCATCTTTTGGATCAACACCCTTTAAGAGAAATGATGAAATTAGCAGCTTGCTTTTAAATTTATGAGACACAAACACGAAATCCTTCCCAAATGGCTTTAAAAGCACAAAAACAAATCAGTAGATAAAATCCTTTAAAGTCTCTTGAGCCCTTAATCCAACATAGCAACATCCTAGGTAAGTGAATTGGGCTTTAAGGAACTGGGGGCAGGAATAAGGAGAGATCCAGAAACTGGGCCATCTTGTTCAGAAGGATGCCGGGCAGGGCTCTGGGTGCTGGTAGTATCACTCGGAGGGAGCATTGAGGGTCCATTCAGTGACTGGGACACAGGGGCAGACTGGGTTCAGCAGTCTCTGAGTTGGAGCTCTAAGTGTCCTGACACCTCTGGTGCCTAAGGGTTGATGCTTCTAGAGCAGAGATTCTCAACAGGGCTGCTTTTGAGGCACCCCTCCCCCACCCCTGCCCCACAGCCATCCAAAGGGACATTTGGCAATGCCTGGAGACATCTTTGGTTGTTACAATGTGGGGAGGGGGAGCTACCGGCATTTAGTGGGGAGAGGCAGGGATGCAACTGACCATCATACAATTTACAAGGCGGCCCAAACCGTAAAGAATGATTCCAAATGTTGATATGATGAGACTGAGAAACCCAGAAGTGAGGTTGAGCCTGTGAGTGGGACAGAGTTAACCACAGCTGAGGGCACTTCCTAACACTTAAAGCTAAGTCTGTGCCTTAGTGGAGCAGCTGGTCCTTGGAAGGTTTGAGCAGAGTCTGGATAACTTTAAAAAAGTTAAAATATATATATATAATTTTTTTTCTTTTGTTTGCCAAACTCTGGTCTGGAGAGCACTGGCATTCCACTAGATATTAATGGTATTAACAGTATTTTAGGAAGAAAGAAGCTGATGGTCAGAGATGTACTGGAAACAGTGTGTTCACTGTCTTGGTCTTGGGGACTCCCAACATGCATTAAAACATTAAAGGTGCTGAGAAATTCGGAAGTAAAGAAAACTGTTCAGGCTTATTTGACCCAGTACTTTCCAAACTTTGCTATAGTGCCCCTTCTCCCTTACCTCTTAACCTCCCACTCAACACTGGAGTTCTTGGACACAGTTTGGGAAATGTTGGACTTAGTGATTGTAAAGTCCTCTCTGAGTTTATGATTTTGTGATTCTGTGAGTCATTTTTCCTCCGTGGAAAGGGATAGGTATGAAGGTCGTGTGTCTTTCTCCTATTACTGATGATAAACGCTGAGTCTTGGCTCCCTGGGCTCCTGGTGGATTTCCACTGGTCTAGCACAGTCTCTTATTGGCCTTCCTTATGTAGGTGGACTCCCATGTCAGAGGCAGGGATGGGGTCATGGAACCAAGACAGCAGCTTCACACACTAATAACCCCCCATGTCCTCCAACATGACAACTAAGCTTGACTTTATCGAACAAGAGCTGCCTTGGGGGTCTTGACACCTTAACACCTTAAGATCTAGGGGACATGTCTTCCCCTCCTCATGAAAAGGCAGTGTGACTGATGATAGGGTGGGTGGGTAGGGCTATACCAGGATACAATCTGTCTTGCTCTCCATATCTCAGAAGAAATGGACTGTCAGTGTCCTGGAGAGAGGAAACTATTTACAGGAACTTTCTCCTCTTCATCCAAGCAGACAAATTAGGCAACCATTCAGAGGCAATTTATCTTGAAGCTGGAGAATCTTAAACTTCAAGGCTCCTTGTTTGTACGATCCCTGCCTGTGTGAGTGCTGGGAGCAGCTGGGAGCTATAGAGTGTTTTAGGTGGAGAGGAGCCAGGCTGCACGCAGAACAATATTTCTACATAAGCACTCCTGGTAAATTGGAAAAGAGATCTCAGAAGAAAGGGACCTAAATTTCCAAGACTCCAGGAATTTGTTAAGATTTCTTTTATTGTTCTAATTAATTATACTTTTATTCTTGATTTTGTATTTGGTATTCTTTTTCTTCATGAGGACCCCTCAAATCCTATAAACTCAAGACCTCACAAAATTGGGTCTGCTGCCATTGCCGTGCTAAGATTAAGTGTTTGGCTTTTCTCTTTCTTTTCCTTTTCTCTACCTGGAAGCTGCTAATTTATTATTCATAGAGAACTGGGGCACCAGCATTAGATGCCTCAGGATGTGGGTAGTGGTGTAACTACAGATAACTTCCGCTCTGCCTGACTAGCCTTATGAAATAGAAAAAAATAGCTGCAATGAAATGGTGACAGCATGCGGTTTGCTCCAATAGCTCTTTGGGTTGCTGTAAAACTTTGCTAACACCACTCTCCATTTAATTTCACACTGTTCCAAACAGAATAAAGGGATTAGATGTGAATTACGTTAAGCAAGACTTATAGTGGCTGTGACAGAGACAGCCTCAACTCTCATTACATCATGGACACTCTTCACATGTGATTGGATTCTGTGCCCCTCTTCCAAACAGCAGAAAAAGAGTTGCTGTAATCTACCATCTTCTTCCTTAGGTCTGACTGAAGCAAACAGGCAATGGGCTTTTGAGGAGGGCGGAAAGCAAGAGAACAGGGTTAAATTTGAATTTAGTCTCTTACCCAAATGCCATTACAGTTTGAATCCTGATGTGTATCCCAGTTGTCTGGCCTACGAAGAAAACATCAACATTGGTCTTTGGCATGTATTTATCACTCTGAATGTCAGCTTCACAAATGAAGGAATGAATGAATGAGCGCTACACCAAGTGTCTTCGATAGACGACAGTTTCTTCAGGGAAAAGTGCCGCACACCATTGTGTGTTGTAGCAACAGAAGCCTCACTTGGCCTCTTTGCCATTCTCTTGGCTTTGGATGTTTGCTGGGAACTGTGGACCAAATGCAGTCTTTTCACAATTGACTATATTCATGGGAGGTATTATTGTGGAATGATGTCGATAGGAATAATGAACACATCTGCAGTCCATTTCATTTAGACAGGTGACACCATTAAAGTTATGCCTCTAAAGTCCCAAACATCTGGTTAACGCTTCCGCACTGTAGTCACAGCTAAGATGAAGGCTGGCATACCCAGTCTGAAGTCTGAGATGTGATCAGCCTGGGACTAAAATGTGACCTGTGCTCTGCTTTCTGCCCCCGTCGTCCTCCTCCTGGTGGAAGAGGCTACTCTTTCTGGGCCCAGGGCTGCCTGTAGAACTCGTGCAGGAGGCTGGATAAACGTCCACAATAACCTGTCTGCTCACGTGTTTCTCCCACTAGACTGTGAACTCCTCGAGAGGAGGCCTATTTCTATTTGTTTACCACCCAGCATGATGCAGAGTGCTTGGCAACGCTCGATGAGCTTTTTTTTGGCAAATGAATGAACAAACACTGTTTTTTCATTGCGCTTTACTTCAATTAGGACATGGAGGTCCCTTCTCTCTGTAAGCACGAATCCCCTAGGCTGAGGGAGATAATTATGCCTTCTGCCTCCTTTTCAGAAGGTAATTTTCAACATCAGTGACCAGCAGAGACCGTTACCTTCTGCCTGGGTATGCCATCTTGTTGCTGTCGTTACAGTCTCTCCCTCGCCAGTGAGAGCCCCGCAGTGTCTGAAATTGAAGAGCACACACAGGAAGGGTCAGTTCTGCTTTGACGTTATCCACAGTGAAGGCCAATCAGAGCTGTCTGAGGGGTGCTGACATCTGCCATTTTAAATCCAAATACAGTCTAGGAACACTAGAGATCACTAAGAAAATTAAGATGATATGCTGAGACCTCCTGTGTGAGGTGAAATGTAATATGGTACCAGGGCCAATCACAGATGAAGTGTGTGTGTATGTGAGAGTGTGTGTACGCGTGCGTATATGTGTTGTTGGGTGCGTGCTGATATGTGAGTGTATGGGGGTGCATGTGCGTGAATGTGCATGCATGTGGGCACGTGTGCATTCACATGGGTTGTTATGTGAATGCCTGTTTTATACACGTGTCTGTGTACATGTGTGTTCATGTGTATGCGTCTATGTGCACTTCCACAAAGAGCAGGACTGTCCAACTCCCTGAACTTTCTCTATCAAAGGCTCCAAAACAATTGGTTTATTTGGTCCAGTGATTAATCATTTTGCTGGATAATTTAAAAGACCTCTAGCCAAACTGGTTAGTTGTGTGGATTTATTATATTTTTGACATGTCTGATTTGAAAGAATCAAGAGTCATGATAATGTCAAACAATGTTTTTATTTCTCACATTCCCAGGTAGAGTATTTGAGATCCCACCTACTTTGGAGAGTTTGTGACATCTGTTGCTTGCTTGAATTTCGCAGAGAACATTCTGACATCCTAACTGTTCTAAACCTAACATGTGTACACAGACATACACACACACACACACACACACACACACACACACACACTTTAAGTTAAAATACGTTTAAGAATTTTGAAAATAATTCCCAACACATTTCAAGATAACTTATCCCCGTGGAGAATTCCAGCTGGGAATGGCTTTAGGAAACGAAAACAGTCTAGGACTAAGATCCACTTTGATGGTCCATGTATTAGTAAGATACCAAAAAGTCTGTAAACATCATAAAATGGTGTATTATCACATTAATAATACATTCAAATGGCATTCAATCTTGTCTTATTAAAGGAAAGAAATTTATAGGAAGCGATGCAATATTTAGCAAACATCTGGTTAGTCTTAATGATACTTACTGGGAAAACACTGTATTTGTCTGAATCTGCATCTTTGAATGGTAAAGAATTTTGCATAGCCCTAAAAGAAAAGAAACACCTGGTGAGCTAAGAAAAAACAAATGGTGTTTGTGAAAACAAATAGAGACATTTTTAGATATGGCTGTGTTGAGTTTATGTGACAGAACCCCATTCTAAAAATAAAATTAAGGACCTAAATAAAAATTTAAAAAATAAAATAAAAATAAAATGAAGAGTACCAGTCAAACTTTGCTCATCCCTGCTCTCCACTCAACAGAACTATTTTCTCTCTGACTTTTTACTTGACCTATACGGGGAGTTAAAATATAATGAACTCAAGTTTTAGAGGGCATGGGATATGGCTGTTGAGGTCCTCAGGAAAGAACCTACATTTTCGGTCCAGTCAACGAGCTCAGTACTACAGATTTTACACAGTTTACACATTCTGTGATGGAAATCTTTTCTTAAGATTCTCCTCTTTTAAACCACTTATTCTGAGAATCTGAAAATTTAGTTGTCACTCCCATTCAAGAGCCTGGGGAACTAAGGGCTCTGTTGTGATTGATGACCAAGCAATTCATGCCAAAACCATGGACACACCCCCGAGTGAGGATTTCCCCTGAGATCTCGCTACCAGACTTTTCCCAGCTTCCAAAGGCAAATGCTGTTTCCCTCTAGGAAAATCACTTACGGAGTAGCAGGGAAGTGCCATCGTATGGCAGGGTGAGGTTATTCCTGGAGCCTAGAATATAGACGGAGTCACGTGACCCTTTATAGGATTTAGTAAATGGTCTTTTGAATCAAGAGCTTCTCAGCAGTTCTGAGAGTCTCAAGTCAAGTGAATTCAGCCAAAGCCAGCATGGAGCCTAACTGGTGGTATGGAGCCTGTCTTATGAGCTCTGAGATGGTGGACCCACCGCAAGTCCACATTAATAGACCTCTTGAGAGATGACATCTCCTGTAAGACTAGGTAGTTTTCTCCCATGTACATATTTGACCTCTTGGATAGCTATTTTATGTTTCTAGATGAGAAAAGGAGGGAAGACACAGAGGGAGAGGGAGATGGAGAGAGAGAAAGAGAGGATGAACAGACCCAAAGAGCTATATTTTCAGTCTGAGAAAAGGTTCTGGGTGAAAGGTCTCACTGAGGATGACAAAGCTACCCCTTTCCACCTTTGCCATCTCGGGGATGAGAGTTTGTCCTTGAAGGAAGGAACAATGAGTTGTCTCTAGAATTAGAAAGTTAGTTCATTAAATTAACCTTTACCTGCTTATTTTAAAGGCTCAGAGTGACGACATACATTCTAGACACGAGAGGGTAGATTGGTCATCATAAGTCACATAAATTGCAATTTACATAAACTCCACAATCCCTTATTCATAGCCCCCAGATCCAAACAGGTCTGAACACCAAGAGTTGTTTCTTATTTTCAACTTTGCAGCTAACACATTTGGTGGCAAAACTTGACCCAAACTGGTCTAAGGCAATTCATAAGCTGTACCTTATTTAGTGTGACTATCCATATATTTCATTGCTGATATATAAATTTGTTTGATTAGGAGGTGCTGGGTGTTAGGTGAGTTATGGTATATAGTATGTTACTTTCTTAAAATCTGAATTCGAAATCACATCTGGCTCTGTTTTGGATAAAGCATTGTTGACTTTCACTACTATTACTTCTGCAAAATTGGATCTAAACTTGATACCTTGTGTATCCTTACAGGTATCTGGTTGTATGCTGAAATATTCATTCATTCATTCATTCATTCCACAGCCATTTTTGAAGTCCTTGCATGTGCCAGGCATCATATTGGATATTAGGGCTGAATATAAGATGCATTTCCTATGCTAGAAGAGCTTAATGATGGGTGGCGGGAAACAAGGCATCAACAGATAACCACAGTGCTATGGAGAAAATTCTATAAGAGGGTTGTGCACCCAGAGGGAAAACATTCTTAACTCTACACAGGGAAGGAGGTGATCTTAAGGTGGAAGCTAAAGGATGAGAAAGCATTTTCAAAGCAAGTAATTGGGTGATGGGTGTGGGCGCTCTAGTAGGAAGGAAAAGTATGGGAAGCCCCCTAACATAGCTCTAGGTTCTGAAATTAGACTCCTTGGATTTGAATCCCAGGTCTGCCGTCTACTTGGTATGTAACTTTGGGCAACTTATTTAATCTGTTTGTACATCTGTTACCTCATTTGTAAATAGGGCCAGTGTCAGTACCTGCTTCCTAGGGCTGTTGCAAAGACTAATAGCATTGTTACGTGTGAAGCAAGGAAGACCTGTGCCAAGCATGTGATAAGTACTCACAAAATATTAGCTCTTTTCATTATTATGTGCAATGCTAACAGTTATTCCAAGGATGGTTTCTAGGGTTGGGCAAACAGGAATCAGGTGTCTGCTCTTATGACATTTTAGTTTCTGGAGACATCTCGAATCCAATCCATGGACTCTCTTCAGATTTTCAGGTTCCCAGCCACACAATGTTCCGTCCAGTTATGCGTGTCCACTATTTTTAGGTATTTTTACCGTAAGCACCTTTGCAGCAAGCATTTTTGCTGTAAACATTTTCACTACATAACTAATTGGTCATAAGACAATTTTGCCATGAAAGGTAAAATGACTGGTTGATAGTTTGTTTTGATACATATCATACAAAAGTCATGACAGATGATGATGATTTGCCCCAGGAGCCGGGTTCTGATTTTGAAGCACACTACAATGGAGGAGAAAGAGGTTGAGGGCCTGAAAGTTGCAGATTTGAACTCGCATTTCCCATAGAACTTTGGAATGTGTATCAACAGACATGTTACAAGATGCCAAGAACACAACAGTGTAGAGGCTTTCACAACACAATACAAAGCTTAGGTATAAACATGCATCCTAGTATCTGGAAACTGATACTTCTCCTAACGAAGGAAGAAATCTTAGCAAAAAAGAAAAAGAGTGATGCCAAATGAGGAGAAGAATCAACAGGAAAAAACAGTGTGTAAAATACTAAGAATGAAAAACCTGGAAGACAAGTGCTTATGTACAAGTCACGAAATAAGATCAGTCATTTGCGCAGTATCGCCATGAAATAGACACACACTTTAAATATATTCAGATGTTCTGTATTTAGCAATAAAGTCTCTTTAATTTTGTAATTCATTTTTCATGTTTCATGATGTCCTTCTTAATGTCTCTTTTATTTTTCATTGTTTTATCCTTTACAGCAAAATCATGGCTAATTAGTTACGTGGCAAAAATGTTTTTGGCAGCAATGCTGTCTAAGGCAGAGAAACTTACAGTGAAAATACCTACAACCCCAGTTACCACGTTGGCTGGTGCAGCTAATCACCTGCTTGCTGCTCCTGCCTTATGACTATCTGGGGTTGGGCTAGCAGCCTTGACCCAGGGAGCAATTGTGATTGCAGCTGAATGGCATTCGTTACATAATGGTGAGCTATTCAAGTTCAAAGTGCCTAAAATTATGTCATGAAACTGGGGCATTACAACAAAAGAAAAGTAGGGAGAATAAAATTTCCATGTGTATCTGCCTCATATTTGAGTCCCAGGCAGTACTCCAGGGCCAGCATGACTCTGTTTCATATGCGTGTGGATGCGTTACGTGCATCCCTGTAAGATAAAATGACAGCAGAGAAAACCATGGAAGGACACATCCTGACGTATTTACACGGCTCACCTTGTGGTGGGGACAAGGATGATGTGGGAGGAAAGAGCAGGGCAGGGGCAAGAAGGAACAAATGAAAAAAGGCAAAGAATGACGAATTAAAAGCACGGTTAGGGCTTCCCTGGTGGCGCAGTGGTTGGGAGTCCGCCTGCCGATGCAGGGGACACGGGTTCGTGCCCCTGTCCGGGAAGATCCCACATGCCGCGGAGCGGCTGGGCCCGTGAGCCATGGCCGCTGAGCCTGCGCGTCCGGAGCCTGTGCTCCGCAACGGGAGAGGCCACAACAGTGAGAGGCCCGCGTACCGCAAAAAAAACAAACCACAGTTAAGGTAAGATAAGATAGTCTGTGTGAATTTATGTGAAATAATACATATGTGGGTTCATGCATTTGGAAATTCAATAAAAAGACTAAATTATTAAGAGGGGACCCTCCTGTCCTACCACTGCTACAATAGAAAATAGGCAGTATATAGGTACTGTGAATTCTGATCAAAAGAAAACAACCAAAAACTTGGTTGCCCCATGGTATAGCCTCGTATCCTAAACATTTGTTTTTCTAATAAAGTAGTGCTTTTTCTTTTTTTATTCCCTTGTTTCTACAGAGTCCCTACTAAAACTAAGCATTGTGGTAGGAACCAGGGATAAAAAGTTTACCAAGAAATGGTATCCCTGCTCTCCAAGAGCTGTCGGTGGGGGTGGGAGACTGATGGGGAAGCAGCCAGAGAAGAACAGGGTGCAGGAGCAGGTACCAGCGAGCATGGAGGATGGAGCAGGCTAGGCAAGCGACCGGAGCTAGGCTGGGAGCTGGAAAGCTGCCCATGGGTGGAGACACCTCCATTGGCCATTTTTTTTTTGCAATTGACAAGGAAATTTAGTTATTTCTGAGATATACATTTTAAAGTAATAACTAGAATTATAACTTATAACATTATACCAGAACATATAAGACTTTTAGAAATTTCATGTAATGTCTGAAACGTTTATATTAACATATTTCCATACAAATAACCCAAAGAAAGTTTAGTATTAGTTGTCTTTTTGTTTGTTTGTTTGTTTATACTGCAGGTTCTTATTAGTCATCAATTTTATACACATCAGTGTATACATGTCAATCCCAATCGCCCAATTCAGCAAACCATCATCCCCACCCCACCGCGGTTTTCCCCCCTTGGAGTCCATATGTTTGTTCTCTACATCTGTGTCTCAACTTCTACCCTGCAGTTCATCTGTACCATTTTTCTAGGTTCCACACACATGCGTTAATATATGATATTTGTTTTCTCTTTCTGACTTACTTCACTCTGTATGACAGTCTCTAGATCCATCCATGTCTCAACAAATGACTCAATTTCGTTCCTTTTTATGGCTGAGTAATATTCCATTGTGTATATGTACCACATCTTCTTTATCCATTCGTCTGTCGATGGGCATGTAGGTTGCTTCCATGTCCTGGCTAGTGTAAATAGTGCTGCAAGGAACATTGGGGTGCATGTGTCTTTTTGAATTATGGTTTTCTCAGGGTATATGCCCAGTAGTGGGATTGCTGGGTCGTATTATAGTTCTATTTTTAGTTTTTTAATCAACCTCCATACTGTTCTCCATAGTGGCTGTATCAATTTACATTCCCACCAACAGTGCAAGAGGGTTCCCTTTTCTCCACACCCTCTCTAGCATTTGTTGTAGATTTTCTGATGATGCCCATTCTAACTGGTGTGAGGTGGTACCTCATTGTAGTTTTGATTTGCATTTCTCTAATGATTAGTGATGTTGAGCATCCTTTCATGTGCTTCTTGGCCATCTGTATGTCTTCTTTGGAGAAATGCCTATTTAGGTCTTCTGCCCATTTTTGGATTGGGTTGTTTGTTTCTTTAATATTGAGCTGCATGAGCTATTTATATATTTGGGAGATTAATCCTTTGTCCGTTGATTCATTTGCAAATATTTTCTCCCATTCTGAGAGCTGTCTTTTCGTCTTGTTTATGAAGGCATTAGACCAAACAGGATGGGGACAAGAGAGGCAGAGAGCCAGAAAGGCATTCTTACTGGAGGGGATTTTAGGGAAGGATTATGTAACAGAAGACACATAGGTCTTTGTCTCTACCTCCTGCTGACTGTGCTAGTGGGTCAAGCATTAAATAAACTAGAACTGACTTGCTCATCTGAAAGTGAGGCTCCGAGTCAAGGGACAGGCAATGTTGTGGCTCTGAGCCTGACCTTTATAACCAGGCTGCTGGGTTCAAACATCATATTTATCCATGACTAGTTCTGTGACCTTGGACAAACGGCTTTACATCTTTAAAAAGGGGACCAAAAAAATGTTGTCTAACAGGGTTGCATTTATAAGAGTTCCTGGTGCAGAGACAGTATCAGATAACTTTTACTTGTCATTATTATTACTGAGCCACAGGTTGTTTTAAAGAATAAACGAGGCTGCATTTAAATGTGCTTTATAACCCAGGCAGCACTGAATAATTCATGACCCGGTACGAATTATACTAGAAGCACAATGATTTTTAGAAAGAAGAAAAACATACTGCTTTTGCTTTTTCATGAAAAAATTTCCCTTTGAAATTGGGCCAGGAAAATCCCTGGCCACAGATGCTCTTGAATTCAGGTTTTCAAAGGTGGTTCAATTGAAGAGTTGTCGTTTTAGGTCCTGAGGGCCCACGTTTGGTTTGACACAGAAAATGCAATGATGCTTTCAGCAAGGAGGGGACAGGGGTCTCGATTCAACAAGAGCTAAGCATGATGAAATGGTCGGGGGCTTGGGACCTGGCTGCATCTTAGCCTCCCTCACTTTCTTTCATGTCCGATATTTCCCCTCTACTCCTCATGTCCTGATGGTCTCTGCCTCCACTTCTATTCATGAAAAGCGAGATTGATAAATGTTCCAGGATCCAAGTCTGCACTTTGCACAGTTGGCTTGCAGGAGCTTATGTGGGCAGATGAACCAGGAAAAGTTTTTAAACTCTTGGATCCCTAAGAGGCTCTGAATGTGGGTCAGATGCACAGCCGCCTCCTCTCCTGAGATACTTTCAAAGCAGACGGGGGATGTTCAATGAGTTTAGCGTCCGTGAAGCTCATGAGATGAAGGATGGAGGAACATAAGAAAAGGGCCTCTATTGTGGGTTGAACTGTGTTCACCAGAAAGAAATGTTGAAGTTCTAACCCCTGCTCCCTGTGAATGTGAACTTACTTGGAAAAAGGGTCTTTGCAGATGTTACTGAATTAAGATGAGGCCATAAGTGTGGACCCTAATCCAATATGACTGGTTGCAAAAGGAAAACCAGACACACAGGGAAGACGGCTATACAAGAAGAGGGAAGCAGAGATTGGAATGACACAGCTGCAAGCCCAGGGTTGCCAAGGATGGACGGGCACCACCAGAAGCTAAGAGGCAAGGAAGGATTCGACCCAGAGTCCCTGAGGGAAGCTCAGAGGGAGCAGAGTCTCAGAGGGATCTGGCCAACACCTTGCTTTCAGACTTCCAGCCTCCAGAACGGGGAGAGAATACATTTATGTTGTTTCAAGCCACCTAGCTTGTAGTATTTTGTTACAGCAGCCTTCGGAAACCAATACAGCCTCTCAGTCCAGATGTTCAGCCTGACTGTCACCTCTGGGGAGTTCTTCCCTCTAACTCCCCACCATGAGAGCCAGGCTGGACCAGAATGCACTCAAGTGATAGGAACTGCCTATGGGAGAGTGAGAATAAAAGCAGCAGGGCCAGGGCAGACCGAGCGGTCTCTGTGAATGTCTCACAGTGAAGGAACATTATTTTGAGTCATTAAAGCGTCATCTGTACAGGTAGCATCTGCGGTCTGCCTCCTGCAATAGAATGTGAGAGCGCTAGGGAGGACACAGTCAACCAGGAACCTAGGAACATGCCACGCTGCCCCACCAGGTCTCAGGCCAAGGAGTCTGCATTTTTAAAACTTTCCAAATGGGTCTATAGCTTGAGTTTCAACATGGGGAAACTGAAGCTCAGAGACATTAAGTGGCTCAAGTCTTCAAAGTTGGCTCAAGAGGCAGCATTGCACAAGAGTCAAGAAACTGGATGTTTCCAAAGAACAAGTGGGGTCCAATATACTTGGGGGTGTATCTTGGGTCCTCATGGCTGGGAGGAGTTACTTCTGTAAGACTCAGTTTCCTTCTCTGCGAAATGGAAATAATGATAATCCCTACTTCATGGAATTGTGAGAACTCAGTGCAGAAGTGCATTGAAAGTTCAGCATCTGGACCCCAGAACAGTGCCATACACTGCCTGGCAGCAGCCTCTGCCACAGTCGCACGGGAAGCAGCCGAGTGGAAGGTGGACCTACGCTATTTTGCCGCTTAGTCCAACATGCTTCGCAGGACTGTTCCACCTTTTAATGTTTTGGATGGTGATTACTATAACACCTAGCATAACCTCAGACTCAGAGTGCAGCTGGAGGGAGCATGGGATTTTAAACGGAGACAGGAGGGCTTGGGAACTTTGGACCGTGTCTCTGTATTAGGAATCCTGTTCATACATAGCAGAGCTAGATTTTCTAGGTAATAGGTTGGGCTCTGTGAAAAAATGGTCCTTTTCCAGCCTTGTGAGTGCCTGGTTCTAAAGATGCTCAGAGAGTCCCTGGCCAACCTTGTCTGTACCTTACACAGCAAGGAGGAGCTGTCCTGTCCCCAGGTGCGGTGCGAGCATGCCCTGAGCCACCCACAAGTCTCACTGGCAGGCAGGCTGCATTCCAGTCCGGGGCAGTAAGTCAGGCTGGAGGTTCAAAGATGCTGGTATTCAGTATATTTCCAAAATGATTTGTTCTGAGCTAATTTGTCTTCTAGTTTCTGTACAAGTCATGAGCAAGAAACACTTTCACTTTCAGAAAGATGCCTTTTAACTTGAAATTCATTTTAGTCATTAGAAAACAGGGACAACCAAAGATGCTATCCCCTGCCAGTGCTTAGGAAGGGGAACTTGTATACGTACAATTTAATCTTCTGACAGATCTTGGCCAAAAATGGGAGTGAACAAATATCAGAACCACTTCTGGAATATGTCTGGAGAGAAAAACAAAAAAAGAGTTGTTTAGTTCAAGGGATGATTTTCCAACTTCTCAAGGCCCTTCCTCTCCTCTTGGCTCCACAGTTTGGATTTCTGGACTCTTCTTTCTCCAGAATCTGGGTCATTTTAGTTAACTAAATTTACCTCTTGTTCCTGTTTCCACGCTCCATATTCATTCCTCCTGTGTGCCTTTGTTCATGCCGGCTCCTCAGCCTGAAGGCTTCCCCTTCTCCCCCAGCCAGCTAGTCCCACCTTCATCTCTTTTCCACCTCTTCCCAAAAGGGTCTGGCCCATCTTGGTCCATTCTACTCAGACAACGTTCCTCTCCTCACTGCCCTCAGTGGCTTTAAAAAAGGATTTGAAAATAAAGACTGTTTTCAAATAAAATAATTCCTTCCTGTTATGAGATAAAATAAAGACTAACGGGAGAGACACTGGCTTAGGAAGAAGGAAGAAGGAAGGTCCCTTCCCTGGGGGAGGCGGGGTAGAGGAAGGAGGGGTGTATAGATGAAGCCCCTCAAAGCTTCCCGAACAAAGGGATTTCAAACAGCAGTTTCCATAAGACTCTAGCTTGTGGGATAAATTAAAAGCCCTGGTTTTTTACCAAGTAATGATTTTAGAAAGATTGCAGTTCCCTTGATGCTTTTCTCAGACAAAAGAAAAAATCAACAGGGTAGAAAATGTAAGGAACCAGCATTTATCAACAAAGGGAGAGATAGTGCGCTTTTCAAAAGTTCGCTTCACACCACTTTGTTTCTGTGAAAGACCTAAGTTACTACCTCCTCACGAACTGAAAGAAATCCAAAGTAGTTTTTTTGCTCTCACAAAAAAAAAAATGCCAAAAGCAAAAATAGGGCTCCCTGGGTGGCGCTGTGGTTGAGGGTCTGCCTGCCGATGCAGGGGACATGGGTTCGTGCCCCGGTCCGGGAGGATCCCACATGTCGCGGAGCGGCTGGGCCCGTGAGCCATGGCCGCTGAGCCTGCGCGTCCGGAGCCTGTGCTCCGCAACGGGAGAGGCCACAGCAGTGAGAGGCCTGTGTACTGCAAAAAAAAAAAAACAAAGTAAAAATAACGTTCATCGTTTGTTTTTCAGGAGCCAGTGGAGAGGCAGCGAGGACCCTGAACAGTGAGAGGGGCACTGCCCAGCTCCTTCCCCAGAAACCACACTGAGCATCTCAGCATCAGGCCACCATAGCTTTGAACTGTGTCTGTGAGCCTCTGTGCTTGATCTCAGTTTATTTTGTGCATCTGTTAGCAAGATGTGTCCTAAGGTAATTGCTTCTTTGCCTTAGGAAAGACTTCATAGGAATGCTTTACTTTTGGATAGCGGGGAAACCTGTAGTGATTCCCTCTAGCCCAAAAAGTTCTTCAGATGGCTGTGAGTGGTATTAACAGCATTGGTAATATTTTGACACTAGCAAAGGTGAACAGGTAACCTTTTCTGGTTATAAATGAGGTTTTTAAGGATCTTCAGGATGCCTGCCCAACTTTCTAGGATGAGGAAAAACGCTGATTAGCATACAAGATTTGGAGACAGAAAAGACTGTCCTTGTTGTCATGCAGCTTACTGTCTAGTGGAGCATCGGGGTGAATAGCCCAGCTCTTAGCATGCTCTGTGATGTCCGTGGTGGTCCAGGCATTAATATGGCTTTCTGGGAACTGGAGGAGGAGGCAGGCAAGGACCCAGAAATCAGATAGGAGGCAGGTGGGAAGGAAGAGACAGATGCTCTATGCTTTTCAACTCCGAGTACAGCTTGCAGACTTGTTACAAATGTAATTCATGGGCTCGCCCCGATCTAGTAAATCAGAAAGTCTGGGGTAGGTCCCAGGAATCTGTGTTTTCACAGCCTCCCCGTCATTCTGATGCTCACTAAGGTTTGAGAACCACTGCTCTAGGTTCTAGCTGATGAAAGTGTGATCACAAACCAGGAGCATTGAGGCCATCTGGGAACTTTCAGGACTAAAGTCTCTGGCCCCAGATTCAGTTGACCTGCTGAATCAGAATCTGCATTTTAACAAGGTCCCAGGTGGCTGGAGTACACACCAAAGCTGGAAAAGCACGGCCGCTGGTAGAGGGAGCTCCCTTGCAGTGCTGTGGGCACATGAGCTGGGCTGGAGTCCTGGGGGACTGCCAAACATTTCAACCTGGCTGGAGTATAAGGAACTGGGAGAACACGGTGAACCATGGAAGGAAGGAGACATTAGGACAAGCCTAGGACACTGCACTACGTGCTATCTTGAGGACAGTGGGGAATCCTGGAAGGTCTTAAGCAGAGGGATCACATTTGTATTTTGGAAAGGTATCTCTGCAGGTGACATGAAGACCTCGAGGAAGCAATATGGGACAGAGAGACCTGTTGGCAGATAAGGATCCGAGACGTGATCCCGGGGTTTCTAACTTCAGCACTACTGCCTTTGGGTCCTGAATAATTCTTTGTTGTGGGCTGTCCTGTGCATTGTAGGATGTTTAGCAGAATATCTGGCATCTAGCCACTATAAGCCAGAAGCCCCCAAATGTCTCCAGATGTTGCCAACGTTTCCAGGAGAGGCGGAGGGAGGACAACATTGCCCCTGGTTGGGAACCACAGATGTGAGGTAGGAGGGGGAGGATGGTGGTGCAAAGGAGGGGTGTTTAGAGACCTGGTAACTGATTGAGATGAGCCGTGTAGATACACTGTAAAATAAACACCAGCGTGCAATTATACCCAACATCGGTGGCAATTTGGAAAGAGACACATTCTAAGACCCAGAGTCAGACTGCATTTGAATGTGTGAGCTACTTCTTTTAATATTTACTTTAGTCTGAAGGCCTTGGTCTAATGAACGAAATGGCAATGTAGATTTTAACACTGATGATAACCAATACATTAAAAAATTTATACAACAGCCTGATAATTACTATACAAGGGATACAATGGAATAAAATGTTATAATTGCACAGCTGTTCACTGTCAAAATTCAGCCTGAAGGCTGCAGCTGTCTTTGACATTCACTGTGCAGAAATTAGATCTAGGATGTGGGCAATAGATGATGCAACTTGTCCAGGGACCCCCAGAATTCCCTCTGTTTGATCATGCAGCCTTTTCATCACACAGTACGGGAAGGACTAACCTCTTCTTATAAACTTGCAAAGGGAACTTAGATGGACACAGAGCAACAGCGCAGAGGTCCTCACTTGCACGTTTGACAGCCCCTTCCTTTCAATTCAAACCTTACTAGATAGAGGCAGAATGTGGGCTGTTATTAACTCAGCAATGGATTTAAAACATCACATCTGACTGCATGTAATCCCATCTAAAATGAAAGTCTCAAATCCTGTCCCAGGGCACAGGAGTCAGGCAGCATCTTTATTTTGCCATCTATTTAACCAGCTTCTGCTTGCATCTGGAGCTTTCCCACCCCAGGATGTTACATGAATACAGAACAACAAACAGGGGTTGAATAAATGGAATGAGGTGAATGGGGTAAATAGAGGGTCAAAGCGGGAGCATAACATCTCTTCTGTACACAGCAACTTAAGATTGAATTTCTGTGTGATGAAGTGCTTTTAAACCATTGCTGTTTATTATTTTACTTGAATTTAACTTGGATTATTTTACTTGGGGCAAATTTGAACAGCAGCAATTTTTAAAGGCTTTCCAGATGGTTCTGTTGAGTAGGTAGGTTGGAAATCAGGGCCATCACGTACAGCAGTACAGGATGTGTACTACAAGATTCTAATATTCACATAGCCTGTGATGTGAATGGTGCTTCCTGAAATTCAGTACTGAGGAGGTCTGGTTGAGAGCTATTGGAATAGTGGAAGGGGTAGAAACTTGGAAGAAGCTAAATCCAGATGTAAATGATGGGTTTCTCACTTATTAGCTATGTGGAGTGAGGGAATTACTTAACCTCTCACCCTTAGTCCTCTCATCTGTAAAATGGGGTTGATAACAGAAATATGCTATCTACTTTGTAGGAGTTTTTGTGATAATTAAATAAATTGATGCCATGACTCAGGTGTTCTAAACCCTCAGATGCTAAGTGTTCTGCCAAATCCACGAAGACCCCCCGAGGAGCCTCTCGGGACCTCCTTGAGAGGCAGATCTTCTCTGGAACATTCCATTCCCTTCAGTAACACTAAACTCTTCCCCAGTCTGGATTCCCCATCTGACAGGCTGTGCTGAAATGACACGCAACCTATTCTGTTTCTCTCCACATTCTGGCTAGGTCGGCAGTTACATCAACCTTCACAATGGAGTTAATTGCAGCCAATATCTTCTGAGCAGTTTTTCAAGATGCTTATTTGCATTTCCTGATTATTTTTTCCCTGATAGCTTTAATCTAGAGAGTAAATAAGTTGGAGGAGGTTTTTGAGGAGTTTTTTTTTTTTTAATTGGTGAATTGTTCAGTTGATTTTTTTTTTTTTTTTTTGGCTTCTTGCAAGTCATGGTTGGAATCCTGCCCCATGAATTATGCTCGCAATTCTGGTGACAGAAATGAAAAATTATAAAATCCTAATTAGTCTTTGAGTTAATGCCAAGGCAGTTTGTACTAGTGAAGTAAACGATGTCCTGAGAATAAGTTTTTAGATGCATGTTGAGAAGAATAAGAGAAAAACGGTATTATTCTCCAGTCTGTTCAGAGTTCTGAAGGTGGTGGTCAAGGGTTTCATGTGATGTTTCAGTTTCTTACTCAATAACTTAAGCAGATTAGCTGAACCAGCTATGGTTGGCCTTTAATTACTCACTGAATTAAATAATAATTGGAGATGCAGGCATTGTGATTGATTAATCAATTGTGCAGAAATGCCCGCATACTGTCATGCAACATGTATCAGCCTTGTACATCAAAACCCATGTGCCCGCCACAAGTAGGGTTGCCAAATAAAATATTGTACTGGACATACTTACACTAAATAATTATTCATTATTTATTTGAAATTCAAATTTAATTGGGCATCCTGTTTTTATTTGCTAAGTCTGACAAACCAAGCCATGAGGAATTTTCCTCCCCTTTATTTCCATGTTGCCAAATCAATACTACTTTGAATGTATTGAATCAGGGCTAGTAGGGAGAAGCCAAGGATGAAGGCCATGCCCTCTCATCTCTGATGAATGCTTCCTTCCCGCCAGGACTGCTAGCATTAGGGAGACAGTGTTCTTTAAAGGTTTACTTTTCTGCTTCCTCTTCAACTGGGGCTGATTGGCCACCAGGGCCCAAGTCAAATACTTGACTTAATGATAACTGATTTGAACTAGGCATTCTGTTGAATAAAACTATGATTGCAAAGAGGAAAAATTAGAGGAAAAGAATAATATTGGTGATGATTTTAGCTGGCATATATAGAGTGCTTGATAAGTCCCAGGCATGATACCAGACACCCCCCACACATCAACTCTCTTAGTCCTGACATCCATGCTTTGAGAAAGGAACACTGTTATTGTCCCTACCTCACTGATAGGGAAACTGAGGCTCAGCCTAGATCACATATATAGAAAGTGGAGAAGCAGGAGCATACAGCCTCCTCCAATACGGTCTACCGGAGGGCAGCAGTTCTCAACAGTGAGTACCAGAGGATATTTGGCAATGCCAGGAGACATTTTTGGCTGTCACGACTATTGTGGGGGTGGGTGCTGGCACCTAGTGGGTAGAGGACAGGGATGCTGCTAACATCCTACAATGCCCAGGACAGTGCCCACAACCAGAGTTGAGAAACACTGCTCTAGAGAGAAGAGAAGAGAAAAAAGAGGTAGGGGCTCATATTCCTATTCCAACCCAATTCATCTGTGGCGTGTTGTGTTGTGGGTTTGCGTCCAGGGTAGCCCCTGGCCTTTGGAGGTGAACGTGCCAAGGAAAATGCTGGCATTCTCCCCGTTGGTTGCTTACCAGAGTTGGGGATTTCTTGACAATCTGTCTTGCCTTCTCTAGTGTCAATTTCCACGTCTCCTATAAAAATTAAGTTAGACAATATTACAACTTGTGTCTCATCTTTCCTTTCTCCGTGTTTTCCAAAGTCAGGTTTTTTTAAGTTCGTAACCTAGTAATAAAGGAATTATTCCATAAATTTCTGATAAAATAATTCACAAGAAAGCAATTTCATGTTAATAACTCTCTTTATTAAGGGATTTGCACTGTGCCAGATGCCACGCTAAGCACTTCACAAATATTATCTTATTTAATCTTCACAGCAACTCTGAGATATATGACCTTTTTACAGATGAGGAAATTAAGATGCAGAAAAGCTAAGAAACTGTCTGAAGATCTCAGAGCCAGTGTCCGACAGAGATGCCATCTGAACCTCCGTCTTCCTGCCCGCTATGCTAAACTCAGTAACTTGCTTTTGGATCTGAAAGCCTCAGGGCAGGAGGCGGTCGACAGACAATCTGAGTGCCTTGTGCTGCAGGACAGAAGCACGGATGACAGCTGCCGTTTGAGCTGACTCCACCTCTTGTTCACCTCTTCTTCTCCTGCTTTGACATCCCCATTTCTAGAGCATCCAAGGGCATCTTCTGAGTTTATGTTGCAAGTATAAAGGGTTAGCTAATTATTACCAATAACTTTTGTTGTGGAGCTCCGTATCTGTGTATTTTTGGGAGGGTTGGGAGAAAAGTAACCTGGGGCAGGGGGTGGGGGAGGGGAAGCATTTGCTCCCAGCACTGCTTCCCAGAGCTTTGGTCCCCCCTCCTCAAATGTCCTGACCCCGCCATACTCCTCCTCAGGCTGTCTCCTGTGTGGCCCTAATAGAACTTGGGTGATGGTTTACATGCCTGTGTTCAAACTCCAGCTCTGCTGCTGACTAGCTGTGAATCCTTAAGCAAGTTATATTCTGAGCCCCTCAGTATCCCCAGAATTCCTTGACATATACGAAAGCCCTATTTTCATTATCTGCAACGTGGGAATTATAGCTACTAACCTCATAGGGTGCTGTGAGGATTACAGGACATCATGTCAGGCCTCTAGTCCAGGGCTTACCCTGATAGCCCCTGCTCAGTCATTGATAGTTTGATTGGAAAACTGTCTTTCAGCCCCAGCTATCCCCTCACCCAAATCAGTAGGGAAGCTGAGGTTCAGGGAGAGTGCCATAGTTCTCAGTCCAGGTAACTGGGAACGTTGTCCCTTCACCTAAGCAGAAAATACAGGTACTGGGATAGGACTTGGAGCTGGCTGGTCAGCAGGAGAGGCCTCTTGGGAGATGCTGGCCTTTTTCAGGAGTTGAGTCCCTACATGACCATTTTGCGTGTTCTTCACCCTGGGAGATGCCTTCCTCCACCATGGAGCCCCGTGTGTTCTGAAGACCTCAGCCACGTTGTGTGTACATGAGTGGAGGTGCGACTGCTCAGTGGGAGCCTGGGTTAGAGTGAATTTTCCAGGAGGTTCTTTAGGAAGGAGGGGGGCAGAGCCAGCTGCATGGACTGGCTCTGAACCCCTCTCCCTAGTGTCTGCCCCAAATCATATTCCACCTCCTCAAGTTCAAAGGACGGCAAACCATGGCTCTTGTGTCACAGGCAGCAGGCCCGCTGACAGCTAAGAGCGCACGTTAGCAACTTGAGAAAAGAAGTTGCTCTCCAGGTAGGTCTTGTGGCCAGGATGCACTTGTACAGTGTATGCTTCTTAAACCACTGAAGCACTACTGTTCCAATTGGTGAGCAGTTGTGTCCCTGAGTGTTCCCCATCACTGCCTTGGCCATCCAGCCTCTCCTTAGGACTCCCCAGACCTCCCTGTGATCAGTCAACGTAGGGGCCAATGTCACGGTACAGTCTGGTGGGCATCTTCAGACCTTGATCCAACATGGCACCCAGTGTCCATTCTGATTGGCTGACAGCAGGGCCAAGACAGTTCATCACAATCCTCATTTTTAAGACATCGATGTCTTTAACAGAAAGACTGCTTAGGAAATGGCCCCATTCAAACACTGACCTTACTGACTGCAATTTTGTCCTTTTCTGGGATTTTGATAAATCCTGGAAAATTTCCTATTGTATCAAGTAAGTATTTCTGGTAGGGTCATTATAAGACACTAGATCTAGCTGCAAATTTCTATTATGGTGTCCTTTTTGGCTGCCCTTGTTAGCTTAAAGTTCATTGTCCACAATATTGAAGGTGGAGTCCCTCTGCCTTAATTATGGGTCCCCTGCTTCTCTGCTTTGGAAATACCCCTTTGCATTTTAAGGTCCATCTCAAGCATCTACAGGGCCTAGCACAGTTCCTGCTACACAGTAGGTGCTCAATACATACAGAAATAAAAGTAAAAGAAAACATTTATGATATTGTGCTAAGCAAGAAAAAAACAGGCTATCAGATTTTACACATACAAAAAAAAATTCTGCAAAGAAATATGCCATAATAACTATTGTTGATAACTTTTCCTTTTGGTTCTTTTCTGTGTTTTCTAAATATTCAATAATGAACACAAATTCAGCAATACATGCTTTTTTAAAAAAAGGACTCAATACATGTTGCCCTGTTTCTTACTGAAGAAGAAAATGATTTGTTCCCAGCACAGGGATGTGGTGAAGACCCTGGAGATCTGGGGGTGAACAGACACGCCTGCCCTCCCATAGCTTCTGGGCTGGCAAGGAGACACCAGGAACTAGTACAGTAAATACAGTAAATAGAAGTGAGATGAAGCAGAGAGAGGGCATTGGCAATGTCTTTTTAGGAGAGGCCACTTGGATCCCCTTGAGATAACTGATTTGATTTTAATCCAGCTCAGTTCTCAGAGGAGATCAATGTTTAGTGAGGGATAAAGACAACCAAAAAAAAAAGAAGAAGAAGAAGTGACAAGGGCTTCACCAAATGCCTTCTGATCCCTTTAGTGCTGGGCACAGTTGCTGCTTTTGGGGTCCTCCCTGGAATGCTGAGGGCAGATTTATCTGGTCTTGGCTTGACCAGAGCACCACTGTCTCCCACAGCTTAAGTGCACTAATACCAACATTAAAAAAAAAAAAATCGTAAGTGCTTTTAAAAAATGCTTTGGTAAAGCTAAATCCTATGTATTGAAAAATAGCCACTGTAGGATACAGTGGAAAGCAGATATAATAATAGACCAGCAAATTCCAGCCAAAGGCCCGACACTCCACCATCTGATAAAAAATTAGAAGCAGCGGAGCTTCCGACATTTGTCTTTGTACCTAACAGAAATGGCCTCAAAGCGCTTTTGTCCTTCTCTCTTAACTCTTCTGGGCTGCCTTCTGCTGGAGTTATTTATGTACTTACTGCCTTCAGGGGGCAGTCAAGTCCATGGGGATGGTTTCGTTCAAACCGTGCTCCATTTGTAAATCAACTTACGCCATGAAATCTGGGGGAGAGGAACAGCCTGTCCTAATAAACTTCTAGAAAAGATCTGGAGTAGATCAGAGATCTTCTCCCCACCCTCAAACCCCCTCATAAATGCCTGCTCTTTGACAATAAGAAACTCACGTCTAAAATCATTTCACGTCCCAGGGGCTTTCTCCTTTGTGGAGCCTGTCACTGCTGTCAAAGTACCACGTGAACAAAAGGCACTTTCTGTAATTTTCAAATCTACTGCTGCTATAATTGATAGCAGATAACCCCATCACTAAAAATTATTCCCTGTAGAAACTCATGCCTAAAAATACGATTTTTCTTTATTTCCTTCACTCCTGAGCGTACCAGAATTCAATTCTTTAACATCACAGAACCTGAGAAGGCCCACTTTGTGAATGTGTCCTGTCCAATTCACCAATACTCCTGAAAAGTCGAGGGACATTGTGTTGAGTAACGGAGCATCCCCTGCACACTACATTCTCTGCCTGTTTTCCCATCGTTGTCAATACAGTGCAGTGTGCTTTGGCTGAAACATTTGAATGTTTGGGAAATGCCTTTCTAAATAGTATTCCTTACCACAAAGTGGCTCAAACCCTTGAATATGCTAATATGTGCTGTGGCTCTCCCAGCAGGACATTTAGTTTACAGATTTCCCAAACTTTTAAAACTTAAAACAACAACAACTTTCTTCTCTAGCACACCTATTAGCATCTCCCAGAGTGGGAGTAAAAGCAAGGATTTTTGTGTCACACAGGTCTGAATTGAATCTGGACTGTGCCACTTATTGGCTCTGTGACTTTGGGCAAGTTAT
Source organism: Orcinus orca (assembly GCF_937001465.1). Taxonomy (NCBI): domain Eukaryota; kingdom Metazoa; phylum Chordata; class Mammalia; order Artiodactyla; family Delphinidae; genus Orcinus; species Orcinus orca. The sequence goes on along the minus strand of NC_064567.1, from coordinate 40,823,361 downwards.
GCATCCACTCTAAGACCCAGTTACCTCATCTATAAAATAGGGATAATAGTAATTATTACTTAACACTTTCTACATTGTAGTCTTATCACAGTTTGCTGTCAATCTTCTCTCCCAAGTTATAAAACCCTTGATGAGAAGGATTATGTGTCATTCACTATTACATCCCTAATATATAATTCATGGCATGACATAGATACTTAATAAGTACTTGTGAAATGAATGAATAGAATGAATGATTACACAGAGAAATGACTGGCTGAATGAATATTTCTTTCTCCTTTCATTATCAATCATATGCTTACAACTGCACTTGTCCCTAGGTTACATGAATTTCTACACATTTGCGCAGGTGCTTGGCATACAGAGCCAGAGCTCTCCGCCAACCGTGTGATTCTCTGCATTAAGTCATCCACATTCCATAAGAGCTACACCTGCCATTCCCCTGAGCCTAAATGACCTCATGAGTCATATTATCTGGCTTGTATTAAAATTTCAGGCATACTTCCTTCTTGGAAAATAGTGTGGCAATGGTGGGAAAGGTGCTGGAGTCCAGAGACCTGAACCACCAGCTCTGCTTGCAGATGGCCATGGTTAAATTATGTAACCTCTGAGCGTCTGCTTTCTATCTGTAAAATTGGATGGAAGGACTCAAAGACATTTGTTAAAGCTAATTTTGTTTGCTTGTCTCAATGACAGGCAAAGGGGGCAAATTGTAAGCAATGTGAAAATGAAGATAATCGCTCTCTCTCCTTGGTAACTTTTCACTGTCCACAATCTAGCATTTAAGCCATTGTTTCTAAAGTATGAAGACCACGCTTCCATCTTCTGAAAATTACAACTTCAGAATGGAGGGTGCAACTGTAATCAGTAGTTGGAGAGAAAGTTGGGGAATAGATTGTGAGCTGGATATAAAACCCTCCTAGCTCGAATCTGTAATGATGTTTCTGACTCACTGAGAGCAATCATCTGAGGCATAAGCAGATTGTCCATCAACAATGAGGGGCTTGGTTCTGGAAGTACTCATTTGATCCTGCAATCTGTTATGGTCAAATCTTTTCAGCTTCTCATTACTTTCTCCCTTTGATTGTAATGTTTCCTTATTCCAGTTTCAAATCCCCTTCAGAGTCTATTCAACACTCTCATGAGTGAATTGCAGAGGAAGCCATCCCACAGGCTTACAGAGATATAAGCCTTCAGCCTAGGGTCTTACAGCCCAAAGAACCATGGATATGTATATTGCACTTCTTTATTCAAGGACTTGGAAAATTCCAAGGACAACATGGCATGGCTCCCTAGCAGTCTACAAAAGGGGAGAGGTCGACACTTTGCGTGATCATCAGAGCACACAGCAGCATATACCCATGATGGTTTTGCTCATATAAGTTTTTATCAAATAGTGGCATGTCTGGCTGGAATTTGCTGGTTTATTATTTTATCTGCATTCCACCATAACCTACAGTGGCTATTTTCCAATGCATAGGATTTAGCTCTACCAAAGTCCAATTTGATTTTCATGTTCCCACATTTCCCAGCTTTATGACTTTAAGATACGTGGAAAAAAATGAAATCTGTTCATGTCATTTTCTTCTTCCAGAGACCAAAAAAGGAGAGAGAAAAAGAAAGAACTGTAAAAGTAACAGAAAACACCACCACTTTTGAATGCATTCCCTTATATCACTAAATGTCTTTTCTTCATACATATTTTACCATTAGCTAAATTTCCTCCTTTTCTTCTCCTGGACCAATTCTGCACTGTGGAGCTATTAGTATCATGAGTACATGATACATGGTACATGCTTTTATCCTTTTCTATAGGAAATACCTATTTAAAAAAAAGTCTTATTTTAAATAACACTATTCCCACCCCACAACTTTTCCTGATATAATTCACTGATTTTACTCTAACCACCGCCACTGCCATCATCACTACATACTTACAGAGGTTCTTCTATGTATCAAGTTCTCTATCAGGCACTGTATATACCATATACCTACTCAGCAAGGTAGGAATGAACAGTTCTTAACCTTACTTTATAGTTGAGCAGTCCACAGCCCAGTACTATTTAAGTGAATTGTCCAAGGCCTCACGATGAATTCTGTTTCATTTTGACAGTTTCTTCCCTAGTACCTGGGCATGTGCCCAAGTTCTCCATGGCTGGACTCCATGGGTTTTTCTTATTATTTGATATTGTCCTACTCTTTAAACACATGATTTCTGGCAAATAATTGAGTTCGTCAGATAGTGGGTGTGGTTCAGTCATTGGGTTGTCTTGGGTCAAGTACTTTGTAACACGCTATTTTAATTTTTTACTGTTATTCTATTTGTGTTCAGGTTCCTAGATCAGTCTTGCCTTATGTTACACAATTAATCAATTTCTTCATCTTAGTTTCCTACTGTTGCCATAACAAATTACCACAAATTTGGTAGCTTAAAGACAACACAAATTTATTCTTTTTTTTTTTTGGCCATGCCACTCAGCCTGTGGGATCTTTAGTTCCCTGAGCAGAGATCGAACCCGTGCCCTCTGCAGTGGAAGCACGGAGTCTTAACCACTGGACCACCCGGGAAGTCCCCACAAATTTATTCTTTTATAGCTCTGGAGGCCAGAAGTCCTAAATGAGTCTTAGGAGGCTAAAATCATGTGTCAGCAGGGCTGGTTCCCTCTGTACTTTCCAGGGGGAGAATCTGTTTCTTGCCTCTTCGGTTTCTAGCAGCTGCACCCATTCCTTGGCTGATGGCCCCATCACTCTGACCAATACGTCTGTTGTCACATTTTCTTCTCCCATGCTGAACCTCCTGCCTTTCTCGTATAAGGACCCTTGTGATTACACTGGGCTCGTCCAGATGATTCAGGATAATCTCTCCATCTATAGAACCTTAACTTAATCATGCTTGCAAAGTCTTTTTTGCCATGTAAGGCAACATTCACAGATTCTGAGGACTAGAATGTGGACCTCTTTGGGGAGGCCATTATTCTGTATACAATACTGCTCACTGAACAAATATTTACTGAGCAATTAATATATGCAGTGAAATGTGCTGGGCTCTGGGGAAGTCACAGGGAACTTGAGAAATAAATCAGCCAGATTATCTGCTTTCATGGAACTTACATGTTAACAGACGGGGCAGACATTAAATAATAATGTTACAGTTATTTATCTTATTGTACAACCATTTAATTACAATTGGGATAAGTTCTGGAAGCATGGAATGCCATGAAAGAAGAGGAATCCTAGAGGATCTAACTTAACTTGGGGCATCAAGGAAAACTTCTTAGAAGAAATGACTTCTGATCTGAGCTCAGATGTGGGTGATTAATTAGGTAAGATATCTTTTAGATACCTTAGGTAAGTATCTTTTAGAACTTTTCAAATTCAATAGGGTCATTAGCTTTTCTTGAGCTAAGGGAAGATAGCATATTCTCAAGAGATATATAGTTGTCATTATTTTTTAACTTCTCAAAAGCAGGCAAGAAACATTTCCAAATTTGAATACCATCTAAGTAGGTACCTTCCTTGGAGTTATCTGATTTCTTCTACTTATCAGAAGTCAAGGATAACTTAACATTTGCATTGTTAGTACTATCCACTGAAGATTCTTGGGATTGCTAAGAGCTTAATGACCCCCAAATAAGATTTTAAATAAGTCTGAGTAGATACATTCTCCAAGATTCCAAATATAGACTTAAACCAATATACGGCTTGGAATGTCTGTCAAATCCTTTGAAATGCTGGGGGAAATTATTGAATAGCAGACTATACATCCAAGTATGGTGTTAAATGTTGTTCTAAGTTCTGTTAGAGTTTTAAACCTTCAAGTCTTCAGAGAGCAATTTAATTTAGTAGTCTTTGATACTTACAGCCTTTCTCTTTCTGTGATAATTTCTTGTCTAATGAACTTCAGAGAGTTTTGCAGAATACATAAGAGGTAGATGGAATCTCATTTAGTTTTCACTTTTTTAATTATGAGAAAAGGATCATCATATCCCCCCGTCACTTTTGGCCCCTTGATCTTCTATAGACCAATTTTTTTTGCAGCCTTTGCTCTGGTTTTTCTTTTTGATTTTGTAAGAGCTCTTTGAATCATGGAGAAAATAATTTATAGTATGGCATATTACAAAAACATTTCCCAGTTTGCCATTTGTCTTTTGACTTTGTGTATGCCAGGCTTTTATAAGTTAGATGTATTCATATTTCCCTTTGTGACTTTGGGCAAATTATGAATAAAATTGCTCAGGTTTTTCTTGTTTTATGGTTCCATTCTTTATGATTCAACCTTTAATTTATTTGGGATGTATTTTGCCATAAGGAATAGATAAACACCTAGCTTAAATTTTATTCCCCAGATGGCTAGTCTTTAATCCCACCCATTTACTGAATAAACCAGTATTTTGCCACTGATCTGAAAGGCTATCTTTTTTATCAAAAACAAGAATCTCAAATGCATTGGGGTTTATTTTTAGATACTATATTCTGTTTCAGTTTAAGCTTTTAAGCTGACTTTTTCGCATCTAGATGGCTATATTCCCCTGTAATTTATCTCACTGCTCATAATTTCCTGAGCTGCTTAAAGAGGAACCTTAGAAATATTGTCAAGTAAACAACTCCACAACCAACAATTTACTTGAATTTTGATTTCTCATGTATAAAATTGGGATAATGGAATAACTTTGCAATTGTGTGGGAGGATTTTAGATGATGTATGATAAGTACTCAGTCCAGCTTCGGGTATGTTATAGCCACTCAGATTGTGGTTGTCAATTGCCTTTTGTTTTTCAGCCCCTAATGTGTACCTATCATACAATAGGGGCTTAGTAAATGCATATTATGAGACTAAGAGAATGACTGTCCGTGCCTTGAAAGCCTATCAGGTTTAGCCAAGGCTCTTCTCACCTTAGTACCATTTCTGGCCTCAGTTATCAGAGATATGGTTGTCTTCCAGACACAGCTATGAGTTTATTAAGTGAGGTAATTTGGAAAACTTTATTAAGTCTTCCAGAATATCAAGGTACACAAAAAATGTTCCAAAGCTGTAGGTTATTATTCTTTTTTTTTTTTTTTTTTTTGTTGCGGTACGCGGGCCTCTCACTGTTGCAGCCTCTCCCGTTGCGGAGCACAGGCTCCGGACACGCAGGCTCAGCGGCCATGGCTCACGGGCCCAGCCGCTCCGCGGCATGTGGGATCCTCCCAGACCGGGGCACGAACCTGTGTCCCCTGCATCGGCAGGCGGACTCTCAACCACTGTGCCACCAGGGAGGCCCTGTAGGTTATTCTTTCTCGGATGTTTGTTCCCTTCAAAAATAACATTTGATTTTCTAATGATTTGCCAAGTCACAGTTGAAGAATAGCTATCACTCAAGAAGGAAATTTCCTTAACCTAAAACTCTGACGATCACACAAATGCCTTCTTTCTTATTTAATAATTTGTTTTCTCGTAGGCCTGGATTTGTGAGAAAACACTCACGTACTATACAGAGTTAGGGTGGAGAACAGGGGAAGAGCAAATACAAGCTGGGTAGGTTGACCAGACAACTGAAGGAGAAGAGAAGCTTAATTTTTTCTATTTAGTTCAGGTTTTGAGCTACTATTTTGCTAGAGTTGTCCACGGTAGTAACCTTGGAGGCTCCAATGTAACCATGATGACAGAGGAAGAAATTTCCTTTCCTTGTTTGTCACAGAGATTCTGTTAAACTGAGAACACGTAACCATTTTTATTTTCTATGTACCTGCCACAAAAAAAGCCAAGTCATAACACAGATAGGTTAAAGAAATTTACCCAAACACACACACACACACACACACACACACACACACACACACACCATGTTAAACAAAATGGAGCTCAGGGTCAGAGATTACTTTTCTTGAACAAGAACAAAGGAATAATTGATGGTTACTAGAGAACAGTTTGGTTTTAAACAGAGGAGATGCTAAACTCCAATCCTCTTGCCAATTCGACCTCACTGCTCATTCATTAATTCATTTTATTTAAAAAAATCACCATTTATTGAACATATACTTGATTCCAAGAACTGTGGTAACCTCTGAGAATATGCCTCCCAAACTATTCAAGTTTGAGGCTCCTATTATAATGAACTCTAGGCTGTCTCAATAGGGGAATAATGCAGAGATGCATTTCTGGGAGATAACTATGGCCTTGGTCAGAGTGGAGAACTGGAAAGGACAGAGTGGATGTCCATGATGAGTCATCTGGAAGATTAGTGGCAGGAAAGGCCCAAGTCTAGATAGATGGATCAAGACATCTTTTTTTTTTAATTAAAAAATACTTTATTGTTAAAAAAAATGGGATCAAGACATCTTAAGGCTTAGGTTGGGTCTGTAAAAAAGATAAAGAAGAAGATGCTCTGGGAGTACAGACTCCAGTGAGTGATGGGAAGGAATGTAGAGAGAAGGGGTATTACGAAGGCATTACTGTCCTATTTTATAGAAAGAACTGGGTTCAAATGTAAGCCCATTCATTCAATACACATTTATTGTGCACAGGTAGTGTGCCAGCCTCCTATATGCATACCAGGCAGTGGGGAGAGAGACCGGGCTCAGGTATAGTCCCAGCTTTACAACTCGTAGTCCAGCAGTCAGTCTCATAGAGCCAGACACTTAAACTAATGACTAAAATGCAACACCGAAAGTGCAATGATAGCTGTTAGGACACGGTATCTTGGGGACAATGAGGAAGGGAGTCTAATCCTCACTAGAGTGGGAGCATAAGTGTCAGATGGTTTCTAGCAGAAGGTGACAACTGATCTGGGTCTTAAAGGATGACTCAGGGAAAGGGTATATTATAAGTACAGGGGGAAATAGAGCAAGGCTGGGAGGTGAGACCCAGCAGGATGTGATGGAAATGATAAGAAGTGTTGAGCTGCTGGAGAGAAGTAGATAAGGCAGTTTCTCCAAGAACAAGGCTGGGTAGGTAGGGACAGGCTAACTGATGGGACTCAGACTTCGTCCTGACCTTGATGGATGGCTCTGAGGGATTTAAGCAGGAAAGGGCACACGATCTGATTTGCGTTTGGAAACATCACTTTGGTGCCTAGATTTGAGGATTTCAAGGCTGGAGGTAGAGATATCAGTTACAACGTTGTTGCAATACTTCATCCTAGAAATGATAAGCCCTTGAATTAGGCAGGTGGAATTGAGGATGCAGAAGGGGAATAGACTAGAAAGAACCATTTAGGCGGGTGAAAGGTGGTTTCAAAACTGAGATATGGAATATGGGAGGGATAGCTGATGTGTGGAAAAGACGATAGTCCGGTTTCCGACATGTTATGTTCAAGGCGTCTTTGGGACCTACAAATGAGGATATTTATCTGGAAGCTGTGTGCACTGGCAGAAGCTCTGAGGAAAGTCTTGGGCTTCATTTGTGAGGCTTACAAGAGCAAACATTCTGTATGTTTATGATGATGAGTCACTATTCTAAGAATTTCCACACATATTAATTTATGTAATCCTCACATTAGCCCTTGGAGGTAGGCTCTACTGTATTCCCCATTTAACATATGAAGAAACACAAGCAAGTTAGGTGATATATCTCAAATCACTCAGCAAGTGCACGGTGGAGCCAGGGTCACTGACGCCCTCAGGCTGGCATCTGAATCTCTGTGCTTAGCCACCAGGCTGTCCTGCCTCTAATCACTCAGGGAGAAAGCCCAGAGTGAGCAGAGTCTTGGCTGGTGGGTCCTGGTTCTTAGGAAGGGAAGGGTAACCCTCAAAGGGACAGAGTAGTGCAAAGAGAACCAGGAAAGGGCAGAGGAGTTTCTCGGGAAGGGAGTGGCAAGAAGTGTCAAATGCAGCAGATGATGGGTAAGAAGGTTTTTGGATTTGATGTTTAGGAGGTCATTGGTGACCTTAAGGAGAGGTGTTTCATTAGAGTGATGGGGCTAGAGGCCAGCCTGCAATAGCTTGAGAAGCAAATGGGAGGTGAAGAAAAGCTCTCCTCTTTTAAAAAGTTGCTGGATTCTGCTGCTGCAGCGGCTAACACTTGTTAGTACTTATTATAAGCAAAGCACTGTCCTAAAACTCAATCCCCTCCCCCCTCAGACAATACACACTTATATGTACGTACGCATATAAATACACATAGAGATATATATTAAATTGTTAAATATTCATAACAACCGTACGAAGTCTGTGTATTATCACCATTTTATAGATGAAGAAACTGAGGCCCAGAGTGATGGAGCAACTTGCTTCAGGAGTGACAGAGTAAGAAATGCAGCCAGGCTTTGAGCCCAGGTGGTCTGGCTCTAAGACCTGTGCTCATAACCACCCTATTGAACTGCCCCTCAATTAGAGGCAGCAGAGAAATCTGATTGTAGCTGGAGAAGAACGGGGGTTCTGGGAGGTTTATTTTTTAATTTAATTTTTGGAATGGGAGAGACCTGAGCAGGTTAATAGGTATCCTCATTTTCTTCTTTGGGTGTAGATAATTTCAGTGCAACCTTGCCCAATTAGCATACTGTTATGAGAAAATCCATAAAAAAGGAGTGAACTCTAAATAGATTATTTCTAAAACCTCCAGTTCCCTCAGCCCTTCTATGAGGCCTTATTCCTAGGGGACTGGAGACTAGAAACCCACAGACAGAGTTTGTTAATGAATCCATGAGAAAAGGGGCAGAAATCAAGGAACCAAGGATAATGCTAGGGGATAAGTGGAGACACGTGGAAGCTACCAGATGACAAAGAAAAGGCCAGTAGCAGGAGGAGAGACAATACTTTCAGGCTTGTTGATGGCAGCTTTCAGGCTTGAGCCAACCCTTCTCACCCTTTAATGCTCATCAGAAGCTTTGTAGAAGTGCATAGGCTCACCCCAGAAATACTGAACCAGATGCACTGAGGTGGGACTCCACACATATTTCTGAAAACCGCTTCACATTCTAAAATAAGCTAAACATTTTACACTCTGGTATATTCCATTGAGACCAGATAAATCCTCACAAGAGAGGAAGTAAAGCACATACATGTTCAGAACTGCCCTTCCCGTCTTAGCTTTCATTTAACAAGTCTTATGAAGCACCTACACTGTGCCAAGCATTGCACAGTCCTGGAAACATGATGGTGAGCAAGAAAGACATGGTGCCTGCCCTCAAGTGCTATGAAAGAAACAAAGTGTTACGTGAGAGCAAAGGAGACCTTCTTCAGATGGGCAGTTTGGGGAAGGCACCTGTGAGGAGGGGACATTTCAACAGAAAGCTGAAGGAGGAGAAGGTGCTGACCGTGCAGAGAACTGGAAGGGTTCTGGGCAAAGGGCCCAAGAACAAGGTGCTGAGACAGGCGAGGCCTGGAGTGCCGCGTCAACACTTACTCCACCTTGAAGACAGTCACCTCCACTCCTTCCCAGGGCGGGCCCAGCCCTTCTCTGCTGAGCTTCCTGTTCCTCTTTGCACCTACTGTTGGGACACTTGTCTCTTCATCATAGTTTGTTTACAAGTTGGTCTCCCTGTCTAGAATCACTCTTTGCATCGTGATTGCCCACCTCATTTGCTGGAATACTGTCCTACATAATTCATTCTCTATAAATATTTGCTGCCGGAAAAAAGAAAACAGAATCATTCTGTAGAAGCTACAGGACTTTAGGTAAGTCTTTTAATCCTCTAGGTCTCAGTAGACTTATTTATAAATAAAATGGGGGAATCATATCTGTCCTGCAGATGTGTGAGGGTTAAAAGAGATAGCTTACTCAGGGTGCCTCGCAGCAGGGCGGGCACACAGTAAGTGCTCGAGAAATGTTTGTTGAGGCGTGACTGACTATGTGAGTGACTGACTATATGACTTAACTGGTAATGAGAAAGTTGGGATACTTGTGCAAGGTTCTTGGAAATTAAGCTCTTCATAATATTTCATTAAAGCTAAAACCAGAGTCGTGTTTACTTTCTGACACTGAGGACTGGCTACTCTGAATATGCTTCATAATTTATGCCAAACACAGGTGTGCTGATGTGAAGAGCTGCAGGTTGAGTTCAGGTTCTACTCACTAGGTATGAGACCTGGGTCAAGACCTTAAGCCTCAGATGTAAAATATGTTTGATAACTATACCTATAAAATAGAGTTTGGCCCTGTGATACTATACTAAAGTTGGAGACATCAGTATGAACTCATGTCCACACACACACACACACACACACACAGATGGGTAGATTCATGGCTTACATACATACAAATATACTTTACTAAACTCTCCTCTAGGAGGATCTAGAAGCAATGCCATCCTAGTAACAACAGGCACACCCAGCAACCAGATCTCAGTTTCTAAACACCATTCCCCAATAAAAGGAACCAGGTCACCTTCGAAAGTGGTGGATTGTAGGGTTGGGGCAGGAAAAATACAAGATGACCCTGGATCATCTGGCATTACCAGAAAGTAAGGAAATTCTAAAGAAAGAAAGGAAAAAAAGAAGGAATGAAGAAAGGAAGAAAGAAAGAAAGACAACAAGCAAAGAAAAAAAAAAGGAATGGAATGGAGCTGTGTCAAAAGGACCCAGGGCAACCCGAAAGAGCTCCCAGTGGCCAAAGCTAAAAAAATCTCAGCAAGAAAATAAGTAACGTGGTACTGAATTATAACTCAAAGTATGAAATACATGTACACAAGTCTATACTGACATAAATGAATAACTGGATACATAAATAGGGAAGGGGAGATATATCTTTGCAGAAGAATTCCAAATAATATACTCCCTTCTCCAGGAGGTGGGCTTAGAGCCCCCATCCTACTGAGTGTGGTTTGGACTTAGTGACCCAGTTCTAAAGAACAGAGAAAAGGAAAAGGGAAAAATAGTGACTTTCCTATGAGGAAGCCTGGCAAACACCACCTTAACAAAGTGATCAAGGTTAACGTCCCCCTGGATGTCATGTGGGTATCAGGTACCCCTGATAAAATGTGATGAGAAGGGCACTTAACCTCTGTGGTGTTCCTTCCAAAAAAAAAAAAAAGACTGTCTAATCAATATAAAAACATCAAACAAATCCCAATTTGAGGGACATTTAATGAACATACTTAACCAGTACTCCTGAAAACTGTCAAGGTCATGAAAAGCAAGGAAAGAATGAAAACCCATCATAGACTAGAGGAGACTAGGGAGACCCTAAATGCAATGTGTGTCCTGGATTAGATCCTGGAACAGAGGAAGGACATTAGAGGAAAAACTGGTGAACTCCAAATCAACTTTGAAGTTTGGTTACTAGTCACGTACAAGGGTAATGTCGGCTTCTCTAGTTTTGACCAAGTAATGTTAAAATGTTAACATTAGGGGAAACTTGGGTGAGGGTGTGCTCTCTATGGAATCTTCACAACTTTTTTGTAAACCTGAAATTATTCCAAAATAAAAATCTTATTAAAAAAAAAACGGAGTTTGGGGGCGATTAAACGGTAAAGCACATTGCAGGCTCACAGAGCAAAGCACGTCATTATGAACGGAAAGGCACTGTCCATTGTACAGAAGGAAATTCAGTGATTAGTAAATCTTAGAAAATGTTAAATTTCCTATCCCTCTATAATTTTTTCCTAAACCCTATTACCTCCCATTAAAAGAGACACCAGATATTTTATCTGACACTTAATGTTTAAAAAATATAAATTCCTGAGGTCAGATTGTTTATTCCTCAGTTGAACGAGAATTTGTCCTGTGTCGCTTTCTCATAAAAAGTGCTAACTTTCTCCTTATGTCGGCTTCCTGGTAGTTTGATTCCAGGGAAACACGAATTCCGTGTACATGCACACACGCCCACACACTCAGCACTGGAGAGCTTCTGGTTCCTGCAGAAATCGGATTTACTGTGGGAAAAGCTGTCGCAAAGTCTGGATTGCTTTCCTAAGGCAGCAGGTCTCTTTTGCAGTCGTTTAAATGGGTTGGAGGCCCCAGGGAAACAGAAGAATCTATCTCCACTAGCGCACACATTCTGAACATAATTCTCTTGTAATGTAGATCAAAGTGGTGTGAAGTAAGTCTTGACTATGCCTTAGAGATGTTGCTAAATACGGCCCGTCCCTCCAGCTCAGGGTTGGTGAGGAAGGAGGTCGGTTCAAAGCCACAGAGTCTGCTTGGGGATCTCAGAGTTAAGGGACCCAGGAGGGAGCAGCATAAAACTGCGGAGGCTCCAGGCTGCACTAGGCCCAATCAGGGCTCGTACATGGTAACCCTCTGATCTAAAAATGAGAGGTTTAAAGCAACAGGGCACACGTGAAGAAACCACATATAGTTTTCAGCTGGAGAGCTGTGGTGTCGGGATCGTGCTCATGCACATGCACACTGGCAGCAGGCAGGGCCTTGCTTTGTGTGCAAATGAGAGGAGGAATGCTATAAATAATCCCCCCAAAGTAGCACAAAACCATCTGGGTGGTCTTTACAACACAGTCTGCACTTTTCCTTTTCCTCTCCTCTTCTCTCTCCTCCCCTCCTCTCTCCTTTCTCCCTGTCTTGTCCTCTTCTTCCCTCCACGCCGCCTATTCCCACTCCATCCTCCTCGTGCCCACTGAACACTGTAGACTGTTTCTTGCTTCAATTAATGATGGAAGGAGTTTGTCATTTTTGAACGCATGGTAGAGAAGGATATGGAGATGTGACTAAAGGACTGGCGAGAAGCGGGCTGGAATTTCAGCTTTGCTGTAGATAATGAACACGGGTTCGTTGCAGTCCCTACATGCTGTCCCACCTTTTGCTTTTGGCCCCACTAAAGTCAGGCACCTGTTGCTCTGCACTGCGGGGCTTCGCCCCTGCAGGCCCCTGGAGCAGAGAGACCCCTTTGTCCCTCTACTCCATAGCATGCATTTTGCAGGGACGATGGCTTGCATCATACTGCATTTTACTGGAATCTGAAACACATGAAACGCAGGACATTGAGGGTGCAGAGTCCTGCTTGTGAGGAACTAGCTGGCCCAGGAGCAGTGGTTTGACTCAGAATACCAATACCCCAGGGGTATCAGTGAGGCACAGAGCACAGTGGTAAGAACTTGGCTTTAAGGACAAACAGACCCAGGGCTGAATCCTCTCCTTGCCCCTTACTAGCTGTGTCATCTAGGCAAAATCCTTATCTTTTTGTCTCAGTTTCCTCATCTGCAAAATAAATACACCCCCAAGAGCACTGCTAAATGAGATCACGTATGTAAAGTGCAGTGCCTGGTACATTACTCACATACCACATATGTGCCTGGCAAGATGGAGGCGACAGAGATGGGCAAGATGCAGAGCTGCTGCCTGCTATATTTACATTCTAATAAGGAAATCTATGTAAACTTAATATCTCTGTGACTCCCTTTCCTCATCTATAACGTGTGGGTGACGACAATGCTTATTTCATAAGATTGAATGATTAATATACATGAAACATTTAGAAAAGTACTGGCACATTGTAGTACTCGAAAAGGTATTTCATGCTGTTGGTTGAGAGGAGAGTTAACATTTTGTGGAGAGGATTAAGAGTTATTTTACAGAGAAGGTGACAATGAGATGAGCTAGAAGGATTGCTTGGTGTTGACGGGGCATTCTGGGTAGAAGGAATGATTAAGAGGTGCAAAGGTGCAGGGTTGGGAAGGTTGAGATGGGTTCAAGGGGGAGCCAATCACTCCTTTTGGTCTACAGCATGAGCTACACAAGGATAATAGTAGAGGTCCAGGAAGGCTTTTTGAGAATCCTAAAATGCTAAGTGAAAATGTGTACTTAATTGTGCAGGCAATGTGGAGGTCATAGGCTGGGGGAAATAATATGATTAGAGGTATGCAACAAGAAAATTAGTGTGGCCATGAAGTAAGGACAATTAGAATTTCCATCAGCAATGCAAATGAGAAACTAGTGGCACGTCGTTTATTCATTCGACAAATATTTCTTTGTTATGTATAAGGCACCATCCTAGACATTGAGTATACATAGATGAACAAGATAGAATCTGACCTCCTGGAGGTTATAGCCTAGTGGGAGAGACTCACAGATGATCATGCAGGTATATCATTCAAGACAAGGCAAGTTCAAAGAAAGAACCTACAGGAGCTTTGACAAGAAGAGTGTGTCAAGAAGAGGGATGGCTTCCTCATCCTTCAGGCAAAGATTTTGGGGTAGACAAGATCATATCTATTTTATAGAAAGACATTTCTGACATCCGTATGGAAAATTTATTGGAAAGAGGTCAGGAGGGCATCCCTGGTGGCGCAGTGGTTGAGAGTCCGCCTGCCGATGCAGGGGACACAGGTTCCTGCCCCGGTCCAGGAGGATCCCACATGCCGCGGAGCGGCTGGGCCCGTGAGCCATGGCCGCTGAGCCTGCGCCTCTGGAGCCTGTGCTCCGCAATGGGAGAGGCCACAACAGTGAGAGGGCTGCGTACGCAAAAAAAAAAAAAAAAAAGAAAGAAAGAAATAGAAAGAGGTCAAGAGCAGATTTGGTTGAACTAGTTGGGAAGCTATAGCAGGAGTAACATCAAAAGATGATTGTGTGAAAACTTCATGCAATGATACTGTTACTTGTAATAACACAGATGACTCTCACAGACAAAAGAAACCAGACACAAAGAAGAATATACTGTATTCTTCCATTTACATGAAATTCAAGAGTAGAACGTTATATAAATGAAGTAATCTGTGGTGGTAGATTTCAGAATAGTGGCTGTATTGGCGGGGGGATTATTGACTGGAAGGGTCATGAGGAAGGCTCTGGCAGGCTGGAAATTATATCTGTATCTTTACTTCTAATTCACACCTGCTTTGTAGGTGTAATTTGTGTGCCATGGGAATGAGAAGTAGGTCTGATATGTACCATTTAAAAAAATGCATACTCAAAATGTAATGTTAAGGGGGAAGAGTAGGATAAAAATTTGTACATATAACATTATCATAACTCTCAAAGAAATTAATATAATTTATTTAAAAATTAAAAGGAAAATATCCTATATATATATATATATATATATTTTTTTTTTTTTGCGGTACGCGGGTCTCTCACTGCTGTGGCCTCTCCCGTTGCGGAGCACAGGCTCTGGACGCGCAGGCTCAGCGGCCATGGCCCACGGGCCCAGCTGCTGTGCGGCCTGTGGGATCTTCCCGGACTGGGGCACGAACCCGTGTCCCCTGCATCGGCAGGCAGACTCTCAACCACTGCGCCACCAGGGAAGCCTTCCAATATTTTAATATTGGTTATTTCTGGTGGTGGGATTTCAGTTGACTACTGTGAAGAGATATCCCGAGGGTATTTTCAAGAAACACTGACACAAAGGTTGAGAGACCAACCAACCTCTCTGAGCAAAGGACAGGGATGTGAATCCCATTTCTGGTCTTTCTCAGGGGAGTGACTTTCAGCAAGTTCTGTAACCTTTTTAACCCTCAGTTTCCTCAGTCTTAGAAAAGGTGTCATAATGGTGCTTCCACGCTGGGGCTATTTGGGGGACTAGACAGGATGAAGCGTAAGTACAGTAAATGCTCAGTAAATATCAGTTATTGCTATTAAAGGAAATTGTGGAGGCAGAAGAGGATGAAGCTGTCCACATTTGCACCAACTGCCCCTCTTTTCTGTGTCCTCCGTAGAGATGGAGGCTGGCGATGGGATTTGAGGAGGAGGGTGGAGGGACCAGGGAGCACGCCCAGCTGGGGTGAAAGCTGAACATTTCTGAGATGAAATCCTCCAACTTCCTCCCAGCCAGAAATGATGGTCGAAATGTTCCCAAGTTGGGAATTGAAAAGGGGGTGGTGATGGGAGGACAAGGAAATGCTATTTCGAGTATAAATTCTACAGAGTATAAAAATAAAGAATGTCATTTTAAATGGGATAGTTTAAAGTTGAACATTTTGTGACTATGTATAGCTGTGAGTGTGAAAATATATAAAATGATGTTATTTAAGGAAATCACAAAAACCCATATCACTTGCCTTTGTACATAGAGACATGTTACTTCTGTACATTATCAAACAGTGAATATTATTATATTCGCATGCTATTTGAATACATGGAAAAAATATCTTAATTAAAATTAACTCTTCTAGAAATCAGTGGAGACCACATCTTCTCAGGTAGAATTAAGGGAAATTTAACTGGCACTTAGTCAATAATCGAGGTAGCATGAAATGCACATGTACCCCAGGTATTTGCATCTCTTTCTTCCTGCTCAGAGAGACAGCCTTATGATATTTACTATTACCAGTAACCCAAATCGTGTTCATTGGTTAGGCCAAAAAGTGTTAAAATAACTTTATTTCAATAAGAATAAAAAGGAAATTACAAATAAAACAGAAGCCTGTTTTGTTATATATAGAAAGACTATAATTCTGGGAAAGGGGGCATAGAATTTTATTTTATTTTTTTATTTCACTTATTTTGTTTTATTTTATTTTATAGGAAGTTTCTGAAAATCATTATTTTGAGGCCTAACTAGATCTAATATCATACTCTCATTCATAGCATGAGCAGGAAATTGTGTCCACATTTGTCTGTTTCCATCTGCATTCCAATTCAGAATTGTCAGGACTTCCCTGGTGGTCCAGTGGTTAAGAATCTGTCTTGTAATGCAGGGGATGCCGGTTCAATCCCTGGTCAGGGAACTAAGGTCCCACAAGCCGCAGGGCAACTAAGCCCACACGCCGCAACTACGGAGCCCACATGCCACAACTAGAGAGCCCTCGCACTGCAACTAATGAGCCTGTGTGCCACAACTAGAGAGAAGTCCATGCACTGCAATGAAGAGCCCACACGCTGCAGTGAAAGATCCCATGTGCTGCAACTATGACCCGATGCAGCCAAAAAATAAATACATAAATAAATATTTAAAAAATAAATAAATAAAAATTAAAAATTGTCCAACATGATATAATGCACACACGGTATTCTGAAAAGCTACCTCTGAATAATAATGATATTGGTAATAATTATATTAGCTACCATTTTTATTAATATTTATTTATGCAGCAGGTATAGTGCTAAGCATTTTATATATATTAGTTCACCTACTTCCCCCAACAAATGTATGAGGGAGGTTTTTTAGGTATTTTGTTAGACCAATTTTATGGGTGAGAACAATAAAGCTTAGAGTAGGGGGAACAACTGCCCAAGTTTTCCCAGGATGTGGGACTTCCAACTGCTTATACCAGGAAAGTCCTGGGCAAACTGCATGAGTTGGTCACTCTATAAAAGTAACTTGCTTGATTTTTAAAGGGTAGAGAGGGATTTAACCTCTTCTCACCTTGGCTGGTCAGATTTCCTATGTACTGCCGGCCCAGCTCTAGATTACAGTCTAAAATAAACAGCAAAGACATTCTTTGATGGCATGGGAGAGGGATCTAAGTTGAAGTTTGGGAATATTATTCCAGGCGATGTAATGGAAAATGTCATTTTTCCAGTCCCTGTCCCCAGACCACGGAGCCAGTGAAGCTGAACCTCCCTTTACCAGATTTCCAAAGGGCTTGCATATCACCATAATCTGGCATTCAGAATGAAAAAGCACTCACCTTGGGAAGGGGATAAAGGTGACACAAGGGTTGGCCAGGGTCCTGTTTACAAAACTCCAGGGTGTGACACACCACATCAGCATTTACATCCGCTCTGAGCCTGGAGGGAAATAGGGCAAACAAAGGATATTTAAAAGCTCTCAGGCATTAGGAAACAAAAGCTATTTCAAAAGAAGGTCAACTCCCAGAATGAATTCTAGTATGGCCTTTGAGTCCAGTTCCATGCAGCTGCTGGATCATAACGATTTCCTGCCACTTGCTTTCTCCTACTTTTAGAATAAGGTCCTGGGGGTGGGGAGAGACGACTCACAGCACTGAGCTGTGAGCCGGCCTCTCACACGGGCACTGTGACGCTTTTCAGGAGAAGCCGCAAATAAAATTGAGAAAGGAAAAATGGACAGAGGTGTAATTTCATGGGAACAACATTATTTTTTTTTTAATTTATTTATTTAATTAATTTATTTTTGGCTGTGTTGGCTCTTTGTTGCTGCGCGCGGGCTTTCTCTAGTTGAGACGATTGGGGGCTACTCTTCGTTGTGGTGTGTGGGCTTCTCATTGCTGTGGCTTCTCTTGTTGCGGAGCACGAGCTCTAGGTGCATGGGCTTCAGTAGTTGTGGCACGTGGGCTCAGCAGTTGTGGCTCATGGGCTCTAGAGCTCAGGCTCAGTAGTTGTGGCACACGGGCTCAGTTGCCCAGAGGCATGTGGGACCCTCCCAGACCAGGGCTCGAACCCGTGTCCCCCGCATTGGCAGGCAGACTCTCAACCACTGCACCACCAGGGAAGTCCCAGAACAACACTTTAATGTTTACTGAGCCTTATAGCAAAAAATCTTTGATATAGCCTTAAACACCTAAAATTATTTTCTTAGATGTAATCCAAATCACCTCTTTTCCTTTTAAAGCAAATATATTTATCTTTGACTTTTTCCCCTGAGTATGGTGTAAGGATAGTACTCTTCAAACATTTTGGTTTATGTCTGGGTTTGAAGGGGTTAAAACAAACCTTCCATATTCATTTTCTACATGACACCCCCAACACTCTTAAACCAAGAAGAATGAGTATAATGTGCTGCTTCAAATGAAGAAACAAGTCATGTGTGGACTTTTAGTAACTTTTCCAAGTAAACTACTGACTCAAACTCAAATCAAAACAACAAAAACAAAGACTCCAGAAACATACGTTGGTAATATCTAGAGACTAATCTTGGAAGGACAGTTATAGATTCTAGAAGCTATTTTGAGGGGTTTCTTCTCAACTCACAAGATCACTTAACTGTCCCCCTTCACTTGTAGGGGTGGGTTCCTGGCAACTGTGTATATACTTCATATCTCCCGCCAGTTGATTGGTCCTCATTAGACTGCAATTCAAGTAGGACCAATCAGATTCTCTCTCAGGGAAATTTGGAATTGGTATTAAAAAGTCTGACTTCATTCTGGGCTGTTCCAAGAATAGCAGGAGCTATAGTGACTGGGGACTGTAATGTCATTTCCTGCCACGAGGACAGAGCATTTGGAAAGCTAGTCTGTAGGATGGGGTTCAGGCGGCAGAATCCAACATGTGCAGTGGGGAAGAGACTCTGTTCCTGGTGGCTTCCCAGTCCTGTTTCCAGCTCTGTCTGAAGCCTGGATATTTTCCTGTCTTTAAGTTCCATGACATGCTTTAGGTGCCCTTGTAATAAATCTACTCTAATGCTTTAGGTGCCCTTGTAATAAATCTACTCTAACACGCTCCCCCTCCAACTATTACAGTGACTATCTCTACAGCTACTACAATCACTACCACCATTCTTCTCTCCCTGACCCTTCTCCTCTTCCTCTTCCTTCTACTTCACAAGCAAAGCTAAGTTGTTTCTGTCTTTTTGTTTTTTTTGACTGAATGCAGTCACAGCCCATGCATGGGCCAGCCCTTGAGAAGCATTGGTGAGCCTGGCAATGCTTGGCCCTGTGACCAGGGCCTGGATGTAAGTCATTGGATCTGCTCCCTGGCTTCACTCCTATTTCTGCTTTATTCCTCCAATAACCATTCCAGCGACCCTCCATTGGGTTGTCCACTCCTCCAAGGGAGTTTTCTACCTGGACATGCAGAATAAAAAACGAGATTTAGAGACGTAAAACAAAAGCAAGGTGCAAACAAAACAAAATAAAACAGAAACGCATCCTGGTTTCACTTAGTGTGCATAAGTAGCACTTTTAATAGTTGCTGAACATCGAAACATCTTTAAAAGCTCTAATAATCTTAACTTTGGACTGCCAAGCAAAAAGTGTGAGGAGGGGCCTTCAGTCTTAATTTATATCATGAAACTTCTTGCAGAAAGAACTGCCCCAATATTAATGAAAAGCCTACCGGAGAAAGAGAGTCCATCTCAGAGATCTTTAAATATTTTGATGTGATCCAGGAATCCCATTCCTGGGCATCTATCAGGAAAAGATGAAAACTCTAATTTGAAAAGACACATGCACTCCAATGTTCATAGCTGCACTATTTAGAATAGCCAAGACATGGAAGCAACCTAAGTGTCTATCAACAGGTGAATGGATGAAGAAGATGTGATATATGTGTGTGTGTGTGTGTGTGTGTGTGTGTGTATACACACACACACACACACACACAATGGAATAAAAAAGAATTAAACAATGCCATAAAAAAGAATGAAATAATGCCATTTGCTGCAACGTGGATGGACCCAGAGATTATCATACTAAGTGAAGTAAGTCAGAGAGAGAAAGACAAATGTTATATGATACCACTTATATGTGGAATCTAAAAAATAGTACAAATGGACTTATATACAAAACAGAAATAGACTCACAGACATAGAAAAGAAACTTATGGTTACCAAAGGGGAAGGGGGAGGGATAAATTAGGAATATGGGATTAACAGATACACACTACCATATATAAAACAGATAAACAACAAGGTTTTACTGTGTAGCATAGGGAACTATGTTCAATATCTTGTAATAAACTATAATGGAAAATAATAAAAAAGAATATATGTATAACCAAATCACTTTGCTGTACCCCTGAAACTAAGACAATATTGTAAGTCAACTATACTTCAATTAAAAAAAGGGAAAATATTTTGATGGTCACTAGTATGTGAAAACATAGGCTGGGATCATGGCTTTCAAATTTCATTCCAGCTGAATGAGACTAACAATGTGACTGGCTAGACGGCTTTTCAGCTTTTTGTGAGCATCTGAGTTAAGACAGGAAAACGAGCTCATCATGAGAGTCATCTGCTTGGCCCCAGGGTTCCTTCATAGGAGGTGGAGGGGAAGGTAACGTAAAGGTGACTAAGCTGTGGAACAAGCAGTTTGTGACACACAAGGTCCATTACCAAAGTAATGCCTACCAAGGGTCAGTAAATCAGGAGAGGGTGGCTGGTTTCACACATCTGTTCTCAACTTAACGGTTCATTTATTTAATTGATGACTGCTGTCTTTGGGGAGATCTGGTATTTTGTGGACTCAGGAGGGTAATAAATAGGGCTCTGCTTAATCTTTTTTTTTTTTTTTTCAACCTAAGGCCAATATCCCATCTGTGGCAATTCAGAACCACCAGAGCTAACTCATCATATGGTGTCCAAGATCTATTCTCTTTCCCCTGCAAACAGAGCAAAATTTCAAGTAAGTGAACTTGAATATGGGAGTGGGGACCTCATTCAGCGAGTGAGACTTGTGTTCTCTGAACTGAAAAATAGAAGAGGGGAAGTGGGTATGTGGTTTCCCTCCCCAATCCTCTAAGATCAGAGCTTTATCATCAAAAGACTGGAATTGAGAAGCACCCCTTTGCACAAGAATAGAAAGTGCTGAGCCTCAGACATCCAGACAAGTGTAAGACCATGAAATGTGTAAGATGCAAAGAAGTGGCAAAGTAGCATGTGCCTCTTAACCAGCCTTGGGACAGAAGGCTTAGGCTATACATAATTTGTGAAATCCTTAGGAAATCTCCGAACCCTTAATAACTATTCCCATCCAACATTGCCTTCCTTTTCCCGGAACTGCAAATAAGACCAAAATGGTCACATTTCAATTGACATCCTTTACTACCTTTACAGGTAACAGAGTTGTACAGGAGTGAGTCACGTGGGGAGGAAGCTTCAACACATTCGGCAGAGCTAACTAACAAGTTTAATTAGGATCATGGTAGAAGGAAGTCAATGCTGATGACTGGCATCATCATAAATCAAAAGAAGGGAGCACGGTCAGGGTTAAGTTTGAACAGACAGGTAGAGTGATAGCTTATGGCAGGGAGCAAGGACAGAGCCTTTCACACAAGGAAGCTCTCAGATTTAGACCTTTGACATCACTTTCAAAGGAGAATTTATACATTAATATATAACCACAGAGATACACTCACAGCATTGAAAGAAGATCTTCCTCATACGACTTAACACTTTTATCTCACTTCTGGACCACACACTTTGGAGTGTACTAGGAATTTAATCATTTCTATAAATCTTGTCATTACCTTGTCAATGGCTCAGTTGTATTATTGTACTTTATATTTTTGCTATTTAAATATACGTTAGTTACCTTTAAGTTGTACCAAAATTGTTTTAAACCCTGTTTTGCATTTTTCTTCTAAACATGTTACTAGTTTAGGCCTCTCCTGATTTCTGAAATCTTATATTCCCTAAGTTTGGAATGTAAGATTTTATGATTGAGAGCATAAATAGATACCATGAAGCAAGGTGAGATGAACAGAAGACCAGCATCAGCTTTGTTATGGCAACCTCTGGCACAACAGAAGTCAAGACAAGGAAGACCGAGCACGTGGTCACTGGCTAGGCTTGGTTGCTCGCGGAAGTAGCCCCGCCCTGCCTGACCCAGGTTCTTGGGCTAATGAATGCCCGAGTACTCAGGTGTCCCACTTCCTAACAACATCCTGTAGTTCGCCTGTGGGTAGGAAATGTAACTGCTGAATAATTAGTCCATGAATCATTGAGAATTGACCTATGAAATAATGAGGAGGGATGCCCTCTGGGTTAGGAAACATTTAGTATTGGAAGCCTGAAATTCAGGTAAAACTAAATCATAAGGTTGTCATGTTCAGGGTCTACATCAGCCCAGAACTGCATGTGATTGATTAAAATAAGCTGTAAGAAGAGGCCACCATAGGAAGAGAAATTGCTATCAGCAAACAACTAATATGGGTCCTGGAAAATTACACACAAACAAAACTAATAGTGGACGGAACCACAAAGGGGGATCATTTATTATATCTATCTTTCTTCAAAGTGGCCTCCCCCATACTAATGAGAATTAGTCACTTATGACTCTCAAAGGAAAAACTTTCTTCCCCTCCCCACCACCTATTCAGCCTCTTTCAGTGGCTTGCCAGACCCATTTTTTCTGTGACTGTTTTCCACTTACTTCTCTGGTTCCCTGATCTAGGCCCAGGAAAACCCCTCTGGCCAAGCTGATGTTTCCCCCAGAGCACCTGGCTCAGACTAGGTGTGTAAACAGATTCATTGAATAGGCTAAATTGTTTTCTTTTCTTTAGTTCATCTGTAGTGATAATTTTATTTTTATAAAGAATTAATCAATTTAACAAATGTTTACTAAAGGCTTTCTATGCTCAAGTATTGCACCAAGCCCTGGAGATACAAAGCCCCTTGCTTCCCCTTCCTCCCTCCCTCCCTCCCTCCCTCCCCTCCTTCCATCCTTCCTTCCTTCCTTCCTTCCTTCCTTCCACATATTCAGTATTTTGCTTAAGATGAATAAGTGTAGTCTTAGTTCTCAGAAGTCTTTCAATCTAGTTATCAACTCAAAAAAGTAAATGGAGAATTAAAGTACAAACAGACATGATAAGTGCTGTTTGCAAGTGCTAGGGGTTTGCACAGGATAGGAAGAGTGTGTGTGTCTGTGTGTGTGTGTTGGGGTATCTATCTTAGCCTAGGGAGGGTCAGGAAAGCTTCCAGAGGAAATGACCCTGGAGCTGAGGTCCAAAGAAGTAAGATATTTTTGGGGTACAGATTTTGGATGTGCCAAGCTGAGTGAACAGCTCATGCAAAGGTCCTGAGGCAAAAACCTTCTGATGCGTGGGGAGAATCACAAGTGGTTTGGAGCATGGTGTGCTGTGGAGCAGCCAGGGATGAGTCTGAAAATGTCCTCAGGGGTCAGTTCATAAAGAGCTTTGTGTAGGGGGCTAAGGAATCCTGCAAAGGGTGTGAAAATTTTATGTTGGAGATTGCCATAATTAGTTTTGCATTAAAAAGCTATCTAGCCAGCTAGGATGTGGATTTTGGACTTGCAAGGCAATGGGCAATCCTGCAGGGTTGGGGTTCTATTAGGAGGCAGTGGCAGTAATAGAGATATGAGCTAAGAAGAAGGGGTCCCTGCCTTCCAAAAACTCCCAGTCCAGGGCCCGGGAAAAATCACTGACCACAGTAAAGGGAGGGCAATATAAATAGAGGCAGGTGCACAGCACGATGGAACACTGATCATCCCTCGGGTCTGTATCATTTTAAGTTCCTTTTGTCTTTAGAATTCTGTAACTGCAGGCTACCCTTCTGTGGGGTTAGCTTCTCTGAGCCACTCTGCTCTGAGGCTAATATTAGGCATATAAAATAGGAACCATGTAAGAATGTTCACAGTAGCACTGTTCACAAGTGCCACATGTGGACAGTGCAAAACCAGAAAACAACCCAAACACCCGTCAATGGGAGAGTGAAGAAATAGACTCTTGTAGAGACACAATGGAATACTGTGTGCAGTCAGAGTGCATGAACTACAGCAGTGACACAAATCTATGGATGAATCTTAGACATACAAATTTAAGTGGTAAGTCCCCAAAGATTATGGACAATGTGATACCCTCTTCATAAAGTAAAGAAATAACCAGAATTTTAAAATATGCTTTAAAGGAATATATAAAATATATTAATAATTATTTATTGTATTAGCATATATTATTTTTATGATTATAATTTATCATATTAATAAAAAATACATATATATAAAGACTATAGAAAAAGGAAACAAGAGAAAGATAAACATGGGATTTATTACTCAGGTGGAGAAAAGCTTGAGAATGAAGAGAAGGACCGTGTGGTCCTTACCACACAGTACGACCCGAAGGACCTAGAATTTGCCTTGGGTGGTAATTTGGAAGCTAATTACAGTATTCAAAGTAACTAGGTAAATAACTAAGTAAGAAATACAAGAAAGCCATGTATGAATCCTTGATGAGAAAGTGCCATGAACAGGAATATGATTTATCTGATCCAGTGCTCTGAGCTCAAAAAAGAGAAAAGAAAGAAAGGAAGCAGACAGGTAATGATAATGGCGCACATACAGGACCTTGAGGGGTGGGGCTGGAGAGAAGGCCTGGAAACCAGCAGGTGGGAGGAGAGAAGGAAAGAACCTGAGGAGCACGTGGCCCGAGAACCCAGGAGGGAGTGTAGGGCAAGCTCGGGAGAAAGGGTCAAATTCCCATGTCCCGCCACTAGGATCTTGTCACTTGTTGGCATTATTGGTGAAATTCCTTCTGAAATCCTCTTGGAGAGAAACTGAGCCAGGTTGCCACTCTGTAATTCAAAGGGAGCCTTTGCCTAGGACCACAAAGGATCTGAGTCAGGTTTGAATTTTCCACTATTAACAAGAACTGGAGAGATATTACGCCCTTTTACAAAAAGTACATCCAACTGGAAATGGAGCCAGCTACCTCCCAGTTTTCCTGCTTCCCCCCCATCATGTCCCAGCAACCAAATCAGATTAATGTGCTGGCATACTCACAGTTTTATGATGTCTGGTCCAAATATGCCTACCACTAAATAGCAGGTGGTCTTCAAGAACAGTTTTTCTAAGAAAAATCAGGGGAAATAAGTTACTTTTCATTATGATGAATTTAACACACGAGTTAATAATGATCTTTACTAGGAACTGAAGCTAAGTGCTTAATTTATTATTAATTCAAGCGATTAATTGTAAAGGTTTGGGAGGAATGTTACAGTTAATATACCCATGAAAATATCATTTCCATCTCAGGTTTATGTAAACGGCACTTTGTTTACTGTAGACGTTAAAGACCACTAATTTTTGAAAAAAATACAGTTAAATTCTGGAGTTTCATTTTCTTTTGTACAGCAGGGAATGTCTGAATGTTGGAAAGGATCTCATTTGTTGATGATGACAGAAACAGGACTTGCTTTAAAGTAAATAATCTGAAATATTGCTTTGTTAAAAATATTCTTCTCTGATGTTCATCTGGGGAAAAAAGACTTTACTTTGGCTATTTAATTGTTGCTGTTGGTATTCCAGACATAAAAGGATACTAACTGTCACAGGTGTCTGCATTGCCATCTACACCAGAGAACACACACACACACACACACACACACACACACACACGCAAACCCATGGCCTAGACAACCCCCTTCTCCTGCTTCCCCTGTTATGAAAATACAGGAAGGCTTTATGGATTGGTCTGTTTGGACAAGGAAACCTGTTAAATCTCTGGTCCTGTTTCTCCAGTTTGTCAGCCAACTATGGAACCCTGGTAATTCTATGGAGGGCTTTTGCATGGTTAGGACGGATGGACTGTCCTGGGGACAGATGGGAAACCCTCCCTGAGAAAAATTTTTCTTGTCATATGTACCTCAAACTGGGCTACCAGTTGATTGGAGAATAGGCACTATTCAGGATAAATATGGGAAAACTCTCTGGTACTTCAATTTTACTCAATGGTAAATAATGTAAATATTACTTTTATATTAAAATCGATAGTTTCATGGGACTTTTTTTTGCAATAAAGCATGAGACTTCAAACACATTATGCTTTTGAAGTAGGAACTTAAAACTAATCTTACATTACTATTGACCTTACAGAAATAAAAAGAACGATAAGGAAATACTATGACATCTGCATGGCAGCAAATGAAAGGCAAACTACCAAAACTGACTCAAGAATAAATATACAATCTTAATAGACATACAATAAGAGATTAAATTAGTAATCAAAAATGTCCCATAAAGAAAAGCCCAGGACCAGATAGCTTCACTGATGAATTGTACCAAACGTTTTCAAAAATCATCTGAATAGATATTCTCCAAAGAAGTTATACAAATAGCCAATAAGCACATGAAACACATCAGCTGTTAAAGGAAATGTAAATAAAAACCACAGTGAGATACCACTTGATACCCACGATGATATGTGAGAATACAAATGACAGATAAGGGTTTCCCTGGGGGCGCAATGGTTGAGAATCCACCTGGCAATGCAGGGGACACGGGTTCAAGCTCTGGTCTGGGAAGATCCCACATGCCGTGGAGCAACTAAGCCCGTGAGCCACAACTACTGAGCCCGTGTGCCACAACTCCTGAAGCCCGCGTGCCTAGAGCCCATGCTCTGCAACAAGAGAAGCCACTGCAATGAGAAGCCCGCGCACAACAACGAAGAGTAGCCCCCGCTCACCACAAGTAGAGAAAACTCGTGTGCAGCAATGAAGACCCAACGCAGCCAAAAATAAATAAATAAAATAAATAAATTTATATTAAAAAAAGAGGTGGTTACTTTTATTTGTACAAAATGAAGGATAATAACAAGTATTGTTGAGGATGTGGAGAAATCAGAATCCTCATATTCTGCTGGTGGGTGTATAAAATGGTACAGCAACTTTGGTAAACAGTCTGACAGTTCCTCAAATGGTTAAATATTGAGTTGCTATGTGAGCCAATAAGCCGACTCCTAGGCCCAAACGAATTCAAATATTTATATACCCACACAAAAACTTATACATGAATGTTCATAGAGGAATTATATAAAATAGCAAAGAAGTGGAAATACCTCAACCCAAATGGCCATTAACTACTGAGTGGATGAACAGAATGGGCTATCTACACACAACAAAATATTATTCAACTATAAAGAGTAATGACTTTCTGATACATGCTACAACATGGATGAACTTAAATACATTATGCTAAGTGAAAGAAACGTATTTCTACGATTCCATTTACATGAAATGCCTAGAATAGGCAAATTCACAGAGGCATAAAGTCGATTAGTGGTTGCTTAGCGCTGGGGAGAATGGATGTTTGGGAGGTGATGGCTAAGGGGCATGGAGGTCCTTTTTGGTTTAATGAAAATGTTCTAAAATTAATGGTGTCAATGGATGCACAACTCTGTGAATATACTAAAAACCACTGAATTATACACTTTAACTGAGTGAATTGTATGGCATGTGAATTAAATATCAATGCAACTGTTATAAAATAAAAACAGCACCCCTTGGGTGTCCCTCTTTAGGGGTGTCAAAAAAGCTCTGATGTCCCAAGTCTCAGACACCAGGGTTTCAGCACCAGCTAACTGGCTTCTGACCTTGGTCAGGTTGCTTCCCCTTCTGGGTTTCAGTTTCCTCATCTGAAAAATGTAGGAGTAGGATTCAGTTCAGTTCCCTTCACTGTCTTGGAAGCTTGGAGGATTATGTAACTGACATTCAAAATTACGTGAACTTGCAAAGCACTTTGGAAATGAGTTTCCAGTATCGTTAATGTAAAACTAGTTTAGCTGAGAGCAGAGCGATTTAAAAATCGACACCAGGGTGTTCTTTGATATACTTGCAGTGCTGCCTGAAAGGCAGAGAACATTTTTCTTTTTTCTGGTAAAATAAGAGGTATTTGCATGTGTGTGTGTGTATTTTTTATAGAACATTATTTTGATCAAGTTGAAGTGAGTGGCAGCAATGTTCTCCTCACCCTCTGTGCAGGGCCATCTGAACAACCAGTTTTCTCAAACAGATTCTGTGATGGTTAAGAATGAGAGGCTCCTGCAGAGATGGCTAATGTGGGACAAGAGATGGGCCTCTGAGAGCTAAACTTCAGATCAACACAGAAGGGTGCAGAGCAGAGAGAGGCAACGTCTCTAGAAAAAGCCAGACAGGGCCCAGTCAGCCATGATCAGATGGTAACCTGTTACTGCTACAACTGAAGAAAAGACTGGCACTAACATAGTGCTAGTAACCTGTCTGATATAAAATGTATACAGTTAAACCTTGCCCGTGACCAGGAAGGTACAAGAGCATTTAATTTCTACAGAATCAAAAGGACTTGGAACAGCATAGGGAAAAAAAAAGTATGGCCATTCCCAAGGGCAAAGGAAGGTTAAAAAAGGAACGATAGGTGTATCCACATATGTGGGTGTAAATAAAATCTAGAACATCCCAAGTTGTAAGTCACTTTTATGTTTATCATCACTTTGTTTCTCATAAGAAACTTTTGAGGGGGTGGTTATTTTTACCCTCATTCTATGGGAAGGAACTTTGAGGTTTAGAGAGGTAAGGCTGCCCAAGAGCACAGTGGTTCAGTAAGAGATTAAAGTCTTCTACCCCAAAAGCCCAAACTATTTGTAGTATGCATTTCAACGTACTTAGGACATGTTATTTGATGCCTCATCTACCTCAGGTATGGCAGGTATACACTAACTACTCATTAGAAGTTTGCAGCACAGTGAGGTGAACTGACCACTGAGAGAGTTTTGTAGCTATGTGTTCTGGGCTGCGTGTAGATTTTCAGAACCTACAGAATGTGAGGAGAGTTGCCTTCCTCATTTTAAGATGACATGAGTTTTTATCTATCATACTCCACGGAGATAAGATTTCTGCACAGGTGACCCAGGAAACTGAAATTCTAGCAAGAATCTGAGGGCATATGAGTCTACTGACCCCTGGTGAGAATGATTCCATTAATCATTTTTCCATTAACAATTCTGAGATTCTTCCAAGGTGTTTACTAGTGAGAGCCAGAGGCAAATGCAGTGGGTGAAACTGAAGGTCAGAAATACTTTGCACAATTCGAAAAAATTGTCTTTCCAGGCATCAGAAAGGCCCGCGTGATTTACTGAGTGATTACTCTCAAGAATGTTGCTTGCATGGTTTCTCTGCTAAGGTTATGTTTTATATACTTGTTTAGCTTTGGAGATAAAAGCAGTACTACTTAAAAATAATTTTTAAAATAATAACTGTTTGTTGCTGTGCACATTTTGACTTCCCCTCTCTCCCATTCTCACCAGACAGAAGGCAATACTGGGTGCAGGCAGCCACTGTGGACCAGGCCTATTATGTTTTCTAGAAGGAGAAATATTTAGCTAAGGGTCAGACTATCTTTGTCACCCTATACAATTCACGTGACCATTCTGTGCACTCTTTCCTATCCACAAAATGGAAACAGTAACGCCAACCCTGCCCTTATGTCTGTCAGGTGAAAGAGCCTTTAATCCGAACTGAGTACTTTATTTCTATCTAGAGGTGAATATTAATTAATAAAATGAAAATAACTCCAAATAGCCTTATTAATCCTTTGAAATGCCTCCAATTAAAAGGTAACTCTCCACTGAAATACCAACTTTCCTTCCCTTGGCAAAGTGCTAGCCTCTATTTTGTCAGCATCTGACTTTTCAACCTCTCACTTTACCTCAGCAGACTAAAATTTTCTGTTATGAGTCAAAAGGAGCCAAGGTGGAACCTTGAACACCAGCAATCTTGGTTCATGTTGTTTTGTATTTTGCTGGTACTTTGGGACAGGATCATCTGAGAAATAAGATTTTTACTCAGCCTTTCATCTTTGAACAACACAACTTTGCTTAAAAAGAGAAAATCAAACTCAAGGTAAAAATGGTGATATCTGTCAGTGTGGTCTATTACACAGAAATGACAACAATCAAAACAAGTCTTAATGAGCGATTATGACTTTTAAATTTTTCTTCCTTTTTGTAAAATGGTAATAACATTCTTCTTTCTCTAATTCAGAGATGTGAAAATATAAAGCAAGGTTTATAATAGATTTTGAATGTCCAATAAAAATGGGGATGGATAAATAAAATATGGGACGTTTATATGGTGAAGGACTATAGAGTAATTAAGAGGCTTGACCTAAGTCTATATATGTCTTGACACATATAGATCTCAAAAACATAATGGTGAGTGAAAAGCAGAAGTTGCAGAGTCGTATATACAGTAATCATTGATATAAAACTACAGTCCCCACAAGGGTGGATTCTGGAAAGATGATGGTGGAGGCAGCAGAGTTTGGGAATTTCACTGAATCTCTACAAAAAAAAAAAAAAAAAAAAATAGAGCTTCTAGATAGGAAAACCAAAACCCCATGGACGATACTTACAACAAAACTAGATATCTCCACGAACCCCAGAATACAATTAAGGCAACGATAAAACACTCACAATCATGAGACTTAAGGGTTATCAACATCAGTGTGGGAGAAAGTAAAGGGAAGCAAAGGGATGAATAGCAGAATCTCCAAAATAGCCCACAGGTATTGACGACAAAGTATGGTGGGCCAATGAAGAACATCCCCAGATTTATATTAAAATCAGCTGCAACTGGGAGGGGGTTTGCCACTGCAGTAGCAGATGAGTGCAAAGGACTCAAGGTTATAAAGACTAAGGGGTTTGAGTGGTCAGGCATTTACAAATTCTAGAAAATGAGCTACCAGACCTCCCTTCCAGGACAGGGTCCACACTGAGGGGAAACTAGTGGGTTTGGAATCAAAACTGAGTTGGATAGAAGCAAAGTAAAGAGAAAATCCAGGTAAAAGTGTGCAGAGGGACAGAACCAGAAAATTTCAAAATGCAAGCAGCCATGTGTTTATTTACTTACTTTTTAACACTACACAAAAACAATGGAAGAAGGAGTTCTGTGCATTTGGAGAAGCTACCCTGAGCCACTTCTCTTTCTAAGAGTTTTTGAAAACTAATTTCACATAAAAATGAGCAACAGATATGTATCTAGGTCAACTCCCATACAAAGTTATTATAAGAAAAAAAAAAGAATAAGGAACAGAATCACATCCTTACAGATAGCAAAAGCATGCCAGAAAATCATGCCAAAAAAAGGATTAAAACATAACAGTATTTTAAAATGAGTGAGAAGCATTAATAAAATGGTATAAGACATGAAAGAACAACAGAAATCAGAATTGGAAAAACTCAGGTATGGAAATAAAAGAACTCAGGGAAGAAAACAAGATTATAAAAGTAATGAAATCTAAATTAGAATGAACACAAGAGGAAGGGAATACAATAGCTGACGTTTTAAGAGAAATAGAATATGAAAAAGAGGAAAACTTTCAAGATAAAAAATAAATGAAGTGATAAAAAGTATTCATTCAAGAGATAGGCAAAATCGTGAATACAGGCAAAGAAGATTTAAAATATGGTTATTAGAAACCCAGACAAAGAAAACCAAATCAAGGAAACGGACCACATGCTAAAAACTTTCCTGAAATTATAAAAAATGTATTTGAAACCACATATTAGTTTCAAAATGGGAGAATAAGAGCACACTGCATGCCTGAGAATGTCAATATACAACAGCCGACGCCAAGACATAGTTTAGTTAGATGACTAAATTTTATAGAAGAAAAAAAAATTCCTTTAAACTAGGCAAAGTGACTTATAAGAAAAAGAAAATTAGATTATCATTACGCTTTTAAATAACATATTTAAGACACTTAGGGAAAGAAACTGTGCCAAGGTTTTTTTGGGTTTTTTTTTTTGGCCACACTCTGTGGCATGTGGGATCCTAGTTCCCCGACCAGGGATTGAACCCAAACCTCCTGCAATGGAAGTGTGGACCTTAACGACTGGACTGCCAGGGAAGTCCCTGCCAAGGATTTTTATATCCGGAAAAACACTGACTTTCTAATGTAAAGGACAAGCCAGCTTGTTATCAACGTGCAAGAATTCAGGGAATATTATTCTCATGAGTCCATCCTGAGGAATGAACTTTAGACAGCACCTCGACGAGAGAGACATCCGCATAAGGGCTGGTGGTGAACATCAATCTTACAGTTGCTGATGGAACTAAAACTAAATGAAGATGAAAAGGAATGTATATATTGTACGTAATGGCCATATACTCAAATAATGGAGAAATGAGGCTATCATATGTGTAAAGAAGGATAGGTAAATGAGTAATTATGAGATATTTTAATTCTATCAATCCCCCGGTCCTTGAGAGTTAGGACTTTGAGTGTGGAAAGAAGATACAGATATGATACAGAAGAAACTAAGAAAAAAAAAAATCCTGCAGTCCTGAATTTGAATTTGAAGTGTCAGAATGAACTCATATATTTTATATTAAAATAATATATGTAAATGTATATATGTATATTTTCTATCATTGTCAACAGAAGAAGTCTAGAAAGAATGACCAACTGAGTAGCAATGACATTCCTATGCACCCAGATCATGGTCTTAATACTATTTCCCACTAAAAGAAACCAGAGCTTCTAAGAAATGACTGATTTCAAGCCTGGGGTTGGAAATGTACAAGACAGGCTGGAACAACTTGTCACGCTAGTTAGTGAGGAAGCTACAAAGACTACTTAGATTTATGTCTGAAAGGACCCAGGAGCCAACTTGAAGTTCCTACTGGTCAAAGATGAGAGAATTTGAGCTTTAAAGGGATAATAGTTGAAGTAGTCTGAAACTCATCAAATGTGTATAAATTCATGAGTTCATAATGATACTTTAAAGAAAACCAAGTGACTACTTTGGGATGATACTATGAAGGCAATGAGTTATTTGAAACCTGGCAAGTAAAACAAAAGAATCAAGCATTTATCCTGCCTTTCTTAGAATGAATAATAGTACCATTAGGAACTGTGGGGAAAAACATCCCTAAGCTATGAGGATGATGAGGGAAACTGTCTCTAATATATTTCAACTACTAAAGGAAATATAATTGATAGATTAGAATAGCACCATTTTGCAACCTCCAATGAACTGATAGACCTAGTCATAGAGCATCAACAGCTGCTAATATCACAAAAATAGAAAAGAGAAAACCACTTATGATGGCCTCCTGTTGAAAGAAAACACCATCACTTATAGCCTTGCCAAAGAAATCAAACTGGAGTCTCATCAAGCCTCTGGATCTAGCTGCCAATTTTCAGGAAATACAGAGCACAGAGAAACATATTCAATCATGCCACAGGGATGCCATCAGCAAAATGCAGAAACTCTACACGACAGATTCCACAGCTAAATTACAAGGAAAAGGAAGGGATGGAAAGGAAACTGGTAGATTAAAATCGACTTAAAAGACACACCAAAAGTTTAAAAACTGGGCAAGACTATGGTGTCTGGAGATATGCAGTTGGGTGATAAAGCTATAAAGCAATACAAGGAAATGATTATAGTAATCTTCAGGATGTTGTTTTTTTAGGGGGGAGGAGGAATTTATGATGCGTTGGGGCATGTGGATGGGACTTTTGGAGCAGCTACCTATCTGTTCTTTCCTGACCTGTGTTATGTTTACAAGGGTGTTCACCTTTCAATAACTGATAAAGCTCTACATTTATTTTGTGTTTTTTTAATTTGTTTCCTTTTATCAAGAAAAGGTTAAAAAATTATCCACAGACAATACTACACATAGTCTATGGATTCATACAAGTGAATGTAAAAGTATAAAATTTGCCAAACCCAATGCCCATCAAGTTCCTATGAGCGGTTCCATCTAGGGAGGTGGTAGGAAAATGTAACTGGGAGTGGGGGAGGCCAAAGGGCATTTCAAGTTTATTCGTTACCTTCTAATTCTGTGGAAATATGTCAAAATCTTAGCAATGGTCAAACTGGGACATTGCAAACACATGTATTTGTGTATTATCCTCTTCCAGTCTTTATTTTTGAATTCTAAAAAAATGAGCTTATGAGTATACATTGAGACTGCATGCAATAAATTTTCTGAAAATGTTTTGGTGCCATTGACACAAGGTCTGTTAAATCAAATATAAAATCGTCATGAGTCCAACTACCTTACTTAAAAATAATAATGTAGGCATCTTTGAAGAATTAGTTCCTTAACATTAAGTGAATGAAAATTTGACTCTCAAAGAAGTTTATTCATTGTGATTGTACACCTAACAGTATTCTATAAGAGAAACAGCGTCAATATTTTCTTTCCGCTGAGAGTGTAAAAAACTACACAATTTGTTTAAACCACCAATCATTTCCTTCTTTTGCAAGATGTGTAAAGGCTTTTATAGAAATCCAGTTCAAATCAATGGAATGTCCCCAGATTATTTTCCCATTTGGAGTTTTAAGATCCATTGTCCCCTCAGCCTAAATAAAGCTCTGTGTTAGAAAGGAGGTGCTTGCATCTGAGAATGTGTGTGTGCTTAAATTAACATAAATCATTGAAAATTATTCATTATTCATAATTTTGACCTTCTCGGTACTTAAGGCCATGATCACCAGGTGGGCAAATCATTATAAATGTGACACATAAAACAACAATCAGCCATTCTACATTTTATTCCCTAAATGTCCACAACAATCTCATTCTGCCATGAAAGAAAATGAATGTCAGGGGAAAAAAATTGCCTCAAGTATTTTTTTGTGTCTTCCTTTTAATTTCTATGAGTTCCATAAGAATATCAACTCACAGAAATAACACAATCAGATTCTCCTCTGTGAGCACATGTAGGGTATCAACTCACTCGTGATGGCTCATGAATGAAAAAGAAACGCAGACCCACAGCCAAGTGAGCCTTTCTGTATTTACCAGGCAAGTAGCTGCACAGTCTCTCCATTGAGGTCTGGACCGTTGAGTTGTGAACTTGAGCAAGCTGTTCAATCACAGACACCACCAGCACACACCCTGCAAGGGAGCAGAAATCAGCCACGTCACATGGAAAGCTGTGCTGGAGGGCTGAGGGAAAGAAAGGGGATATACGTGTGTCCTTAAAAACACAAACCTTTCTAAAACAGAGAACTTTTCTTTGCCATGCTTTTTATAATCAACCATGTATGTGAATGCACTGAGTTGTAGTGAAATATGAAGTGTGGTAAGAAGATTGTGTATTTGGGGGTCAGAAAGACCGGTTACCAGCTTACCTTTGTCACTTGTAAGCTATGTGGCTTCGGGGAAGTAATTGAATCTTGCTTTATTTCCATTCCCTTTTGATCACTATCTCCTGTAAATGGGGAGATAGTGCACAGAAGACATTTACAGGAGATGGTGCATGGAAGACAGCCACCACTGAGGAGAAGCTCAGTGGACAGTGGCTCCTTTCCTGTCCCCTCTCCTTCCCTTCTGCAGGACAGCTTCACTGTGAGTAAGATCATTCTCACCCTACACATTCTCAGCCCGTGACCTACGGTCAGATTTTTAATTGTAGAAAAGCAGCGGAAATTGCCCAACATTTGGAGTCAGAAGACCTGGGATTGAGTCTTGCCCTTGAATCCTGGATTTACCACCCATCCTTTCTAAGCCTTGTTTTCCTCACTGCAAAGTAAATAAGTTTCCCAAAGGGCTGCTGTGATGATTAAATGAAATAAAAGTGCAAGTGAAGGTGCCTTTGAATCATACACTATTGTAAAATATTATTTTACCTCCCAGCTATAAAGCACTCTGCTTGAAAGCATGTACCAATATGATAAGTGTCTAGAAGGAACCTTGGATTAAATTAGGAATATATTCCTTAAGCTACCTTGATGTATGATAAGTGTGAAGGCTCAAAACTGCTAGGCTAATACCCCTAGAAATTTCTATCACCAACCTTGATCTCCTAAACTGCTAGGGAAGACCAAACCTCCTTTGTCCAAAGGGAGGGGACTCTTCTATACGCAAGAGGTTGGTTGGTCAAAGATAAGTAAGCCTGAGAAGAAATTGTTAGGCTTCATTTGGATAGGAGGAGTAGCACTTATTGGCAGAGGTTGGTTTCCAAGGAGGCAAAAGAAGGATTACATCCAAAGTAAAGAAGTTCCAGGGTGCCTGGCCCAGAAGTAAGCTCACTGCTATCCACCTGCTCAAGGAGCTGGGGACCCAAGTTCACATGCAGTGTCATTAAAGCCAAATTCCCACTAGGAATCCTTGAGGTAAAGTGGCTGATAACAGATGTGAATATTACAATTGGGCATTTCTTTAAACCTCCCATAAAATGAGAGATTGGCAACAAAAAGGGAGAGATTTCCACCTTTCTAGACACTGCAACACCTGAGCAGGCTCTGGCCTCATTTGTTCTGTACCCTCTGGTAAAGCTGGGCAAAGCTGGGCTCACCAAATCTGTGATAACCATAGTCTTACTGCTCTGGGAGCACCTACTTCTGGGACATTTATCAACGTCAGTTACCAAGGTTGATTGGATGTGCTTTTAGCCTAATCCATGCATTGAGGGTTTTATTACATTGCAATGAATTCAGTAGCTGATACTTATTAGCACTTTACAGCCTAAAAAGCATTTTCATATGTATTTTGTTTTATTTTAAAAATAACTTTTCAAAAAAGATAGATGCAATGCAATCTCATTGCAGAAAAATTTTAAGATACACAACAATGTAAAAAAGATAAACATCACTTAAATCACCCAGAGATAAAGCAATTTCACTTTTATTTTAAATATATAAAATATGTTTAATATATGGGAATATTTTCAACATTTATAATGCACTATTACACCTTGATTTATGTCCCTGCTAATCACCTGCTAAGTTAGGTGGAGCGAAATACATTTTAATAACTGCAATTGAAAATAATTATAAGTAATTATACTGCAATGTGACAAGAGGATGCAATGTGCTATAGTTGAAAAGGGAGAAGCTTTGGAATAAAGAATAAACTTTTTTTTTTAAACAAGGTTCAAATACTGGTTCAGTCACTTAAAATGGTGTAACTCTGAACAAGTTACCTACCCTTCTGGAGCCTCTTTTTAAGAATTTAGAGTTAGAGCATAAGTTCCTTGAGGGCAGGAATGGGGTCTTAGTATCTCTAACTTTGAGTGCCTGACATAAGAGCCTGGTTTGGAGGAAGGAGATGAGAGATGTTGGCTGACTTGAAGCCAACTGACTGGAGAACCAACCGGGGGACACTTCAGTTGTCACTTGCTGGGGACCTCCATGGGCAACGGTTAATGGATGCAACTGAATTTGTGTTCTGGCTCGGTCATCCCACTGACGACATTGCTTACTGTTTGTTCCATCTCATTACAGGAAAAGGCTCCACTTTTCATCCTGGTGTGAAACAACCAGCGCCCTCTCTTAAGTCAACCAGCAGATTCTATAGCAAATGGTCATGGTGTGTAGCTCAGGATCAAAGAAGAACGCGGTGGAGATTGGGTTGAGACCTTGAATAGCAATCACTTCATACAGAGTCTTATCAATGAGCTGCAGCATCTGGCACCCAGAATGGACTTGAAACACAGGTATGTATTTATCTTCATCCTTGGAGTGGAAGGATGAATGCAAAGAGAATTGTGCTGCTTGAGACCAACCTGCTCCTTTGTACTTACAGACGTGGGCTTTTCTTTCACTCAGAGCAATCCCAACAAGGACTCATGACTTTTGTGACTCCTTAGCACTGCTGGCTAAAATTGGAGATCATTAGATAAATAAAAAGGAACCAAGAAAAAGTCAGCTGTCTCTGAAGATTGGGTGGATCTTGCCACCATCGCCACTCTGCCTAGTGAAGAGTTATTATGATCAAAAGGACCCTGCAGAAAAGCAGGTAATGGGGCTTGAAATATGTAAATGCCCATGTTGGGCTCAGCTTTGATTTGAGTCCTGCTCACCTGGACATCCCTGCCCATTTCCAGCGAGCTCAACTCCCATTGGATTGCGAATTTAGGGTCTGCAGTGAGGTGCGTCCTGAATCCTTTAGCAGCAAGAATGGAGAAATTGACTTTGCTATAGTTTCTAATAAGAGCTTTTACTGTCTTGACAGGCTAAAAAAATGTTTTTCCTTGGAGAAATGCATGTGCAGAGTAATTCCTCCCCTTATAGACTATTCTCTGGCTGCTAATAAAAGGCCTGGGTCTGCTAAAGCAAGTTTGTCCAAGCAACTGTTCATTTAGGAAGTGATGAGAGTGGGTGAGAACTACGTATTTTGCTCAGTGGTCACTATCTGAAATTTCAGATAGTGAAATTATGGAAATGGAAATATGGAGATATGGAAAATCTCTTCTCACCTGGCAACTGAAAATAATGAGTATAATAGAAACAGACACCCCTGATATTGTAGGAAAAGAAGCAAATAGGCCAGAATAAAAACACCTGCCACCGCAATCAGCTTCTAGACACACATCTCAGGTAGACTGCAGACTGTACCACGGAATCCTTTTGAAATGAAACAGAACTCTTGAAACTCTAATTATAATCATATCTGTGCTGGCTGGAAATTCAGCCAACTGCAGAGAGCAGTCTAGTAGATTTCTCATTTGTCTGAAGCCTACACTTCATTGAGAAGCCTTGAAAGCACCTGGCAGTTGTCAGAACCAGGGTCGGCGTGACTACACTCCATTTTTGACCCTGAGTCAGGGCATAAATAATTCATCACATGGCTAGAATGTTCTCTGCAGATTTCAAAGGGTTTTGCATACATTATCATCTCATTCAAACTTCTGAACAACTCACAGATGCAGGAATTACTGTTCTTATTATCGTATAGACCAGCAATCGGAGGCTCAGAGAGCTCAGATGCCTTGCCAATTATGGAGCTAGTGAGCAGGGGAGCTGGGACTGGAACACAGTATGTGTTGAGTCCAGGCACCATGCTGAGCTATGAGTACACGCAGAGAACAAACAGATATGATTCCTGCCCTCTCAGAGATCATACTCTATTAGGGAAAAGTGATTGTAAACATGTAAGCACGCATGCAATTATAAATAATTTTAGGTACTATGAAGAAAAGGAACAAGGTGAAGTAACAGAGGGCAACAAGGACGAAGTGGTATGAACATTAACTAGAGCTGATAGAGAGAGAAGGTTTCTCTGAAGAACACACACAAAAACGGCTCATATAATGGAAAGGAGCAAGCAGGGTGAGCAGCCAGGCAGGCTTTGTAGGTAGGAGGAACTGGTGCCTAC
The DNA here is from genome assembly GCF_937001465.1 of Orcinus orca. NCBI lineage: Eukaryota > Metazoa > Chordata > Mammalia > Artiodactyla > Delphinidae > Orcinus > Orcinus orca. Next base: position 40,784,096 of record NC_064567.1, on the reverse strand, counting down.
CTCACGGCAATGAGACTGGGAAAACCTGACATTAGGAGATGCGATGCAGGCCTAGGTGGCGGTCAAGTCTGTGGGTTTTGTAGATGGCAAAAGAGGTAGGGATTCAACCTGAGAGGAATGGGAAACTATGAATGGGCTTTGTGGAGAGGGCTGCTACTATGTGATCTGTGTCTTTAAAATATCAGGCTGGCTGTCATGAGGAGGAAGGATCTTGGGGGCGGAGAGATGAAGAAGGAGGCTATTTTGGTCCTGGAGAGAGGTGATCGCTGATTGGATAGAGTAATGAGTGGCAGTGGGGATGGAGGAAAATGGGCAAATCTGGAATCTGTTATGGAGGCTGACCCGATTGGATTTATTAATAAATTGAGGAGAAATGTGAGAATCAAGGATGACTCTTGTTTCTGGTTTGGGCCCTAGAGAAGCGTAAAGCACAGGTTTTAGAGTCACACCTGGATTTGGGCCCCTGCACCCCTGTTGGACCAGCATGACATTATCAAGTGCATTCCTCACCTGATCCCTCTCTCCCCACCCAATGCCCCTCCACAAACACCTAAATTCTGTTCTCAGATTTCACTAATCGGGTGGGAGCAGAGGATATAGTTTTATATGTTGTAATTCTAATCAGCAACTTTTATCCCAGATCTTTCTCATGTTGGTGAAGAGAAAAGGAAATAAGAAAGAAAGGTAGGAAAACAATCACCCAAAATGATCCTACAGCCAGCTTTGTTTCCCTAAGATATTAGTTATCAAGCCAGAGATGGCAGCACACAGCCCAGGTATGAACACTGAAACTTCACTTTTTCTTCTGCATCCTACTCTCAGTCTGGACATGGATAGGGAGAGTGGGTAGGAGAAGAAAAGAGAGTGGAAGGGAGGAAAGAGAAGGGAGAAGTTATGGTACAGCAGAGACTGAAGAATTTGTGGTTCAGACAGACCTGGATTCAAATCTTGCTTCTATTACTTATGAGCTGTTGTATTTGGCAGGATGGTTAAACTCTCTGAACCCAGATTTTGGCACCCACAGAATAGAAAAATAAAGCCCTCTTGTGTGGTACATTAAAAATGGCCACAGACTTTTTATATTTCCTCCCAGGAAGAGGTGATATCTATTTTCCAGGCTTTGAATCTGGCCTTGTGACCTTGCTTTGATCAGTAGAATATAGAAGTGAAAGCATGTCAGGTCCCAACCTAGACCTCAAGAGGCCTTGCATCTTCCCTTTTGCCCTTTTAGACCTTCTCACTAAGCTGAGGGCAAGTGGAGACGGAGCAGCCTCAGGCAAAAAGGTCAGAGTCTGACTGCTCTTCCTGAAGTTCAAGCAGTTTTTCAAGAATAAACCTTCCTCAATTCATTGTGTGCCATTGGTTGATTTTTAGTGTCCTGCAATGGTTGCTTGTGACGGTCTTTCCAGTTTTATGCTTGGTCTTAGATGGACTTTGTCCAGGGAAAGATTCAGGTGGGGACTTTGTCCTCTACACTAACATTGAAAAACAATTACTATATGAGAGAAAGGGTATGGTAGTGGAGTAATCTGTTTTCCTTTCCAAATTCTGAGTGTGAAGGCCAGGAGAAAAATCTTGACTATCAAGCCCCTCTCCCTCAAAAACAAAACAAAACAAAAAACGCTTCAACCCACAGCTTACTCTGCATCTATGAACTTCTACTATATAGTTGTGCTTATTTGGTGAATCACTTTGGGACCCAGTCACATCAATGCTCTTTTGCAATACCATCTGGTGTTTAGTTTGAAGCCTTTTTCTTTTTGAAGCATTTCTAAGAGTGGTAGGCAGAATGATAAGATTACTGTCTCCTGATGTAGAGGCCTTACTTAATCCCCTCCCCTGAGTGAGGGCAGAACCTGTGAATGTGATTGGATATCACTTCTGTGATTGTGTTATGTTCTATGATAAGAGAGATTTTGCATATGTAATTAAGGACCCTAGTTAGTTTACTTTGAGTTACTCAAGGTTATCCTGGGTGGACCCAACATAATCAGGTGAGCCCTTTAAATGTAGAGAGCTTGCTCCAGCAGTTCTTAAACAAGAAAGAAATAGCTACGTTATTAACTTCCTTTGCAAAGGGGCAGCCTCTCAGAGCCGAGAGTGATCCTGGCTGACAGCTCGCAAGCACATGGGACCTCAGCCCTGCAAATCCAAGAACCTGAATTCTGCCAACCACTGCTGAACTTGTGAGAGAACCTGAGTCTCACATCACATGCAGCCCCATGTGACATCTCCATTACAGCCTTGTAAAACTCTGAGCAGAGAACCGGGTTATATTATGTCCAGACTTCTCATGTGCAGAAACCGTGAGATAATATATTTATGTTGTTTTAAACTGATGAATGTGTGGCAAGTTATTACACAGCAATAGAAAGCTAATACACTATGAAATCTTTTCTCATAAGTGAATCTTCCCTTAAGATATCCAAGATGTGAGAATTTGTATTTGCATAAGATGTAGATTCCCATGTAATTATTCCGTTTACTCAGGCCTCTTTGCCTTATGATAGGTTTAAATGCAGGACTTCCATAGCTTATTTTCAATATATTTTTTCCTGATTTCCAAAAGAATACATTATCACAACCCCTTTGGGTACTTAGTATGTCCCAAGCACAGTTCTAAGTCCTTCATGTGTATTTACTCATTAGCCCTCCACACCACCCAAGGATGCAGGCCCCATGTAATCTCATCTTACAGGTAGGGGACACAAGGTACAGAGGGTGAAACTGTGCCCTTAATGTCACATATGTACAGAGTGGCAGAGCCAGGATTCCAATCCAGGCAGTCTGACCCCAGAGCTTAAGCTCTTTTGCTCTTAACCACCATGTCTTACTATTGTTTTTGCAAGCTCATCTAGAAAATGTGGAAAATTCAGAAATGCACTGAAAAGAGATTACAAATCATTTGTAACCTCATCACTCATAGATAACCATACACCAACTATTGGCATGTTGCTGTTCATCCTATCTGGGAAGACAGCTATATAAGTAGAGAGATAGGCACATTATATATAATTTTATGGGGATTTTACTCTGCTTAATGCTTTGCAACATTCTTTTTTTCCCCTCTTTCTCATAGTACATTTAAACTGTGATCTAGTTTACTGCCCACCCCTTCCCTCCAAAAAAGAAAATTTTCACTTTCTCCTTAAGGAAAAGCATACTGCCCACTTGGATTCTTCTGGTTTTGCTCACTTTGGGACCTTTCACAGAGTTGTGGACCTCTCTCTAGAGTGCCTTTGTGGTCCTTCTCTTCAGGGTTATGCCCCAGAACAATCCAGGAAAAAAAGAAAAAAAGGCAAAGGTGAGTTTAGTGAAAATTGAGATGATCAGAAACCTACCATCTGTGCCAAGGTTGGGATTAAATTCTGTGATAATCTAAAAACAAAAGTAGGGGATTAAGAAGAGGGCAAGTGTGAAGTGTGGGGGACAAAGTGCAGAGGGCTGCAGCTGCAGCTGGGAACCAGCAGGCATCTGGCTACACCTGAAGGGTCTGCAGGGCCCACGAGGGTGGAGGTGAGCTGCTTGTCAGCAGGGAGTGACCGTGGATTATGTTAAGAACAGCCCATGAGCTGCACCAGCCGTGACACTTCACTGTGGGAGTTCTGAGGGCCGAGAACCGTGTCAGGGTGATACAAAAGACCTCCCCAAGGACTGAGAGCAACCCTCAGAGAGGGGAAAAAGAAGAGAGCCCTGAATTATTCAGAGGAGACTAAATTTAAACACATGAGTGGAAAGATGAAATGTTTGCTGCCCTCAGCAGCAATGGTGGTGGCTTATGAACTAGTGTTCAGATATAGAGAAATAGAGAAAATGAAACTTCTGTACATGTAAATTGTGATCATAAATTTTCAATCTCTGCTGGCTCTGTCTAAATCTTTCCTATTTTTATCAGCGACATTGTCATTTTACCATTCATGCTGGTTGAAAGCTTAGGATCACGTCTTCCCCTTTATCTTTCAAACTATAAAGTCATCTCTGACCACTGTGTGTGTGATGTGGTTCGGTGGGGAGGAGGTTTTATCGGACTCTGAAGGCATTTTATATACTTAACCAAACATGAATGAGGGAAAAAAAATTTTTTTTAAGCGCTTTAAAAAGATTCCTTGAAAAAAAAAAAAAACCAAAATTCAGTGAATTAATTTAAATGTCAATGACTTAGAAACATAAGGATTACTTTGCCCCTAAATCAGCCATGTAAAGAAAATAATGTTTTGCAAAAATGAACATGGCTTATTATTGATTTCATAACATTTGAAAAGTGGCAGAAAGAGGCCCTGGCTGTTCCAGCACAGTAGAATCAGAGTTTACTTAGTGATCAAATGAACGTACAGTTCAGTGCAAAGGAATTATGGTAAATTGGGAAAGAGGCCACTGGGGCTTTGCATAGCTTAGTTCTGATTTTGGAATATGTTCAAGGCCATGCCCTCCAGATCTGCTGGTTAGTTCCCCACTGCAAAGGTTCCTCTTGGTACAGGAGCTGGGGTTGTTTGTTTATGATGGGGATGTTGGCTCAATCACTCAATAACTTCTACAGTGGCTCCTTGTGGAGTATCTCTCGAGTCACAAGAGTTCCCACTTCTGTGAGAGCTGTCCCCTCCCTCCGTGACCCTGGCAGCCACATCTGCACTGGGAGCTCTCCTCACTCTCCCCTGCCTCTTGTTCAGTGAGCTAAAAGACTTAGCCCAGATTCTCTGTGCCAGGATGTTAGATGACAGCCAGAAGAAAAGTCCTTCTCTGTGTAGGTTGACCTCTTACGTGCAAACTCTGGACTATGGGAGCCAATGAGTTGGAAGTCATGTAGTCCTGCTTTTCATTTGAAAGTTGTTGGGATTAACAGAAGTCCAAATGACAATTCCTCCTCTTCTCCCACCCCCTGTATGAGGCTCTTCCTCTTACCACCAGCTGCGAGTAAGCTTACTTCGCTGCTTCCTAAGACACTTCCACATTTGGCCAGTGCCTAAGAGCACCCCCAGGTCCCCTTTCAGGAGACACCTCCAATCGCCACAGCTGCTGGGCGTGCTGGTGCTAAAAGTGCACACTCGACCCGCAAGATCATGGTATGACAAAATGGTTATTTTAAATTTTGTTATGCAATAATAGATAGCCAGAACAACCGCATCCTAGAATCCCCTCAACACCTCCTTCTAATTCTCTATGCCTCAGTGGCAATGGGGCAGGGAAGGGAATGAGTATCTCATGTCTACTTTATCGGGGTGGAGGGCCAAGTATCTCAGATGATGCAACCATCCTAGAAATAGAACTGATTCCACTTAAGCCTTTCTCAAGTGCATTTCCACTTGACAAGCTTTAGGTGTTTGTTTTGAGAAAATAGAAGGTGGTAAATTGTTATCTGATGGAACCAAACAGTGGTGGGGATAACCTCCCAGGCATGGCTCCAATGGGGCCACAGACCTCTGCTTCCAGGCCTGTGGAGAATAGATTCGCGGGGAATCCAGGTCTTAAGGTTTTAATTTAAAAGAAGACCTTGAAACCAGAGATGTGCTCCTTAACATGTATAAAGACTGGAAATCATGGTTTTTCAGGAAATAGGACTAATTCAGATATTTTTCTGTACTGTCTCCAGAAATAATTCATATGTATCATAATCTGTATCCAAACTTTTCATTTGTAAGAGATGGCCACCATACTTATCCCTCGAGTTCTTCTTCTGGCTTCTTAAAGCAGGATTTTATTTTGAGATCTGCTCATTGAATAATTACTACTCAGACTTCTGAGTATCCTTGGCTCCATGGACTGACCCATTGAAAGCCCTTGGCCCTGTTCAGGAATCTCCAGGTATAACATGAATATCAAAGGTCTTACCCTACTTTTACTCCTCTCCAAAAAAACAAACAAAAAAACAACACCCTCCCCCCAAAAAACGAAAAACAAAACCCCAAACACCAAACAACAACAACTACTTTGAAGTAAAATACTTCAATAAAAGATAAGTGAAAGCCATAGCTCAGTCAAAGTTCAATGTTTCCAGGTGACTGTCCTTTTATTGCCATCTCTGGACTCACTGAGAGAAGGAAGAAAACTAAGATTGTTGAATCCTTACTGTGTGCAAATACCATAAATTTACATGCATGATCTCAATTCTCACATCGCCATGAAGTGCGTATAATAAGCCTCGTTTCATCCATAAGAACACAGAGGTATGGAAGTGTTAAGTTGCTCAAAGTTTCAGACTGTAAGGGACAGAACAGAGGGGGAGGAGGTGGCAGCAATTCAAAGGTCCAAGTCCACCTTCCTTCTACTGTGTAATGCTGCCTACTGTCCCGAAAGCAGGTAAGAATTTCAGGCTTTTATAGTTGCCCATCCAGGGGGAAAAAATTCCAATCACCAATGAGGTGGAAGACTTTTAATTCAAACTAGCAACTATATAGCATGCTTCTATACACACATATGTGCGTGTAGTGTGAACACTTACTCTAAGAAGCAAAATTTTTCTACGCTGGTAAGGTTATTGGTGTCTTACTTGGAATCTTATAGCTATGGATGCCATTAAATAGATGATTTACTATGCAAGTCAAGGATTTGACCCCATGATATCCACATTAAAAATAGAATATTTACGTACCTATACAGACTTTGGAGCGTCTGTTGCTGGGCTGGTGGTCATAGGCTGGAGAGGCCAAGGTGTGAAGGGTCAGGAGAAAGAACAGAGGAGTGGCCATAAGTATTTTCCAGGGTGGCTTCATCTCGGAGCTACTGCACCAGAAGACACCAGCCTGGGGACAGAAGCGGACAACTAAGGGATGCTGAAGTTGAGGCCGAATCGATCAGTCTCTCTCCCCTTCTCTTTCGTTTTCTGACACACACACACACCACACTCACGTACACACTTTTCACTATGACAGAGCCCTGAGAGAGAGCCACACTGGCCTGGGTGTGGGAAGAGCTGGAGTCGCTTGCACACCGTTCTTCTAAGCTACAAACTGCAAGACAAGGAAAAACCCAGGTGCAGCTGAGGCAGCAACAGCGCTTCTGCACTTGCTGGCTGAAGTCCGCGGCTGTGAACCCCAGGAAACTCGAGGCTTGCTGGAATCGTCCCACAGCCTGGTTAGGCGGCCCTTCCTCTTTTGTTCTTGCAAAACAAAACTACATTAAAAGTAAAACCAAAGAAGAAAGCCTCAACCACAAAAACAGCAGCCTTTAGCAATTTGATCAGCAGTTGTTCACAGGCTGTAGAAATTATAATCCGTTGTATTCAGAAGTTTAGTTTTGCTCTAAACAGTTTTATATGGTGAGGTTGGGCTCCTTATTTTGTTCTTAAAGAATATTCTGGTCAAGTAGTTATTTTCCTCTGGAGAAGTTGGATTATTCCTTGAAGGGTCAAGTTTTCCCAAGGCCATTCATTGGTGTTCAGAAAATGAACAGTGAGACAGTAAAGGGGCAGTCAAAATGGCTGGATTTTCAATCTAATAAGAAAAAAGATGAGCTGAAATTAACCAATTCATATTTACTTGACTGTGCACAATGCATCTCTTTCCTCCAGAATTTCAAAGTCTGTTTACATCCCTCACCTATGAAAGATTTGTTCATTTTTAAGACTGATTTTCTATTTTGAAGATGAGAATTGAATGCTATTTTTCCAAGAAGAAAACAAACAAACAAACAAACTGAAAACTAAACCAGATCATAGATAGAGAAAAGACATATAATCTAAATGCTTTGTTCTGAAATAGGACACAGCAAAGTCACAAGCCATTCTCCGATGAGATAAGGGAAGTGGGGCAAAGGGCCGCAATCTAGATAAGCCTGCGGGATCATGCAATTAATATTCTCCCTGTTTAGGCTCTGAGGAAAGCTTATGATAAACTTTATAGAATATTATAAAAGCTGTCAAAATTGGTAGACATTTCTTCTCCTCCTCCTGCTTTTACTTAAGGAACAGCATTTTAAGCAGCAGGTAGAATTTTAGAGTTGTATTCTTTCCAGGATGTAGGAAATACCAATTTTTATGGTTTGAAGACTTCTTGGGTGAGCATTAGTTTAACAAATGCCAATTTGTCAAATCTCTGAACCTGCAGCAGAGATATCACACACCAGAGTATTTCCCTACTTAAGGGTCCAGCACTGGTTAGGCCAGCGAATGCCATGGATGTCCTTGGTCACCATGGACCCATGGCTTCCTTTGAGGCTGAGCTGCTGTTTCACAAGGTCTCTGACCTTGTGGCCAAGGGAAGCTCTGGAGGTCACCACGACCAACAGAGGGTTCAGGGCCTAGAGAAATTCCAGGGAATTCCTCAGCAGGCAGGATAATAGAGTTATTAATAGCACTGACTGGAAAGACAAAAAGACACATGTTCAACTATCCTATCCATTGCTCACTTCTGAGTCATGTATTAGACCAGTGATGGAACCTTTCTATACTTTCTTCTACTTCTTCATTTATACTGGAATTATAATAATATTCGTCAGAGTTGCTGGAAGGACTAAAATAGACGATGTATTCATACTATAAAGCAGTGTGTCCAGCAAGAAGATTTGGTATATCAAAGCTTTGGTTATTATCCCAGCAGGAGTATGATGAAATCTGCACCCCAGGCCAGATTTCGAGAGAATTCTAAGACGCCCATGGTAGTTGCAGGCCAAGGTATAGGAAAATGACACTGGCTGCATTTACTGAAGGCTGCATTTATCGAACACCGTCTGTGTGCAGGGCAGCCCTCCAGGAGCAGAGTCTAGTCTGTTAACCCATAGGTGGGTGAGGAATCTTCACACAGCTTCGGCAAAAGCATTTGGCCCCGGCTCTGGGCCTCCTGAGGGTCTCCTGGTCTACATCTATAGCTGCAAGCAGGACTGGGACACCTCAGGGTGAGAGGCATTTCTCACTGTTAGGCTGTGTGCAACTTTTAGGCCCTTGGTCATGTGTGCGTGACCCAGGCAGTTCCACCCACAAGCACCACACGGACGGCGGTCCTGAGGCAGCCTGAGATGCTGGGGCTTCGGGCAGGGCTGGCTGCCCTGGGAACCCCGGGATTAGCTGTATAGCACTGAGCCAGTCCTTTACCATTGCCAGGGCTGAGATTCTTCAGCTGTGGGGGAATGTCATGGTAGTGTTTGACATATAGTAGGTTTTCCCTAAACGGAAGTGATTTTCATGCTTGAAAGGTGAGTTCTTACTTGGCAGGGTCAAAAGATGAACACAGGGCTTCCCTGGTGGCGCAGTGGTTGAGAGTCCGCCTGCCGATGCAGGGGACACGGGTTCGTGCCCTGGTCCGGGAGGATCCCACATGCCGTGGAGCGGCCGGGCCCGTGAGCCATGGCCACTGAGCCTGTGCGTCCGGAGCCTGTGCTCCGCAACGGGAGAGGCCACAACAGTGAGAGGCCCGCGTACCGCAAAAAAAAAAAAAAAAAAAAAAAAAAGAGGAACACAGAAGTCAGGAAGTGATTTCACTAACTGATGCTGAAGGGAGTGCGTGAGCCCATGTACCACTAACAAACCCTCCCTCCGGTCGTCGAGGCGAAGGTGCAGGGCTCCTACTGTTTGCACAGGCATCGCTCAGACTGCCTGGTCTCATCTCCCCGACAGGGCTACCTGTGCTCCTGGAGCATTGAGTGCACATGACCTATTAGAATCTCTGTACAACTTGCTGAAAGGCCCTGGACCTGCCGATGGTTTCTAACGACTTGTTGGACCCTGTACGATGTCCCTTGAGGACACCTGTGTCAGATGCTCCAATTCTGAGTTTCTCAAAATCTGCTTTTGGGAAATGAGATTTCTTCCTTGGAGCACTTTGTTGCTTACTTCACTCGGAGAGTTTCGATTCAAATCACAGTCTGTCCAGCTGCTACAGAAGGCTGAGGGTTTATAATTCTCAAATGTTACACCGGTGGTTCTGGCTTGTTCTGTTTGAATATGCTTCCTGACTATATTTTGAACTGCATTGGCCTCAACCATCTCATTCACAGCAAGTTCCTTAATCAGAAAAAAAACACAAAAAACAAAAAAAACTGACCTGGGTGACAGGAGATACTGTAAAATCTGGTGCTCCCTCAAAAGCGCCTCTTCTCTTTGACTTCCTCCTCTTTCGGACACCAAGGATCCCTCCCCTTGCTTCTGGCTTCCCAGGATTCTCTGCGGTGACCCTCGGTTCACACCAAGCCCAGATCCTTTGCTGACCCCTCCTCCCCAATCAGGGTTTATTTATTCTACCTCACGCCTCTGCTCTCTGCTAGGGAAACGGTAAATTAATCCGTGACAAGGGTGCCTGTCGGCTAATTAAAAGGGTTCTGGGCTTAGGATCAGCGACACTTTCATCTTCATCATGGTTTCATCACTTACTAATTGTGTGTCCTTGGGCAAGCGGATCCACCTCTCTGGGTGTCAGTTTATTTAACTACAAAATGGGGTATATGATGCCAATGTTACACGGAAATTATGAGGATTAAAGAGACAACATGAATGAAAAAAAACCTAAGAGTAAATGTCAGGTAAATTTAAAGCTAACAATGAATTAACACTATCCTTCTCAAGTATTGGAATTTTAACATGTTTTATATATTTTCTCGGAATCTTTAAAGGAATGTCCATTTTAGTAATGCACTTAAGTAGATACAAAGTAGAAATTCAGAACTCCCCAGAGGAGTGGCCACCCAAGCGTATTATCACTGGTAGGAGAGAAACTTGCAGATGTAATGTAGAAAATAACCACATGGTGAGAGAGAATGTGGAAACCCACCTCCCAAGAGGTACACTGGTAGTTTCCAGCAGGAAGAGACGCACCAGGAAATAAACCAGTGATCCTCAATGTGTTAACAATGTAGCAATGGCAAGGGTGCAGAGTGATCCAGACACACAGGCAGATCTTTGCTCCAACACTCCTTTCCTGCTCCCCATACACCCCACCCACTCCTTCGTGCACTCTGAGGTTCTTAAGAGTTTAGAGCTACGTTCACACTCACTGGCAGAGGTATGCCATTTACAACTACAACTGCCTTCTTAGGAGAGTGAATTCTATTAAATAGAACTTCTTTTGTCTGCCTGGCACCTAAGAGTAAATTTGGGTAAAGGAGCTGTGGCACATGGGCTGCTTTTTATAAGTGAGGCAGTAGAATTTGGATGTAAAAGGAAGGAAGTAGGGGCAAAGAAGGGAGATGCAGGATCAAATGAAACACTGGGGTCTTCCTGGCTGAAGCGCCAAAAGAGAAGTGCTGGGAAGTGGGGTGGCGAAAAGACCTGAGCTAATAGGAAGTTCAACATAGATCAGTAAGTTGTTTGCTGTGCCATGTGAGAGATGATACTTTGCCAAGATCCTGAATGGATTCTTGTGGAAATCAATGAGGAAATGAGTTTCATGTTTGGATCAGAGCAGGGCAGAGCAAAGGAGGCACAGGTAATAACAACTCCAGAAGCTGAAGGACTAGGAGCTTACATGCTCAGGGATTCACGGGTATCTTGGGGAGGGCTTTGGACTCTCATATATCAATCATAGATTGATTCTCATATGCTTTAGACTCCCATATGCTATAGACTGGGAGGAAGGTAGACTTAAACTACTTTTACTTAGATCTCCAACATGTAAACTTGAGTTTGAATGCACATATGGAACAAAATAAAATAAACATAGCTGAAATAAGCTTGAAGCTCATTCATTCATTCTTTTATTCATTTTTAGATAAAAGAAGTCCAGGAGTAGGCAGTTCAAGTCCGTTATGATTGGCCTATTGTGTCTTCAGGTGCCAAAGCTTTTTATTTTCTGTCCTACTATCCTATAACTAGTAGGACAGAAAATTTTAGACCTTAGATGGCTAAAATAGCTGCTAGAGCTCCAGCCATCATGTCTATGTTCCAAGCCAGCAGTAGAAGAAAGCAGAAGATGGCTACTGAAATTCACACCTTTCCTTATAAAGAGCTTCTTCCCCAAAATCTCCCAACACTTCTGCATACATCTCAGTGGCCACACCTGGCTACAAGGGGTGCTAGGAAATAGAGTCATATGACCACTCCTAACTAAGGGAAGCTGCCATCACTTATTCTGATGGCAACATGCTCTGCTAAAAATCAGGGTTCTAAACAGAAGGAGAAATAGAATATTGGGAGGCAACTGCCTACCATGTATATTATACATAAATACATGTGAATATTTTTCTTTCTGAATTGAATATGTAAGATTACCTTGCATTATGAGTTTTTGGAAGGTGGAATGAGGCACACTGGCCTGTCCTATTCTTCCCAGTGGGGTTTTCTTTGAATCATGGGCAGCAGATGCTCCCTAAAGGCACTTTCCTCTCCAACTCTTGTCCTGGACAGCTCATGGAAACACAAATTGGCAAAAACCAATATCACAGCTGAGACTGAAATGAGACAGGCTAACCTGTGATCAGGGGACTATCGTGAATAAGACAAGGTCCTGACTTACTGGGGAGTTTGCCACTATATTAAAAAATATGGATTAGTTAAATCTCTTCTGGGGATATTTTCATGGAGGAAGCCTAAGTAAAATGAACTAAGCTTCATGCTAACTGTGAACAAAAGGCTAAAACGCAGCTTCAAGGTGCGTGTGGAAGGTATGGGACATTGTAGTTGCAGAGGACTAGAGCAGTCATGGTCATATGGTCTGAGAGGTGAAGTGCCTAAGTATAAGATCACCTTAAGAACTTGCCTTGAGCTGAGTGTACACTATTTTACTGCACGAGCCCCAGATGCACAGGGTGAGCTCAGAGCAGTATATTACAGGCTTCTTTGGAGCTCTTCATTCGGTTCAAAGCTCTCTCCCCGATATTCCCAGTCATTGTGTTAAGAGGTAGTGGACAGACAGTAAGGGGAGAGGAGAGAAGATCATGAAATTGCTTTACACGGTGCCTGGCACAGAGCAAGTGCTTAAAATGTTGTATGCAAATCCACATCCAAACTCCTGCCAAGTGCTTCCAATGGGAGGGTGATGGAAGGGAAGACAGGGTGGGGATGAACATAATTTTATAGGTTTTGGAAAATAGATAACCAGAATAAGTATTACGGGTTTTAAAGAAAAAGAAAGATACAGGGAGTACAATTGAAGGTAAAATTAGAGTTGAAGAAAATTAGCAATCTTAGTCAAGAACACAATAGATCATATTACCCTGATGCTTACAACCCATCAAAGCTCCCTATAGCCCCCCAAATAAAGAGTGAATTCCTTGGAATGGCCCACAAGTCTTCTCATCGTCCGGAGACTTCATCCCTCCAGCCACATTTCTAATCACTTTCCCATGTGCCCTATGTTCTGGTGGCACCAAATTACCAGTGATGTCCCCAGACATGCCCAGCTGTTCATGCCTCAGTGCCTTTGCATGAGCTGTCATTCTGCCTGAAATATCCTTCTCCTGATAAGAGTATTTATCTCCAGGACAACTTCTTTTTGTTCAAGTTCTCCTCTTCTCAAAAGCCTTCTGTGTCCCTTGCCAAGCACAAGTGTTTGCTCCATCCTCAGTGCTCCCAGGACACTTCAGGCAAGCCTCCACTGGGCCTTGCCTCTGTGGCATGGCCATTAGTGTGGGCACCTGATTCCCCCCCGCCCCCCATTGGATGCTAACGACATCAGCATCCAAGTTATTTAGCTCCATCACCGTAGAACATGCACCTGACTCATGGCAGGTATTCAATAAATGATCATGGGGGAAAGAAAGGAGCAAGCAAAGGGCAAAAGAATTTAAGATATTATAAAAATTTTATGAAAAATTTAAAGGTATATTATGGCAGTACAGTGAAACAGAAGAAGCTATTTTAAAAAATGCTTTCAGGACTATTATGCAAAAGGAAAAGCATTGAAGGCAGTAAATTCGGGGTTTAGTACTAAACCCTAGTGCAAATGCTGTGGAATCAGATCAGCAAAGGATGCAATAAGGGCCAAGCATCCAAGTTAGAATTTGAGATGCAGTCCATAACTGTGCAGAGAGAAAACAAGAAGTGAGAGTCTTATGTTGTCAGGGGGTGAAGTCTAGAGTCGTGCAATTTCCTCCAGTTTGTCATGGTTTTTGTAATAAGATGGCAAACTTGATTTCTCTGCAGACTGCAGACCTGCCCAGTTTGCTCTGACCAAGAGTGACCCTTCTTCAGACCCTCATCCCTCTATCTTCTCCTGGGACTAGACTCTTGAAGGCCATTAATTAGACCATCTGCTACCCTGGTGTTCCCTGCTTTGCTGGAATACATTTTAGGAGGGGTTTAGCCTCTCTGGAGACACCACCTCCTCACTGCTCTGTAGCAGCAATGCATCTACCTTCCCAGCATACAAGCCAAAAAGAATGAGACCATCTAACTGGGTGTTTCCTGTAACATGGCTCCTTTGAAGGCATCTCCCTGCAAACTGACCAATGAAGGTAAAGCACCCAGCCGATGCCTCTTTTTAAAAGCTCTGGTGAGACATCTCTCCCAGGAAGTTAGCACACCCTATGGCTGCAGGCCATGAGATAAGAAATCCACTTAGTTTTTGATTCAGAAACTTCCCTTCTGCTCTTTGATGTGAGAAAGTGCTCAGACTTTAAAAGAGACCTGTGGGTTTAGAAGGCCAGCCTGACTCAAGATACCCATGTGGAAATGATCTGTGCCATGCTTAAACCAGCTATACCAAAGACAATCCAATTAACACACAGCACGATGAAGGACAACCCTGAATTCCTCCATGCAGGGAAATAATTCATTCTCAACCAGCAACAGCAGAAGCCTTTCATCCCGTCATTGTTAGCTCTGAAACTTAGATCTTTTATTTCCATGGAGTCAGAGGTCCTAAATTACATGATTATGAATGCAAAGAATCAGGTAGTGGCCCTTTCTCCCCATTTTATTTCATATGTAAATATTAGTAAAAAATAAGGAAATACTGCATTGATGAAAGATGAAATTTTTCAATGAACAGCTTTCAGACATTCAGAATGAAAACAATTATAATAAAATATGAAAAATTTTGATTTAATGACAATATGTGGCTTTTAATAAAACCAAATAAATTTATTAGTGGTAAAAGAAATTAAAAAGTCAGCCTAGGAGACCTTCAAGATGGCGGAGGAGTAAGACTTGGAGATCGCCTTCCTTCCCACAAATACATCAGAAATACATCTACATGTGGAACAACTCCTACAGAACACCTACTGAACGCTAGCAGAAGACCTCAGAATTCCCAAAAGGCAAGAAACTCCCCACGTACCTGGGTAGGGCAAAAGAAAAAAGGAAAAACAGAGACAAAAGAATAGGGATGGGATTTGCACCTCTGGGAGGGAGCCGTGAAGGAGGAAAGGTTTCCACACACTAGGAAGCCCCTTCGCGGGCAGAGACGGGGGGTGGTGGAGGGGGAAGCCTCGGAGCCACGGAGGAGAACACAGCAACACGGGTGCGGAGGGCAAAGCGGAGAGATTGCCGCACAGAGGATCAGTGCCAACTGGCGCTCACCACCCAGAGAGGCTTGTCTGCTCACCCGCTGGGATGGGCAGAGGCTGGGAGCTGAGGCTTAGGCTTCAGAGGTCGGATCCCAGGGAGAGGACTGGGGTTGGTTGCGTGAACACAGCCTGAAGGGGGCTAGTGCACCACAGCTAGCCAGGAGGGAGTCCAGAAAATGTCTGGACCTGCCTAGGAGGCAAGAGACCATTGTTTCGGGGTGCGTGAGGAGAAGGGATTCAGAGCACCACCTAAACGAGCTCCAGAGACGGGCGCGAGCCTCGGCTACCAGCGCAGACCCCAGAGATGGGCATGAGACGCTAAGGCTGCTGCTGCCGCCATCAAGAAGCCTGTGTGTGAGCACAGGTCACTATCCACACCCCCCTTCCGGGGAGCCTGTGCATCCCGCCACTGCTAGGGTCCCATGATCCAGGGACAACTTCCCCGGGAGAACACACGGCGCGCCTCAGGATGGTGCAACGTCACGCCGGCCTCTGCCGCCGCAGGCTCACCGCGCATCCATACCCCTCCCTCCCCCTGGCCTGAGTGAGCCAGAGCCCCCTAATCAGCTGCTCCTTTAACCCCATCCTGTCTGAGCAAACAACAGACGCCCTCAGGTGACCTACTCGCAGAGGAGGGGCCAAATCCAAAGCTGAACCCCAGGAGCTGTGCGAACAAAGAAGAGAAAGGGAAATCTCTTCCAGCAGCCTCAGGAGCAGCGGATTAAAGCTCCACAATCAACTTGATGTACCTGCATCTGTGGAATACCTGAATAGACAACGAATCATCTCAATATTCAGGCACTGGACTTTGGGAGCAACTGTACACTTGGGGTTTGCTTTCTGCATCTAATTTGTTTCTGGTTTTATGTTTATCTTACTTTAGTATTTAGTGCTTATTATCATTGGTAGATTTGTTTATTGATTTGGTTGCTCTCTTCCTTTTCTTTATATATATAGATATATTTTTTTTCCTTTTTCTTTTTTTGTGAGTGTGTATGCTTCTTTGCGTGATTTTGTCTGTACAGCTTTGCTTTTGCATTTGTCCTAGTTTTGTCTGTCCATTTTTTTTTTTTAGTATACTTTTTAGAACTTGTTATCATAGGTGGATTTGTTTATTGGCTTGGTTGCTTTCTTCTTCCTTTCTTTCTTATTTTCATGACTTTAAAATATTTTTATTTTTAATAATTTTTTTTAATTTTAATAACTTTATTTTATTATTATTTTTCTTCTTTTTTCCCCTCCCTTTTCTTCTGAGCCGTGTGGCTGACAGGGTCTTGGTGCTCTGGCTGGGCATCAGGTCTGTGCCTCTGAGGTGGGAGAGCCGAGATCAGGACATTGGTCCATGAGAACCTCCCAGCTCCACGTAATATGAAATGGTGAAAGCTCTCCCAGAGATCTCCATCTCAACGCTAAGATGCAGCTCCACTCAAAGACCAGCAAGCTACAGTGCTGGACACCCTATGCCAAACAACTAGCAAGACAGGAACACAACCCCACCTGTTAGCAGACAGTCTGCCTAAAATCATAATAAATTCACAGACACCCCAAAACGTGCCACCTCCAGTGGTCCTGCCCAGCAGAAAGACAAGATCCAGCCTCATCCACCAGAACACAGGCACTAGTCCCCTCCACCAGGAAGACTACACAACCCGATGAATCAACCTTAGCCACTGGGGGCAGACACCAAAAACAACAGGAACAATGATCCTGCAGCCTGCAAAAAGAGAGACCCCAAACAGAGTAAGTTAAGTAAAATGAGAAGACAGAGAAACACATAGCAGATGAAGGAGCAAGGTAAAAACCCACCAGACCAAACAAATGAAAAGGAAATAGACAGTCTACTTGAAAAAGAATTCAGAGTAATGATAGTAAAGATGATCCAAAATCTTGAAAATAGAATGGAGAAAATACAAGGAACGTTTAACAAGGACCTAGAAGAACTAAAGAGTAAACAAATAATGATGAACAACACAATAAATGAAATTAAAAATTCTGTAGAAGGATTCAATAGCAGAATAACTGAGGAAGAAGAACAGATAAATGACCTGGAAGGTAAAAGAGTGGAAATAACTACTGCAGAGCAGAATAAAGAAAAAAGAATGAAGAGAATTGAGGACAGTCTCAGAGACCTCTGGGACAACATCAAACACACCAACATTCAAATTATAGGCGTTCCAGAAGAAGAAGAGAAAAAGAAAGGGACTGAGAAAAGTATTTGAAGAGAATATAGTTGAAAGATTCCCTACTATAGGAAGGGAAATAGTCCATCAAGTCCAGGAAGCGCAGAGAGTCCCATACAGGATAACTCCAAGGAGAAATACACCAAGACACATATTAATCAAACTATCAAAAATTAAATACAAACAAAAATATTAAAAGCAGCAAGGAGAAAGCAACAAATAACATACAAGTGAATTGCCAAAATGTTAACAGCTGATCTTTCAGCAGAAACTGAAAGACAGAAGGGAGTGACAGGAAATATTTACAGTGATGAAAGGGAAAAACCTACAACCAAGATTACTCTACCCAGCAAGGATCTCATTCAGATTTGATGGATAAATTAAAGCCTTTATAGATAAGAAAAAGCTAAGAGAATTCAGCACCACAAAACCAGTTTTACAACAAATGCTAAAGGAACTTCTCTAGGCAGGAAGCACAAGAGAAGGAAACACCTACAATAACAAACCCAAAACAATTAAGAAAATGGTAATAGGAACATATATATTGATAACTACCTTAAATTTAAATGGATTAAATGCTCCAAGCAAAAGATACAGACTGGCTGAATGGATACCAAAGAAAAGACCCATATATATGCTGTCTAAAAGAGACCCACTTCAGACCTAGGGACACATACAGACTGAAAGTGAGGGGTTGGAAAAAGATATTCCATACAAATGGAAATCAAAGAAAAGCTGGAGTATCAATCTCATATCAGAGAAAATAGACCTTAAAATAAAGACTATTACAAGAGACAAAGAAGGAAACTACATAATGATCAAGGGATCAATCCAAGAAGAAGATATAACAATTGTAAATATTTATGCACCCAACATAGGAGCACCTCAATAGATAAAGCAAATGCTGACAGCCATAAAAGGGAAAATCAACAGGAACACAATCATAGTAGGGGACTTTAACACCCCACTTTCACCAATGGACAGATCATCCAAAATGAAAATAAATAAGGAAACACAAGCTTTAAATGATACATTAAATGAGATGGACTTAATTGATATTTATAGGACATTCCATCCAAAAACAACAGAATACACATTTTTCTCAAGTGCTCATGGAACATTCTCCAGGATAGATCATATCTTGGGTCACAAATCAAGCCTTGGTAAATTTAAGAAAATTGAAATTGTATCAAGTATCTTTTCCGACCACAACGCTATGAGACTCGATATCAATTACAGGAAAAGATCTGTAAAAAATACAAACACATGGAGGCTAAACAATACACTACTTAATAACGAATTGATCACTGAAGAAATCAAAGAGGAAATCAAAAAATACCTAGAAACAAATGACAATGAAAACACGATGACCCAAACCTTTGGGATGAAGCAAAAGCAGTTCTAAGAGGGAAGTTTATAGCAATAAAATCCTACCTCAAGAAACAAGAAACATCTCAAAAATAACCTAACATTACACCTAAAGCAATTAGAGAAAGAAGAACAAAAAAACCCAAAGTTAGCAGAAGGAAAGAAATCATTAAGATCAGATCAGAAATAAAGGAAAAAGAAATGGAGGAAACAATAACAAAGATCAATAAAACTAAAACTGGTTCTTTGAGAAGATAAACAAAATTGATAAACCATTAGCCAGACTCATCAAGAAAAAAAGGGAGAAGACTCAAATCAATAGAATTAGAAAGGAAAAAAGAGAAGTAAAAACTGACACTGAAGAAATACAAAGAGTCATGAGAGATTACTGCAAGCAATTATGTGCCAAAAAAATGGACAACGTGGAAGAAATGGACACATTCTTAGAAAGGCACAGTCTTCTGAGACTGAATCAGGAAGAAATCGAAAATATAAACAGACCAATCACAAGCACTGATATTGAAATTGTGCTTAAAAATCTTCCAGCAAACAAAAGGCCAGGACCAGATGGCTTCACAGGTGAATCTTACCAAATATTTACAGAAGAGCTAACACCTATCCTTCTCAAACTCTTCCAAAGTATAGCAGAGGGAGGAACATTCCCCAACTCATTCTATGAGACCACCATCACCCTGATACCAAAACCAGACAAAGATGTCACAAAGAAAGAAAACTACAGGCCAATATCACTGATGAACATAGATGCAAAAATCCTCAACAAAATACTAGCAAACAGAATCCACCAGCACATTAAAAGGATCATACACCACGATCAAGTGGGGTTTATCCCAGGAATGCAAGGATTCTTCAATATATGCAAATCAATCAATGTGCTAAACCATATTAACAAACTGAAGGAGAAAAACCATATGATCATCTCAATAGATGCAGAGAAAGCTTTTGACAAAATTCAACACCCATTTATGATAAAAACCCTTCAGAAAGTAAGCATAGAGGGAACTTACGAAGGATTAATATCCCAAATACATAAACAGCTCATGCAGCTCAATATTAAAAAAACAAACAACCCAATCCAAGAATGGGCAGAAGACCTAAATAGACATTTCTCCAAAGAAGATATACAGATTGCCAACAAACACATGACAGGTTGCTCAACATCACTAATCATTAGAAAACTGCAAATCAAAACTACAATGAGGTATCACCACACACCAGTCAGAATGGCCATCATCAGAAAGTCTACAAACAATAAATGCTGGAGAGGGTGTGGAGAAAAGGGAACCCTCTTGCACTGTTGGTGGGAATGTAAATTGATATAGCCACTATGTAGAAAAGCATGGAGATTCCTTATAAAACTAAAAATAGAACTAGCATACCACCCAGCAATCCCACTACTGGACATATACCCTGAGAAAACCATAATTCAAAAAGAGTCATGTAGCACAATGTTCACTGTAGCTCTATTTACAATAGTCAGGACATGGATGCAACCTAAGTGTCCATCGACAGATGAATGAATAAAGAAGATGTAGCACATGTATACAATGGAATATTACTTAGCCATAAAGAGAAACAAAATTGAGTTATTTGTAGTGAGGTGGATGGACCTAGAGACTGTCATACAGAGTGAAGTAAGTCAGAAAGAGAAAAATAAATACTGTATTCTAGCATAGATATATGGAATGTAAAACAAAACAAAACAAAAAAATGTTTCTGAAGAACCTAGGTGCAAGACAGGAATAAAGATCCAGACATAGAGAATGGACTTGAGGACACGGGGAATGGGAAGGGTAAGCTCAGACGAATTGAGAGAGTGGCATAGACATATATACACTACCAAATGTAAAATAGATAGCTAGTGGGAAGCAGCCGCATAGCACAGGAAGATCAGCTCGGTGCTTTGTGACCACCAGAGGGTTGGGATATGGAGGGTGGGAGGAAGACGCAAGAGGGAAGAGATATGGGGATACATGTATATGTATAGCTGATTCACTTCGTTATAAAGCAGAAACTAACACACCATTGTAAAGCAATTATACTCCAATGAAGATGTTAAAAAAAAAAAAATCAGGGCTTCCCTGGTGGCGCAGTGGTTGGGAGTCCGCCTGCCGATGCAGGGGACACGGGTTCGTGCCCCGGTCCGGGAAGATCCCACATGCCGCGGAGCAGCGGGACCCTTGAGCCATGGCCGCTGAGCCTGCGCGTCCGGAGCCTGTGCTCCGCAACGGGAGAGGCCACAACAGTGAGAGGCCTGCGTACCGCAAAAAAAAAAAAAAAAAAAAATTAGCCTAATATAATTAGACTCACAATATTCATAGAGTTCTAGAAAACTCTTTATTGATTCTTTAGTTCAATGCATATTTCTTGATCACCTATTATTGACCTTCTTATGGCCGGGCAAGGTTGTAGCCATCAAGTTAAGAAAACTCACAAAGATTCCCACCCTCTCTGAGTTTACATTCTGGGGACTCGAAGAGCCACCTGGCATATCAGTTTATTTAATTATAGTTAAATCACTTTTGCTTTTTGTCATTATTCAGTCACATGATAGAACAGGCAGCTGTATGGAAAGCCCCTCCTTGGGAAACTCACAAACCTACCAGTTCCCCGGGGCAGGAAGCTGGCATTCTTTGTATTACTCTGCCCTTGGGCGGGTGCTGAGGCAGAGCTCTAGAGTTTGCATAGGTCGGTTCCTATGTTGACTTTTAAGTACATTTCATAGATAAAATGAAACTACTTCTTGTATGAGTAATTAATGACATGAGGCCTTTTCTCTATTCCTTATTGATCACCTGATATAAAATATCTTCTATTTTATAGCCTCACAGACCCGTTTGGGAATCTGATGAAAGCTATGGATCCGCTTCCTGGGAAAAAAGCACATATACAAGCACACTAATTTGTACATGTGAATTTTAAAACATCATGGATTCTTGAAACCCATTTATTTATTTTCTGGGGGTTCATGGGTCCTAGGTGAAGAGCTCATGGTTTGTAAGATCTTACTTTTCTCAACTTCTTATTCCGTATTCCACAGATGTGAAATACCCATGTACTGACATTTTCCTCTTTAAACTTATCCCCTTGGATTGAGAAATTGTGTAAAGTTTGGGGCACCCCTATTTCCTTATTAGCATCATGATATAAGCTCTTACTGTTGAGCAAGAGCACCGGAGCCAACGTCAGCCCTGCGTCTGGCTGCTGCCATGAGGCAACGTGTGGGAAACCCCAGCCCAAGGGCTGATCATTCCCCACTCCAGATGCCTTATACTGCCTTTCATTTCTTCTTTCCGGTTTGTAACAGTCAAGCCAAAGTTCTTTTGTATATTTACTTTACATATTTGAGCGAGCTCTTTTATTTCAGTTTGTATTCCTCTTTTTGCCTTTCGTAAAATCTGTTGAACACCTTATCTTGGCCATTTGGAGAACAGGTACTGGGCTGCCTCCCTTTTCCCTGCCATGAGGAAATACATTCAGAGGATGAAATGGTGACATTAATTTAGAATTGGTTATGAAATTCATTTTTCAGTGTGGTCCTCCAAAGATGTTCATGTCCTAATCTGGGAATATGTTACCTTACATGGCAAAAGAGATTTTGCAGATGTGATTAAGTTAGAGATCTTTAACTAGGGAGATTACTCTGGACTACCTGAATAGGGCCAACATATTACGAGAGTCCTTATAAGAGAGAGGCCGAAGGGCAAAGTAAGAGTAGGAGATGTGACAATGGAAGCAAAGGTGGAGTGATGTGAAGAAGGGGTCACAAGCCAAGAAACACAAGCAGCCTCTGAAAGCTGGAAAGGCAAGGAAACAGATTCTCCCCAAGAACCTTCACAAGAAATGCAGCTCTGCCAACACTTTCAGTTTAAACTGCAAAACTCAGTTTGGATTTGAGCTCCAGAACTGTAAGACAATAAATTTGTGTTATTTTAAGCTACCGTTTGTTGTAATCTGTTACAGCAGCAATAGGGAACTAATACAATCATTGACTATGTCATTCAAAAAGAACAAAGAGGTAAAGTAGAAGCAAGATCAGCCTTCCTGAGGAACCCACTTGGGCTCTGTCCCCTAAAATGTCTGGACTACCAGGTGCCTGGAGTTCGCCCAGGTGAACGTGGTTGTTTCTCCTCACTGGCTGACTCTAGATGGCTATGCCTTCATAGTTCTTGTGTGCGCTTCTCATAGTCTTTTTGTCTCCTCCCTCACTTCTTACAGTGTACATGCTTCCTTGCTCTCATCTGATACCTTCATTCTTTTGTGGGCTAAAAACCAAACAAATTATGGTTCTCTTTAAAAAAAGAGAAAATAGGCTTTGGATGAGAGCTCAAGGAAATCTATCAAAGGACCACATGATCTTTTTTTTTCTAATTTTATTTTATTTTTATTTTTTGCCTAGGTTGAGTCTTTGTTGCTGTGCACGGGCTTTCTCTAGTTGTGGCAAGTGGGGACTACTCTTTGCTGCAATGCATGGGCTTCTCATTGCGGTGGCTTCTCTTGTTGCAGAGCACAGGCTCTAGGCACGTGGGCTTCAGGAGCTGTGTCACGCGGGCTCATAGTTATGTCTCGTGGGCTCTAGAGTGCAGGCTTAGTAGTTGTGGTGCACGGGCTTAGCTGCTCCGCGACATGTGGGATCTTCCCGGACCAGGGCTCGAACCTGTGTCCCCTGCATTGACAGGCGGATTCTTAACCACTGCGCCACCAGGGAAGTCCCAGGGACCATATGATCTTTAAAGGTTTTACTGTGGCCTCTATTTTGGACCCTAAAGGCTCTGTAGTTTGTCATCTATGTTCAGAATAGTTTGATATTCTGGATAAGCATTCCCCAAATAAACAAGAGTTAGCTCTGTGTTATTAGATATACATCTCAGAAGTAATTTTACATCAATCAATAATTACTATGGTGCCATGTCATACGCAGGTGAAGAGAAAGTTAACTGGAAGTCTGCTTACCTTGTGTTGCTTGTGCATCTTGATGCAATCTTGAACCTCAGTTTCTCCCTCTGTAAAATGAGCTTCACAGCACTTTCTCTCTCTTCTTCTTTGATTCTTACAACTACCAGATGAGATATTATACGAAAGTGCTATTATTTTTAGCTACAAAGTGTGACAGAATAATGCTTGATATCAAAAGTCACAGTGAAAGTTTTATTTATCTCTACTAGTATACTAGTGTTTGGATATATCAAGATTTTCTTTAGGTTGTTTGGTAGAAATTCATTCATCCATTCTTTCATCATTCATTTATTCAGTTAGTACTAGCTGGGCATGTTTTTATTTTTATTTTTGATAATCTCTAACTCTTAATTGTCCTGCAGCTTTCATTTTGATTGAAACCTAGAGAATTTAGCATGTAACTCCTTCCAGGGACCCTTTGTCTAGGGCAGCCAGGCCTCGAGATATACTGGCCTAGGTAAGAAAATGACATAAGAGGGTTTCAGATCAGACAAAAAGGAGAAGGGGAAGCCTGTCCCTTCTGGGCCAGCAAAGTAGAGGAGAAGGACAGCAGAGACAGGTGAACAAGCAGTCAGACATATATAATACAACTTCCCTCCCTCCAGCCAAACTGAGGGTCCTAGGTGTTAGAAAGATTGCGGGGGCAGCCGGGAGCAGAGGTTTTCACTCTGCTTGCTGTTTGGGACTGTGAGAGGACCCCATCACAGGAATGTCTCAGCTGCATGGGGTGACTGTGGCAGACTAAAAGGTGGGATGCAGCAGGTCTGCAAGGGAGGAGGTCTGAATTAGAATTCCCCAGTTTCTTTCCCACCACCCTGAAATCTCCTCATTTCCTCACACCCAGATGCCATCTTGAAAAGGAGAAGGTAGGGGGATCTGGAAGGTTGAGTGCTTATCCAACAGACCTGATCACCCCAGAAAGATAACTGAAACTCACAGAGACTGAGATTTACTCATTGGCACGTTTAAAGTGTGACCTCAATGCACATTATCCACAGGATGAAAGGAAGATTCCATCATTTGTAGAAAATAAGGAAGCTGTATCTTATTCACAAAAGCTGGCAGTGTGTGCAATTTTTTTTTTTTTTTTTGGCGGTAACGTGGGCCTCTCACTGTTGTGGCCTCTCCCGTTGCGGAGCGCAGGCTCCGGACGCGCAGGCTCAGCGGCAATGGCTCACGGGCCCAGCCGCCCCGCGGCATGTGGGATCTTCCCGGACCGGGGCACGAACCCATGTCCCCTGCATCGGCAGGCGGACTCTTAACCACTGCGCCACCAGGGAAGCCCAGTGTGTGCAATTTTTGACCCCAGTTAACACGGCAATGATAACAAGAATGAAGGGGTTTGTAATGGGGCGACCCAGTTCTTGCCCTGGAATAAGATCAATTAGTTCAGGCTTGTGAGTGACCACAGGCTGAAGGACTAAAGGCCATGGAGGAATTATGCCAGGAGAGCCGGGGGGCACAGAGCCAAAAGGTGGCTAACTCAGCTCAGGCAGCAGGGGGGCTTTTCTGAGGGGGGCGGTGCAGTTACTGGGGGCAGGGAATGTGCTCACCTCTTACAGGGAGTGAGGCTCTCCGAGGCCACGAAACTGAGCTGCAGAAGCCTGGCACCTTCCTTAGGCTCTTCTGGTTATAAGTTACCGGAATTCGTGGGAACCAGCTTGAGCAAAACTTAAATTTCAGTGGAAGAGTATTACAGTAGCTCATGGATGCCAAGGGCAGAGAAGCCACAGGGCCTTAGGAAGACATAGGACCGGGAACTATAAGAAATCCAGAACGGTATCCTCGCTGTTTTTCTCTGAGCCTCCCCTTCATTCTTCCCTTTGACTTTGGACTATCTTCCCTTCTCAGGTTCAGCCCTGAGAGCCACCAAGAGCGTCTGAGTTTACATGTTGCAGAGCCAAGTTTCTCTCCAACTCAGTTACAATTCTCCACAAAAGGACTCATCTGCCTTCTCTAGACCCATCAACTCTGGCTGGGAGAGAGAGCGATCAAGTGCAAAACCGCTCCCAAAGCAATGTTGGGGATGGGAGGGGAGGGGATGGGAGGGGAGGGGAGGGGAGGGGAGGGGAGGGGCCGGGTATGAATAAGGGGGCTAGGCTCCTTTTTCCTTCCTGGTACTCTCGCCACTGAATTCAGCAGATTCTAGAGCGCAGATTGAATGGCCGGGAGGAGGGGAGTGGCAGTGGGCAGAAGAGAGCCCGGTACCCACGGACTTGGGAAAGCAAGAGTCAGCATTCTCATGGTAAGTCAGGAAACAGAGCAGTAGGGGGTGGCTAAAGGACCACGGGCACATTTTATCTCACTTGTTTATTATATCACCTTGAAGAAATTAAGTGAAACTGTCAGTGAGGAAAACGAAATTAATGGTGGGGAAATAATCCAAAGACAGAAAATTGGTTAAACATTATACTGGGATTTCACAACAGGTTGGGGTACTGGTTTTCTCATGGCTCCTTAATGAGTCTTATGGAAAAACTCATGGTATAATTTTAATGTGATTTTGATTGCTTTGTTCTCAGGTCAGCCTGAGAAGTTTCTCATGATGCAAAATGCTTCATTTTTCTAAGAAGCTTGCATAAATAAAAGTGTAAGTACTGAGGTGTCTGAGAATTTGGGGGAAGGGGGTGGAGAAGATAAGTGTGGGGAGAAAGTGAGAGGTGGCCAGAAAGAGGGGCTTTCTCTCTACTCCATCAGAGCCAGAAGTGGAAGTACTCCTGTGTTTGGTTTTTAATTGATTCAATATCAGAGATCCATTCAAAATTCAAGATGAAAAATGTAAAATATTTTGTGTCACTTTATGGATGTTTTCATTTTTCTGCCTTCACATTTCGAGGTATGATTGCACACAGCAAAATGTGCAGATCTTAAATGTGCAGTTCAGTGAGTTTTGACACATGTATATTTGTGTAACTGTATCATTTCATTTTTAAATGTTTTTTCTTTATATGACCTAACTTAATGAACGCTAAAATAGCTTTGGCACAGTAGTCAAGATTCATAAATCAAATGAATTTTCCTGATTTGGAATTTCATGAAGTTTATTGAAGCAACTATGTGAATTACCATTTTAATGTCATGTTCCCTACACCAAGCACAAAACCATGCCTGGCTCATAGAACATGAATAAATGTCTTCTAGATTGAAGTAAATTGTTGGCTTTATTTTTAAAATTAAGTTGCCCGAGTCTTTGCCTTCAGTAATAAATAACATTAAGTTTGGCAATTTTGTTTGAGTTATTTTTTAACCACTTTTTATTATAAAAGTAAATCATTTTTATTGTTCAAAGATGAAAAAAATGTAGAAAGGCTTCCCCACCAATTTTCTCACCAGTTCTATTCTAGATATAACCAATATTTATAGTTTGGTACATACTCTCCCTGGTATTTTATGCCTATAAATTTTTTAAATAAAAAAATACTGTCATACATTTTTATAAACTGTTTTCTCTTTACATTTACCAATAAACATTTGTCTCATATCCACAATTATGTGTCCACACTTCCATTTTAAATAATGCATACAGCGTATTGCATGGAATTTACTTTAAAAATACCGTATTGTTGAAACTTTGGATTATTTCCATATATTTTTTATTAAAACCCACACTATGTTATACATCCCCAAAGTGAAAACATTTTCCAATCTACTAATTATTTCCTTAGGATAAAATCATACCAGAGTAATTACTTAGTCAGTGTTATATACATTGTTTTAAAGACTTTTTCAGGTAGCAAGGTTTCCCATGAGAAATTCTTTGACAGTTGGGCTTCATCAGATGCATAGGATAGGTCTTTATTCTCTCCTCATTACACCAACAAAGGCAGAAAATATGTCATTGTTTTAATTTGTATTTTTTTTGTTTCTGTTGAGGTTGGGACTTTTCCCTTTATGTTTATTCTCTCTACATATATTTTTCTTTTGAAAAATGTTTGTTTATGTATTCTTTATCTTTTTGGACTGCTCATGTATTTTCTTACTGATCTGTAATAGCAGTTTATATATTATATATATACATATACATATATATATATATATATATATACACATATATATTATATATATGGAAACCATTGCACTTTTATGTATGTTACAGACACTGTTCCCTGTTTGTCTTTTGCCTTCGGATTGTGTTTGCTGTTGCAGTTCTCATGAAGCACCACAGGTCAGCACTGCAGAGCCCCAAGCATGGGGTGCAAAGCAGGAAGGAGGGTCTGAGAGAGCTGAGGCTGGAGAGTCAGGCACAGGCCAGCTCGCTTAAGGGCTGGCTGCTCACGCGAAGGACCTCAGAGGTTCTACTGAAGAGGGAAGGATTTAAAAATATCTCGGGAGTGAAGTCTTCAGGTTTTGCTGACTAGATGAGGGATGTGAGAGTGAGGGACGTCTGGCCCAGGCAGTGAGGTGGAGAGCGATGCCTTGAACTAGGTGAAGGCCACCAGGTGGAAGCATGCATGGGAGGAAGATGATGAGCACTATGTAGTGTATCATCTTTGCATTGTCTGCAACACCCAAGTATAATGGGCCTTCAGAGCCCTCAGCTGAATTCAGTCCCTGGCACGTGGTGAATTTCCCAGGGGGTTGGGTTTACTTGAACTCATCGTCAGCCTGCATCTAGTAGGGTGTTCTCCTCTTTGGTGACTTTTGACCTCTGTGCTTGGTGCCAGCCCCTCACAACTAATTTTAATAATCTCAGTTCTGCTTCTTTGGAACCCACAGATCCCAAAGAGAATAAAGGTCACAAGTGACATTCCCTTTACATCTGGCTGAGGGCCAGGACCTTCCTAGGGCCTTTGTTTCCTTTCTTTTTCTACTCTGGGGTTTGTGTGGCTTTCCTGACTAAGGTCAGTGTTTCTATGGCTCTGCGTGGATTTCCTGGTAGAATCCAAAAAGTGGCTTTCTCCCCTTTTTAATCTTCAGCAACTTCTTTGGCTCAGGTGGAGCAACCCATTGTGAACTCTCTTTCAGCCTCAGGGAAATTAGACGGTCCCTAGAGAAGGTATTGCTCTGATCAGCAGTGACATGAAACGCCACTGCCACACAGCAACTGCGGGGAGCTGCAGGTCATCCTGTGGCTGCTGATGGGTGAGAGAGACAGTGTTCTAACTCTGGGGGAAAACAAAGGCGAGGGGGTTGTTGGGTGAGTGGGTGGAGCAGCGGGTGTTAGAGGGATGGCTCTGCACAGAAAAGCTTGCAGGAAATTCAGAACAAAAGCTACTTAATTCTGCAGTTTCCAATATTCACAGCTATTATAAAGCTCACATTTGGGCTAATTCTACAAGTTACTAATCACCCCCTACTAGCTGTATTGGCTCTGTGATCACATAGAACTTCACGAGCAATTAAAACTTCCCCCTTGCATGTAGAATGGCCTGACTATAAAGCTCAGGAGGATTGGTCCATGTAGAAGAGGCAGCTGCAATAGTTCTCCACCTGAGATCCCTGGAAAGACTGCACCCATCTGCTCTCCATTCCTCCATCCACAAACAGCTCTAAAGGTTATGCAACCTGTGGGCAAGCAAGCTTTTTCTCAGGTGCTAGAGAGGGCTTGGTCATGAGAGGAAGCAATATGGTCTACCCCATAAGTAAACTTTGCATCCCTTTGATATTTCATACTATCTCTTCTTTTTCATTCGCACTGAAAATATTATTGGGTACCTACTTTGTGCTATGCCATACCAGTCATGGACAACTGAGAGATGAATTAAAATACACCCTGTGTCCTGGAGAAGCCAATGGGCAGGAGGAGGCCATAGGCACATCAGAACTTAGAATCCAGTGCCATTGTTGCTGTACAGATGCATGAACAAGTCCTGTGGGATCACAAAAAAGGATGCAAGTAACTCCATGTGTTGGGGCTTCACAGAGGTCTATGCAATGCAGACTTGTACAGGTAAGAAGGATTTCAGTAAGAGGAAAGCGTGGAGGGAGAAGCTTTGCATGCAGATGCATGGAGGATTCCTGAAGACAGTGGCTGGAACGTAGGGTGCCCAGGAAGAGAGGGCAGAGCTGAGAGTGGAATGTAGGAAGACGGCAGCATGGGAAGAATCTAGAGCCGTGTGTGTGCATTTTCTGCAGAAGAAAGGAGAAACATTGCCCCTTCAGTCACCTTAGGTTGTGTGTAGGGAGCTCTGGAAGACCATGCAGAAGTGGACAAGGCATAGAGGGTTACTTTCCATCCTTTAAACAGACAGCGGCTGTAGAAACCGAAGAGTTTTCCCTATTAGTTTTTACTTCCATTTCATTATCAACAACAAATATTTATGCAGCCTCTGGAGGGAAGTGAGTCCCACAGACAGTGACGGGCAGGAGATACAGAGGTTATTCAAAAGACGCAGTCCTTGGGGCCTTATGTTTACAATTTAAAATGGAAACACATAAGAAGAATTAATAGTAGGACAGATGTACAACATTTCTGTTCATCAAATGTTAGCTATAAGGCTTTGCTGTGTTCTTTTATTTTGTTTGCACCTTAGCATAGTGGCTTTCAAACATTTTTGACGATGACCCAAAGGAAGAAATACATTTTATGCTGTGACCCCGAACAGGTACAAAAATGTCATCAAGTACTGTTGAGATGCACTCTGATATTTTATATCCTCTTTTATTTTATTATTTTTAAAAAATGCTGGTCACTGACCCTCTAAATCGATTTTATGACCCACTGCTCGGTTATAACTTGCAGCTTGAAAATTCCTGTCTTCCCATGTCTTTGAGGGGGTGATATGTGTGTAGGGGAGGGGAATGAGATCACAGATCGGGGAGAGAAAGAGTGAGCACGTCCGTGGTGAGGAAAGGGGCAGCATGAGCAATCATCACAGTGACTTTCTGTGCCTGAAGAGGGGAGTGAATGACCAAGGGGATTCACTAAGAAGGGGGATTTATTTGCTCCACCTTAGAAGACAATTTTTTGATATTTGGTAAAGGTATAGAGTAGCATGGATAAAATTATGTTATGTGGAACATAACATAGTTTTAAAGAATAATGGATATTCTTTAAAAAATTGTTGAGTGATGAAATAAACTTGAGTAATGTTAAGCTTGAGCAATCATCCCCAAATTGGATGGCCACAAAACATATTTAAAGAGCTGAAAACATTTCCAGTAACAAAATAATTTTATCCTTTTTAAAAAGCCCAGGATTATAAACAGAAATATAGATCAATGGAATAGGATAGAAAGCCCAGAGATAAACCCACGCACATATCGTCACCTTATCTTTGATAAAGGAGGCAGGAATATCCAATGGGGAAAAGATAGCCTCTTCAATAAATGGTGCTGGGAAAACTGGACAGCTACATGTAAAAGAATGAAATTAGAATGTTCCCTAACAACATACACAAAAATAAACTCAAAATGGATTAAAGACCTAATTGTAAGGCCAGACACTATAAAACTCTTAGAGGAAAACATAAGCAGAACACTCTATGACATAAATCACAGCAAGATCCTTTTTGACCCACCTCCTAGAGTACTGGAAATAAAAATAAACAAATGGGACCTAATGGAACTTAAAAGCTTTTGCACAGCAAAGGAAACCATAAACAAGACGAAAAGACAACCCTCAGAATGGGAGAAAGTATTTGCAAACGAAGCAACTGACAAAGGATTAATCTCCAAAATATACAAGCAGCTCATGCAGCTCAATATCAAAAAAACAAACAACCCAATCCAAAAATGGGCAGAAGACCTAAGTAGACATTTCTCCAAAGAAGATATACAGATTGCCAACAAACACATGATAGGATGCTCAACATCACTAATCATTAGAGAAATGCAAATGAAAACTACAATGAGGTATCACCTCACACCGGTCAGAATGGCCATCATCAGAAAATCTACAAACAATAAATGCTGGAGAGGGTGTGGAGAAAAGGGAACCCTCTTGCACTGTTGGTGGGAATGTAAATTGATACAGCCATTATGGAGAACAGTATGGAGGTTCCTTAAAAAACTAAAAATAGAATTACCATATGACCCAGCAATCCCACTACTGGACATATACCCTGAGAAAACCATAATTCAAAGAGTCATGTACCTCAGTGTTCATTGCAGCATTATTTACAATAGCCAGGACATGGAAGCAACCTAAATGTCCATTAACAGATGACTAGGTAAAGAAGATGTGGCACATATATACAATGGAATACTACTCAGCCATAAAAAGAAACGAAATTGAATTATTTGTAGTGAGGTGGATGGACCTAGAGTCTGTCATATAGAGTGAAGTAAGTCAGAAAGAGAAAAAAAATACCATATGCTAACACATATATATGGAATCTAAAAAAAAAAAAAAAAAAAAAGGTTCTGAAGACCCTAGGGGTAGGACAGGAATAAAGACACAGATGTAGAGAATGGACATGAAGACACAGGAAGGGGGAAGGGTAAGCTGGGAAGAGGTTAGAGAGTAGCATGGACATATATACGCTACCAAATGTAAAATAGATAGCTAGTGGGAAGCAGCCGCATAGCACAGGGAGATCAGCTTGGTGCTTTGTGACCACCTAGAGGGGTGGGATAGGGAGGGTGGGAGGGAGACGCAAGTGGGAGGAAATATGGGGATATATGTATGGCTGATTCACTTTGTTATACAGCAGAAACTAGCACAACAATGTAAAGCAATTATACTCCAATAAAGACGTTAAAAAATTAAATAAAAAAAGAGCCCAGGATCTTATTCATTAGATTAAAGAACCATTTGTGTTCTGTCCTATTACCATCTTGCAGAAGAGTTTGGGAAACGCAGGTATAGACAGGTATCATTGCAGAAGACAAAGCAGAGGGTGCAGAGTCATATGAGAGAGGGTTTGTGTCCATGGGGACCTTCCTACTTGTGATGGGTCTAAGCCAGGCAAATGTCTTCTGTAAAGAGCCAGGTAGTCAAGATTGCAGGCTTTGGGAATTCTCTGGAGGTCCAGTGGTTAAGACTTGGAAATTTCACTGCCATGGGCCCGAGCTGGATCCCTGGTTGGAGAACTAAGATCCTGCAAATAAATAAATAAATAAAAGCTCGTAGGCTTTGTTCTCCATTGCAGCTACTCAACTCTGCCACTATACTGTGAAAGCAGCCGTAGGCAATACACAAGTGGGTGAGTAGGCTGTGTTTCTGTTCAATTTTATTTATAGACATTGAAATTTGAATGTCACATGATTTTCCTGTGTCAAGAAATCTTATTCTTCTTTGTATGTTTTCCCAACCATTAAAACATGTAAACACCATTCTTAGCTTGTGTGTTATACAAAAACAGGCAGCAGGCTGGATCTCGTCTATGGGTCATAGTTTGCCAGCCACTGGTCTAAATCTTTAGGTTTTGCCTCTTTGCAACTCGAGGGAGAGTCCAAGAGTCCAAGTGAGGACCCAGGAAGGCCAGGAGGCTGGGATTTCAGGGAGCCCATGCTAAGAAAAGCTGGCTGGAGGACATCTGAGCAGTTAATATCTGGGTTACAATTGTGTTATAACCCTCAGGAGGTGGGAGACTATTATTAGAAGTCAGTTGTATTAGTTATGGTAACACTGGCTGCTGAAACAACCCCTGAACATAATAAAAGTCTATTTCTCACTTTCCAAAATAGGTGTTTCTGATGATCAGCGGGTGTTTCTCCTCCAAGTGGAGATTAAAGGACCTAGGTTGCTTCCTTCCTGTGTCCCCATCACCTTTATCATTCAGTTCTCCAGGTACTGTGGTCCCTGGCAATAGTCTGCAGAAGGGAACGAGCTTGGAGGATCTTGTCTGGGAGGTTCTTATAGATCAGGAAGTGGCATACCTCACTTCTGCTCTCATTCTATTGGCCAGAACCCAGTCGCATGGCTACAGCTGACCTCAAGGGAGGCTGGGAATTATAGTCTTACCTGTGTGGCCAGGAAGAAGAGGAAATGGATTTGATGAACACCAGTCAATGAAGAAGTAGAGAAGGCGTTCCAGTAGAGGGGCCAGCATAAATAAAGGCATGGAGGGGGAAAACAGGTGAAACAGGGAACTACAAGCCATTTGTGGTTGTCAGAAATGTTCGCGGAAAGCAGAGGTTAGAGATGGGAAGCTTGTGGTACAGTGCTCAGCCCTAACCGCCCTCTCCCCCGAACTCCGCCTTGCATAGGATAGAGATGGTTGGGGCATTTAATGGGAAGAGTGAAATGAGTATTTGTACAGGGTGGGTGGGAGGTGTTCTCTGCTCTTCTCTTCCCTGCCTTCAAAGCAGTAAGATCAGTGACGTCAGAGTAAGTGCGGGGAAGAAGAGGCAAGAAGCAGGGTGATCAGGCTCCCGTTCACTTAGGTTCCAAACTGCTAGGCTCTGCATCTTCACGCACTTCCTGACAATCCAGTGTCTCAATGGAATGGCCAGAGACGGGGAGCCCACGCTCCAGGTGTAAAGAATCAGCATTTGGTTGGCATATTCTTTGCCTTCTTTCCCCACAAAAGCTTCAGATGCACCAGTGGATGACTGGACTCACTAAACGGAGACAGGCACACTCACCTTGTGCTAAAAGCTTTCTCGACTCCTGCTGTGTTGTTTTACCTCCTCTTTCTTTCAAATGCCTAGAGAAAAAGTGCAGACCCTTCCAGGGAGACTGTGACATCCTCCTGGGAACACGTCCAAGCCCAGGATGAGGTGTATTAAAGGGTGAAGGAAACTACCATCTGCATTAACTAAGTCTAGTCAAGGAAATTGTTTCTGTCTGCCCGGGCTTGACAAATCAATCGATCTAGCTCACTGTTCCCTGGGTTTCCTGAGAGCAAGCTCTCAGCTTTTCTGTACAAATATATCCCAGTATTGGGCTCGAGTGATAGGAGGTTATCAGCGATCATATGAGAAAAGAACCTTTCTCCAACAACACTTCTTAGCCCTGAATTGCTCTTATCCACACAGCTTAAAAGGAGGAACGTACCTTTTAACATTAAGCACCCCTCCTTTAGTGATACTGTCCCTGTTGTTCCTCGCAGGCTGCGTGATTACACCACTAAAGACACTGGTTGATGCCCTCATCTCCCTTCCAGACCCTTTTCTCTCTCCCTGCATCCCTTTCAATGACGTTCATGCACCTTCTTCTCAGCCTCCACTCCTGCCTCCGTCAGGTCACAACCAAAACATCCCAAAGCCACTGGAGATGGCCCAGGCAATCATGGACAGGATAGCTGCAAATTACAGCTATGTAATTGGCAGGCTCCTGTGCAAAAACAAAATGTGGGCCCCTTGTTCAAAAAGCAGGAAAAAAGAACCATATGTTGATTTTGTCATGCCATGAGTGACGGGAGAGTTTAGTCCTCCCGTTTTAGTTTGCTAGGGCTGCTGTAACAAGATGCCACAAACCGGGTGGCTTAAACATCAGAAATGTATTTTCTCACAGTTCTGGAGGCTGGAAGTCTAATATCAAGGTGCTGAAAGGTTTGGTTTCTCCTGAGGCCTCTCTGCTTAACTTATAGATGGCTACCTTCTTGCTGTGCTCTCACATGGCCTCTTCTCTGAGTATGGGCCTCTCTGGTGTCTGTTCCTCTTCTTGTAAGAACACCAGTCCTGTTGGATTAGAGCTCCACCCTGTGATCCCATTCACCTTAATTACACTTCTTTAAAGGCCCTATCTCCAAATACAATCGCATTCTGATGCACTGGAGGGTTAGGGCTTCACCATATGAATTTTGGGAGGACACCATTCAGTCCATAACACTCTCCAAAGTAAAATGTGGTGCTGTCACCAAATGAAGGGGAAAAAGCTGCCAGGTAGGCAAGAGCAACAGATGGCTCCAAACTTGCTCCTCTGGACACTCATCATAACACAACTGTGTTTACCCAACCCCTGCTGTTTTAAAAACTTTTTTTGATACAATTCTGTTTTTTAATGGTATAAATGTATTAGGGTTGAGGGAAGAGATTTGAGAGCCTAAAGGAGTTATAGTTCTTCTCAGTTAATCTCAGACCCATTCACCCCCTCCTCTGCTGTAATACTATAGGCTGAGAGTAGAAAAATAGATTCTGAGCAAGGTGGGGGAGACCCAGGTTTATCACCTGGACCATGTGAGCCCATTTCAAGTGTTGGTCACATTTCCTCATTAATCCTTAGGGTAAATACTACATTGATACTTCTGTGAGATTTACTAGAATAACAACCAAATTCTTCACTGGCTCTCTCTCTTTTCTTGACCTAAATTAAATCTTCCTCCCTCTTTCTCTCCTCTTTCTATACCTCAGATTTGTCCCAAATCCTCTCTTTAAGACCTATGGAGGATTAGAGATTTATCACTATATATCAGCTCTTAGGTTTGCCTTCTTCTCTGTCTAGCTCTTCCCCATTATCCACAGCTCATTATTTGTATTCAGCAACATATATTTATTGAACACCTACTTTGTACCAGGCATTGTTCTGGGTAATTTGGAGGCATCAGGGAACAAACCAGATGAAGATATCTATGTTAGGAGAACTTACTTTCTACCAGAGAGATAGTGAGAGAATTTACCACAAATATCATAAATAAGTAAATCACATATGGTAGATGCTGATGATGCCATGGGAAAAGAAAAGTAGAAGAGCAAGATACAGAGGAGGGGGAATTCCAGGGCTTGGGGACATATTGATATATTAGAGTTCTCAGGGTGGATCTCTTGCTGAAGATGATGTGCTGGATAGTCTCCGTTAGCCCTTCCAGATCTATTATTTGCCTTTCATCCTGTTCTGTGTCCTGGGAGGATGACTTATATGGGCTGCACCAATGGGCCCTCTCACTCTCTGACTTCCCATTGAGTTGGGCCAAAGGATGACACTGGCAGGGCATTGGAAGGCGGTAGTGCATTGAAGTCAAGGTATTTATTCCTCTGGCTACCTCCTCGCTAGGTTACAGGTTGGCAGTGGCTACAGTCCTTACTGAAATTTACAGCTCTTTCCAGGTTCCCTCCCTTGAGTTCCAAGGGGTGCTCCCACTGTTGCTAACCCTGTTGTTCTTCTCTATCCCTTGTTGGTTTCTATTAAATCTGCCCACATCTTTGAAAATGTCCCTTTATTACACTCTCCAATTACCCCAATTTGAATGTACTACTTGTTTCCTGCCAGAATCTTGAATTACATAGTAATTAGTACTGACAGAAGTGCCACTGGGACACAGCCTCTTAAAATGAGGTTCTGTGATTGGGTTGCCTGTATTTGAGGAGGGTATAGATAACTTCCACGATGGGAGGAGAGGGAAAGAGATAAGACACAGATAATCCTTGGCATGCAAAAGTGTCTCCTCTTACCCAGTTCTCACCCCCTAGTTATTTTCCCACTCCTAAAAGTATAGTGAGAACTGATGTACTCAACTGGCAGCATACTCACATTAGTTCCCTATGGTGTGGAATGAAGATTATATTGATAGGAAGAGCCAAGTAGAAGCCCCAAAATAATCAGCTTAAAGTAATGTGGCATCCCTGGAGGAACTGCAAAGTTTAATGCCATCATCAGAGACTTAGGAGGTGCAGGGGTGATTATACCTACTGCATTTCCATTTAACTAGTCTGTTTGGCAGGTGCAAAAACCAGATGGTCTTAGATAATAATTGTAGATTGTCCCAGACTTAAGGAGGTGGTTATGGAAATCACAGTTGAGATTTTGGATGTGGTATCGTTACTGAAGCAAATTAATAATTACTCCTGGTGCCTGGTTTTTAGCTACTGACATGCAAATGCTCTCAATAGACAGTGGGAAAGGTGGCTGTCGGTCACTGTCCTTCCTCGGCAACATTGGTGCTTGTTCAATGAGCTAATGTAGAGAGTGGCAATAGAGACAAAGACGGAGGCTTAACATGGACTTTCATTCCCAAGGTTGATTTGGAGAGAGCCGCTACTGATTGCCCAACTTTCCAACATCAGAGGCCAACTTCGAGTCCTAATAAAACACCATTCCCCAAAGTAGGCAATGATTTGTCCTCAGAGGAATAGATATATATCCCAGATACACATTTGCCCTCATTTCTCGAAGTGCTTCTGCTGGCATTCCCACTCATGGGCTTACAAATGCCCTATCCATTGACATGGTATCTCACAAAATGTTGCAGCCATCTAAGGCACTTATTTGGTGGTGAAGGAGGGGTGGCAAAGGGCTCTTGACTTTGGCATTCACTACTCTCTCCTGTCACCCAGAAACAAATGGCTTGATAGACTACTGGAATGGTCTGATGAAGGTAATTCCTTACAAGCAGTTACCTTAAACCAGTGGACAATATCTGGTGCCATGTTCCCTGGAGCCTGAGTGCATGGACCTAAGAACCAAGAGAAATGAGAGTGGCTGGAGTAGTGTTTGGTATTATCCTTATCTGGAGATCTGTATTCTAGGAAGGAATGTTCTGTCTGAAATCAGAGTCATAGTTCAATTAAATTTGGAGCTAAGTCTACTCCCAGGCCATTTTAGGGCTCCTCTTAATCACTGAACTAACAAACAAAGAAGGTGTGGAGTGGTCACTGTTCTGGCTGGGGGAATTGATACAGGGATCTTGTAAAACTTATTTCTGAAAAGACTAGAATAAAGTCACAATCAGCTGAAATAAATGTTTAAGCAAACTGAAGCCATCAAAGTATCACAAAAGGAAGTGGTTAATGTAAAATATACCATTAAGGACTTCTCCTTCTTTAGAGAATTAGAAGGTAAAGTCCCTAGAATCAGTAGGTAATTATACTATTCTCTCTCTTCCAAGAGAAGGATCGGCCAGGATGTTTTCCCATCCAGGCACGTATTCCTTTGGAATCTGCAAGGCTTCCACAGCCACCTTTGTAATTTGTTCTTCATATTCAACATAATCTTTATTCGTAGCCACATTAGGGTTTGATGACTGGACCATAAAGTAAACATCACGCCAAAAACATAAAGGCTTTAGTCAAGAGAAGAAATTGCCAAAAATTCTTGTTTGGGGAAGAAGGCTTTTTTTTTTTCTATTGGCATCAATGTTCCGCTGCTCTTTGCTGCAGGAGGCTTTAAGCACCATGATTCTACAAACACTGCACTGACTTGACATCAGCAGGAATGATCACTAAATCCCTTGGCCTGCTGGGTATTGGTCTGCCGGACATGGTGTGACTGAGACTCAATGGTGTCAAGGTCATGGCTCAGGAGGGGTAAAGCAGTATCAGTGAGACAATAGCATTGTCTGGAAGCTGGGTTATTGTCTGTCATTGGAGACAGACAGCTTGGCAAGGGAATGATTTGGCTGTCCTTTGGCTCAGTGTATACAATCACATCCAGGGAATCTGCAAAGCTGCATGAGGAACCAAGGGCAAAGGAAAGCTGTGATTATAACAGCTAGACCAGACCCATGGCTCTCTTGGTTTCAATAGTCACTTGAGTGCTACTGCCAGCTTTTGAGATGGAGCTACCTGCCCAGCACAGCTATGCTTGGCCAGATCCTACAAATTTAAATGGTCTTTGATGATTATGCCCTCACTGTCCATATCTTCTGACAAAGGCAATATTGCCAGTTGCTTGGGGCTTGAGTTAAGGGTAAAAATCCTAACTCTGACATCTACCCGTTGTGGGTCCCAAGGTGAGTTACATGATATTTCCCCAATTCTCAGATTCTCACAAGAAAAGAAATGGGAATCATAGTATCTACTTCATAAGGATGTTCGTAAGAATTAAATGGGATCATGTTTGTAAAGCACCTTCAATAGCATCCGGTACATAACAAGGCTCAATAAATGGTAGTGGTGGAGATCAGCATTGTCATCACCATGAAGGCAGTTTATCCAGAGTCCAGAGGGGCAGAAGATTCAAATAGACTTGGGACTGGACTTCTTTTTAATGCATTTTTCACAAAC
Source organism: Orcinus orca (assembly GCF_937001465.1). Lineage (NCBI taxonomy): Eukaryota > Metazoa > Chordata > Mammalia > Artiodactyla > Delphinidae > Orcinus > Orcinus orca. The sequence continues at coordinate 40,744,440 of NC_064567.1, read as the reverse complement.
GAGGCTGGGCAATACAGATTCCAAGATGGTGAAAATGAGAGATAACATATTTGAGTCATTGGCATTGAGTATAGTCAAGACTATGAGGACTGAAGACCACCTGCATGAGAAAAGGAAGAGATATAATAAGTGGCATGAATACTCTTAGGAAAATGACCAAAGTTAGAGGAACCAGAGGAACCAGAAGAAGAGAGAGAGAGACTGGGAAAAGAGCCTGAATGGTATTTCCAAAACTAAAGGAGAAGTGATTTAAAGAGGTGATGGTTATATACGCTACCAAATGTAAAACAGATAGCTAGTGGGAAGCAGCCACATAGCACAGGGAGATCAGCTCCGTGCTTTGTGTCCAACTAGAGGGGTGGGATAGGGAGGGTGGGAGGGAGACGCAAGAGGGAGGGGCTATTGGGATATATGTATACGTATAGCTGATTCACTTTGTTATACAGCAGCAACTAACACAACAATGTAAAGCAATTATACTCCAATAAAGACGTTAAAAAAAATTTTTTTTTTAATGAAAAAGAGGTGATGGTTAGTGGAAGGATCATGCAAAACGAGCGCTGAGAAAGTTGTTGAATTTGGCAGGAAGGAGGTCTCAGTCTCATCAGATGAGCAGTTGCCAAGAAGTGACACATGTATCAGTCAGGGTTCAATTAGAGAGGCAAACCCAGTAGGATACACATGTTGATTATAAGTATTATAAACTATGTATTATAAATTATATAATAATTATTAATTTTAATATGAATGTGTTGATTATTGATTATATCAATAATATATTATCAAGGATAAATATTAATGTTTATATTATGATTACACTATAGTATTTCAGTATTATGTTAATTCTTATTAATATATTACAGTATTTATTATAAGGAATTGGGTTACACAATTGTGAGGACTGGCTCAACTAGCCCAAGGTCCATAGGGCAGGCAGTCGGGAAGGAAAGACCTCCAGCAAGCTGGAACCCCATGGGGTCAAGCTGAAACTTGTTCACAAGCAGGCAGAAAATAGATCCAATGGGAAAAGAGAGCAATTGCAGAGCCAGCTGCTGTTTGCAGACTCCAGCTCAGGAAAGGCCTAAACCCTCTTTTAGAGGGCTTCCAATGGATTGTCAGGCCCATCCACGATAATCTCCCTTTTCGTGAACTTAAAGTCAACTGATGAGGCAGTTTACATCTGTAGAATCCCTTCACACAGATTATCACACTAGATAATCTGGTAGTATCTAGATTTGTGTTTGTTTGTGGAAGTAACTGGGAGAACATGGGAAAACAGCTGCTTCCTCCCTCAGTCCTCCAGTTTACACGAAGGAATATCCCTTGCAGCCTGCCCTGATTGGAAATACTAGAGGAAGTATTCTCTGGTGGTTCAGCTTAGCCTAGTTGACACATCAACGAGTGTTTCTAAGAACTTTGGGGAGAAAGTGGGAGATGTCTGCTACAAGAAAGAGAAAGAACCTGAAGAAATATGTGCAAGGGATGATTCTAATGAAGAGCAAAATTATGAAATTGCGGTTGGAGAGGATAAGTAAAAACAAGACCTCAGTGTTGTCAAGGGAAGGACTTGGTGCTGGGAAGGGCAGTCCACCATGGACCCTGAGCCTCCCTAAATACTCCTGCTGGGTATGCCTAAAATGGAAGGCCCTGGCCACTCTTTACCTAGGCCAGTTCTCAGAGTTGTGTTTGTAGTAGGCAGTCTTGAGGGATGAGGTAACATCTCCCCCAGACAAAGAATAGGCTTGTTTCCACTTTCTATGAAAGCAGCAAATCCCCCAATTTTAGTGTCCCTCTCCCATAATGCAACTCATGGCATGTGTGGGTATCCACCATGGCCTCTCTTCGTCACACTTGTGGGACTTGGTGAGAGCATTGGGGTTGAGAACCAACTAACACAAACCAGTGTAAACCTCTGGCTACTGCTTCTGCCATGAGTAATAAAGTCCTTGGTCTCTGACCGGGAGTCTTGTGTCTTCTGCCAGCATCCATAGAATAGTAACAGTCTAGATTATTCACTTTTAAGTAGGGTAACGTCCCAGACCCTTCACAATTCTTGACATGCAGATGAGGAGACACAAATTCCTATTAACTACTGAAAGCACTAGACTTTAAATCTGGCAGAAAACCACTCGCAACTAACTTTTTAACATGTAAATAAATTCTGAGATTCATTAAAATATTGATTGATTTGTTCTTATAATCTGGAATGAAAACTAAGCATATCTTCATCACACCCCCAAAGTCTACCTTCAAATGTATTATCAGTGTGTAGTCTAGCGATTCAGTTGTAGAATCATAAGACCTGGGCTTGAATGTAAGTTTTGAGCCTTATTTTCCTCAAATGTGAAACTCGGACAGTAATACCTGACCATTGCAGTATTGCTTCATGGATCAAATGAGAGCTTGTGTGGGGCACAGGTGAGATATTGTGGACACCTCACAAACATTGGTTCTCTCTTCTGTCTCTTCCTGCTCTTAACTCACACACAGACTTCGAATTGTTTTCTAGTTTTCATAGAGTTTGCACATGTTTCTACTTAAACCAGTGACATTCAGTATTGTCAGCTCTTTAGATACTTCATAGAAGAGTCAACTATTAACTGAGTTCAATATTCCTCTCTCAAGAGTTCAGCTACTTATGGCTTAACGTTACCCTTCTAGTCTCTATTTCAATCCACAGTCTTTTAAATGTGCTGCTTTCTGTGTAATAAATGCCATTTGCAAGCACTTAACATTTACAAGGAGTGCTCACATTTATCATCTCAGGTGAGCGTCCCGCAGCACTTCTTGTTATATATTGCAGCGGGATCAGCCGTCCACTCCGCAGATCATTAAACAGAAATGTTAACGCTGTCACGCAAGATCACACCTTACCAGGGTCATTGGTAAATGGTAGAGCTGGAACATAAACCTGGTGCTCTCTGAGTCTGGTTCTCTTCTCACTTTGTCTTGCTGCTTGCTGTATCCACCCTTCTCTCTTCCTTTTCCTGTTTTGCCCACCTCTGGGATGGATTTTCTGAGGTCTCTTTCTGCCAACAGTGTTTTTGCAATGACCCTGTGTATTAGCCAGGGCTCTTTCAATTTCAAGTGACAGAAAACCCACTCGAAAAAGATTTATTGGTTCATGCACAGAGAAGGATGGGGAGTAAGTGGTGTCAGGCAGTGCAGGGTCTGAGGGCTCACAGATAACATTAGAGGTTTTCTCCTCTCCATTTCTCAGCACTGCCTCTTTCTGGTTTTTGGCCTCATCCACTTTCTGCAGATGTTTCCTTTTTGTGGTAGCAAGTATGGCAGGCCATAGCTTCTAGGTATGTCTCCACTGCATGTTATTCAAGAGGAAAGAGAGAGTTGTGTTCTTCATCTGTCTGTATGAAATTAGCTCCATTTGAGTCATGTGCCTATTCATGAGACCAGTCATTGGTCAGGGAGTGGGATACTGTGATTGGCCAGGTCAGTGTCACACGTCTATTCGATCAACCAGAAGTTGGGGTTCTATGTTTGGCTGCTCACCAGAGTCACCTGATTAGAACGGGAGAAGCATGGCTCAGAGGAAAAGGGTAGGGGGATGCCTGAGAGCAGAGCAAAGCAAAACAAAACAAAAACCCACAGATGTCAACAAACCTTACATTCTAGATTGTCATAGATAATGCAAATTTCAAATATTATAAAAACTGATATATATTTTCTTTGAATTTTCACTTGAGGTTTTATTCGTTGCAATAAAGATTATCCACTGAATTTCATGTGATTTAATTTAATACCCATGAAAACCTTTTCATAAAAATAAATTAAAACTCAGGAGAAAACACATTTTTCAGACCACACATCCCAATTTGGAGCTCAGTAAACGTGGTCTTGGTAAGTAAGGACAGCAGGGTCTATGGCAGGGGGTGTCTGTCATCCTTCCACCTGCCCACCTACAGGACTCCATTTCTTGGCAGGGAAGCTAGCTGCTTGAGCACTCATTGAATATATATTTAATGGTGTGACATTTACACGATGCCAAGGAGACTCTGAAATGACTAAATTTAAAATAGATCTTAATACCTAAAGTAAGAGAGAGAAAGCAGAAGGAAATGAAGTACATTTTGTGAGTTTAAAAGACACGTGACAACAGAGCTAAAATCAAATATGCCTGCAGATTTCCAAAAGAGACATTTATTGTTTTACTTTGTCTTTTTTCCTTTGCAGTCCAGACATACTAGGCAAATTAGTGACCAATAATAACAATGATGATATTAGTAATAGTAATTAACTACTCTTTATGGAGTGCTCACTATATGTCAAGCACTCTACCAAGATCTTTAGATATAGTATCTAATTCAATCCTCAGAATCACAGAATGAGTATTAGCCCTTTTTTTACAAGAGGAAACTGAAGTTTAGGGAAATTAAATATTTTGCCCAAGTTTATTCACTTGATAATACTACTTCTATTCGTTTCTGATTTCTTCTGCAGCAAATTACCACAAATTTAGTGGCTTAAAAAAACACACATACTGTTCTGGAATTCAGAAGTTTGAAGTGGGTCTCACTGGGTTAAAATCAAGGTGTGGGCAGGGCTACACTCACTTCTCGAGGCTTTGGGAGAGAATCCATTTTCCTGCCTTTTCCAACTACAAAATGTTGCCCACATTCCTTGGCCTCTTCCCATCATCCAAGCCAGCAACCTTGGATTCAGTGTTTCTCACATGGCCATCTCACTGTTTCTCTATTTTCTGCCTCAATCTTCCACTTATAAGGACCCTTATGATTACACTGGCCCAACTGGGATAATCCAGGATAATATCCTTATTTTAAGGTCAGCTAATTAGTAGCAACCTTAATTACATCTGCACTATTAATTTTCCTTTGCCATGTAGCTGAACATAGTCACAGTTTTAGGGGTTTAGGACATGGACATCTGTTGGGGCCATTACCTGCCTTCCACAGTACTGTCCTGGTTACCCTACTCCTGACCATTCTAGTTCCTCCCTTACTCCTGATCCGTGAACTTGGCATTTGAACGCCTACCTCCAGCTCCCTCCCTCAACACACTCTGAAGATGCTGGCTACACTTCCAGTGTTTCGTTAAGATGGTTCAATCTCAGACTCACGTACGAATATTCGCAGATACATACAATCTTTCTCTAGGGCCACTTGGAACATCATGAGATTCCCTGACTCCTCACTTAGTACACATTTGTTGAAGCCCAACTATATGGCAGAGATAAAAGATAGACACTGCCATCAAAATGCTCAGAGTCAGGAGGAAGACACATAGGACAGCCAGTGATCGCAGGACCTTGTGGTAAAATGCACAGGGTACTGTGCGGACAGAGAGGAGTGGGGTGAGGAGAAGCATGTTAAAGAAGGATTTGAATAGAAGCCAACACCTGACTGGAATCCTAAGGCACAGATAGGAATTATTCAGGCAGAGGGAAAAGGGGGACCATTTTAATCGACTTAAAAAAATTCCTCATGCCTTTTTTAGTTGATCCCTTCTCTCAACCTCCAGCAGCCAGTAACCACTGTTCTGCCACTATAGTTTTGTCTTTTTTAGAATTTCACATAAATGGCATCATACCGCATGTAGTCTTTTGTATCTGACTTTTCATTTAGCACAATGCTTTTGAGACTTATTCACTTTGTTGTTTTAATGGATATTCTGTTCCTTTTTATTTCTGAGTTACATATCGTAGTAAGGATATACCATGATTAGTTATCTGTTCACCAGTTGATGGTCATTTAGATTGTCTCCAGTTCCTGACTCTTATGCATAATGCTGCTGAGAACATTAGCATACAAGTCTTCCTATAGATGTATGTTTTCATTTCTTCTGGGTAAATATCTAGGAGTGAGACTGCTGGGTCATTGTGGCAAGGGTAAGTTTAACTTATGAGATGCTATCATAATGCTTCCCAAAGTTGCTGAACCATTTTGCATTCCCAACAGCAGCAAATGAGAGTTCTAGTTGTTCTACATTCTTTCCAACATTTGAAGTTGACAGTCTCTTAAATTTTAGCCATTCTAGTGGGTGTGTTGTGCTATCTCATTGTGGTTTAGTTTGCATCTTTTCATATACTTTTGGCCATTTGTGTATTTTCTTTTGTTAAGCATCCATTTAAATCTTTCGCCCATTTATATCAGATTATTTGTTATTTTATTAAATTGTAAGAGCTTTCAAAAATGTATACTGGATATAGTCACTTAATCACAGATACGGTTTACAAATATTTTCTCCCAGTCTAAGGTTTTCTTTTTAATCTTCCTAACTGTATCTTTTAAAGAGCACAAGTTTTTAATTTGGATGAGGTCATTATCAATTTTTTTTTTTTTTTTTTTTCTGGTACGCAGGCCTCTCACTGCTGTGGCCTCTCCTGTTGCGGAGCACAGGCTCCGGACGCGCAGGCTCAGCGGCCATGGCTCACGGGCCCAGCTGCTTCACGGCATGTGGGATCCTCCCGGACCGGGGCACGAACCCGCGTTCCCTGCATCGGCAGGCGGACTTGCAAACACTGCACCACCAGGGAAGCCCAATTATCAATTTTTAAATGGTTCACGCTTTTTGTGTCTTGTTCAAGAAATCTTTGCTAAACCAATATCACAAAGATTTTCTTCTATATTTTCGTATAGAAGTTTTATAGCTTTAGTGCTTACATTTAGGTATTTGATACATTTTCAGTTAATTGTTGTATATCATGTGAGGTAAAGTTTGAGATTCTTTTTTTTCCGGTTGTTCCAGCACCACTTATTAAAAAATCTATCTTTTCCCTCTTGGTAGCTTTGTCAAAAATCAATGAACTATCTATGTATATATATGGATCTCTTTCTGGATTCACTACTTTGATTTATGTGTCTAAGCTTATGCTAATATCACAATATCTTAATTACAGCACATTTATAGTAAGTCATCTTAAATCTGATAACGTAAGTTCTTTAAAGTCACTTTTTTTTTTCAAAATTATTTTGTTCATTCTAGCTCCTTTGCGTTTACCTGTAACTTTTATAATCCACTGGTCAATTTTTTCAAAAATAAATCCTGCTGGGATATTTATTGAGATTCCTTTTATTCTATAGTTTGAGTAGAATTATTTTCTTAACAATATTGATTCTTTCAATTTATTAACATAATATATCTCTCCATTTATTTAGGTCTTTAACATTTTTCCTTGGTTATCTTTTGTATTTTACAGTGTACAGGTCTTGAAAATCATCTTTTGTCAGACTTACTCCTGAATACTTTTCTATGCTATTGTTAATGGATTTTTTAAAAAATCTCATTTTCCAGTTGTTTGTTGCTAGTATATCAAAATACAATTTATTTGTGTGTCTCAATCACGTATCCTGTGATCTTGCTGAATTCTTGTATCAGTCCTATTACCTTTTTCTGTCATTCCTTAGGATTATCCATGCACATGATCTTATGATCTGCAAATAAATACAGTTTTATTCCTTCATCTACAATCTGTCTGCTTTTATTTATCTTTCTTAATTTATTGCACTGAGTAGGCTCCCCAGTATGATGTGGAATAGAAATGATAAGAGTAGAATTGCCTTCATCCTGATCTTAGATAGAAAACGAGTCTTTCAGTATTGAGTACTGTGATGGTTAATTTTATGTGTCAACTGAGTTATGCTAAGTGACCTAGACATTTGATTAAAATTAAGTCCTGATAGCACTGTGAAGGTATTTTTTTAGATGTGATTAACATTTAACTCAGTAGACCTTGAATAAAGAAGATTACCCTCTGTACCGTGGGTGGGCCTAACCCAATCAGTTGAAGGCTTTAGCTAACAAAGACAGGTCCTCTGAGAAAGAAAGAATTTGGCCTCCAGACTACTTGCAGACTCCAGCTGCAACAAAAACTCTTCCCTGGGTCTTCAGCCTGCTGGCCTGCCCTGTAGATTTTGGACTTGTCAGATCCCATAGTCATGTGAACCAATTGCTTTAAATAAATAAATGTATGTGTATATGGTATATGTATATGTACACATACACACATACACCCTATTCTGTTTCTCTGGAAAACCTTAGTACAAGTATGTTATTAGCTGTGGTCTTTTCACAGATGTCCTTAAGTAGAGGAAGTTTGCTTCTATTCTTAGTTTGCTGAGATTTTTTTTTTAATCATGAATGGATTTGCATTCTGCCAAATGCTTTTTCCGAATTTATTAAAATGAAGTATTTGTTCTTTAACTTAATATGATAAATTACCTTAATTGATTTTCAAATGCCAAATCAGGCTTGCATTCTCAGTAAAAACTCATTTGGTCATGACTTATTATCTTTTAAATATACTGTTGGAATCATTTATCACAATTTTTTTCAGGGATTTTTATCTTTATGGTCATGAGGAATATTTTTCTGTAATATCTTTAGGGTATCTTTGTCTGTCGATATTGAGGTGATATCACATAATTAATTGGAAAGTATTCCTCCTTTATTTTTTTAACATCTTAAAGAGATTGTGTATAATTAGCATTATTTCTTACTTATATTTTTGATAGAATTCATCAGAGTAGACATTGGGGCTTGAAGTTTTCTTTGTGGAAGGATTTTTTTAAATTACAAATTGAATTTCTGTAATTGATAGAAAGTATTCAAATTTTGTATTTGTCCTTGGGTCAGTTTTGGTAATTTGAGCCTTTCTAATACTTTTCCATTTCATCTAAATTGTCATATTTATTGACATAAGTTGTTTGTAATATTCCTTCACTATCCTTTTACATCTGTAGGTTTTGTCCCCATTTTCACTCTCAACGCTAGTAGTTTTTGTCTTTTCTCTTTTCTCTTGAAAAGAGAAAAGTCTAGTTAGAGATTTATCAATTTTATTTGTCTTTTCCAAGAACCAGCTTCTGGTTTCAATGAACTTTTTTCCTCTATTTTTTGTCTATTTTCTATTTCATTGATTCCTACACTTATCTTCTTTATTTACTTCCTCATATTTAGGTTTAATTTGCCTTTTTTGTTTAATTTCTTAAGGTAGGAACTTAGATCATTGATTCTATACCTTTCTTCTTTTCCAGGGCTCTGTGAATGTTTTCCATAAAGGTTCACATAGTAAATATGGGAGGTTTTGCAGATCACATATGATCTCTGCTACATTTTTTCCCTATTCTCCTCCTCCTCCTTCATTTTTTACAACCATTGAAAAATGCAGAAACATTCTTAGCTCACAGGCCATAAAAGACAGGCTACACACCAAATTTGTCCCAAGGGAAATGGTTTACCAAATCCTCTTCTAATATAAACATTAAAAGCCGTACCTTTTTCTCTAAACACTTCTTTAACTGCATCCAACAAATTTTGATATGTTGTATTTTTATTATCATTCAAAATATTTTTAATTTCCCTTGTGACTTCTTTGATTCGTAGAATATTTAGAAGTAGGTTTTTATTATTTTTGAAACTTAGAGGGGTTACCTAGATACTGTTTGTGGTTTCTAATTTAATTATGTTGTGGTCAGAGAATATACTTATAAATCTTTTCAAACTTACTGAGGCTTGTTTTATGCCCAGCTTTTGTTCTATCTTGGCAAATAAATCATGGCAGTTGAAAAAAATGTGTATTCTATAGTTGTTGGGTATATGTTTTTTTTTCTTTAATTAATTAACTAATTAATTTTTTATATTTATTTTTGGCTGTGTTGGGTCTTCATTTCTGTGCGAGGGCTTTCTCTAGTTGTGGCAAGTGGGAGCCACTCTTCATCGCGGTGTGCGGGCCTCTCACTATCGCGGCCTCTCTTGTTGCGGAGCACAGGCTCCAGACGCGCAGACTCAGTAGTTGTGGCTCACGGGCTTAGTTGCTCCACGGCACGTGGGATCTTCCCAGACCAGGGCTCGAACTTGTGTCCCCTGCATTAGCAGGCAGATTCTCAACCACTGCGCCACCAGGGAAGCCCTGGGTATATGTTTTATAAACATTGATTTCTGCACAATGGTAATAGTATTGTTCAGTTCTATGATTTTACAATTTTTTTACTTAGTTTTTCTATCAAAGACAGAAAAGTAGTGTGTTAAAATCTACAATTTTGATTGTGGAATTGTCTGTTTTTCCCTTTGAATCTATAACTTTTTGTTTCATGTATCTTGAAGCTCTGTCATTAGACATATACATAATTATGATTGCTATGTCTTCCTAATGGATTGCACTTTTGACACTTTGAAGTGTTCCTTTTTAGTTCCAGTAATCATTTTTGTTTTGCAATTTCTTTTCCCTGATATTAATATTGTTACTTTGGCTTTCTTATGTTTATTGCTGCTTGTTATATCTATCTTTATGGCTCAACTTCTACCACTCTTTACTTCTCTGTCTACTTTTCTGCTGCTTCCATCTACTTCTCTGCAGATCTGTCTGCCTCATAGTATCTTCAGCTTTATAGCTTTTGCTCACTGCCAACTCTCTGGGTTTCCTGCCTTCCTTCACTCATTTATTCCACAAATAATATTACTATTGCTGTTGCTACTACTACTACTACTACTTGCTAGCACTCTTAATACCACTTATAAAGCACCTACTATGTGCCAAACACTGTCTTAAGTGCGTGCCATGAGTTAACTCATTTAATTTGTTGAGTTTCTACTACAGCAGACAGTGTGCCTTTGGGTGTGAGTCTGTGAGGACAGGGACTTTTCACTCTTGTTTACTACTTTAACCTGAGCATTCACCACAGTATTAGGCATACAAAGGGTGTTAATAAATATTTTTTTTGAAATGCATGAACCTCTAAGTATTTTGCATTGAAATCTCCAAAAGAAAAGTTCTAGATAATTTGATAATCACTCTGCAAAAGACAGGCTCCCTGCCAGCAGAGATGTTAATCAAGCAGCTCTCTGAGCCTACAGCCAGCTGTAGATGGGGACTTTGTACCAACTATAGTGAATCTATGACTCGCTAGGTTGTAACCAGGATAGTGGGGTAAGTAGTACAAAACACATGGTGACCTATGAATTCTTTGGATAGGAACAGTAAAGACAGCATAAGCCACCCAACAGAGACATTCAGCCATATACGTATGCACTCTCGTGCATATTTGTGAAATGTATTACACATAGTACATAGACGAAGGTATGGGATGCATGTCTCCTTTCATTTTACCACTTTGTATTCATTCGAAAAAAGAAATACTGAATAAAATAATAACTAGTGTCTCAAGATTACCCTGTCAATATTGCAATGTGTGGGGACAAGGCGTTGGGTAGCAGGCAGGACCTAGGTGACAGCAAAAACAAAACAAAACAAAACAGCTATCTAGGAAGTGGACTCTCACCACAGAGTCTGCTGGTGCTCTGATCTTCAACTTCCTAGCCTCCAGAACTGTGAGAAATAAATTTCTGTGATTTAAGTCACCCAGTTTATGGTGTGTTGTTATAGCAGCCCAAATTGACTAACACAAATGGTTTACTAAGATGTGGGCAGAGTTGAAGAAACCAAAAACGATGTGGAGACAGCCGGGAACCAACAATGTGAGAAACTGTTATTAGCCTTACACCTAAAGGGGCAAGAGGAGGCAATAATGTTTCTGGAAGCCAGTGAGACCTGGTGCCATGGAAGAGGAGCCGCTCTGTGGGAGCTGTGGTTGTGGACAGTACAGCCACCCTAGAAGCAAAGTGCAGAAGGAAAGGGGAGTGGAAAGAGCTATGCAATGTCTCTTTCCATCTTCCGACCTCCCGTTGCCGGTAGCCAGCAGGCAGCCATGCAGCACAAATGCCTGGGTGAAGCAGTCTACAGGGGTCAGGACAGAGAATGGCAGAAGAGGAGGAAAAGCAGAGAATGAACGGCAAGGGGGGAAATGAAAATAGTGTATTCACTCAACAAATTTTTTTTTACCAGATTGTTATATTCCAGACATTGGGCTAAGTGTACTTGACACGCTAAGTTTTGTTTGGGATTTGTAAGTAGATCTATCGGGCGCAGATCCAGAGGCAATTTCTTTTTGCTTGAATATTATTTCTATTTATAGCATTTCAATAGGGGGGGCTCTGTGTGGATTAGACTTCCAATTGCTCCCTTTTGCTTCTTCTTGCTGCTCTACGTAATAGCACACTTTGAAAAGCCGTAGGTATAGAATAGGCACAACTTCTTATAATTAAGCCGAGGGATAAAATACACAATTGAATTTTGGAATTTTTACATAAGGGAGTTTTCCAGGCTCTTTGTTGGCTTTAAAGAAAAAGCACAAATAAGGATGCAGAACACAGGAGACAGGAGGCAGGAACAAAAGCAAATAAATTAATGAGCTATTCAAAGGGGAATTCACAGACTCTGCTTCCTGAAGCCTTAATGAGAAAGATGGAGGCATTTGGGTGAGGAGTTTATATTATTACTGGGAATGTGTTGTATGGAGAAAGGTAGTTGATTCTCAGAGGAGAAGCGTTCTGATAAAAATTCTAAATCAGAAATTAAAGAACGTGCTTCTTCATCCACAGCTACACAATCCAGTCTGTGGAATATTGCATGGACTTGCATTTCTCTCTTCTACCCTCTGGCAATTTTAGAGGCCATTCCTTTGCCTTTTAAGCACTACCCTCTCCCTTTCCTTCTTAGACGCCAAGCAAAAGAATTTAGATAGTCCTAGTCTATCTTATATGATACAGTCGATTAGGTCCTTTGTTACTTTATATAAATTGGTATTTCTTAATGAATGTATGAAGCTTGGGAATTAGAATGTCCATCTTCTGATTCAGGTTCTGCCACTGTGTCAACGTGGGCAGGTCACTTAGTTTCTCAGAATCTCAGAGTCCTCATCTGTGAAATGGGCATTTTGGGTGGGGACCAAGTGGAAAACAGAGGGTATCCCTGGGCTTTGGGAAGTCATTGATTGCACTAATTGTATAGAAAATTGTATCTGTACATATCTGTGTGTTCATGTTCCCACTTGTGAAGAGATAATCAGTGTGTTTCACTACATTCTCCAAGAACTTTGTGGTCCCTAAAAACTATTATGCAAATTTAAACCAAAAAACATTAGATAAGTCTGATTTTAAGCTAAAAAATTCTACAGCTTCATAAACATCTTTGGTTTAGATTGTAATTTCAGAGCTGCCTCAAGTTCTTCCCTTGAGCTTCAATTGGTAGTGGCTTTGCCAATTCTAGGTTTAAGTTTCCACTTTTTTCCCCATTTTAATGATCTATAAACACATAAATCAGATTCTTAACAAGGACATAAGCCATCAAATATATTAGAAACATTCACATTTAAAAGATTACTTTTATGATGTGAATATATATGCCCTATTTTATCTGTTATAAGAAGCACCATTTTAATATTTGGTTTCCCATAATGTGCAAGGAACTACAGCTTGAGATATTGAATAGGATTTCAGAGTAAAAGAAGATCTTGCAACAGTATTGTCCAAAAGAACTTTCTGAGATGATGGAAATGTTCTATAAATTTGTACTGTCTAATATGGTGACCACTAGTCATAACTTTGAGCACTTGAAAGGTGGCTAGTGCAACTGAGGAATCAAAATTTTAATTTAATTTAAGTTTAGTTTAGTTTAGTCACACGTGGCAAGTGACTACCATATTAGACAACAGAGTAGTAGAGAACGTCCCATGTAACCCGTATCAGGAGTGGAAAATCTCATAACCCCTCCTAAAGCAGGGTTTCCCAACAACAACACTGTTGAGCGGGGCCAGATAATTCTTTGTGGAGCGTGGGGAGGAGTGCTGTCCTGTGCACTGCAGGGTGTTTAGCATCATCCCTGGCCTCTACCCACTAGATACCATTAGTACCCAATCTCTAGTTCTGACAATGACTTCAGACATTGGCAAATGTCCCCTGGAGGGTATAGTCGCACCAGGTTGAGAACCACTGCCTTTGAGTCAGTTGTTCTTGAGGTTTTTCTTGAAAACATCCAGTGACCAGACATCTCACCAGATAGACTAATTCCATCTTGAGTTCTTGAAATTATTAGGTGGTTATTCCATATGTATGGCTGCCCACAAATTATTTTCTCTCACTTGTTGGCAACTTTGTTGAGGAGGAAAGTGGAAATGAACAGTTGAAATGCTTATTAACAGGAAACACAACACATACTTGTTAAAGAGTGTGAGCTCTAGAACTAGAAAGACTGGGTTCAATTTCTGGCTCCGTCAGGAATTAACTGGGTGATCGTTTGCAAGTTAATTAGTTTTAATTATTTTTTAATTAGTTTTTAGTTTTCCCACTTGTTAAATAAGAATAATACTACTAACCAGAGTAGTTTTAGGATTAAATAAAATCATGTTTATAATATGCTTGGTTATTATTACTACCAGTAATAACAATGATACCATTTTACTTTCCTGTTGTGCTAATAGTTGTTAAATATTTTATCACATGCGATCCTCCCAGTGATTTTGTTATTCCCACTTGATAAATAAAAAATATGGATGCTCACATAGTTTAACTAATGTGCCCAAGGACATGCCTGGTAAGAAAGCTGGGATTTAAATCCAGTTCATCCACTCATATGTGGAATATAAAAAATGTTAAAACAAACGAACAAAAACAAAATAAATGAACAAACCAAACCAAACAAAAACAAACACACAGATACAGAGAACAGAGTAGTGGTTACCAAAGGCGAAGGGGTCGGCGGGGGAGTGTGAAATGGGTAAAGTGGATCAACTATATGGTGACGGATGGAAAATAAATTTTGGGTGGTGAGCAGGTTATAGGATATATAAAAGTAGAAATAGAATGTTATACACATGAAAAATATATAATGTTATAAATTAACGTTACCTCAATAAAAAGAAAAAATGAATCCAGTTCATCCAGTACCAATTTTAGTGTTCTTTCTGCCACACAGAAAGAGCTCTGCCAGATCTCATATTTTTTGTCTGTGAGAGATCAGTCTATGTGCTCCAGGTATGGAGAGTTTTACATTGTAATCAGGGATTTATGTAACCCTTGGAAGAGCCAGGGTGCAAAGGTGAGAGAAGCCACCAGCCAAAGATCTCAGCCTGAAACACTAAAGCCAGAAGTTTTCAGGAGCCGGTGGGAAGCTGCTGTGAAGCTCCATCTGCCTAGGTGTCTAGATACAACCACCTCTGCAGGATAAAAGCCTCTGCCTCTCTCCTTCCTTCCAAATGTCTCTCACTGATGCTCTAACCTGGACCCTGCAGGGAATGGCATCCTGGGAACGGCAGTTCCTGCTTTGTTTCTGCAATGCAGAGGAGACCTAGATGGGGATGGTAGCGATGCTTAATTGACACCCCCAAATCCAGCACGCAGCCGAGGGATTCATTCAGTCACCAGTAGATTATAGGAGTCAGGATGCTCTGTGGGAAAGTTCCTGAGTCCAAATAACCCCTTTGGCATCATACTTATGAGTGGGCAAGTAACTTCACTTCAGGCCCTTTGCCTATCAGGATTATGGAAAATAACACTAACTAAATGATTCTCACAGAGTCTGGAACAGAGTGAATGCTCAGTATTGGTTCTTGGTCCTGCCAGCTATAAACAGACTAGTGTATTCTGAGGGCTATTTGCCCTTAGTACTCTTAAATAGTTCAAGGCAAATAACTCTTTGGGCAGAGGTGACTGGTTGCCCCGATATCCACCTTTCCTTCTTCCATAGTGATAGAGGCCCTGTGACGGTCCAGAGGAAGCTCACATTTCCGGCCTCTTTTGAAGTCAAGGCTGGCCGCACTTTCACGTATGGCCGTGGAGGTGGGGTTGGGGAGTGCTACATGCAAATTCCAGGTCTGGTCTGGAAAGGAACTGGACCTGCACCTCCCGCCTCTCTCTCTTTTTGCTACTTGGTATGAGGCCACATCGATGAGAGACAGGACAGTGTTTTAGACCGTGCGTGGGCTGGCAGCCATGGACTGAAGGTAGCAGAGCACCAAGAAGAAGGAACGGGGCTCCTTGTCGCTCTGGGACTGCTGTGTCCAGCAAAACAGCTTGGGCTCAGACTACTAGGTGAGTGAGAAATAAACTTCTGTCTTGTTGCCACCACTGAGGTGTTTTTGCTGTAGCCTGTCTTCTAGCTGAACGCCATTGGATTCAGACGCTCCTACATAATTCCTCAATTATGATATTAAGGCAGCTTTCTATAGGGGTGTGAGTGCTCACTTGAGACAGATTCCAAGCCTGCATGGCCAATATCTCACTTAGCCAGCTAATTGTATTTGGAAAGATAGATCCTGAAAATTGTGGGTGAGCAAAAGAAGTGGAAACCCACTTCTTTTGAGCGTCAGGAACCCAGCTCCGAGGGAGCTTAGATGCCCTGCAGGGGAAGCTGCGGCCCCTTAAAGCAGCAATGTGCACCGCCCGGGATGACAGGAGGCCTGATAAGAAATGCTTTAAATGCACAAGTCAGTGATATTTCCTGGCTCTCATGAATACTGCTGCTGTTAAAAAAAACCCAACAAACTGATGCCTGGGTGATCATCTGTGCTTAGCAGAGCAGCACGCATGCTTTCACCATTAATCATAATTTAAAGATTGCAAATGATAAAAGCATCACACTGAAATATCTGTTGCTTTACAGATACGAAGAACTGGAAGGTACCACCACAGTCGTTGGGATCTTGGCTGGCACGTTTATCGTGGCATTAACTACATCGTAACCTCATCAGTTGTATAGATGTCCTTTCTCTAGACTCTGAGCCCTCTGTGAATTATTTGCCTTTGTACCTTCTGCTCCTAGGATGGTCGATAAATATTTAAATGGTTAAATCTGTTCAACCTCTTCACTTTGTAGTGACTTGTTCAAAGTCAAAATTAATCATAGAAAAAAACCTGCTTGCTTTTTTTCTTCTAAGTAGAGAGTTCTATTTCTATTTTCCCCATGGCCTGGATGGTTGTATAGCAACCTTATCACTTGTATAGCACTCTTATAACTTGTATAGCACTCTTATTAGGAGTGCTATAACTCAGATCCACATGTACACACAAGCACAGAAACCACATACCCACATACACACCAACACACAGGTACAAACCCCGAACAGCTATAAACGCAGAGGCCCACATAAAACATACACAAACACACACTTGGGCTTCACACTTGAATTTCAGGTAAACAATGAGTACTTATGTTAGTATAAATAAGTCCTAAATATTGCATACACAAATACATATGGAACATACTTACGCTAAAAGTATTCTTTGCTGTTTATCTGAAATTCAAATTTAGCTGTGGGACCTGGATTTTTATCTGCTAAATCTGGCAACTGTAACACAAACACACACATAGATACAACTTAAAAATACATACAGACACACATAAGCAAGTACACACACAAACATGACACCTCAGAAATACATACAGACACACACAGGCAAGTACACACACAAACATGACACCGCCAAAATACATACAGACACACATAAGCAAGCGCACACACACGTACACACCCAAGATTTAGTTGCTCCTAACACAGCCTGTCACTACCGAACTGGTCATTAGAACACCAGTTCTAGCTTTCCCTCAGAGAGCTGGGGAGGTGTCAAGGAGTCTTGGGAAGGAAGCGGGAGGCTTCCTGCAGGGAGGAGGTAAAGCGGGTCCTGTTCTCCAGTGATAGAAGCAGCTGCCTTAGAAAGGGCACACCTCCCCCAAAGATACACACACACACATCTCAGCGTCTGTAACAACTATCAACAATTCCTTCTACGTGATTTTGTGAAGAGATTCAAGCTCCGGAGAGGAGCTTTTTTTTCGCTAGAAATCTATGATGCTGAGTTTAGAAATATGCTTGACAATGAATGATTGGGTGGGTCTGCATGAAATTCGACCTCTGCTTAGGGTGTTACCATGTGCCCCTAACTTAGCCTATGGGTAATTTCTGGCTCTACTTTATTGCCCCCCACCCATAACCATTTTCCATTATACACCCACTAATGTATATCGAGTTCACCTCAGAAATGTCTTGGGTAGGCTTTTGGCCCTCCATTCCCATAGCACTGGCCATCCTTAGCCCCTTACAATCTCTCACCTGAGGACAACCTCAGTCCCTACCGCCTAACCCCCCAACCTACCAACAGATTCATCATGGGAGAAATTACCAGAATGAGGCAACAATGTGCAAATGATAATGCCCCTCCCTTCCTGAACTCCTTTGATGGGCACTCCATTTTCTCCATCATAAACCCAGATACCTTAGCATGGCCTCCAAGGCCCTTCTCTATCAGAAGCCATTCCGGCTTCTGTTTCCACTTTTCACTTCAGACATTCAGTCTGGTCCCCACCCAAATGAATTATTTTCCCCACAAACTCTCAGTCACTTTCATTACTCAGCCTTTCTCCCATTATTCCTAACCTCCTTTCCTGTCTAGTGAATCAATTACCCTTTGGACCAGTATATATATCCTCTCCAACCTCATCCCATGCTGCCTTCTACTCCTGTGGAATTAATCACTCCCTCTTCTGAGAACCCCCAGAATTTTGCATATATGTACTTCTTTCTCACTTACCATTGTAATAGTTATTAAGTAAGATCTACAAGCCACTCTCCTGCATAAACTTGTGAGCCCTTCTGGGGCAGAGGTTAACTCACCCCAATTCCAGCATCTTCAAGAAAGGTTCATGAGTTCCTGATGCTGAGTTCTGACTTTATTTTCTTCTTTTGATTCTGTGACCTATTCCAGTAGAAAAATAGGAGTCTCCCAATGGACGGCCCCTGGAGGACTGGGGAATCCTTTGAATGTATTCCAGAATCAGCTTTTTAGTTTTTTTGCAACTCTTAAGTTTTTTTTTTTTTCCTTAAACCTAACAGAAACACTTCATTTATTTATTGTAAATCTTTCTCCCTTAATAACAAAAGTATCAAATGCTATGAATTTCCCGAGTACAGTTTTCGCAAGAATGTGATATAGTTATCATTAGTATGTCCTAAGTAGTTTATAATTGCATTTTGATTTATTCTTTGATCCCAGAGCTATTTAAGAGAAATATTTTTTGAGTTCCCCCAAACTCAAAAGCTTGATGATTTTTGTCTGGTTTTTTTTTTTTTAAATTTCTAAATTTTCTGGCTCCATCACCAGCACCTAGCATACTCCTTGGCAAATGGTAATGCCCATTAAATATTGGATGGATGAATGAATGAACACATGAATACATGAGAAAATGGGGCCTGTAGAATTTCTATTCTTGAATTTGTTGATGTATTTTTAGCCAATATTGGTAAACTTTTGTAAATGCTTTAGGGATAAAGAATCCATTCTTTTGGTAGGGTAAAAAGCTCTGTTTATTTATTAAACAACTTAAGTGTATATTTCAGAGCTTCTAAATCCTCATGTATTTTTGTCTATTCGATCTCTCAGTTTATGAGAAAAAATGTTTAAAGCAGTCCATCATGTTTTAGTACGTGTCAAAAGTACTGTAGAGATTATTATATTTCTGGGCAAGACTTAATGTGAAAATCTTTTAAAGGCAAAGGTATAGAGGTTTGATGGTCCAATCAAAGCAAGATGAGGCTAAGCATATAGTACCCAAATTGCTTCAGTCTCTCTGCTAAGAAAGAAAAAGAACTGTTTTTCCTTACTCGCATGCAATCCCAAGCTCCCATGTTAGTCTAGTTCCCTTAAATAAAAGGGGGGCACAAGGAGTTTGCCTTGACCCAGGAATTGCCACTGATGGGCTCTACCAGGTGACTAGTTCAAAGAGTTGTAATTCTGTCCCCTTTTATTATTTCTCCTGGGGTGGAATTAGAGGGCCTAAGGATGACATCGAATCATAATGCTATCAGATTTGAAATGCTAAGGGACCATCTTTGTTTGTTTTTCTTTTTCTCTAATAGGAACATTAAACAGCAAGCAAGCATCATTTCCAGACAGAGGTGAGTGCTCGGAGGAATTTTGTAAACATTACATGGTCTTTCTGGGAAAGAAAATGGAGCTTGGAAAAACTGCCACACTTTATTAATTCCATTTGTTTTCAAAGAGAAGGACGGTTTTTCACATGGCAATGCTAAAGAACCTCAGCCCATAAAAAGACTTTCCAAGAGAATGGACTTGAGGATATGGGGAGGGGGAAGGGTAAGCTGTGACAAAGCGAGAGAGAGGCATGGACATATATACACTACCAAACGTAAGGTAGATAGCTAGTGGGAAGCAGCTGCATAGCACAGGGAGATCAGCTCAGTGCTTTGTGACTGCCTGGAGGGGTGGGATAGGGAGGGTGAGAGGGAGGGAGATGCAAGAGGGAAGAGATATGGGAACATATGTATATGTATAACTGATTCACTTTGTTATAAAGCAGAAACTAACACACCATTGTAAAGCAATTATACTTCAATAAAGATGTAAAAAAAAAAAAAAGAAAGAAAAAATAATAATAATAAAAAAAGAGTTTTCCTATAGCACATCCCAATTGTGGCCTTTTGTTTTTCCTGTCTTTTTGTCTTTCTGTTTGTCTATTTCTGGGTTATGTTATTTGACATGGGCAGGTGCACACCTGCTGTATTTCCATTGTGAATTGTAGGCTTATCCATTAAAAATAGGTTCTTTATTTTATTTAATCCTTTTGCCTTAGATTCTGCAATGTCAGATAATATCACCACTCCTACTTTTTTGTGTGTTTGTGTTCACCTGGTAGATCTCTGCCTCCCTCTTTCATTTAAAACATTCTGGTTATTTGCTATTAGATGTATCTCTTAAAAAAAAATCTGGTAATAATGTGAGGACCCTTGTCTTGTAATAGGGAAAGTAATCTTTATTGTTTATCTCATTCTTGTCATCTCTAAGAACTTAATTTTTTTCTCTTTCTACAGTAATATATGCTTTTTCACTTTTAATGTTGTATATTTCTGTTCTTTGTTTCCTTAGTCTGCTCAGAACTAAATCTCTTTATTTATCAATTGTTCTGTTTCAAATGTATACATTTCTTAGGTTGATATTGATAAAAGCATAGGTCATGTATTCTTAATCTTCTTGAAATGTCTTTGATCTAGCTTTGGCTATACCCGATTAAAATTTGAGATGCATTCTAGTTATAATCACTTTCTAAGTCATCCTTAACTGCACTTTTCATTTCTTGTTTCACTTCAGTGTTATTTAGCTGTGTTTTTTCAGTTTCCAAGTAGAATTTTAAAAAGCCATTTGCTATTAATTTGCAGTTTTATTGCACCGTCATGAAAAACTGGCTAGTATGTAGTCTCTTTTGGAATTATTGAGATTTGCTTTGTGGCCCTAGATATGAATTTTCATAAATATACTATGGATAGTAATAAGTGCAATTAATGACAGATAGAATGATAGATGGTTAGATAGTAGAGATCCAAGCTTATTATAAATTATATTAATTTTTCATATCCTTAGTAATTGTCTCTACTACTCTAGATTCTAGGACAGGCATGCTAAAATTTCCTATTAGATATATTTTTTGGCAATTTCTCCTCCTAATATAGTTTTATTATTTTAATGCTATGTGAGTCAATGAATAGGTTCAATCGTTATTCATGAGTGTTGTATCTTTACTGTAAATATATTTCAAAAATATGAAACAAACCCCTTTTGTCCCTTTTAGCAATTGTTTCTCTTTATTTCAACTTAATTTGTTATTATTATTGCCATCCCTACATTCTTTTTTGGCCCAGTGTGTCTTTACCTAAGTCATTATTTTTAACCTTTCTTAATTAATTTTAGTTAATTTTAGTTGAGTCTCTGGAAAATCCCGTATAATGGAATATTTTATTTAGCTAAATCTGAATTTCTTTGTTTTTAAGATTTCTAGTTAATATGTTTATATTCATTTTAATAATTTGTATCACCTTGATTTTGTCATCTTATTTTGTACTTTTAGGCATTTTTCCTCATCTTTCACTTTTTTCTTTTCCTACTTTTTTTCACATTGGCCAAATTTCCCTAATTTTTTTTTTTCTATTTCTTTAGAAACCAAAATTTGTAATTTTGGTCTACCAGTGATAGTCTTTAAACTGAAAAAGATATATTTCCCAATTAATATCAAGGATAAGATAATATGTCTTTTGGAGACCTGTATAAACCGTGGGAGATTAGCACCCTCATACTTTCTCCTGCCTTCCCCACTTCTTGACTTCCATCTTTCTTTGGTTTTGCCAATAGACAGTGGACTTTCCACCCAGATTAATGATAATAATAATTTTTTAAATGTTATGAACATTAAATGTAAAGAACTATTCTTTTTAAAAATAGAAGTATAGTTGATCTACAATACTGTGTGAGTTTTAGATATGCAACAAAGTGATTCAGTTATATATATTTTTTCAAGTTATTTTCCATTATAGGTTGTTACAAGATATTGAATATTGTTTCCTGTGTTATACAGTAAATCCTTGTTGCTTATTTATTTTATGTCTAGTAGTTTGTATCTGTTAATCCCCTAATCCTAATTTATCCCTCCCCCCTTTCCCCTTTGGTAAGTATGTTTGTTTTCTATGCCTGTGTGTCTGTTTCTGTTTTGTATATTGTTTCATTTGTATTCTTTTTTAGATTCCATATAAGTGATATCATATAATATTTGTCTTTTTCTGTCTGACTTCCTTCGTTAAGTATAATATTCTCTAGGTCCATCATGTTTTAAAGAATTACTCTTGGTGCTTGCATTAAGTTTCACTCCAAGCTAATATTAATTATTTAGACTAATTCAAAATTTTACTTATTTTAGTGCTCATCACCATTAATTTCTTATCCAACCTCCAGACTCAAATTCTTGGCTTGGAGAATTTGTGAATCAGTATTTCTTCACATAATTTTTCTTAAGGAAAATATGTGGATTCTAAGCTTCTTAGTTCTTGCATGTATGAGACCCTCTTCTGATTCTCTTGCACATGTTAAATATCATTTCATTGGATGCAAAACCTTTAGGTCACAATATTTCCCTCTCAAATGCTCTGGTTATTCTTTGTTAACTTCTGGTATTTGAGATTTTTTAAAGAAGTCTGGTGCCCACTGACCTATTTTTATATTTGAACAACCACCTGTTTTTAATCACTGAATGCCTGTAAGACATTTTTTGTGGTCATTTAAGTTTAAAAATTCTACCATATAAATGTGCATTTCTTTTGCCTGGTATTAAAAACCCTTTTGCTCTGAGCTTCTAGTCTTTTCGCACCAAGGAATTTTTCTTCATTTATTTGTTGTTGACTTACTTTTAATAACACAAATAGCAGATTAATTCATCTCATTGATAAAAGTTAAAGCGAGTCAAATAAAATGAAAACTGCCCTTAACATTTCCCCAACTTACTTCCCTTCCCCAAATTAAAAAGACGTATATAAGTTTCTCTATCTTTTTCTGTGAATTTACACCCATATAGAAATGTATGCTTTTTTTCCCACTATTATGTGCATGGAAAATTTCTATTCATACTGTTTCGCACTTTGCTTTTTTCATTCAACAACAGGTAGTGGAGGTCTCTCCACGCTGGCTTAGGTTAGGTTTCCTGGGAAACAGAAGCTGAGATGGAGATCTGTGTGTAGGAGGATAATTAGCTACTGCTCTTAAGAATAACACCTGTGAGATAGTAAAGGGAGCAGGAATGATGAGAAGAAGGTCAACTGCAACGCAGCCACAACAAAGCTCACAGCCATCTCGTAAGGGGCCGTGGAGTCCCAAACTGAGGTTGGGGGCCTTTATCCACACATGGACCAGAAATTGGATGTGAACTGCTCCCGAAGGGGCCATCAACTGGTACAAGTCAGCTCCCCTTTGGCCAAGGACAGCTCCTGGGGAGGGATTCAGCTTTGAGACATTAGCAGGGAACTCTCTGGGCAGATGAGGAAATAGTCCCTCCGTCCTGAAGGAGGACACAGACAAAGCATTACAGCACCCAGCACACACGCCAGTACTTACAGATCTAACATCAGTAAACTCGTGTGGGAAACTTTGGGAGTAAGTAGATCATCCAAAAAAGAATACTCTGTTCCGGTGGCTGCTCGTTGTGATAGGAAATCAGATGGTGAACACTCTGTCCATTTTGAGTGAGATGTTACTGATACAATAAAAATGTTTAACATAAACATTTTCAAACACCAAAAGATAGAAAAGAACAATAACCCTTATTTACCAGCACTTGGATTCAACAATTTTCAAGATGTTGCAGCATTTTCTTTATCTATTCAATTTTTGTTATTGTTGAAGACAAAAATAATCCCATCTAATATCCAGCACGGTGACTGTAATTAACCATACTGTGTTATATACTTGAAAGTTGTTAAGAAGAGTAGATCTTCAAAGCTATCATCACAAAAAATTGGTAACTATGTAAGGGGATGGAGATGTTAACTAACCTTATTGTGGCAATCATTTCATAATTTGTGGTATCAAATCATCACATTGTACACCTCAGGCTTACATATACTATATTCCAATAAAATCTCAATAAAGCTGGAAAAAATAAATAAAAATGATCCCAGACAGCATCATTTTACCCCTGAATATTAAGCATGCAAGTCTAAAATAAGATGGACCTATCTTTACATATAACCACCATGCCACAATTACATCTAATAAAATTGACAAAAATTCCTTAGTATCACGCAATATCCAATTTCCTAATCAAGATTCTCTGAATGTTTCTAAAAATGTCTTTTTGCCATTTGTTTGAATAAGGATGCCAACAGGGTCCATGTACACCATTTGTTTGTCTTTTCTCCTAAGTCTCTCCTAGCCTAGGCAGCCCTTTCTCTCCTGGCTTGTTTTATGCCGGGAAGTTGGCTTCTAAAATGTCCTGCAGCCTTATGGTGTCAACTGACTTGTCCTTTCTCCTCACACCCATGTTTTCTATAAGTGGCTAACTTTTAAAAGATTCTATTAGATTCTCTTTCACTTCTCTTTGGCCAGACTCCATTAGAGGTGGGGCTGTGTACTTCCCATGGCATCACATCTGGAGGTGCAGAATGCCCGGATGAACTGCCTTAAGTGATGCTAAGGTGATCACTAGCACCGTTAGTCCTCACTTCAGCCCCTTCTTTACAAAGTTCCAGGCAACCTTTGCTCTCATGAAGCCATATTGTCTGAGTCAGGTCATGCATTTAAAACCCACTCACCAAGTTTCTCATATCCACGTAATATTTTCTGTCATCATCTTGATCCTCTTTCAATGGAACAACATTCTCTTGGATCCTGTCAAGATGCTGAAAATACATTTTTCAAAAATGTATTTGTATGTGGCTATTTTCAGTTTGTCATGTATTTTCCTTAATATATAAAGCTCCTTTCATTTGAACCACTGAAACTTGTCAAACATCTGGTGATTTTTCTTTACAGAGAGATACCGTTCTTGCTGAAGTATAGATAGTTGTGATTTCAGTCCCTGCAAAAAGAGACAGGCGTTTCAAAGGTGGTAGAAGAGAGGGCTACAGTCAGGAGGTGAATGAACCGCACTCTTGGTACTTCCACGTGATTATGGGCTGAAATCTTGTGCTGCGTGTGTGCCCCAGGGAGTCCCCTTGCACGGGGTGGGGGGGGCTCCTCTCTGCTGAGATTATGGGTGCAGGGGGCTCTCGCCCCCTTCCTCGCCCCCTTCCAGACTGTTTCTTATTTTTTATATCTTTGTCATTGAAATTAGGGAGGAAAGGGAGTTAAATATGGGGTCTTCCATAGACCTCATCAAATTTACTAGTTTAAACAAGATACCATTATTTATTTATATAAAGGCAAGTGGATCAGTGAACCATAACTTTTGCTTAAAAGCTATACAATGCTCCAGTTAGAATATGTGTCAAAAGAGTATAAATAACTCCTGTGTATTGTAAGTTTCATTGCTAACTTAGCTGTTGAAGCTTTTCTTTTAACAATTTGCTTCATCTTTCTCCCATGTATGGGCTTCCCAGGGCTATTTCACAGCTCTTTGTCTTTTACAGCAAGATGAACTTTTACTGTGCAATAGAGGTATTCATTATCTCTTTTACACATTTTATTTTTTTTCCCTTTTTTTAACATCTTTATTGGAGTATAATTGCTTTACAATGGTGTGTTAGTTTCTGCTTTATAACAAAGTGAATCAGTTATACATATACATATGTTCCCATATCTCTTCCCTCTTGCATTTCCCTCCATCCCACCCCTCTAGGTGGTCACAAAGCACCAAGCTGATCTCCCTGTGCTATGCGGCTGCTTCCCACTAGCTATTTTACATTTGGTAGTGTATATATGTCAATGCCAATCTCTCACCTTGTCTCAACTTACCTTTCTCCCTCCCCATATCCTCAAGTCCCTTCTCTAGTAGGTCTGTGTCTTTATTCCCATCTTGCCCCTAGGTTCTTCATGACCTTTTTTTTTTTTCCCTTAGATTCCATATATATGTGTTAGCATACAATATTTGTTTTTCTCTTTCTGACTTACTTCACTCTGTTTGACAGACTCTAGGTCCATCCACCTCACTACAAATAACTCAATTTCGTTTCTTTTTATGGCTGAGTAATATTCCATTGTATATATGTGCCACATCTTCTTTATCCGTTCATCTGTTAATGGACACTTAGGTTGCTTCCATGTCCTGGCTATTGTAAACCATTACACATTTTAATTCCTCACTGAGCTCCAAAGTCATGTAACGGTTTTTCCTTTTTTTCTCTGTAAGAGTGGAGCACTACCTGAAGCTCATCTCTCTGGAGACTTTCTTGTCTTTTCCTCTGTTGCCTTTAAATAGCCTTTAATATGGTAATATACAATGTCTATCACCCACTGCTCCTAATTTGGGTTCTCACTTCATCTAAGTAATTGATATAATCTGTCAATAAGAAAGCCAGACCTATCTCTCTATCAATCTGTTTATCTATCTATCAATTTATTTATCTAAGGTCCTGGTGCCATCCATCTATTTTATTAGTTTGAAAATAGAACATAGATGTCACCAGTTAAGTAGGTTTCCTAACTCACATCCATCCACTACTGTGCCATGAGCTGAGAAATACTTTGCTCTGGGTCTTGCTTTCTAGGAGATTAACCGTAAACCTTTTAATTTCAACCCAGTGACATCTTTAACTACTTTTTCAGAAAAGTCCCGCCATAATATTTCTGCATGATATAAATATGGTTGGTGGACTCAAATCAGGGAATCATGTGACCTACCCACTCTGTTCTCATACAAAGGTCAGGACACAAACCCCTAAGAGGTAGACATCTCCAAGGGAAACCTTTTAAAAAAATCATCATAGAAAATGAGCATGAGAAGTAGAAATAAGTTGGATTTTGGAGTCCAATTTCTTCCTCAAATTTCAGCCTTGCTGAGTCTCAGTTTTCTATTCTATAGAGCAGGGAAAATGATATTGCTTGGGACAGGTCAGAGAAGAGCCTCAGATAAATATCTGCCCAAATCCCCATCCTTCTTTAGTTCTTAAATTTTTTTCCTATGCAAATAATTTACTTAAATCTGCCTTACCACTTTTCATTGTGAAATTAATTTAAAAAAACCCTATCTTTGTGAGCACTTAACGTGTGTTAGGTTCTGCTTTAAGCACTTTACCTGCATTGCTTACATTTATCCTCCTGACAATCCTATGAACTTGGTGCCATTATTATCCCTGTGGAAATAAATGAAGACCAACCAAATGAAAACAAACAGTCTGTTCAGGGCTTGCTACAGGAAGGGAGTCGGCCACCATCCCTCGCGTCTGGCAGGGACTCCAGCGCAGTCAGGGGAGTGGGAAAGCTATCAAAAGGGGCAGCCTTCATGTCTCCTCGGATTAGAGGCTGTTGGCCCAGAGATGCAGGAGGTGGGCTACCTAGAAGTGGGGCATCTTATGTGATTTGTTTGGGGAGCATGTTTAGCTTTCCCTGGTTGGTTGTGAGTTGAAAGGAAGGGCAAAAAATCTAGGGAAGCTGGCGGTCTCGGCTACATCCTGACAGTTCTGGGTCAGTTACTGCACAGGTGGTGGTTTGGCTTCCTGGGCTGGTTGCTATAGAGGTAGAGGGCCAGAGTTCTACTGTCATACATGGTTTGACCATCGTTGGTTTATTGTCCCTTATTCCTACATTACGGTTGAGGAAACTGAGGCACAGAGAACTTAAATGACTTGGCCAAGGCATTGTAGCCAGTGAGGGTAGAGCTGGGATTTGGACCAGGTGAGTCTGCTGCAGAGCCAGAGCTCAGGTCACCAGGCTCCACCCCAGCTCTGCCTGTCCCCTGGGGCCTCTCCGGCTCCTCCCCTTGCCAGCGTGTGATCCAGAGCAAGTTGTTTCCCTCTCTTTGCCTTCCTTTCCTCATCCAACTAGAAAAAAAAGAAGCCATCTCCCTTGCAGGGTTTTTATGAGAATTCAAGGAGATAACAGCTGTAAAGTACCTGGCACGTGATAGACACTGTGAATATTTGTCTTACTTCTGAGAGAACAAGAACGAACTTTGTAAAAATAGGTTGGTTTGCAAGGAAGATAGATAATTATTTACATCCCCCAATCTTTTTGTTTGTTTGTTTGTTTTTGTAAAGGACATTTGGAAAGTTTATTTGAAACATATTTCGGGCAGCTTTTCTCAGAAAAGAATAAGGTTTTTGGCTATACACACCCACTACTACTTTTAATAAAATGTCTAAAAACTTACCCATCATTTCTTCAAATCCTTTTCATTGACACTGTCACAGCTTGAAGCCATTTCTGCTATTTTCCTTACTCATGCAGCTCCCATGGAAATCTGCTTTCTATTTACAAAGCCAAACCCGCCGACCATGAGCTGGTGTGATTAGTTAGAAATTACCATAGCAGGATGCCTTCCCTAAACACAGCAGAGAATCTCTTTTATCCTCTCAATAACTAGCCCGTAGCCCTCAAGTTAAAGCATTTGGCCTTCATAGTTGGCTTATTTCAGGTCCAGTCAGAGACCAGTAATTTGCCTGGCCACATTCCTGGTTACTGGAGGGGCTGCCTGTGCTACCTTGGGCAATGAATGGCCCAAACTGAACCTCTGAGAACCTTGGAGAATCAAAATGCAGGAACCTTGATATTTACAAGGAAATAAAGCTGAGCTCATAGGGACAGAAAGTGCAGGGGAATAAAGATTGGATGAGACTTAATGAGTTATTTAGAGCAGACAACTACTTGTGGCTCTGCACACTCTCTGTGTAACCTGAGTGGATCACAACTTTCTAGAAAACAGCACTCACCTTCCCAGGTTGCTATGAGGTTTAAATGGAATAACAGATACCAAGTGCTGTAATAAACTCCACCCACACTGAGAGTGGCATGCTATTTCTCCAACAACCATCTTACTGAATGGTACAAAGATTCCACAGGGTAATTCACCAGTGTAGACAACAGCCAGAGGCATAGATTTGGCTAAAGTTATTGTCAGAAGACCCTTTGATTTTCTAGAAAAGTGAGAATCCGGTAAAAAAAGAACTAAATCCCTACTTCCATAGTAGGAAGTCAATTTATGCTGGCTAATACTGAAAAATCACAAGTAGTGCTAAAAAAGTGTGTAGTTTATTGAAATACAGGTAAAAAACAAGAGCAACAGTTTGTAAAGTTGCAAAAGGTGGTCTCCTGGAAATAAAAACTTGAGATTGTGGGTGATGAATAGGGGTTTGTTTGGGTTTGGTTTGATTTTGGTAATAATTCTGGTAGCACTATTTGACTCCATATGTATACATGTCTAACTTTGATAAAAATAAAAACTGAATTATAAAAATTATGGTATTTGGGGCTTCTCTGGTGGTGCAGTGGTTGAGAGTCCGCCTGCCGATGCAGGGGACATGGGTTCGTGCCCCGGTCCGGGAAGATCCCACATGCCGCGGAGCAGCTGGGCCTGTGAGCCATGGCCGCTGAGCCTGCGCATCCGGAGCCTGTGCTCCGCAACAGGAGAGGCCACAACAGTGAGAGGCCCGCGTACCGCAAAAAAAAAAAAAAAAAATTAACAAGACTCTTATAAAGATTTGTGCAGTAGCATGGGATTGAAGACTTCTGCATAATCCCAGAAAGAAACAACCTTTGTCAAGATAGAATTCTGGAAGGGAAAATGTGCACATGATTTGAACCCTGGAATTTTAACTCTGTCTGCTGGGAACCATGCAGCCCTAGAACTTTCTAGCTCAGGCGGGATGGAGAACACCAAAGATGAACCCAACCCATTAATGAAAACCACATGGCTGACATACATGTACACGCATATATATAAAAAACTACCAAAACATGGATATGAACTGTGATGTTAATCCCTGGGTACTTCTCCCTGAGAAAGTAACACAGCCATTCTTTGCTGACTCCTTCCTGGGTGTTACACATTGCGCTTGAGTCATAAAAGAGATGACCAATTGCTCTCCTTTGTTTTAGAACTTTATTAAGAAGTCTTACTATTTGGTTATGTTTCCTACAACTACCATGTTTACATTCTGAATCTTCATCACTGATTTCTAGCATGGGCATTCTTGCCTCCAATTCACTTGGCTGACGCTAGCCGTGGGTGTAGATTATTTTTTTTAACATCTTTATTGGAGTATAATTGCTTTACAATGGTGTGTTAGTTTCTCCTTTATAACAAAGTGAATCAGCTATTTATACATATATCCTCATATCTCCTCCCTCTTGTGTCTCCCTCCCAACCTCCCTATCCCACCCCTCTAGGTGGTCACAAACCACCGAGCTGATCTCCCTGTGCTATGCAGCTGCTTCCCACTAGCTATCTATTTTACATTTGGTAGTGTATATATGTATATGCCAATCTCTCACTTCTTCCCAGCTTACCGTTCCCACTCCCTGTGTCCTCAAGTCCATTCTCTATGTCTGCATCTTTATTCCTGTCTTGCCGCTAGGTTCTTCAGAACCTTTTTTTTTTTTTTTAGATTCCATATATTTATGTGCTAGCAAACGGTACTTGTTTTTCTCTTTCTGACATACTTCACTCTGTATGACAGTCTCTAGGTTCATCCACCTCACTACAAATAACTGAATTTCATTTCTTTTTATAGCTGAGTAGTATTCCATTGTATATATGTGCCACATCTTCTTTCTCCATTCATCTCTCGATGGACACTTAGGTTGCTTCCATGTTCTGGCTATTGTAAATAGAGCTACAATGAATATTGTGGTACATGACTCTTTTTGAATTATGGTTTCCTCATGCTATATGCCCAGTAGTAGGATTGCTAGGTTGTATGGTAGTTCTATTTTTAGTTTTTTAAGGAACCTCCATACTGTTCTCCACAGTGGCTGTATCAATTTACACTCCCACCAATTGTGCAAGAGGGTTCCCTTTTCTCCACACCCTCTCCATCATTTATTGTTTGTAGATTTTTTATTATGGCCATTCTGACTGGTGTGAGGTGATACCTCATTGTAGTTTTGATTTGCATTTCTCTAATGATTAATGATGTTGAGCAACTTTGCATGTGTTTGTTGGCAATCTGTTTATCTTCTTTGGAGAAATGTCTTTTTAGGCCTTCTGCCCATTTTTGGATTGGATTGTTTGTTTTTCTTGATATTGAGCTGCATGAGCTGCTTGTAAATTTTGGAGATTAATCCTTTGTCAGTTGCTTCATTGGAAAATATTTTCTCCCATTCTGAGGGTAATCTTTTCATCTTGTTTATGTTTTCCTTTGCTGTGCAAAAGCTTTTAAGTTTCATTAGGTCCCGTTTGTTTATTTTTGTTTTTATTTCCATTTCTCTAGGAGGTGGGTCAAAAAGGATCTTGCTGTGATTTATGTCATAGAGTGTTCTGCGTATGTTTTCCTCTAAGAGTTTTATGGTATCTGGCCTTACATTTAGGTCTTTAATCCACTTTAAGTTCATTTTTGTGTATGGTGTTAGGGAGTGTTTAATTTCATTCTTTTACATGTAGCTGTGCAGTTTTCCCAGCACCACTTATTGAAGAGGCTGTCTTTTCTCCATTGTGTATTCTTGCCTCCTTTATCAAAAATAAGGCGACCATATGTGCATGGGTTTATCTCTGGGCTTTCTATCCTGTTCCATTGATCTATATTTCTGTTTTTGTGCCAGTACCATACTGTCTTGATTACTGTAGCTTTATATTAAAGTCTGAAGTCAGTGAGCCTGATTCTTCCAGCTCCATTTTTCTTTCCCAAGATTACTTTGGCTGTTCAGGGTCTTTTGTGTTACCATACAAATTGTGAAATTTTTTGTTCTAGTTCTGTGAAAAATGTTATTGGCAGTTTGATAGGGATTGCATTAAATCTGTAGATTGTTTTGGGTAGTATAGTCATTTTCACAGTATTGATTCTTCCAATCCAAGAACATGGTATGTCTCTCCATCTGTTTGTATCAACTTTAATTTCTTTCATTACTGTCTTATAGTTTTCTGCATACAGGTCTTTTATCTCCTTAGGAAGGTTTATTCCCAGGTATTTTATTCTTTTTGTTGCAGTGGTAAATGGGAGTGTTTCCTTAATTTCTCTTTCAGAGTTTTCATCATTAGTGTATAGGAGTGCAAGAGATTTCTGTGCATTAATTCTGTATCCTGCTACTTTACCAAATTCATTGATTAGCTCTAGTAGTTCTCTGGTAGCATCTTTAGGATTCTCTATGTATAGTATCATGTCATCTGCAAACAGTGACAACTTTACTTCTTCTTTTCTGCTTTGGATTCCTTTTATTTCTTTTTCTTCTCTGACTGCTGTGGCTAGAACTTCCAAAATGATGTTGAATAATAGTGGTGAGAGTGGGCAACCTTGTCCTGTTCTTGATCTTAGAGGAAATGGTTTAAGTTTTTCACCATTGAGAGCGATGTTGGCTGTAGATTTGTCATATATGGCCTTTATTATGTTAAGGTAAGTTCCCTCTATGCTTACTTTCTGGAGGGTTTTTATCATAGATGGATGTTGAACTTTGTCAAAAGCTCGTTTTGCATCTATTGAGATGATCACATGGTTTTTCTCCTTCAATTTGTTAATATGGTGTATCACGTTGATTGATTTGCTTATATTGAAGAATCCTTGCATTCCTGGGATAAACCTGACTTGATCATGGTGTATGATCCTTTTAATGTGCTGTTGGATTCTGTTTGCTAGTATTTTGTTGAGGATTTTTGCATCTGTGTTCATCAGTGATATTGGCCTGTAGTTTTCTTTCTTTGTGGCATCTTTGTCTCTTTTTGGTATCAGGGTGTTGATGGCCTTGTAGAATGAGTTGGGGAGTGTTCCTGCTTCTGCTATATTTTGGAAGAGTCTGAGAAGGATAGGTGTTAGCTCTTTTCTAAATGTTTGAGAGAATTCTCCTGTGAAACCACCGGGCCCTGGACTTTTGTTTGTTAGAAGATTTTTTTTTTTTTTTTTTTTTTTTTTGCTGTACGCGGGCCTCTCACTGTTGTGGCCTCTCCTGTTGCGGAGCACAGGCTCCGGACGCGCAGGCCTAGCAGCCATGGCTCACGGGCCTAGCCGCTCCATGGCATGTGGGATCTTCTCGGACCGGGGCACGAACCCTTGTTCCCTGCATCAGCAGGTGGACTCTCAACCACTGCGCCACCAGAGAAGCCCATGTTGGAAGATTTTTAATCACAGTCTCAATTTCAGGGCTTGTGATTGGTCTGTTTATATTTTCTATTTCTTCCTGGTTCAGTCTCGGAAGGTTGTGCTTTTCTAAGAATTTGTCCATTTCTCCCAGGTTGTCCATTTTATTGGCATATAGTGGCTTTTAGTAGTCTCTCATGATACTTTGTATTTCTGCAGTGTCAGTTGTTACTTCTTTTTCATTTCTAATTCTATTGATTTGAGTCTTCTCACTTTCTTTCTTGATGAGTCTGGCTAATGGTTTATCAATTTTGTGTATCTTCTCGAAGCACCAGCTGTTAGTTTTATTGAACTTTGCTATTATTTTCTTCATTTCTTTTTCATTTATTTCTGATTTGATCTTTATGATTTCCTTCCTTCTGCTAACTTTGTGGGGTTTTTTGTTCTTTCTCTACTTGCTTTAGGTGTAAGGTTAGTTTGTTTATTTGAGATTTTTCTTGTTTCTTGAGGTAGGATTGTATTGTTATACACTTCCCTCTTAGAACTGCTTTTGCAGCATCCCATAGGTTTTCGGTCGTCGTGTTTTCCTTGTCATTTGTGTCTAGGTATTTTTTAATTTCCTCTTTGATTTCTTCAGTGACCTCTTGGTTATTTAGTAGTGTATTGTTTAACCTCCGTGTATCTGTAATTTTTACAAATTTTTTCCTGTAATTTGTGTCTAGTCTCACAGTGTTGTTGTCAGAAAAGATACTTGATATGATTTCAATTTTCTTAAATTTACCAAGGCTTGATTTGTGACCCAAGATACGATCTATCCTGGAGAATGTTCCATGAGCACTTGAGAAGAAAGTGTATTCTGTTGTTTTGGGATGCATTGTCCTATAAATATCAATTAAGTCCATCTTGTTTAATGTATCATTTAAAGCTTGTGTTTCCTTATTTATTTTCATTTTGGATGTTCTGTCCATTGGTGAGATTGGGGTGTTAAAGTCCCCTACTATTATTGTGTTACTGTTGATTTCCCCTTTTATGGCTGTTAGCACTTGACTCATGTATTGAGGTGTTCCTATGTCGTGTACATATATATTGACAATTGCTATATCTTCTTCTTGGATTGATCCCTTGATCATTATGCAGTGTCCTTCTTTGTCTCTTCTAATAGTCTTTATTTTAAAGTCTATTTTGTCTGATATGAGAATTGCTCCTCCAGCTTTCTTTTGATTTCCATTTGCATGGAATATCTTTTTCCCTCCTCTCACTTTCAGTCTGTATGCGTCCCTAGGTCTGAGGTGGGTCTCTTGTAGACAGCATACATACAGGTCTTGTTTTTGTATCCATTCAGCCAGTCTATGTCTTTTGGTTGGAGCATTTAATCCCTTTACATTTAAGGTAGTTATCAATATATATGTTCCTATTACCATTTTCTAAATTGTTTTGGGTTTGTTATTGTCGGTCTTTTCCTTCTCTTGTGCTTCCTGCCTAGAGAAGTTCATTTAGCATTTGTTGTAAAGCTGGTTTGATGGTGCTGAATCCTCTGAGCTCTTGCTTGTGTGTAAAGGTTTTGATTTCTGTGTCGAATCTGAATAAGATCCTTGCTGGTTAGAGTAATCTTGATTGTAGGTTTTTCCTTTTCATCACTTTCAATATGTCCTGCCACTCTCTTCTGGCTTACAGAGTTTCTGCTGAAAGATCAGCTGATCTTTATGGGGACTCCCTTGTATGTTATTTGTTGCTTTTCCCTTGCTGCTTTTAATATTTTTTCTTTGTATTTAATTTTTGATAGTTTGATTAATATGTGTCTTGGTGTGTTTCTCCTTGGATTTATCCTGTATGGGGCTCTCTGTACTTCCTAGACTTGATTGATTATTTCCTTTCCCATATCAGGGAAGCTTTCAACTATAATCTCTTCAAATATTTTCTCAATCCCTTTGTTTTTCTCTTCTTCTTCTGGGACTCATATAATTCGAACGTTGGTGCATTTCATGTTGTCCCACAGGTCTCTGAGACGGTCCTCGATTCTTCTCATTCTTTTTTCTTTATTCTGCTCTGTGGTAGTTATTTCCACTCTTTTGTCTTCCAGGTCACTTATCCATTCTTCTCTCTCAGCTATTCTGCTATTGATTCCTTCTAGAGAATTTTTAATTTCATTTATTTTGTTGTTCATCATTTTTTGTTTGCTCTTTAGTTCTTCTAGGTTCTTGTTAAACATTTCTTTTATTGTCTCCATTCTGTTTCCAAGATTTTGGATCATCTTTACTATCATTATTCTGAATTCTTTTTCAGGTAGACTGCCTATTTCCATGGGTGTAGATTCTGTGATTATCTGTTCTGGCTGTTACACCCCATGCTCTCAGCTCTGATGACCATGTGCTTGGCATACTGTAACAAGTTGAAGGATGCCTTAAATTCCTTTAGGTGGGAAAAACCATTTCTGGCTTGGAGCTGGAGATGAAATCCTCCTTTGTTGTAAAGAAACACAGGCAACAAGATATTTTCTATGCAGCACAATTACATCCTCCCAGGAGCAGAGATTTCTCATGACACTGCTCAAACATTCCAAACTTGGTATCATCCAACTTACAGTAGACTATTTAAGCTTTTCTCTTTTCCTTTTTCCATCCTGGACAGATGATTGTATAATGTTAGCAGTTGGCAATTTCTCCGAGGTGCACAATGGTTTATCCATTCTCCTTCCCCCATATTCTGGTAACAAAACTCCCTTTACAGTTGAGAACCCATTCCATGAGATTTAGAAGTCTGTTTTCCCCAACTCCCTGCCCCCACAGGGAAAGGAAAAAGATGCACTTTAGGCATTTAGTGAGTAGAAAGAGGGGGAAAGCTGGTGTGGTAGGAAATTCCATCCTCAGGACTTTAACAAGTAAGAAGTTACAGGAACAGGCAGCACCTCATTTGCTTCCAGGACCTCGGCCTTAGCACACATAAATTCCGATATGACTGTTTCAATGGCTCTTCGTTACTTCCTACTTTTATTTTAGCCTACCGCAACTGTTTCCAAACTTTTTTGATGATCAGGCTCACCTGAAGAACTTCGAAATCAAGAAGATTAACAAAATGAATCCAAATATTCTGGAATGAGATATAGGAAATGGGTATTTTTCAGAAGCTGCCCAGATGGTTCTTAACAGGAGCCAACTTTGGAATTCACTGGCCTACATAAACAATGGCATCCATTAATTAAAGCATGAATTAAGTGATCAAATTTCTGATCACTGCAGAAAGGTGGACCTCAGACAGAGTCACGTGATGTTTTATGGCATCCATGTGCATGCCCACTGTAGGGCCTGCCTTCAGCTCATGTCAAAGAGAGCAGAATAAACTCCACTTCCCACTCTACAGATAAGGCTGAACCTAGGACAAATACTGACATTACAGAATAGAGATGCTCCAAGCACAGAGCAGAGAGGCTATATCTTGCAATAGAACCTAGTTCAGGATAAAAGGAATTAGTGGCTAATGTTTTTCAGGCTGTATTGGAGAGATAGTATTACTCATTTCACTAGACAATGGAACTCCCTGACTCTTCATACATGGTAGCTTTTAATAAGCATTTTTAATATTCTTAGCTCGTTATCTATCTGTTTCTCCCAAACTTTGAGAGAATTGAGAGTCTTGGAGACAAGATCAAGCCATTCTCTTACCCAGTCTCTGGGGAAGCAATCCTATGGCCCTCAGTCTCAGCCCTCCACACCTGCTGTGTGAATTAAGGAGTGCCACTGGGGCAAACACATGTCATTCTGACCTGTGCCTCTCATTCCCTTGCTGTTGCCAATTCCCCTTTGGTCCCACTTTGTGAGTCTTTCCATGCTTCATAATGAAGTGTGCTCAGAAAGCTTCGCATCCTCAGGAGATGCAGCTGCTGTGCTTTGTGAGGGTGTGAGACTCTCTGATGTGCTGGCTAGCTATTCCAAGCACCCAGTGAATCATTCCTTTCTTGACAATCTGGTTGTGCAACTCTGCCTGATCATATTATTTAGCAGCAGATAATTTGGAGGGAGAGTACGTTTTCCATTTGCAGTGTGACACAGTATCAGAATCAATCATCACTATTAGCTTGATGCAAATACTGTGTATATCAGGATGAGCCAGGAAGGCACCATGACCCTTGGAGAGGAGCTGGCTTTTGTACAATCTTTCTGTTTCATGTGACAGTGCAATGCCATTGAAAACCTAGCTAATTTGTCTTTCTTGCTCCCTAGGCTCCCTCTGACATAAATTATAGTGATGCTCAAAGTGTCACCAGATTGGTAATTGGAAGGACACTTGGCATGTTCGAGAAGGGTTCAGATGGAGAGATAAATCTATTGGAACGTTGTTGAGCTGCTCTTCCCAGAAATTTCCTTACTCCTGCTTGGATGGTTACAAATTGACTAATAAAGTCATAAAATATGGTTTATATTTAGACAAAAAGACAGAGATTAAGAAGTCAAAACAAATTGTTTCTACAACGGAGGATGATGTATAAGCTGGAAAAGAATTAGAGATACAGCCAGAAACAATAAGTTGAGAGACAGCCATGGACCAGGTTCTTTTAAAGGCTAACAGATAGAAGTATGTGATCTCTGCTAGGTGTCGGCAGACTGTATGCTATGATTTGTTCCTTTGTTCTTATTTCCATTCAGATATCTCTAATATATTGTGTGCCTTTCCTGATGGGGCCATAACAGAGATATATTCACCATTTTGTATAAAGTTGATAATTAATAAACATTTCAATATCAAACACATCAATATTAAGCATATTAAAACACAATCTCATGACCTTGGGGTAGGAAAAGCTTTCTCAAACATGACGTATAAAAAAATTACTAACCATAAAGGAAAACATTTGTAATCTGGACCACATTAAAATTAAACATTGAACAGTCACTTCAGAAAAGAAGGCTTTAAATGGCCAATAACTATATGAAAAGGTGCTGAACTTAATTAGTGAAATAATTTAAAAATACAATGTGATACCAGTATACCTCCACCAGAATGGCTGAAATGAAAAAGATAATACTCTCTGTTGACAAGGATGTGAAGCCACCATAACACTCATACACGGAGGGTGATATTGTAACTTGATATAATCATTTTGGAAAACTATTCCATAGTATGTATTAAAAGTGAGCATATAGGCACCTATGAGCCAGCAATTCCACTCCTAGATGTATAACCAACAAAAATGTGCACATATATTCACCTAGAGACTGTGAGCAGCAGCAAAAGATTGAAACCCAAATATCCATCAACAGTAGTATTTACACAATGGAAAACTGTACAGCATTGAGAAAGAATCAGCTGTAGCTATATGCCACAACATGGATGAATCTCACAAATGTAGAGTTGAGTGAGAGAAACCAGACACAAGAGACAGCATAGAGTGTAGGACTTCACTTGTGTAAATTTCAAAAACAGGCAAAACTAATCTGCAGAGTTAGGAATTAAGATAATGGTTATATTTGGAGGGTAATTAGGGACTGGAAAAGGGCCCAGTGGGGCTTTTGGGGTTCTGGTAATGTTCTGTTTCACAATCTGAGTGCTGGTTACTCACTTGGTAAGAATTCATCAAAGTGTATAATTATCATTAGTATAATCTTTTCTGGGTGTATTCCATAATAAATTAAAAGCTAACATTAAAAACCCTCCACAGATGAATGGATGACCAAAATGTGGTATATCCATGAGATGCAATATGATTCAGCCACAGAAAGAAATGAAGTACTGACACATGCTACAACAGGGATGAACCTTGAAAATGTTCAGCGAAGGGAAAGAAGCCA
The DNA here is from genome assembly GCF_937001465.1 of Orcinus orca. Classification (NCBI taxonomy): domain Eukaryota; kingdom Metazoa; phylum Chordata; class Mammalia; order Artiodactyla; family Delphinidae; genus Orcinus; species Orcinus orca. The sequence goes on along the minus strand of NC_064567.1, from coordinate 40,705,364 downwards.
GTCACAAAAGACCACATGCTGTATACTTCCATTTACATGAAATGCCCAGAATAGGCAAATCGATACGGACAGGAAGCAGATTAGTGGTTGCTATGGGCTGGAGGGAGGACAAACATAGAGGGACTGTTGATGGGTATGGAGTCTCTTTGTGGAGTGCTAAAAATATTCTGGGCTTAGACAGTGGCATTGCACAACCCTGTGAATATACTAAATATCACTGAATTGCATACCTAAAAAAAGACTCTTAGCGTGTGTGAATTATTTCTCAATTTTGATAGATCCTCTGGAGTGTTGGCATGTCATATGCATGAGCCTGCATTTCCACAGCCATCAAGACACATGGGTCCTTTAGGTTATTGATTAGCTGACACAGCCTGTCTGGATCATTCAAACTATAGTTTCCACATTAGTTTGACTAACCTGAGTCAGAAATCTTAAACTTTTCTTTTATATAGAGCATGGCATTATCATTGAAGGCTTTGTGGACCACCAATCAGTAGATTGGGGTTAGTCAAGTGTTATGTGCACTGAAGAGCATTAAAGCTCTGCTATTTCTAATAATTTGTTATTCATATGCCCACAAACACATATCCGTTATAGAATGTTTGTCTATAATTGGTCATCCAGTGGGAAAAACCTAACATTTGCCTAATGAATAGACATAAATTAAGGTTCTCAAAGTAGGATTACTCTTTGACCTAGTAATCTGACTTCTTGGAATCTATCCTAAAGAGATAATTAGAGATGCTTGCTCAAATTAAATGCCCAAGCTATAAGGGAAGAGCAAAGAGGGGTGGAGGCAGGGCCTTTCAACACACAGGAGTGATTCTGGGCACAGGGTCTGAGGGAGTCAACCTGCTCACCCCATCTCCAACCCCACACACATACCCTGGAGTCTAGAGAAATGCTGATAATGGGATTTCATAAATATTGAGCCAGACATGCCACAGGCACTAATCCAGGTAGTCCACCAAGTATGTGATAGCAGATTTCCTGCTTCCTCCCTCTTTTCCTGTCCTCTCCAGTCTTCTTGCCATCCTTATCCCAGTTGCTCAGGGCCTGACCCTGGCTAAAATCCCTAAAGACTACACTGACAAGCTCTTGGCCTTGACCAATTAAAGTTAGCTGGGGAGACTTGATCCGGAAATCTGTCTAGAAGTAGCATGGGGCTGTGTAAATAAATGTTTGGAAATAAGACAATGAAAGTAGGTGGAGTGTTAAAACAAGGACAGCCTCACTCATTCGCACCAGTGAATTCTCTGCCAAATGTTTGCTCTCCATCCTGTAGACACGTGGAAGCTAAGTGAAAGGAGTGGAAGGAAGAGAAACTGGGCGACCTCATCCCTCCTTGTTTAGTTTCCAGCTCTTTGAAGGGGAACATGGCAGGGCCAGAGCAGGTGAATTTCCTATGCTGGCACTCCACGGAATTCCAACTCCTGTCTTAATGTAGTGAGAGGCAGTGTCAGTATTTTAGAGGCTATGTACTTGTAACTTGTTCTACTTTCTATCTTAAAGTCAAAAGAGATTCCAACAGCATAAAAAAATATCCAAAGGAGTGTGTAATAACTTTAAAAATTATTTAATTAAAACTATTGCTATAAATGTAGCAAATGTTTATTATTTAAAAAGTTATATTTGCCCCACCATTCTGTCTCACTCCCCAGAAGTAACAATTATTCATAATAGCTTCAATGGTTTTGTATATACCTATATGTAGATACAGATAGATTTCAGTACAATAAAGCAGTTGTTCTCAAACTTTAATGTAAGTGATCATCTGGGAAGCTTGTTAAAAATGGAAATGGGACCCAGGTTGTTTTACAAACAACATGGAAGATTTTGATGCAAGTGGTCTGCAGAGCAGACCATTGAAATCCCTCTCTTCTATTGTTCTTTGAATTCTTTGGAGTCGAAGATTATAAATCTCATGGCTTCTTATAATGTGGTGAAGTGATACATCATTCCAAATCTTCAGATGTACATCTGCAGAGGCAGCTTTCTTGACTGGGAAGGGATTTCATTTTATAAGGTAAGAGGGGTGTGTGTGTGTGTGTGTGTGTGTGTGTGTGTGTGTGTGTGTGTGTGTATGTGTGTGTTTGCATGTCTAATTTATTTTAGAATTGTTTTAGAATTCACTTCTAAAAACCTATGTGGAAAAATTTATCAGGGCCAGACAGAAAGGAAGGAGGTATACTGTTGGAAGGGAAAAGACGTCTAATCTCTGTTTTGCATGGGAAATAGGGGAATTATTTCCAGAACCTTAATGCAACAACAAAAACAACAATAAACAGTGGGCGCAATGACAGACTTAATGTTAAGAATAAATAAAAAAGGAAATTAAAAAGAGAAAACCTAGTAAGAAAATGATTGTGAGAGATGGACTAAAAATTTAAGGGTAGAAATTTTGAAAATGAATAAAAGAAAAAAATATTTTAAAAATGAATCAATAAAAGGATTAAAGTAAAAATTCAAACAGATGCAAAGGGAAGGATTTTTAGAGATAAAAATTTAAACACCTTCAGCTCAAATGCTAAAATGAAAATCAAAATGAATCCAAATTTATGTAATGTAATGTAAGGTAGAATGGTAAAAATAAAAACAAGGAAAAATAATAAAAAGGGAAACTCTGGCTCTGAGCTCAGAAGGTCAAATATCAAATGGGAAAGCAGCTAGATAAGACTAGATACTTCAAAAGGAGGAAACACACACCAAAATGACATAACAAAAAGCCATTTTAAAGTTGAGATATTAAAAACAACAATAATATCAACAATGAAAAGCATAAGTAAACAAGTAAATTGCTGCTGGGGGAGACTGTGGACTCTTCCTGGCCCCAGGCAGGTGTCTTTTAGCTGCGAGACTGAGGTCTTCACCACTGAGCTTGGAGATCAGAGCTGCAGCCCAGACGCTATTGCAGAATGTAAAGGCTGAGTTCCTTTCGTCAATGTCAATTTTTGGTGGGTCTGCAAATGCAAGGAAGAAACCAGTAGCCTCCTTCTTCTCCTATTTCCCCCACTGCCAAAAATCTTACTTTAACACCCTGGCTTGCCATTTCCTTTTAGGTCACCTTCCGTAATCCGTGTAGACAATGGAGCAGGGATCCAGCTTGTTGGAGCAATTGGGGTTGTGGCAGAGAGAGCTCGTCTTCTCTCCTGGCACAGGTCCTGGGGTGGCCCTGAGTACTCAAACCTCCATGACCTAAACTGAGTCACCCATCTTCCCCCCAGATGTGTTCCTCCCACCCCAAGTTCATTCTGCTGCTTAATGTGTAACCATTGCCCTAATCAATGAAGCAAGTCACCTCACAGTCACACTGGACTGCTCCCTCGTGTTCACTCCCACACTCAGTTGGCCACAAGATGCTGCCTCTTCTACCTCCCAAATCTCTCTTCTATCTTCATCAACCCCGCACTTTTCAAGCCCTCACTGTAAGTGAGATGGGTCTGAAGAGATAAGCAAGGATTTTATGTTCCTTGTTTGGGTGCTGGGAATTAATGAAAACAATAGTTTGCAGAGATGGGTACCATCTCAAAGGGCGGGGAAAATTGAGAGTCAGAAAAAAGATTGGTTAGCACTGGACCCAGGCAGATGTGCAGATGCCAGATGCCAGCTCTGCCTGGTGCTGCCCCCTTTGGCACACTTCTCTGAGTGTGGTGTCATCTTAAGCAGCAGAGGTGGACGGTCAGCTTCTCCACTGATTGAAGAGAGTCTGAAGAGACAGTCTTCAGAGTTCCTGTCTTGCTTAACATATGTTTTATTCAAAGGAGGACCAGAAGGACCAGAGACAATGGAAAGCTTGGGGCCAAGAGGCTTTTTAATAATCCGTGTCAATCCCCCTCGCCTTTATCCTTCCACAACGGAGCAGACGTGGCACAAATCACATATTACTACTATTAATACAGAAGCTTCAAGTCAAGGGATGGCACGACATGACCCAGAGCCTTTTCTCATACTAATCTGATTAGATACTCAATCTTCCTCTGTTCTCTGATTCAGGCCAATGCTTAGACACCACGGCATTTCTGGGCTCCTGAGAGAAGCGCTGCAGCTTACCTCGCATCAAGGCACTTTGAGTTTAAGATGCTGCGAACTGACGGTGTCTGGAGGGGGTTACAGGGGTGGGAGAGGAACATGTGGCTGCAGAGATTTCTGGCCACAAATTCTGACACTGACATCCCCGGGAAAACACTGCTGCTTGTTTGAAAAGCAGCTCCAAGTGGATGTCATGCTGACGGTAATCAGATTTAAAATTAGCCTTAAGAGGCTTTCATCAAGGGAGGCTTAATTGTAGGGCCCAATCAGTAGACAAAATATTGCGACGACAATTTTGCTGACAACGTAATTCTAAACAAACCATTTCAAAGTGGGTAAAATCTTCTCTTTGGAGTCACTCAGGTTTTGAAGTCACTCAAGCCTTCCTCCCTTCAGACCCATCTCCTCATTCTCCAGGTTTTCTGATTTTAAATGTATACATTTAGAATTTGTAAGACTTCCTTTCTCCAAACTCTAGGAACTCTTTTTTTTTGGCCGCATACAGCACTGTGGAGTGGGGAGTACCCTGCTCACCTGCTCTGTGGTCCTGGGCTAGTTACTTATCCTCTCTGAGTATTGGTTTTCTCACCTGTAAAGTGAGCGAATAAAGCTTACCTTGAAAGATTGTTCAGAGGTTTAAAATAAATGAGGTATGTGAATCCATTTTTATTTCCTTTCTCTTTCCCAAACCCAAATGGCTCTGGGTGCTCTCTGCCCTGATGTCCCTAAGGTCATTGCTGCTGGAATTTTTTCCCAATGATTTGCAAATAGGATTATTTTGCTTGAGGTCGGCAAGCAGAAGGATATCCCCCCGTCCCCATCCCCCATATCTAGTTCAGTGATTCTCAGTTGGGGAGGATCTCAGTTTTGCCCCCCAAGGGATATTTGGCAATATCTGGAGACATTTTGGGTTGTCACAACTTGCTGGTCGGGGTGGGGTGAAGTGGAGAGAGATACTACTAGAATCTAGTGGGTAGAATCCAGGGGTGCTGCTAAATATCCTATAAAGCCCGGGAGAGCCCCGCATAACACAGGATTAACTGGCCCTAAATGTCAGTAGTGCCATGGCTGAGAAACCTGGCCCTAGAGGATGGTATGTATTCTTATTCATGAGTTCCTTGAAGGTAAGGAATGTGCCTGATATATCTTCCTTTCTCATAAAGAAGGTTTGAAAGACAGTTGGGAAAAATATCCAAATGGGATTGCTCTTACTACTGAGTGTAGGGGGAAGAGTTCTCTTCAGCCTGACGTGGCCTGCATTTCTTTCCTCTTTGGTCTTCAAGTTGGGCTCTGTATTTCTCTAACATCCTGCATTATCTCATTTCCTTTTGACTTGAAGTATTTCCTTCAACTTTTCCCCATTTGATATGTGGGATTTCCTTAAGTTTGTTATCCTTCTCATCTGTTCATACTGGATACTGAGAAACACAGAAGCACGTATACAGGAAACAGAGAGAGAGATCCTGGTATATGAAGTTGAGGGTGCCCAGACTGACCATGGGACATTTCCAGAAGTCCTGGGAGTGGCCATGTGAAATAAGATGTCAAACATTAGAAAAAGCTAAGGAGGATCACTGGATGAGACCCCAAGGAATCCTGGCTACAATGAGGGCAGAGTTGTACAGATAGACTCATTTTCCCTGGTTGATTCCATTCAGTTGATGACACAAATACATATAAATATGTGATATATTCTCAATTACACAGTGTCTATCTATCATCTATCTATCTATCTATCATCTCTCTCTCTCTCTATCTATCATCTATCTATCTATCTATCTAACAGATGGAGAAATGCCTGGAAGGGGCGTGTATTAAAATATTGATGTGGTTATCTTGATTAGAAGTGATTTTTTTCCCTGTATACTTGCTTCTGAATATTCCAAATTTTCTATGAGTATTTTATAAGTTGAATAACAGTAGACAAAATTTCAAAAGAATTTGAAGAGCCATTTTCAACACATCTGCCTGAACCTTATACTCTGAGGATTTCTCCTCCTCTATAAATCACAAGTTAGATGTTGGCAAGCTGCTGCTAAGAGATAAATTGCTCTCCCACTGCCCCAGCTGAGAGTCATGTCTGGGTAACAGCTGCTTCGATAATTACTTTATTTGGTGATGGATGAATTCTTGGTTGCTTTACAGATGTTGAAATGACTTTGGCCAAACGAAATTGCATGTATGCCTGTTCATTTCTCCTCACCCCTCTCACAGTGGGTGTGGGAAATAGATAGCCCACTGCAGGACAGAGGGATGGCGTGACCTGACCTTCCTGTCCAGAGGCAGCATCAGCCTTGGGTGCTTGCTCTTTGGAGACCCGCACAAAGCTGTCAAATGCGCCAATGCAGCAATACCGCCCCACAGCAGGCTCTGCTGGGGTATGAAGATCCACTCCCGAAGTGGCTCTTACTCCCTCTTCTGCTCTGCACTCTGCAGTGATAGCAGATCGCTCTTTTCCAAATGTAAACAGGAAAATGCAAAACCCAGTCTTGTGAAGGAATGGTCTCACTTCTCAAAGGGCCACCAGTCTGTAATGGGGAAAGTGCTGGAAAGCTACTTTATAGGAAAAACCACAGATGCTCCTTGTCATAGGGAGTGATCCGATGGCATTCACTGAAAAAGCAAACAGGCAGCTCTCTTTTGTATTTGGAGGGATTCCTCATAAATTCTGGGCATGTACTTTGGAATCTAACCTTAAAGAGCTACTACCCTGGCAGCTTTCAAGGACCACAATGATCCCAAAGAAAATGAGGAGGTAGCTGATTAAAAAAAACTTAACTGAGAGCAACTATAAGAGAGAGAGATGGGCCAGGAAGAGAAGAGTTGGAGAATCCAAGATAAATCAGTCAAGGCGTGTAGGGAAGTTTAAGAACAGTGTGAAAGTTCTCTTACAGCTTATGACCAGAATAAGGTATTACACACCCCTGGTGAAAAGTCTAGGAGAACTGATGCAGCTGGAGAGAACCTGCTCAGGTGTGAGGCTGAGCGGGTGATGCACGGGCTGAGGGACCATGACAGCAACGGCAGGACCTTCAGCAAGCTGGTGTATGGCGTGCAGCTCCTGAGAGAAGCTTCTAGAGAAGCTTCATGTTTCAGAGGTAAGGGATTCCACCAGCAAAATGCAATGACCTGCTTCTCCTCATCCAGGAGAGAAACGTGAAGTTTCAAATTTAGGCTCAAAAAACTGTATAGCATAAGCATCAGAAGGTGAAGGGGTCCACCACACATTGTCCTTTTGAGTCAGTAGAGGGCATTGTGTCAGAGAAAGCCCCAGATTCAACTCTTTCCTTACTATGTGACCTTGGGGAGTGATCTAAACTCTCTGAGCTTTGAATTTCTCATCTGTGAAATAGGTAACAATACCAGCCCCCTGGAGAGGAAAATGATGTACTGCAAGGAAAACGTGTCGCCCAATGCCTGCCAACCAGATGGTCAGTACATGGCAGCCAGAAGCACACAGGCACCACGCTTCTCATGTCCAATAAAGGTAGATACAGAGAGTTCCCCTTTATTCCTGGTGCCACATGGAACACCCCTTGGCTTCCGACCTTGCCGTTGCTAGTTCTGCCTGGCTCCTTCATGTTGACTTCGTTTCCACTTTAGCTCTATTCCTGCAGATTGGGCCACCGATTCTGGTTGTGCAGGTAACACCCAGGGTCTGGACCACTTGTTCAACATCCACTACTACCATACAGGAGAGTGGGGGTAAGATCTGAATGGTGGAAATAAGACAGTAGCAATTCATGAGGGCGAAGTGTGAAGGGTACAACGAGATCCACATGGTCAGCAACTAGCCTGGGAAAAGGGTTGGAGTGTGGCCCAATTCTCAGACTCAAAGGGATTCAAGTGGACGTGTTTGACTTTTTGGCATCAGAAAAGTCTAGCTGTGAGTATTTACTATTTACTATTTTTTGAGTATTTACTATACTCAAGACACTGTCCCATGAAACTTATAAACATGATTTAATATAATCTTTCAATAGTTGTTATAAAAGAATTGTATAGACAAAATTTTACAAACCAGGAAATAACTAGGTCACACAGCTAGCAAGCACTGGAACTGGAATTTGGCACAGGACTTCACAGCTTATATTTTCTTAACAACTGTGCAACCATGATATTGCTCCAAAGTTAGGCTTTTCCTCAACATACATGTACATTCTCATTTTCTCTCTCTCTCTCTCGTATGTGTTTTTTTGCTATCATATTTTGTGCTTTTGTTTTTAAAAATTATATTTAGTAGCATCAGACCTTGCTAACTCTCTTAGAATTTTTGGTCGATAGTACTACCTAGTTCCAAAAATGAAATGAAGTGAAATGAAATGAAGTAAAATAAAATAAAAATCGATTGTGTTCTTAAGTTTTAATTATGCAAAAATTCTCTACAAATTCAGTAAGGTCTTGTTTGCTGGACTGTCACAGTTTTAGAAAACTGTGATTCGTTTCAAGTGACATTTTAAGTGGAACACCATCAAACCAGAGTTTATTTATTGAAGGTGAGCTAAAAACCATGTGTCTTAGTCTGTTCAGGTTTCTATAACAAAATACCACTGACTGGGTGGCTTATAAGAACAGAAATTTCTCATAGTTCTAGAGCCTGGAAGTCCAGGATCAGGGTGTCAGCTAGGTCAGGTACCGGTGAAAGCCGTTTACCGGTTAGCAGTGACATTAGATATTCTCATCAGTCATATCAACATGGTAAATTATATCAATGTTAAAGAGTATTACAAAGTTACTTTCTTTTTCCATAGATTTTTATCTTCATTTTACTTTCCTGATATTTATTTTCTCCCCTCCCACCATCTCTTCTCCTCATGTGAAACTGTGACTTTGTATTTGCCAGTATATCATGCTCACCTTTGTATTTTCAATTATTCTGTGTCATTTTATTTTAGGCAGATATCTTATAACCAGCATTTGTCCAGATTTTGTTTGTTCAGGCAATCTGGGAAAGATCTGGTCTTGTTTCTATTTTTGTATTTATACATTAGGCTTCAATTATACATCCTTTTGCCTTTAATTTTCCTATCTTTGCAGTGATGATCGTTTCACCTCTTTTACAGCACACACATATATTCTTTTCTGAACTCAGTTTGATCCTAGTAATTTGATTGATTGATAAGCTCAGCCTTCTTAAAAGCGAGGCACCTTTACTTGCTGCTGTAAAATAAATAAGTCACGGGATGTAATATACAGCATAGGGAACAGAGTCAATAATATTGTAGGGCTTCCCTGGTGGCGCAGTGGTTTACAGTATGCCTGCCGATGCAGGGGACACAGGTACGTGCCCCGGTCCGGGAGGAGCCCACACGCCGCAGCGGCTGGGCCCGTGAGCCATGGCCGCTGAGCCTGCGCGTCCGGAGCCTGTGCTCCGCAACGGGAGAGGCCACAACAGTGAGAGGTCCAATTACCGCAAAAAAAAAAAAAATAATAATATTGTAATAACTCTGTATGTGACAGATGGCAACTAGACTTATTGTGGTGATCATTTCTTAATGTAGAAAAAATATCAAATCACTATGTTGTACACTGAAAACATATAATATTGTATGCCAATGGCAATTCAATAATAAACAAACAAATAAATAAATAAAATGGCTTGCAAAAGGAATTAAGAAGGAGAAGCTGGAACCAGAGAACCTGGATTCAAATCCTAGTTTTACCACTTATGTTTTGGCCAAGTCACTTCTTCTAGTAAGGCGTTAACTGCTGCATTTGCCGAATGTGATAGTGATATTGCACTTACATAAATAGAAGAAAAGAAATTAAAAAAAAAAAGAGTGAGGCACCTTGGAAACATGTTTAGCCTGGTCTCCCTGCCTCTGGACGCACTCTTCCTCAACTTGCCTTTTGTGCTGCTGTCAGTATGAAAGTGGTGATCTTAAAATGCAAATCAGGTTACTCCATTCACCTAAGTATCTATGGCAGTGGCCCCGGCCACATAAAAAATAGAGTTCCAACTTCTTGGTCTGCCATTCAAGGTCCTCACTCTCTTTTCCAAGATTATCTCCTACTTTTCTCTCTCCCACACTCATGTCTGTTCCAGCCATAACCCATTTCCTCTTTCTATTGCCTCATGCTGTTACCCCTTCCAGAAAAGCCCTTGATCAATTCTCTTAGAAAGAGTTGATGGAGTGCAGATAGGTGCCTGGCACTGGGCTCAGGGTAGGGCATGAAAGTGGTGAGAACAGCTGGCCAGGTGCCCTCTCTCATAGGGTTCCCGGCAAGTGAGGAAGACAGTGAAAGCTCAATGACCATAAGTAAAAGTGGCTCTGGGAACACAGAGCCGGAGCCCCCAACCTTGACTTTGATGTCCAGGGAAAAAAATGATCATACTGGGACCTGAAGGGTGAGTAGAGAGTGAGCCTGGCCTTCTTTCCCTTGTCCCCTGGTGGCTTCCTGCTCATCCTTCCAACCCTCTCTCAGGCCTCACTTCCCTCCAGGCAGAAGTCACTTCCTGCTCCGTGTGCTAGCTCAGTGTTCTCTACACTAAGATACTTTTAGCTCTGGATTGCGTTTGTCTGCCTTTCCTGTCCTAGGCTATGAGACTCTAGGAGGCCGAGTCACTTGTTTACTTTTGTATCCCTGTGCCCTGTGCACGGTGCATAGCGAGTGCCTGATGCAAGTGCAAGGCAATTCAGTTCCTGCATCCTGCCTGTCTGTGCCCAGCACCTCTCCTAGCCCTGGACCCACCCGGTGTGTTCCTGAACCTCTTGCTCTGGCCAAGCTTTCCTTGGTTGCTCGACTTCCAGACTCCTCTTCTGATTCTTCTTTACTTTGTCCCTAAACTGACTCTAGCATTCAGAATGCCCCTTCTCTGGTACCTGTTTGCTTCCATCCCTCAAGGGGCTTCAGGGGGGGTAACTCTTTTCATTAGCAAAACAGAGTGGCAGACAAATAGCACCTACTAAGAAGTGTTTATTGAAGGTGTTATGTGCTTTTAATAGCATGTCCTCTCCGAGATTTGGTGCCTGGGAAAGGATATTTGCTTATGAGGTGATAGAAATTTAATTTAAAAAATGAGAGCTACATATCCCAATTTGCTTCCTTATCTACATTGGCTTCCGGGAAGCCCAGATTTAGATTTAATGTTCAAGTATATCAACTACACGTCATGTTTCTGGTAGAATTATTTCCTTCCTTCATTTGGGTGTGTTCTGATTAAAAACGTTTAACATTCATTTTACTGTCAGAAAAAAATGTAATTCCATTAAAAGAAAAATATAGGGTATAACTATATTTTCATATAGAATTATACCATATATCCTCCACCCACCCACCCATCCCCCAAGTTTATTTTAAATTGTGGTTTTATTGCAAGTTACCTCAAATATTTATTTCAAGAGTATGTTCAAATTAAAATTTTTCTCCTTTCTTCCTTTCCTTTGCTTATTATTTTCCTTTTTCATAAAACAGGCTGAATTGGTTGAAACATGCCGTATAGATGAACTATACTAAAGATCATTCAACCACTGTGTTACCATCAAGGAAAGGAGAGGACGTGAGGGAAGGAGAGGGCATGGATGGGGGACCAAAGGGATGGGAGGGGATTTACTTACTGAGCGATGACAATTTCCAGGCCCCTCATCCACAGGTTTCTCAAGTCATGAGATTTCCATTTTAGAATGAGGTTTGGCTTCCATTTCTTTGATTGGAGAAGTCCAACAAGCTGTCTCATGATCTCCCCTCACTTTTATTTCTAAAACCTCCCATTTCTCCTCTCTTCCTGATTTTAGGTAACAGCCTTGTTATCTGCTTACTCACCCATTCCAGAAACTCAGGAGTCATTGGCATTCTTCTCTCTCCTTCACTAAAAAGGCAGCTAACTCTGCTGTTTAATGGCTTTACTCTCCTCCCCTTTCCCATCGTTTATACCAAAGTCTGGCTCAAATGGTTCTTGCTTGGGACTATGTCGATCACCTTCTTGCTAATATCTCTTCTTTCCATTTCTCCCACACTGATCTTTCCCCCACATGGGTATTTTGTCTTTGTGATATTTCTGAATGGCAAATCTGACAACATCACTCCTCTGACTACACTCTTTTGCCCTCAAGTAAAATCCCTGGCCAACCATCTCAGGATTTTCATGATTTGTGCCTCTTACATCCTCTGCAGTCGTCTCTCTCTTCCCCTCTCATATCCATCCTACATACTGGCCACACTAAATGTTTTACAGATTCTGGAATAGTCACCAGTTTTCCTGCCTCCAGGCTCTGTTTGTATGTTTTGCTCTACTTGGAATGTTTATCTCTTGCGTGGCAAACAGCTTCTCTCTTTCAAGACCTAATTCAAGTTTCTACTCCTCTCTTGGTTTCCCTTACCCCACTTTCAAGCGTGTTGAGCACGACCTCCTTTCTACTACTCTATGTTGTACACAGTTATATAGTATCATTTCCACACTGCGCTGCAATTATTTGGTTTTATATTCGACTAAATTACTTGATTATAACCTTCCCGATTTTACAAATTTTATTCTTGTTGCATTCCAGTGTCTAGCTCTAAGCATGTTTTTGATTATCATAGGAATATTTTATTTCCTTTAAGCTAAAGGTTTATAGTAAGTTAAAGGTTTAAGTTAAAGATTTCATAACTAAGACAAAATTGATAAAAGGCATGTATGTCAATGGTACAACTGCTCAGTTCATTATAAAAGCAGGTAGGTAGGAAATGCTTGAGTTGCTAGTTGGAAGGTGGTTTAGAATGGATTTGCAAATAGACTCAAGAAGCATTCAGCCTTGCACTTTTTCTTCTGCAATAATCATCAGATTTTCCTGCCCTTGGTCACTTTTGTGTTTGAGAGTGCCAGTTAATTACCCTTTCCCCTATAGGTTCTGAATAAGAATAAGAGAGGGATTAAAATATCAGTGGATTAAAATTCAATGATCAGTTTTATTTCAGGTAAAGCTGAATTGGAGGATGCAGCTTAGGTTTCACGACAAAACTGGGCTCCTCCTTCAGTGCTCCCTTGGCTTTGGCTGATTTGTCCAAGCTTAGAAACCTGCGGCGACGGGAGCTGAGCTGGCTGGAAGCCCACTGGCTGGGAAAGTTGCCTTCGGCAGCCTAGGCTGAGAAGATGAGGTGGGCAAATGTGGACAGCAACCCTGCACCATATTGCCACAAAATGAAGGAATGATGTCACACTCTCAGGACCTCACCAGTCCTCAAGAGGAGGGTCTACAGGGATGAAGCAGAATGCTTTAATAGCCCTGAAAGGGTTAGTTTCTATTTAATACACCAAAGCAGGAGCAACAGAACAGAGAAGGGTTTGCTCTTCCTAGCAAGGGTCATAGGATGATCAATCACTTAAACTCAGTGTCCCAGGACCTCAGATATCTTGGTCCAAAGAATTCCCCTGTTCATGGATGGAGTCAGGTAATTCCTAAGTAAAAAACGGTATGACTCTGTCTGCTTTCTTTTACCTAACATTTATCATTTTATCAGGATGATGGGTAGGTGAATAAGCGCTCCTGACACGAAGGACATACATGTTAATATCACCAAAGCTTAATGTAAAGGAAGTATCAACTTGACACTCAGGTGTGAGTGCACTGATGTAAAGCGTAATCGCTTGGGAATTACTGTGGGTTATAAAGGAGGTCTTGTTTTTTCTTTTTTTCCTGTTATGTCATCTCAACCAGGACAATTTGTAATTGCACATCTGGGTAACAATAAACAGCAGTGACCTGGAGGCATCTAACACTTCTATTGAGAGTCGAGAGTGGCTTGTGCTGCAGATTCTGCATCACCGGGACCTTTCTGATACCCCTTCCAGCCCTTGGAGTTCATGATCCAGAGATGCCTCCAATGGAACTAACCTCAGAAAAATCCTTCACTGGGCTCTTACCCATATTTCATTAATTCATAGTTAGATTCATCTAGTTCTGGCTTGACTGATTTCTGGTCTCTGGGTCTGCATTCTTTTCCTTTGCTCACTGTACTCCTTCAAAGTGTGATGTGTTTCATTTGGTCAGTTCCACAAATTATATAATGGTAAGGAAGAAAAAATAAAAGAGAAAGTCACCATCAGGAGGCAACAGTGTAAAATGAATAGATCGTATTATTACATAGTGGGTCTGATTTTTGTAGGTGACTTGAGGTGGTCTTCTTAGAAGGATCATTCTTTACTGATATGCAGAGCCTATGGTGACACAGCAATGGTCAGGAGTCCCCTAGGCCAGTGCTTTTCAAACTTTAATATGCACGTGCATCACCTGATTCTGCAGGGCTGGGGTGAGGTTTAAGATTCTGCATTTCTGACAAGCTCACCGGTGATGCTGACGCCTGAGCAGCAAGAACCTAAATTACCAAATCAAAACACCAGCCCCACAACTCATCACAATTAATTTTATTCCACAGCATGTTTAGGGGAATGTTATTCTCAGGAAGAGGTTTAGGATTCAAATAATTAAAAAAAAAAAAAAAACCTTGGAAAGTACACACCTTTATGTATCTTTTCTTTTCATTAAATATATATCTGTTTGGCAAAAAATGTTAGACTCTTTTGTACAAAAACAAAGCAAAGAAAAAAAATAACCAAAAAAACATAACCCACTCCCCACCCCCAAACCAACAACCCTGAACCCTTGCAAACTGTCAATACCTGTAATAATTACAATGATGTAAACTTGGATACTTGACCATCCTGTGGAAACCTGTGCTCAGCAGAACCACCAGGAGAAGGACCACCAAACCCTTCGATAAGCAACTGCCTCTCATCGGGGCTTTTAGATTTAGTACATTAGAGATGGAGCAAGGGGACTGGTTTCACCATTTGTGCTTTCAGCTAAGGCGCTGGAAGGGTGTGTGGCAATGAAGAGGGCAGGTCTGGGCTGGGGCGGGGAGAGGAAAGCCAAGACTAGCTGGGAGGCAGGAAGGGTGGTCACAGTCACAGGGCAGACGTGAAGTGGCCATGGGACCCACGGACTGTGTCTGGAGACCCAGCCCTGGGAAGAACTAGGAAGAAGCTTCTGCTGTTGCTCTTGGGACCAGAGAGGGACAGGGCAGGCAAAGGCCGGGACACGGGAGGGAGGGGGCTTGGAAGCAGATTTCAATTCACATGGAACCGGTGGTGTGAGAGGACTCTAGAGAGCAGGGGAACGAGGAGGTGTTTGGTCTTCTCAAGTAGCTAGACTGTTTCTTCCAGACACAGGCCTCGGGCACACCCCTGGGTCTGGCTGTAGGTTTGGGGGCGGTCTGGTGCTGCTGGCTTTCAGCCTCCAGGAGGGGAGGGCTTGCCTGCTGGGATGAAGATGGAAGGGCCCTCTGGCTCTCTTACTGGCGGTGGGTTTTGCTTTTCTCCCACCTTAGGCTGCAGCAACGGGAGGTGACCTAAAGCATCGGAGTCTAGAAACGGAATCAGGGCGGTGAGCAGGAGGCCAGGGAGGGGCAGGAAGACGCCGGGGCTAGAGGCGTTGGGGCCAAAGGAAATGTGGACCACAGCTTTCCTCTACCACAGCGGATTCCAAGGCATGGGAGCGTTTTCATTCTTCTCTCCTGTTAGCTAGCTCTTCCAGTTTTGGAGGGGGAGCTTCTGGGGCCCGGGCGCTTCAGTTACAGTCATAGACAAAGTCATAGTTGCTGGGCTCCTTGGGGATGGGTGGAGGTGCGTCGGGGATCTGAATGTTTTCCAGGTCCAGGAGGCGGAGCTTGATTTCCATGCTGAGCAGCGTGTCCAAGTCATTCCTCGTCAGGTCACTCATCATATCTTTCCCCAGCAGCGCGTTCAGCCCATCTGTCCAGATACAGTACTGGTGGGAAGGGAGGTGACAATGAGAACTACTGATGACCATAACAAGAGGAGAAACAATAGCTAACGCTTACTGATCACTCAGGATGGTCTAGGCTCTGTGCTCAGTGCTTTGCCTACATTATCATTTAACATGCACAGCATCTCTATAAAGCTGACACATCTGGTAGCATCTCTGTTTTACAGATGAGGGAACTGAGGTGGTGAGAAATTAAGTCGTTTGGTAGTACGTGGAGTGGGTGGGATTTGAACTTACACAATCTGCTTCCAGTGCCTGCACTCTTCTGTGCCCATGATGCCTCCCTGTGGCGCAGCAGGAGGGTTTGGGTTTTCGTGCCTGTGCAACATAATATCTCTAACATCCCACCAGTGAGTCAATGAGTTTAAGGTATTGGTAGAATATATCCCAACACTCCTGGACTCAACATCAGGTAAAGCTTGCTTCTTTCCTCACTCCAAGTATGGTTCCCAGTCTAATAGCTAATCTCTGCCTATCCTGTCTGATTCCCAGCACTCATGATGACAGCCCAATGGTAGTCCCACCTTTGCATTTTTTAGCAAAAGGTCTAGGAAATATCTGAGTGCTGCCCAATGTCTGGTGGGCAAAGTGGCTAAAATTATTGGGTGATCTTAACGGAAGGTGGCTTGGCTGCCGGTCTAGGGACCCCTTCTGCCTGGGTCTCCAGGTTCCAAGGTTTTTCTCCTCCAGGTCTCTGGAGCCTGGTCCCTGGGCACATCCCCTGTTTTGGAAAGCACTCCATAGTACCCAACCGAGAGTTTGGTTCTTCCCCTCTCATTAAAATTAATCGTGTCCTTTGCCTCTCCAGTAGACTAGGAACTGTGCTCTGTTTATCTGAGGACCTGCCTTGCTTTTGTCAGTTTCCCTCCAGAGGCTGAAACCCTGCCCTGCCCTGGTATTAGAGCCATGATACCTGGTGGAAGAACTAGCCCCTGCTGCCCGCATCTCAGAAACATGCCTGCATTCTGGATGCTCTGTTTGCTCACCTTTTAGGATGTCCTAGTCCTATGTAGGACCTCTTTGAGAGCAATTCCTCTGCTTTTCCTGTGGGACTGGTCTTCCTTCTAGAACATGCTCTAGATTCCCCCCTCTCTTGCCCTCACAGGGTCAAGCTGCAATTCCAGACCCTGCTTAGCTTGTCCTTTGCACTGTGGTTACCTGGGCTATGTTCCAAAATACGATAGCAGATCTCAACGTAGAAGTACTACGAGACGGCAAGCACTACACAAACCTTAAGTCATAGTGAGGTGATAGACATCTACCACGACGCACATTCGAGGCACCGCTTTTTAAGCCAAGGAGGTGTACCACGGGTGTATTACGAGGCCCGTGTCTGAGTAGCGTGGCCCTGAACTGTAGAGCTTTGGTTCTGCCTTGGCTACGGGATCTCAGCCAAAGCATTTAACCTATCTAAACATCAGTTGAGTGCTAAAGGATTTCTGGAAGTATTAGTGTCCTCATGAATACCTTAGATAGATTCCGAACACATCGAAACATTCGTTTCCTCATAAATAACGTTAATAAAAATAGATACCCAGGTTTTACCCTGCAGATCCTGATCTTATGGATCTTGGGTCAGGAAATTTTATTTGGAAAAGCTTCTAGCTAATTCTGATGTACCTCCAGATATGGGCACCACTGAACCCCATGCTCTTTAAGGCCCCTTTCAGCTCCGGCACTGTTTCACTCTAAATCCCTACGTGGGGGGATTACCGCTTTCTGTACACAGCTTTCCCAGTCCTGGCTAGCTTCCTAGTACAGATTAATTTAACCCACAGGAACACTTCTGTGGTGCTTTTCTTTCGAGAAGCAGCAAGTACAGAAAATTTTATTAAAAAATACATCAACCAATAAATAAGAACTCTGTAGTACTGAATCTGAGTTGGAAGTATCAATACGAACTTACAGTGTATTTTATCTTTAAAAAAACACAACTCCAAGCTCTGTCTACAAAAAACCTGAAAATAATGACCAACGCCATAGTGACAGGCACACCTAATGTCCAGATTCTGGTTGCTAAATACCAAAAGGAGCCAAAGCTCCACAGGGAAAAGGTAGGACATGTACAAGATGAACTGGAATATCTTGTCATGCCAGAACGCCTGAAAGCTGCCAAAGACATCTGTCCATAGAACTCAGAAGCTAACCAGAAGGTGTTCCTTCTTTCTCTAGATAATCTGGACACTGATAATGACAATAACTGCAACCTATTGATATGCAAATACGTTAAATCCATAACTTCATAATGATACCCAGACACCAAAAATCCTTCACTGGCCTCCTTTGAAGATGCTCATGATTTTGAAAACTGGTCAAGAGAATCAAGCATTATCCTGCCTATCATATGTACACTGTTTAACCTCAGGGTAACCAAAGAGTTGATGAGGCCAGTTTGTCTTTATGTAACTACAATAGAATTGGAATATCAACCTTTTCCAAAGTCTAATAGATCCAAGGATCTAGGCGATAATCATCAACGGCCGCAAACATTTCCAAAAGAGAGACAACCAGACATCATAGAAGAATACAACACTACTGCTGCTTAAAGTAGAGCCTGAGTTTGATGAATCGTCTAACTATCGCTTAACAGGATGCAGATAAACACGTGAGATGATAGAGCAGGTTATGGTAGGCAGAATAGTACCCTCCTTTGAAATAAGACCATGTCCTAATCCCTGGAACCCGTGAGTATGTTAGGTTACATGGTGAAGGGAATTAAGACTGCTAATCATCTGATCTTAAAACAGGGATTTTTATCTGGGATAATCTAGGTGGGCCCAATGTAATCACAAAGGTCCTTAAAAGTGGAAGAGGGAAACAGAACAGGAGTGAGAGAGAGGGAGATTTGAGTATGAAAGAGGCGGTCAGAATGATGCGGTGTGAGGACTTAACCCGCCATTACTGAGACGGATGGAGGTGAGGAAGGGGTGAGGAAATGGATTATCCCCTAGTCCAGAAAGGAGTTCAGCTCTGTCGATACCTTGAGTTTAGCCCAGAAAGACCTGCATCCGACTTCTGATCTCCAGAATTGTAAGATAATACATTTATGTTGCTTTAAGCCACTAAATTTGTGGTAATTTGTTATAGCAGCCAAGGAAACTAATACACAGAATTAAAATCAGCAAAATCTAGACTATTGACTATGCTACCAAACAGATGAGCTGGTTTTTTCAATGAATAAATTGCAAGGAAAAAAAACACATGCACATGTTCATGAGAGAAGGAGAGAGGAACCTATAGATTCAAGGAAACTGAAGAAACACGTGAACCAATTGTTATGTATGGATCTTATTTGGATTCTGATCTGAACAAAGTATAAAAGAAAAAAAGAAAACCAGAAATGAGACAGTTGGAGAAATCTGAAAACGGACTGCAAATCGTGGTATTAAAACGCTATAAAATTGGGTGTGATCATGGTATGATAGTTACGTTTCCAAGTGGACTCTTTATTACTTAGAGATGCACATGGGAATATTTACAAATAAAATGATATGATATTTGGATGAGCTTCGAAAATAATCTGGGGTGTTGTGGCAGCTGGGTGTGAGTGAGGGTATAGGTGAAACCTAATTGGCCATGAGCTGATAATTGCTGAAGCTGGGGATGGGCACTGACAGGAAGTCATGGGTCCAGGTCCTGCTTTCCTCCTTCCAAGCTACACAGTGCAGGGGCCAAAGAGAAAGTGTTTCTGGAACAAGACCCCCATGGTTTAAATCCAAGCTCTATCACTTACTGCTTGTTTCGTCTTGGACAAGTTTCTTAACCTCTCTGTGCCTCATTTCCCTTTTTTATAAAATGGGAATAACGTTAGTTTCTTCCTTAAGAGTTACAGAATGAGGATTAAGAGAGGTGAAGCACATAAAGCATTGAATGGTCCCTGGTGCAGAGTATTCCGGTTATAATTACTATTATCAGTACTATTGTCGAGTTATTCAATTTTGGGAGGCCTCTCTCTCCCCCTTTGATAAACAAGGATATCTGTGACAGAACTTTCCATTTTATGGAGCGATTATGCAAATAAAATGAGGTAATAGATATGGAAGTGGTCTGAAGAATACTTTTAATTTACACAAGTGTATGGCATTTTTCTCCTCACTACATCGGTAAAAAATGGCAGATATGAATAAAAATGTGGCAGTCCCAGAACATTTATCCTTATCTGGAATTAATGTATACTGGGAAAAACAGCGTTGTATAGATTTAAATAGCATCTGCAGCTCTACCATTTGAAGTAGTTTCCTATACATCCGTATATATCTTGAATACGGTGGCCTGTGTACAACCACAATTTTATTTAAAAAGAGAAATGGTAGGACACAGTGTGTATTTTCAGGAAGATGAAGACAAAGTCATCCCCTTCTGTGAACGAAATGTCAAGTAACACAGAATTATATTTAAGTGCCGCTCTAAATGCAGGATTTGCATATAATCTTTCTTCTCTCTTTGGGATGTACAATTTTATTCAAAAGCTTCAAACCAGTGAAAACCAAATACAGAATAACTTCTAAATGAGCTAAGTCTCCCAGGGGAAATGGGGAACAAAATTCAAATTCTATTAAAATGTTCCTTCCTTTCTAAAAGCTTTCTATGTAACCACATGCACAACAAAAATTTGAATGGTATCATCTAAAAATAAGAGTTTCAAGCATGATGTTGGGTTCTAGTTTACAAGAGAAAAAGTTAAATCAACCAGAGCTGCTACTTCATCTTACAAATGCATTTTCCTGGATTTATGCTAAATATTTTAAATATAGCTGACAGCATGATTCAAGAAGAGAAACAAATTATACATATAACAAGATGTCAAAAGGAATAAAAGCATCTCAAAAATAAAATTCCAACAGCAGAGACAGCCCTAAACTTCTTAAAATAACTTACAGAAACATGGTAAAAAACCTACTTCATCAAATGTTTTAAAGAATAGAAATAAGTTTATCATGGGAAAATTCTGGCCCAAAGCTAAATATTCAAGGAAAACCAAAGCTATAAGCCAGGGCTGATACTTCCTCTGGGTTAACGATTATGCCCTTACTGAGTATGAAGCATGTGTACATTCTTCTTCTTTACCATAAACTCTTTATTTTTATTTTTTAAGTTTTTGTTTATTTATTTATTTTTTGGCCACGCCACGTGGCATGTGGGATCTTAGTTCCCCAACCAGGGATCGAACCCACGCCCACTGCAGTGGAAGCATGGAGTCTTCACCACTGGACTGCCAGGGAAGTCCTTACCATAAACTCCTGATCAAGCTAAGAAGAAGTTGAATCTGTTACAACTTGCAGTTTTTCGAGAGGTTTCCGTTCTATTCCAAGTCAACAAGATGTACCTTTGTTCGTGATTTTTCTCACGTAGACATTTTTAAAAAATGAAATTTCTTTCTTCCCAATATTTTTTACCTGCTTGTTTTTCTTGAGAAAATATGACGTTCTCTCATAAATTAACCCCACTGAGACCCTTACCTCATGCTTGTCAGGAGCTATGAAGTTCAGCTGGCAGTTTGAGTCATACAGGATAGAGAAAGCAAGTTCAAGCACCTCCTAAGAGAGATTAGAGAAAACACCACATTGAGGAAAGTTGACACATTTGTTCTGTAGTCACAAATGGCTGCAGATTGAACTTGGAATAGTGCCTACAGTGTGTCCAGGCAAGAGGAGCAGCCGTGAGGCTGACGGGAGGAAGGAGCATGTTTTTCAAGGTTCACAGCACATTTCCTTCTCTCTGTTCAGGGGCAGTCTGCGTGAACCATCTCATTTAATTCTCAAGACAGCGCATGGAGCAAATGTTATCATTCCCCTTTTATGCAAAGGAGCTCAGAGAGGTTAAGTGAGTTGTCCAAGGCCACATATCCCCAAAGCTGTGCTACTCTCCTATCTTCAGCATCTCCCTCCCAGGGAGACCATGAAAAACAGTAAACTCCTTCCCAATCAGCAGCATTATGGGCTGCTCTATCTTCTATCATTTCCAAACAGACAGGTGTCCATAGGCGTATAAACTTGCTAAAACATGAAAGCTACGTAGGAGGTAATGAGGCTTCTGGATGAACCCATTATCTGTAGGTAACACATCTGCCCTTTGACCTCTGAACTACTGTAGAGCAAAGGCTACACAAAATCTAGTTTTATCCTATAGTGGCTGCAGGGTATAAAGGAGAACATGGGCCCAAGTGGCAGAATAGCTGGGGTTCATTCATTGGTGAGTGTTCGTTCGAATGTCTGGTTTCATTCATAATACAGACTATGAGACAGACCCCCAGGACCAAGGACTAAGTGACATTGTCATTTCATTGTAGCTGAATGACCTTGGCTGAGACACTCAGTGTCATGCCTAATATGTAGGTTAATATATGCTTCTCAAATTGTATGTACTGTGCAATATTGGATACTATGATTTTTCTATTGGACTGACAGCAGGGTACAACCTATGGAAGATGAGAGTCATTGCACATCTCAACACCCTAACAACTCCTAATTTGGAGGGAAGGGCCAAATGAGTCCACCTCGGTGCTCTGCATCACTGTAACACACGTGCTAACCTTCCTTCTCTGTGTCTATTAGGCACGACTGATGACTGCCCCTTTCCCTTGTGCTATGATCTGGGAACTGCACTCTCAGTAACTACCCACAGGTGTTCTTTCTTGGGGAGGTAGATCTCTCCACATCATTCTCTACCTCAACATCTGTCAGAGGATTTGCCTTTGGCCAGTAAGTCACAGCAAGAATGCCCCCAGAAAGAAGGCAGCAGGCAGAAAGATGAGGTCAATGCCTTCAGATTTCAGATGAGAAATAATTCTTCCAAGTGAACTCCAGAGGCCCAGCATTAGCTGGATGCCTCTCCTGACACAGCAAACCATCAGGCTATTTGTGGCTCTCATGGATTTTATCTGTGTCTGGCTCACCTCTAGCTGTCCCATCATTAAGGGAAAACAGCTCTTGTTCTGAGCCCAGACCTACCAGTATCTCATACTCTTAGGGCATCCTCGCCCTACCAGAAATAGAAACAAGTGAAGGAAAGAATGCTGAGTCATAGAATGGGATCTGTTCTGCAAAACTACCCCCCTCTGCAATTTTCATTTTTTTAAAAATTTATTTTTGGTTGTGTTGGGTCTTCGTTGCTGCGCGTGGGCTGTCTCTAGTTGCGGCGAGCCGGGGCTACTCTTCGTTGCGGTGTGCGGCTTCTCATTGCAGTGGCTTCTCTTGTTGCGGAGCACAGGCTCCAGGCACGTGGGCTTCAGTATTTGTGGCACACAGGCTCAGTAGTTGCGGCTTGTGGGCTCTAGAGCGTAGGCTCAGGAGTGTGGCGCAGGGGCTTAGTTGCTCCGCGGCATGTGGGATCTTCCCAGACTAGGGATCAAACCCGTGTCCCCTGCTTTGGCAGGCGGATTCTTAACCCCTGCACTACCAGGGAAGTTCCTGTATTTTTCATTTTTTTCTTCCGTAGGATTCCATTCAAGCCTGCCCAGTTAAGATCAATAGTATTAAAAAAGAGTTCGCCAAAACAAACAAACAAAACCAATTTTCACATAAGTTTGGCATCTCTTTTGGGTCTTTTAGTTTATAATGTAAATGGTTATGGGCCCTAGTAGTGGTACCATAATTGGTGTCATCCTTTTAAAAAAGTCAGTAAGGCAATCCATATCAAGAACGAGGGGTCCCACTCCCGGGGTTATTCCTAAAGAAAATTCAAAAGGAAGCAAAGGCTGTATATATCATTACCTGTAAGAACATAATATGAGAAACTAAATAAATGTCCTCCCTTCCTTGGGTAAACCATCAAAAAAAATCACAAATTAGCAACCCAGAGAAATACATGCAGTCAGGCATTCAGTGTAATTATGAAAATCTGATCTTAAGTGAAAAAAAGCAAGAGAAATGAACACTATATACATACAAATCACAATTATGAACAATGTCTTCCTGTGGTTGGAAACTGGAAGCAAATTTTGAAATGAAAATAATTATGTTAAGGTGCTAGGATCACAGGTGATTATTTTCTTTTAAAAAACTGAAAACATTTTTTCAACAAAATGTTAAGCTCTCATCTCATAAATTCATAAAGATTGTTCTTAGATGAGAAACACTGATATAGATGATGATTTCTTTACTAATCTTAGTGTCATTCATTAGGAAAAGTCTTTGACTCATACTTGAGAGACTGGAGAGAAAGGAGAGGACAGGCTTTGCTTTTGGATACCCAGTCAGTACATTACAGCAGCACCATGTGACCTTCGGAGGTCAACAGGAAAACGTGAATCTGACAATGGATTTCCGGCTGACGTTGGACCATGACTGCCACTTTGCTTAGGGCAGGCGCATGGCTAACCCATCCCCTTGCTTACGACAGCAGGTGTGAGCATCACCAGAGCCCAGACGTGGCCTCTTGACTAGGTGCTGAAGTCACGTGAGACCAGAGTGTCAGCGTGGTTGTCCTTTGTGACACATTCTCTTCTGCAGGGCAAGGAGGGAGCAGGAAGAAAAAGGAGGGGGCCTCAAACTTTGGGTTTTGCCCTTCTAAGGCATTTACCAGTGAAGATGTGAATGAGCGGAGCTGTCATGACCTAGATTTCTGATAAACACAGGGAGGAAATAGGAAATTCGTGAGAATATCATTCCCCACTTTAATTTCACCAAAGCTGCCTGGGAGGGGTTGGAGGAATTACTCCTCTGACCCGCATGCCTGCGTTAAAGGCTGCTGTCACTTATAATGAGTTTTACTGACGTCCCTGGCCGGCTGTCATTGAGGCATCCGCGGAGGTCAGCTCTCCAGCACTTTGAGCAAGCAGGCTGAGGAGCTGGGAGCGGTGGCCTCTCAGGCTAACACTCCAGAAGCTGCCACCTGTCCAACTGTCTGTGAGGGAGAGAGGTGCCAGGAGATGGTGGAGTAAGCAGTCGTGGATCTGGGGCAGTGTCCCCCTCAGGGGCTCCCTGTCACACACCACAACACTTTCTTAGACATCTGATGCTCTGGGGCTTTGCTACTCACTACTTAAGGTCGTTTATTCCCTCTGGATTTAAGTCGGTGGAAAATCATGTCCAGGAGCAGCTTATTTCCATCCTCTGTTCCACTAATGCACATCTCCCACCTCACCATGTGGAGGAAGGCCTGGGATAAGTGAGTTCTGGGGTTAGGGGATACGGGAGGAACTGATCCTATGGTCTCTGACCCCATATTCAACCCTCTAGCCCTGGGACTAGAGACAAGGCATGTGGGGTCAGGGGATGCTCAGAGAAATTCAGGGCATGATGGTGCCTTGGTTTGGGGATTGCCATCTTCCAGGGGTCAGATGATGGGTTGACTGAATACGAGAGTAGAGTTTTAGACAACATATCTTCGGTGTATAGCGTTGGCCGCCATTCCTTGCGTTGCTTTGGGTGACTTGCCTCATTTGGCCATCTCGCCTGGCATTCACTTTAATCATGTTGGCTCTCCACCATCTATCTACGTTATCTTGAGGTCAAAGGATTTTGATTAAAGGTGTAGGATATAACTTGGCATGTGTGTGTGCTAAATATAGCCAGAGAACCAGATATCATAGCTATGAAGCATTGTTGCTCACCTGTATATCTATGAGTTTGAGTTTACATTTTAGAAGGCAAACTCAGTCATTCATATCGTGAATAATAAGATAGGATCTTGCCTTCTATAAGCAGCTATAATGTTCTGGTCCTCAGCTATCTTAGCATGATCAGCCAATAGTTCTCTAACCCATTTTCTTCTCTCTGTCCCCACCAATCCTGTACTCTGAATTGAATGTTTCTCAATCAGAGGATGCACTTTTACATGTCAAAAGGCCCCACGTGCCTTTTCACATATTGTTTCCTCCTCCTAGAAAGTCTTCCCCTCACTTCTCCTTTTCAAAAGCCAGCTCAGACATCATTTCCTCCACAAGCTTTCTCAAGTCTCCCAGGCTCTCCTGGTATTTAAATTTACTGGGGCATAGGCAACATTGGATTGTAATTTCACGTTGATACTTAAGCCTTATATCTGTTAGACACCCAAGGACAGGCGCCAGGTCGTATTTATCTTTGGATTCCCAGCACCCAGCACAGGCTTGGTATAAAGAAGATACTCTATACATTATGAGTATGAATGGTGAACGAAATAAATCTGAATAAAAGGCTTTTTGGTTACGACCAGGCTTTTCAAGCTGAGGCTAGAACATCAGCTTCTAGTATAATCGGCTTCTTATTTCAGGTACATGAAATCATACTGGAAAAATAAAAGCTGGGCTCTGGACATGGTGAGATTCAAGCTTCTTTCATGTCAAATATATTCCTATCCCTTTCACTGAGATCTGGTCATATCTTCCCTCTGGGGATTACATGTTAACTGTTTAACTCTTAAGGCCCAAATCAGTGGGATAAGTACCAGGAATGCCCACTTTCAAAGATACGGCGACAAATCAACTTTATTTTATGAACCACAGAGTTTAAATTTAGAATCCTTAATCCTCGAAAGTCAAATTCTTCCAATTGAATTTGCATTCACCCATGATAATTCTTTTCAAGTGTTAGACATTTCCTAAGTGTTAGACATTTCCTAATCTCTCTGTGAAGAAGCCAACACTTCTTGTGTCCACAGAAATTTGTCTGTTGTACCAACCTCTTTTAAATACATTGGACTCTAAGCTCCAGGAGGACAGGGCCATGTCTGCCTGTTCGTCACTCTGTGCCCAGGGTCTATCCTATCTCAGGTGCTCTAATGCGCACTGAGTGAATGACTCTATGAGCAAGCCTTAGACCATGACTGGCATGCCAGATGTTGAATGAGTGAGAAGTACTATCAGTTACCAACATCTTGCTATTAACAAGTGTCTGCCTTAAAGATGCTCATGTCCCAGTTTGCCCTGTTCAGTAATTAAGCTAATGGAAAGTCCTGTGGCACAAAATGTCAGAACCTACTCTCTAGCTGGAAAAGCTGAAGAGCCAGCAACACGCCTTGGGTGCTGCCCACTGCCGAGCACTGACAGACCTCCTGTGGACAGATTTTGGCCAACTCTCCTTTTAAGCTGCAGGTCTCCCCTCTCCTGTCCAGAAGTCCCAGACGTAGGGAGGAGCAGGCCTCTGGAGCACTGGGGAAGGGGTGTGGGTGTGGGTGGATTGAGGAAATAAATTATTAGAACTGTGGGTTTCCTTTCTGCCTTTTGACGTTTTACCTGATGAACCAGATGTATGAATGCTATTAACATTACAAGACAAACAATTTTCATATGCATACAAATGAAAGAGCCAGGCTGGTAGAGATACCGCTGTTTCTCTCAGCCCTCAAGGCAGCCTAGAAAAGCTGGGAGTGGCTGGAATATCTCTGTCAGTGAATCCCAGGAAGTAGCCTCCATTTGAAGTCTTATTTATGTGTTTATAGCAGTGTGCCCCATTATCCATCCATCCATCCATCTGTCCACCCACCTGTCCAATTTTCTATGTGTCATTTACAAGGTTTTTTTTAAAGTTTGGAAATGTCATTTACTCAGTTTGTTTTGTTGATCTCCTCTAAGGGGAGAGGAATCTCCTACAAGAAGGCCAAAACTACCCACACATATCCTAGGCTCAAATGAGAACATCATCTCTACACCTGTTTTGATATTGGTAACTTGTATCTTCTTTCATTTTCTCTTGGTTAGTCAGGCTAGAAATTTATCAATTTTATTTATGTTTTCCAAGGACCAAGTTTTTTTTTTTTTTTTTGTGGTACGCAGGCCTCTCACTGTTGTGGCCTCTCCCGCTGTGGAGCACAGGCTCCGGACGCGCAGGCTCAGCGGCCATGGCTCACGGGCGCAGGCGCTCCGCGGCATGTGGGATCTTCCCGGACCGGGGCACGAACCCGTGTCCCCTGCATCGGCAGGTGGACTCTCACCCACTGCGCCACCAGGGAAGCCCAAGGACCAAGTTTTGATTTTGTTGATTTTCTCTACTGTTTTCTTATTTTCAATTTCATTCATCTCTAATATTTACTATTTCTTTTCTTCTGCTTGCTTTAGGCTTAAATTGGTCTTTTTTCTCTAGTTTCCTAAGGTGGAAACTTTATTGATTTTAGATCCTTCCTCTTTTCTAATATATGCATTTAATGGTATAAATTTCCCTCTACGCACGGCTTTCACTAAAACCCATACATTTTGATAAGTTATATTTTCATTCTACTTAGTTTAAAACATTTTGTAATTTCTCTTTAGACTTCTTTAAACTATGGGTTATTTGATAGTGTGCTTTCAATTTCCAAACATTCGGGGGATTTTCTATCTATCTTTCTGTTCTTTATTACTAGTCTAATTCCATTGTGAAGTAAAACATACTTTGTGTGATTGCTCTTCTTTTAAATTTGTTAAGATGTATTTTATGGCCCAGAATGTGGTCTATCCTGGTGAATGCTTCTTGTAAGGTTGAGAAAAGTGTGTATTCTGTTGTTGTGTGGATTTGTTAATTGGACGTAGTTGACTGATGGTGCTGTTCAAGTAATCAATATCCTTATTGATTTTCTTTCCACTTGATGTATCAATTACTGACAGAAGGGTACCAAAATCTCCAGGATAATAATGGGTTTGTGAATGTCTCCTTTCAGTTCTCTCAGTATGTCTCACGTATTTTGATATCTTTGTCCATCCCCTTACTTTCACCTATCTTAGTCTTTATCTTTAAGTGGGTTTCTTGTAGAAAACTATATAGTTGGTCTTGCTTTTTATCCACTCGGACAATGTCTGTCTTTTAATCAGTGTATTTAGACCACCGACATTTAAAATGACTATTGATATAGTTAGATTATATCTGCCATGTTTGTAACTCTTTTCATGTGTTGTATTTGTTCTTTATTTTTAATTTTCTCCCTTTTTTTTGTCTTCTGTTTTGAGTATCCCAACTCCTCCCTCCTATCCCTTATGACTTTGCTGTCATTCATTTCACTGATCCATATGCTATAATCATCTAACACATTTTACTATTATTATTTTAAGCAAAGAATTATCTTTTTGATGAATTAATAAGAAAAAAGTATATTTTTATTTTACCTTCATTTATTCCTTCTCTGACACTCTTCCATTCTTTATGTAGATTCAAGTTTCTAGCCTATATAATTTTCCTTCTGGCTGAAGAATTTCTTGCAGAGTAGGTCTGCTGGCAATGAATTTCCTTGGTTTTGGTTATCTTAGAAAGTGTTTCTCCTTCACTTTGGAAAGATAATTTCACTGGATATGGAATTTTAAGTTGTTGTTTTTTTTTTAACACTAAATATTTCACTCTACTTTCTTCTTGCTTGCATGGTTTCTGATGAGAAACCTACTTTAATTTTAATATTTGTTCTTCTACCAGTAAGGTGTTTTTCCTCCTCTGGTTTAAGATTTTCTCTTTGTCTTTGGTTTTCTTCAGTTGGAATATGATATGCCTAGGGGGGTGTGTGTGTGTGTGTGTGTGTGTGTGTGTGTGTGTATGTGTGTGTGTGTGTGTGTGTGTTGGTATTTATCCTGCTTGGTATCTTATAAGCTTCCTGGATCTGTGGTTGGATATCTATCTTTAATTTTGGAAAGTTCTTGGCCATTATTGATTCAATATTTCTTCAGTTCTATTCTCTTTCTTTTGGTATTTTAATTATACATATATTATACTTTTTGCAATTGTCTGTCAGTTCTCTGATGTTCTAATTTTTTTCCTTTTGGCATTTCAGTTTAGGAAGTTTCTACTGACTCATTTTCAAGCTCACTAATCCTTTCCTCAGCCATGTCAAGTCTACTGAAGAGCCCATTAAAAGCATATTTTATTTCACTTCTGTTACAGTACTTTTTATTTATACCCTTTCCTTTTGATTCAGTTCTAGAGTTTCTGCATCTCTGCTTATATTATCCATCTATTCTTTCATGTTGTTTACTTTTTCCATTAGAGCCTCTAATCCTTTTAATCACAGTTATTTTAAATTCTCTGTCTGATAATCCCAGCATTTGTGTCGTACTGCAGTCTGGTTCTGATGATTGCTTTGTTTTTCCAGGCTGTTTTTTAATTGCTTTTTGGCATGCTTGTAACTTTTTGTTGAAATCCAGACATGCTGTATCAGGTAATAGGAAGGGAGATACACAGAACTTTAGAGTGATGATTTATGTTAATCTAGCAAGGAATTGGGATATGTTAAATGTTTGCTATACTGTAAGTGCCAGAGGCTTCAAATTCCTCTAGTGTCCCTGTTTTTGTCTACCCTACTGACTTTGAGCTTCCCTAAATACTCCTCCTCAGAGAGAGGTTGTATCTTGCAGAACTTTCAGGTATAATCCAGTGTTACTATTTGGAATCTAGTGGTATAGTGGTAGGATATGGGTGAGGGATACCACTCCATAACTTTCCAATTAAATCTCCATCTTTTGGGGGTCCTATGTCTTGTGGCTGTCACCTTCTCAAGTGTATCTCCAGTAGTATAGCTTTCCCAGTAGCATAGCTACAGAGTTTCCTACTGATTTCCTTGAGGTTCTGACTGCTGTTGATTATATCTCCCCCAACCCCAACCCTGTGGTTGAGATAAGAAGTCTAAAAAGGAATGCAATGGGAGAAATTCCTTTCCCCTAGCTGGGATAAAGGTTTGGAGAACAGGGCTTCGTTATGGAGAAGGCTCTGTCATATTCCATGATTACTCACCTCTTTCCCCTCCCAGAGCCATGACGGAGGTGGGCAGTGGGGGATGGGGGACTCTCCATAAGATCTTCACTGAGAGAATCTGCTAGGTTTACTGGAAATAAAGCCCATGAAATTATGCCCCCACAAGACTGCAACCCCCAAAAGTTTCTCACTCTCATACTACCAGTCATCAGAATTGCCAGCTAAATGATCTTACAGCTTACGGCTCCAGTAGATTCTGCTTCAGGTGAGCAGATCTGGCTGTGACTCTCTGGATGTACCTGACTCTGCAGATTCCATGGCTGTGGTCTCCCCTGCAACATCAGTTCTCTTGGTAGTTCCAAGAAAATTGTTGATTTTCACTTTATTCAGTTTCTTCTTACTGTAAGGATAGGAGTGACAACTCCTAGGCTCTTTACAGGTTGGGGTGAAACCAGAAGTTCCTTCACATCTGTTTTACATAATTCGCTGTCCCAATCAGAATGCTTGAGTCCTTGCAAGTTGCTTGGCTGCCAACTATACCCCTCCTAGCCTTCTTTAGGTTACAGACTCTTGTTGCTGCCAATTTCCTCACACCTTGTCCTGCTCGGCTCCAAGTGTTATATAACCACGGGGACCTCAGCTGGAGCTGAGCAGAGCCGGTGCTCCGTCTGTTATCAGGTGGTCTTGAAGGAAGGCGGCCCCACAGGAGGCAAACCATGAAGGCTGGGGACTTGCGTCTCTAGTTAAGGATGCTCTTCTGGTATATGATGATCTGTTGAATCCCTACTTCCCCATATCTTGGAGAAGAAAGAAATTCTGTGTAACAGATGACCTACAGACCCCAAGGCATGCCCTTATGTCACTCAGTGTTTTATATGATAGCACTGTGACAGGCTCGACACAGAAGGATTCATATGGACTTGAGGTGAGTTATACTTATGTAACTTAAGAAACAAAGATCTTGTTATCTGTCTCCTTGGCTGTATCCTCTCCCTGTTTTCTTCCTAAACAGTACTTTTGTAGTGCTTTTGATTTTCCTTAACCATAGATAGGGTCATCTTATGCAGACCTGGATTCGCCTTCATCTTATAATGACTGAAATTACAGGGCAGGCATTATTCACTTCAACACTGATTGACAAATAGGATGTGTATAATGTTTACATTTCTTTTAGATAATGTCACGGGACAATAAAGAAGCAACCTATTGATCTATGTGACATTTTTGGCTCCGAGGTGCCTGAAGCTTCCAGATGAAGCTGATTAATTTTGTTCATGGACAGACACTATGTAACACAAGATGCCAAGAAGTAAAAAATTGGCTCCCTGATGGCCCCTCCAAGGGCAAGTACCTCCAAACTGGGGGCAAGGGAAATTCCTCCATCTTTTCAGAAAATGCCACCTCCCATACCCTCTGTTATGGAATGTAGGCTGTCATGGGGAACAACATGATGGGGAGGGTGAAGAATATTGCAATGTGAAGAGTGTTTAAGCAATATTCACCTCTGGGAAGATTTTCTCCCTTAAGCTGGGTTTGAACTGTTTCACAATATTTCCCATGATGCTGAAGAATATCAGGCCTTTAAAAGTTTTCTAAGATTTGTTTTGAGCCATCTAGTCTCTCCTCCCTTTCCCAGACTTCATTGAGACACCAGGCGGGTAACAAGAAGGAGGAAATGAAAGGGATTGGGGTGGAAGTGCAGAAGGGAGAATATGAACATAAATAGAAGGTTAGGAGAGGCCCAGAGGATGGACGGAGATGAGTGGAAAAGGCTTGAGAGAAGACTGGTGACAACAGAGAGAGGGCAATTCCTAGGGCTGTACGTAGAAAGGAAGTGAGAGAATGCAAGGCATGGTGGAGATTCGACAAGTGATCAGTGAGAGAAAGAATAAGACTAGGTAAGAGATGTAAAAGGAATGAGGAAAGGAAAAGGAGCTGAGTTTAAGAGATGTGTAACTGTGTGTGCGTGTGTGCACTCACACACACACACACCCCAACCACACAAGCATAGCTACCAAAGAAGGGCTCGGCCCACTGCAGTCAGTAACTGCATTGAGCAGATAGAACAACTTGCAACTTGGAAAACATACCTTGTTTTGTTTAAGGGCACCTTTCTCTTTCATATGAGGGCAGTCCTTTCCCGTCACCACAGCTTTGATATCTGCCACCGGCACTGCAATTCATAAGAGAAAATGAAAGTAACTACATCATGTGACAGCTTAAGTGTCCAGAAAGTAGCAAGACTAAGCATCGAGTCTGCTGCTATGGCTGCCATTCCCAGACACTGCCGCTAGAAGAGAAAAGAGGTGAAAAGAAAAGAGAAGTCAAGTGGTGTCCAGGGCTAGGAACTAAAATATATCCTTATATCCTGGTAAAAAGCATCCCCGGGGAGAAAAATCTATGTTCATAGTAGAATTTGGTTCAATAAAGCAAATACCTAAAAAAAAATACCAGAAACAACAACAACAAACCCATCATAGTTGCATTAAAAGTGATGGTACTAGAAGCAGCGGTAATAATCATACTAATAGTGGTACTGATACTGATTTTATGGAAGACATCTATGTGCCAGGAGCAATGCCAAATGCTTCCTACAGATGGATATCTCCTGCTACAGTTGCTACATCTCTTTAGTTTCTGAGTTTTGGATAATGAGGGGAAGTAACCTTATCACAAAAAAATTTATCTGAATCTAAACCATCCTGAACTCTCATTCTCCAAATTCTCCCTCTTACCATCTCATTACTTCTCACAAGGATTCTGTGAGGCAGGTTTTATTATTCCTATTTTATGGACAATGAAATTAAACTCAATTAAATAAAGGGAACATTCCTTTCTGATAGGGAAGTGGTAGCTGGTGTTTATCTTGGAAATCCTGAGCGTAATGCAGTTTGATAAAATGATGTTATCTCTCATCCTACTCAGAACCTGGGGGAAGATAAAAGATGTGGAAAGGGTTGGGCCTTTAAAGCTTTTGTTAAGATCATCTGATGGAGAGAAGGCAGTAGGATGGTTTGGAAGCTTAATTTAAAACACTGCAAAGTCATCTGTCCCTTTCCGATTCCTAATCTTTCACTCCTGTAAGGGACTGTGAATTTAGGAGCTCACTTAGGATCTGCAGAAGCTTTGCGTCATCAATTCCTTAGACTCCTCTAATGATGAAGATAATGAGAGATTTCATGATTAAAGTTCACCTATTTTTACTGGGGCATTGGGTTTGGGGGTGACATTTAGATGAAGAGAGAATTATAAAATATATAGAATGTCAAAACGACGTTAACAGGAAGGCTCTTTAAAAGCTAACATTGTCCGGGTACCCTAAAGTTGCTAAGAACTTTGTCCAAATCTGTGACACCTCTAGAGCTCTCTCAAACCCTAGAGAAGAGTGAGGCTGTGAGGAACTCTTCCAGGATTCTCTGCAGGCACCCGCGGCTAGCTCAGTCCTGATTCTAGATCTCTTTGGTGGACCTGACTTGTACTCACTAATGACTGCCTCTCCTCTCCTTCCGGCCATATGGAAGACTACTCTTCCCAACAACTTCTGCAGTTAGGTGGGGCCATACGATTGGCTCTGGTCAGTGACATGTGAGAGGAAATGGCCTGTCTCTCTCTTAGCTGAGGCAGTGAAAAGTCCACGCCTACCAGCCTCTCTTCTCCAGCCACAGGGACTGATCCGGTTCCATGGTCCATCCAGATGGCACAGCTCTGGGATGGCAGAGCAGCCATTGGCCTGAGTCCCTGTGATCGTGTGGACCAGTCCTTTGAAAGCCCATGTCAGTTACGTAATGTGAGGAGTGAGAAATAAACTCTTGCTGTCCTGAGCCACTGAGATTGTGGAGGTTACTTATTCTTGCAGCAAAATGTAGCGATGCAGCCTCTCCTGAATGGCATGACCCTTGACCTTGGACTGCTTTCCTTCTCTGCCTGGCTGCTCGAGATTGGCATCTTCTTTTAGACGGTCCTTGTGATTCCTGAATCTACCTTTGACCACAGCCTCTGACTTCAGTTCTCCTCAAAACCATTTTCAGAACCAACAATCAGCCCTGTTCTCAGTGGCTGACCTGGCTCCCTAATCACTACCCCAGGAGGAGATATTTGGGCACTTTGGGAAGCTGGGTTTATTTAAGATTTACTTTTCAATGAAAATCCACCACTGAAGTGAATTTGTGATATAATTAACATACCAACTCCAAAACCCTCCTCAAGCTTCAGATGGAGTTTGAGTCACAGCGTAGTTTTCTGTTGTATAATATGTAACATGGTCAATGAAGATCTATAAATAGTAAGTTACCCCTTGTCTTTGAAGATCTATAAATAGTAATTTACCCCTTGGCTTTGAAAACTGGGCAAGATTAACTCGGAACAGGACAAGAGTAACACTAAAGTCTGTCATGGGAGCAGTCTTTAGAATCTCTAATGAGAAGGAATCAGCGGAGAAAAAGCACTCTTCCACCGTGCTTGTGGCATTACATATTTTATGTATTTTACATGCATTGTCCCCTGTCAAGGAGACGAGCTGCTATATTACTCACAGGATTACGGCTAAAAGGAAAACACAAAATTCTAAAAATACAGCATGGCTTTTAAAGGTTGCTCTTTACATAGTTTGTCTCTAGATGCACTGGAAAATTAGGCATCAGAAGGGCTAAAATGCTGTCCTCTCTAAACCCATGAGCAGAATCAGACTCATATCCTTTGAATCTACACTCTTAAGAGGCAACAGAGGGCCCTTGATTACTTCAAAGCAGGGCTGGTGTTTCTATCAGGCCCTTTTTTGTAGGAGCAACATAACTAAGTGGGGTTCAGAGATACGAGAACCAGAAGGGTCACCACTGGTTCCCTAACGCCAACTCTAACTCCTTGCAGCCTGGCCTCATTTCTTTCAATGCTTTTTTCAGTTTGAGCTGGATTGAGACAATCTAATTCAACGCTCCCATTTTATAGATGGGAAGACTGAGGACTAAAGAGAAGAAATAAATCATGCAACATCACACAGCTAGTGAGGGACAGAGCTGGGACTGCTGCTCTTTCTTCTATTCTATGGTCCCTTGCTAGGCCATGATTTTTCCCTATGTTTGGAAGATGTCAGCCCCCCAAATCATGCTGAACACAGCCCTGGAAGTGGTTTTCACTTCAGATATGTTCAGGAAACTCTTTGATTGCTACTATCTGGGGAAGGAACTTTAATTGTGATTAAAAAAAAATGCCTTTGAAAAAGTAAATGTGGCCACCATGATAAAAATTGTTCTAGCTTTCACCCTTGGGAGCCAAGTTGAGACAGAAATCACCCCAGGAAGTAACCAGTAAGCCATGAGCACTTGCTGTATACACAGCTCCATCGTGGAAGCTCCTATGGGCAGAAATACAGAGAAGGGGCAGGCTGATCCCCGTACAGTTTAGTAAAGAATCTGGACTCTAACTTGGAAGCCTGGAGTGGTTGGAAGGGCTGTGCCTTTACAATCACAGAGCCTGGATTTGAATTCTAGGTGCACCTACCGGCTATACCACTTTGGGCTTAAGTTCTTAGAGCATAAGCTTTCTTGTCTACAATGTAGAACTATAATATCATCCATCGCATAGGGCTGTTCTGAGAATTAACTCAGTGCTGGAGCCAAGATCATTGCTGGCTTTGAATCTAGGTGGTCTGGAGAAGCGGGTAAAAATCTAGGCCGTGGAGTTGGATGGCTGCATTCAGATCTTTGCTCTATTATTTATTGGACGTGTGACCTTCAACAGGTTACTTAACTTTTCTGTGCCTCATTTTCCTAATCCTAATTTTCCAATGATACCTACCTCTTCAGGTTGTGGGGAGGATAATTTATTATGTAACGTAGAGCTCTTAGCACACTGCCTGGTGTTGAGTAAACACTCAAAAGATGTCATTTGCGGTTGTTCTCATTATCAACAGTCAAAGTTAATTCTCTCTGTAGATTGAGGGGCCTGAATTATTCCCCATGCTTCAATGACCCAAATTGCCCACTTTGCTTTGCTGTGGCCATTGCTCCTCTCCTCTGCTGTAATAGGCTTCATGGCCTTGTGTGAGGGAGCAAAACCCTTTGATGTGGGAGTGAAGAGCGCTGGCCTAGACTCTTTCAAAGGGAGTCTCTGAGGGGCCCAGGCACTGCTGGAAAGCAGAGGAGTCTGGTGTTTAGTGGGGGTGATGAGAGTCTATAAACCTGGTGGGAGGAATGTGGGGTGAAGGGAGGTTAGGAGATGTGGATTTTCAAGGGCCATGTTTCTTGCCTAACAAAAGGAATACGAGAAGACAGATTTGCTAAATCTTTAGACATGAAGACAGCTAAGGAGAGGCCCTCAATCTCCACTTGCACTCTCTGGATTAAGAGGATTCAATTATGCTATTTGATTCACCAATATCTCAGTATTCAGCACTGATTAACTCAAGGGGTGGAAGACAATTTTCCCCTTGGTCACAAGAGAGGGCAATTGTACACAGCAAGAACAAGGGTACTTGAAATGAATTAAAGGAATGTCTCATTTTTCTAGTGGAATGAGGTTTTTGACTAAGGGCTCCAAGAGGATGGACTATTTTGCTCCAGGCAGGATGCGAACTGTAATTAAATGCAAACCAGATGGCAGGCCTGAAGCAGCAAATTTTAGTTTCCTAGGCTGGGACCTTCTCATCTCAGGCACACAATAGTTTCATTTGACTTCATTACATGAAATATACCCCCTCCCTGGCACACATGTGCATACAGATATAATCTCCTCAACACACACACACACACACACACACACACACACACACACACACACACACACACCCCACATCCTCTCATATGCACACACCTGCACAGGTACTCATTCTTGGTTTGCCTTGCAGTGGATAACTGTTTACGGAGCAGCTCTTCTGGAACTCTGAATTACTAGACTTCAAAGGCCGCAGAGGAAAGGAGTGGATGAGTTTCACAGCCAGTGTCAGAGGGACTGATGCAACCCTTTCCCAGAAGCAGCCTCACTCTGTGGCCACGACCAAAAACTGTTTGGAGATCTGCAGCTCTGTCCTGGCTCTTCTGCAACCACCCTGGCAAGCTGGCTCTCCCTGGCATCGGCCCTCGGGTTTCTAGCCCAGAGACCGTCCCTACTCAAGGCTCAGGTACTGTCCACGACTTGACCTTCTCTAGGGGCAGGGCTACCGACTTCCTAAGCAGCACAACCAGCGAGAATGAGCGCGCTGCATTTAAACCTACAATCCACGCCAATCTAGTGCCTATCTGTGGGTGGAGGAGAGGATTAGATCCCTAGAACTATGGAGATAAATAACACAGCCAGTGAGTGGGAGAGCCGATTCTCTGGGCCATGTGGGTTAGGAATGAATCCAGCTGTGGTTTTTCTGTTTTCCTGCCCAGACCACTTTCCCTATTTCCTGGTCAGGTTAAGAACGAGACGGTGAAAGACTTCATATAGAGCCTGTGGTTGCTTTGACCTCTAACTCTTCATTTTACTGCATTAGAGCAGAGATTCCAAATAGCTGGCCTCTGGACAGTTCTGGGTTCATGAGGGAGGTTTCATCAGTGAGTTTTTCACCAGTTAATAGCAAACAGAGGAAAATGAAGACACTGCTGTGAGTTTTTCACACAGCTAATTTAAGTTAGTACAAGGGACTGTCCTTTACTCCAAGATTAGGCCTTTCTAGTCTTTTGTTTTGTTTGATCAAGAGCCCTTTTTAAAATGAAAGCAATGTGATATTAAATTTTAGTTAGATTTTCTTTTATAATAGCCTTTATTTCTGCCAAAACTGAAAGTTGGCAACCCACTGTCGATTCACTTTTCTTGTTCTTTTAAAATATTTACGTATTGGTGAAAGCCCAATTTAGGGACTCACTATGAAGCGTGTCAGGCAACATCTGGCTCCACACTTGTCAATTTGAGCACTCATCAGAAACGCCTGGAGGGTCTGTTAAGACAGAGGTTGTTGGCCCCATCCCCAGAGTTTGTGATTCATCACGTCTGGGAGTGAGGATCTGAGAAGCTGCATGTCTAGTAATTTCCCAGGTGATGCTGCTGCTGGTGGTCCAAAGACCACACTCTGAGAACCACTGGTCCAGCTCTGTCCATGGTGGGATGCAGAAGGCTTTCTGAGACCTGAAGGGAGGGTCCTTATTACAGGCAGAGGCCTGGGGAGACCCCATAGCAAGAATGCATAGACACTGCCCCAGACTCTGCGGTACTGGGTTTCAAATAACGTGGGCTGAAGAGGCAGTGCTCCCATGAAAGGAAATAAGATTGCCTTCTGAACTAAATGACACTATGAAGACCAGACTGTCCCATTTTTAAGCTGGAGGAAGTGAGAATGTTCCAGGCTGTCTGTCTGATATGTCAGCCCAGAGTCTGAGTGTGTCAGGAATTTGCCACTTGTGGTTTATTTTCCCCTGTGATGGCCATGAGCTGCAAGGAAGACAGTACAGATTTGACTTCCATAGGCCCTGGGGTGACAAGGGGGAAGCTGCTAGGACCTGGAGGTAAGGATTCTGTTTGCGACTTGTTCATATGACTCACGGCAGGGTCAAGGTGACTTGTAAAAGTTATTTTAAAGTGTCTATACTTTTTTCTCACTCTTTGATTTCTCTACCTGAGATATCCTCTGAGGCCATGTCTAACTTTATCTCATTTCTCTTCCAAATTAATCCATTACCTTTGTGTATTTTAATATTTCTGTAATACTTTGTTTAATTAGTACACTTAATGCTGACTTAAAAAACCTGGAACCTGCTTTGGTGTTGGGCTAAAATAATCTAGCATATGACTGGCTCTTTAAGAGACATGGTACAGAAATAGCAAATCGGTATAAATAATATGTATTTTGGGGAATATTTAGGAAACCACAGAATGCTATTGAGTGTCTGAGTTACTGCTTGGAAGTAAACGAGCCATACGTGGATCTGGCATTAGCTCTGCATTATAAGTGTGGGATACAGTAACCTATAATGCATAAACGTGGTGGGATCAAGTACATGATTCATGTGAAATTATTCTGGGTCATCAGAAAAAGACAACTGACAATCAGGTTTATATTGTTTTTGCTCCTTAGAATAACACTTGGACAAGTAACGTAAAAGTGGGTGTTTGAACCCCAGGTTTACGTCTTTCAGGAAAGATAGGTGAGCATTCCTTTTACCCCCTCCCCTCTTCAGTCCCAAACCACAAATCCATCAAGGTCTTATGCTTGATGAGACGGCTCAGCCAGGACTCACAGCTAGATGAGACATGCCTAATGGGTTTACTGAGGTTGACAGTCTTTCTGCATGATATTCTGTGACCAGGAAACGAACAAGCAACCAAAACTCAGGCCTCCAACACAGGAGAGGCACTTACGTTTGTCCTGCAAGGAATCGTGGGGCACTTCTCCCTGAGGACTTTCTTCCAAGTCTCCATAATGCAGGACCTTGTGGTTTGGTGAAAGCCGACAATACCAAAACTTGTCTGGGGGAAAAAAAACACAAATTTACCAGGTAAGCGATTCCGGTTTCCAAAAAATATTGACATCCTTATTTCGTCATAGTCTTGCCTAGGAGAACACGCAGTTCCTTTGATTTTAATTCTTCAAGAAGGAATGATTCTAGAGCCCTGGAAGTTAGTCCCTTCTCGATTTTGATATTTAGTTAGCTCCTGTCCTTCTTGGTAGACATTTGGTACCACTGGGAAAGTTATCAAATCCTTTTATTTGATACGGCAACAGAGTTTCTGAGGTGGTGGCTTCCAGAGGGTTACTAGAATGACTAGGGGATTATTCTTTATTCAGTTGGGCCTGACAAAAGTGGGGAGGGAGATGAAGAGAAAACAGCTTTCTCAGAATTTTTCTGCTTCCACTTTCCTCTGTGAGATTGTAAGACTGATGAGATGGTTGTGCCGTATCTCAGTTGGCATATCAAACCCCTCACTCCTGAGGCCTATGTACACAAACTAATCAATGAATAAACTGTTAGGAAGCTAGTGATACACACAAGGGATGGAATTCATGAGGAAATACACTAATAATTCAGAAATTTATCCAAGAATGAGGATATTGCAATCATCTCCTCTCTCTTTCCTAGAGTTTAGTTCTCTCAAATAAGTGTGACCAGTACCTTAGGATCATTCTCATAAATAACTCCTTTAAGTTGACTTCCCCAAATGTAATAAAAATTTTTGAATAAGCTGGTGAGGCAGCAAGAAGGAGGCAGAGAGTGCTTTTTCTAGATAAGAAACTTAGATTGTGACAGCAATCTTCGTGCAGCTCTCAGGGCTGTGCTAGATGCTGCCTCCTCCAGGAAGCCCTCTCTGATTACTGCAGCCAAAGGGACCCTTCCCATCCTCTTAGCTGCTCCAGCATCTCCTTGGATCCTTGGTGCTCCCATGTTAAGCCCCTTAGTATTCCCCATTATCTGCCATAGACCCTAGGTAAGCAACTTGTCCCAGTGGGTTCAGTGTGAAAGGTTACTGACAGAAGAGGACTCCAGGACACACATCAGCCCTGACAGTGTGGAGAAGCCAGGGCGCTCTGATGACAACCACTGTCTTCACAATTGCACTGCACTGGTCCCTTGGCACAGTGCCTGGCACGTGGAAGTTACACAGTTGCTGTTGGCTAAATTGATAAATGAAGACCCACTGGTCAAGATGCTTAAGGCATGGAGCATCCCTGACCTGTAAACCCCTTTGTGACATTATGCAATTGGCAAACACAGTGGCCTTGGTCAAGTCACCCCATTACTGTGTCTACAAACACAAATTATTTTGAAGCCACTCTGACCAAAAAGGTCTCTATAATGTTTAAGAAAAATGTTCTTCTACCTAAAATTGCTTTCACTGCAAAACCACATTTTAACTACAATTCTTTTTGTAGGAAAGAAAGTTTTAAAATTGGAAGTAAAAGCCACACAATGAACAAAGAAAACACCCAAACTGGATCCACAAAAGCAAAATGCCTCTGTGATTCCTTTCTCATCTATAAACAGGGTTTGAGAATTCCTGAACGTAGCCAGAATATGGCAATCCATATACTTAAAAAAATCTAAACGCTGGTGGGAAAATTTGAGAGGAAAGAAACAGTGATTTGAGTGCTAGGAAAACATCTGGAATTGTTAATTTTTCAGAATTCTGTTATATATATATACCTATACACACACACACACTCAACAGCACAGGTCATTCTTCTGGGAGAGCATTTCAAAGGGAGAAAATAAAGTTATTCCCTGAATAATTCATAACCATTTCAATTAGGCAGTTTTCCATGAGGAGAACACATTTGGGAATTTGACTTGTAATTCACAATAGGAATTGCAACTCCAAAGGAGAGGGCCAAGTTTTGGCCACGAGCACCAACAGTGCTCTTGGGAACCTGGCATGAGTAACTGTAGAGATTTCTTCCCCCCGAAGGACCTTTCACCTTGTCTAAATGAACTGTGATGGCAAATCTAGCTGGAAAAATTTCCTAGAGAGCTCTCCTTCCCCTGCTACCTCTGAGATGGGACTTTGGCTAAGTGAGCAACTGAAAAACGGTGACAGAAAGCTGGGAAGGAAGTTGGTGAGCTGTGCTTAGACACGCTGTTCTTATTTTGAGTGAGGTCTTAGCCTGTTCTTCCTAGAAATCCCTCACTTTTCAAACCGGGGTAAACTCTAGGGATTGGCAGTGGTAACCTGAAGCCCAAGGGTCAATATGGCACAAATGGATCAATCATCCTCAGTATAATTGGGGGAGCATTGAGAACTTTAAGTGGTACAAACATATACTGTGGAGTGAAATGCACAACTTACATTCATTTGCAACACTTCAAAAATTTGCTGCACATACTTTCGTAAGTTGTCTATTTAATATGTTATGTCTATTTCTCCAGTGAATATTTGCAGAGTGCCTACAGTACTCTACTGGGTGTAGCAAAAATTATTAGGATGAAAGGCAGACATGAGGGACAAAGCCAAGCAGCTCAAGGAGAAGGAGCTCCCTAGCTCTTAGTGGCAACTTAAAGAAATATGGTGGAAACACTTGTTTCCCAGGTCTGGGAAGTAGGGACTGTGACTCAGCAGCTCTGCCTATACTACAGGGAAAAACAGGAATAGGGAAAATCTCTTGTGCAACACACTCCTACATTCAGAAACTATTGAAAACAGTGGCTATTTATCAGGGTTCCGGGAGGTAAAACAACCGTCTTCCTTGAAAAGCTGTAGTCACTGTTTGTTTAAAGAAACACAAAAGGCTACTTGGAACCTTGCCATAACAATACAGGGTATAGCTGACAGATTTTCCTCCTTCCAGAGGCTTAAATTCTCTTGACTTTTATGACACCACCAG
The DNA here is from genome assembly GCF_937001465.1 of Orcinus orca. Classification (NCBI taxonomy): domain Eukaryota; kingdom Metazoa; phylum Chordata; class Mammalia; order Artiodactyla; family Delphinidae; genus Orcinus; species Orcinus orca. The sequence continues at coordinate 40,662,714 of NC_064567.1, read as the reverse complement.
CTTCTGGTTTTCCTCCTACCTCTGGCTACCTCTTCTCTTATCCTATAGAAGTTCCTCTTTCTCGGTCTACTACTAAGATGGTGGAGAACAAAAGATCTGTGCATCATTGATGTGAGTGATGTGTTCTGCTCCTCCCATCAAATAGGAAGTCTTGGATGGATGACAAAATATTGGAAAAGGGGCTGAACGGCTTGGGAAGGTTGTTTTGACTCATAAACAAATGGGTGGATACTCAGCCAGTATCTCTCTCAGGATAAAGGCTGGAGTCGTTAGCTCTGGGAAGGTTTAGAGGCATCATAACTTGTGTGTGGCTGTCTTGAAGGCAGAGCCCCTATAAAGGAGAGCAGAGATGCCACCTCCGACCAGCAGAGCGCACCGACTTGTTGGGTGAGACAGTTTCAGTGTCAGCCGTCAGTGGCAGCTTGATTCGCAGTTTCTTTTATGGTAAGAAAAATGTGTATTTTCTATTCAAAACCCAGCATGATGTTACTAGTTCCCCAATCCCTCTGGGCAATGAATGAGTGGATTGTGTCACTAAAAGCAATTAGCAGGAAGCAGTGAGAACATTAGCAAAGATTGTTTAGTAGCATTTAAAGAGAAAACAGGAGTTAGTATAGAGGTCTTTCAGTCAATTAGAAATGTTAGTACGTTAATAGCCATCTTTTCATTCCCCCAACTCAAAAACTGAAAATATGGAGATCATTTTGTGCTTCACTCTTTTTTTCTGTGTGTGTGTGTGTGTGTGTGTGAAGGTCGGTCAGAGGGAAAAGCTGGTTTCAAAGCTCACAGCCTGCTAAGAAGGTCTCCAGGGCTGATTAAAGTTATATGTCACATAGATCATTATGCAGCTAATCACCCTTGACAACGGTAATTCTTGCAGCAATGTTCGAAAGAACTTTCTGCAATGATGCAAATACTCTGTACCTGCTTATTCAATAGGAATAGAAGAAATTTTGAATTTTATTGAATTTTAATGAACTTAAATAGCCATAGGTAGCTATATGGAACAGTGCAGCTCATTGTCTCTCTTCATACCCAGGCTGGAGACCAGTGTTGGGTCGGCCAGCAGGTGTTTATGGGAGGCGGGCAAGCTGAACAGCTACCATTGTCGAGCGTGAAATGTGGACTGTAAAGTGAGGCACAGGGCACAGCAAGAACCGAGTCCTGATCGACTCTGCCATGGACTCAGGGGGACATCTTTGTCTTGTGCGCAAAGCCCACAGTTGGCAGCTGGCTGCTGGCCCAGGGGGCCCTGAAAGTCCTGTGTTTGGGAGACAGGCGGCCTTTCCTGAAGTGAAATCTTAGGGCACTTCCACTAGGACTTTGGGTCTTTCTTAGGTTAACCTAAAATGTGCGAAATCTTCAGCGTGCTCAGGGGAAGGTCTGCTTCCTGCCTAGGGTCAAACGTTTCCAAGTCACAAAACATGAGGAACCCCAGCAATGCTTTTAAAGGGAAATGTCATCTTCCAGGTGATGAGATAGAAGATACCTCTGTTGGTTCAGTAAAGGAAGACAACAACTACGGATACAGAATGAAGGTCATTCCGCCTTTCAAATCTTCCTCACTTCACTGAACATTCTTCAGAACGAGATACTCTTGTTTTGATTCAGAATTCTGTCTCCCTGGAGACTCTCCTTTCATAGCAAAAGATTAACTCCAGAGCCCCCGAGTCATTTTAAAGATGGTTTGGCCTAACTGATACTTTGGAGTCACACAGACCTGAGTTACACACCTGGTCTTGACACATCAGCTATGGAGTCTTGGCCAAATTATAAAAACCTTAGGGACCCCTATGGTTCCTTTGTTAAGTAACACTAATAATTATATGAGTAAAACATATATAGAGTACCCATCATGCACCTTCCACAGAGCTGGCTCTCAAATATTAGTGCCTTCCTCATCTTCTAGTCAATGGTAACCCCTCTCATTCACATTACTGGTCCCTCCACCTTTTTTTTTAATGGTTTTTTTTTTTTTTTGCGGTATGCAGGCCTCTCACTATTGTGGCCTCTCCCGTGGCAGAGCACAGGCTCCGGACGCGCAGGCTCAGCGGCCATGGCTCACGGGCCTAGCCGCTCCGCGGCATGTGGGATCCTCCCGGACCGGGGCACGAACCTGTGTCCCCTGCATCGGCAGGCGGACTCTCAACCACTGCGCCACCAGGGAAGCTCTGGTCCCTCCACCTTTTGAGAACAATGATTATCTGTTATTTTCATCTATTGCAAAGTGATTTTTTCTGAAAATAATCTGGCTTCTCTTCTTTTGAAAAAACGCATTTACTTATACCTGCCTTTTTGTAAAAATGAGTTATGATAAGGTTTAATTAAATATTAAAAGAAAATTTCAATCAAAGAGGAAGAAACAACCTGCTCCCCAAAAGGGTTCACATGGTTACTGAAATGGCCTGAACATACCATTCGGCTCTAGGTCTTCTGAGCGAGCTGAAAGAACAAGGCAGGTTCACCGCCCTTGGCCTCGGCGCAGGAACATGCCAACTCCTCCGGGTACACGTTTCACTCACCAGTGGGTTTCAGATTAAGTTTGTCATGTTAATGCTTAGAGAAGGGATACTGGTCAACAAAACGGACACTGTCTTCAACAAGAAGCAAAAGTTTCATACTATCATTTCTTGAAAATGATACTCCAGTGTGTAGCCCTGGGCTCTTATCAAGACTATTCAATGCAAGTGATTCTGAAAGACCCTAATCTCTGAAAAGAAAGGAAAATAGGAGGCAGTTCCTGAGCCTGTAGATTCTCATGAAGCATATAACAGCTCGAACATAGACAACTTCTGGGATTTCATCTTAACTCTCTTGAGAAGTTCAGGAAACACGGAAGCAAGGCAATCTCATTATGAAGGATTGTGAACAAGAGCCTTTCACATTCCATAGAGAATGCGGGACAGAGTGAAGCAAGTATGCGACAGCCGTTGCCACTCTATGGCCTGTGTTTAAAAACCTATATTCTAAATAACTGTAAGCTAAACTTAATACTAAATACCATTAATGAATGTTTGACCATGTGCTGAGCACCAGGTGCTATAGATGCATGATTTTATTTAACCCTTGCAATGATTCGATGTAGGAACTGACATCATCCCCACTTGACAGATCAGGAAACAGAAGCACAGAGAGATTTATCAGGTTGTCCAAGGCTACCCAGCTAGGGGGTGGGGAGGCAGGGACTTGAATGCAGCTTGGTGTGTCTCCCATGATTTACTGCCTCTCAGTTCTACCGTGGTCAGAATTCCCAGAAATCCAGATTTGTATATATCTCTATTGGACTAACCAAGTAGCAGAGTTGCAAATGAGGCAGGTGGAATGATGGGCAAGTAGCAACTCAGGGGCCTTCTGGCCAAACGTGGCACACTAAGGGGCTCTGCATCTGCTCCTCTTCTTTCCAGTTCTGTGAGACAGGAAGCTCTTTCCTATTTTCCCCTGTAAAGTTAATACTTAAATCCACTCATCTGTGTTTGACTCACTGTTGGACAAGTTTAGAGGGAGTGTGGTCACGCACGGGCCCTTTGCGTATGTACTTGCTCTTTAACCAGGGATGGCTCATGGCTGTTCCTGTCTGAGATCTCACCTTTCTCCAAGGGATTAAAATGCTTTTCCATCATGTCCTCACTAATGTGGGTAAATCTAAATGGAATGTTTTGATGGGGTGATAGGAAACCAATTTCAGCACAGTCTGCTTTGAATCCCTATTTTTAAGCACACAGAGCTAGTCACCAGGTTTTAGATCAATTTACGAAACACCAAAAAGCCTTCCTTCACTTGGAAGGATGATGTTATACTAAACACAGATGGTCGTGCTCCCTAGGGAGTTTAACTAATAAATTTATAATCTAGATGCTAATATTTTTTGTTCAGTAGGCAATTCATTTTTAGAAAACTGGAAAAAGTGGTATATTTGGGACTAACACTTCTTTAGCCAAAAAACTGTAATTATGATATCTAGAATCAGGATTATTCAAGTAGAATCTACCCATTTCAGTCTAGAAAGGGAAGTCTCGTGGTGGAGTAGACTGGAAGGTCAAATTGCGTTCTCTGAATTAGGTTCCGAAGGATTCTAGCTAGGCATGAGCGGAGGCATTTGGTGGCATGTGTCTATTTGCCACCTCTCTCCTCCCCCCACTTCTGTGCCTTTTGCCCAATATCAGGTAAATAAAAACTTTATAAATCACCTTACGTGGGCAATATATCCTGAATATTGATTTTGCCAAAGGCAATGAGGAGATCAGAGCATACAGTAGGCAATCTGGCTGACTGAACTAATAGATCATCTAGTCCTGTTCTCCCACTTAACAGATGAGAAACTGTGGCCCTGAGAGGTCACGTGTTCTGCATATAAACACCCAGGTGGTTAACTCTGTAAGTACAGAGTTGAGAAGCTTAGAACCAAGTCTACTCACCCCCAGCTCATTGTTCTTTTCTACAGGATCATCCAGAATAAAACAGTAGCTACCACCCCCTTTGTTTAAGGCTGCTTTCTAAGAGCTGCATTCATGAGCACTTTTCTTCCTCACAATAACTTTAGGAGACAGGCATTGTTAACCCCATTTCTGATGGGGAAACTGCTCAAGGTCACAGAGCTGGACAGGGACAGAGGTAGGAAGGTACCCACTTCATCTGGCTCCAGGGCTCTTGTCTTCCTCACTGTGCCACACTGTCTTCTTAGAACAGCATTCACTCTGATGAAGGTGCCCAAATGCAAGGAATGCAGTGAGGAAAGAGGGGGTGAACCAGTCCTCCAACGGCTGAATGGGAGAGGTGAGTTCCTTCTTCCTAACGTGAGCCTTTGTCAGTCCCAGCTGTAACTCAGTCCTTTCTTACTCTGCCCATTTGTCCTCCCCCAGGCCCAGCCTGAAGCTCATTGTCATGGTTTATTTTCTTTTTTTTTTTAACATCTTTATTGGGGTATGATTGCTTTACAATGGTATGTTAGTTTCTGCTTTATAACAAAGTGAATCAGTTATACATATACATATGTTCCCATATCTCTTCCCTCTTGCATCTCCCTCCCACCCACCCTCCCTATCCCACCCCTCCAGGTGGTCACAAAGCACGGAGCTGATCTCCCTGTGCTATGCGGCTGCTTCCCACTAGCTATCTACCTTACGTTTGGTAGTGTATATATGTCCATGCCTCTCTCTCGCTTTGTCACAGCTCACCCTTCCCCCTCCCCATATCCTCAAGTCCGATTTCTAGTAGGTCTGTGTCTTTATTCCTTCTTACCCCTAGGTTCTTCATGACATTTTTTTTTCTTAAATTCCATATATATGTGTTAGCATACGGTATTTGTCTTTCTCTTTCTGACTTACGTCACTCTGTATGACAGACTCTAGGTCCATCCACCTCACTACAAATAACTCAATTTCATTTCTTTTTATGGCTGAGTAATATTCCATTGTATATATGTGCCACATCTTCTTTATCCATTCATCCGATGATGGGCACTTAGGTTGTTTCCATCTCCGGGCTATTGCAAATAGAGCTGCAATGAACATTTTGGTACATGACTCTTTTTGAATTATGGTTTTCTTGCACTGCTGGTGGGAATGTGAATTGGTACAGCCACTATGGAGAACAGTATGGAGGTTCCTTAAAAAACTACAAATAGAACTGCCATACGACCCAGCAATCCCACTACTGGGCATATACCCATTGTCATGGTTTCTTATCCTCTGGGAATAACCTGCATTTTCATTTGTCAAGGAAGTTCTGCCTTTGGACATTCCTTAATACGATTTTTAATGCTTACATTCGAAATACGTTGAATTTACTCAATATTCAGCGCAAAGCCATTAAAAGTAAATGGCCGGGAGGATGGGCTCAGCATAAACACGAAGTGATGTTTGTCATTAGTGGGCGAGGCCTGTGTCTGAGCAGGGCATCCATCGGGTTTCAAAAATATCTGCCAGGGTTTCTCTGGGGCCATAACTGATGCTTGTTCTTGGTACAGTTGCTAATGCTTATGCTTGTTCCTGACTGTTCCCCAATCTCGTCACCTCTCCCCAAATCTTATCTTTCAATTTTATTTTCTATTTGTTTCCAGGACAGTATGATATGAGTACGTCACAATGAGCAGTATGTCAAGAAAGCAATCAAGGGACTTTACTTCCCTGGCTAAGAAACAGCTGGAAATTCTTTCCACCTATTGGAGCTAGTCTAATGGCATCCATTTTAACTGGATATTTTGGGATTAAAGTTTATAGAGACAGATCAGAAATTTGTCTTACAAGATTATGAAAATTGATTCTATCCCCCCTTGGTTCACTGTTACTTATATCTACAAATAAAATAATTCTGACTTGGAAGAGAATCAGTATGGGGATTTGAAAATAAGGGCCATCCATGCTGAAAATTTCAACATCAAATCCAACAGTGGGTACCAGCTCTCCTGATAGCATAGTGAATCATTAAAAGTTAGCGTCATAGAGCTGCTGGAGTATAAATCCCTGCTCTTCTGTGACTTTGAGCAAGTTACTTCGCACCTCACTGCCTTACTTTCCCTATCTGTAAAGTGGGCGTAATCACAGTAGCTACTTCATAGGGTTACTGGGAAGATGAGCTTCATTAACATAGGTAAAGTGAGAGCCTGGCAAATGGTAAGCTCTCAATAACGTCAGCTGTTGTTGAACCACTACTGGCAGACTTGAGGCACGAAATGGCCCAGGTGGCTCTTCAGTTCCACAGGTCTCCTGGCGATTCTAGATTTTGATTCTCCCTGGGTATACATGGGAAATCAGAACTTACCTGGACTGCTAGTCCTGTCCTGAGTACAAGGCTGCATAGCCTACCCTTAAACCAACACCCATGCCCGTGTGATTCCGCAGGGGGCGGGCCACTGTTCTTCCTTGCTGGGTCTGGAGTGGCCCCAAACAATACCTTGCCTCCGCCGGCAGTTGAGTTTCCTAAAGCAGGTCCCTTCCACGAGGCGGTTCAGGCGCTGTTGTTTGATCAACTCCAAGATTTCTGGCTGAATCTTCTCCTTGAGTTCCCTGTGAAAGGATAAACACACATTCCACAGCGCGCCTTGAGAAGAGCACTTGGCCGAAAGGGCACCGTGGGCAGACGGGGCAGGCGAGTGCAAGCTGCAACTTTTCATGAACAACCCGATACTCCCAGGTGGGTGCTTTAGAGAATCACTTATTAAGCATCAGTGGAAAGAGGTTCTCTGACATTTACAGATACCCACAAGAGCACCAATCACTTCAGTGACGTTTTTCTAGACCAAGGTCTCCTGAGAAATTTCTTCTCTTGTTTTACAAAGCCACAGATATAAATTTATGTGAAAATTCACTCAGCTCTGCTGAGACAATGACTCTCTGGTCATGTTCTGCCCCCTTACAGCAGATAAACTCCTAGACTGCATCTGTGATCTGCCACCACACGATGACTATTCCACAGCAAACACAGTATTGGGCAAAGTACAGGACCACATTTTGCTTTGGACTCTGTCACTTACAACTGGGAACAACACATTGACCCAGATTGTAGCCCACAGAGATTGGGATAATGAGAGGATAAATTAAGGCTTATGTGCATCTTGTCTCAGGGTAATACAATGTAATTTAGGTTTAGATGCACTATGCTGTAAAGATATGATAATAGAGTGCAATGGGTTTTAAATCTTTTATTTCAAGAGCAGAGATTTTTTATCGTGTGAAATTTTATGTAGTGCCCTAGCATTTGAGTCTAGTAAAGCTAGAGTTGTTCTACTTGAGGATGTATAGAGAGACCCAGAGTCCAGCCCTCAGAGCAGTGTTGAAAGCACTGACCCAAACTCAGAAGGATAGGACTTCAGTCTAGGCTCTGCCCATGATTGGCATTTCAGGTAGCTCCTTTAAGTCTCAGTTTCCTCATCTGTAAAATGGGAATAAGAATCTTTCCTGTCCCAAAGGAGACAGTGTGAGTGTAAGTTAGCTGTAAGCATTGGGCAGGAATGCAAGGTGTTACTGAATTTGCTTTGATAATATTCTCTTCTTTCCTCAAGCCAAATATTCCTGGTGCCCATATTACACGGTAGTCAAGGCTCACATTTTTGTCAGCTTCAGGCTTAACTCTGGGCTTGCTCTGGATTGCAGGCAATCTGTCCTAACATGGTGTTCTGTTTCCAGGTGCGGAAGGCACAGACACTCGGTACGTGTGTGCTATGAGCCAGATAGTATGTACCATGCAATTTTAGCTCATGTAACACCCCTTCCCTCCTCCCCACTACAAAAACGCCAACTTTTGGGAACAGGTATTAATATCATCATTCCCATCTCACAGACGGGAAAGAGTTTACAGAGGTGAAGCCCTGAATAGGGGTACAAACTCAAGTGTTTCTTGTGCAAACTGCATCTATTTACCCATGAGAAAAAAAAAAAGAATAAAAAGTGATATAAAAGGATCTGGCCATCTAACAAGGTATTCTAGAAAGCTGTTAATACATATTTTGGACTTAAATGGCCTCAAATTCCCTGTCATTTGATACTGTTCCAACTGACTATTTATAAAGCCTAATGCGAAGATTCAGCCCCAGAGGTACAGCCTGGTGCATTTGCTTTACTTGCATTTGCTTTTCCAGTGTGGGTCTCACAGGGTCTCATCTCAGGCTTTCAGATCACTAAAACTATCTATTATCAGCGTTCAGCTTTTATAGAATGGACTCAGCAAATTGCAGCTTTGATGAACCCTGCTCCGAACGGAGAAGAAGGTGGGGAATTGCCAGGGCAGTCGCACACAACAATACATCACCACTCCTGGCTTCCGAGTTGGGGCGACGGGGAAATCATGGGAGAGAGAATCTGAATTTCATCAAGTCTGAGGTTAGAGATGTATCTTTAAATAATAGTTTTATTAGGCTAGAGTTTAGTTATTAAAATGGAGATGAAGATGCAGAGACAAGGGCCAAAAGGAGGAAATAACTGAAAGAACTTGACGATTTATGATTTTTAGTGTAAGACCCTGATGTGCTCATCAGGACACACTCCATTATGAACCATCTTCGGAGACAGACTATCAGAATAAGTGGATCTGATGCTACAAGAGTTACCTTTTCTTGTTATGAACCCAAAGGACTCCAAAACATGATTAGGCAATGTGGGAAATGGAACAGGTTTTTTTTTTTTTTTCCCCTAAGTTACATCCTCTTCTTTCCCTGCAAATGGATTCAGTAGTTACCAAATTCACTCATATTAGGAAAACATATGTAATCCCTATATGGTGTCTCTGTGAATGAGATATGACCTCTAGGGTAATCCAGGTAGTAACCATGGGCTGGAATTGGGTGTTGAAATCCTCAGCTTGGGGCTAATGAGGTCAAGGTCATGGGTTCACTGGCTTTGCTTTGATAAATATTCCCCTAATTCTATCTAAAAGCCCTGTAAATAAATAAAAGGAGAAAGATTAAAGGAGGGAGAATAAATGAGTGTGTGAAGAGCAACTCAAATTCTAACACTTTTTCCTGAAGAGAATCCCAAGTCCAGGCCCAATGAGGCCAGTGCCATGTGCAGAGGACAGACAGCACCACTAGACTAGTGAGACTCCTTCCCGGACCTGGGGTCTGCCCTGCCGAGCTGCCATCTGGTGTTCATCTAGAACAGAGGCTGGCAAACTTTTTCTGTAAAAGGCCAGATGGTAAATGTTCCAGACTTTGTGGGTCATACACTCCATTGCAGCTACTGAGCTCTGCCATGGTAGAGTGAAAGCAGATGACAGCATGCGGACAAAGGAGCGTGGCTGTGTTCCAATAAAGCTCTATTTACAAAAACGGATAGTGGGTCATTTTGGCCTAAGAGCTATAGTTTGCCAATCCCTGATCTACAAGGGCTCTGGGGAGACTCTGGGCTGAGTCACAGTGTCTATTTCATAGAAATGGATCTGTTTCTGTCTTACTACAGGGTCCCCAAGGTCATTCCTTGCACCTCTTCTGGTCTTTATATTTCAGACTCATGACTTTAAACACCAACTTTCTGCTGACTACATCCAAATTTATTATTCTGACCTAGACCTCTCGGCCAAACTCCAAACTCATCAATCCAGCTGTCTATTTGGATATCTCGCATATGCCTCAAACTTGACAGGTCCAAAACTAAACTCTTGATCCCCTTGTCCAAGCCTGCTCCACTCACTCTGTCCTTTGGTTGTTCAGGCCCCAAATCTGAGTTCATCCTTCTCTTATACCCTTCATCTAATTGATCAGTAAATACCTTTGCTTCTCATCTTCAAAATCTATATAATCTACGGTAGAGACTCTAATCACTTCTCATCATCTCTTGCTTGGATTATTGAAATAACTTCCTCCCTGACCTCTCTGCTTCCAAACTTGCCTCCTTGGAGTCTATTCTCCATACAACAGCAAGAGAGATCATTAAAAACCCAAGTCACAGCACACCAGTCCCCTGCGCCAGTGGTTCCTCAACAAGGTCCCACAAATTCAGGCTCCTGGCTACCTTTCTGGCCTCGCCTTCTATTGCTTGCTCTGCTCCAACCACACTTGCCTCTTTGTTACTAACTGAGTGCCCAGACCTACTCTGGCCTCAGGGCCTTTGCACTGGTGATCCTCTCTGCTGGAAATCGTTTCTCCCACATACACACATAGCCTGCTCTCTTAGTCCTTTACACATCTTTACTCAAATGTCACCATGCCAACTAGAGAGATCTACTCTTGCCACTTTATTTAAAATCACAAACTCTCCATTTCCCTTATTCTGCTTTTTATTTCCTGTATCCTCTTTTGAAAAAAAAATTATTTTATTGATGTACAGTTGATTTACAATGTTGTGTTAATTTCTGCTGTTCATTAAAGTGATTCCATTGTATATATTCTTTTTCATATTCTTTTCCATTATGGTTTATTATGGGATATTGAATATAGTTCCCTGTGCTATACAATAGGACCTTGTTGTTCAGCCATTCTATATGTCATGGTTTGCACCTACTGAAAATATGGAACACTTCACGCATCCTTGCACAGGGGCCATTCTAATCTTCTCTGTATTATTCCTTTTTTAGTATATGTGCTGCTGAAGCGAGCACTCCTGCATCCTCTTTTAACATGCTACAATCTTATTTACCATGTTTATCATCTATTTCTCCCCATTTAAATATAATCACTACAAGGGTGATAATTGTATCTGTTCTCTTCACTGCTGAATTATCAACACACAGAACAGTACCTGGCAAGTGGCAGGCACTTGATAAGTGTTTGTCAAGTGCACTGAACACTGGCTTTAGCTACGAGAGCCGTGAGCAAAGCTTGTGGCCAATCTTTAGCAAGGATGCAGGTTTGCAGGATAGGCACTAGCCTTATTTCTGGCTCTATTTGCTTTTACTGTTTCTTTCTCATCTACTTTTACTGTACATTCTGAGATAAGATGAGGTATAAACAAATATATTCACAGTGTCAGTTTTACCATTTACATATTGACACTGCGACACTTGTTAAATTCTGGTTATCAGCTCGTAATAAGGGTGACCATTTCTCTGAGTGGATGTTACGTGCGGGGCATGTGCTAAGGGCTTTTCATGCACTATTTCATTGAGTCCTCCTAACAATCCAACGATGTGGACACTTTTATCATCTTCACTTTTAGACGTAAGAAAAACAGGTTTAGAATGGGTGACAGAACTTGACTACAGAGCCACATTTGCAAACAATGGCCTTGGAATCTGGTCCTAGGTCTGTTAGCTCCTGGGTCTGGATTTTCCACATTTTGCTTCTCTGCTTCCCTGGTGTTTGTCCCTGCAGCTCCCCTTCCCCCAACATCATCGTAAATGACCTATCTTGGGACTATTCAAACTTTTTATATCCATGAACTCGGATTAACTGTGTGGATGGACTTATCCTTCCCATAAAGTCACACTAAGTAGAAAATAACAAATACCTCCTTCTGAAATAATTAGTCAAGAGCTAAGAAATAAGAGTTTCTTCAACCCACGGAATACACAGTCTCCCAAAATATTTGGTCACTTGGAGTTTGCATTTTCCTTCTCAGGAAATATAAACATTTTATAAAAACAAGACACACGCCCAAGGGATCTTCATGGCGCTGAGATTTGCCTCCGTGCTGCGTGCAGCAGCCAGGTGACGGGGAAAGGGCAGCCAGCGGGGCTCCGCGCCAGCAGGCAAGCCCCAGCCGAGCCACTGCCCCGTCTGCAAAATGAAAAGCGTGAACGGGATGACCTTAAAGATGCTCTTCAGTTCTAAAATTTGAATATCCTCACCCCCAAGCTTGTGTTAGATGTGTTTCCTGTGTGCTCTAGTGACAACCCTCCCGCCTGTTCTTCCTCCCACCTGGCCCTAAGCACAGTCCCAGATAATCCCTCCAAACCCCAGCTTTAGAGTCTGGCACAGGGACGGCCAAGGGTCTGGTTCTCTGCCTGTCCCAGCACCTCAGGCTGGGCCTGGCAGGTAGGAGTCACTCAATACACATTTGTTAAATGAATGACTGAAGACTATCGTACACGGTCTATGCCTTTTCTTTCTTGACTCGGGCTTATCCTATAAGCCACTGTGACAGCACTTGGACTTCATCTAACCCCACGGTGAGCTCCTGTCTAGCAGATCATTCTAACAGACAGAGCATCGCTGGAGAAGAAGCTGGAGGCTGGTACCCTCCTGCCTGTTTTAAGGGCTCTGGGATAATGACCAGGCTGGTTCATGGCCTCCCCCGTGAAATGCTGTAGCTCTGACAAGTCTTTGTGACTTTACTGCAACTCTACCCAGAGCTCCGGTGGACCGTGGTGCTTTTCAGTCCCGTGGCCGAGTGATGATGCCAAAGTTACGTATAACAGGAGATTTCCTTAATATTTCCATTGCTTCTCTCTAAATAATAAGCGTAAAGTAAGAGTTTCTTATAATAAAGGGAAAAGAGACTTCAGAATGTCACAGGCAGGGCCTTGGGAAGTAAAGTTATGAAGCCAAAGCAGGAGCAAAGTTTTCATACTTGACAAGCAGTTAACAGTCTTCCTTGGAACAAAGTCACGGTCAAACGTTAATTTAGAATCACTTGGCCTTAACTGAAGTGGTCCCTCAAGTCTCCCTTTAGGTTTTAAGAACTGTTGTCAAAAGCACAATAAAATCTCCTTGTGTTCACACATCTGCTGAAACAGACATTATTATATCCAACATTTTAGTACTGTAGGCCCTGGGATGGGGCAAGGCGCCACTGTCCCTCCTTGCAAGACAGAAACTGCATCAGGTATCACCTCACATTGGTCAGAATGGCCATCATCAAAAAATCTACAAATAATAAGTGCTGGAAAGGGTGTGGAGAAAAGGGAACCCTCCTACACATCCCATTACATTAGTGGGAATGTAAATTGGTGCAGCCACTATGGAGAACAGCATGGAGGTTCCCTAAAAAATTAAAAAATAGAGCTACCATGTAATCCTGCAATCCCACTCCTGGGCATATATCTGGAGAAAACCATAATTTGAAAAGATGCATGCACCCCAGTGTTCACTGCAGCACTGTTTACAACAGCCAGGACATGGCTAAATGCCATCAACGGAGGAGTGGATAAAGAAGATGTGGTATATACACACCATGGAATACTACTCAGCCGTAAACAAAATGAAATAATACCATTTGCAGCAACATGGATGGACCTAGAGGTTATCATGCTAAGTGAAGCTAGCCAAACAGAGAAAGACAAATATCTTATGAAATCACTTATACATGGATTCTAAAAAAGAAGAATGATATAAATGAACTTATGTACAAAATAGAAATAGACCCACAGACATAGAAAACAAACTTGTGGTTACCAAGGGGGAAGGGGAGGGATAAATTAGGAGTTTGGGATTAACATATAAACACTGCTATGTATGAAACAGATAACCAGCAAGGACCTACTGTATAGCACAGGGCACTATTCTCAATATTCTGTAGTAACCTATAAGGGAAAAGAATCTGAAAAATTATCTATCTACCTATCTGAAACTAAATCACTTTGCTGTACACGTGAAACTAACACAACATTGTAAATCAACTATACTTCAGTAAAAAGATTAAAAAAAGAAAGAAACACTATCTCGGAGGAGTCATTTATTCGAAGTTCTTTCTGCTTGGTATATGGGGCTGTTAACTTCTAGTTGAGGACCAAAGCAAAACCCCAGCTCTGCCTCTCATGAGAGCTGCCTGCTGCCCAGTGTATATAGTGGTATAGTTTAATGCAGATGCAAGCCGAAGACCCTGAGGAAGCATTTCCCCTCCCCTGCTGCCTAACTTCACCCCCACTAAAGCCTGCAGTTCTGCTCTGCAGCTTCTAATGGTGCTTCTTAAGGCTTGAAAATAAACACAAAGTAGACACTATAGCTTGGCTATGGTTTTTTCTGTGTACTTTTTAAAACTTCATCTTAGTCTTGCACTTGGCAAAGGAGCTCTGGTAGGGTAGATGAAGAATTAGCTAAGGGATCAGTGGGCTGGAGTTCAAGTCCTGGTTCGTCCACTTGTCAACAAGGTCCTCCCTTCTCTAGACTATATCCTGGTCCTCGAATGGGAATAAGGTTGGCCTACCTCACACAGGTGTGAGGAAATGAAATAGCATGAGGAGGTGCTTTGCAAATTGCCAATCATTAAACACATCAAATATATGAAAACAGGAAACAGAAAGGGGGAAGAAAGAAAAAGAATTACAGAGAAAGGTTTAAGATGAACTTCATGACACCTATGATGTAAGATGGCTTCATCGAAAGCTCAGAAGAAGCTGTGCCCAGCCTTCCGAGGGAACAATAAGAAGAAATGTCAAACACTTTCCTTACCCCCAAGCCTGTTTCCTATTCCCTTCCTTATAAATGATAAAGGTAACAGCGCTGACCTAGCTCTTAGAAAAGAACAAGGGAAGATAAAGAGGCCAATACTAAGAAAGATAAAGCAAACAAAATAGTCTAAAACAGTGTTCATGTTCAAGGTTCAGAACATCTTAAAATGGAGATTCATGAAATTACACAACCGTTGCAAGTGCATCTGATACAAAGTCCTATAAAAAGGGGTCCCCCCCCCCAGGGGGCTTCGCTGGTGGCACAGTGGTTGAGAGTCCGCCTGCCGATGCAGGGGACACGGGTTCGTGCCCCAGTCCGGGAAGATCCCACATGCCACGGAGCGGCTGGGCCCGTGAGCCATGGCCGCTGAGCCTGCGCGTCCGGAGCCTGTGCTCCGCAACGGGAGAGGCCACAGCAGTGAGAGGCCCGTGTACTACAAAAAAAAAAAAAGGGGTCCCCTGATTCTCCACCTTAGGCCTGTGGGTTGATAGTCACAATAGCCATATGAGACGTTCTGACTCAAAGCAGAGCCAACGGGGCAGGGAGAAAGTGGGTCCCTCTCTTCCTCTCAAGCTGGCTCTCCCTCCCTCCTACTCATGATACTTCAATGTTCATATTACTTTAATTATTGGTAGCTCTCACTCTGGCTGGGGCAGAACATCTTGCCACTCAAGGGTACCTACATAGACTATAGCTTCATGGGAAAAACAAAGTTGTCCCAAGTATTACAGAAGGTTTCAAACTTTTCAGCTGCAAATTCTTGGTGGACTCGTCAGTAACCGGTCACTTCTTGGTTTAGATCCTTCTGCCAGCACCTGTCCCCATCTCCTCCTAGCCCACCCCTGCCCAGCTTTTCTCAAGGAGTTGCTGAGACTTCAGGAACTGAGTAGAGCTCTTTTGTTGGCCTTCCCTAAAGAGCTCACAATACAGCCCAGCTGCGTGATAAGCTTTCACTCTAGAAATGGTGCGTCAGAGCCTTTGAGAGGTAGGGGTCAGGGGTAACTTACAAAATCGGGCGAGACTGGAAGTCTTCCTGGTTCATCCTCTCAGACTGGCGGATTTTCAGGATCTCGGTGTAGCTCAGGTTCTGCAGTTTGCTCTTGAACTGGTCCAGGGAGCTAGGCTTGGTTGTAAGAGCTCTCATAACCTGCTCCTTCACCACCTGCATTACCTGTGAGATTAAAGGAAGACCATAATTTTCCTGGGGATTGAACTTATCCATTCAGAAAAGTCTTCCACAGATAACGGTTCCCTACCCACTGATCCCTTTAGTTTGCACTCTCAGCCCTAACTTCGAGAGTGCTTTTCCAAAGAGTCAACTACCATGATGTGCAGCTTCTATCTTCTCCTGTACCGCTGGAACCGCAAGGAAGGAGGTGGATTGACTAACTATGAAATGGGGGGGACTGCGGGAGACTTGGGGTGGGAGGATATATGCATATTCATTTGCTTGATATATTATGTGACTGTAAACAACACAAATTCAAGAGCGAAAGAAGTCCAAGCAACAGCTAGAAGTCTGCATAATCATTATTTTTTTCCAGGAGAAAATCGCTGAGACACAATTAACTGTGGAAGTTTAGTTGGCACCGGTTCAAGTGAATGTGAAATAATACCCACACCCACCCCCTCCTGGACTGCTTTCCCCATGTAGTTAAGGCCTGAGTGTTCATACAAATGATGTATTTGGAAATGTGCATGTGGTATTGCCTCTTTGAGCCAGGCACTAAAAAAAGAGGTCTACTGAATTAGAATAGATATATCCCATTGGAAACCTCAAGAAAGAAGAATATGGTAATTTTCTGCTTTAGAACAGGTCCAGCCCACAAGGAGGCAATTAACCATTGCCTCTATTAATGTGGATTTATCTTCATCAGAATATCTAGAGCAGGAAAAGACCAGAAAACACACTGAGGCATCCAAGAGACTGTAATCTTGCTCCTTCTTTTTTTAATCTTACATTACAGATGAGAACAATTGTTACCCTTGATAACGTACCTACTATGTGCCAGATACTAAGGAAGGTGCTTTATATATATTCCTCCTCTTAATCTACTCAAATCCACGAGGTAGATATTATCACCTTTTACATTTCCATATGAAGAAACTGAAGCTTCGAAACCTTAAGTTAACTAGTTCAAAATCATACAGCTGATTGGTAGGTGAGTGAGCTGAGATTGGAACTTAGGACTGTAAACACTGTATTATACTGCACCCCGTACCACCATTTTTGGGTTGTTTGCAACTTACAAATAAGAAAAAATCACAAATGCACCTCAATTATGTGCTAGGTTCTGTGCCAGGCACTTTGCTGTTCATCACCTCATTTAATCCTCTTTCTGATACAGTAGCGTAGGTGTTTTTAAACGCTATTTTAAAGATAAGAAAAATGGACTCAGTACTCTGTGGGAAAAGGATCTGAAAAAGAATAGGTATATGACTATGCATAATTATATCACTTTGCTGTATGCCTGAAACCAACACAATACTGTAAATCAACTATACTCCAATATAAGATACAAATTTTTTTAAAAAGATTAAGAAAATGGAGACTGAGAAGGACTGAGAACTTGTCCAAGGTCACAGATACCTAGTTGAATTCTAAGATACCCGTATGGTGTTCAGAGCATACACTGGGTGTTGAACAGCCCTGGGGTACCTCTCCTGTCACTATAAATGTGATCTCAGTATGCTCTTACGGCTTCTAATCAGTTGTTCATTCAACAATTCACGCATGGTGGATACTTCAGTAATTGTTCACTGACTAGTCCCACCAAAATGCCACTTTCATGAAATGTTATTGTAATAGAAGTAACAGTTTGACAGCACGGAAAAGACTGAGGCAATTCAGAACTTTCAAACCTGCCTGATGGCCAGGTGATGGGAAAAATCTCACTACCTTGGGACATATTAGACAGCTGAAATATCCTCCAAACATGGGACAGCTCCTTGCACTTGCTGAGCTCTATTTAATGGTGCTGCCCCCTCTCTGATGGTGCAGGTTGCTTTCTCCAAGTGTATGTCTCTCCTATAGCAGTCCTATCGTGTGAGGAGCTGTCCAGTGATCTGCTGGGGTCTAGAGACATTGGGAGGCTGAACAAGAAAGTCAGTCCTCCTTGGTAGCAAAACCCAATATGCCTTCAGAAAAACCTGAGCATCAGGGGAACCCACAAGCCCATGAGTCCCCTCAGCTCAGGGATGCCCGATATCCTCACTCTTTAGTCATCTGCGTACACATTACTTGCAGTGTCCTCGTGTAACCAGGAATCCCATGTCAACCGCATTTTCCTTTAGTCAACTGAACATGGCTGAACCAAGGGTAAGATAAGCCATTGGTGGCTGCGAGACAAACAGGTCTATCTATTTTCAAGTGATATCAACCCTCATTTTTCCTTATATGCTTCTGACCTTTAGGAATCCATGTCCACAGTAAGAATACCCTCTACTAGGTAACCTATTTGCATTTTCATAGGGGCTATCTGGGAAGCAATACTTTATCACAAGAAATAAATCTAATGGCAGGAATCTCGGGAAACTGCAGACGAAACAGTGAAGGATAACAGATCTGTATCATCCACTTATGGATCTGTTTTATCCAGTAGGCACCACTATTCTCAGAGGACCTGCATGCCATGCTTGCCCTGTGAAGAAGAGGTTGCTGGTGATAACAGTGATATAAAAGGCATGAAGGCAACTGTCTTCCAGACCACTGACTCATGGGAGTTTCTAGGGCCATGGCTGGGCTGCTGTCTTCAGTACAACTCAACTGGTTATTAGCTTACTATAAATCAGACTGTATTGATAGAAGCTATTAACAAAAATTTGCTCGAGAAGCATTATTTGTGACGTCAGTACAGCAAATGTTGCTGAGTGCTTACCACATGTCTATGCTGGGTGGACAGTATAAGGGACATTAAGGCCCTTGCCTTAATGTGAACGAAGGGTCTAATAAGAGAGCAAGGACGGACAAAGATATGACAGCAGGAGTGTGGACGAGACAGAGCAGGTGGACTGATGAACACTGCTGGCAGGGGGGGAAGGTATTTCAGAGAAGAAGACATCACATGGATTTTGCAGAAAGAATGGCTGTTCAGTGGTATGGAAATAGGTAAATAATATGGAAATGACCACATCTTAGCCACTTGGAACCTGGGCTGTATCTGAATTGGAACCAGTTACATAAACATTGTTTCATGCCCCCAGCATAACGGCAGAGAGGAAAATTTCCAGTTGACCTTCCACCTGATCTGCTTCTTTAGTTACTCAGGCAAAATGCTAAATTTGGAATGCTTCACAGATTTTGAGATTGTTACCATCTCATATCATGCAGTATAAATGGGGCTAAATTTGGTCCAGGCTGAATTATAACACTTTGCAGTTTCATGTAAGGGGCACCACAGGAGCTGCCCCTTTCCTCATTTAGAGAAACTCTGAGTTGAGCCGAGGAGGTAACTGTCATCTCCTAATGTTATTTGACCTTCTGGTGGGAGGTAAGACACGTAAGAGAGACAAAGATATAGCCATTTGAATGCCAAAAATGAAGAAGCGATTTTAAAATAGAATCAGGTTAATGCTGAGAGAGTTTTAGAGCTATCTCCACTTCCCTTGTTTTATAGATAAGAAGACAGAAGCCCAGAGGGCCCGGTGATTCCCCTTCTTCATGTGTTTCTTAAGGTGTGTCAGAGATGACAGTCACCAGACTACATGTGACTAGACACAATGATCATGCTAGTAAGTGGGCATGTGACATGAACTGACCAATCAGCATCCTTCCCCAGACTTTCCTGACTTGACTTGAGGCATAGCTGAAGCATGTTCTTTTCCCCTCAAACTGAGACCTGTAAGACTGTCCCTTAATATTCGGGAAAGTGGAAGATAATGAGACCAATGCCAGTAGAATCAGATGGAAGAAAGTGTGTGTGTGTGTGTGTGTGTGTGTGTGTGTGTGTGTGTGTGTGTGTGTGTGAAAGAATGTGTTAATGGTGATGCCATATTCAACCACAAAGTCAGTTCGACCCTGACATTTGCTGGTTTGGTTACATAAGCCTTTTTCTTTTCTTAAAATGGTTTGAATGGGATTCTTGTCACTTTCAACCAAAGATCTCAACAAATACATGCAATGAAGTATGCAGGAGTACCAGCTTATGGGGCTGAGGTTGCCCAGATTGGAGAAAAAATAGGAGAAGGAAGTTGGATAGAAACAACAAAGCTGCTTTGATAAGAAATAACTTAAAAAATCATATTCAGTTTTATGCTCATGGTTGTACCTTTGCATGGAAATGATGATAATCCCCTATGTAAGTATGGGAAACTTTGTAGCTCCTACTTATATCTTATGCTTAAAATCCAGTTGGAGTTCCATTTCTCTGGCTTAAGACTTCGATCCCTGCTAGATGTAGGCATCCACAGGTGGAACAATCCTTTAAATCCCCAGCAATCATTTACACTTCAATTTGAAGAAAATACAGCCCATTTCCTAAGAGTAGGTTGATAGGGGAGACGAGGTCTAGAGGGCCCTGGCCCTAGGGAAAGGGATGCAAGTGGTAGGTATACAGCATAATACAGAAGCCAAAGACTGGTTTTACCTACTTCACAGTTTTGCTTGGCACTGGCCATTGACCATTGTTCTATGGTCACTCCGTGTGCCAAGCACAGTGACCCCCACGGCAGATGTCATTGTTTTTTTAAGAAGGGACAAAATAGTCAGACAGGTCAACTAGTCTTCTATTCCTTTGCAAAGTAGCTTCTACCAAGATTAAAATTGATGGCGTAAAGTCTCTGTTAATGCTCTATGCGTGCGATTTAAATCAAGACTCTCACAACCACCATCCTTAAACTCTGTCCTCTTTGGAAATTATCTGACCTTTAATCACTGTTTGAAAAACCCACAGATGGCGCTGCAGGGGTATCAGCAAATCAATGAACTTAAAACTTCTTCATTACAACATGTGCTTTACAGTGTGTTTTCAAAGAAAACATACTCTTAGAATCTGAATTTGGTATTGACATTACTTAATCAAGGCCCGAACCTTGCCTGTGGTCTGAGCCGTGTGTTTCTGGAGTTTTCCCAGCACATGTTTGCTGTAATAATGTCACACGTTAAATACAAAAGAAGTGGGGGGGGGGGGCGGTCTCACAAGACACTTGTACTTCAAATGGAGAAAACCTTTTGGCTCCTCAGAGCGGATTGAAGGGTGTAAGTGCTGGGGATCCCTGAATAGAAGCGAGCATGCTGTTGGTCTAACTGTATGCTCTGGTTTCATCGTTGTTAACTGAAATGTGCTCCGGATCCTCTGAGCCCCCACATGCTTGTGGTCTCGTCACCTTTGACCCTGCCTTTAGAGCCACACCTTTATCCAGCATCGTTCATCCATTTATTCAACAACTGTTTTTGAGCACCTACAATGTACAAGGCCCTGTGAGCGAGCGCCTGTGCTGAATGAACTCCCGGTGGTCTGGGAGAGTGAAAGACATGCACATACTTGCCTCCCCCAAGAGAGTAAGTGACGTCACAGTGGAGCAGGGGCAAGGTGTTTATCCCCCAAATACTTACGGAGCCCCTCTCGAGGGCCAGCGGGCTGAGGGTATGGCACGGGGACTTTGGCTGGGGCTTAAGGAGAAGCAAGATGTGGACACAAAGAGGTGCAGGGAAGGAGCCAGTCTTGGTGGGGGAAACAGCATGAACCTTGGCTCGGAAGGAGGAGACTACAGCTCTGGGTGGGGAAGAGTGGCTGGTGGTTTCGTTTAGTTGGACGAATGAGGTGGGGCTGCAAGGTAAGGCTGGGCAGATGGTGGATGGCTTTGCTGGTTAAGATGAAAATCGTGGATTGTTTCTTCTGTTACTAATGATAAATCACCAGAGGATTTGGGGAGGTATGATGGGATTCAATAATAGACAGTAGGCTGGGACACATGCGAAGGAACCTTTATTCCTGGTCCAGCTGGGGAAAGGAGGGATGTCAGCAAAGTCTACATGGTTGAGACAAAATTGTTGCTGGGACTTGAAGGATGAATGGGAGTTATGAGGTGAAGGAAGAGGAAAGGGGAATCCAGGCAGAGGGACCGGCAAGAACAAAGGCAGAAGGTAGGCAGTGCATGACTCAGGTATTAAAGAAAATATGCTTTTGGAGCCCACGTTGGTAGTTTTCAGCAAACAGTTGGGTACTGGGTTCAGGATAGTTTCACAGCCTTTAGAGCTCAGCGCACACAATTTTGAAGCCAGGCTGCAGACTTCCTCAAGACACTCAATCCCTCCCAGACTCATTTGCGTCATCTCTAAACTGGGAGAACGAATCATTTGGGATTCATCAGGTTATTGTTAATGAGATGAAGCCTAACACCCTTTAAGGTACATTGTAGATATTTAGCAAACGTGAGTTCCCCTTCTCAAACCTTAGTTTGCTCATGTAAAGTGGAAGCACTGACACAGTAGCACGCATACTCCTATGCATGCTACTATGTAAGCACAGTACAAAGTTCACAGGGCTGTTGAAAAATCTCTTCAAGGTATTACATGCAAAGTATCTGATACATTAAATGGAACATACTAGAATCACAACAAATGTGAGTTCTCTTACCTTCTGAAAATGAAATTATGTCAGAGGTTTCTCCTATAAAAATAGTCCCAGACCACATCTGTATCACCTGGGAAATTGCTAGAAATTCAACTTCTCGGCCCACCCCAGACCCACTGAATGAGAAACTCTAGGAGTGGGCCTAGGGATCAGTGTTTCAACAGCTGCTCCGGGTGATTCGGATACACCCTCAAGTGTGAGAACCTCTGATCTCAGCAGACCTCCAGCACCACTTCTGAGCCTTCAGTATGGCCTCTGTAGCAATTCTTGTCATATCACTGTAAAGCAGTTAAGTTAGTGATTGGTGTACCTTTCACCCCATCTAGACTGTAAATTCCTGGAGAGGAGGCACCGTTTCTTATTTGTATTGTGGCCCACGGGACTTAGCCAGTATCTTCCAGACTGTAATGATGCATATGTTCAACATCAAAGATTCTCAGGCTCCTACCCTTCATCTGTAGAATTAAACAAATGCATCCTTAACAGAACTGTAAGACTGTTAACGGGGTTTTCAAAGAATACTTCTATACAGCCTAAAGAATAACATCTGTGGCTCTGAGATGGTGTTGTAGGGTTCCAGAGGTCATTCTGGGCTTCCTTCCAGAGCTGAGCTGGAAGGGGCTGATCTGAAGCTGAGCGGAGGGTTTCTGAAGAAGCCACAGCAGTACACCACTGAAGGAGGGTCAGCGCTTACAAAAAAGTGCAATTTCCCCAATCCATGGTGCCCATTAAATGGATTTATCTTCATAATGGAGAGAAAAGGCTGTCTTGGAGAAGACAGATGCCAACGCAGTCCAGCTTTAAAATGACTCATGGCGGACAGTTCTCATCGCTGGGCTTTAGGACTGGATCAGTTTTATTCCCAAGAATGTTCTTTTTTTTTTTTTTTTTTTTTTTTTTTTTGCGGTACGCGGGCCTCTCACTGTTGTGGCCTCTTCCGCTGTGGAGCACAGGCTCTGGACGCGCAGGCTCAGCGGCCATGGCTCACGGGCCCAGCCGTTCCGCCGCATGCGGGATCTTCCCGGACCGGGGCACGAACCCATATCCCCTGCATCGGCAGGCGGACTCTCAACCACTGCGCCACCAGGGAAGCCCAAGAGTTGGTTTTTTAAACAGTGTTCTCAACTCTCCCCCTGAATGGTTTCAGGGACTGGAAGATGCTTTGGCCCACCTTTGCACCCTCCTGCCATACCTCCCACTGGGGTTTGACCAGTGCAGTCCCCTGCTGACGGGTCTGGCTCTCCGGGGCCCCTTGGGGTCGGCTTAATGTAACTGAACAGAAAGTGTTCTGAAATCACAGAGGGTCAGCTCAGCTGGTGTGCAACCTCCAGCCCATCCTCGATTTCATCATATGTCCTCAATTATACCAGATGAATTTGAAATAGTTTGTTCATTAATAAAGGCAAAAGAGTGCCTCTGCACTTCACAGAGGATGTGATCTAATCCTGGCATGCAGTAATCATAAGAATCAGCAAGCTATTTAACTTCTCCTTGTCTCTGTTGCTCCAGTGGGTCTTAACAGCCCTCTGAGGTCTGAGCTCCTGTGGGCATCCCTCTGAGGGGTTGATGATGACCTAATTCTGGGCCAAAGGCCAGCGCTGAGTGTGACGCGGACAGTGAGGTCACCGTGACTGTTCCTCCCTCAGATGGTATTTCCGAACCCAGCAAATACTAGGCTTGTTATGCATCACGTTAAAAGCCAAGATTTGTACCCAAGAGCTGAGAATAAGAACAGTTCACTGTAGACTGGGACTGTCCATTGGTTTCACTTCTCCCAAGTTAGAGTCTGGAATGCAAACTGCTTATAGCCAAGGCCTGTTCTCAGGACGCTTCGTATCTGTACTGTGCCCGTAATGCAACTCTGGGTTACATTATGTCTTTGGTGAGTGATGAAAAACTAGGTAGCAATGATCAAACTAATGGAACTACCTGGGCTTAGGAACCTGAATGTTCATGAAAGTTGGAACTTTGCTCTGAGGATTATAGTTTTCAGGAGTGGTGTGATGTTCACTCACCTCTTGAATATCTGTCCCTTCCTCTACTTCATGTCATTCTCACTGACTCGTCCCTGGACCCCTGCCCCATTACCTGTCCAGGTTTACCCAACAACCTCTGACTTCAACTTTACCCCTTCCAGCCCCTCCTCACAGAGGCCAGATTATTTCCCAAATGCAAATCTGATCACATCGTTTGCTTGGTTCAGCACTGCCTGCAGGTGAAGATCAGCCCCTCTAGTGTGACCACACGGGCCCTCGTGGTTACCTTCCACTCCCACCCCCCCAACCGATGCCTCCTACTTGAAACCACCCTTCAGACCCCATGACCTATAGCCGCGCTGAGGTCCTCTCAGTGCCTCGAGCGTCACCCCGTGCCTTCATTTGTGCTCTCCGTTCCACCTGTGACTAATGCCCTCCTTTCTAATACTTGCTCATTCTTCAGTTCTAGAAATCCATTTCTGACCTGCAGCCCTCCCCCTAAAGGCAACGTAGGACCACATATTCTCCCATCATAGGACTGTCCCATAATGTCATGGGCTGTGTCCTTGGTTACTCTTGCATATCCAGAGTCTGCATGATCCGATCACATAGTAATTGACAAAATGTCTGTTTAATTTATGACTGATGGACTCGACAAATGATTAAAAGAAAGAAATAGCCTCAAAACCAGTAATTCCCAACCCTCAGTCTACAATAAAATGTAAAACGTACCTCTGCCTGGCCTCACCCCCAGCGATTCTGATTCATCTGGTCTGGAATGGGTTCCAGACACTGGTCATGCTCTACAAAGCCACCCAGCGGGTACTAATGTGCAGCTGGGGTTGAGGGCTACTGGTCTAAATGAGGAGGCATAAGAAGGTAGGAAGGAGCTATGATGGTTGCCATTCCTAGGAAAAGAGAAAGGGACATGCGACCTTCCCTCAGAAATGTCAATGTAACTTACAGATGAGAAGCCCAGGCCTCAGCTTGTTACTGCCCTCAGTTCCCCCAAGGGGTGGCCTTTGGGTACCAGCTACAGTGGGGACAAGATGAGTGCTCTCACCTGGGAAGTCACAGAGATGGTCAGGAGAGAGTGTCTGCTCTGAGCATGCTTGGGTAGGGCTCTTAGAAGCCACCTCCACTTGGCGGGCTGCTTCTCACCGAGGCAGCCACAGCCACTGTGGTGAGAGCATCTGCCTACCTGGCTCAGGTGCCACTTAAGGGCTTTCTTTAACAAGGGCAGCCACCGTCTCCCCAGTAAACCCACAATCCGCTGGGCAGCAATCAGCATCAGTGTTTCCGGATACAGGGCAGTAGCCCGAGTGCCGACCCTGAGCGGGCAAGCCTGTGGTTAGCAGCGTCCAGACGGGCCTGGGGAACCTGACGGAGGATTATTATTAGAGAGAGTATAGAAGATGACTTTTCAGACTCACCCGGAGAGCAAAACAGATGGCACCGGAGCAGTTAGAAAGGGAGCTAGCTGCTTGGTACTGCTGTTTGCTTGCTGAGAACGTCCCCTGGTTTTAGCTACAAATAAAGTAGGAATCAGATGGCGAGGGTAGTGATGCTTAGGCAGCTCCAAGCATCCTGAGAATCTGATCATAATCCAAACTGAGAGCTCCGAGGGCTTTGCCATTAGCCCCCTAATAACTCATCATACAACACCTGACCTGCGATTCCCCGCAGATGCTATCTGGGTGATTTCACATTCCAAAGTCTAAGACACTAAGAGCTGCCCTCCTCCTCACAAGAAGGCATTTTAATTTAAGGTTTCAGGCATGTTTATAGCCAGTAAAAGAACCAAACCTTTCAACCAGCAATTAGTCTTAAAATCAATTAGTGCTGGGTTTGTTGAAGAACAAAGGATATGGAAGAAACAGCCTTCTCACTTTCTTCAGCAACCACAGGAAGCCAGCTCAAAAGAGGAAACAGAAAAGGTGAGGTTTGGGATCACTGCCTTCCCTCTGTATCCTGCCCTTGAGGGGAGAGAGATCAAGAGGCAAACAGTCCTGTGACCAAGCTTCCTTTCCCCACTGAAATGGGGAGTCAAATTAATACAGCAATCAGGCTAGATTTGCAGGTTAGCTAACTAAGGCTCTGTTGGACAGCAGGAAGCTATTTTCACCAGTGTCTGAGGATGCTGGCCTCAGGCAAGCAAAGTCCACACCAATCATATTAGTGGGTGGCATTTAATCCACAGCTTTGAATAAACAACATGTCAAGTTAGTCAGTCAAAATATGGGACCATGAATGGTGAGAAGGGCAGACACCAATGGGGCTGGTTTTCTGGCAGAGAAGGTTGAACTACTCTCTTCCAATAGGTTTGGGGGGAAATGGCTACAAATTTTTAATAATTCTGCTACTGTTGGTTTTCTAACGCTCGTTTACCAAACTTAGCCATACTTTGTCAAACTCAAGTGTTGAAAGCAAAGACTTAGGCAAATCTTCTGAAAGTTACAAAGAATGACCTTCCCAACGGGCCAGTCTCCCAAACTAGAGTTGCTACCGAGGTGCTGTGCTCTACGGTACCCTGGCTGACCATGGTGGGGGGTAGGGGCTGGACTGCCTCTCCTAGGAGCTCCCCAAAAGCAGAGGAGGAATTTTATTGAAGAAGTAACTGAGCCTGCAAGGAGTTTTCTTTTTTAAGTTCCACAATGATGATGCCCAAATACACGGTACTACATGATAAGCAATTTCCTAGGTCTGTTCATGGGTAAATGGCATCCACAGATACCCCTTTAAACATTATGGGCTGTTTACCAACAAATCTGAGATCCATTCACTGCCCTTCTTCACTCATTCATGGGTAAGGTGTGAAGAAAAGCAGTGAACGGTGACCGTCTGCTCATGTGTTGAGCTTCCCCCTTGTGTCTCAACCTCTGTGGACAGTGGGATTTTACCCAATTCACCTCTGTGTGTCCAGCATCCAGTATGAGTTTCAAAAATATTCGCAGAGTGAATGAATGAGCTAAACGGAAAATGGACAGAAAAAATACCAGATAAATCAGCCCCAAACTATTCTAAAATTAATCAACCTTAGGAAATAAATGCATTGTCTACTGTCTCACATGGAGGTAAATCCTGAAGCCTCACACATTTGGCTCTCCCAGCATACTTTGCATAAACTGTTAGATAGCGACAAACGAAAGGGGACAAAGTACCCCTCTGGAAGGGAGATTTAATAAACTTTTCGTAAGCAGACTGCTCAGGCAAGACCACAGGGGATATGGGGTGGGAAAGGCAAGGTCTGGCTTCTATAAGCCAGCTCTGCCACCAGGCAAGGCTCCCGAACTCGGAGGACATGGGAATCGCTGCCTTGGCAAGTCACTCTAGAAGGACAGTGCCACCAAAAGGAAAGTGTTGGTGGACGCTCCTCAGCACACACACCGGGCAGGGGGATGGCCACGCAGTGGGACTTAAATGAAGCAGAGCCCACTGGTCTAAACTCTGACATACAGGGAAGGAATGTTCTTGCCACACTTGTCCAAATACTTTTCCCTTTCGGTATGCGTCAAATTAAGAGTGCGATATTTTGTTCCCACCCAGTAGTCTTACTTCATAAAAAAAGTAATTATAAACTTTAAAATTATGAAATATTTCAAACAGAAAATAATAGAGCAGATAATCATCCACCATGGAAATTTTATTTACGTCAACATTTTGCCGTATTTGTTTTAGATGTCTTTTTTAAAGATACAAAATGCCATAGGTGTCATCCTTTCCTCATTCTACTCTTGCCTGAGATCTATTCTTTCTGTAGATATTTTTATAATTCTACATATGCCTTATCCATAAATAACATGTAGTATTTTCTTGTGTTTTACAGTTTTAAAATGGTATATCGAATGTTTGTTTCTGTAGTTTACAGTGTGATATTATAAGTGGACCGTTCTTTGTTGAGAAATTTAGAACACTATGTTATGCTTTTTAATTTCCAAATAGATTCAGCTGAATCATCAACAAACACCTTAAGAGTAAATATGTTTTATTTTCTAAATTTTCTCTAGTAAGTTGTCAATTCTGGGTATTGCATTAGAAGCTTTGGAAGTACAGTTGACCGTCGAACAACATGGATTTGACCCCTGCGGATCCACTTATTCGTGGGTTCTTTTCAATAGTAAATACTGCAGCACTACATGATTCGGAGTTGGTCGAATCCTTAGATGTGGAACCACAGGTACGAAGGAACTGCCCAAACTATATGTCATATGTGGATTTTTGACTGTGCAGAGGGTTGGCGTCCTAACCCCCATGTAGTTCAAGGGTCAGCTGTATACGTTCAGTCCTGTATTAGCTCAGCTAACGTTTGTCAGGCATCTAATACATGCTAATCACTGGCTGAAGTGCTGGCAACACAAAAACCAGATCCAATGCTCACTCTTGCAGAACTCAAAGGCAGTTAGTGGGAAGTAGGTGTGTCAACAAATAATAACAGTGGCCCTCAATAAGTGCTATGATGGGTGTGAGTTACCAATACAATTTGGGGGCAGGGAAAGCAAAGCGATGATTTAGCACACTACTGGCTTTTGCGCATACAAACATGTTTCTATTCTTGCCCGATCGCTTCAAGGACTGCACTTCTCAGAGTGTACTGAAATTATGTATTCACTACCGGTTTCCCGTAGGACCCTGAGTCCCTTGAAGGAAGAGACTATACCTCATTTTTCTTTTTATCACTAGTGGATTTTAAAATTTCTCATACCTGGGAAATTTCCCCCTCAGTCTAGTAAACCGAAGGTCAATTTGACTGTATTTCTGAGTTACATGTTTAAAAAAGATGATTTCTGGCCCGTCTTTGTGAAGACTGGGGTCAAATCTGTGCGATGGTTTTAAGCAGAGGGAAAGAGGGCGTTTATAACAGTAGCAATGATAGATTAACTCTGGTTAACACACTACTGTACCAACATCCTGCTGTATTTCTCCCAGATGGTTGTAAACTGTGACATCTCATAAATCCCCAGGCCTTTTCTTTTCCATGGCTGGTTATTACACAGTCCCAGGGCAGAAGAGCACTTCCGAAACTAAAGTAATTGTGAGCCATCTTTAAAGGAGAACCTGTCAACCACCATGGCCACAAAGCTCAGACAATTAAAACAGCCCCAAATGCCCTGATTCTGCAAAATCCTTAGTCATTTGGTGGTTTGGAGCTAATGCACCCAAGGCAGATCTGAAATGGTTCTTGTGTTTTTTCCACTCAATACCTCTTCCTTTCTGCTCATTCACTATATCTCTCTCAGCTGGATGAAGGCAGCTATTGCCACAGTTTCCAGAAATCCACTGGGTCTGCCATGCTTTCACCTGAATGTGATTCCCCCCCTTACTGATGGGTCCTTTGGAGGAAACAGCATAGATGGCAATTATATGGCATATATACCATCATTCTTCTCTCCCATGACAATGGCAGACATGACTAATCTATCATGGCACTTTTATTTCCTGCTGAACCAGGACTCTGTCTGCAGGCAGTCCCTACCAATCAATTGAATTTGGTATTCACAAGAGCACCCACCCATCATCTCTGAAGCAACTGATGTTGGTCAGCAATAGTTAACCTTATCCAACACATCTGACTGTTCAGTAACTTTGGATTAGACTTTCTTAAAAGTCCCGATGACCCAGACCAAATTTTTTCAGGGCCTGAAATTATGTTCAGTTTTATGTCCTTGTGAAAGTTGTTCAGCTCAATAGCTAAACAGTATTTCTATCTCACTTACCATCTTGGCAATTGAAGCCAATACTAACACCTTTGGAAATGGTGTACTGTCCAGGGAAAGGACTTAGTCATGGGCCTAAGAACAGTGCCAAACACTCAGGAGGGCCTGACACATTTGTTGAATGGATAAAATAGTGGGAAGACATGGGTCTTCTTGTTCAAACTGTAGGCCTTCTTATGTTGAACATAATCGCCTTTTCCCTTCTTTTCAAATTTCAATTAGCATGAACATCTGACAGGGGAAAGCTAGAGTCCAAGAATTTTCTGGGGATTAGGAGGGAGGAAGATGAGATCTGTTTTGCCCAGTGGTGTCTGCTGATGGGATAAGCAGAATCACTGTCTCCTAAAGGAATGCTTGAGGACCTGCAGGAGCTAAAGATTTTAGGACCAAAAGGGGACAAGTGTCACTGAAGATGGTAGAGAAGATGATAGTCCTTTGGAACCAAACTTGAAACCTGGTGACTTCAATTAATTGGTAGCCATCCATTTTTCTGTGCAGGTTGGAAACCATGGGCTGGTATGCACAGGTGTGCAAGGATTGATGAGATGCTGAAAGAGCCATGACACAGAAAATGTTAAAAAGTATTTATCGGTCCAAACTTCTTTTTCTGAGATCTCATATTGTCAAAGTGACTTCTCCTTCTGTTTTATCTGCTTTGAGTATAAAAAATGAAAAGTCCTTGCCTTCAAGGCATTAAGTATTGCCCAATAACTTTTCCCAAACCAATAACTATATTGTCTAAAAGTGGAGGTGAGGCTTCTAGGACATCTCAGGAAGGATCATGGAAGTTACAGAAAAATTCAGCCCTAGCAATAAATAAATGAATGGATGACTAAGTGAATAAAAGAGACAAACAAATAAATGGGAGTGAGTTGGAATTGAAGAGTAGATGCGTCTCTCCACAATACTATCTGCTGTGCCCCTCCTTCTGCATAAGGTACTGTACTAGCCAGTGGGAAATGGGGATGAGGTAGGCAGAGAGATACAGGACTCAGCACATACAAGAAATTATATATAACTTCAGAATTCTACAACTTTTGATTGGGTAGAACTATGGAGGTCAGGTTGCAGCATATGCCAAGGTAGAATTAAGTGACTTACTCAAAATCACACACTAGACAGTGGTACAGTAGCGATTTGAGCCCAAAGCTACCGACTCCTACCTGGCAGGGGAGACCACTTCCAGCTGGGGTGGTTAGGAAGCATTGTATGAACAAGGCAGGTTCTAGGTGGGGTCCTGCAGGATGGGTATGATTTAGATCTAAAAAGAGAAGTGAGGGGGATGGGCTTTCGAAGCCAATAGAAAGGCAGTTGCTCAAGATCACTTTGGCTTTAGTGAAAGGAAAACAGCAAGCCCTGGAGTCAGGCAGAACTGGGTTTGATTCTTGGCTCTCTCAATTCTACCATCTATGTGTCCTGGAGCAAATTTCTGAACCTCCCTAAGCCTCAGATCCCCAGTAAACTGGAGATTACAGTGTAGACCTTGCAGTGTGGTGTAAGGATTAAAGGAATGTTTCTTGAGCAGCTTCTATGAGACTAGACATACATGATGATTATTGTTTATTCTTATTCACTTAGGGAGAGGGGTAGGAAGTAAGCTGTGAGGGACAGGTCAGGATCAAACTATGGATGCCTGTAGCTGCCGAGTAGAAGAATCTGAACTGTATCTTGCAGGAAGTGATGAAAAATTAAGATCTTTGAGCAGAGGAACAAAGTCATAAAGTCAAACACTAATGACTAAACCAGGATACCTAGTGCCTACCTGGCTTTGCATTTTTCTTCTTATCCTGCCTCCTGTGTAACTTTGGGCTCATCCTCTCATCTCTGTATTTTCTCCCACAAAGAGGATTTGGGCATCCTTGTAACTTTTGAGTTGAGCATTTTGGATGGGCTAGTGAAAAAATGCCCTCTAAAAAGGGGTTTATTTATCTTTTGAAAATAAATAGTCCTAAAGTCTCGGGCCAGGAGTTGCCAATGGAACTTCAGAGATGCTTTCTGTCAGTAATAGGGAGAGAAGGTCGTTCTGGAAAGGATAAAATAAGGTGCTGTGCCCATTTTGGGGATACCACTAAAAGGCCAGCACTCTAATTAGCACTGAGACATTTTCTCTATAACTTCAAGATCAATGTAACTCTTCCTTATTGTCCCACCTAAAGGACAGAAAGAGGCAAAGAGGAGAAATCTTGAGTAAAGAAATGGATGTCAAACCAACATGGTACAACAGGTGAATGAAATGAGAAGGAAAAATAAGGTACAAAGGCAAGAAAAACACTACCCTTAAAACTTTGTGTGTGTGTGTGTGTGTGTGTGTGTAAAGTTCATTTGGTAAAGAAAATGTAAAGCTATAGATGCTTGTTCTTTGGCATAAGATCTTCAAAAGGAACATCTCAAGATACTCACTGATACAAGTGCCTTTTGTCTGAAGGTGTGGCTGGGAAGCAGGTAGGCTCCATAAGCAAGTTTATAAATGGTGAGACCCAAAGCACAGAAAAATAATGCAGTTGTACAAGTATTATACATCAGTAATATGCCTTACACTGAATCCCGGGTGCCTACCAAGAAACCACACCCCAAGGCTTTTTTTTTTTTTTTACCGCAGAACCTGCCTCTTCCCTAGTTAAGACAACCAAAAGTCATACGGATGTTTCTAAATGACTCCCCCTCTCTCAAGAGCACACCTCCTGTGCTCCCATCGGCCAAGTTCCAGCTATTTGTCTTTGGCTAACTGGGTTTCTAAGATGGCTCTGAGAATGGCTCACTCTGGGCACATCATTAATCAGTGCCAAACTAAACAGGCTCTAGCCCCAGCTGACAGTACAGCGGTTGGCTCATCACCCCAACACATAATGAACAAACATGAGTGATGACTACTGGGTAAACACCATGCAGAGAACGCGAGTCACCTCAATGAGTTTTGCTTTAGACGTTACACCTAGGAAGGCTGTCTGACAGATATTGATATCCCAATTGTTTCAGACATATAGTAATTTTCCAATGAGGTGAAGCTTGTTGGCTTTTATTTAAAGTGTTAAGTTGTAAGAAGGTTAAAATTTGGGTCGTTTATCAAATATATCCAGCTACTTGTGTAACACTGGATAAATGGATCTGAGCTGTAATAATTCCCATCCAGTAAAGGAAACTTAAGAGTGGCTTTGTCAGTAGTTTTGTTTAAAAGGACATTAGAAGGCCTTGAATTATAAGAAAAGATGCCTGCCACATCTACGTCTTATTAAGAAATGTTCACACTTTAGAAAAGAGATGGCATGCCCATGGAAAGTCATCCCGTAAAGGTAGCAAATTTAATTATCTCTAATGTTAATGCTACCTGGGACTGAGGAAATCACAGGAGAAAGATAGGAGCCAGTCGCTGAGCCACATCCAAAGGGATTTATTTTTGAAATTGCCATAATATTAATGATAGTTAAAGCTGGTAAGGGAGAAGCCCTAAGTATGTTCTAGGGTCTGTACTGACCCATAAGGGGCAGGGCAAAATACATAAATGAAGTTGAGAGAAAACTGGAACACTGAGCAGTAACTAAATGAGTATATTCTGTCTCACTTTATTATTTTGATATATTTCCTAAGGTCCTTTTAGCAATATAGAGTGGAAATATCGTGAGTTTTACAAACAAGGAGATCTTCGATAATTTGCTTGTCATCTCTGAGTCTTAATTTGTAAATTAAGGTAGAAAAGCCTAATTAAGCCTAAACACAGGTAGGAGCATTCAGTTAGAAAGTGTAAATGGAAGTATCTAAAATAATCCCTGACACATAGTATGTACTCAATAAATGCTAGTTTCCCCTTTATTTTTCTTCATACTTACGGCACGTATCACTTCTACCTTCCATTAAAGCTTATTTTGTACATCTTTGTTAAGCCGTCAAAGTTTCTCAAATTCAAGATTTGTCCAAGTATATATCCCCACAGCACCGTGAAGCCCAGTCAGGAGGGGTGCGACAAATGCTCACAGAAAAATGACTGAAAAGACTCAACCCACCAGATAAGGGGTACCGTAGCATGCATATTATGAGCTCCTGGGTTCGATACCTCTATTAATGCAATGATCACACTGTATATAATTTATAAATCTACATTTGCCTCTTTCGTTAGACTGGAAAACCTTAAGGGAGACCTAGTCCATAAGAAGTACTCAATAAATATTAGGTGACAGAATCCTTTAATGCACCGTTGTATCTGTTTGGGGGACTCTGTTGATCCGAAGGACTATTTAGTGCATTAGAGGAGAGGAATGCCAACATTCCTCAGCATGAGAACAAAATGTGTGAAAAAGTTTATTGCACATGAACATGCATGGAGCTTGTAGAAAAAGAGTTAAAATATGGAGATGAAAGCTGTGGGATGTTTACGTTCTTGTGAAACCAAAAGTGAGTTGAGCGGAAGATGAAGCGAGGTTGTCCTCACAACGGGATCCTCACCTTATGATGATAATGAATTGGGACAAGAAAGACCACATTTGCATCAATAAGTAGTAAGAGTCTGAACAACTCGTGTCCTATTAGCTCTGCCTTGGGGGAAAGTCTGGGGAGGAGTTTATGACACAGGCAAAGAATGGGGTCATGAGAAAAGATCTAAGTAGTACACAGAAGAGTTAAAATGAGCCTGTGTGCTCCAGTTTCTGGGAATTGTAATTGCTTTCTGATCTCCCACTGACTTGTGTTGATAATAAACCATGTGGTTGCAACTGGACTCCTCCGGTCATATAGCAATAGTAGAAGATCCTTCACAGTCAATCAATATGTGACTTGGCTGCTCTGAGATTTAGATGGACTCTTAAAGCTCCAAGTCCCATTGAAAGCAAGTAGCATTAACTTGGAGCTCTTCAAACTACCTGAAATTTTATGTCATGTTTTATGAACGTGTGCATGTGTGTTTTTCCACCCCCAGGGAATCCGTTGCTGTCATCGGATTTATAAAGTTGGTCACGATGAAGCCCAAAGGAATCACTGATTTAAAGAGACTAGCATGAGAAAAAAAAAAAGCAAACCAGAGCAAAAGCTGTATGTCTAGCTTTGAGATACAAACTGATTTCTTTGTCTGTAAAACAGTGTCTTAGAAGTGTCCCATAAACACCTCTCACGCATTTCTAAAACTCAACTTATTATCTTCCTCTTAAAACTGTCCTGCCTGGAGCCTGCCCTACACGGATTTATGGAGTCCTCCTTCAGACCAAAAATAATGAAGTCATCTTAGACACCTTTCTCTTCCTTAACCTCCGTGTCCAGTCCTCAAGTTGTGACTCCACCTTCTGCATGTTTCTCAGCTCTGCCCTTTTCCTTTCACTCCTACTTTCTCTGCCTGTTGAGGCTCCACATCCCTCATCTGGACTACTTCAGAAGCTTCCTAACTTATCCCCCTCACTCCATGCTCAACTCCTCCTATCCCATCTCTACAGTGTTATGAACTGGGTCAGAAAAGATGTCCTCCATCACAGGGCCTCTGCCTATAATTTGCCTATTTCTCAAGTTCAGACACTGCCTTTTAGAAACACTGAGTTACTGGGTGATTTCCTCATTCTTCTATGTTGATGTCTCTTTTTGAAATCCTCCCTCTTTAACAGGCTAACGGCTCATCCTTCACGCAAGCAGGCTTGTCACCCATCACATCCCGGATCTCATTGTACCCCTCTACTTCCCACCGTATTGTTATATTCTCGGGGCAAGGACACTTCCTATTAACTGTGTTAGGCTCAACACCTAGAATATTGCCTAGCCTCCTGAGAATCCACGGTGTGCTCGTTTTCTTCTGGCTGGGGGATCCTGAAAGCATGATGGCTGCTCTGAAGGCTTGGCCAACAGAACCAGCTGTAGGAAACCATCACGAAGGGAAAACAGTTCACAAATAAAGGCTCTACTTCTGACGTGGAGAATATCAAACCCTGCTTAATTCCATGAGTCCTGCCCCTCTGATACTGTCCTGAGTGTCAGCCAGCTGAAGGACAATTCAGTCTTACCTCAATTTTTTATATGCACCAGCTTCTCCCAAAGTATAATATTATATTATTTCTTCATCAACGCAGCATTGTTTGTGGCAAAAGAAGCTAATGACTCGCACGTGCTAGGTCTAGGTGACTGCTCAATCTCCTTATACGTACATTTGTTTTTCAAAACGAAGGCTCTTTTATAAAGTTTAAGGCTCCTTGCATCTGAATTTACTTACATGAAATAGGGATGATAAAACCTACCCCACAGAGTAATTAAGGTAAAACAGACGATACATCTGAAAGCACTTCATAAAGTGTAAGGTGTTATGCAAACATACATTCTTGCTCTCCATCATTTTAGAATGATCAGAAACATATGAGTAAACTGCCTCCTGGTATAAAATGCAAGAACCCAGAAGCACAAGCTGTGAATACCAGACAGCTTCCATTTAACAGAGCACAGTTTCATTGAAAGATTGGCCCTAGTGATAAAAGATTAAATAAACCTAGTTTTGGTAATTGTACTGTCTTGCTCAGAACACTAGTCATAATATATGCATATTTGAAATAAAACTCCTCAACATCGTTATTCAATATATTTATTCTTTTATTTAAGAAATAGGTGGGGAAAAGGGTGATTGTGTGCTTTGAGGGATTCTGGTCAGAAGAGTGAAAACAAAGATAACCAAAGCTGATACCACATTTGGCCCCTGTTTGTGTCGCAGATGTACACCCTCTGAGAAGAGAGAAGAACGTTTCAATCATGCAAACATCCTCAGCTTGCAGCCCAGAAAGAATTCATGAATGAAGAGAGAAAGCCAAGTCGAATCAACAACTTGGAGAACCAGAAGGCTGGACTGCTGTTTTCCAATCTTCCTATCTGAGGCAAGACCAAAAATAGCATGGGCTTGTGTTGGAAACCCAGGAAATCAAAGCAGAAAAGATGCTAACAGCTGAGTCATGGCAAGTGACCTCATCAACAAGGAGGCTGAAAGTAGCTATAAATGACAGATGATGCGGCTTGATCCAAAAGCAGGAGGTAAAGACCAGAGGGAGGGAGAGGACCAAGGCATTGATGTGATGCCCAGCATGAGACAGAATGACTCATGAAAAACTTCCTTCCAAATATAACTGCTTAAATGAAGTTCAAGGAGGCTGATTTTTAAAAGATGCAATGTTTATGTGGAGGTATCCTTATGCAGTGGGAAGAGCCCTGGTTTTGGAGCTGGAAAGCTCTGGGCTTCAGGCTTTTTTTTCCACTTAACCTGACATGGTTCACTTTCAACACCTTTAAAATGGATATAATAATACCTCCCTCCCAGAGTGGCTGTAAGATTAAATGAAATGAGGCACCTAGCACGGTGACTAGACCAGAGCGGGTGTTCAAGAAATGTGTGGAGTCCTTCTTTCCCCAGCAGACAAGAAGCTTAGTGTAGCCAATTCTCGCGATGTTACTTTCTTCTCTAAGCATTCCCAGTTAAAACATCTTTGCACAAACAGAGAGATTAGATATCATCTAGTTCTACCTTCGACCCAAGCCGTTGATAATCTCTACTATCTCTTGGCATATGGCCCTTCAGCCCGCCTGCTAGAACAGGTGCTGCAAGACGGAGCTTTTAATTGTGAGAAAATTGTGCTGCAGCTGTTGAAATATGCCTACCTCACACAGAAATGTCAGTGTTTTTCAGAATGTAAAGCACTATATAAATGTAACATGAGCAGAGAGATGAAAATATATCAGTTTATATTAAGTAGTCTAGTTCTCTAAGGCAGTGCTTCTCCCCCACCCTCCCTTTATCAGTAGAATCCCTTTTCAAATAGATCTGACATATCATCCAATACACACAACAAATAAAGGTAAAGCTTGACTGGGTTAAATTGGAGGAAAGGGCCTGTGTTCACGGTCCTTCCAGACTGCAACTCCCTCCCCCATTTCTCTTACATTATGAGACACTTGAGCTGTACCCCAGGGGTCCTTGGAAAAAGGCGGCTTGAAATTCCCAGCTTTAAGGAGAGACAGAGCTCTGATATCAGCCTTGTACTTTCCTAGAAAAGGCAGAGACATCACAGAGAAAGGACTGGTTTACAGTGTTATTTGAGCGAAATGGCTCAATTTGAGTCCAAGTAGTAATTAGCTTAATGAAGGCCAAAGCTGTAATTATGACCAGCCTGGCTGTAATGCAATTTGAGACACTTTGGAAGCATTTCGGGGCAGGAAGGAAAATTTAGTGAAATCTGAGGGATACAAGCTGCAGACTGGTATTTTTGAGAGATCTCTGAGTGAAACTCACAGGATGTTTTTAGTGCAAATAATACTCGATTGGTTTAAAAGTATTGTGAACACCATGATCTCATTTATTAACAGCTTATTATTAATAGTTTCAAATCACACTAACTGATAGTGTGAGCTTGGGTATCAAGACTGTGATCCCATTTCCTTACCTACAAAAATAGGAATCAAATCCTTATTCTGGGTGGGAAAGTACTTCATAAGATCCTAAAATCATTAACCATAAGATGAAAAATTGTTGGATTTACCTACATTAAATAGTAAGGATTTTTGAAAAAACATTGGTAAGTTATCAGACAAATAACTAACTGGGAGTTAATTATTGCAGCAGCCAGAGCTGACAAAGGATTAATACCTAGAATATAAAAAGAAATAGAAAAGTAGATAAAGGACATAAAAATGCAATTCTTAGAAGGAAAAATCCAAACAGGTAAGAAGCACATGAAAAGAAGCTCAAATTCACCAGTGACCCAAGGTATGAAAATTAACACAACAATGACATGTGCTCTCAGCCATCGGAATGACCAAATGTCCACACCAAATGTTGGAAGGGATGTAGGGAGGTGAGAACACTCATGTGCTCTTTCCATTTAGGAAACCAGTCTGAAACTAATATGCATAGATCGTATGACTGCAGGACCCAACTCGTGGGTACGCATCCCAGAAATAATTCTCACACAGGTTCCCAAGGGTTACAAATGAGGATGTTCGTTGCATAATTTTTTGTGACAGTGGGGATCGGGAGGTAGCATGGGTGTATATCAACTGGAAGGATAGAAATAAAATGGAGTGAAATGCAGACAATGAAATACTATGAAAATGTTGGTAGTCTACACGGTAACAGGGATCTACCTGAAAATGTAATGTTAAGTAAAAGCTAAGAAACATTCTTACTTTTTATAGCCTATTTGTATTACAGATTTATCATTTATCAAAATAACAATATACACATACACAAATAATAAGATCTATTTTAAAAGGACACATGTATATTTGAGTTCCATCATATTTAGGTAGTTCTCTGTTGGGGAGGGGAATGGGTTTGGGAGCAAGGGTGAAGAGGAACAATAACAAAATAAAAGGAAAGTCTTGCATGGACTTATGGTGATAAGGTATGGACTGAGGAGTATGTATAACTCAAATCTGAGGGCCGATTCTTAAAATGTTGGTGAGTTCTTGTGAAGATTAAGTGAAATCTATAAAACAAATTTCCTGGCAATATTGGAGGTGCTCAACACCTCTTTGCTTCCCCCACAACTCTTAGGAAGTATAAAGGGAATGGAGTTTTCTTTCCTTCGTTTGTCTAATAATTTAATCGATGAAAATAAATGAGTCTCAAGAAAACAAGGTACCAAGAGTAGGACTCAGACATGGGTATAGAAGATTGGTTCTCAAACCTGGGTGCATATCAGAATCACCCAGAGGATTTACAAAAAATACAGATAACCAGGCTCCGCCGCCACATCCCCCAGAACAAAATGAATCATCATCTCTACACAGGGGAGGCAATGGGGACCAGGGCTGGGGTCTGAAGGGTCTGAAGGGTCTGAAGAGTACAATTTGAAAAGCATTGCCGTCGTGCCTGTCTGTCCACTGTGATCTCAGCCACTCATGTTCTTTGGATCATTGCTTTTAAAACCTTCAACAGCTTCTGCTAAATAAAGCAGCACTGAATTGCTCAAAAAGAAATATATTTCAAAATATATGACTAGTGTGTACAGTATGGTACTCCATCTGCTCTTCCAAAATACTTGAGTTTTAGAAAATAATGTGTAGATAGGTCTATAAATTGCTTCCTCCCACAAAACAAAGTAGACTCGCTTTAGGGGGTATGGGAAAATATTTTTTCTTTTGGTTTATCCATAGATAAAACCTTATCTGTAAGAGCAAGCAAACATGCCTTCATTCATTCATTCATTCATTCAGTCAACACCTGAGGATGGTTCAACTAACTCAAAGTAATTAGGCATCTATAATAAAAATAACTTGCACAAATTTAGCGACTTTCCTTCTCTTAGCTCAATATTCAAGCAAGTAAATGTGCATCTTGGGCTGGAAGATCCTAGAAGGCAGAGAATGCAGCTATCTCTGTTGCGTGTCACTGTGTGTTCATGGACTTCAGCATTTGGTTAATACTGACTAGGACAGTCATTCTTTTGTATGATTCTTTTCTTTCCCACAGCGTTTAGTACCATGCAGTCTCTGCCTTTTCCAGTGCTATTCAGATGCTGGCTGGAGACCTTAAGACTATACCTGATAAATTCCTGAACCAATCTCTCTTGCCAGTGAGGCAGGCTTGGACTGGCTCAACAGAAGCAGCATTGAGTAAAATAGGAAGAATATGGGCTTTGGAGTCAGGTAACTCTGGGTTTGTTAAACTAGGCTCTGTCATCTACTGACTGAGTCTCAGTCTCTTCATCTGTGAAATGGGATAATGACATCAACTTTGCTGGGTTGCTGTGAGCATCACATAGTGAATGAACAGTGCCTGAAACAGAGTGGACCTGGAAAATATGGAAGTGAGGCTGCTGCAAGCGTACTGCTACAAACCCAGGATCCAGTCCTCTTGTGTGAGCTATGGCCCCCAGTGCTCACAGAACTCTAGTTCACATCTCTGTGCTCTGTGATTCGTGCTGGGCTCATGTGGAAGAGTTTCTTCAATCCAAAGAAACTCATGAAATGGAGCCCTTCCTGAACCCGAATACCATCTTAGCTGCAACTGGAACAACCCATCTGGCCATTTCCAGCCCTCTTTCCCTAGAGGCCTAGCCGCTGTCATCCCCAAATCGCTAGCCAATGGAACTGAGATCTTAGATTCCGTGGATCATTCAGAGCTATACTGTGTCACTACCGGGAACTCTCCATGGGGTGCCAAAAGCCCCCCACCCTCTTTGGACACCAGCAGTAATCTGATCAGGAGGCTTGGTTCTTCCCTCTGGGCATTCTAGCCTGGGCTAATAAATGTCTAATAGCTTTCTCCTCCACAGGCCAGCCTTAGACTTCATCCTGTTGCCTGGCCTCTAAGACCCAGATCTCGCCCCTTCTTCTCTGTGTAATATGCCCATTAGCCGAGCCATTCAAGAGCCAACACAGGGCTCCAGACCTACTCAGAAAAATATCTGTTGAACATAAGAGTCAGTGATTTCATGAAAATGAATGATGGAGCAAATGAAGTGCATCATTCCTCATTGCCAGATGAGATTTGGATTGACTGGGTGGCTGGTCTGTTGCCCAGTGCAGGCAACCGTCACGTGGCACTGAGACGCTGACCTCATGGAGCTCCTAAGGGCTCACGTTTTCCCAGTCTGCTGATTTGTGGATATTTAAAACAACTGCCACAACGTCCAAAACTAACAACAATGTTCCTTAAAACTGAATAATAATATAGTGTTCACTTTAAATCCTAAAACATAATCTCTCACCCAATATATTAATTTATATATCTACATAATGAAATTTATGCATATATACGTGCACATATTTTAATGACTATCAATAGATCATTATGATTTTATGCATAAAAGTTTTTTTAAAATTTGGCGTAAAACATATGCATATTAGGGCTTCCCTGGTGGTGCAGTGGTTAAGAATCCGCCTGCCAATGCAGGGGACACGGGTTCGATCCCTGGTCCAGGAAGATCCCACATGCCATGAGGCAACTAAGCTCCTGTGCCACAACTACTGAGCCTGTGCTCTACAGCCCATGACCCACAACTACTGAGCCCACATGCCACAACTACTGAAGCCCGCGCGCCTAGACCCTGTGCTCCACAACAAGAGAAGCCACCATAATGAGAAGCCCACGCACCGCAATGAAGAGTAGCCCCCGCTCGCTGCAACTAGAGAAAGCCTGTGCGCAGCAACGAAGACCAAACTCAACCAAAAAACAACTAACTAACTAAACAAATAAATAAAGTTAAAAAATATGCATATTAAATCACTCTCCACAACGGTAATTTATGAACAGAATTTCAGGCTGTTTTCTGCCATTTAACTTTTTTGTTGTTAGATTGACTATCTTGTCTCTCTTGAACTGTCACCTCTTTTGAGAAGTCCTTTCTGACTCCACTACAAGTCACTCTATTCTCTGTTCACCTAAAGCTCTTTTTATAGGCCTCTATGAGCACATTTAGGTTGATCAATTTCCATGTCCCTGAGAAGCAGTGCTGCCTTGTGGTTAGGGGCTGGACTACTGGACCAGACCTGCCTTTAGAACTTGGCTCTGCCACTTAGTAGCTAGGTGGCTTTATCAAGTTACTTAACCTCTCTTGGTCTCAGTTACTTCAACTGTAAAGTGGGGATAATAATGGTACTCTACCTTCAAATAATAATAATAGTTGTTGTTGTTGCTGTTATTGCTATCACTATCATTACTACTACTCCCTTCCCACCTAGTCTGTGACCTCCCTGACAGCTAATGAGGGTCTGTTTCTCGCACTTGGCTCAAGTCAAGTATAATAATTGGTATACCATAAGCATTCAATAACTATCAAACGAGTTCTCTAAAATCCCTTATTTTCAACACAGAAAAGTTCCCAAAATGTTCTTCAGTGGAGCAAGGGTCCAGATAAGATTCTGTTTTAGTCTGAGCTATTATAACAAAATACCATGAAGGGTAGCATATAGCCAACAATAGAAATTTATTTCTCACAGTTCTGGAGGCTAAGAGTTTAAGATCAGGGTGTCAGCATGCTGGGTGGGGACGCTTTTCCTGATCCATAGCTGGCATCTTTTCATTGTGTCCTCATATGGTAGAAGGGGCTAGAGACCTCTGTGGAGCCTCTTTTATAAGAACGCTAATCCCATTCATGAGGGCTCTGCCCCCATGACCTGAGCACCACCTTCCAAAGGCCCCTTTCCTAATACTATCATCTATGGGAGTTTGGGTTTCAACATACTAATTTTGGGGAGATACAAGTATTTGGACCATAGCGGATTCACTGTAAAAATCCCCATATTTACGGTAGTCATTTATCTTTCAAGGTTGTATGTCTCTTGAAAAAGTCCTCTGAAGAAGGATCACACTGACTCTAGGGCATTTGCTGGGCTTTAGCTATGAGAAAGTGCACAGGTAAGGTCTCTTTAAAGAGTGGTAGGACTTCTCTGCATGCGCCAGATCTCCTTCCCTTTCTTATGGAACTTTCCTCACTCTCCATCAAACACTTGGAATTCTCTATATTTGCTCCTTGCTAATTGCTTTTTTGCTGTTTTCTTATGAGAATGAGGGAAATTCCAGGGAAACAAAGTAGGGTATCTATTTAGAGTAAAGCGCTTAAAAGTTCCAATAATAATAAGTAGGTGGTAGGTGTCCAATTGTCCAGCTGAAGCAGTTTAACATAAGAGAGGAGGCTAAGTTGAATGATCTATTCTTGAAAGCAAAGCTACTGACTCATTAGTTATTTTACTATGAATACATTTTCTCTCAACTTCCAAACTCACAGACGCTCATGAACTTCTATTTATTATTTTACTTCATATGCTTAAAATTTTTTTTTTTTTTTTTTTTTACCATTTTTCCCTTTTAAAGTCAGATATCACAGACTGAAGAAGAAACAACAGATAATTGAGTTTCTTTTATCAGCCTCCTCCACCAGGCACTTTAAGAGACATTTTATTTATTCCTGGCTTTTGGGAAAATTTCAGCCTACAGATTATTTGTCATTTTTCTCATTTTGGTCATTTTGTCATTATACTTAGTTTTATTCTTGGATTCTGGGATCTTTTCCTTCTGAAAATTAAGAAACCTTCCCAAACATGACAGAGAAGGAAAAGAAAAGGGAAAACAAGGAAGACAAAGAAAACCATGAAAA
This sequence comes from Orcinus orca, assembly GCF_937001465.1. Classification (NCBI taxonomy): domain Eukaryota; kingdom Metazoa; phylum Chordata; class Mammalia; order Artiodactyla; family Delphinidae; genus Orcinus; species Orcinus orca. The sequence goes on along the minus strand of NC_064567.1, from coordinate 40,618,650 downwards.
CCTCCATCTTACAAACGACTCTGGCTTAACGATTGACTTGCTTCTGCTGGGAAGGTATCAAGGGGCGATGGGTGTCTGAGTTCCGGGCGACAGCGCACGCTTCCGTTGTGGATGCTGCCCTTGGCTCTCAGCAGGAATCAAGGTCTAAAAGCCTCCACTGCACATTTGTCTTTCATGATAGTTTTTTTAAATGGCTGGGGGTTAGCTTAAAACTTCATCTTAACGACGTGTTGCCTATGGAAAGTGTTCACGGAGCTTCTCAATGTACCTTCCATCTTTCTTAAGGGTGATAATAAGTAAGAAGAACCCCAGTTAAAGCGGTCAGGGAAGATGAATGAGAAGAGGATGTAATCAAGAAGGGCACCCCACAGGCATCCAAGGATTTCACTTTCACAACCCCCTGTGCAGTCTGCCTGGGCTTCCCTCCACGCTCTCCCTCCTTCCATCAGGCTTTCCCTATTCCCAGCACATGATTATGAGAGCATGTCTTTTGGGCAGTGGAAACATTAGATAATGATCTCACTAGACTGTGAATCCCTTGGTGGTGGAACTATACCTTTTTCTTTTCTACATCCCCTAGATGCCAATTAATTAATTAATGAAAATAGAGAGAGATCATTCAAACTCCCAGAATAGAACGCAACTTCGAGAACTCATGGGTTCGTTAACCTAACAATGGGTGAAATATCTTCTGAATTTGGACTCCTATCTTGCAGGAAAGTCTTCTATGTCAGTATTACATCTTCAGGTAGAATAGCAAAGGTAAAGAGGAAACTTAGTTTCAGTTTAGAGAAGAGAATCCCAATGATGCCACGGCAACTGAAAATCACAGAAGAAGGGAAACCATGACAAAAACCTGGTGATGGTTGGATTTGCAGCAGCAGGGGACCTGGTCTGTGGGCTTAGATTTGGCTAGGCTTTCCAAAGAGGAAGAGGTTGGGTGGGGACCTTGGAATTTTCAAGGCACCTTCTGGAATTTAGAACTTTAGTGAATGCATTTTTCTTTTTTTAAACTCTTCTCAAGAACAGCAAATTCTAAGTAACTTTTTTTGGGACTGGGATCATGCATTAGTTCACTCGATTACGTTCAGGCGGTGTCTACTTTGTTGTCAGTATTGGAAACTGAGAAAGGAACATAAATAATTGTAATATATCAGGAGAAGAACCATAATATACCATAGGTTATTAGGCAGAGAGGTAGCACCAAAGATAAGATCTTTTGAGTTAGGTCAAGAATGATGCGTAGGAATTTCCCAGGTAGAAGAGAAAAGAGGAGGGACGTTCCTGGAAAAGGTGTGAAAAAGCCTGGCATGTTTGGAAAACTGAAAATTGTTCTGTATAGCTGGAACACAGACAATGAGGGAACTGGCCAGAGGAAAGATTGGCGATGAAGTTTCTGTAGGCAAATCACAGAAGCCTTCTGTTCCAGGCCAAGGAGGATGGATTCCTTCTGCAGGAGCCAAAGCCTCTAAACAAAGAGTGAGATGGCCTTCTGAGCTGTGTATGAGAACAATTGTTAATCTAACTTCTACCTGTTCCAGTTAGGTTTTACTTCCAATACTAAATTTAGATCTTACTAAACATGTAGATCTCAGACAGTGGTCCAACAGCCCTGGTCTTGACTTCATGGTTTAGCTCATCTTTCCTAGAAGAAATGTTCTTCTTTCTTCTTTGGAGGTATGTTGGATCTGGGAACGAGACGCTTGCAAGTCCATGGGCTAGAACCTGTGGCCACTCAGTACGAATCACCACCTTATATGTAGGTGCTCTGGGGTGAGAGTAAAAGGAATCTAAGCTGTACGCAACAAACAAACAAACAAACAAAACCCCAAAACCAAAACCCAGAACCACAGAGAGCTCAGGACAAATATGTCCTCTTGGCGCTGCCTTAAAAAAAACACACGTAAACAAAACCAAATGGAAACACTGAGTGGAAATGTGTTTTCTCCTGCTGAAGCAGCACATTTGGCAAACTTTTCCTTAAAGAACATATATTTGGTAAATACAATGCAAATATTTCATGACAAGAACAGTGTGCATTAAACTTACTGCATATTATGGGGGATAAGAGGAGGGTGGAAAGCATTTCATCTTGGAGGCGATCAGACAATGGAGGGGGAATGGTGCCCCCGCAGGGTGGAGAAGTGGATACGAAGTGGGCACAGGGGAGACCAGTGGTCTGGGGGATAGTTGATCAGTGAAGAAAAACTGAATGCAGGGGCCATGGGAAAGGTTGTGTTTTCCGGGCAGTGGTCTCAACTTGGGATAATTTTGCCCCCCACGGAACATCTGGTAATGTCTGGCCACCCCAGCTGGAGGTGGGGAGGTGCTACTGGCATCTATGGTGTCGAGCCCAGGGATGCTGCTACACATCTTACAATACCCAGGACAGCCCCCCAACAAAGACTTGTCTGGCCCCAAATGTCAATAGCACTGAGGCTGAGGAACCCTGGACACCCTACGAAGTTTCCTGCCTGCACCCATCCTTGGCTGTACCTTCCATGGCTTCATTTGAAGACAACTGCCAGTAGATTTCTTTAAAAAACACTGTAATGTCTAAAAATAAAATCATTTTTATACTTCAAGGAACAAACAGAGCGATCATTTTTTTCATGACGGCTCTCTCAGTAAGAGCAACCCTGCCTTCTATACATAGCTCCCAGCCCAGCCTCTAGGATCCTCCCTGTGCAGGGGGTTGCCGGGCCTCTCTGGGCTAGCTGCTGCGGCAGCAAAAGATAAGATCTTAAATTATAAAAGGATGCTATTCCTGGCAGGTAATGGCCAGAAATGTCCAGGAAAAGCATCCTCCCTTATGCCCAGCATCCCTCCCACCCCATCATTCAATCCCTAGCATTTGGTCCCTGTATTGCCCCCTACTCATTTCAATTTTCTTGGCCCCAATTCCAGGCCTGAAAGCCCAGCAAGCTTTTTTGCCTTTTTTTTTTTTCACATTTCCCCAACTCCTCTGACTCTGATTGCAAAGACAGGCCAGAAAATGAATTTTCTAACAAGCAGTATTTTAAAAGGCAAAAGGTCCACTTGCCATTAAGAATTTGGAGCCCCGCCTAGCTATTACCTCCGACAAATCACCTCCTTGTAATTTTCTTCCAACAAATGTCTGCGAGGGCTGCCAGGCTGCAGCAGAAATTGATTTAATGACAGTCTCTGGAAAATTAAACACTCTGAGCCATGGTGATGGATGCATCTCCCTCCCAGCGCTCCCCCCTCCCGCCGCGGCATCTTTTCCAGCCCAGACCCAGCAGCCACATGGAGGACCAAATACGGATGAACGCCCCGGGCCAGAGGACTCAATCTCGATTTTACGTGCGTTCCGTTCCTTCCCATTTCCCTCTGAGTCGCCTTCATCTTCGTTCCTCCATCGCCAGAACCCAGCTCAGTACTGGGTTGGCTACAACTGTGGGGTAATATTTTTACCTTCCTGCCCTCTTTTTCCCGACCAAGTTACATAAGGAAGATCGCGGCTGCCCAAGGCAAGGAGGCGGAGGGAGGGAAAAACTCTGAATTCGTGACCGACAGAGACTCTGTCCTCATTTCTACCTTGCTGTGTACGCCTCAGCACAATTCACTGCTGTCAGGACAATGGAAGACTGTCCCACGGGAGGGCAGGGCTAAGACTCACGCGGGTCCCCTTGTTTTACAAAAGAACTAGGCTTGGGCCGGGAATGACTGGCTCAAGGTCATGCATTCTGTTAGTGGCGAGATTAGGGCCCAGGTCCCACTGGACTCCTGCCTCTGAAGAGTATGGTGGGCAATTTTTCCTTTTATCTCACATGTGGCAGGGTTAGGGTGAGTTTTCTCATGAGTGCCCAGAGTCCCATGGGGGAAACAACCCACTCAAACCAGCATTGTTAACTTCAGGTCTTTGCCCTTTTAGCTTTGGGCTTCACTCAGAACTGTACTTAAATCTCACATGATTAAACCTTCCCCTCTCCTCCTTCTCGCCTTACTGCGAAGAAGGGGAGGATGGAGAGAAACCCAGTAGTCAGTGCCTTGCTCTTACTCTACCGAAGGCTGCATTCATGTGTGCTTTCAATATGGAGGGGCAAGTGGGAACCACATGATCTGCCATTGGTAATTGGTACTTTTATTTCACACACTAAGTTCTGAAGCCAGAGGCTGTCCTTCAATGTTTCTAAACTATTATGTTCAAATTCCTATTTGACTCTCAGGATTTGTAGTTTTCTATATATCTAATGCAATGGAATCCCATAATTCATTGTGTTTCCTGCTTTTTAAATTAAGTTTGTCCTAATTCCACACATGCTGGAGAAGAAGAAATCCCTGTAACTTATTTTGAAGCAAACAACAAACAATTAGCCCTGCAGAGATTGGTTCCTATGAAGTTGTCTGTAGGTGCTTAGATGCCCAGTCTTTTAGTTTCAAAAATTACAATAATAATAATACTGCCACTTAGAGAGCACTTACCATGTACTAGGCATAGTTCTAAATGTCTTATGTGGTTTAATTCATTTAATTGTGTCAACAACCCGAGGAGGTAGACACTATTATGATCCCCATTTTACAGATGAGGAAACTGAGGCAACCTGCTGAGGGCCACACAGATAATAAGTGGCAGAGTAGGGATTTGAACCCAGACTATCTGGCTCCAGACTCCTTAATCACGAGGCTATCCTGCCTCAAAGATGCTCCTTGGCAACAAGTTTAATGGCCAAGGAGAAACACAAAGGATATATTGGAAATCTATAAACAACTAGCAAATTCAAGATTCTTTGCTTAACTTAGTGTTTCCTCAAACTTGTTGGATCGCAGAACACTGCTACCTATTATACCTGCTTACAAAATCTCGAACATGTATTCCGTGGGATGTAATTTAGAATCTGCTGCTCAGCAACAATCCCACGTACAGGAAACCTTGTTTAAATTAGTGCTAGTAAAGTTCCAGAGTCTTCCTAGGCTGATTCTTACACTAAACACCAAGGGGGGAGCTTAATAACCTTCCCTTGAGAGAAGTCATTATTAACTGTCCACAGTATGGCTTCATTATGCTTCTTGCTGTTGAAGAGCCATGCAGATATCCTAATTAACCTACTGATTTCCCTGGATTCACTCCACCATTTTTGGCAGGGTATCTAGAAAAGTGTAACAGGTACACTCTGTTTTCTATCAAACCAAAAACTGGGGGGACCAGGACTTGGGAAAGACCAAGGAGTGATTGAGACATTTCATGTGTCTATGTTCCCCATTTCTTTCTCAACTCCCCTTGACACAATGGAAAGTGCTGTTCTCATTTTCCCTTTGAGTGGATTTTCACTTCCAGTTTAAAGAAGCTGAGTGATTCCTGCCAGATGAGGCTGGTGAATAGCACGTTCAGGCCCTCACCACCTTTGGCAACCAAAACCCACGTCCCAGACAATGGGAGAGAAGAGAACTATGGGCCATGCTGATGGACATGGCATCCTTGGAATATGGCTCCAAGTTCACGTCTGGGGCAGCTGCTTCTGTTGCTTTTCTGAAAAATCAATTTCCAGTTTTCACCTGTGAGAGGGACCCACAGCTAATAAGATTCACTCAAACAGTTCAAATCACCAGTTGTAAACCTCAGCAGACAGCTGTAACTTGGGAGTTTCCAGGTGGTTTCTGAGCTCTAAGAGGGATGCAGCGTGATGTATGGGCACGTGCATGGTCACATGTCAGGCAGAGCTCGAGGCAAATTCTAAATCCACCACTCTTTAGTTGTGCAACTTTGTGTAAGCTGAGCACAGACTTTCTCATGTGTATCTTCGAAATGTAATTTTGCAAATTCCTTTTTGGTATGGTTTGAGTATAGGCTAGAGCTGCCCTTCCTTGCTCCCAGGACCAAAACCCCCTAGCACAGTACCAGACACAAAGCAGTAAATATTCAGTGAATGAATGAAGTCTACGTTTATGAGCACCCAGTCATCCCCTCAGTGTAGCTGGGTGTTCTGCTTCTCTCTTTCATCTGCAGTCTACTACATCTCATTGTTGACCGGGATTACATAAAGCTCGAAGCTGGAGTAGCAGATTTGGAAGCTTACAGTACACAGGTAGCCTAGAACTACCCACTGTGGTATCACATTCAGTCCTACTTTTGGGAGACAGTACCAGACTGCTTTATTTTTCTTTGCAAAACACATGCCCCTTCCTCCCATCCAATGAGTATAACTCTAGAAATCAAACTTGAAGGAACTAGTTCATACCAGAGTATGAACGATTGATAGAGGCCCAGAGGCTATGTACATATTTAAAGGAATTGGTTACTTCTTAGGACTGTCATTTCAATTACTGTAATAGGTTCAAGGGGGAGAGATTTTGGGATTCAAATGCAGAAAATAGGTGACTGGCTCTCAACTCTTCTGGGAAGCCAGACTTAAATTCAATATGAGTAAATCATAACAATCAACTTCTGATTATTCAGAAATCCAAACTTAACCTCTTAGTGCTTTATCATTTTCCTTGGGTGCTGGTAAATCTCTGAAATCTCAAAAGGCAAATGAGGGAGAAGACGGTTCAGAAGTTTTATTTCTTGCCACTTGTTAAGCTCCTTTGGTTCAAGTGAGGCTTCAAGATTAACTCCAGGATTCATAAATGTGTCTTTCCTCTGCCCCAGAAAACAAAAGGCTGGCTGTCTCTTGCCACCTGCACTTCTTTCCAAGAACAGGGTTATTTTAAGACATTCTGACTCTCCCCCTACCTTCTATCCTGCAGACTCCAGGGCTTTGACAGTAATGCTTACCCTTCTCCATCCAATCAATAGGACTTTAAGCAAATCATTCAGTGTAACCAGTCGAAAAGAACCATCTGTATACATCAGGTGCTGAAGGCAATTCCAACAGCATCAGTGACACATAAACAGCATTCTATATTTGAAAAGTTGAGTCTCTGATAAGAACGGTGAATTTTGCCTTTTTTTAAAACCCCGATCCAGGAAGCACTGACAACAAAAGCAGCAGGGCAGTGACACCCTGCAACCAAAAGATAATGTCCACATCTATTTCAGGCCCTGCTTGGTTCCCGCTGCCTGGTTAATAACACTTGCCTCTAGAGTCAGCCAACCATCCGCCACCCCTATTCCCAGTCCTGGCTGTAAATACTGTGGTCTAAAAATGCTGCAGCCAATCATCCCACCCATCGGGCTGCTTGGAGAGGCCCCAGGGAATCAGACAACCTCTGCTGAGGAGCCTCTTCCTACTAGAGTGAATGTGAAAGAGAGCTTTTCTGAAAGGCAAGAATGTACATTCTATACATCTGACACATACAGAGCTGTCCGGTGTGTGTGTGCACTTGTGCACGTGCGCAAATGTAGACCATGCACTAGGAGAACAGGAGTGACAGACAGCAGTGGCAGCATAGCCACTCCAGCCACTGGCGACCAGCACTCATGGGACGTTTTTTCTGGCCAGCCATTGAGCTAAGTGCTGTACCTGCTCTAGTGGTGGAGATGTTATCATCCTCACATTACCAAGAAAGGGCAATTGAGAGAGTTAAGAGCTTTACTCAAGGTTGCACCGCTAGTAAGTAGCAGACGGGGAACCAAACAGAAGATGCACAAGACACTAAAGCCCATACTCTTTAGAGCTATCTTGGAGGACTGAGCTCAGTGTGGGTAGCTGCAGACTGGGGTGTGGACTCACTTCCCAGTCCAAGGCCAGCCATATTGCTGAGCTTTGCCCTCCCCTCCTGTGTGGGTGGAAGAGTAGATGCTGCCATCTCCATTTTTTTTTTTTAATAGAAGAGGAAGACAAGAAAATTTTAATTATTGATTTAAATTCAGGATATTAGACATTACATCATATGTTGAGGAACTAAATGTTCCAATTACAGCACAAAGGTGGTCAGGCTAAGTTTTTTTTAAGTATATGCTGTTAATAAGAGATATGTAAAACACTCAATATAATTAACCAGATAAACATAATAAAGGAGAAGATCATAAGGTTAGTTGATAAATGCAGAAAACTGCCTTCTCCTTTTAATTTGCTAGGATCACTTCTGTGCAGCCTCCTGCCTCCCATATCTGAGTTTTCTGAAAGAAGGTGAACACATTTTAAGACACTGGTGAAAATTTCTCACTCCAGGTTGTAATTAAAATTGTCAGGACTTTCCTGGTGGCACAGCGGTTAAGAATCCGCCTGCCAATGCAGGGTACATGGGTTCGAGCTCTGGTCCAGGAAGATCCCACATGCTGCAGAGCAACTAAGCCCGTGCGCCACAACTACTGAGCCCGTGAGCCACAACTATTGATCCTGTGTGCCTCAACTACCGAAGCCCGTGTGCCTAGAGCCCATGCTCCGCAACAAGAGAAGCCACCACAGTGAGAAGCCCACACACCCCAACGAAGAGTAGGCCCTGCTCGCCGCAACTAGAGATAGCCTGCACGTAGCAGTGAAGACCCAACACAGTCCAAAATAAATAAATAAAATTGTTGTATAACTATTTCTTAATGGGCAAATATACCACGACCTCAGTAGCACCTTCTAAACCTTTATTAAGCACCTTAAAGTCCTCAAGCTCCAGGTTCAGTGTGGTCCAGCTCTGAATGGTGGGGACCCAGTCAATACTTGCTGAATGAATGAACAATGAATGGTTCAATCAGCTGATGAATTTATAAGAGGATATGTCTTAAAGTCACTGTAGCAGAACAATATAAAAGTAGCTGGCAAAGGCATACTGTCATATTAAGTATTAAAGTTATGGTAGCCAAATCCATCATATTGGTTTCCAAATGCACTTGAAAAACACCACTGCCCCATCAGTCCTCTAAATACGGGCCAATGCTTATCTGGTCAATGATTGACTCCCAAAGTGTAAGGAGGTTCATCAGCTTTGCACACCCCTTTGGGAAGAATTGAGAAAATGAAGAGTCTTCTGCTCCATGAGATCCAAGCGGCCTAATAAATAATGCATTTCCACAAGGGCCTAAATTATGTTTGGGGATTATGTTGCTCATTAGGTAGCATCCCTGCTGTGAGGAGAACTGGTCAACCCAAAGGAAAAAGAGGTGGGAAACACATTTAGTCACTGAGCAGCCATGAGCTCGTTCCTCTCTCTCTGTTTCTCTTGCAACTGAGCTGAATACCGTGGTGTGCTGGATTCCCCCACCTACAGGCCAGCTGCCATTGACCAGGGAGTATCCATGGCCCCAGATGTGTCTAGAAATTCTAGGTGGGCTATTTGGGGCCCAAGGCAGTTTTGTTAATAATATCAATAGCAGGTCAAGGTTAGGAAATTCAAAAGCTATATTTTGCTTCCGAATTACAGATTCAGTGAATTTTATTCCACACGCGTATGTTGTAATATTTTAGGATGTGCCTTTTTAAGATGAAAAGAGTTGAAAGCCTACCTCCCTGCAATTCCCTCAAGTTAAAGCTATTTTAAATTTCCTAACCTTTGAAGGTTCATTTCTCTGTGCTGTCATTAAAATTACTTATGTTTTTAATTTGATGAGTTGCATTTAGTGGGAAGCCTCCCAAGCCACATGCCGTGCTTCGTTACTCACTCCGTGTTCCAGGGCACCGTTCCCCGTAAGAGTAAGCCATAATTGAAATACCCACTAAAACAGGATAAAATCATCTTCTACAGAGCTTGCCCAGGTAGATCACTTTTTAATGTTCTGCTTTTAGAAACATCTCACTGATTTTTAAAAATAAACTTAACTGTGTTTTCCCCTCTCACTGAGAAAGTCCAACATTCCAATCATGTCATATTTAGAATTTCAGCTGTTTTTCCAACCAGGCAAGTGGAAGAAAAAACGGTCAGAGCATGTTCTCCAGGGTGGGAAGGGCATGCTCCTTCCCCTTCTGCACAAGGAGGGCATGCAGACAAATTCAGTGGGCATTTTCAGACAAGCTCACGTGTGAGATGAGAATGTGGGCACTTTTAGTTTCTTTCTCTCTCCCTGCATCTCCATCATATTATTAGTCATTGGACGGGGTCAGAATGAAAATGAGTTTCTGGCTTTCCTACTGCACTTGATCCATTAATGTCAATTTAATAGTTGATGCATTTAGTCTTTATGCAGAATTTGAATAACGTGGAAACTTGGGCCACTATCACACTATTGAGCACCATTTTACAGTGAGAAAGACAGATGCAAACTTGGAAAGAAAAATGCTTCCTTTAGAACATGTAAGGCAGCTTTTGGGGATTCATCCCAAGGGTCCACCTCCTAGGACTAGTACTAGTTGCTTGAGCTGTAAGAAGCACTACTGGAAAGGGGGCCTGTCAGTATGAACTCGTGGCCTTAAATAAAACTCATTTATCTTCTTAAGGCCTCAGTTAATCACACCGTTAATATAGACTCTGAAGAGTTGTTGTAGGATTAAATTACAACACACAGACAACACCTAATGGCACATCCAACACATAGCAGGTCCTCAACACATGTAACCTGAACACAAATCCAAAACGTGAGCTGTGACCTTGGGCACACATACAATAACCTCCATGAAAAGGAGAATGGTATTACCCATTTTACAGAATTCATTTAATGACCATCTGTATGTATCAATTAGTAACTGAACAAATTTTATGTGCCAGGAACTTTTGTGTATATGTGTCTCTCTTTAAGGATGTGAATAAAAATCAGAAAAGTCCTGTATGATATAAGGTATTGTTTCAGGTAACCAGATACTATACACAAGAAGTTATACGGGCCTGGGTGGTACACATGTGCTGAGATGTAAAATGGCCTGCTCTTTAGAGAGTAAACCTTATTCATTCATAAAACATTTATTGTGGGTATTAAGAGGCAGGCAAGGCACTAGTAGACCCAGTTTAATAAAACACAGCCCCTGTCGACACAGGGTTCCCACACAGTTCCTGGCTCAGTATCCTTCATAATCAGTGTTAGTTTCCTTCTTTTCCTTCCTCAAGGAGATCTCTGATTAACTGGGAGACAAATGAAAATCAGTTCAAGGATTGGGTGATAAGTGCTAAAAGAAAGGAATGTGCTAATACCTTTCTGTCACTTTCAGATTCATGGATGGAGGGGAAAAAATATATTAAGATTGAGGAGTCTATCTACTTCTAACTGGGTACCTTGAGATGCATGGATAAAAAATGTCATTAGTTCAGAACCTGCTAATTGAAAGTCTTTATAATTTAGAAAAAGATTAACTCTGCTTACTCTTGTAGAGGTAAGGCGGGGGGAGAAAGAGAATGCTAAGGAAATACTAAGTGAAACAAAACTGGAAGGTTTTGCAGGGTATATGTTTCTGTTGATTGAAGAAAGTGTGCTGAGAGGATGCAGAGAGCAGAGGCGGAGAGCAAAGACAAGAGCTGATTTCATTCTTTCCTTTATGTCTTGTGCTCGCTATGTCTTAACATCCAATAGTCTCTTGGATGTTCCTAAGATGAAATGTCCCCATAATTCTTCAGTCTGCTGAGTCAACTTGACAACACTGTCCCATGAAATCCATTCATCCTTCAGTACCCAGCCCCAAGCTCAGTGGCTGCCACAAAAAAGACTGTAAATGTACGTTGACTGGACAGATGAATGGGAAATGCTTGTTTCCCACCTCAGGGTTCCTCCTGGGGCTGCAGAGACGTGGATGGAGAAAAGCCTTCTCAAGGCTAGTGCTCCAGACAAGGCTCAAGGATTTTGCTTGGATTTGCCCCCAAAAGGCAAGAACAATGAGTTCTGTCTTTTTTTTTTTTTAACATCTTTATTGGAGTATAATTGCTTTACAATGTTGAGTTAGTTTCTGCTGTGTAACAAAGTGAATCAGCTATACACATACATATATCCCCATATCCACTCCCTCTTGTGTCTCCCTCCCACCCTCCCCATCCCACCCCTCTAGGTGGTCACAAAGCACCGAGCTGATCTCCCTGTGCTATGCAGCTGCTTCCCACTAGCTATCTATTTTACATTTGGTAGTGTATATATGTCAATGCTACTCTCTCACTTCATCCCAGCTTACCCTTCCTCTCTCTGTGTTCTCAAGTCCATTCTCTACATCTGCGTCTTTATTCCTGTCCGGCTCCTAGGTTCATCAGAACCATTTATTTGTTTTAGATTCCATGTACATGTCTTAGCATATGGTATTTGTTTTTCTCTTTCTGACTTACTTCACTCTGTATGACAGACTCTAGGTCCATACACCTCACTACAAATAACTCAATTTTGTTTCTTTCTATGGATGAGTAATATTCCATTGTATACATGTGCCACATCTTCTTTCACCATTCATCTGTGGATGGACACTTAGGTTGCTTCCATGTCTGGCTATTGTAAATAGAGCTGCAATGAACATTGTGGTACATGACTCTTTTTGAATTACAGTTTTCTCAGGGTATATACCCAGTAGTGGGATTGCTGGGTCATATGGTAGTTCTACTTTTAGATTTTTAAGGAACCTCCATACTGTTCTTCATAGCGGCTGTATCAATTTACATTACCACCAACAGTGCAGGAGGGTTCCCTTTTCTCCACACCCTCTCCAGCATTTAGTGTTTGTAGATTTTTTGATAATGGCCATTCTGACCGGTGTGAGGTGATACCTCACTGTAGTTTTGATTTGCATTTCTCTAATGATTAGTGATGTTGAGCACCCTTTCATGTGTTTGTTGGCCATCTGTATATCTTCTTTGGAGAAATGTCTATTTAGGTCTTCTGCCCATTTTTGGATTGGGTTGTTTGTTTTTTTTGATATTGAGCTGCATGAGCTGCTTGTATATTTTGCAGTTTAATCCTTTGTCAGTTGCTTCATTTGCAAATATCTTCTCCCATTCTGAGGGTTGTCTTTTCGTCTTGTTTATGGTTTCCTTTACTGTGCAAAAGCTTTTAAGTTTCATTAGGTACCACTTGTTTATTTTTATTTCCATTCCTCTGGGAGGTGGGTCAAAAAGGATCTTACTATGATTTATGTCATAGAGTTTCCTGCCTATGTTTTCCTCTAAGAGTTTTATGGTGTCTGGCCTTACATTTAGGTCTTTAATCCATTTTGAGTTTATTTTTGTGTATGGTGTTAGGGAGCGTCCTAATTTCATTTTTTTACTTCTAGCTGTCCAGTTTTCCCAGCAGCACTTATTGAAAAGGCTGTCTTTTCTCCATTGTATATGCTTGCCTCCTTTATCAAAGCTAAGGTGACCATATGTGCATGAGTTTATCTCTGAGCTTTCTATCCTGTTCCATTGATCTATATTTCTGTTTTTGTGCCAGTACCATACTGTCTTGATTACTGTAGCTTCACAGTAGAGTCTGAAGTTAGGGAGCCTGATTCCTCCAGCTCCATTTTTCTTTCTCAAGATTGCTTTGGCTATTCGGGGTCTCTTGTGTTTCCATACAAATTGTGAAATTTTTTGTTCTAGTTCTGTGAAAAATGCCAGTGGTAGTTTGATAGGGATTGCATTGAATCTGTAGATTGCTTTGGGTAGTAGAGTCATTTTTATAATGTTGATTCTTCCAATCCAAGTACATGGTATATCTCTCCATCTGTTTGTGTCATCTTTAATTTCATCAGTGACTTATAGTTTTCTGTATACAGGTCTTTTGTCTCCTTAGGTAGGTTTATTCCTATTCTTTTTTGTTGCAATGGCAAATGGGAGTGTTTTCTTAATTTCTCTTTCAGAGTTTTCATCATTAGTGTATAGGAATGCCAGAGATTTCTGTGCATTAATTTTATATCCTGCTACTTTACCAAATTCAATTGATTAGCTCTAGTAGTTTTCTGGTAGCATCTTTAGGATTCTCTATGTATAGTATCATGTCACCTGCAAACAGTGACAGCTTTACTCTTTTCTGATTTGGATTCCTTTTCTTTTCTTCTCTGATTGCTGTGGCTAGAACTTCCAAAACTATGTTGAATAATAGTGGTGAGAGTGGTCAGCCTGGTCTTTTTCCTGATCTTAGAGGAAATGGTTTAAGTTTTTCACCATTGAGAACAATGTTGGCTGTGGGTTTGTCATATATGGCCTTTATTATGTTGAGGAAAGTTCCCTCTGTGCCTACTTTCTGGACAGTTTTTATCATAAATGGGTGTTGAATTTTGTTGACAGCTTTTTCTGCATCTATTGAAATGACCATATGGTTTTTATCCTTCAGTTTGTTAATATGGTGTATCACATTGATTAATTTGCATATATTGAAGAATCCTTGCATTCCTGGGATAAACCCCACTTGATCATGGTGTATGATCCTTTTAATGTGCTGTTGGATTCTGTTTGCTAGTATTTTGTTGAGGATTTTTACATTTATGTTCATCAGTGATATTGGTCTGTAGTTTTCTTTCTTTGTGACATCTTTGTCTGGTTTTGGTATCAGGGTGATGGTGGCCTTGTAGAATGAGTTGGGGAGTGTTCTTCCCTCTGCTATATTTTGGAAGAGTTTGAGAAGGATTGGTGTTAGCTCTTGTCTAAATGTTTGATAGAACTTGCCTGTGAAGCCATCTGGTTCAGGGCTTTTGTTTGTTGGAAGATTTTTAATCACAGTTTCAATTTCAGTGATTGTGATTGATCTGTTTATATTTTCTATTTCTTCCTGGTTCAGTCTTGGAAAGTTGTGCTTTCCTAAGAATTTGTCCATTTCTTCCAGGTTGTCATTTTATTGGCATATAGTTGCTTGTAGTAGTCTCTCATGATGCTTTGTATTTCTGCAGTGTCAGTTGTTACTTCTCCTTTTTATTTTCTAATTCTGTTGACTTGAGTCTTCTCCCTTTTTTCCTTGATGAGTCTGGCTAATGGTTTATGAATTTTATTTATCTTCTCAAAGAATCAGCTTTTAGTTTTACTGATATTTGCTATTGTTTCCTTCATTTCTTTTTCATTTATTTCTGATCTGATCTTTATGATTTCTTTCCTTCCGCTACCTTTGGGTTTTTTTTTTTTTTTTTGGTCATTCTTTCTCTATTGTGTTAGGTGTAAGGTTAGGTTGTCTATATGAGATTTTTCTTGTTTCTTGAGGTAGGATTGCATTGCTGTAAACTTCGTTCTTAGAAGTGCTTTTGCTGCCTCCCATAGGTTTTGGGTTGTCGTGTTTTCATTGTCATATGTTTCTAGGTATTTTTAAATTTCCTCTTTGATTTCTTCAGTGATCTCTTGGTTATTTAGCAGAGTATTGTTAGCCTCCATGTACTGTATTTTTTACAGTTTTTTTTCCTATAATTGATATCTACTGTCATAGCGTTGTGGTTGGAAAACATACTTGATGTGATTTCAATTTTCTTAAATTTACCAAGGCTTGATTTGTGACCCAAAATATGATTTCTCCTGGAGAATGTTCCATAAGCACTTGAGCAGAAAGTGTATTCTGTTGTTTTTGGATGCAATGTCCTATTAATATCTATTAAGTCCATCTTATTTAATGTGTCATTTAAAGCTTTTGTTTCCTTATTTATTTTCATTTTGGATGATCTGTCCATTGGTGACAGGGGAGTGTTAATGTCCCCTACTATGATTGTGTTACTGTTGATTTCCCCTTTTATGGCTGTTAGCATTTGCCTTATGTATTGAGGTGCTCCTATGTTGGGTGCATGTATGTTTATAATTGTTATATCTTCTTCCTGGATTGATCCCTTGATCATTATGTAGTGTCCTTCTTTATCTATTGTAATAGTCTTTAGTTTAAAGTCTATTTTGTCTGATATGAGAATTGCTACTCCAGCTTTCTTTTGATTTCCATTTGCATGGAATATCTTTTTCCATCCCCTCACTTTCAGTGTGTATGTGTTGCTAGGTCTGAAGTGGGTCTCTTGTAGATAGCATATATACAGGTCTTGTTCTTGGATCCATTCAGCCAGTCTATGTCTTTTGGTTGCAGCATTTAATCCATTTACATTTAAGGTAATTATAGATATGTATGTTCCTATTACCATTTTCTTAGTTGTTTTGGGTTTGTTATTGTAGGTCTTTTCCTTCTCTGTGTTTCCTGCCTAGAGACATTACTTTAGCATTTTGTTGTAAGGCTGGGTTGGTGGTGCTGAATTCTCTTAGCTTTTGCTTGTCTGTAAAGGTTTTAATTTCTCCATCAAAACTGAATGAGATCCTTGCTGGATAGAGTAATCTTGGTTGTAGGTTTTCCCCTTTCATCACTTTAAATATGTCCTGCCACTCCTTTCTGGCTTGCAGAGTTTCTGCTGACAGATCAGCTGTTAACCTTATGGGGATTCCCTTGTATGTTATTTGTTGCTTTTCCCTTGCTGCTTTTAATATTTTTTCTTTGTATTTAATTTTTGATAGTTTGATTAATATGTGTCTTGGCGTGTTTCTCCTTGGATTTATCCTGTATGGGACTCTCTGTGCTTCCTGGACTTGATTGACTATTTGTTTTCCCATGTTAGGGAAGTTTCCAACTATAATCTCTTCAAATGTTTTCTCAGTCCCTTTGTTCTTCTCTTCTTCTTCTGGGACCCCTATAATTTGAATGCTGGTGCATCTCATGTTGTCTCAGAGGTCTCTGGGACTGTCCTCAATTCTTTTCATTCTTTTTTCTTTATTCTGTTCTGTGGTAATTATTTCCACTCTTTTATCTTCCAGGTCACTTATCAGTTCTTCACCCTCAGTTATTCTGCTATTGATTCCTTCTAGAGAATTTTTAATTTCATTTATTATGTTGTTCATCATTGTTTGCTTACTCTTTAGTTCTTCCAGGTCCTTGTTAAACGTTTCTTGTATTTTCTCCATTCTATTTCCAAGATTTTGGATCATCTTTACTATCTTTACTCTGAATTCTTTTTCAGGTAGACTGCCTATTTCCTCTTCAGTTGTTTGGTCTGTTGGGTTTTTACCTTGCTCCTTCATCAGCTGTGTATTTCTCTGTCTTCTCATTGTGTTTAACTTACTGTGTTTGGGGTCTCCTTTTCGCAGCCTCCAGGTTCATAGTTCCTGTTGTTTTTGGTGTCTGCCCTCAGTGGGTGAGGTTGGTTCAGTTCTTGTGTGGGTTTCCTGGTGGAGGGGACTGGGGCCTGTATTTGATGGGTGGGGCTGGATTTTGTCTTTCTGGTGGGCAGGGCTGTATCTGGTGGTGTGTTTTGGGGTGTCTGTAAAGTTAGTATGATTTTAGGCAGCCTCTCTGGTAATGGGTGGAGTTGTGTTCCTGTCTTGCTAGTTGTTTGGTGTGGGGCGTCCAGCACAGGATTTTGCTGGCCGTTGGGTGGAGCTGGGTCTTAGCGTTGAGATAGAGGTCTCTGGGAGAGCTCTCGCTGATTGATATTATGGGGGGCCGGGAGATCTCTGGTGGTCCAATGTCCTGAACTTGGCTCTCCCACCTCAGAGGCTCAGGTCTGACAGCAGGCTGGAGCACCAATACCCTGTCAGCCACATGGCTGATTATGGAGACTGAGAAGTCCAACAGTCTGTGGTCTGGGAGCTGGAGATTCAGAAAGCCAGTGGTGTAGTTTCAGTGTGAGTCCAAAGGCCTCAGGAGTGCCAATGGTATAAGTCCCAGTCTCTAATGTTTTCTACTGATTCAAGTGGGAATGCCAAGGTATTCTTGCTTCCAGTTTGATTCAACCTGCAGATATGGATCAAGTTTGGGGCAAGCTACTTAACAAGGCTATGATGAATCATTCTTGATACATGCCATGTTGGATATTGTGCATAAGTAATTTGAAGCCAAGTCATATAGAGAGTGGTTGAGGGCTCTAGGGAGTCTGGTTTGGAGAGGCATAAATGCAGAAAGGGCAAGCACCTCTGTGCCCTTTGGGGAGCTCGTCTTTGGGAAATGGCCATGCTCGATGCCTTCTATGATGCAGGTCTTAAATTCTTAAGATATATTTATTGGATTACTTTTCCTCAACTTGGTATGAGGAATGCTTGCCAGTGAATTAAGGTGCGAAAAAGACACCAGGCATAAATACTATGTTCAAAGCACTTTGCTCTGCTTTGATTTCCTTGTCCTCAAGGAGCACACAGTCCACGCTGAAATACTGTAGAAATGGTAGGCATCAGAGGCAGAGGAATGTTGGCACCTGAAGCAAGCATCCAAGAGACCCAGAAGTGGAGGTTATTCATGGACTCAAGACCTCTAGGATCTCCATTATGATGGCAGACGTCCTGTGCAAAGGTGTTGCGTGCAGTGCCAACTCTCTGGTTCCACATAGCTGCCTTGTTTTTTACAGCAACCCAGAGAAACACTACCGTGATAGAGGCACATCAAGGTGTCCATTTGGCTTAGTTAACCCTGGCCTCAAAGAGCGTATGGGACTGGAAATTACCTTTTATGCCACTCACCGTACTTGGAGAAGACTTTACAAGTCCAGGCTGCAGGCTGGGAATGACTGTATTCCAAGCTCACTTAGATATGACTATTCACAATGTCACAGGCTTTGTATAGCTAGAATTTTGTAGGAACAGAGTGCAACTATGACATTTTCAAGGACACTAATCCATTTGGTTCAAGACACCCCAGATAGGAATGACTAGTCACTTTCTTCCAGGAAGATCAGGTCATTTTCTCCTTGAAGAACAGGAAGGACCCTAAGTCTATGTGCTTCTTTTGGAACTTGGGTGTGGGAAGATGCACTGTAGCTCCCACCAACCCTCCAAGGTGAGAAGTTATTGGTGAAACCACAATTGTATGAACAACAGTGATCCAAACTTGTCTATACACACACCTTAAAAGCTTTCTGGGAAATACTTTCTGTGCTCTGGTGAGCTACAGTGACAGGTGTATGACCAACACAAGCCCTTGGGAGGAGAGAGCTCCAGAATCAGGGCAATAGAATGAGGGTAACACTCTCATGCATGCAAGGGCTCCATCTCTGTGAGAAGAAGGGTAATTCCATGGGAATCTTCCAGACACATGAAAAACTCAGGGAGTCCTGGGGTCTCCAACTACTAGGCAGAGAAGCAAGGGGCAGGAGAGCAGAATGCAGGGCGAAGTGACAGTCCCAGCCACACCAGAGATCTCTTGGTTTCAGGTCTGTGATTTTTACACTGTGTTCAAAAGAGATGGAGGGATTCACCTCAGAGGACCAAGGGGCAGGACATCAAGTTGTCCCCTCCTATTTAAGTGAGAATAGCTCTGCTTTTAAGTTTCCCCTTAGCCTTTTCCCCCTTTCTTCCTTCCTTCCTTCCTTCCTCCCTCCCTTCCTTCCTTTCTTCCTTCGAAAACTTTTGACTGTGGAAATGTTTGGAATATGTGAATCTAGCTTTCCTGGTAGGCTCCCAGGAGATGTGGGTGGGTACAGGGGCTAGAGAGAGCCCTGTTAGAGTGAGGCCAAGGGTTGAGGGCAGGTCTCACTCTTGGAAGAAATGTGTATCAACAGGGAGAGTGAGGTCTTGTAGAGATTGGGATACCATGACAAGGAGCAGGAATGTGGAGAACTGGGGACAACTCAGATGGCAAGTCACATTCCTGGCATCCTGCAAATCAGGCTTATTATGTGCACGTTTAATTCAGCCCTTCCCCTAACGGAGACAGCGGGATCGAGGCTGCTGAAATCCTCTCCCAGTTGGCTCAGGAGCCAGAGTGGTCTGAGGAGTGGACAACATCTGCCTTTTCTTTAGAGACTCTGCAGGTAGGGAAGGGCATCAGCTTTACAGCATTCACAGTATTTTCCTCTCCCTGAACACGCATGTGAAACCAAACCTGGTGCGAGTGCCTTCCAAGGGAAAAGAGAACCTTCAGGCATGGGTAGGTAAGGTCAAGAGCTGTTTACTTTAGGGCATTATAAAAGTTAATAACATTGGGATTATTTCTGCTTTGGATGCAAGTAATTGAAATGATTGAAATGGAAATGAAAACATGTGCTTTCGATGATTAGGAGATGAAAAAAGAAACAATTAGCATGAAGGTTAATAATGGGCAAAACAATTTTTTTTCCTTGACAATACAGATGCTCACAGAGGAAACGTCCTTGAAAAACTTTTGGATTTTGCAATGCTCCACTGGTGTTGCTAGAAAAAACTTGAAATAGCCAAGGGCCAGAGAAATGCTAAAGGAAACTCGGTAGAAGTAGTTCAACTAAGGGTTAGAGACAAAGACCCAAGGTCTGAGTGTGAGGAAATTCATTCCTCATTTCTCATCACTTGAGTGAGATGCTGGGCAGGCAGGAAAGTTTCAGTTCTTCCATCGTGGACGTTAATTGTTCCTGCTCAACCATAATAGACACCACCACAGTTTCTATCACTGCAAGTTCCTCCTGAGAGGCTATAAAGGCATTATCTTGTCTCTCCCAAAAAAGAACCCAATACCCAACTGGTCTAACTGCAAAGTTGGAGGGAGTACCTTTCTCTTCTCTCTCTCTCTCACTCTCTCAGATATTCTTACTTGGTGAGCCAGCCTCCCTGTTATCTTGCCCAGAGTGCATTAAAGCACAAAAGGGAAGCTAACAATCCAGTACTTCTATTGAGGCTGTCTATTCAGGTGCGGGATCCATCCTCCCAGCACAAGCCCTCCTAGAATTCTCTCTTGCCACTCAATGCCTCAGCAGCCTTATTCATTCACAGAAGCACATCACATGGGGCTCTTGGCAGTCTTATAAGAAGGTGCACAATCAAGGGTGTGGAGACCAGGTTTCTAAGAAGCTGAGACTAAATAACTACTCCAGAAAGCACACAAAGAGCTCAGCCACTCCAGTAAGGGAACTGGTGGTAGCCTGCTACATGAGAAAGTCAGAGACCTTCGGTGTTGAATGTTAGTCTAACACTCACAAGCTATGCGATTTTGGAAAGGAGTGATTAACTTCCCTAAATCTTAGTTATTCATCTGTGCACTGGTCCTGCTGAGGTGGGCATTACTGGTGACTTACACGGAGGTTGCCCTCCTCCTCCTTCTTCGTAAGAGAACCCTAATTTTATTTAGATATCTACCTATCCTCCAGGCAGTCGTTGAACCCGGGTTAATGCTTCCCCTGCCACCCTGACTGCAGATGCAGATCTGATTGGTCTGAGCCCACATCCCCCGCTCCCCCCGACCTTTTTTTTTTTTTTTTTTTTACAGTATTTTGCTCAGAACAGGGTGTGTGTTCAAATTCAAGCCAAGGGGACAAGCAGAGGGTTGCCTGGGTGCTTCTATAAACGCTCTTGCTCCTTCTGGGATCATATCCTAAAGTGACTCCCTCTCTCTTTCATGGGATGTTGTGGTGTGCAACGTTCAGCACTAAAGCTGCCACACAGATGAGGGCAGAGTCCAGAGAATCACAAAGCTGTGGAGGCCAGGGACTCCAGAGGTACAGCCCCTGGTTTAAATTAGCCCTGAGGTCTACAATTCTAGCTTCTAGTTATATGAGCCAATACATTTTATTCTTGTTAAAGATAATTAACAATTGCAAATTTTCTGTTACTTGAAAATTAAAGTATATAAATTAAAGTATATAAATTAAAAATTAAAGTATATAAAATAATAGACATCTATAAGAATTTTGGGGAAGATAAATAAAGTATAAAAAAATGGATGTGCTGTGCTTAACATAAGACTAAATACAGGGTATGCATTCAAAACCTGATAGTTCCTTTCACCGTAGTGTCTTTTCTGGCTATACTGCCTCACCTTGATTAAGGGATTATCCCAGAGACCTATTTTGGTTTTATTCAAGCACAGGGACATCACGGGCATTATAAAGGGTGAGAGGCTTTGTTTTGTTCATTGGCAATGTCTAGGAATTGTGCGGAGGGCAGGGAGAAGAACTATATCCAGAAAATCCTTAGTGTCTCTTATGGGTTGAATTGTGTGAATAGATCAAAGTCCTGATGCCAGTACCTCAGAATGTGACCCTACTTGGAAATAGGGTCATTACAGATGTAATTAGATAAGATGAGGTTACACTGCAGTAGGGTGGGCCCCTGGTCCAAGGTAATTGGTTTTCTTATGAGTAGATGGCAATGTGAAGACACAGGCACACAAGGAGAATGTCATGTGATAACAAAGGCAGAGATTGGAAACATGCAGCTGCAGGCCAAGGAACTCCAAGGATTGCCAGCAAAACACCAGAGGCTAGAAAGAGGAAAGGAAGGCTTCCCTTACAGGTTGCAGAAGGAGCATGGGCCTGTTGACACCTTGATTTTGGACTTCCAGGCTCCAGCACTGTGAGATTACAAATTTCCACTATTTTAAGCCACCTGGTTTGTGGTGCTTTGTTATGGCAGTTCTAGGAAATGAATACACTGCCTATTCAGAAACACTTAATGGAAAGAAATCAGGTGGAAACCAGGCATTTAAAATCATCTCTCTTTTTAAAAACTTTAAAATGTTATCAGGTGTCCTCTATCTATGGTGGTTTATGCCAGGCTGCTAAAAGTCTAAAATTTCCTCTCCAAAAGTTTCCCAATAGCCGTTACTTAAAGATACAATCATTCTCTAGATCTTTTCTTTAAAAATGAAATCAAATGCAGCAGTCAGATGTATAAAACAGATGAAAGTGCAGCTCCTACAGTTGAAGGAAGTTAGGGAGATTCAGACATGCTGCCAACTCTTTCTAATGACCCCTGAGCCCCCAGTAAAATCATCAGGGTTCCAAATGAGAAATACTGTTCTAGGGGATGCTAATAATGGGTGCTTATGGCCACATTCAGGAGTACAGTAGGAGTTCTCTTAACTGATTACTGCATAACTGACTTGCCATCCTTCCTGTTAATATACTGACTGACACCCAAGCTGATACAAGCTAATCATCTAATTGCTGGTATGCCCCTGTGCTTCTGCTTCTACCAGTTGTGATGTGAGATTTTGGGATGTGCCAGTTATACTTGTTAGTGTAATTATGCAATCTGGTCGCATATTATATACACTGATGAAATGTGGGTGTGAAAAAGAAAATGCTCTAAGTTGCATGCTTTAGAAGACTGAGGGAAAAAGTTGCTAAAATAAAATCAAACCTGCTGTCGAGCCAGGTGTGAGTGGGTCAACCACAAAAGACTGGAATATTCTGTACTTGGATTGCTTCCTGAGGGCCTTCAAGATCTCATTCCACTTTAAGAAAACTGAAACTGGGAATTGCAGATGATGCCTTTTAGGCAGGGTTTGTCTAAGAATGGTCATTAAAAACTCCAATCAGCAAATCTAAAAAATGCTTTAGTCTCACGTTAAAACAATGGTGAATTAATATGCATTTATATGTTTTAAGTTAAAGTAAAATATTTCAGGTACACTTATATCATGTTATGATTAGCCATAAGCATGTTCATGGTCTTTTTTGTTAACTAATTAGCTACCAGCTCCAGCGGCATGGGGTAAGAGGGTCTTTATTGCAGTTGCTTCATTTTGGATGCTATGTTCTTGGATGGGCAAATGCTGGTTTTTTACCTTAGTTGTCATCAGTGGCCACCTAGATGGAAGCTCCATGAGGGAGGGAATGCTTGCCTGCTTTGTTCAGTGATGCTCATTTAAAAAAAATTCTATTGATTCAGAACATCATAGGCATTGTTAATTTAAAAAAAGGAACATGTGTTTGCTTGCATAATTTTTAAATCTATTAAAAATGGAAGATGACCCATAAATCACCTCCTTTTGGATATAATTATACCTTAGGCATGAGTCTCAGGAAGGACTTTGTTGATTTCCTGACCACATCATATCTGGGTCAAAGACTTTGTCACTTACCAGAGACAGAAGTCTGAGACCTCTCCCTCCCCTAACCCCGTCAGGTGAGGGCCAGCACCCTTAGAACAGCTCTATATATAGGCTCTGCCTGTTTCACCTCCTGCAAGTAAAAGTCTACAGAGTGTAAATCCCACTCCAACTTGCATTTCTGTTTTTATTCCATTCACTTACCACGAACTGTGTTTTCTGAACGTTCTCAGAGATGATGGGGTAAGTAAAACATACCAGCAGTATTGCAATGGTTCTGGATTGTTCCATATGCTACAAAAGTCCCCATCCCCGTTCAGACTGCAGGTAAACTCTTTCCCTGGGGAGCTGCACCCACTATGAGAAAGTCAGATCAAGCAGGAGAGAGCAGCACGTGCCACAGCCCACCCTCCTGCTTCCAGCTGAGGAGACTGGGGGTCAGAGGGGCCAAGTGGCTGGCCTACGGCACGCATGGAGTGGTATGTGATCGAAAGTGAGAACTCAAGTCTCCTGTTCTAATCTTCACCATACTCTATGCCCCTGGCAAAAGAAAACCAGGAAAAAGAAGAATCAAAATGAGTGTGAATGAGTTCTTAGGGCCACCCTGTCCTCACATGTGGCTTGTGCCCAATAGATACTGGCTGGTTTGACTTCCTGACTCCACAGGTGGCAAAAGGCTGAAAATCATCCGGTGTGTAAATCATCAAGACTTTGTAAATGAGAAAAATCTGGAGTGGCCTATGTTGTTGGCATCCTCCTAACCCCATTAGCAGCTGGGTAAGTGGAGAGCAAAGAGACAACCATTTCCCAGTTCTGAGCTGTTCTTTCTGGAGGGACTTTCTAAAGGAGAACACTGCCTAAACTGGCAATTAACCCAAACTTAACAAGGGCTTACAGTCACAGCAGGGCGTAGCTGGTGAAAGCAACCTCAGACAGAACAGGCCAAAGAGGGTCTTCCACACTCAAACTGTAGGAGAAAAAGCAATTGGCTGGTGGCCTATAAGTCTTTCATTTATGAGGGTGATTTTCTCTACAGTGGGACTCAGAATGGAGAACTACAAAGGTACCACTGAGGCTACTCTTCTGGTTTGCGAGTATTTGTCTATTCATTAGCCCCTGAGAGGATGACACTTAGTGATCTGAAGCACAGGCTTGGGCAAGAGACACCCATAGTTTGGAATACTGGTTCTGATGCTGGGCAAGTTATTTAGCATTTCTTAAAGCCTCGGTTCCTTTATTTGTAAACTGAGGGGAAAAGGTATCTACCTCAGAGTTTTGTTGTGAATATTAAATGAAATAATCAATGCCAAGTGCTTAACACATAGTAGATGTTTAACAAATATTGGCTAATGAATAAAAGCTAAGTAATAATAACAATAATAACAGTAAATGAATAATCTCAAGGAGATATGAGAAACTCTACCAAGGCAATCATCTTAGTGTCTAGCACATGCATGCTCTCTGCCAGGCATTATGGGGCTCTACGAAGCAGTCCGCAAAAGGAGCTTCTTGGTCAGCAGGGGAGATAAGCCATGTACACAATTAGCTCTTGAGTGAGGCGGAAAATTATAAATGCACAAGAGAGGCACAGTTAAAGTGTGAAAAGAGGTTGGGAGAAGGAAAAGACAACTTCTAGCTGGGGAAGTCAGAGCAACTTTATGAACAAGGTGGCACTGGCCCTCAGCTATGCGGTTTATGAAATATCCCTAAGCAATGTAAACTAAATTCGAAATTAGTTTCCAATTATATAGTATATATTCTTGGAATAAATTCCATTACTCTTAACTGTATTGGTTCTAGAAAAAATAAACTGATTTCTCAATTTATTTTAAATAAATAAATTGATTTCTCAAATATTAGCTAAACAGATTTCTCAAATATCAGCTAAACAGAGACCATATAGGAAAAAAACCCTACTGCTTCCACCACCTTCATTTACTACTTTATGGTATATTCAGAAGTCATGTATCAACACTTTACACAGTATTTGGTATTTGACATTATCTATGACACCGTGCCTTTCTACTAGCAAAGGTATAAAAAGCTAAGGGTAGTTTCCTTAGAATTCTTTGCATCAGCATTTTTTAGAATATGCTTTGGGTTACACTAGTTCCACGATATGCCGGGTGGGGTAGGGGAAAGGAAGTTGGCTGTATAGTTGGATCACGTTCTGTGATGTATAGTTTTGAGAAATTTCAGTTTTTATATCTCCCTTCTGGAGCCTCGCTATATATATTAGCGTATACGAGTTAAATCTATTCAATTTACTAAACCTAGGATATCACAAACACATTTGGTCATTAAGACTTTTTATCTCCTAGCATAATACCTACTAATTTTCTAGTTCATCTTGGAAATTGTTGCCTTGAGCAATTGGCATGCAATGCCGATGGGTCATTAGAATAGCATGTCAAACCTAAACCCATTCAGGCAATCTGGAAAGAAAGTCTGTGGCTTCTGGCCTTGTGACCTTGTGGCCACGCCTAGGGAAGATGATCAAACATGCACTTCCAAAGGATTTAACTCATCTTCTGCATCTTCTCTACAAAACACCCTTACACGGCCTTTCACAATGCCTTGTGAGGTGGGCCTTAGTTCTCTCCTTTTCACAGGTGAGCAAACTAAAGCTCAGAGAAGGTAAACCAACATGCCTAAGACTGCACAGCTGGGAGGTAGCAGGACTTGAATTCTGTTTCCTAAGGCTTCCTGGTCACTCTACCCCAGCTGTCTTGGATTCACAATAGTGCTGGAAAGCTAGTATCACCTTAGTTTAGTGCTGGATGATTCTAGGGAATAAGGGTTTTAGGGACAGAAGTAAATAGCAATCTGTAATTTACATAAATCCAACGGACAATACAGTCATCATCTCATCAATGGATATTCAGAGACAGATTTTTTTAAGGTACAACAGTCCAAAGCACTCCCCTGTTAGGCCAGATCTCCACACACTGGTTCACAACCTGGTGGACACTGACCAAAGAAGTCACCGAGCCACACCCATCCCTGACTCACTAAGTAGTCACCTCCTCTGCCACATCTAGGGAATCTTTCCTGTTCCACCAGGAAGTGCAGCTGCACGTTACTTCTAAGACCCCTTAGCTGTAGCTGGAAGAAACAAAATGATTTTTCCAAAGCATCAGCCAACAGCCCTTGAAATAGAAACATGAAGCAATTACAAGTGACAGTCCTCAAATTGTGCTAAGGCTCAAAAGCGGAGCTTTCTTGGTCTCAGGAGACAGACAATGTGGGATGGGAATTTCAGGAGAGTTATGGAGAGGACATTTTCTTTGCTGTAGACAATGAATTGTCTTAGTTACATGAAAACCATAGATTTATACCATGAACGAGAAAATCTGGATAAATGGCATGACCTCTTAAAGGAAGCGCTTCCTTCAGTGGCGGGTTCACTGTGTTTTAGCTTGAAGGAGTCATAACATGAGATCATACATGGCCTTGCATGTTAATTAGTAGATTTACTGCCCCAGCCAGGATATCTTTAGGCTCTGTGAAAAAACCTACAGGTATGATGAACACACAGTACAGGAAGCCCAAGAGTTGTTATACTAACTGGTAAGATGTTCCCAGAAGGATGGAGGAAGATGCCCGAAGAGCTGGAATAAAAAAGGCGGTTGTTACAACATGCCACTGAGAGCTTCTAGAGTTCGCTTGCAGGGATAAATCACCCTGACAAACCACCTTCAGATCACAGCAGCAGCAGGCTGGCCTAGCAGGACAGTGCACTGTGACAGGGATCTCAGCCACCTGGGGAACCTGGAGTCCCATCTCACAGGTGCTCCCTATGAGTGGCTAATCCCTTATTCTCTTTGAGCTCCAGGTTCTTCATTTGTACATCAGGGACACCCTTGATCACATGGTTAGAGGACGATGAACATGCAAGTGAGAATGAAACAAATTCACCAAAGTCCTTCCAATGTACACATTCATGATCACTTACTTAGATTGGTTATATAGTTCTGGGATTGTCAACAATATTTTTTCTTTAACTATTAAGAAAAATTCAAAGTAGCACTGGTGTTTATATAAATTCAATCTTCCTTGCCCCATGTCTGCTGTTAAGCTCTGCCTTAGCTAAGGTACTACACCAGTCCTAACACGAGGTTAATCACCTTCCCCTAGTCTAGAGTTCCCTCTTGGTATTCTGGATCATCATTCATGAACAGACCTTCATTCAATTGCTTGTGTCATCAAATTTCATTAATTGGCATTGCCAATTTGATTGGAGTTTTGGGGGCAAAGACAGTCTTGCTCCTACTTCTATCCCCAGCACCTGGCATATGACCCAGTGTACAATCACTGCATAAGAGAGTCTGAATGAATGAATGAATGATTGGAGTATATATCAACATCTTGAATAAGTGAAGTACATTATATGCCTCTAAAAAATACACTCACCTCTTACTAGGTAAACAAGCATATTATTTTGGATTTTTGGGAATACTTTGCAATTTTTTTTTCAATTAAAGAACGTATGTTCATAACAGAAGGGAAACAAAACCTTAGCTCCAGCTCTGCATAACTGTTACACTCATTCCCTCTCCCTCCTGGGGCCTCAAAGGCTTCCTTTTTGGCTTTGTGTGGAAATGACACAGGTGCCGTCTTGGTGAGGCCATATGTATTAGACAAGAGCTGTGCAATCCTTTATGAAGATGCCAATACTGTGGCTGGTTCCACAATTAATAAAATGATCAGGAAATTGTTCAGAAAGGCACAGGGAGAGTAAGAGAGTGGGGTGGAGGGAGCAAGCACCCCAGGCAGGGCATCTTTTCTAGTAAATGGCAGAGCAGGGAGGTGAACCTGGTAATGTGGCTCCAGAGTTCCCGCTTGCAACGGTGACATTATACTGCCTTTTGGATGTCACAATCTTGAGAATTTGGTGATGACTTTCATCTATATTTTGAAAATGAAGAAGCTGAGATTCAAAGAGGACCAAAAACTTGCCCAGAGTCAGCCAATTCACATAAGGAATGCACAATTTAAAATAAAGCCTGTCTGATTACAAAGCTCCACTTTGTAATTGCACTTTCCACTGTCCTACTGGGGCCTCCTGTAAAATATATGTTCTCTCCTTCTCACAGCTTGAGTGGAAGATAACTCATTATTTTCTATGCTGAACACCTTGCTCAGCTATACTATTGAATATCAAGTTATAATTTTACCCGGGAAGAATTTTTCTGGTCTCTTCCCCAATATGGAAATGAGATTCCCTGATAACCAGAGCTCATTGAGTTGGCTTCACTCCCCAAACATTGTCGCCTGTTGCCTGCTGGCCGCCGGGCACTGTATAGACTGCTCGGGAAGCAGAAAGCACTGGACAAGCCCAGCCTAGGAGGCGTTCAAAGCCCTTCTTGGAAACATAGGCCTTTATGCATGGAGACCAGACTTGGGAGAAAAGGCCCAAAGCCCTAAATCCTAATAAACTAGTAGTCCTTCTGAATGTGTAAGTTTAACTAGAAGGTAACCCTAGAAAAAGAAAAAGCCAAGGAAAACTCTGCTAACGGTCATAAGTTGCCTAAGAGAGGAATGAAAAGTCCTGAATTCACTCTGTGAACGCAGAGCACAGCAAATATACATGCTATACTTTATACCGATGGCTGATTCCCGTCAGCGTTGCTCTCCTCCCTTGGGATAAGGCCAAAGGGAAAAACCACAGACAACTCTGCTTTGGATGGGACGCCAACATTGCTTCATTATTCACGTGTTATTTCCTATTGCAGTTCTCCACAAAGTTTTCCTCCTCATTTTCTGTTTCGAATTGTTTAATTGCATGATATCTATTACTACCATTTGCTTTCTCCAAACTTTTGTGGAAGGGGAAAAATAATGATTTTTTGATCACTATTGCTATCTTAGGCACCTTCTAAAAACATTTGACTCACTTTATATGATTTATACCTTGTCTACTTCCAAAAGAGACTGAAGAGGCTTACAATAGAATGCACTAGATCAATGAGCCCAGAGAAATAAGAAGCAGCAGGAAAAAAACAGTAGGGAGGGAGGGAAGTACAGGCATACCCCAAACCGGAGCCCAGCCACAGTGATGGAGCGTTTAATTTAGCACAAAGCTTTCTGGGCATGCTTAGAATGGTCATTTAGAATGCCTTCACTTCAATCAGCATTATTTCAGCTACAGGCTCTTAGCCCACTGTTTAAGAAATAAGAATGCCCCCGTATTTTTCCAACAGTGGCTCATTACATTCCCGTTGGTTCTTGGATGCGGTGAGATGGCCACTGGGCAAATTTTCCCAGGAAGATGACTTGCTGATGTGAGTGATTCTCCACCCCGCCCATTCTCTTTCAGGTCAGCATCCATGGCGTGCCCACACGCAACAGCCCAACGTCTGCCCAGAACCCTTGAAAGCATTATTTTTAGCAATGCAGCCACATAGCACACAATCCAGGATGACTATGTATCTCACTTCACCGGATTTTCTTTTCTTTTTTTTTTTTTTTTTGCGGTACGCGGGCCTCTCACTGTTGTTGCCTCTCCCGATGCGGAGCACAGGCTCCGGACGCGCAGGCTCAGCAGCCATGGCTCACGGGCCCAGCCGCTCCGCGGCATATGGGATCCTCCCGGACCGGGGCACGAACCCATGTCCCCTGCATCGGCAGGCGGACTCTCAACCACTGCGCCACCAGGGAAGCCCCAGGATTTTCTTTTCAATAGGACCAACTGAAATTAGAACGGGCCAACAAATCCCTATATCAGACAAATTCTCACTCTGACTGCTAAACCTGAAAAAGTGGCATTTTAAAGAAACCCCTTTGGAATCCTGGAAGGAAAGGCACTGAAGGCAGGTTATTAAAATGATTGATTTCCACCTGTCCCCGCCTCTGCCTGCCGAAGGAGGATGGGACGGGGACAGGCTGCCGGCACAGCAGAGGCGTCCTGAGCTCACAAGGAGCACAGCAAAGCTGACAGCTGTGCTTTTCTGTACCGAACACCCTGGGAAAATCAGCGCTTGGGCAGCCGTGCTGCCATCTGTGGAGTTTCTACAGCAGACAGGTTATTTATAGAAACCTGTTTGTGCAAAGCCAATATTTACCTGTCGGGACTGTCAAAATTTACAATTCATCTGTGCCATTAGCCTGCCGTTTTCCCGCCAATGATGGAAATTTCCATCACCAGGAAGAGAGGCTTGGGGTAGCTACAAGGGCTACACTCCCTCCCAGTAGGTACGGGAATGAGTAGTGTTACTGGTTACAGGGAAAGTGCACCTGCTGTCCAAGTGACCACTGGGCACTCCTGCTATGCTGTGAAGATAAAAGGCTGTCTGGACAGAAAAGTGGAATTGTCCCAGTCACTTCTTTGTGGTTGAAGCTTCAAAGACACCCCTGGCTAAAACCAAAACGGCATTTGCTGCCAGCAACCTCTACTGTGTGTGTGTTGCCTACGTGTGTATGTCGTGTGTATGCCTGTATGGGTGTGCACAGGAGTGCGCATGTCTGTGCCTTCCAAAGGAAGACTGATACCTATAGTCAGAATGGGGGTGGGGTGGTTTTCCAGAGGAACCTACAATTTCCTTCTGAAACCATCAGGACCCCCTATTTTTCACTGAAAGCAGCCTTCTCTTCTACTTCTCTAATCATCCTCTTCAGTGTCTTTTGTGAGTTTGCCTTCATCTGCACATCCCTTAGATGCAGTTACAGAGGTAGAAAACAAACTTATGGTTACCAGGGGATGAGGGGGGGAGGGATAAATTGGGAGACTGGGATTGACACATACACACTACTATATCTAAAATAGATAACTAATAAGGACCTACTGTATAGCACAGGGAACTCTACTCAATACTCTGTAATGGCCTATATGGGAAAAGAATCTAAAAAAGAGTAGATACATATATATATAAAACTGATTCAACTTTGCTGTACACCCGAAACTAACACAACATTGTCAATCAACTATTCGCCAATAAAAATTAAAACAATTAAAAAATAAATGCAGGTGTGTAGTCCTGGGCCCTCTTTCTTTTCTCACTCTCCACCTTCTCCCTCGGTGGTCTCCTTTATTCAAATGACTTACAGCTCTGTCTCGTGCTTGTGACACCAATTTTCTATCTCCAGCGCATCCCACTCACCTTTGCTCATTAGACTGTCTAGATTTGCATAGGACATTATTCCCATGTGGATGTACCCAAAGCACTTCCCACCTAGCTCAGAAACTGAACTCATCTCTCCCCCAAATCCTGGTTTGTTCTTACTCCCATATTCTCTGTCTCGGTTGGAGGCTCCAATATCCACCAGGAAATCATGCTCAATGTCTCATTCTCCAAATCACTCTCAATTACATCCAAAGCATCACCCAAATCTGTTGATTCTACAGCCTACACATCTATGGACTCCGTTCCCATGTTCACCACTACCTGGATTCAGGCCCGTGTCATGTCCTTGTTAGATTAGGCAACCACCTCCTACACTGGTCTCTCCTCTGGTCATCTGGGATTTTTCAATCCAGAGAGTTCTCTTTCTAAAGCACAAATCTGACCATGTCTCTCCTTGGCTTAAAATATTTCTGCAGTCTTTAATAACCCTGGGACAAAGCCCACGCTCCCCACAGCAGGTTGTACAAAGCAGGTTGTAGAGCAGGTTGTACAAAGCCCTTCTCAAGCTGACCTGGCTCACCCCTGTGGCTGTACTTCTTGCCTTTCACCTGCTCACACGCTGACCAGTGACCTGGAAGCATCCACAGGGGAGCATCCACATTCCTCTGCCTGGAATATCCCACAAGCACCCCAGCCCCCAGGATTCCTATCTTCCTTCAGGATGTAGCCTGAGTATATCGATTAAATAATATGACAAGATTCATGAAGGTAGGGCTCAAGTGACAGAAGATGAGTGAACACTTGTCTGTGACAGTCAAGTGGAGGATTATGTGTTCTTTGACTTAATTTTCCTAGCTTCTATGATAGTTCCCAGCATGAAGTAGATGCTCAAGAAATGCAGACTGAATAGATAAGTGGTAAAAAGTGGTGAAAAACATAACTAGAATGAATAGGATCTTGATTTTATATGAAACTTATCTTAGAGCAGCTTATAAGCACTTTAGAGGACATTTTGTCCTTAAAATTGTTTGGTGAGATAGATGGGGGAGAGTGAGAGGGATTTGCTTCCATGCACTGATGGGGAAGGTAAGGGAAACGAAGGCAACATGTGGGATCCAAATGCACATAACTGTGTGCAGAAGAAGCTGAACTCCTTCAGTTAAACTCTGGAGCAAGGAGAAGATCTGGCATCTGGTTAGTAAGTCAGCCAGGTATAGGCACTTTGCATACATTATCATTTTATCCTTACAAAGGTTCTACAATGTAGATGAGAAATACAGAATTTTCATTATAATCAACTGGGTGCTCCATAAATGGGTTGGGCTTACTTACTTCTGACCTCTCTGTCTGCCACAGCCCCCAGCTCTCCCACACCACCTCACCTGGTGCCTTACACATAGATGGTGGGCAGGGAATATTTGCTGATTTCCCAAGAGGCTCAGACAAAAGCTGGAATTACAGGTGTGATTTCTCGGAATTTTCTCATCTTGTTCCTTTGACAAGAGACCAGCAGACAAGCACCGTTTCCCAGTGTGGATGTCATACCCTCTTCTGGCGGCAGGCATCGGACCACGCTTTCTTATTCTGTCCTCCTCACGTGGTACAGCCCAGGGTTTTTCAACCTCAGCACTACTGACATTTTGGTGCAGATAATTCTATGTCATGGAGGCCGTCCTGTGAATTGCAGGATGTTTAGTAGCATGCTTTGCCTCTACCTGCTGGATGCCAATAGCAAATTCCACCCTCTCCCACCCCTATCCAAATGTGACAAAAGTGTCTCCAGACATTGCCAGATGCTCCCTGGGGTAAATCCCTCCCCCTATTTGAGAACCAATGGTCTCGAATGTTTATCATGTAGAATGTAAACATGTTTCCAAAGCAAATTCCCAGAGCTCTCCTGGCTAAGCTGATGCTACTGGATCAACTTCTCACCTTCTCAGGTCATGGCTCCTTTGGTCAGAGTTCCCAAGCTCTCTTTTCCCCCCATGCTTCTTTACATTCTTTTATATCCCCCCTGTCTAACTCACCAATTTTTTCAGAGTTTAATTCTAGAAGATGAAACCACCTGCATATCCCAAACAGACACAGTAAATGAGGAACAAAATACTATGCACAGCGTACAAACACTAAGGCATGTGGACAATTGGAGGTGACTGACTCCTGATTGGCTGACATGCCCATTACTCACAGATGTGACAGAGGAGGTGACATTTCCTTTAGCCTCATGAGCAAGACACAGGAATTGAGCAGCCCACAAGCAGCTTTTTATGTAACCAGCCCACCATCTCTGCAGGAGATGCGAAGAGTTTAAACATCTGTCTTCCTTGCTATTCCCTCCTGCAGTTCACTCTTCCTGGTGGGTAACTGGGCAAAGGGTCACTCACCACAGAGCCCCAGATTTCCCCAATTTCCTTCCTGGCCTCCGGCCACTCCTGTCTTCTGCTTCTTTTGGTTCAAGCCCCACTGGATTCCAGGGCCAGCTGTGCTTCCTGACCCCAGGCAATTTACCTCTCTTTTCTCTACTTCTTTTCTCCTTCCTAAGGTGAAGATAACAAGTATGCACCTCTTAGCAAGGCTGGGGACTGACTCAATCCTTTTCCAACTGGAACACTGCTCTACATGCCCACATAGCCATTTAGGTATTCCTCAAATCTTCACACACACAAGACACTGTGCCTTAGGGACAGAGCCCTTATGGGGACCAGTCCAGGGGCTCCTCTGTCAGGCATCTGGGTCGGACTGAGGATGTAGCCCGCGAGTCAAGCTGAGGATAGGCTCTAGGAAGCTGTTACAGTGGGATGCCTGCCCAAACAGGTTAGGGGGCGGGCGTCTGAGATAAAGGCCAGAAAGGCATACTTACCCTATTACCCCTCCAGAGCAGTAGATGACACCTCCATCCACCCAGTTACTCAAGGCAGAAACGGAGGAGTCGATTGTGACCCTTCCCCACTCCATAACAACTCCCCACCCATAGCCGGACCGTCAACTTCTCTCTAAAATACATCTTGGAATTACTTTCTTACCTCTGTCTCCCACTGCCTTAATCCAGGCCACCATCACCTACTGCTTAGACCAGTGCATCAGCCTCCTAACTGGTCTTCCTACCTCCACTCTTAAGCTGCTTCAATCTAGTTTGGGCTCAGTAATGGAGATCACCTCAAAAATAATTCAGATCAGTGCATGGTACTGCTTAAAATGCTTCAATCGTTTCTCACATTAGCTAAAGTCCAATCTCCTTAGCTGGTCTACAAGAACCTGCATGATTTGATCCCTGCCCACATCACACACATCATCTCCTGCCACTTTCCCCCTCACTTTGCTCTGGCCAAAGCAGTCTTGATTTCACTTCTCTGAGCAAGTCAAGCTCTTTCCCTTCTTGGGTCTTCTGCACCCCCTGCCTGGAATGTACTTTCCTCTACACACTTTCACATAGCGCTACCTTGTTAAACACAGACTGCTGGGCCCACCCCAGAGTCTCTGAATCAGAGGTCTGGGCTACAGTCCAAGAATCTGCATTTCTAACAGGTTGTGGGTGATGCTGGTGCTACTGGTCCAGGGACCGCAGCTTTCTCTGACTATACTGTTTGAAAGAAGGTTTCCCCACCCCTGGTAGATTCCGTCTCTGCCCCTTTTTTGTTTACGTCTTAGCACTTCTTACATTTGAGACCATTTTGCTTTGTTGACTCTTGTTTTGCTTTTGCTTGTCTTCCCTGCTAGACTCTAAACTCCATGAGGGCAGAACCATGTCTCTTTGGCTCAGCACTGAGTCCCCAGTGACTGGTGCAGGGCCTGGCACATGGCAGATGCTCCATAAATACTTCTTCAAAGAATAACAACACAAAGGGGGATTTAAAGGCCAGAGCAAGAGACTCTGAACTCAAAGACATCTACATGAAATTAGCAAGTAGATTGGAGCAGGAGCCGGCTGGGAACCAAGGAGGAGGGTCTGGGCACCAGCAGGATGTCCCCTGTGAGGCACAGTGACTGCTGAATAGGTGTGTCACTCTGGCAAAGCCCACACCATATAAATGCTCAGTGTCGGGTGAAGGCCCATCTCCACCCCGGGGGCTGCCATCTGGCTCAGTGTAGAACATGGATCCCAAGAAGAAGCTCCCAGAGGATCCAGGCAGATTTGAAAGGAAATCAGTCAAAGAGGCCATCAGAGGCTCTCTAATTAAATATTCTGCTTGGTAACCTCTTAGTGATTGTTCCCTGCCCCTGGGGGGTCACACACTGCACCTGGCCACGGGAGGTGAGAGAGAGAGAGATGGAGCCAGCTACGGAAGCATCGCTGGCATTTTAACGAATGCTGCAGAGAGTGAGCGGGGTAGTCAGACAAGAGCAGTGAAAGAGGACACTAATGAATCTTATCCAGCTGGGTGGGTTTGTATGATGAATGCCCAGTGCAGAGCAAACATTTGATTAATAAGACAGCCCCTCCATATCATCGCTCTCACCTTCAAGGCTCCAGGTAAAGGGACGTTTGTAGAGGGACTGGGATGCTTTAAAGCAAGGTTCAAAGAAAAAGCAATCACTCTAGACTCAGTTATGAAACTGAATGGAGGGAAAGTGAGAATTGTAATGGTGCTTTAAAAAAAAGGAGAGAAAAAGACTTAACACATTCTTTCCCATCACAGAGAGTCTCAAGAGAGGTCCCCTTACATAAAAGAAATTCTACTGGCATGTGAACAGATGGGGAGGAAAACAATACAGACATCGTAGAAGACTGGAGTTATTTCCACTCTTGGAGGAGACAAATCTCTTTGTTACCTCCAAAGCATTGCTTAGGGGACCCACAGGAAGATGACAGGACTCTCACGCCATTTCAGTATCACGAGGTCAGGTGTCAAATGATGGAAGATAGGTACTGCCCTCTTCACATAAATATGAACATCACATAAAAGCCCCAAATTAGCTGCACAAATATTTTTTAGGTCTGCAGTTAATGTCTGAAAGCCCTGACTGTTCCAATCTGTTAGATATATTTGTTTATCACACAAGTATGTTAAATTCAATGTAATTAAGTTAGAAAGAATAGATAGCAATATTTAAAGAAATGATCCTTAATCCTACCATCTACAAAAAAAAAAACACTTAAAATTTTTGGTGCATATCTTTCTAAAAGTTTTCATGAGAATAGTTTTAGTAAAATATTGTACATACTGTTTTTAAAAGCTTTTGTTATATAATAACATAAACACCTTTTCTATATAAATATCTATGCTAATGCATCATTATCTTTAAGGAAAACACAGTTTTCTATTTATTTAACTTTTTTCCTACTGCTGAACATGTAGGTGATTTTCAATTTTAGCCTGTATGAAATGGACCCATGGAGAGCCTGGCATCTCATGGGTGTTGAGTGCTACCATGTTGCTGAGTGAACGACTAAATTTAACCCTTCCTTGCTCCAGACCTTGGACAGTATGTAGTGTGTGTGTGTGTGTGTGTGTGTGTGTGTGTGTGTGTGTGTGTGTGTCACCTGTAGGGAAATTTTGGAAAAAGGGGAATTAATGTTTCAATCCAAAGTTACCATCTTTATTCAGAAGCTAACAGACTTGTACTGAAAATTTTCATGCTCTTGACTCCATGCCTAAAACTTGGACCCTTGCTCTGACTCCTAGGCAGTCTTCCCAAAGATACTGCTGTTGCTCCTAAGAGCGTAAACGCACAAGTTTCTGGGAGGCAGGAGCTCATTACCGTCTGGATGGAGAAGCCCACACAGCAGGCTTACATAGAGCATTTAGCCATCTCGCCTCATCTTCATAGCAGTGTTGCAAGCTAGGTGTGTCATCCTCATTTACAGTTGAAAAATGGAAACTAGGAAAGTAAAGGAATTGCTGGAGGTCACAGAGTCACTAAGTATCAGGATCGGAGTTCAGACTAAATGCTTAGGGTACCTCCTACTGATGGCAGATGCCGTGGGGCAGGGCTGGTGGAGAAGTAGGGGAAGGATGGACATCTCTGGAAGGCAGTTAGGCTGATTCTCACCAGGGGACACTGCTGCCGAATAAAGGCTCCACACGATAGGAAGGGGAGGCCTGTGCTCGGTAGCAGGTAGGGTAGTTGGGTCTCCTATCCTCCGCCCCAACACAATCACGGGACTTCAAAAAGGTGGTGTCTTCTTGATTTGGCTCAAGGTAGTGAGGCGAACTTCAGCTGTGGCACCCAGTCAAAGAGCACCTCAGAGCTCAACAACGGGTATGTGCACTTTCTCTTGGAAGGTAAGAATCCAGGGTTTTATTAACCGGCTGGAAACTTTCTGGCCTGATTTTGCTAGGTGCATATATCTTTTCAGATCTTTTGGAACTGTTTCTCTAAAAATGGTCTCCTTGGATCACCTTCTTTGGAATCACATAGGGTATTTGTTTAAAAAGCAGATTCCTAAACCTTATCTCTATTAAATCCTACTGAATCAGAAGTTCTGAAGGTGATTCCACATATTTGGCATTTTTACATGTATACCAGGTGAGAAATGTTTCTGGACCCGAAAATCTGAGAGTCATTCTCTAAGTTCATTGTACAATTTACGACCTTGGGGTCTTAACAAAGCTAAGTTCACAACTGAGAGATTAGTGTCACTATCAACTCTCGTATTTATACTTGCTGTCTGATATCTCAAAACAACTCATCGGTTCCCCCTACACAGAGGAAGGAACAGATGCCAGGAGGGCACGTGACTTTAGTCTCCATCACATCTCCTAACTGCTCACACTAGGAAGTAAACCCTCCACTCTTGTCTCAAATCCTCTGCTTCTTTCTCTACACCATCTCATCTCTCTTAATTCTCACCTCACCACTACACCCCTTGGTCTCATTCCCAAAGGATGGAGAATCCAGTTTTAAGAACAAATTCCTGAGTAAATGTACTTGGAAAAACAAGACGCTGAGCAGGTAAAAGCCTTCCTTTATGAAAACACTCATCAAATGAATTATTTGGACTCATTATAGAAAAATGGTCTAATTCCATATTATTTCAGTAAAATAATTTGATTTCTGAATGTCTCCGAATAACAAATAAAAATGAGCATTCTTCATAATGTCTTCGAAACATGTATACATCTTTTTATTCTCCCTATATTGTCAAAGGTACAAAGAATCTCAGTCAGAGTTGTGACATCCTTCTGCCCTTGCTGCCTCCCCAGGGTCCCACAGGCTACCCTACTCGTGCCTCCCGTCCTCTGCTTGGGCTGTGGCTTCCTCTTTGAATTCTCTCTCAGATGACCTCTACCCCACTCCCATGGATGTGGCAAATTCTCTATCATCTTCCGAAGTCCCAGCTCCCCCCTGCCCCATCCACTACCCACTTTCTTTCTTCCTCCATGAGGATAAACTGATCTCACGGCCTCTACTTAAGTCTAATGGAATTCAACAGGGTAATCGGTTTATGTCTGTCCCCTTTGCTAGACCATCTGATGCTTGAGACAAGATCCTTTTTTCATTTTTATGTCTCTCTCTCTTAGTCAGTGCCTGATGCATAAATGGATGCCTGATTCAAATTTATCTCTCAATATCTGTTCGCTTTTTCAAAACCTCCTTTTGTCTAGGGTGTCCTTAAGCCTATAAACATTTTGATTCAGGAACAGGCCAGGACAAAAATCAATAATTCTCTCCAAATTCTGAATCTGCCTTCTTCTCTTTTTTCGAAAGAAAACAATTAAGCCAGAAACTTTCCAAACAAGGCCTTGGTTTCTTCTATATCCAAGAAGTAATTTTAGGCCCAAATGCCATCAGATCAATCAATGTATTAAATGCTTGTAAAGGACAATTCTGAAATCAGCTAGATTGCATATAAGAAAAAAGGTCACTTTATCCAAGAAGTTTTATTTTACAGCTTAAAAATGCACCAAGATGTACAAGAAAACTAATTAGACGTTAAGACTAAGAAGTGAGGCCATCTTGCGACAGCCTGTAGAGACAAAGCTTTTTAGCAGTTGTTGGAAAGACGATCATAAAAATATGTGGTGCCTACACACAGGTCATCAGTCTGCATAAAAGTCATCAGCTGGGCCATTTTTCAATGACGACTTTGAAATGGGAAAAGCAGGAAAGCTAAACTTACAGTAGGTAAATAACCAGTGGTCTGTAGATTTCATTATAATGCAGGGAAAAAAAATTACAAGGAATGACTCGCTGAAGCGAGTCTCTACTGCCCTTATGTATTAGCTACTTCTCTGGTAGTCTGAGTTTCCCAAGTCCAAAATGTCTAGTGGTGAGCAAAGAAAAATATCATTTCCAAGTTATGTTCCAAGTAATGTTGTCAATTTCCCACCAACTGCGATCTCCCCAAGAGACAGCCAAAGCTATTTCAATGCTGTCAGCCTTGTTTTTGTGGAGAGGATGGTACCAGCTCTTTTCCAATGTAAATTTGAAGTTCTCTCCATAAAAACAGTACTTATTGAAGGATTCAACCAACCTAGTAATTCTGAAATACATTCAGGCAAAGAGCCTGAAAATCACTGGATGGTGATTTTCTAATCTAGAGAAGATAATGGACAACTAAGGAGTATGGTTTCCGGAAACCTTGAGGTTGCTCTTGACAGGATGGAGGCAAGATCCCTAGAGCTCTGCAGCCCCTGTCAGACCACTCTCCTTGGCATCCAAGGAGTCCTCCAAGCACTTCTGGCTTCTGGTGCAATTTCTGCTCTGCCTCCTCCAATCCTTCCCACCTCCTCATAAGAACCACCAAAGAGACCAGTCCCAACAAACAACTGCTTTCAGTGCCGAGTATCCCACTCCCTCTGAGACTCCACCAGGATCAGCCTGTCACATCTCTCATTCCTTTGTACCTCAGTCATGACTCCAGCTCATTCCTCATCTCCCAGACTCTCACAGATCTGCATTCCCAAAGGTTCTGCTTATTCCCTAATCTGCTTGAAGCTCTGGCCACCCCTCCTGTCATCTTCAAACCTTTCCAGTGTGCCCTCTGAAACCCAAGGTCTGTCACTGGTAAATCCTCCTGTATCTTCTCTAAGCATTTGTTTCTCTTTCTTGCCCTGATGGAAATCTGGCTGACTTTCTAGGCGATTGTTTCTCTCGTAGATTTCTCAAGTTCTTCCTCCTACCTCTTGGTACTACTGAACTTGCAGGTTGGACAGGTTGTCCTTCTTGCTCCTCCCTGCTCCTTCCAGACCACTGTCCTTTCTACTCCCTAACCCCTGCCCAGTCCCTTTGACATGCCTGCCATCAGACTATGATACTCACTATCCCTCATGTTATTTACTCTCCTCCTGGTCATGCCCACAATTTATTGAAGATTTTCTTACCATTTTTCCCTTTGCCATCATTCTGTTACTCTTCTCAGTAATTTCAATACGCTCACAAACGATCCATCCAACATCTAGCTTCTTAGTTCCATGGCCTCCTCAACCAATGACTTGTCCATTATATACTCCAAAGCCACTCTGCTTTGGATACTCTTTGACTGTACCCTAAATGTTGCCATTGCTGATACAGAACATTCACCAAAGTCTCAAGATTACAGCTATTATCTCATCTTTCCAACTCACTCTTTCTAATGTCTCCATTCCAAACATTCTTTGAACCTACTGTGACTTTTGACATCGCCATCATTTCCTTCGCCATTCACGTCTTCGCTTTTTTACCTAATCTCTAATCCATTATAATTTTAATCACTCCCTGACATTTACTCCCAAATACCCAGCACCTTTTCCCTCCATCATATTTGCCCAGTAAAACACCGATCTTCCTTAAATCCTACCCTCTGCCTCTGCCTATCTACATAGTTGGGTGGCTGGAGGAGAGCATACAGTGGTGCTGTCTGGTGTCATTTTAAATCTATAACCTCAACTAACAAGTGAGTTCTTAGCTCTGTTGGCAATCCTACTGTACTTACCCGGTTGATTCACTCTTCATAGCTTCTCCTCTATTCGAAAACCTCCAAGGCCCCTTCCTTCCTTCTTAGTTTTCATCACATAACTGATTCTCATTTCACTAAGAAACTAAAACCAATCACAAGAGAACTCCTCTAATTAGGCAGTGAATTAGAACTGAAACTGCTTTAATCATGAGCACCAATGACCTCCATAAGGCCTGTTCTGATAGATAATTTACAATCTTCACTCCACAAAGTGTTTGAAACAGATGATTACTGCCTCTTCCTAAAAAAGTCTTTCTTCTCCTGACACTCTTTCTTCTCCTGACACTCATAATGCCACATTTTGCTGTGGTCTGTGTGCTTCCTATCTCCTTCTTAGTATCCTTTGTTGAGTTTTTCTCATCTCTCTGATCTCTAACTGTTGGGAGTGCCCTGAGTTTGGTCCTTAGACTTCTGTTTTCACTCACTCCCTAGATGAGCTAGCAACTCCCAAATTATATTTCTGGTCCCAACCTCTTCCTAGGAGTCAGATGCATCTATTGCACTGCTCTCTCCACATCTGCACTTGGATGTCTTTCAGCCATCTCACATCCAACAGGTCCAAGCTCAACTCTTTCTTCCTCTTCCCTCACCACAAATCTGTCCTTTTCCAGTGTTCCTCATGTCCATAAACAATGCCATCAAAACCCAGAGTTATCCTTGGTTTCACTCATTCTCTCCTACCCCACGCCCAACCTATCATACCCAGCCAGCATATCCTATTGGATGTGAGTTTGTCATCGCCAGTCCTTCCACTTTAGTCTAAGCCACCACCCATCCCTTGCCTGATCTGCAGCCACAGCCTCCTCACCAGCCTCACTTCACCTTTACTCCTTTGCAGTCATAGCGATCCTTTAAAACCTATCAGATCATGGCACTCACGTGCTCACAACTCTCCAAGGGTTCCATGTCTCACTCAAAACAAAAGTCATGTCCTTTCCATGGCCTACAAGGCCCTGCAAAGTCTGGTCCCTGGCTCTCTGACCCAGTTCCCTACCACCCTCCTCCTTATTCACTGCCTTCCAGGCACACTGACTGCCTTGCTATTTTTTATACACCAAGCTTGCTCTCATCTCAAACCTCTTGAGCCTAATCTTCTCTCTTCCCAGAATGCTCTTTTCCCAGCTATAATTACATAGCTTTCTCTCTACAGCTCCAGTGTCACCTCCTCACAGAAACTACCCAAGAGAACTCTGACCAAAAAAGCAGCCCCTACCTTTCTCTAACCCTTTAGCCTTATTTTTTTCTATGACGTTGCTACTACTTGACATGACATTATATATCCATCTATCTATATAAATATAATTAATTATATTATTTGTATTAATTATTATCACATAAGTAATTAGTGGAGAAATAACCATATAACAAACTGAAAACGATACTTTTAAAAGGAAGTTTGGAGATTCCTTGAAGTAGATAAGACTTTGATGAAGATCAGTTCTGTTCAAGGTGTGATTGTAGAGCCATGCTAGTCTATGAACTGCTTGAGATCCAATCACAACAAGATAGAGAGCTTGCATGAGAACGCAAGTCAATGTGCTGCTTCCCACATGAAGAAAGTCTTACCAGGGGAAAGGTATAATCTGAACTAAACTGTGTGCTTAACGACATAGTTGCTTTACATTCTGTTGCAGATCAGTTACAAAGAGCTCACTGACCGGCATTTTGAGTAACACTGATGTAGATCATCTAGCCCAGTATCTCCTGCAACTTCTTATCTATGGTTTTGAAAACTACTTTTTAACCTCTGAACATACCTGGAGATAATTGTGTTATGAGGAAGATGCCTCTTCCACATACATATGACATATACATTAGTGACAATTTTGGAATATATGTATTGATTATGTGTATCAAAAGGAGGAGAGAGGATAGATATGAAAGAAGACAAAATAGATTTTCTATTGAGAATCATGTTGCAATGTACATAGCATGATCATAATTGGATAAATCAGGTGGGCTAGAAAAAGAGGTAACTGCTACTATTATAAGCTTCCTTCAGGTAAAGGATCAAATTTCCCTCTCCTTTTATATCTCCACAGAGGAGTATATTACACAAAATCTTCACTCTTTGGCAGGCAAACATTAACTTAGCAGATATTTACTGGTGCCTACCATGAACCAGGGGCTGGGGATGCAGTGTGAACAAAACAGAGACTCTGTCTTCATGAAAATTACATTTTAGTGGAGACAGAAAGAACTGGTGGTGCAGTGGTTGAGAGTCCACCTGCTGATGCAGGGGACGCGGGTTCGTGCCCCAGTCCGGGAAGATCCCACATGCCGCGGAGCGGCTGGGCCCGTGAGCCATGGCCGCTGAGCCTGCGCGTCCGGAGCCTGTGCTCCGCAACGGGAGAGGTCACAACAGTGAGAGGCCTGCATACCGCAAAAAAAAAAAAAAAAAAAAATCCCAACTCTGTATCTTCCACGTGTAATATTAATGATATTAATGACTATGTAGGGTGTTCACGTTACCTGGCATGACAATTAGGGAGTTTTAGTCCACCAAACTCCTTGAGGATTAGCAAGAGATGAGATGAAATAAACCTCTATTATAGCAATATCTTTTTCAGTCTCACAAGTGTACTGTTTCTTTAAAAACTTCACCATTAATCCCAAGAAAACATACAACTGTTCCAAAATCTTTTTCTCTTCTTTTTTTTAAGTTTGAGGATGTTTATGAATATCATTTTCTATAAGGAACGCAAATAATTCAGTGGCTTTTCAGTATTTCTCTAAGAAAGCTAGATTTTAAATGTCTTAATTAAATAAAAACGTTTCACGTGGTGCTTTAACAAGAGTTAAACAAAATGCCCTCTCGCCCCTCTACCCCACAAAACAATACTTTATACTCTGGACGTTGATGCAGCCAAGCATGTAGTAGTCTCTGAAGCCAGTCTCTAATTTCTACTACCTATTTTCTATTAGCCAAGAAGCAAAAAATCCTGACTCAGCAGGGAAAAGCTTTTACAGCTTAAAAATTGTGTCACTTAATTAAATTAGGCTTCCTAAATGGAAATGATTTTCTAATCTATACTCTTTGGCGGAATGCTTTTGACATTTTTCCTAAAATAATCACATCGTGCTGAATAATTTTAAG
Organism: Orcinus orca; assembly: GCF_937001465.1. NCBI lineage: Eukaryota > Metazoa > Chordata > Mammalia > Artiodactyla > Delphinidae > Orcinus > Orcinus orca. Next base: position 40,574,164 of record NC_064567.1, on the reverse strand, counting down.
CCGTGGCTGAGGGAAGTTTCCAGCTGTAGCTGGCCTCCTGCTCTAGAGTGGGTTCCAAGCAGACCAGTGCTTACTATGTGCCCATCCTGTGACTCATGAAGGGCCAGACTCCTTGCACTGCAATCACAGAGAAGGTTTGAAACATACAGATGCTCAGGACTCAGCTTGGGTGACTTGGTCCAGAAACAGAGGCCTGTATACCAAGCTGCAGGCTCAGAATTTTATCTAGAAAGTAATATGGCATCATAAAAAACTTTGAGGCAGAGTGTGGCATCATCAGATTTACATTAAAATGAAATATGAAAGATGGATTAGAGGGTGAGCCAAACCCAAGAAGAGGAGAGCATTTAGGAAACTCTGCAGGAATCAGGGTCAGTGATCAGGGCCAGATAAATTAAGTGGGAGGAAGGCAGCGTACAGATTCAGGGCATTTTTTAGGAGGCAGAACTTAAATAACTTGGTGACTAATTGGATGTGGTAGGCATTGAGAGAATAGAAGGAGTTGACAGTGCTATCCATCCTCTGGCCTGGATTATTGATTTAAGGTAATTAATGGGATTGGGGTGGGAAGAAAGGAAAAGCAAATGAGAATCTAAAATTCAGGGACTCACTTGGTGCTTTGAAGCCCCCTTCCCTCTGTCTAAAAGATAGCTTAGCATTGCCTGCAGTTACAGTCAATCAGCAAAGGTCTGAAGGAAAGGCTTTGGGTATGTATGTGACTCAGTTAGAACTAGGATACTTACTCCAAATCACCGCTCTCTCTGCTTCTAGAAAAGTATTACAGAAAACTGAAAAAGCGGAAAAAGAGATATTCTAAAGATTGTTCATCCCAGCATTAATTCTAACACTGGAGCAACCTATGTGTCAACTCTAGAATATTGGTTAAATAAATAATGATACATTTGTACACTAGAGTGCCAGGTAGCAGTTACTAATGACATCATTGAACTGTATGTCTCCATGTTTAAAGAGATGAGGAAAGGGGACCACAGAACAGTATAGATGGTATGATCCTCTCCCCATACACACACGTAGAAAAATGAGAGAACACAGATTAAAATCAACAGTGTTTTTATTTTTTGTGGTATGCAGGCCTCTCACTGTTGTGGCCTCTCCCGTTGCAGAGCACAGGCTCCAGACGCGCAGGCTCAGCGGCCATGGCTCACGGGCCCAGTCGCTCCGCGGCATGTGGAATCTTCCCGGACCGGGGCACGAACCTGTGTCCCCTACATCAGCAGGCAGACTCTCAACCACTGCGCCACCAGGGAAGCCCTAACAGTGTTTTTATTTAGATAGATGAATTATAGGTGTTTTTCCTTTAGTGATGCCTACATTTTCTATTTTTACCTATAAACATGAATTAATTCTATATAAAAATATATTATTAAAATATATTCTTTTTCCTATTAAAGAAAGAAAAAGCACTATTCAATTTTCATAAGAATGTCAGTTTTCTACCTGCACATCTGATATCCAAAGTTCATGTGTCTCTTCAGTTAGCAATACAGAATACCTGCATCCCATGCTCTGACAAAGAGTCACCTTTGAACTGAATGAGGACCAGCTCCTCCTTGTGAGATGAATGAGGGCACAGAAAGCCAGCCTACAGAGCCTGCCCTGCTGGCCTGACCCTGGGTACTGTGATAAGTCCTTGGATTATGGAAAATCTATAAACCTGGCTGGTTATTTTAAGTCTTACCTCTAACCATGAAATTTTGCAGAGTCATGCTTTAATGCCATACCTGGGATTGACACAAAGTTCCATGAAAGTGCATTTCAAGAGACTCTGAAAACAAACTTAAATTTATTGTTACATATCTTACTTTGTAGTATAGTTATTTGTGTATGTTTGTTATGAACCTTATTAAACTGCAAGCTCATGGAAGACAGAATTTATGTCTGATTACAGTTTGTATTCCCTAGAGGGTCAATAGTTTGCATATAGTAGGTATTCAATATTCATAAAGAGAATTATTGATGTTTCTTGTATAAGACACAATGAAATATGTTGTTTTGAATTTATTTTAGAAGTTTCTTCCAGAACAGATAGCCTTCCCTTTTAATTAATCAGAATTACATAAACCATCATTCTCTTCCTTTTTCTTTTCCCCTGGCCCTGATGAAACACAGAACTACATTTTATTTACAAAATAGTTATTATTATAATTATTATTTTTTTGCGGTACATGGGCCTCTCCTGTTGCGGAGCACAGGCTCCAGACGCGCATGCTCAGCGGCCATGGCTCACGGGCCCAGCCGCTCCGCGGCATGCGGGATCCTCCCAGACCGGGGCACGAGCCCGTGTCCCCTGCATCGGCAGGCGGACTCTTAACCACTGCGCCACCAGGGAAGCCCCCCCAAAATTATTTTAAACATCTTTATTGGAGTATAATTGCTTAACAAAGTTGTGTTAGTTGCTGCTGTATAACAAAGTGAATCAGTTATATGTATACATATATTCCCATATACCTCCCTCTTGCGTCTTCCTCCCAACCTCCCTATACCCCGCTCCAGGTGGTCACAAAGCACTGAGCTGATCTCCAGGGGCTATGTGGCTGCTTCCCACTAGCTATCTGTTTTACATTTGGTAGTGTATATATGTCCAAGCCACTCTCTCACTTCATCCCAGCTTACCCTTCCCCCTCCCTGTGTCCTCAAGTCCGTTCTCTACATCTCTAAGAGTTTTATAGTGTCTGGCCTTACAATTAGGTCTTTAATCCATTTTGAGTTTATTTTTGTGTATGGTGTTAGGGAGTGTTCTAATTTCATTTTTTTACATGTAACTTTCCAGTTTTCCCAGCACCACTTATTGAAGAGGCTGCCTTTTCTCCATTGTATATTCTTGCCTCCTTTATCAAAGATAAGGTGACCATAGGTGCGTGGGTTTATCTCTGGGCTTTCTATCCTGTTCCATTGATCTATATTTCTGTTTTTTCTGCCAGTACCACACTGTCTTGATTACTGTAGCTTTGTAGTGTAGTCTGAAGTCAGGGAGCCTGATTCTTCCATCTCCATTTTTCTTTCTCAAGATTGCTTTGGCTATTAGGGGTCTTCTGTGTTTCCATACAAATTGTGAAATTTTTTGTTCTAGTTCTGTGAGAAATGCCATTGGTAGTTTGATAGGGATTGCACTGAATCTGTAGATTGCTTTGGGTAGCAGAGTCATTTTCACAGTGTTGTTTCTTCCAATCCAAGTACATGGTATATCTCTCCATCTGTTTGTATCATCTTTAATTTCTTTCATCAGTGTCTTATGGTTTTCTGCATACAGGTCTTTTGTCTCCTTAGGTAGGTTTATTCCTAGGTATTTTATTCTTTTTGCTGCAATGGTAAATGGGAGTGTTTCCTTAATTTCTCTTTCAGATTTTTCATCATTAGTGTATAGGAATGCAAGAGATTTCTGTGCATTAATTTTGTATCCTGCTACTTTACCAAATTCCTTGATTAGCTCTAGTTGTTTTCTGGTAGCATCTTTAGGAAGTATAGTATCAAGTCATCTGCAAACAGTGACAGCTTTACTTCTTCTTTTCCAATTTGGATTCCTTTTATTTCTTTTTCTTCTCTGATTGCTGTGGCTAAAACTTCCAAAACTATGGTGAATAATAGTAGTGAGAGTGGGCAACCTTGTCTTGTTCCTGATCTTAGAGGAAATGCTTTCAGTTTTTCACCATTGAGAATGATGCTTGTTGTGGGTTTGTCATATATGGCCTTTATTATGTTGAGGTAATTCCCTCTATGCCTACTTTTTGGAGAGTTTTGATCATAAATGGGTGTTGAATTTTGTCAAAAGTTTTCCTGCATCTATTGAGATTATCATATGGTTTTTATCCTTCAATTTGCTAATATGGGTTATCACATTCATTGATTTGCAAATATTGAAGAATCCTTGCATTCCTGGGATAAACCCCACTTGATCATGGTGTATGATCATTTTAATGTGCTGTTGGATTCTGTTTGCTAGTATTTTGTTGAGGATTTTTGCATCTATGTTCATAGTGATATTGGCCTGTTGCTTTTTGTGTGTGTGTGTGTGTGTGTGTGACATCTTGCCTGGTTTTGGTATCAGGGTGATGGTGGCTTTGTAGAATGAATTTGGGAGTGTTTCTCCCTCTGCAATTTTTTGGAAGAGTTTGGGAAGGATCACTGTTAGCTCTTCTCTGAATGTTTGATACAATTCACCTGTGAAGCTATCTGGTCCTGGATTTTTGTTTCTTGGAAGATTTTTAATTACAGTTTCAATTTCAGTGCTTGTGATTGGTCTGTTTATATTTTCTATTTCTTCCTGGTTCAGTCTTGGAAGGTTGTGCTTTTCTAAGAATTTGTCCATTTCTTCCAGGTTGTCATTTTATTGGCATATAGTTGCTTGTAGTAATCTCTCATGATCCTTTGTATTTCCCCTGTGTCAGTTGTTACTTCTCCTTTTTCATTTCTAATTTTACTGATTTGAGTCTTTTCCCTTTTTTTCTTGATGAATCTGGCTAATGGTTTATCAATTTTGTTTATCTTCTCAAAGAACCAGCTTTTAGTTTTATTGATCTTTGCTATTTTTCCCTTCATTTCTTTTTCATTTATTTCTGATCTGATCTTTATTATTTCTTTCCTTCTGCTAAATTTGGGGATATTTTGTTCTTCTTTCTCTAATTGCTTAAGGTATAAGGTTAGGTTGTTTATTTGAGATGTTTCTTGTTTCTTGAGGTAGATTGTATTGCTATAAATTTCCTTTTAGAACTGCTTTTGCTGCATCCCATAAGTTTTGGGTCGTCATGTTTTCCTTGTCATTTGTTTCTAGGTATTTTTTGATATCCTCTTTGATTTTTTCAGTGATCTCTTGGTTATTAAGTAGTGTGTTGTTTAGCTTCCATGTGTTTGTACTTCTTACAGATTTTTTCCTGTAATTGATATCTAGTCTCATAGTGTTGTGGTCGGAAAAGGTACTTGATACGATTTCAATTTTCTTAAATTTACCAAGGCTTGATCTGTGACCCAACATATGATCTATCCTGGAGAATGTTCCATGAGCACTTGAGAAGAAAGTGCATTCTGTTTTCGGATGGAATGTCCTATAATTATCTATTAAGTCCATTTTGTTTAATGTGTCACTTAAAGCTTGTGTTTCCTTATTTATTTTCATTTTGGATATCCTGTCCATTGGTGAAAGTGGAGTGTTAAAGTCCCCTACTATGATTGTGTTACTGTCCATTTCCCCTTTTATGGCTGTTAGCATTTGCCTTATGTATTGAGGTGCTCCTATGTTGGGTGCATAAATATTTACAATTGTTATATCTTCTTCTTGGATTGATCCCTTGATCATTATGTGGTGTTCCTCTTTGTCTCTTGTAATAGTCTTTATTTTAAAGTCTATTTTGTCTGATATGAGAATTGCTACTCCAGCTTTCTTTTGATTTCCATTTGCATGGAATATCTTTTTCCATCCCCTCACTTTCAGTCTGTGTCCCTAGGTCTGAAGTGGGTCTCTTGTAGACAGCATATATACAGGTCTTGTTTTTGTATCCATTCAGCCATCTATGTGTTTTGGTTGTAGCATTTAATCCATTAACATTTAAGGTAATTTTCAATATGTATGTTCCTATTATCATTTTCTAAATTGTTTTGGGTTTGTTATTTTAGGTCTTTTCCTTCTCTTGTGTTTCCTGCCTAGAGATGTTCCTTTAGCATGTGTTGTAGAGCTGGTTTGGTGGTGCTGAATTCTCTTAGCTTTTGCTTGCCTGTAAAGGTTTTAATTTCTCCATCGAATCTGAATGAAACCCTTGCAGGGTAGATCTTGGTAATCTTGGTTGTAGGTTTTTTTCTTTCATCACTTTAAATATGTCCTGCCACACCCTTCTGGCTTTCAGAGTTTCTGCTGAAAGATCAGCTGTTAACCTTATGGGGATTCCCTTTTATGTTATTTGTTGCTTTTCCCTTGCTGCTTTTAATATTTTTTCTTTGTATGTAATTTTTGATGGTTTGATTAATATGTGTCTTGGCGTGTTTCTCCTTGGATTTATCCTGTATGGGACTCTCTGCGCTTCCTGGACTTGATGGACTATATCCTTTCCATGTTAGGGAAGTTTTGAAGTATAATCTCTTCAAATACTTTCTCAGTCCCTTTCTTTTTCTCTTCTTCTTCCAGGACCCCTATAATTTGAATGCTGGTGCGTTTCGTGTTGTCTCAGATGTCTCTGAGACTGTCCTCAATTCTTTTCATTCTTTTTTCTTTATTCTGCTCTGCAGTAGTTATTTCCACTATTTTATCTTCCAGGTCACTTATCTGTTTTTCTGCCTCAGTTATTCTGCTATTAATTCCTTCTAGAGAATTTTTAATTTCATTTATTGTGATGTTCATCATTGTTTGTTTGCTCTTTAGTTCTTCTAGGTCCTTGTTAAACGTTTCTTGTATTTTCTCCCTTCTATTTCTGAGACTTTGGATCATCTTTACTATCATTACTCTGAATTCTTTTTCAGGTAGACTGACTATTTCCTCTTCATTTGTTTGGCCTGGTGGTTTTTACCTTGCTCCTTCATCTGCTGTGTATTTCTCTGTCTTCTCATTTTGCTTAACTTACTGTGTTTGGGGCCTCCTTTTCACAAGCTGCAGGTTCATAGTTCCCATTGTTTTTGGTGTCTGCCCCAGTGGTTCAGTGGGTTGTGTAGGCTTTCTGGTGGAGGGGACTCGTGCCTGTGTTCTGGGGGATGAGGCTGGATCTTGTCTTTTTGGTGGGCAGGACCATGTCTGGTGGTGTGTTTTGGGGTGTCTGTGAACTTAGTAGGATTTTAGGCAGTCTCTCTGCTAATGGGTGGGGTTGTGTTCCTGTCTTGCTAGTTGTTTGGCATGGGGTGTCCAGCACTGGAGCTTGCTGGTCATTGAGTGGAGCTGGGTCTTAGCATTGAGACGGAGATCTCTGGGAGAGCTCTCGCCGATTGATATTACGAGGGGCCAGGAGGTCTCTGATGGACCAATGTCCTCAACTTGGCTCTCCCACCTCAGAGGCTCAGGCCTGACACCTGGCTGGAGCACCACGACCCTGGCAGCCACACGGCTGTTGTGTAGGAGACATGGGGCAGGTCCTCCAGGCTGTCCAAATGATGTCACTGCTGGCTGGTGGGCAGGTAGCTGTCCTGTTCAGGGATGGTCTTGGTCAGGCCCACAGATACATGATAATGCTAAGCTGCAGCTCTTCCTGCTAGTGTTGGAGGGTCTCCTGCAGAGGTGGGAGGCAGCTGTGGCTCACCGCAGGGACAAGGACACTGGCAGCAGAAGTTCTGGGAAATACTCTTTGGGAAGCGCCCTCCCAGCGTCCACCATCAGCCCCCGCAAAGGCCAGAACTATATTTTAAATTCTCAGTCCCACTACCTATTACTTCATTCTCCCTCTAAATGGTCTTGAGCTTTTATTTGAAAGCACCTGTATTTAGGCAGAATATATATAAGTTACCTCAAAGCCATTTAGGAAGTTAAGGGGATAAAAATGTAAAGAGTTTAATCATAAGTGGGTAATAATAAATAATTAAACCAAGATTAAAAGTAAATTTAAAATAAAATGAGAAATACAGAATTTCCATCATGGTATAGTAGATGCTCCATCAACAAGCTTCCTTAACTTTGACCTCTCTGTCTGCCACAGCCCCCAGCTCCCCCATAATCCTGTTGGGCTCCAGGTGCCTGCCTGTCAGACATGCCTTGAATACCCTTGCTTCAGGGCTTTCAGGAACTTTCTTTGCCTGAAACACTTTAAGCTCTGGATGTGGCCACTCTTTCCCAGCATTCTAGTTCCCTACCTGACTCTTCTTCCTATGTTAGCCCTCATCATAGGACCCCTCCCTTCATCCATCATTCTTTACTTTCTTCATATCACCAACCACCTCCTGGTTACCTGGCCATCTCCCTCACTATCTCCCTGAGAGCAGACGCTTGGTCCTTCCTGTTCACTGTTGCATCCCCAATGCCTAGAAGAGGGCCAGGCTTATAACATCACTGAAAAAAAAATTTATCCCAGTAAAGAATGAATGAATAATTAAAGGCATTTCCCCCTCTAGGTTATAAAAAAGAAATCTTGTCTTTCTCCCAGAAGACTGCTTTCAAACTTGGCTATGGGGAGATGTGAGGGATGTGCTGGAAAAAAGGCTCAGTTGGGGAGGGGATCTCTGAGATGTCCAACCTCGTTTCCATCACAGAGCTGTACTTCCATGTGCTTTATAACTAGGGGTCCACTCTGTTTAGAATAAATGTTCTGTGGCTAACATAAAATGTGAAAAGGAATAATCAACATAAATAATAAGCCTGCAAAAGAATCCTGTCTCTAGTTAGTACCGAAAATTGGAATCGAGTTGCTATAAAAAACATAATCCTTATCACTATATGGTGCAGTGTAAAGATGGCAGTGGAAAGGTTCAAACGCTACTGAAACCCATTCAAAACATCATTTCCTCTGCATTACCTAGCAGATCATTAACATCTCTTTAAAGCATCGCATTTGCCTGTATGATATGACCTTAGTTGGAACCAAGCATATTTCCCCACATGAGGAGTGCTGGGCTATTAAATATGTACTGCTAGATAGAATGCTTACATCTTCATGTCTTGATTCTCCCATACTGCCTGTGTTAGTATTTCTTTTTTTTTTTCTTACAGAATGCCTTCAAAGAAGAGCTCTGAAGAAAAATGAATACAGTTCATTTATTTTTCAACTCTGCCAAATCATCTCAGTCAGGCAATAAAAAGGAAAGTAGGAAAGTGCTTGGTGTAATAGAGCCATATTTTTTCTGCAGCTCCTCCATTAATTCTCAGGACCTCTGGCTGCCTTCCTTTCAGAATGTAACCCCATTCAAATCTTACATTATCTTGCCTATTTGCAGCCGTTATTTATTACAGAAGTCATGCCACAATGGCATTCTGCCAACATGAGTTTTAATGTCACTTTTATATGACCTAACTGTATACCTTAGAAACCACTTGTGAAATGGGAATGAGACCTGAATCGATGGGTCAGCTCAAATGTTATTTATATTTGGAATCCTTTGTTTAGCAGTGAGTACTAGGACCACAGGTTTTTCAGGTGGGACTCCTGAAAACTCGATCCACATACGCCACTCCTCAAATAATGCCATTTCACATGATGAGAATACTCCTTCCCGAAGCAGAGGCAGCAATGGACACTGCCTGTCTGTGGTTCCTCAGCAAGAAGGCTCTTTCCTCTCTTAATCAATAATGATGACAAACCTATTCTCTAAAACTTTACATGCAGATGATAAACGATTTGGGTAATGTGTTGATATTAATATGAACAGCCTCCTCTTCCCTGCAACTACTATTAACATCAATGAATCGAATTAAAGTGCCATTTGACAATTCTGAACAAGGAAGTGGTGAAAAGGGATCACCAAAGGCTACAGAGAAATAATGAAAAGAAACTCCGACCATGAAACAGATGATTTTATGAAAGGGACCAGAGTAGAAACACCAGTTAGAATAAGGGCCAGTTTTATTTAAGAGACCCATTAAAAAATCTGGAAAACATGATAAGCAGCATGTTGATGAAATCAGCAGGCTGTTCTGAATGGGCTGGCAATCTAGAAAATGGAGAGAGAAATCTAAGGTATGGAGGATGTTTAGAAATATGAACGGAGAATAATGAAGCAACAATGCCCAAGTACAACTGGCTTGTCTGTAATTTATACTCCCATATATGCGCAGGTAGCATAAGGAAGAAAAGTAGCAGCAAGGGTTCTAGCAAGTGCTCATTGTAGAAAATTAATACAAACACCTCTGGCTCCTACGCTTTTTGGAAATTAATACTAAGTTAGTTTATAAGAATTTCTTCTCACATTGCCCATCTTTTCTAAATCATACAGAGATATATAACCTAGGTCAATAGATGCAAACTTTAATTATTTGGGCTGCTTGTTAGAAGAGTGATATATATTCTGAGCCACCTTTCTGATGTGGAGCCCAGCAATGTGTTTCCATTAACACAGGCTGGCATGGCTTTCAGCCCTGGCTCTTGGGTAAGCCATTTTAGGAGATTTGTTAAATTGCCACTAGGGGGAGTGTTTGCCAAATTTTGTGCTTCTGGTAAAGGGAGGGTGCTGATTGCTTCCAAAAGCTCAGACTTACAGAAAGAAAGGATAAAGGGGCAAAACAAGGAAAAGGAGTCAGTGTTCCTGGGTGAGTAAGAGGTATTTTTAGTAGAGATTTAAATATCTGGCAAGGAACAGATGACTTCCTAGGGATTAATGATAAAAGGCCCATGATGGAAGCACTGGGACACCAAAGACCTCAGCATTTGGAGAGAGAGCATGTACTAGCTAGAACCTTCTCCCTCCATCTTTCATTTATTCCCCCTTCAAGGAAATGGAAAGTACACACACTACCCAGTGAACATTAGAGTCCGTGGCATCCTCAGTCTTTTTTTTTTTTTTTTTTGCGGTACGCGGGCCTCTCACTGTTGGGGCCTCTCCCGCTGCGGAGCACAGGCTCCAGACGCGCAGGCTCAGCGGCCATGGCTCACGGGCCCAGCCGCTCCGCGGCATGTGGGATCTTCCCGGACCGGGGCACGAACCCATGTCCCCTGCATCAGCAGGCGGACTCTCAACCACTGCGCCACCAGGGAGGCCCCATCCTCAGTCTTGATATGCCATGCATACATGCTTTTTGTGTCACCTGTGCACTAACTGAGCATTATCCAGTATAGTAGCATTTTGCCACCCATCAAATTCATTAATAATGTTTTAGTCACCTAATGCCTGTTTTCACCTTATTTTCAATGATAAGTTTTTAAATTCATGTTTCCTCTATATTTTCTTTGATAAAATTGTCAATGGTTGTTAGTTACTTAATAGAAGTAGTTCTTGGATTTACTTATTGTTTCTATTATTTCTCTATTTTCTAGTTTATTATTGTTTATTATATCTTTCCTCTTGCCCCTTCTTTGCTCTTTTGTTGTTGTTTTCTAACGTAGGTCCTTAGTTCATTTATTTTCATTCTTTCTATAAAAATAATTATTTTTAGGGCTATAAATATACCATTTGAGGACAGCTTTGGCTGTATCTTGTAAGTTTTGGCATGCCATGTTCTCACTGTCACCACTTTCTAAATAGCTTTTAATAGTACCTTTTATTTCCTCTTTGACTCAATAGTTATTTAGAAGCCTGTTACTTTCAGAATTTATTAAGAACATTTGGCCATGTGACATTTTTTTTAAAAGTTGCATGGATACTTGAAAAGAAGGCATACATTCAGTGTAAGGTGCCAATTCAATATGTACCTATTGGTTGACAATTATGTTTTTAAAATCTATATATTTTAAAATCTATATATTTTATTTGAAACAATATAGTAATAATGCAATGATGTTTTATAACAGCTATATTTTTGTCCATTCTTTTTTCCTTAACTTTTCCTTTTTCTTTTGATGATACTGATACGTTGTGAATAAAGATTCAGGACTTTTTATTATTTTAGTTTGAACATTTTATCTATGAAATGATTCTTTGTCCCATTTGATGATTTTAGGCTTAATTTCTTCTTTGATGTCCATATTGCTATTCCGATTTTCTTTCTCTCCAACTTGTGTGCTATATTTTTCCTTCAAAATTTTTGTCTGTCATTTATTTAGGTGATTATTTTGTGAGTAGAACATGGTTATATATTGTTTTGTAATCCAATTTAAGATTTTTATCTTTTCTCAGGAAGTTTAACTTAGTATGTATATGGCCAAGATGGATGGCATTTGTCATCCTTTCATTTCCTCTCTAGCTCTATGCTTTAACTTGGTGCACATCAGAATCACCTGAGTAAGTTGTTGTTGGTGGTGGTGGGGTGTGTGTGTTGTTTTTAAACACACTTAATTAAGCCCCACTTGCAATTCTGGTTTATAAAGTTAAGGTGATCCAGGGGCTGGGTCTCTCAATTTTTAAAAGAATCAATAGGTGATTATAATGTGCACCAAGGAATGAGAACCTCTGCTTTAAATATTTCCAAAACAAACTCAAAATTACATTCCTCCCATAATTAAATTCAAGAGTAAACACACTTTCCTATATTGATAATATTGTAAAATGTTTTGATTTTTACTAATATTTTATTAAGATTTATATTTTTTAAGAATTCACTTTGATGATTAAATTAAAATAAATATAAAAGTCAGTGTATACTTACAGCAAAAATAAGTACAGAAGAACATCATATTAAAAATAAAAGTCCTCTTCTGGGTTCCCCAATCTCATCCTCCAGCATTAACCATTCTTGACATTGTCTTATTCATTTTCCAGACTTTCCTTACATATATGCACACACACACATACATTCATACACCTAACATACACACATAGACACACATACCAGGGATCATATGCTGTGTATTGTCCTCCTACCTTCTTTGTTCACTGAGAAATGTTTCTTGGTCATTTTTCCTGTCAAATATAGGTCATTCTGTGTAATTAACTCATATTATCATAATTTATTTAGACAGATGCCACTTGGGTATCACACACAATAACTTGGTTTAGGGAAGCCCACGCAAGTGTAGAGTGCAGTGCTCTTCACCATGGGACATTTTTCCAAACATACTAGTGACAGAATGGTGGCCTAGGACTGTCCTCTTGAAGCTCTCAATTTTGTTATTAACTAGATAATACTGTTCAATATGTTTACTATCTTGTAAGCTTTTCACTCTTTACTAAGATCCCTGAGAGCAAAGTCTAGACTATGTTCTCTTTGGATTCCTCCCATTTACCAAACACAGCGCTAGGCACTTAGTATTCACTTGATAAATGTTTTGTTGAATCAATGAATATTGATGACAATGCAAAACCATCACACTACTCTTCTGAAATAAGAGCTAAACCATTTCTTATTTTCTGTTTTCTCAAATGCAAGAACAAAAACCAAAACCCAGTGACTTAGGTATGTGGTTATTCAATGTCAGAGCTGGTCACTCCGTCTAGAATCCCTTCACCAGAACTCTGCCTTGTGGAATCAGGATGAAGCAGTGGTCACTCAGAAGAGTACAGATGCACAGTGTAAGGCTGTCCATGTGATGAGTCGTTGAGGGAGAAGCCAACAGAGCTGAACACCAGGATGGCCACACCATTCCAGCTGTCACTACCAAGGGGATGGTCCCGCCCCACGGAGAAGCTCCCTGCAACTATTGAGGACTTGCTGGTGAGGCTGTCTATGATTTTATAGTGTGAGAATAATTTCAACTGAAGGGAGCTTGAAAAGAATTAGCTGCAGAGGTCTTCTTTAGCAAGAATGAAAGGGCTAAAGATTTTGAGTTTCACCAAACACTATCTAAGAGGATATGATTATTATCTACAAGTACTTAGCAAGCCTTCGCACCAAGATGAGGTATGAACTGTGTAAGGTGCCTTCTAGAGGTATGAGAAAGCCTTGGCAGATAGTAGTAATTAAAATACATTGAGAAAAATTGCATTTCAGCTGGGGATCTAGGAAAGTCTCTCTTATCTGTTACGCAGGAGTCCCAAAGGATATGCTTAAATCATTTAAAGTCAAACTGGGCCAGTTATTTGAGGACATAAGAGAAGAAATCATTTTAAATGGGAGGGTGTTAAGAAGGGAGGAGATAGCTAGTTTAATTAGTCACATTTTTCCTATTGCTTTGAAGGGTTATAAACACCTCACTTTCAAATCTAGCTGGGAAAGACATCATCGAGATTCTAGTGACTCAGAAAAGCAATAACATCGAGAGATCTAAGTAAGCTTGGCAGGACTTACCCACCGAATTTACTTTAAAATGTGTTTGGTCAGCTGTGCTTCGCTTTTGTGACTAGCTGTGTTTGTCCAAAGGCTAATTAGCTGGAAGGGTAAAAAGATCAGTGAGCTAATCCATAATCTTGAGTGACTGATGAAATCTACCTGCCAACTGGTACCAGAGCAGATACTTTTTCTTTAAAGGATTAATAAGGCATGCTGGCTATTCTCAAATATTAGCCTTTCCAAGAATAAGACAGGATAAAACAAGAAAAGATGATCAGAGATTTTTTTCAAAAACCCCCTTCAAACACGTATATGGTAATTTCACAAATAAAACTTCTAGAATTCCAGAGGAACATGCGGGTAGTACTTGCTAGGTGATTCATGGGTCTGGGGTGGTCTTAGGCAAAAGTTGTTCTTCTGGTTCCCAGTAATGAACACTTCACTGTTGAGTACTTACTATGTGCCAAGCACTAAGAGTTTTACCTGTTATTAACTCAGTTGGTTCTTACAATAACCTATCAAGGCAGGTACTATTATTCTTCTATTTAACAAGTGAGGCTATTTGGGCCCCAGGTCACATGGCTGGTAGGATTTAAAACCCAAAATCGCTGGCTCCAGAGTTTTTGATCTTAAATGCTCTGCTGAATTGTTCTAAGGGAAAGGAAGGAGACTAGGGGCCAGGGATAAAGTCTTCCTGGTTCCAGTCCTCCATCCTTAGATGTATTCTGATAAGAGCTTGTATCTTCTCTCTGTGTCTTTTCACATTGTCTTCCCTCAATGCATGTCTTACCTCTGTACCCACATTTCCCCTTTTTTTAGGGACACCAGTCTTCTTGGATTAGGGACCATTCTAATGACCTCATTTTAACTTGATTAGTTCTGTAAAGACCCTGTCTCCACATAAGGTCACATTCTGAGGTGCTGATGGTTAAGACCAGCATATCTTTTTTGGAGGAGGACAAAATTCAACCCCTAACATGTATCAAGGTTGCTAGGCAGGTTTAAACATCCACTTGTCTGGTACACCCCACAGTCAGTGCAGCTGGAGCACAGCACAGGCTCCCATCAAGTCTACAGGTACATCCTGAAAAGCCCAGCCATCTACATTCTCAAAGGGCACTGCTGGCTGATAGAAGGGCCAATATAGGGACGCTTGAAGGATTTTCTGATCTGTAGGACTGAGCCCAGATGTTTAAGAAATCACTCTTTGGCACTGTCCTATTAGAGTCCCACATTTCCATCAGCTAGCCCTCGAGGATGTGGGAGAACAGCTTGATTGAGGGGTGAGGTACACACTTGGGGCTCAATTTGCCCCATGAGAAGGAAACAAGCTCCCATTTATCACAGGATGGCCTTGAACTATGGAAAGTCATATCCCTGATCCTGTACTCTAGGGCAGTGGTCTCCTAACTCTCTATTTTTAAAAATCTACATACCCTCTTACACATTTTTAAATTGACTTTGAAATTTTTTTATCAAAGTTAAAATAGTTGCAAAGAACATAATTTTCAGTGTATTACAATATTGATATTTAAAAAATAAAATGATTGCATCACTTTTTTTGTGTGTGTGTGGTACGCAGGCCTCTCACTGTTGTGGCCTCTCCCGTTTCGGAGCACAGTCTCCGGACGCACAGGCTCAGCGGCCATGGCTCACGGGCCCAGCCGCTCCGCGGCATGTGGGATCTTCTCAGACCAGGGCATGAACCCGCATCCCCTGCATCGGCAGGCTGACTCTCAACCATTGCGCCACCAGTGAAACCCTTGCATCACTTTTAAAAATGCATCCTTGGATATACATACAAGAGTGATTTGATACCCATAATTGCTCATTTAAACATACATGAACAAACTCTTCTTAATAGTTGGAAATTTTACATCCTTATTTTTCTCCTTTAATACAGGTCAGCAAACTTTTAATATAAAAGGCCAAATATTATTTTAGGCCTTCCAAGCAGTATCTGTCATACCTAATCAACATTGCTGTTGTAGCATGAGAGCAGTCACAGACAATATATAGACAAACAGGCATTGCTGTATTCCGATCAAATTTCGTTTACAAGAATAGGCCATGGGTTGGATTGGAGTCACTTTTGCCAACCTCTGTCCTAGAACTCAAATTCCCATTCTGCTTCCCATTTCCCCCATTCTATCTTGATTCTACTCATATGGAATTTTATCATAATAGAATTTTATGCTAAAATGTCAGCTCTTAATCATGCTACCATACTTCTACGAAACATAAACATATATATATATATATATATATCTCACTTGGAAGTCATTCGCACACGCGCACACACACACACACACACACACGCCTGGGAGTCAGACAGACCTGGATTTGAACTGCACTCTGCCACTTACTAGATGGGTCATAAGCTAACTCTTCTACATCTCTGTTTCCTTATGTGTAAAAGGAGATATAAGGTCTTTTAACATTGCTCTTACCACTGTACTGAAACTATGTTAGGAAAAAGGATAGATACTGAGAATCAGCACTAAAAGTTCCCTGATTCCCTACTTCCATTCATCCTTTGAGTATATGGGGATGCACTTTTTGGTAAAAACTTGTATCCTGATAGACCATGGCATGTGGCAATTTAGAAATAATAGTTACACTAGAAATATTTTTTAAAGGTTTGGGAAATTCCATCATAAGGACCTATGCATATGCAAAGTGCCTAGCACAGAGAGGGCACAATTCATATACCCACCAGACAGTGTTTCTGACATTGCTCTGGCCTTGACGCAAGTGACTGGGAGTGAGCTTATGAAGGACAATCAACCAGGGATGGGAGAGAGAGACAGATCACCACACACAGTTAGTGTGATTATTGTATAGTTACCTACAGTGCTCAGAGTTTTGGCTAAGAGATTTTCCTGTCCACTGCTATTTATACCTCTACCCAGGTGACATGGAATTGCCACAGTTCTCAATCACCATAGTTGCATTCTTTGTCCTTTGATAATTCTAACAGTTCAGAAACCTTTGGTAAAGTGAAAAACAGTTGGTTCATCCAAATTTCACCTTGTAAGTTGCTTTGCAAAACTAAGATAGTGTACAGTTCTTGAGTTTGCTCTTATAGTTCAGATTTTCTTCTGTGTTCATTTCCAACTCTGTACCAGCAAGGCCGAAAAGGAGGCTGGGAGGAGGCATGGCAGAAGGTAAGGGCAGTAACTGATCAATTTGTTTTCATCAATTTCTTTCAAATTGTTTTCAAACAGCTCTTACAAAGCCCCAATTTTTGAAAGTGGATATTTATTCTTTATGGAACTGGGCATGGAAATAAATGCATAAGTGAATGCATGAATGAATTAATGAATATATAAATAACTAGTCTGTTGGAAATGGTTCTTATCATAGCCTCTGTATTCTGGGCAGTTCCAACACCAAAGACTGCCTGAAAAATAAAGCTCTGTGCAGGTTAATTCATAGATCTTCATAGATTATCTATGTTCATTGATAATACCAAGGCCTAGAACTTACACGCAGTAGGCATTCAGCAAGTATTGGTTGTTGAATAAACTGAGAGAGCAAGGAAATGTGGTTGTTGGCCCTTGTTAACAGAAATATATTAGCAAGTCAATGAATTTCCCTGAACCTCCCTTTCTTTACCTGTAATAAGGTAACTGCATGCTGCTGCCCTCCTCTCCTTGCCCACGGGACCACTGAGCCCAGATGTGGAGCCCTGGGCAGCCACCACCAGTGCACCCAAGCTGTCACTAGATGAAATTTATTTGCCGCCCCAGGACTCAGGTTTCCTCAAGATCTAGGATGTTATGGGATTTCAGTAAACAGAGCACCACTGTTACAAAGGAAGACATCACTTCTTCTCCTCTCTTGACAGAATACGCAATTCAGGGGGTGTGAAGCGCCTGGCTGATGACAGTGGCGGTGGGGAGGGGAGGGGAAGAAAGCGATCAAGAAGTGGCTGAGAACGTGCATATAGAAGAACCCCAAATATGAATGCTTTTTTTATTGTGTTTTCAAGAAGGACAGAGCTGGTGCTATATGGCTAAGGTTTGGCTATCCAGAAAGATTTACAGGCCATCTGCAGAGACCAAGAACATCTTGACTTACAAATGTAAAAGCCACCAATTATTTACGGCAGTTCACAGCCTCCCTGAATGCCACAGGCATCTGCCTAGAAGCATAATATCATTTGATCTTGACTGGCTTCCGAAGTCAGGAAAGTATACATCACCATCCTGGAGCTTCTGGTACTCTGCCTCCAGAAACATCTTCCCAATTATCCCTCCTCAAAAAACAAGGCTGAGTTGTTAGGAGATACTAGATTGAAATAATAATAGTAATACCTTATGTTACAATCCACAAAGCACATGGAATATGTTAATTCATTTGTCCTCTAGACATTTCTATATGTCAATTTAGTGTAGATAATATCTATATTTTATCCATGAAGAAAAGAAATACTAAAGACTGGAGAGGTAACATGGAAAGACCTAAACCTTGCTAGTGGCTAAGTTGGGACTTTTATCTCAGGCTTCTGGTTCTAAGTGAAGTGCTCTCTTCTCTCTGGGTGGCCTCCAGTGCTAGCAGCAGTTGGGTAGTCTCTGAGGATTTAGGAGCATGATTTGAGAGCAGACAGCATGCACCCTGGTTGTCCCATTAGAGAATCTTCCATAGCCAAAGAGCTGAGCTAGACATTCTATGAGATATGAAAAATAAATGGCTTCTACCCAAGGAACGTAATCATACTATTTTCTCATTACATAGTGCATTATGGCATACTAGTCATTCACATAGACATCACTCTAATTTTCATTCAACAGCCCTGTGAGATATGTACCTTTACCTCCATTCTTACAGATAAGGAAAACTAGGGTTCAGAGAGGTTCAGTAGTCATCTACACAGTGCTCGGGAAATTTAGGGTGGACAGGGATTGCCCATAAGGTGATCTTTGCAAATCTTGTTGGGTCTAATTTGCAAAGGCATTTGAACCTGGCTCACGGAATCTAGAATGGGGGCTTTGCCCCTTGACCTCCACCCCTCTCCAAAGCTGGAAGGGGATGGCCCTGCTATCACTATTGTGGGTACCAGAACGAGTGTCAATGGACAATACTAACATAACACCTCCAGAACCCGAGTCTCAGATTAAAGCCTTAAATGTTGAGGCGTCTAGGTCTAGGTGCAGTACCGGTGTTGGTGGCTTTCAGACATTTCCTGCTTTGATATCACTCTTTGTAAATAATAAAGCTTCTGAAATGCAGATTTCACATTGCTGGCCCATTAGACATGAGTGGGTTCTACCTTACCTGCTGGGACCTATGGACTGGCTGGCTCTAGTTAGAAACGATTTGCCCCAAGAGGCCCTGACTGCATGAAAGCCATTAGCTGATGGGTGCTTCATTCCAACTAGGCAACTGGATGTTAGAATTGCCCCAGATGCTATCTCGAACGTTCAGCTAGAAGAATTCCAACCAAGTCAGAATGAAATTTTATTTCATTATGTTCCAGGTCTGGGAATGATGCCAGTGAACTGCTCTCCTTGACAGGTCTCTCATCACTTATAGCTCAAAGGAAGAGAAAAGTGAGCTCCCCAAGTGCAGGCTGCAGCTCTCCTTGTCAGATGGCAACACCTCCATGGAACAGCTGAGCAAGGGGATGAGTAAAGAACTGTCATTCCCTTATCGCTGGAACCCTGCATACTGATGATAATTCCCTGTATGTTCCTTTCCAAAGTCTTGCACAAGGCACAGAGCTGAGGAAAGGACCTAAGAGAGGGATGAAAAAGTCATTTCCAGCTGTAAGCCAATTCTGATCACTTATCAGTGGCTGGCTTAGAGCAGTGTTAAGAAGGATCCCAAGGCTCTATCTGGGTATAGTGGGAAAGACTGCTATGATCAATGGAGCATGGGCCATGGAGGATAGATTGTTTCAAAGCTTGACATATACAAGACTTTGGAAGTCACCAAGTCTAAACTACTCTTTACCCATGTGAAGATGCTGAGGAGCATAAAGGGTTAAGTGACTTGTAAATTTCATTCTTAAACTAGAGACAACAATCCAAGACTACTGTTCTGTCATCTATGCAAATAATTTTCTAGTTCTGTATTTCTAGAAATATCACAGATTGCTTGAAATAAGCCAGAAAATTAGGGAACTTCAAAATCCTGTGATAATGCAAAGACAATTATTGTAATGATAATTTTACTTATGTAACATACAGCTAGTTCCCAGTGTCTCTGCAATCACTGAAATCCCACAGCACTTCTTTCTGCTCCTGATTGATTGAGTGTATTAGCCGTTGGCTTGGCCAAATATCAGCAGATTCACAAAGCAAGTCATCTGGCTCTTAAGATTCAACCCTGCCTATGGTTTAATCTACTTGGATTGCCACTGTTGCCTCAGAAACAAAGATGAAGTCATGCCATGAAAAGAAAGAAGTTGCAAAGGATCCACACAATTTAATCCAACAGACATTTGTTGAGTGCTAAAGTGCACGAGGCATTCTCCTTGGCAACTCTGTCCAACATGCTAGAAATGGATAGAGTTGGACTAGAAGGCATCCCTGATACTAGGGATGGTATTGAACGCTATGGATATTTTTCCTTTCTCAGTGTTGTGTGTTATTTCTAAAACAGCTCTTTAGGAATGGAAAGTTCAAGAGCACCAAACTTGGAGTGAGCTTTATCCTTCCACTTGCAGATTGGGCTGAAATTGCAGGTCATCTTCAGGAGGCTGGGACTGGATGCCTCTAAGGAGGCTTTGCAGCGTGTTACTGCAGAGGTTGATTCTGTGTTCATGGTTGCTTTTATACTAAAAAAAGAAAACTTTAGATAAGGATGTTATCTGATGTTGAAGGTAAAGACTTTAAGACCAAATTAATTGGAAGAACTATTCAGTCAATAATTTCTAGTTAAACAAAATTTGTAGAATTGAATAAGATGACATCAATTAAATCGTCCCTTAGCCTCAATTTATACTTGTCTTCATAGAGAATTAACTGTTTGAAGCAGATTTACCTTCTTATTCTGGTTTGCTTAGTTTATTATTAAAATGAAACCCATGTTCCCTAAACATACTGAGTTGAAGGAGGTAGTTCCAAAGCACAGAGAGTGGCAAGGCCAAGATATCTGAGGACTGAGAAATGCCACAGATGGTGTGTTGACTTTCTGTAATGGGAAATGGCACACCTTTTAATTCCCCCATGCGAAACAGTGCAATGGAGAAACCAAGATTTAGCCACATGCTGGGTTTGACACATGCAATGGTTAAAGGCAAAGGTAAACACATCTGTGAATACTACTGTTCTATTTGTCTCTTTGTTACCAGGGCAAGTCTGCCAGGTATCTACTGGAGATAAAAGAGAGGAAGGTGCCACGGAGTGATGAGGAAGTGAGGAAAGTAACTGGCCTAGTTTAAGAGGAGAGTTAGGGTCCAGACCTGCACTGTCTGGTAGAGTAGCCACTAACCATACATGGCCATGGGACCCTTGAAACATGTGGTTAGCGTGACTGTGCAATTAAGCTTTTTTGTTTGTTCTGCTTTACTGTTTGTTTTTGAAGTTTTAAATTTTATTTAATTTTAGCTAATTTAAGTTTTAAAATGGATACTTCAGTTACTGGAAAACTTTTAAAGAACAATTTCCATTCCTGAATCTACTTTTGTAACTGTAAATCTTGTGAAATCTAAATATAGATTTCCTGTGAAAATTCAGTATCCAAATCGTGTTGTGCTGTAAGTGTAAAATATATATCAGATTTCAAAGACTTAACATGAAAAACTGAATATAAATATTTTGTTAATAATTTCATAGTTGCATACTGAAAGGATAATATTTTGGACATACTGGGTTAAATAATATGTATTATTAGAATGAATAGACCTGGGGTTTTTGTTTTTGTTTTACTTTTTTAATGTGACTACTAAAAAAATTGAAATTACATACATAATTTGCATTGTATTCCCACTGGACAGTGCTGGTCTAGAAAGAGATCTGCCATATTGTCCCTGTAGGACATTATTTATTGAACAGTTATTTAAATTGTCTTCTACACATATGCATAATTGGTGTAATAATAGAAACTACATAACATTAGGCATGCATAACAAATAACCCATGTTTTTAAAAGCTGTTACTAAGACCCCTACTGATTCCTTTTCCATATAGCAGTGTGGGCTGGCTTATATGCTCTGGTCTTTCATTTCTTTATATGTCAATTCGGAAATTTTGAGATCAATAGTTTTTATTTTTCCTTCTAGTAGTCTAACCTTCCCTTTCATTTTTCATTAGTAAGTCTTCAGTGGGGATTGCCAGTTTATAAAACAGACAGAAATGGAGATGCTCTGGTTAAAGTGGGAGTTGAAGACCTACCACCCCCAACCACATAACCCCTGTCCCCTCAATGACCCCAACTCTGGGGTGCATATTTTGAAATCTATGTCACTCGATTTCCAGGCCTAATCTGAGTCTTCAGTTGCTCCATCTTTTTATGTCCACTGTTACTATTTGGAATCTCTTTCTGAGCTGGGATCATCACTCCTGTTTACAAGGTCTTCAGAAAGCACAGTAGCCCTGGTAATCCCCACAGCCATTGCGAGACATGAAACCCCCTAACTGGCTGCCCTGTTGTTCTGATCTGTCATGACCCTCACCATTGCTATGGCAACTGCAAACCATTCCCGGCAAATGCAAGCAAAGAGCAGCCATGAAACTGGTGACCTTCCACCTCTCACACATGGCCCAGGAGGAGCTGGTCTCATATAGAAACTGATCCAGTTCACACCAGTCAAATAAACACTCTGCAGAATAAGGTGGCACGTCACACAGGAACACAAGGGGGCGAACAAATGCAACACTTTGGTGACAGGTTTTTACTTAGTTCAAAATTTTTTTCTTAAATGGCATTACTAATAATTCAACCAACCACCCCAAAGTGCCTTTCTAATTTGACTTTAATTATTGCAATGACTGTTTCGCTCAACGCCCTGTGCCTTGACTCCACTAGTCAGACTGATAGCCTAGGAGACCTCCTTCCCTACCCACTCAGACTCCACCCATCCATGAATGCAGCAAACAAGTAGATCAACTGTGTGAGCACACCAAGCACCTGCCAGCTTCTAGCTGGATAAACGTAAACAAGTTCTTTAAATTTTTGGTGACTCCATTTCCTCATCTAGGAAATAAGGAGTACAAGTAGTGCTGTTGGGCTGTTATAAAGATTCAATGAGTTATTACATCTACATAAAATGTATTGAACAGTGCCTGGCACACAGCTAATGCTCGAGGCAGGTTAGCTATTCCTGTTGAGATTGATTTTATTTCAACTGCTGGGAGAACTGAGGAATCCTATGATTCCAGCTCTCAGTGCTGAATTTCAGGGATTAGATTCAATGTATTTATATTCACTTTGACTTATACTGCGAAACTCTGATGGTCACTTGAAAATCTAAGGGAATTCGCTTTTCTTTGTCTTTACATTTATCTTTCTAATATGTCCCACATCTTGCAAATGCCAGGAAGAGGCAGTGGGAAGAAGCCTTCTCTCCCAGGAACAAATAGAACAGTTACAAGCATATGCAGTTAATTCTGGTCCCTGAAAGAGCATTTTCATTTCAAGTCCCATAACTCCAGCTTCACCAACCCTCCAAGCTCAGGAGTGAGAAAACCACCGTGATCTAGAATCATTTCCAAAACTTCTTAACTCAGACTTTAAGTGACAATGCCCAGGACCTCATTCAGGTACTGAAGCCACTGCTTAAGCCAGCAGCTAAATGAGATAGGGCTGTGGCCGTATTCGGTGGACCCATTTGCAAAAAGGAGATAATGAACTTGAGAGTACAATAAATTCTTGGCTAGTCACGCAGGGCAGAGATCTTACTTGACCCTGAAATGGGCTGTCACTGAAGTATTATATGATTAGGCATAAATGTATTTTCTTAAGGACAGGGGAGAGTTTCATAGCTTTCAAATTCTTAGACTTCCATGATCCCAAAATAGGCTGATTAACTACTCTTAATTTTTTTTTTTTTTTTTACATTTTGACTGCTTCCATAAAAGGCTGTTTCTTCTCTCATTCTTGCCAACAGGTGCCAGCACTTCACTCATGTCAAGTGACACTAGTGGGGGAGAGAAGAGACCAAGAGGATGGAAGGTCATTCTAATAAGATGACTGTCACTTAATGCACAGCCACTAGAAAACAGACTTCCTCCAAATTGTGCCTGTGTTGAGGTGTACTGAGGAGTGAGATGCAGCAGGGAGAGATGCTCACGATTGCCTCCCATCAAGTGGAATTCTCAATCCAGCACACCATCTTGAGCTTCTTGGGATCACAGGACAGCCTACATTTCTAGAGACGTTTCAGCTAACAAACAGGATACTGACTTAGTCTGGCCAGGTTTCCCCTGTGTTGTGTGCAGTCACCCAGAGTTGGGAAACTCTTTCTCTCCTCCGGAGAGTCAACCGCATCTCTTTACTGGTCACAGAAGTAGAAGGTCTCTCCTAAACACCCAATCACCCTCACCCTGCTTTCGAGTCTTCCACAGGCAAAACATTCCTAGCTCTTTTGTTTCTTTACCCGTTCATCACAGAGCTCGTTTAGGACACAGCAATTTCCATTGTAGAGCCATGTGAAGACCCGCAACACTATTCTGTCAATAGGACGTTGTTTCACAGGATGAGCCAGTAAGATTTTCCATATATGACTCTTTCACGTGCATATATTTATGAACCAGATGATAATGTTTTTTTTTCTCTATTCTCTCTGTTATTTGAACCCAAGTGGACTGTAAATAGAAGACATCAAGTGTGCTGTCAGCCTCCCAGGCACATAACATAGGAAATCACAAAATCAGCAGACAGAGACGCTGGGGAGAGAGAGGTTCTTAGGCAGAGCTGGAAGCCCCAAGTTCAGCCGCCACTCTCTGCACCCAAACCAAAAGCAATGCCTCTCCTCTTCTCGTTTGGAAGGGTTATAGTTCCTCTAAAATCCTACATTTGAGTGTAGTCCTTGAGTTCTGTCTTGCCACATATATTTTTAAGTTTTCAGCTAGGAGGGTCCCTGAAGGAAAAGAGTTTCTCCTTTCACACGCTGCCCCCCCCCATTGCCTGTTTATAGCACTGCTTTCTTATTCTTCTTTCTTCTACCCAACAAAATTGAAAATTTCATCACCAGTGTCAGAAAGTTAAACCCCAGGGAGCAGAGCAATAGCCCAGAGCATCCCTTCCCTGGCAAAGAGCCAATCCTTGAATACAACTTTGCAAACCCTCTCTGGTTTAAAAGGATGCAAAACAGAGTCATTTAGAAGCATGGTTTTTGACAGCTAGAATCTCTCTGACTGTACTCTAACTCTTTCTGCAAATAATTTTTTAAAAAGAGAGAGGACATATTTCAATTTGGAGACTGGTTTCACAAAAGAAGAAAGGGACACGACCTAGCTCAGTTGCACCGTTCCCGAGCAGAGCACGGCAGCACACCCAGAAGAGATGCTTCTTTCTGTGGCTGAGGGTCTGAAGAAGTGTTTGACAGACCATTGTAATAACATCTCCCTTCACAATGCAAACACCAGCAACACAGTCAAGCAGCTCACAGCTCAGCTCCGTTCCTGCACCTTTCTCCCTCTTCCCAGCAATGCACAGGGTTGACTCTTATAAATTTAGTTTTAAAAGCATCTTCTTTTGAAATGGATCAGTGCCCAGGGAGATAATGCAAAACTCCACTCTTCACACCGATCCTAACTAGACAAACCGATGTCCCAGTATAATACACAGTCAACTACAAATCCGGTCATAACCAAGCAGTGCATGCAGCCTTTGGAAGACAGACGCTCACACATCACGGGAACCCCAGAATGCTTGTTCTTCCATGTGCTTGCTCCAATTCACAGTTTTCTCGGCAGACAATAGGACAAAGCTACATTTTAGCTCAGGCTGCTAATACCAGCAGACAGATGTGTACGACTGAGGTTTACTCACCGAGCTCCCGTAAGTCCATCTTTCCCAACTACAAATACTGCTTCTAAGCTGCTGTTGCCACCAAATGACTTAAAGTCGACCCCCAGAAGAACAATGTGCTGGAATATCAGATGGTTCCTGAGTAAGCTTATTCACGAAACAGGTTTCCAGTTGAGCCATGTGAATGGAGACCCGCCGCACACCTTTGAATGGTATACACTTCAAGTCCAGAAGAATAAGCATGTAGCTTTGCTTATGTTTATGGAGCTGGAGCCCAGGGGTGCTCTGATTGGCAGGAATCGCAGAAAGATCAGCCAATCAAAGGGAGCCTCCATTTCAGGGAAACTCCTGCTCATTTATTTAGCATCTTCGGAGATCATTGGCTTTTCTAGGAAGAGCTTTTCTCTCATAGTATCACAAGAGAAAACAATAACTTCATTTAATTTTAGTGCCCTATGCTCTTTCATCAATAAAGAGACAGCTCCTTTTCTTGGTACTACTCAATACTCTCCCCTTATAAGGAACTAAAAACAAAAGAAAAAGAGGAGGAAGAAGAAGAAGAAAGAGCTGGTGGTGGGCTGGAGATGGTTCATATTCATCAGCCTCCACCTTGTTGGGAGAAAGGAGGGGGGAGCTCCCGGGCTCAATAATTACTGATTCTGTTGCCATGGAAACAGACTGGCTGCAGCGAGTTGGATTCATGTAGAACATCTGCTGCCAGACCCATAATCAACTGCAATCTCATCTCTCCTCCCTACTTTTATTTGATTGTGAGTTTGCTTTCTCCCTCCTCTTCTTCACATACAGTTTTTGTCCAGAAATGTCATGTAACAGCCTCACTCTGTACACATAGCACACGCATGCCAGGGGTGCTCACATACCCATAAATGCCTTCATGCAAGAGTGAATCCCAGCAGGGTTCCCACGGGAGGATCCATTCTCTGATTCCTACTCAGGACGTAAACAAACACACAGCTCCTCCCGTGCCTCCACCTCTAATTAAAATTTACTGTAAGTCACCTAAAGAATTAGTGGAGTAGCTTTTAAAATATTTGTCATCTAACAGCCCTAAAAGCCCTCAAATAGAAGTTTGCAATGGCATTTCTCGGAGGGCACTGCGGCGATTCCTAGCAGACCTTTGGAATAAAGCGACGAAACCGGGTGCTTGCGGAAGAAAGCTTGCACAAAGCATTTAGGCTCAGCTTCTTCTCTGTATTAGCACCTCACCAAAGCACCCTGAACTCTGGAGAATCCCCCTGGGGATTTCCTCAGCCCGTTTACATCCCCTCTGACTCCTCCCCTGCTTGCTCCAAATTCTTCTGGTTGCATGACCAGAGTTATGTCACACTTTGGATATGCTGCTACATTTCTCTTTAACAACAGGGGCCGCCACTGAGCAACGAATGGCTGCTTGGCCTGGTCAAACCCAGGACGGGGATCAGACGGTGGTAATCTGCCACGTGGGTCTGTGGGAAGCCCTCAATTCTACAGAAACTGACTGAAAATGGCAAGTGTCAAAGAAGGCTATGATTCTGGCTTAAGTTTGAGAGAAAGGAATTATTCTCTGTCCCATCATAATGAATCTCAAGGAGAACCTTTTCTTTCTTAATGGTCTCTGCAAGTCTGGTGCCCTCAAACTATCAATGACACAGACCAGGGCTTCTCTGGTGGTGCAGCGGTTAAGAATCCACCTGCCAATGCAGGGGACACGGGTTCGAGCCCTGGTCCGGGGGGATCCCACATGCCGCGGAGCAACTAAACCCGTGTGCCACAACTACTGAGCCTGCACTCTAGAGCCAATGAGCCACAACTACTGAGCTCGTGTGCCACAACTACTGAAGCCCACGCGCCTACAGCCCGTGCTCCACAACAAGAGAAGCCACCGCAATGAGAAGCCCACGCACCGCACCGAAAAGTAGCCCCCACTCGCCGCAACTAGAGAAAGCCCGCGTGTAGCAACGAAGACCCAACACAGCCAAAAAAACCCCAAAAAACCAGACACAGACCAGGCTTCCGAGTGAGCTGAGGCCAGCTCTTTGCATGTCTCTGGCCCTTGGAGGCAAGGTGAGCTCTTCATTACCACACACCCAGTGTCTAATAACCCAGTGTCTAATAAGCCCTGGACCTCCTTTATTCCTAACTGACTCTTGCTCCAAACCATGTCTCCAGGTGCTCAGTTCTGGCCCAGTGGTCTTGATGTTGTATTTGCCCTCTCCAAAATCTGAGTCCTAGCTTTCCATTTTGTCTCTTTGTGCCACTGTGAGCTTGGGAAGGAATTCTCACCCCAGCTCTGCCTTCCAGGGACCCAGCAGTCTTTCTCAGCTCTGTCCAGACTACCTCCATGCTCCAGGGGCGTGGATATCTCAGGTCTCCTCTACCACCTTTCTGGAAACTTTCTAACCTCGCCTGCCTACCTTCCTCTGCCATGGGGACACCTACCCTTTGCCCTCTCACCCTCCTGAGACTGTCCAAATTGCCACTGCTTTTATGCAGAAACATCATTCCAACCAGGTCTTCCCTGGTTGGAAATTTAATCAAAATTTAATCATTTGTTTAACAAATATTTAGTGAGTGTTTATGTGCCAAAAAAACCCAAAAAACAAAAACTGTGCTAGTGACAAAACAAACTGGCATGCTTTTTGCCTTACAGCACAATGACCCTGGCAGAGGACACAAAAAGTATTAAAATGTAACTTTCATATGGGGGATGAAGGAGAGCTATGTGCTATGAGCACAAATAATGAAAGAGACTGAACTTAGTGAGGTAAAGAAGAATATCTTGGAGGAAGTGATATTTGAGCTAAGATCCAAAGAAGAGTAAAAGTTAATGAATTGAAAGTGAGGGGAACAGTGTCTCAGACATAAGGAATAATACACGCAAAGGGCCTGCCTAGACGTGCACTGCCTACAAGGGAGGGTGACATCTTTGAAAACCTGAAAGAAGCCAAGCGTGGCTCATCAGAGTGAGAATGATTCAAAGGATGGTGTGAGATAAGCTTGGACAGCAAGCAGAGGCCAGACCTGCAGGGTCCCAGAAATCATGTTCAGGAGTTTGGTTTTTATCCTGTAAGCAATGACAAGACACTGAAGTACTTCACTAAATGACTCCCTGCCCTCACGCCCCAAACACACTTACATAACTCAATATATTCCCCAGATACTCTCAGCAACAAGTTAACAGCATATCAACCTGATTGAAACGGTCAGTTTCAAGGCACCCATAACATGTTGGACTGATGTAGCTAAACATCTATGAAGCAGTTAATAGTCCAGGTAGCACGTGATCTGGCTTAACCAATTTAAGCCTCACAACAGCCCTATGAGGTATTATTATTATCCCTATAATAACCATGAGGAAGTGGAAGCATAAGGAAGTTAAGTAACTTGACCACGGTCACGAAGATAAAAAGCGGCAGAGCTGGGATGTGAACAAAAAGATTCTAGCTCCAGTTTCTTTAAGTGTGATGTACAGGGACCACCCGGATCAGAATCACTTGGACTTCTCAACAAAATGCAGGTTGCCGGGATCCCATTGCATCCCTCCTAACCCACAATGTCAGGAGTGGAGCTGAGGAACATTTTCCCAAACTCTCCAGGGGATTCTTATATACACCACAGCTTGAGAATCACTGCTAAGACAGGTTTAAATAAAGGAAGAAAAGACTAACCCTAAATTAATTTTTAATGTATAAAATGGAGAAGGGCATTTTTTTTTTTTTGAGAATGGGGGCATCTCACTACTCCAGGCCACCCCAAAGGACCCATTTACATCAGAACAAGGTAACGTTCCTTTGACTGACTACCAATTTTAGAGTTGAGGGTGGGTACGGTAGCACAGTTTGGGCTCAGTAGCTATGCTGGTGAGCAGGTATGTGAAGAAAGAACACGTGAGCTCGTGAAGACCAGATTCACCAGGTAGTGAGAGATGCTATCAGACCTGCCAGCAAGAAGAAAGGTAGATCACATATTAGCGTGAACAATCACATATTATCTTTGGGTAATTTTTTTCTAGAAAGTTCATTTTTAAGACAAAATTGCAAGGAAGACAGAGAATACTTTTTGGCCTTCAGTCTGATCCACTCCCCTCCTCTATTCAAAAGCTAGCGAGCAGGAACTTTGGTTCACCTAGCTAGTCATGGTTTTAGTTCTGGAAAATAAGCAGCTTCATCCACATTTCCAAAGGAGTCACTTTATACAGAATAGCTACAGAGTCTTTGGGAAATCTTCCCAAAATTTTTCCCGTGGAAACTTGTCTCGTAGTTTTGTTACTGAGATCACAGACTGGGTGAGTTAACTTGGCCATTATTGGGTATTCTTCCCTTTCTAGGCTATGTAATGAAATGAGCATATACAAGCTTAGAGAGCTGTTGATGGATGCAAACTGTTATAGAGAATGGATAAACAACAAGGTCCTACTGTATAGCACAGGGAACTATATTCAATATCCTGTTCTAAACCATAATGGAAAAGAATATGAAAAAGAATACATATGTATAACTGAATCACTTTGCTGCACAGCAGAAGTTAACACAACATTGTAAATCAACTCTACTTCAATTAAAAAAAAGAGAGCTGCTGCTGGACCTCAAAAAACAGGGAAACCTGGATTTTATCAGCTTGATATTTGAATTTCTGCTTGTCAAGTCCTCAAGAACTGGTATGAAGCATACATTTAATGGACTTGCACACTGGAGGCTCAAAATGTATTGTTGGTAGTGTGTCATCAAGCTTCCCAACACATTCAGATTTATTATGTGGTGTCTACAGACAGGAGAAGGGAATCACTGCATCAAATACCTGGAAAATTCAGGGAGAAGTAATCATGCTGGGGCATCTGAAAAAAATCAGAAGAAATCTCTTTCCATTTCACCTACACATTACAGCCTGTACTCTCTGCTCCGTTCCAGGTAGGCACTGCCGGTACCACTTATCCAGGCTTTTCTTAGGGAAAGATTCAAGCTAATTAAATTCTATTCTTTTCCATAAACATGGTTTATTAAATGTATTATTACCAAATTTGATGTAAGTCATATAACTTTGTAATGCTTTAAAAATAAATATACAACTCAAGAAAGAATTACATTAGGGGACAATACACTTTGGGATCAGAAAATAGTGACTATTGTGGGGTGATTTCTAAATTTGCTGTCTGCATTTTCCTTAGTCTACCTACAGGTTTTAACTAAAATGAGCACCATTTATATTGGGCATTTGAAAGAGAGCTGAAGAAGATTCTACTCACTGAGTTATAAAGAGGTGGCACTAATAGCCAATCCTCCTATTTGCCAACTCTTGGTCCCAAAGAGATCACTTCCACAAGCTGGGCATCCGTTTCATCAGGATTCGTGTTCATTGCTGGCAATGAATGTGATGGTAATGACCTCCTTAATTCATGACATGGCCACACTGAGTCCCATTTTTGTTTGGTTGATTCATTCTTAAGAGGGAGGGAGGTCATTAGGGTCCAATTGAGCTCCAAGTAAACTTCGAACAAGTAGGGTGCCTAATGCACAAGGCTCACCTCCAACGACATCTTAGCCTTCTTAAGGCACCCCCTCTCCCTACTGTGAGAACACCCACACGCCGACTTCAATTCTACCCTGTCTAACAGAAACAGTCCCAGGACAGACTGGACCAGACCATATTCCCCAAGCGTGTGAGGTCAGAAGTAAGGACTCTGTCCTGATAGGTCAGAAGTGTAATTACTGTTGGTCCATTCTGTAGCTTTATTTCATTCAAGAGATATTGAGAGATGTTTCTCTAGTTGGTTGGGCTGGCCAGTATATAGTTAGCCCTGATTTTTTTACAGGGTGTATTTTAAAATGAAAACATATGTAAAACCTTAACTAAACATGTTCTGGATAACTTTTACATATCTTTTTATCCCCAAGGGGAGATAATCACGACAACATCCCATAGACAAATCCCCATACACAGACAGCCGCTTCTCTTATTCTCATCTTCATGATGAGGTGATCATAAGCAGAACTGACAAAGTCTCTTATAATGTCTGTATCTTTAGGTCCCAGGACGTTAAGCTCTATGTGACGTAGCCTCAACATCCATGGAAAGATGAGAGAAATAATAGCACATGCATATGCGGAACCTATAATTGGCCAATATCATAATAATGCCTGTTTTCCAAAAAGGGTATTAAGATCCGTGATATTTAAGTAGAATGTCTACAGTCGCCATCCAGTAAATGGTAGACTCAGGATTCAAAGTCAGGTGTCTGTCTGTGAAGCACCATTAGCAGTATACTGCACCATGCCTCAGGACTCCCATAAGTAAGGAGTCTAGAGCAGGCGAGATAGTCGCACTAGCATCCTAAGACTGCGTTATATTTTGTAACTCACATTATGAGACGTTAGTATGAAGAAGTTTATGTCCCTGAACTTTGCTATTTTTGTATTTCCCTTAAAAATGCCTAAAATATCAGCAAAACCTACAAACACTGAAATAAAACCAGATCCACGAAGTGCAAACCCATCTATAAACAAGCCTCCAACCCATGCATTTCTTCTTTCCTCTTCCAGAGTACAGACCTCTGATAGGTGGTGGCCATGATTTGCACTCATAAGGTTGGAGAGTCAAGGTCTAGAAGTCCTTGGGGTGTGAAGGACTTGACCAAATGGAATGAGCTGACCTGAGAAGACCGTGGGGGCCAGAAGTGCTAGCAAGGCCTAATATGATGCACCTCTTATAATTCTGGCTGCCTTTAAAGGAATAATTGGTGAATTCTGAAAGCTTATGGTCTTGCCAGCTCAAATTTTTCAAGTACACTATGGAAGCGCATTCCAGAACTGCAGGGTGATGAAAACTCATGCCAAAAGGAAAAATGAAAATGCCAAAATCCTCAGCTCAGCCTTGCCAAGCATGTCCACTGGCAATATGGTGGCAAAAAGCTACTGGGCCAATGGTAGATTATTCTTTAGACGATGCAAAATGGGAAACAGCGTCTTCACCACTAGGAAAAGGGATGATTCTGGGCTGTCATCACATTCTTGATTTTCAGATCTAATGCATAAGTAAACCTTTCTCAATTCTGAAAAACACAGAATTTCACATGCAAATAATTCTACCTTTTGAGAAAAAATTTAGTTTCTGATATTCTCAATAAAAGGACCAATTGCATTGCAGTTGGTAGAGATTAAATCTATTGTTTCATCAAATGGTTGACATTTGATGCCCTCACTTTCTCTGCTCTTTCTGCTTACAGATTCACAGACAAACTATGTGTCCTGGTCTCCTGTTATAACAGGGGTTACACTGCAACGGAACAGGGTAAGCCAGGGATGAAGGGGAAGGACAGAGGGTTTGCTGGGCAAGAGGGAAGCCAAGAAGATCAAGAAGATCAATAGATGTGGTTTATTCAGGCAAGGAGGGAGGAAGAGGAAGGCACTAGAGATTTAGTCTGTCAGATTTCAGGAGGTCATGATCTGATGTGGAAGGGGATGGGCAAAGCAAAAGAGTCTGAGGGCTTGGAATAAGGTCCAAGAGGTCTGTACAGAGCCAGGTATGAAACCACAAGGTGAGGACACCCACAGGACCAAGGGGGTCACCGTATGAAATTCTAGGCTGAGTTCTGTTTGAACTCAGTTATTTTACTTTGTCCCTTGATAAAGGAGCTGGCTTTGTCAGAAGCCAGTCACGTCACAACCATGTGTCCAGTGCTTCAATATCAGCAATAACCCAGCGCTTCTCTAGAAAAACCAACTCAGAGTGTGAACACTCATGGCAAACCGGCATTGCCACCACAAGGACAGGCTTATTTTTAATCTCAGTCCTTCAATATCATCAGCTTGTCAGAGCCAGATTGCTTGCAAACTGTTCTCTATCCTACTTCCAATTAAAGAAAGCTTTTTAATGTGAACCATGACCCCTAGGCAAATGATATTAACAGGTTATTCCCAACTCTCACAAAGAATGAGCTCTGCAACCTCATTTGTGCAGTAATTAAATTCAGACCAAAGTATAATTTTATTTTATTGATCAGTACTGGCCTGCATTTTTAAAGCCAGTAATTGCAGGAAAGAGTTAATTTGATAATATAAATAAAAATTGGACCCAGAGGGCAATAATCAATCCATTTTAAATGCAAAAATGCTCTCCCTCCAAGTCATCCCACAGCAAATATGAAGCATGATTTCCAAGATGCATTGCCCATAATTCTCTTAATGCAGTGACAAGCATGAGAATTGTGAAGCAAATATTTCAAAAAATGACATATGTTCTACCATGAATAAGTGCTCTTGTTTATATTTGGGGGCAATCTATTGTGTGTCAGACATCTCAGTTGTTCTGTACATACACTGAAAAAATATCTTTCACCAAAAAAGTCCAGTTTTTAAGTAAGGAATTTGGGCCTCCAACTCATTCAGCTAATGTTTAGGAAGTACTGACAATATGCTTTCACATGTTTCTTCATGTTTTTTCTTTCAAGTCTTGGGAACCCAAGAATACAACCTTAAAATCTTGAAAGCAAGAGAGCTCCATTTATTAAGTTTTCTCTTGATGTATTCATTCTATTTCATGTCTTTTCCCAGTCAGTTCTCTTCTGCTCACCTGGTAAGCTTCTATTCATACATTAAAACCCTCCTAAGTAGAGTCCTTCTCCTATATAATCCC
Source organism: Orcinus orca (assembly GCF_937001465.1). NCBI lineage: Eukaryota > Metazoa > Chordata > Mammalia > Artiodactyla > Delphinidae > Orcinus > Orcinus orca. The sequence goes on along the minus strand of NC_064567.1, from coordinate 40,539,897 downwards.
TCCTTTGAATTACTTTCATACAACGTATGGGCTTTTGCTGTTGCACGCCACATTCTTTTGTAATTATCTCTTTCCAGGGCTATGCCCAATGCTGTGAACTCCTTAGAGTCAGATTTATTCACACAACACTAGGAACACCATCTCTACATGTCTCTGATACCTTAGCCAAAAATACAGAATCTTTTTGCAAACCTTTACACTTAGGGAAGTGATAAAATCCTTCTGAGTACTTCTCTGTCACTCTACCCAACATCATGGATAAAGTTATGAGATGAGTATATCTTTGAAAACATCTCAGTGACTCATCTCATGTTTTCTCCCATTCCTCCCTCCTCCCACTTCTGCATCCCCAACGTCAGAAGGAAGAGGGTGCACTGGAAAGCAGCTGGAAACCTCCCTTTCGCAAACCCATTTTATAAGCAGCCCAGGTGCTGGGACCCGCTCTGTCTGTGATCCGGCTCACTTTTTCAAGGATGTAACATCTGCTCAGAACTTTTTTCCAGTTAATGAGTCTTCCTCAAATGGAGCCTCAGAGGGTTTTGATCTTAGTACCAATCAACTTCAGGTTGAAGATGCAGGGCACTGGCTCAGCTGGCACAGCTGGCTCAACCCCATGCTTTATTTTAAGGAAGACTAAACAAACTTAGCCTGAGTGTATAATGTGGGGTGTAGAGGTCAAAGAATTCCCTCTAGACCTGTACCACTTAACAGACTACAACTGGAGCTTAGTGACAGTTCTGTACTCCCATACTTTAAACTTGTCTTTTAAAATATGACTGTAAAAACATACATGCTCAGTAGAGAACATGCTTAACATTAAAACTTAATAAAAGAGAAAAAAATTACAATTAATCACACCGTGAAGAAGAAACCATTGTTAAAATCATTCAAATTTAATGTTAAGAGCTTTTTTGTTCATAGTTTTACTTGGTTGAGATATAATGTTGCATCCTGCTCCCTCACTACATTTGATATAATATTAAAAAATGTTTTCTTATATTTAAATACTATTCACAAATGTCATTTTAAATGACTGAAAAATCTGACATATAAATAAATGTGGCCATAAATTAATTTATCATCTTCTCATTGTTAAATTGTTGGTTTAATTTTCATTTTCTTCCTTCTGTAAATAACAATGACATGAACATCTATACACAGACCTTTCATTTTCTCACTGGAATGTCGATGATTCTAAATAGCTGGATTGTATTGCATGGCTTTATAAGTGAGGGTCATCAATTGTTGGTGAATTTCCCAACAGGAAATTTGTCCCAATTTGTTTCTTAAAATTCTCTGAAATGTCAAGGTTTCTGCCAACAAAATGGTAGCAAGGGACCCTTTAATGTCACTGGGGATGCCAATTCCTCCTTTCTTTTTTGCAGAGGGAGCTCCAGGTCTTCCACCCGATATAAAAAAGCGAGGGAAGGATGGGAGGTAATCAACCTCACAAACAACTGGAGGCTAGGTCTCCCAGGCTCAGCCACAGGCTGGTTTGGGTTGTGAATGTGTTTGTAGCATCTCAGGCCCTGGCCTCTGTGCAGGAGTGCACGCCAGCACAAAAAATCAATTGGCTTTTGTCAGGCACTAAATACCACCAAAACAAAATCTAAAGGTGTTTTTAAGGCACACACACACAGTATTTCTTTTCTTTCTCTCCTGGAAGTGTCTTAATTTTTTTCCCGGTCCAGAAAGAAATTGTCACTCTGAAGCATCTGTCACTCCTTCTCCTGTCTCATTGTAGCCACACAATAATACTTTTCACTTAAGAATGAATTTGTTCTACAGTTTGCAAAGTTTGTTCTGGGATGTGCTTTTTTTCATTTTAAAACATGATTATCTTATTAAAAAAATAAACATGATCAGCTTTTTTCTTTTTTTCCATTAGTGGAAGGATAAAGAGTCAATCCATGGAATGTCTGTTGAGCAACTGTATAATTTTTGGTTGGCACCTTGGGATAGAAGGACGAGGCAGAATCTGTCCTTATTCTCAGGAGCAGAGTCAAGAAGGAGAGAGTGCAGGTAACTAACTATAATCCAAGACCATGGTTTTCAATGGGTCCTTCCAGGATTCCACAGTGTTACCTCAAAGTAGCCATGAGGTGGGATAAGGGGTGGTAAGGGACCTGTCTGAAGCAAGCTAACTGGCTAAAAGAAGTTCTCAAACTCAAGGTATGGCCAAGCATGTTAAGTGACACAAGAAAGGGAAAAAGAAAGTGCATCTAAAAGAAAAAAATTAATTATGCCTCCTTGGAAGGGCTCTGCAGAACACATGGGCTGGGCCTTGAAAGGATGGGCAGAATTTCAACAGAAAAAGTGAAGGGTCTTCCTTGTTGAGGGAACATAGGTAAAGACAGAGACTTGGATGTGCAAGGCATGCTTGGGGAGCCATCAATATGATTAATTACAGGTTAGTAGGGGGTGTTTTGCAGGGTGCAATCACCATTTCATTTAGAAAAGTGGTTCACAACAGAATAGTGGAGCTTTTGCTATCTTGCTGTAAGAAGGGGAAGCCGAAGGTTTTTGAGTATGGATGTGTTGTTAGAAGACTTGTGTTCTAGAAAGGTGTTTCTGGCAGCTAGGGGAAAGAGAACTTATAGGTGGGCTGAGTCCAGATTCAGGGAGAACATTAAAAGACAAACACAGTCTCCACCAGAGGTAATGGTGGCAGGAGGCAGGGTAAGAGCACTTAAAGCCAGATGACCCTTTATCATACGCTGCTGGACCCATAGGATCTGGGGACCCGTCAGGAGAAGAGGTGAGGAGAGCCAGGGATCATTCCAAGGTTCCAGGTCTAAGAGACAAGGTGCCACTCGTGGAGTCGATGGATGACTGAAGATGAGAGGCTGTGGGTAGGGAGGAGGAAGCGATAGGAGAGAAACCAGAAGAAGGCCTGGGGGAATGCCTATGCTTATGGGGTCACTGAGAGGTGGTCTCAGTGTTTTGGGAGTCAAGGAATGGAGAGGATCCCAGGAAGCACAGGTGGGGACACGAGCCAGGGCTTTAGGGCCATGGAACAGGATGAACATAGGGAACAGGCTGTCAGATTGAAACTCAGGCGGTGACTGCTGACCTAGATACAGCAGTCTCAGTAGGTGGACTTGGGTGAATGTCAGACCACAGCGAGTGGAGGAGGTGCGCAAGGAGATTGCAATCTCTCTTGGAAAATTTGGCCGTGCAGGGAACAAAAGAGAGCGTAAAGAACTTGAAAGAGGAACAGGGGTGAAAAAAACAGGACCGGAGAGATTATTAGGTGAAGAGAAGAAAATGAAGAGGGAGGAGGGAGGGTGCCAATAAGTATAAAGGAGTAAAGGATAAAAGATTTACTTTTATAAATTTTTTGATGTCTTTTTCATCAGAACACAGATTCGTAACAATGTAACTTCTTTCCAGTCTTAAATTAGAACAACTCAATGATTCCTCTCAATCTCCACTTGCCTCTTAGAAATTATGCCTTTAAAGAGGTTTTCGAGTATTCAAAATGTGGATTAGTGCATTTTAGAGTCGTATTTCTCTTCTTGAGCTGTTACATTTTTAGTTACCTTTAAAAATTTTTTGTCTAAAAATATCTCTAGTAACTGGAACAACGATAATTATTTTATTTCTTCCTTTAATATGTATAGCGTATCATGTATGTATCTTGTGTATGTGTTCATTTCCAAAGCCACAGTAAGATAGTTTTTAAGAAGAGAGTGGCTAACAGGGTAAAGCGCTCCAAAGAAGGCAAATAAGACAGAGATTTTAAAATGTCCATCAGAGGTCATTCTTGACTTTGTCAAAACTGGTGGCTTTTGTGGCTAAAGAGGTTTTCAAGTATTGACAGTATAATTTAGTGCTTTTTAGAGTCCTATTTCTCTCCTTCTACTGAGTTATATTTTTAGTGAGGGCAGAAGACAGGTTGCAGTGGATTAATAAGTAAATGGCAAGGAAAAAAAAGACATGGTACATAGAGGCAACTATTTGAGGAAACCTGGCTTGAGGTGGAGAGACGATTGAGAAGGAGTTATTTATTTGTTTTTTTAAAATGCAAGAGATTTGAGTACATTTTTATGCTGGTGAGAAGACAGCACCCAAGAGGACGAGATTGATGATGTGAGGATTAGAAAGGAGACTAGTGCGTAGAGTCCTGGAGCAGATATGACAAGCGAGAGAATTCAAAGCACAGAGGGAGGAATCATCTCAGGTGCCACCTCTGTCTACAAAGGAAAGAGGTGTTGAGTGCAGGTGTAGGAGAACCGCCCAGGGTCATGTACTAAACTAAAGCCAGAACTAACTAAAGCCAGAACTAACTAACTAAACTAAAGCCAGAACTAACGCCTCCTATGCCTCATCTGGAGCACTGTGTAATCCTCATGGGAACGGCCCAAGTGCTTTATTAGGATAAACCATAAAGAATTTCCAATTTTGCAATTCAGAAATGGTCAAATATTGCCCATTTCATATGATCAGGTTCATAGTGGCTCAGTTAATCCTTAAGGACAACTGTGTTAAGTTCCAACTATATTATTTCACAGACGAAGAGACTGAGAAACAGAGCGAGGTAATTAATCTGCCAGAGATCACTCAGCACTAGGGTTTGAATCCCACTCTGGGTTCAGGATCAATGCTCTTGACTTATTGAACTTATTGACGGAACTTCTTGCTTCTTTGTGAATTTCCAACCCCTCCTCTTGATTCCTCGGCCACGGGAGGGGATTGGGAGTGAGGTGGTGAGGGCAGTGAGGAGGGTGAAGTGGGAAGCCAAGGCCGAGGCTAGGCCTGTGGCAGCTTCTGGGCTCTTTCCTCAGCCAAGTCTGTCCTAAAGAGCTCTATAACTTGAAAGTGTAATGAATACAAAATTTTGGTAAACTGCCTCAAAAAACCATCAATATCTTTTATTCACAGTCGTATGTTTTCTGGTACGTGCACCACTGAATTTTCTCGGTCTGAAAAAATTCATAACCAACTCTACAGTCCTGACTGATATCTGCCTAGTTGAGGCTTGGAACAGATATCCAGGGTTGCCCAGTGCCCAATAAAACAAGCCAAGCAGCTTTTTCTAACACACTTGAGGGCAACAGCATCTCCATTTTACATAGACTTCTTATTGCAATAGACACATTTTAATAGGAAGAGCATCTCTGAGATGTGGTTCTTATCCTTTTCTGCTTCTGCTTTAAGAACACACAGCGGCCTGGGAGCTTTCAGACAGAATCCCATGCTCTGTGATTCAAAAAATGGAAATCTGGCATTATATGCCAGTGACATTTACTTCTGTGGCAGCTCAAGCGGCAAAAAGCCATATGCCATACACCTCGAACCAAGCCAAGCCACGCAAACGGATATGTGAAAGAGAAATAAGGAAATCGGGACCAGAAGAGTTCCAGGCACTTGACTTCCTCCAGCACTTAAAACACACAATCACTGCGGCACGAATCAAATCTTCCTGCTCTTAAGAGACTCTTGAGGAATGCAACTTTGTTTTTTCTAATTTAAGAGAAATTTGGGAGGTAAAGGTAAAATACAAAAGATAATCTTTGTGAACTGCATGGTGCGCTCACGTTTACTATCTGACATGCTATACAGGCACATGTTTCTTGGGTGTGCTCAGGGAGAGAGGAGTCACCTAAATGGGATGGACTGCTGGCAGGCACGTCTGTCCTCTGCACTGGAAAGTCTCTCGGTGGCCATCTTGTGAAAGGATACGTGCCATTATCAGCACTATTTTCCCCAGTGGCCCGGAAACAAGACTAGGGAGAAACAGAGTACTCCCCAAATGGCCAGGCCGTGTGAATTAAGCAGATCTAAGAGGGATATAAGAAATGAGTGAAGGTGAAAAAATAAAATAGAGGGATTTCTTTTTAACTAGGGGGTCCAACCACTCTCCTTGGAAAAAAGAAATTCAGTTTATTTTGCAACTGTTCAATGTGTTTGAGGCTTTCCATCCATCTTATATAAAGCTACAGATGTGGGAAAATAATTTTCATTTTTCTTAAGAAATGAATGGCCAAATCCATTTGTAACTCCCTCAAAGTTTTGACATCTGAAGAAGAGATTCAGAAAAAAGGGTCTAGAAGTGTTTCTCAATAAGGTCTGTTGGAATTTGGGGCAAGAAAATCCTTTATTCCGCAGAACTGCAGAATACTTAGTACCTATAGTCTCTAGGAATAGAACAACAGTGACCATATTAAGATTTAAAGCTATAGTTCTTGCTTCCGATGACATGTTTACTTAATTTAGAAAGATAGCTTTGTAAATAAACTACTAGTCTATAGTTCAAAGATATCTTCCAAAAGAAATTTTGAATTCCATGCTGTGAAGGCAGAGGGGCAGAATTTCATTCTGAATGAAAGGGAGATGGTAACCATCTTACTGGGGTGGCACTTGTGCAAAATCTTAAAGTAGAATTTCAACAGGCAGATGGAGGAAGACATTTCTGGCAGAGGGAAGGAGGATGAGCAAACACCTCAGCTAGGAAAGCATGATGGCATATGCAAGGAATGATGGGAAGTTCAGGATATGCAGAGCTTAGGACAGGTGCAGGGTGAAGATATGGGGATGAAGCAGGAAAAGTATGTTAGGCCAATTGAAGAGAAATCTGAACATCTTGCTAAGGTTATGAAACTTTATAAGGCAGGCAATGGACAGCCACAGATGTGGATTAAATCAAGTATGATATGGTCAGATCTGTGTTGAGGACATTTGGAAAGTGGGACGGTTTTGAAGCTGGGAGATAAGTTACTGCAATAGTTGGTTTCTTAGTCAGCTATTACCAGTGCTGTGTAACAAATAATCCCAACAGCTAAGAAGCTCTTCTTATACTCACAGGTCTATAGGTCAGCTAAGGTAGCTGTTTTAAGCTGTAATTCTATGGGCTAGGTATGGAAACTATAGTCCATATGCCTCATTCTGGGACCTACAATGAAGGGGTAGTGGCTGCTCAGGTTATATACTTCATCTCATGATGAAGGTAGAATGCAAGAACCCAACCCAACCACACGGGCCATAGTCAGGCCTCTGCTCACTTCACATCCATGAATATCTCACTGGCCCAAACAAATCACTTGACCAAGTCAAAAGTTGAAGGGCAGGAGAAATACACTTCACTCACCATGATGTCATGGCAAGGATGTGGAGATATACCACTCCCATGGAGCAGTGAAGAACTGCAACCAGCCATTCAGTCTACCAGATTTGGAGAGAAGAGGAATATCTGAATCAAGGCAATGATGAGAAGGCAGAGGACCTAACAGTGATTGTAGTGACTTTGGTCACTGACTAGTTTCACAAAGACGGTCTAGTCCATAAACTTCCAAATAGAAACTCACCAGACTGCCAGCCCCATAAGTGCAGGAACCATCTGTCTAGTTTACCTCTGTATTCCTGGTGCTTGGGGCAGTGCCCACTGTGTTGTGAAAACACAATAATGTTTGTTGAAAGGATGGACGGCATTTAAAGTTTAGGTTGGATAGTAACACTATGAACCAAAAGTGGACCACTGATGTGGCCATGCTGTGTATATGATGGCTGTGGGACAGTAACACTGAATACCTTCTATATCCCAGATACTGAGTAGATTCCGAGAATACAGAAAAAGCAAGGCTCTGCTCACTAGAAACCTGACAGACAATTGAAGTTCACTGTGGTAAATTCTAGGTATGGGTCACAAGGACAGAGCAAAGGGAGCACCTGAAGGGGATCTGAATGAGTTGTTGCCAAAAGAGATAGCTGTGGGTTTCAGAACTTTCCTAGGGAAGGTGTTGGTCAGGTGTGGGAATAGTATCTGAACTGACTACCTGCCTAAATGACTTCCTCCCACATAGCTACACTGAGCACTCACTATTTTTTTTTTGTGTGGTACGCGGGCCTCTCACTGTTGTGGCCTCTCCCGTTGCGGAGCACAGGCTCCGGACGCGCAGGCTCGGCGGCCATGGCTCACGGGCCCAGCCGCTCCGCGGCATGTGGGATCCTCCCGGACCCTCCCGGACCGGGGCACGAACCCGTGTCCCCTGCATTGGCAGGCGGACTCTCAACCACTGCGCCACCAGGGAAGCCCCTCACTATTATTTTTAATTTTACCAGAACTGCATGGAAAATACACAGCAACAATGCAAGAATGGAGAGAGGAAGGACAGGAAAAGAAGAAACTAGCAGTTTGGCATTCTCGTCTCTCAAATTCAAGTTTCCATGTTGATTTTTCTCTCTATAACAATCAGCTGTGGAAACTGCTGTAAAATCCAGTGTTACTTTGGTACCCTCTTTTTGTCTCTCAACCTTCGCTCCTGCTTTTGACCTGTTAGACTCAGTGGCTTATATCTACGCCTGGAGACGGCGTGGGCAGACCAGCATCTGGTGTTGAACCATGCAGGTGAGTGCTTTAGCTCCTGTTTGGGAAAATGAAGGTGGATACTCTTGACCCATCATTTACCACTGTTCAGATTAAAAGCATGATTTTGAAAAACCTGCACAGGCATACAATTAGTGTAAATGAGAAGTTTAATTTCTACGTTTAAATAATTAAGTATATATTTTAACTCCTGACCCCCAAGATCTGGTATTTTTGCAGGGGATATTTGGAAATTTCACTTGGGATCCTCTTACTTATCCCACCTCTTCTATTGGAGTCCTAGCAAATGGCTTCTGACGCTACCATCTCATTCTGAGTCCTCAGGTTATCTAGGGCCCCTCTTTGCCCTCCATCCTCCACCTCACCTCAACATTTGGTACCCTCAGTTGGCAAGAGGGGGACCTGTATGACACGACCTTATGTACTTCTTTTCTACCTTTGGAAACACATCCCTCTGTAGGAGTGTGTTCTCGACTCCCTTTTAACATAATTTACACTTTGCAATTACAAGATAAATATTTTCTTTTAAATCAAAAAGGACTTGGAAGTTTTTGAGAGATTCCCATCTAATGGTACTCTTCTTAGCTTTCCAACTCTGTTTCCCATCTGCCCTTTAATTTAAAATGCCTAAATCTCATTATGCCTAACTTAAAATGTAGGTAATTTCCTTCTAATTGGACATATGCTAATAAAATGGTTTCTGTGTCACTATAAAATCCCTCACATAATCCACCATGGAATATGGAATTCAGGTCATAGGAACCAGTTAACAGTGCATACAGTACCCCAAAGTATAGTTAATGAAAGGGAAAAAAATTTCAAAAGTCATTGAATAGAGTTATAGAGAGCAGTTAACTTAAAGAGTTGTCATTATTTTCATGTTCAGGGATGGCCTGCAGTTGAACCAAGGGACTGAAGTACATGGGGGTGTAATGTACAGCATAGAAAATGTTGTCAATAACATTGTTACAACTGTGTATGGTGACAGATGGTAACTAGACTTGTCGCGGTGGTCATTTCAGAATGTATAAAAATATCGAATCACTATGTTGTATACCTGAAACTAACATGACATTGTATGTCAATTATAATTCAATAAAATATATGTATATTAAAAGAAAGGAACTGATGTGTCTTACTGCTGTCCAGCAGAAGAACCTATCGATTCTTTGCTTCTCATAATTGAGAAGTTTCGCACATGTTACACATTCAGAGAAAGATGCATTGACTCTAGGAAGACTTTGGTAATAAGAAGAGCCCTAAGCCAGACCCTGCACACAAAGGAACCCCCAAGGTGTATATTTACTATTGTCAAGCTTGTCCCAAAATTATTCATAAGACTCAATCTCGGTAAATATCATGTTTTATAAATGCTCCAGTTATAGAGAATGTCGAGAAAGCAAAACATGTTAGCAGTGTTCTCAACCAACTAAATCTACCAGTCAACTTTTAAACAGATTTTAAACAGTTTAACTATTTCTTATGGAAATTACAAGAACAGAGTCAACAAAATCTAATTCTTTCTGGATGACTCAGGATCCCCGTATAAAACCACTTCATAAGGAGGCACACCCAGGCTCTTAGTGGCAGTCCCTGGAAATGAACCCCTTAACGGCCATCCCTGTTTTCTCATAAAAGTTGCACAGATGCTATGCAGCTGGGACCACTAAGATGGCACTCTGAGATGGACATTCTGTTAAGTTAATCACTAAATCCGAGGGAAAAGCCTGAAAATGTTTTGCCGTCAGCTTTGTCATGAGCATCCTTTTCTTTTTCAGAGGGATTTAGAGTCCTGTGTCACCTGGTGCTTGCTCCAGGCCAGACGGTCCAGGGCTCACAGCCCGCCTAGCCGCGGTAATGTTCCTGCCCCACCTCACAGATGAGGAATCTGAAGCTGACAGGGCTGAGTCCCTTGCACAAGGTTATCCAGCCGGCAGTGGGGGACCTGGGCTCTTGAACGATCAGCGTGCCCCGCCTCTGAGATTCAGCTAAGCTCCCGTATCACCTGCAGTATATCTTTGGACAGGCTGGGGAGAGCGTCCCTCACCACTACGAACCTGCACAAGAGGACTTCCTCCTCACATAGGAATTTGTCCCCACTGTGGTCAAAATCCCCTTTTGCAGCTAAAGTTCAATGGCTCCCCTTACAGAGGTATGGGGAAATCTATATTTATAGATATTGGACTAACTACCTTGGGAAATCAAAGCAGCTCAATTATACTGCACAACCAAGTGCAAATTACTGTTTGTCTGTTGAGATCAGCACCTCCCATTTGTATGTGGCAATTTACAAAGCCCACCTTTGAGGGCCTAATTCTCACTGTGATTCAGGGAAATACCATTGCTATTATTATCATTATTGTTATTATTGCTATTCAGCTTACAGATGGAAAGGGACTTGACAGCTAAAGGACATGCTCAAGGTCACACTGCTGGCGAGGGACCATGCTGGGACTGCCAGCAGACTCTCCTGCTTCTCTCAGCCTGGGTTCTTTTCTCTCCACCTTGCATTCTCAATGGGGCATGGGACAGTGCCCCCAGGGGTGAAAACTGGTTCTTGGAGGAGCAAAATTCTTAGTCTTTTAACGTATAAAGCGCAGATGTACATACATTATATAAACAGATAACGACATATCTGCATAATTAAAATTTCAGGAGGAGGGTGATTAGTGGAAAGATGTCTACAAAACCTCCTTAACGCAAGAGTTGGAGAAATACTGCTTCACACCACAGCAGCCTCCCTGTCTTGGCTGGGATTGTTACTTATAATTAATACATTTCTTCTTAGAAAGTGTAGACACTGGGGTCTGTTTAAAAAGATAACTCTTGAAAACAATAGATTAGCGAAGTCTGTCTCTTTCTTGGTCTTTCCACTGTCTCTAGACTGCATAATCGATATTGATGACGATGTGCCGTGATTTATGCCCAACAGAAGCTGGCAAGTTACATGAAAAAGGGTAACACTACCTTCAGTGGATACCTTAAACACACTCAAACGTACATACACACACACACATACACACACACACACAAACCATTCGCTACCTCTCCCACGGGAAACATCAAAGGAAAAAAATAAATCAATTCATGTTAACACATTTGCTTCTAGAGGAGATTCCATTTCCTGCGTTCCAAACCTAAAGATCTTTGTGAAACATGAGAAGCTTTTTGAATAAATACTTGTAAATGGCCTAGACAGCTGAAAAATGGATAACCTCATACGACATGAGGGCCCTTTAAAAGACTTCTCCTCTACTTAAATATTCATGTTTCAATTAAAACGTACACCTACTTTATTAACCACACCAGGCCCGGGTTCAGATCAATAACAGCAGCACTAGATGGAATTCTAATGAAGATAAACAACGCTGAGTCCTCCCCAGCTTCCCCTGGGCACAGAGGCACAAAGCCTCCTTTCACAACTTGCTCCAAGATATTTTACAGTCACCTGCCTCATGCAAATGAAGAGCTTCATGTTTATTCATGGTGAGAGTTACAGACCACCTTTCATTCCCTAGGCCAGCTCAGCTAACAGAGCGCCCTCTGCACCACTACGCAGTTGAGCTGGCCTAGGAAGGGGACTTCTGAATATCTAATTGTCCCCTGAAAAGCATGCATAGAAAGTCAGTAAGCTGGAAGCAGTTTGGGGAGCAAACATATTTCCCTTTTTCATTCATGCGATCCCTGCCTTTGAGCTTTCAAACAATCCCTTTTCTATACCACACCATAATCCATTAGATGTGACGAGTTAGAGGTTATTTTCCATGGATAACCTTCCAGGGGACTTCTCAGGATGTTTCCTCCGTCCTGTGTCCTGCTCTCCGATTCTTCCTACTGAATTGATATTTTCACCCATTGACTCGGAAGAAGCTGGTAAGCTTAGCCAGAGGCAGCTGCAGCTTTGTTTGATGGGCCTGGGTTCTCCCCGTGCACAGCCTCTCCTCTTTGAAGGGATGGGTTCTCATCTGCGAGCCTGAGTATAAACTCTATCACGTGTGCTTTGCTTCTTATGCTGCCGGGTAACGTTTCAAAATAGTGCTTTCACTCTAGAGTGACTACATTTTTCAAATCATTAGTTTCTTCCGTTTTGGTAATTTGAAAGCATGGCAAAGTCATTTGATCTTGGTTTTTAATGCCCATTCTGATAGTATCTGAGGTAACACTAATGCTATGAGCAAATATTTTGATGGTATCTCGAAGGCTCAGCCATCCCTGGAGAGGTCTGGGCAACTAGGTAATTGCTGGAGATGCCTTAACTCTTGCCAGCCATTAAGTACATGAAAACTGTGGGACCTGCTGATTTTTAGGCTGCTACTCATGGCTTGTCACGTGGAAAACCAAGGTACTTAATAAAGCTGTTTGGAGAAAGACACCACCAAATTTTCAGCTGAAACCTTATTTCCGCCAAAGTTAAATGAGTTGTTTAATTCAGTTCAGAACTTAATTGGGGGTATATAGACAGCTTCACTTTTCTTTCTTCCCTTTTTTTTAACATAATGGCCAAAAAATATCTTCTTGTGAAAAGGGCAATTTACTCATATTGTATAGACAGGATCTATCTTATTACATACAAAAAGAACACTTTACAACTGCATACAATATTTTACTTCCTCAGAGTCTTTTTACATTTATTACTTCAATTTAAGATCACACCACCATAAGAGACAGCGATGGAATACTGATATCCACTTTATTTTTTAAAACTTTCAGGCATACAGCTCCTGAGTAGTAGAATCAGGATTAGAGCCTGGGCCTTGCAGACCAACAGACACACTACTTTACCAATGCATGCCACGAGTTGGTGACGCATTACATGTGTCAACTGATGGTAATTCTACGGACACAATTCACTTTTACTGATCAAATGTACCTTAGTGAAAATCTTCATCGAAAGCATTGGCTCCACCCCAAGGATTTAATTGGCATGTGGTGCAGTTGGGCGCTGGGATAACAGGGCTTTCAAAAGCCCCCAAGGTGATTCTAATGTATAGGCAGGTTGAGAAACGCTGCTACACACAGGTACAGATTTTGACGTGTATACCTTATTTGAATTTTTAAAGTGGAGCAGTCAGCCACAAAATCATTAAATGAGATTCCCATACCTGAAATAGCCAAATCACTTGCGTCCTCTTTCCTAAACCCTGTCCGCGCTCAAAAATAAAGGCTTCAAGAGACCTTCAAGATGGTGGAGGAGTAAGATGTGTAGATCACCTTCCTCCAGACAAATACATCAGAAATACATGTACATGTGGAACAACTCCTACAGAACACCTACTGAATGCTGGCAGAAGAACTCAGACTTCCCAAAAGGCAAGAAACTCCCCACGTACCTGGCTGTGTGGCTGACAGGGTCTTGGTGCTCCGGCTGGGTGTCAGGCCTGTGCCTCTGAGGTGGGAGAGCTGAGTTCAGGACATAGGTCCACCAGAGACCTCCCGGCTCCATGTAATATCAAACGGCGAGAGTTCTCCCAGAGATTTCCATCTCAACGCTAAGACCCAGTTCCACTCAACGACCAGCAAGCTACAGTGCTGGACACCATGTGCCAAACAACTAGCAAGCCAGGAACACAACCCCACCCATTAGCAGAGAGGCTGCCTAAAAACATAATAAGGTCACAGATATCCCAAAACACACCACTAGATGCGGTCCTGCCCACCAGAAAGACAAGATCCAGCCTCAACCATCAGAACACAGGCACCAAAGACACTACACAGTGATCAAGGGATCAATCCAAGAAGAAGATATAACAATTGTAAATACTTATGCACCCAACATAGGAGCACCTCAATACATAAGGCAACTGCTAACAGCTGTAAAAGAGGAAATCGACAGTAACACAATAATAGTGGGGGACTTTAACACCTCACTTACACCAATGGACAGATTATCCAAAATGAAAATAAATAAGGAAACACAAGCTTTAAATGACACAATAGACCAGATAGATTTAATTGATATTTATAGGACATTCCATCCAAAGACAGCAGATTACACTTTCTTCTCAAGAGCTCATGGAACTTTCTCCAGGATAGATCATATCTTGGGTCACAAATCAAGTCTTGGTAAATTTAAGAAAACTGAAAGCATATCAAGTATGTTTTCTGACCATAACACTATGAGACTAGATATCAATTACAGGAAAAAATCTGTAAAGAATAAAAACACATGGAGGCTAAACAATACACTACTTGATAAACAAGAGATCACTGAAGAAAACAAAGAGGAAATTAAAAACTACCTAGAAACAAATGACAATGAAAACATGACAACCCAAAACCTATGAGATGTAGCAAAAGCAGTTCTAAGATGGAAGTTTATAGCAATACAATCCTACCTCAAGAAACAAGAAACATCTCAATAAACAACCTAACTTTACACCTAAAGCAAGAAGAACAAAAAAACCCCAAAGTTATCAGAAGAAAAGAAATCATAAAGATCAGATCAGAAACAAATGAAAAAGAAATGAAGGAAACAAGAGCAAAGATCAGTAAAACTAAAAGCTGGTTCCCTGAGAAGATAAACAAAATTGGTAAACCACTAGCTAGAAAAAAAAGGAGAAGATTCAAATCAATAGAATTAGAAATGAAAAAGGAGAAGTAACAACTGACACTGCAGAAATACAAAGGATCATGAGAAATTACTAGAAGAAACCATATGCCAATAAAACGGACAACCTAGAAGAAATGGACAAATTGTTAGAAAAGCACAACCTTCCGAGTTGTGAACCAGGAAGAAATAGAAAATATAAACATACCAATCACAAGCACTGACATTGAGACTGTGATTAAAAATCTTCCAACAAACAAAAGCCCAGGACCAGATGGCTTCACAGGCAAATTCTCTCAAATATTTAGAGAAGAGCTAAAACCTATCCTTCTCAAACTATTCCAAAATATAGCAGAGGGAGGAACACTCCCCCACTCATTCTACGAGGGCACCATCACCCTGACACCAAAACCAGACAAAGATGTCACAAAGAAAGAAAACTACAGGCCAATATCACTGATGAACATAGATGCAAAAATCCTCAACAAATACTAGCAAACAGAATCCAACAGCACATTAAAAGAATCATACACCCTCCACAAAGTAGGCATAGAGGGAACTTACCTCAACAATATAAAGGCCATATATGACAAACCCACAGCCAACATTGTTCTCAATGGTGAAAAACTGAAACCATTTCCTTTAAGGTCAGGAATGAGACAAGGCTGTCCACTCTCACCACTATTATTCAACATAGTTTTGGAAGTTTTAGCCACAGCAATCAGAGAAGAAAAAGAAATAAAAGGAATACAAATCAGAAAAGAAGTAAAGCTGTCACTGTTTGCAGATGACATGATACTATACATAGAGAATCCTAAAGATGCTACCAGAAAACTACTAGAGCTAATCAATGAATTTGGTAAAGTAGCAGGATACAAAATTAATGCACAGAAATCTCTGGCATTCCTATACATTAACAATGAAAAATCTGAAAGAGAAACTAAGGAAACACTCCCATTTACCACTGCAACAAAAAGAATAAAATACCTAGGAATAAACCCACCTAAGGAGACAAAAGACCTATATTCAGAAAACTATAGGACACTGATGAAAGATATTAAAGATGATACCAACAGATGGAGAAATATACCATGTTCTTGGACTGGAAGAATCAACATTGTGAAAATGACTCTACTACCCAAAGCAATCTACAGATTCAATGCAACCCCTATCAAACTACCACTGGCATTTTTCACAGAACTAGAACAAAAAGTTTCACAATTTGCATGGAAACACAAAAGACCCCGAATAGCCAAAGCAATCTTGAGAAAGAAAAATGTAGCTGGAGGAATCAGGCTCCCTGACTTCAGACTATTCTACAAAGCTACAGTAATCAAGACAGTATGGTACTGGCACAAAAACAGAAATATAGATCAGTGGAACAGGATAGAAAGTCCAGAGATAAACCCACACACATATGGTCACCTTATCTTTGATAAAGGAGGCAAGAATATATAATGGAGAAAAGACAGCCTCTTTAATAAGTGGTGCTGGGAAAACTGGACAGCTACTTGTAAAAAAAATGAAATTAGAACACTCCCTAACACCATACACAAAAATTGGCTCAAAATGGATTAAAGACCTAAATGTAAGGCCAGAAACTATCAAACTCTTGGAGGAAAACATAGGCAGAACACTCTGTGACATAAATCACAGCAAGATCCCTTTTGACCCACCTCCTAGAGAAAAGGAAATAAAAACAAAAATAAACAAATGGGACCTAATGAAACTTAAAAGCTTTTGCACAGCAAAGGAGACCATAAACAAGGCGAAAAGACAACCCTCAGAATGGGAGAAAATATTTGCAAATGAAGCAACTGACAAAGGATTAATCTCAAAAATTTATAAGCAGCTCATGCAGCTCAATATCAAATAAACAAACAACCCAATCCAAAAATGGGCAGAAGACCTAAAAAGACATTTCTCCAGAGAAGATATACAGATTGCCAACAAACACATGAAAGGATGCTCAACATCATTAATCATTAGAGAAATGCAAATCAAAACTACAATGAGGTATCACCTCACACTAGTCAGAATGGCCATCATCAAAAAATCTACAAACATCAAATGCTGGAGAGAGTGTGGAGAAAAGGGAACCCTCTTGCACTGCAGTTGGGAATGTAAATTGATATAGCCACTGTGGAGAACAGTATGGAGGTTCCTTAAAAATCTAAATATAGAACTACCATAAGACCCAGCAAACCCACTACTGAGCATACACCCTGAGAAAACCATAATTCAAAAAGAGTCATGTACCACAATGTTCATTGCAGCTCTATTTACAATAGCCAGGACATGGAAGCAACCTAAGTGTCCATCAACAGATGAATGGATAAAGAAGATGGGACACATATATACAATGGAATATTATTCAGCCATAAAAAGAAACGAAACTGAGTTATTTGTAGTGGTTGCATGCACCTAGAGTCTGTTATGCAGAGTGAAGTAAGTCAGAAAGAGTAAAACAAATACCATATGCTAACATATGGAATCTAAAAAAAAAAGCGGTTCTCATGAACCTAGGGGCAGGACAGGAATAAAGACACAGATGTAGAGAATGGACTTGAGGACATGGGGAGGGGGAAGGGTAAGCTGGGATGAAGTGAGAGAGTGGCATGGACATATATACACTACCAAATGTAAAATAGATAGCTAGTGGGAAGCAGCCACATAGCACAAGGAGATCAGCTCTGTGCTTTGTGACCACCTAGAGAGGTAGGATAGGGAGGGTGGGAGGGAGACACAAGAGGGAGGAGATATTGGGATATGTGTATATGTATAGCTGATTCTTTATGTTATAAAGCCGAAACTAACACACCACTGTAAAGCAATTATACTCCAATAAAGCTGTTAAAAATAAATAAATAAAGGCTTCAATGAAATAATTATGGGGCCACTTGCGTGCAAAGGTATCCAGCTCTGGTTTAGCTCTTCCCATGTCAATGAATAAGGCGTGCTCTGAAATATTGGTAATAAAAGGCAAAAACACACAATACAAACTCAATGGTCTGAACCAATGGATTACTCTGCGGAGACTACTATATTGAGAAACTGTAAGAAAGTACGTTTCAAAGAATAAATATTTTAACCACTCTCTAATTCTACTTCTCTTATATAAATAAAAAACATCGCATCTGCTGCTTCCCAGGCCTGGAGGAGCAGGAAGACAGCTGCTTTTCCAAACACTCACTTCCAGCAGCAGCATTAACTACCAAGCACTAGGTATCTACCAACTAGTGTCCCCACCAAGGCGGGTTGTAGAAGAGATTCCTGTGTCTGCTGGAATCTGATATTGTTTGTTGGAAAAAAATCACAATTTTAGAGTGAGGGATGCTGCTTCTCCAGTAATGAGCTAAAGAAGGCAGATAGCTAAGCCCTTCTTACAGAACCCTGGGTCTCAGGTCAACAATTAAATCCACCATCTATGCTTCCATTCAAAGTGGTGAAAGCCTGGAAAGATGTCCAAGAAAGTTCAAAGAAACTGTGTCTCATGTTGGGCTCTTTTAAGATACTTCTGAATTCCCATTTGGACAATCTTAGCAAACAAGAAAAACATTAAATCTACCAGTAACACCAAACCCACATTTGTTCCTAAATTCAATCTCTTCTGCTACCAAGTTAATAACAAGAAGAAAAGTGAACTGATTAAAATTTCAGCTTCTCTCTTTTCCAATTTATTATCTGGTAAAGCAAAAGGTGGCTGATAGGCAGCAGGAAAAAATCAGAAAAGACATTCTTCACATTGAACTAGAGGCCCTCACACAGGGTCCTTTTTTTTGTTAAGGCCAAAGAGACAAAAAAGAGAAATAAAAGAAAAAGGACATAATTATACCTGAATTTGAGCAACCACTAGCAGAACTCTGCAACAGGTATTATGCTAGTCTACCAGCCAAAAGAACAACAAAAACCCTCATCTGTCCATGTTTCATTAATTTAAACTGATACCCACAGCTACAAATCTAATGTACTTACAACTTAAATACACATTATGGTAAGCAGAATAATGGCTCCCCGTTGATGTCCATATTTTAATCCCCATAATCTGTGAATATATTTCCTTTTATGGCAAAAGGGAATTGAGGTTGCAGGTGAAATTGAGGTTGCTAATCAACTGACCTTAAAATAGGAACGATTACCCTGGATTATCCAGGTGGTCCAATGTAATCACAGGGGTCCTTACAAGTGAAAGATGGAAGCAGAAGAGGGATCAGAGTGATAAGTAATGTGGAAACGACTGAACCTGCAGTTGCTGGTTTTGAAGATGGACAAAGGGAGCCATTGAGACAAGGAATGCAGGCAGTTTCCAGAACCTGGAACAGGCAATGAAATGAATTCTCCCCAAGAGCCTCCAGAAAGGAACATAGCTCTGCTGACACCTTGATTTTAGCCCTGGGAGACCCATTTTTGGCTTCTGAATTATGGAACTGTAAGATAATAAATTTGTATTGTTCATGCCACTAAGTTTGTGGCAATATGTTCCAGCAGTATTAGGAAAGTAATAATACACGAGATAAAAAGTACATCACTGATAAACTCTTCTGGTTACAAAAGGAAGGCATGCATAGTATTAGAAAGAGGAAAGCAGACATAGTTAATGTAGAAAATTGAAATGCCTTGTCATACCCATCCCTGATCCTCCTCTGATATCCATTCTTAACCAATGAATGGACATGTGGAGTGGGACCCTCTGCCTCTCAGGCCTCCAGATGCCTGCTCACGGCCATAAGCTACCACCCCTACTTGGCAGCAGATGTGTAACATCACAGCTAGTTTACAATCGTCCATGGCAAAAAGATGGCACTAGGGCCACAGTGAGAAACTGTACTGGAACCTGGCTCTGAGATCTTGCTGCAGGAAGTTTTTGCAGCCATATAAGTTAATTACAAAAAGGTTTCAGCATGACCCTTTGGGGGGCTTGCCATCACCTAGCAGGACCTCACCCTGAGCAATGAGAATATCACCTCCACCAACCCGAGCACACAGCCATCATGAATAACACGGACCTGACAGCCATGCTCGTCTCCTCCCTGAAGCCCCTCTCAGCAACTCCAGACTGAGGCCTCTGGTTTCCTTTGCTAACAGTGTATGTATTCTTGGGGCTTCATGTCCTAAACTTGTAAGTTCTACAGAAATTAAGTGTCTAAGTACTCATTCCCTTGAGCCATTCCTTTGCAGGAATTTGGTAATGTTTTCTATATACCTTATCTGTGCATAGATCAACAGCAATAATATTTGATTTTATTATTTACAGAAATGCAGATTTCTGTAATTCTGGAGAAGCGGGATGAATGAAATGCCCTCAGCAGATGGATAGCTCAGTGCCAGAACACATGAGTCAGTGAAGTCTCCTTCTCTTGGAGGAATAAGTGTCCCAGGACACAAGAGCTGAGGACTGGATGGCTTTCAGAAACAGTGCAGTACAGGAAGAGTTGAACTGATCCAGAAGCAACGTGGCCATAGCAATTTCAAAGACTACTGATTTAACTTTCCCCTTTTTTTTTTGTGGCCTGATTGAACAAAGGTCTCTGTGCTCCTTCTTCCCTCTCTCCCAAGGATAATTGCACCTGAACTGCAAAGTCCCTCATAATCAAGTGAAGTACACTCAGGAGGCTACAGTTAACAATCATAAGGGAATTAGTGGGCTTCTTTCCTCCACCTCCCCTCCTGAATCACGTCTGACCTTGGCTCTAGTTGCTCAGACACTTGCAGCTCTAGCATGCAATTTACAGATCAGTGTTTTCCACAGAGGGGAGTCCCTGGGGCCTATTTCAATGAGTTAAATAGATGGCCCAGACAAATATATAAAAGGACTGAAGATCACTTAGGCCAGTATACAGAGTAAAAAAACAATAAAAAAATTTTGTAAAAGTGATTATAACCACAACGAACAGCAACAGGATAAACACGAAGATGTAAAATAGGGCATCAAAATCACAAATTGTAGGGGAGGGGAGTAAAAAATGTAGATCTTTTAGAATGTGTTTGAACTTACATGACTGAACTTAGCCTAAAGCAAGTCAATACAGTTACAACACTCGAAAACCATGGTAACCACAAATCAAAAACATGCAACAGATTCACAAAAACGGAAAAGAAAGGAACTGAATAGGTGGCTCAGAGTGACTGGGATGGAATGGCGTTCTCTGCTACAACTGCAGCTAAGATCATTATATTGATGGAGACTGTCAGGTTCTAACCTTGGGGAAGGCTTGGGGAAGAGTGTCCTCTTCCCAATTTTCTTTCTTTATAACCAATATTGGTTCAAGATGCCATGGACCAGAAATATGGTAGGAAAGAAGGAACAGATATAAGTTCAGAAAAAAGAGGACTGGGGGGCAAAGACCAACAAGGACATCAAGTGACGCTGGAATTCAGGTATTATGTTATGCCCCAA
Organism: Orcinus orca; assembly: GCF_937001465.1. Classification (NCBI taxonomy): domain Eukaryota; kingdom Metazoa; phylum Chordata; class Mammalia; order Artiodactyla; family Delphinidae; genus Orcinus; species Orcinus orca. Next base: position 40,518,627 of record NC_064567.1, on the reverse strand, counting down.
GCACAAACCCATGAAGGCCCCACGGGATGACTGTGAGACCAGACACTTAGACTCTTAGAAACAGTTATGCCCCCCGTTACCAGGTCAGCAGGCATGGGTGATGGGGCCAACCAAACCCAGAGTCACATACAGTAGCAAACCAGAATGATTAAAGACCTAAGCATACCTGTCCCAACCATCAGTTATTACTAGCCACGTCATGATTGCTAACAAGGCTTTGATCCAAGGATAAAGACTTCGTTTATCTTGAAAAGTGTCCACGATGCTTCTGCTTCCTTTAAGTTGGTCAGCACTCTTCTCTCCACCCAACATTCACTCACAAACAGAACTGTGAAATTCACACTCTTCAAAAAAACCAAATGCTTTCTGTAAACCAAGACATGTTCCATATAAACTTACTCAGCTCCCTGAAAGAGGTCTTGCATTTTAATACTCGTTGTGACAGAGCAAAGGGCAGTTATCTCAACGCAGCCATAACCCACAAAGAAACCAAGTGACCACAGCAGCCTTCCTCATCTCATTCTCTCCCTGGCAGCCACCTGCACAGGTGGAGTGGAGGCATTTTCCCCACTAGATCTGTAATAACAAGGCATCCCGGACCAAGGCTTTTAAAGGAAAAAGTTCATCTTATCAATATTGCTCAAGAAAGGGTCTCTGCTGGTGGCCCCTGCTTAGTAAGCCAAAAAGAACAAAGGGGCTCCAAGCTTATCCCTAGAGAGATAAGAGCATCGCTGGCACCCAGCTTCCTGTCTGTATAGGTACGCCTTTCCTTCTCCATCCTTAACGTCACCTAAAATCACAGTCGTCCTCATTCTCCTTCCACACCCAGTGAAGGGACCATGCAAAGGTGGGTGGGCCTCCACCAGGCACACAGGAAGCTTCTGTCTCTGCTTCAGATTCTCCTTACCTTGTTGAAGTCTTCAGAGGTTGCCCTCATTTCCTTCCATGTCTTGTTCAGGAGCTGGATACAGATGCAGAAAAACTCCTCGAAGGATCTGTCGTGGGTGAAGAACATCGGGTGGAAATCGTTGCAGGTCTCACTAGCTGGAGGAAAGAGAAGGGAAAGAAGGGAGGAGAAGTGTGAGAAGGGAGATGAAAGGATACAGACACATGCTCCAAAGGGAGATGACGAGAGGCATATTTGGCTCAAGCCACAGTGGAAAAAAAGGCATTTTGAAAAGGCAACCAAAGGGTAGTCACCGTGAAACTTCACAGTTTAAGGTCAGATGGTCAGACCTACCCTTAGGCGCATATTTTGACCGAAGGAAGTGAGCTCCTAACTCACTCCATGATATGATCCTTATGGCTTTGGTCCAGGATCCGTGGTGTTGAATATGGGCTCTGCATCTGCCTTCTTGACCTTATAAAGGTTATTCAAACTGCCCTGTCAGTCACAGCTCTTCCATCACCCTTAATTTCCTATTTCTCAACAGAATAACTGGCAGAAGATGAGTTTTCCCGAATACACAATTAATTGCAACTTTGAAAATAGCATCCTTTATTTCTCCAGGGGGCTCTTTTTCCTCTTATGGCATTAAGTAGGGGATATTTGAGATCATTAACCTCAGACACCATTAACCATTTGTTTTACATTCTCAGACACAGATGGCTGGAGGTCAAAGCAACCCAAGTGGCTTTGAAGGCTGCAACTGGTTCGGTCCTGGACCAAACCCTGAAGTCAGTCAGACTGCCTTCAATCCACCCCATTACAAAGCTTCCTTAGTAATGGTCAGACCCAGTGCTTTGAGTTCTAGGTATGGCCACCTCTCTCCTCCTTCCCAGACCAGTACACCAGCCCCTTCATTCTCAGCTCTCTGTCAAGCTGACCTTTTTATAGCCCTTTTACGTACATTCATTTGATCTTTAGAACGCATCTTACCGTTTATGTCTTAAGGGATGAGGATACTGGAGCCCAAGTAAGTGGGCTTTGTGACCCCCCAAAACAAGATTCTAAATTTTATTTCTTTAAATATAAGCTGTTACTTACAGTGAAAGAATTCTGATTTTAATTGGAATCTATTTAAAGACCAATGCGTCTTCAAGACCCCAAATGATAGAATTTTAAGCTCTGGAAGCCCAGGAGAGGAGGATGGAGTGGGGCGGGAGTAGGGTTTACAGCAGAGAACTTCTGTACTTGGGGAAGACCCTGGTGCCCAGCGTGTAGTTGAACATGAATTCTACTTAGAGAGGATCCTCGGGTGAAGGCCCCTGGTGAGTGAAGCCTGATCAAACCTAAGAGGACACGCTCTGCTTTGGCGGACACACTTATACACAAACCTCTTCTATCTTCACCCTTTATCATAGGAAATTCTGTTTTCGTCCAGAGAAGGTAAGGGCATAGGCTAGCAACAGCTTGCAGTCATGCAGAAAAGGTTTGGGTCTGAGGGCAGAAGGTTTGAGTTCAAGTCCAGCCCATGACAATGAGAAGCTAGTCACTTCACCTTTCTAAGCCTTGATTTTCTAAACTAAAAAATGGAAATGAAACCTCCTTGCCTTCTCCATAGGCTATGGAGAGGCTCAAATAACACGATTCACAGGAAAGTGCTTTGAAAGGATAAAAGTTGGAGCAAGGCGGTGGTGATAACAATGAATGTCGTGCCAGCATATTGTTTCCAGGAACATAGGCTGTTTTTTGATTCCTCCAATTCTTAAGTCAAGCCTGTTACATCTCAGAAATTAGAGGCAAGAACATATAAGTTATCCCACTCCAGCTCATTACCAGTAGAGATGGCAAAAGTGACATTCTGACCTGATACACAAAGCTATTTAAGGAACTTGAAAAGTAAACACAGGATTATGTGTTTGCTGCCCTGGGCAATGAGCTGTCACTTTCATAAGCACTGAAGCCAATAAAATTTAGCAGTCTACAGGAGCACTTTAAACCACTATCGCCATACAAAACCTCATTATTAATCACATTATGAGGGTATCTTTTTGGGGGCTACTGTGATTATATGTGTATTTTATGCCCTAGTTAAAGTTTTATGGGACTACTGGAGCTGAGCTAGCCAAACAAAACTGCGACCAACAAGCCCGTCTCTTGTTTGGGTGAAGAGGGAGGGAAACAACATCGTTAATAATAGGGATCGGGGCGGGGGGGCGGGGGGACAGAAGATTGTGTATAACTCCCCACGGGCTCTACAGGCGTTATCTTCACAGCAACCCAGGAGGTAGGCACGATGCTTATCCTCACTGTATATATAAGACAGGTGATACTTGGAGAAATTAAGCCTTCCATCACGAGCCTCTTTTAGGTGGCTCCAAACGAGCATTGGAAACCCACAGTTTAGTTGACACAGCAGCCGCTTCCTGCCTTAGTTGATATCAAGAGCTCAGGGCATTTCCTTGTGATTGCTACTTTGAAAATTAATTTCTCCACCCACACTCCTAGATCTCCTTGGATTCCTCCTTCAACAGAAACCAGCATCCTGACCTGCAGTCCAGTAGGGCTCACAGTAAGTGCCCAGCCAGCACCTGTTGATGGACAACACCTGGCCATGTGATAGTACCAACAATGGCCATGCCACTGTCACCAGCCACGTGCCAGGCACCATTACTGTTACTTATTACATCAAGCCCCTAGGAAGATAACATCAATTTCTTTTTATAAAATTAGAAATAGGAGAGATAGAAAATTGTCCAAGGTCACATGGCTTTCAAGTGGCAGAGCTGGGTTTCAAACTCAGGTCGACTTGGCTCCAAAGCCCATCACTGTTGCAGTGACAGGACCAGGAATCACACCCAACATTCTACACCAGAGCCAGTGTTTTCAACCTCCACATGAGGATGGCTTTGCCGTCATCCTAAGATTCTTTGAGACTCATCCCTTGGGATGAGGAATGGGCAAACAGCAAATCAAAACAATTTGTTCCTTGACATGTTACAAAAGAAACAATGAAAAGACTGATATATTTTGGGATTTTACATCCTTAAAAGGATGTTCCTGTATTAGAGGCAAGGAAAAAGTAATAAGTATTAATACTTTTTTCCTCAAAAACATTCAAATTGCAGATATTCAGGATTGAGGATGATCGAGCAGGAAGGACTGGACCAGATTATCTGATTTGTTTCCCTCTTTTATTTTGCAGGTAAGAGTAGTGAGAAAGGCAAAATGGCTTGCCCAAGAGTTCATGATGGTGGAAAACGGGCAAAGATGCTGGGAGCCAGGCTGCTGGGGTTCAAATACGGGTTCTTTTGCCTACTGCTGAGTCACCTGGGAAAGTCATTTCATCTGTCAGTGTCTCAGTGTTCTCATCTGTAAACTGGGGGCAACAGTAGTATAAACTTCATCAGGTGGCTGTGGGGATTAAAAGGGAACAGTGACTACATGGAGAAGCTCAGTGCAAGTGTGAGCCAACAGGATTATGATGCTCGTCATCATATAGCAAGTGGACCCTGGCCCAGGCCATCCTAGTGATAAAGGTGAGCTTGTATCAGCTCACAGGGATGCCCTGACTCTCATGAACAGGGTCCTTAACTCAGAGGTTTAAACAAACAGATAAAAACAGAGAGGGGGAGGTTTACTACTGCTTTTTAAGGAAAATAAGAACACTTTTTGAGGAAAATAAGTGAATTTGTAGGCAATGATTTTATACATGAAATTTAAAGAGAAGTTTTCAATGGGACAAAAATAGCAAGACTTTTCAAAAACCAATTTTTTTTTTTCTTTTTTGCGGTGCATGGGCCTCTCACTGTTGTGGTCTCTCCCGTTGCGGAGCACAGGCTCCGGACGCGCAGGCTCAGCGGCCATGGCTCACGGGCCCAGCTGCTCCGCGGCATGTGGGATCTTCCCGGACCGGGGCACGAACCCGTGTCCCCTGCATCGGCAGGCGGACTCTCAACCACTGCGCCACCAGGGAAGCCCCCAAAACCAAATTTTTTTAAGCACACTATTTTTAACACAATGAGATTCTCGTTTATAAAAAAAGAATCAACTTACTCGTCTTGTAAGTCTGGAATATTAAGGTAGTTTCAGGGCTGAGGGTGAAGTGGGTTCTTATTAATTTACTGACATCTAATTCATTTATAAATAGGCCAACTTTGAAAGCTTCTATAATCCACACACCTTTGTTTTAAAAATAAAAAATAAGAATGCTATACACTTACGTAGCATTTTGCCTTTCAAAGTAGATTTGTTCCCATTTTTCATTGGATAGTGTCAAGTGAGGCAGGTATCATCACTGGAGGCTCAAAGAACAAGGGCTACTGCAGTGCAGCAAGTAAACAATGAAAGGTGCATACAAAGAAAGGGTTCTAGTGCTGCCTTGTGACCTTAGAAGGTCACCTCAGCTCCAGGGCTCCAAGTTTCTTACCTGTAAATGGGCTGGTAAGGTTCCTGCCAAGTCTCAGATTCTAAGACATTACACACACGCACATACAAACACACACACCACGTAATGTATTTTTAAGTCCCTAATATGCATCAATAATTATAGAACTTGGAGATTACACCTGCATTTAACCTATGTCCTAAAGTATTATTTCCTTGAATGACAGGATGGCTACACATTTCAGTTAGGGTGTTAGGGCATCAAAGTGGCATTTGATAGGCTTAGAAAATGTTTGATGAGATAGTATTTATTTTTCTTTTCATAAGAAACTTGTTATTTGTTTTCAGCCCCTTTCAATCTATTAATATCACCTAATGCAGACCATTACATAAGAAAATTACATGACTAAAGATAGAATGACAAGATGACACAGGCAAATGCACGTAATTTCTGCACTTTCACAGGAATTTTCTTAGACAAACATAATTTTTGACATGCTGAAAAGCTCTGTCCCATGTTTTCCATGACCCTTGTTATACTGAGACTGTGAACCCATTTGCAAGTGAATACAGGGACACATGTTTTGGAGGCACTAGGCAAACTTTGAGTATTTTTACCATGAAATAATGAGCTATTTCAACTGCAACAGTGTTTGGAAATGGTGCACTTTGAAAGAGAGATAAGCACTGGCCTAACACAAAGGGCATTGTGTCTTAAAATTCTGAGCTGCAGGAAGAAGGGGATAAATCATAAACACAGAAGCATTTCATACATGAAAACTGCCAGAGCGGTTGTAAAATCTTACTAGGTATCCAAAGCGTGGAAACTCAAACTAGAACTCTTTGTGGCTCTAGGGTCGGTCTGGGTAATACACCCATGAATTCTCAGATGCAATGTCTCTTTATACCTTTGCAGAAGATCTTACCCTTGTGACCTTTTGAGTTTCTATTTTTAGAATGGCTATTCTTTAATAGCTCGGTTTTGGAGTTTTGGTGCTGTGTAGGAAGATGCTAAAAGTTCAAAACCTTTTGTAGGTGGGAGAGGTGAAAAGGCGAAGAGAGTGAGGACAAAGAATGTGAAGTTCCCCCACTGCTGAGCTCTGCTAGTGTAGAAGCTTCCACCCCTGCTATTTCAGGACAGGGGATCAGAGGCTTGAAAGCTGCTCAGCTCTACGCAGCCCCTGAAACCTGGTTTAATAGAACTCTGGATATTCTGTTCTATCCTCTCTCATGCCTAAAAATAGTATGAAATCGACACTAAAAAGACACACCCTCTAATCCAATGCTTCATTGTTCACTTTCCTTCTGGGCCTTTTTTTATGGACATGGAGAGAGAAAAAAATACCTACTAGTGTTAGGACTGAAAATCAGACACTAGCATCAAAAGATAGCCGACTCACAAAGATTGACCTGAGGCCACATCCCAGGCACACAGTTATGTGTTAATAAAAGAGCAGGTTCTAGAGCAAGGTCGGCCTGGGTGCAAATCTTGGTGTCACTACTCAATAGCAATGTGACCTTTATCAACTTACCCTTCCTCTGGGCCTCAATTTTTTCATTATAAAAAAAGGAAATGCATCTTATCAGATTACTGCTAAGATTAAATCTAAAGTGATACATGATTCACATATTAACAGATAAAACAAGCAACAGTAAGTGCTAGTTGTTACCAGTTTTAATAGCAAAATTATTATTGTACTTAGGTAAAATGACAAATTTGGAGGAATTATATATGCGGATAGAAAGACATTATAAAATTATAATAATTAAAATAGCTTGATATTGGTCCATGAATGGAAAAACAGAATAGAATAGGATAGGGGGTTCAGATATAGTCTTTTTTTTTTCAACATCTTTATTGGAGTATAATTGCTTTGCAATGGTGTGTTAGTTTCTACTTTATAACATAGTGAATCAGCTATATATATACCTATATCCCCATATCTCCTCCCTCTTGTGTCTCCCTCCCACCCTCCCTATCCCACCTCTCTAGGTGGACACAAAGCACGGAGCTGATCTCCCTGTGCTATGCGGCTGCTTCCCACTAGCTATCTATTTCACATTTGGTAGTGTATATAAGTCCATGCCACTCTCTCACTTCATCCCAGCTTACCCTTCCCCCTCCCCATGTCCTCAAGTCCATTCTCTACATCTGTGTCTTTATTGCTGTCCTGCCCCTAGGTTCATCAGAACCATTTTTTTTTTTTTAGATTCCATATATATGTGTTAGCATATGGTATTTGCTTTACTCGTTCTGACTTACTTCACTCTGTATGACAGACTCTAGGTCCATACACCTCACTACAAATAACTCAGTTTCGTTTCTTTTTATGGCTGAGTAATATTCCATTGTATATATGTGCCACATCTTCTTTATCCATTCATCTGTCAATGGACACTTAGGTTGCGTCCATGTCCTGGCTATTGTAAATAGACCTGCAATGAACATTGTGGTACATGACTCTTTTTGAATTATGGTTTTCTCAGGGTATATGCCCAGTAGTGGGATTGCTGGGTCGTATGGTAGTTCTATTTGTAGTTTTTTAAGGAACCTCCATACTGTTCTCCATAGTGACTGTATCAATTTACATTCCTAGCAACAGTGCAAGAGGGTTCCCTTTTCTCCACACCCTCTCCAGCACTTATTGTTTGTAGATTTTTTGATGATGGCCATTCTGACTAGTGTGAGGTAATACCTCATTGTACTTTTGATTTGCTTTTCTCTAATAATTAGTGATGTTGAGTATCCTTTCATGTGTTTGTTGGCAGTCTGTATATCTTCTTTGGAGAAATGTCTATTTAGGTCTTCTGCCCATTTTTGGATTGGGTTGTTTGTTTTTTTGATATTGAGCTGTATGAGCTGCTTGTAAATTTTTGAGATTAATCCTTTGTCAGTTGCTTCATTTGCAAACATTTTTTCCCATTCTGAGGGTTGTCTTTTCGCCTTGTTTATGGTTTCCTTTGCTGTGCAAAACCTTTTAAGTTTCTCAGATATAGTCTTATATATACAATCACTAGATTTATGAAAAAGGTGACACCACAGTGAAAAGAATTTTCAATAACTTGTGCTGAGCCAATTATATATGCATCTAAAAAATGAATTATGACTCCCTACCTCACACCATCTACAAAACTCAACTCTAAGTAGTTATAGGTCTCAATGTGAAAGAAAAAACAATGAAGCTTCTATAAAAAAGCAGAATACATTCATAACCTAGAGGTGAGCAAAGATTTCTTAAACAGGACCAAAAAGATTATTAACCCTAAGGAAAATGTTCATTGGCTTATATTAAGATCAAGAACCTCTGTTCATCAAAAGATACAAAAATGATGGCAACTTCAGGGTAGGAGAAAAACGTGCAACATTACCTGGCAAAAAAAACTGGTATCCATAATATATAAATAACCCTATAAATCAATAATAAAAAGAGAGACAATCTAGTAGAAAAATAGGCAAAGTGTAAATAGGTACTTCACAAAATAAGATATCTAAGTGTCCAATAAACATGAAAAGATGCTTGGCTTTTTTAATCACCAGGGAAATGCAAATTTAAACTACAATGAGATATTTTCAAACATCACCAGAATGGCTACAATGAAGAGATTAAAAAAAAAAAAAAAAACTAAGTGTGGATAAGAATGTGGAAAAAATGGAACTCTCATAAACTGTTGTTAGGAGTTTAAATTGGTTCAACTACTTTGAAAAGCAGTTTCACAGTATTTAGTCAAGCTAAAATATTCATAGCCAATGACACAGCAATTCTCCCCAAAGATATAAACCCCAAAGAAATGCATACACAGGTGCTACATAAGAAAGGTACCTGAATGTTAATAATCGCACTACTTGTTACAGCCAAAATCTTGAAGTGACCAAAATGTCCATCCAATACATTGGATAAATTATAGCTTACTCATATAGCAACATAATCACTACAAAGAAATAATTTTTAAAAACTATGCTGCACACAGTAACATGAATGAATAGAAAACACAATGTTGAACAAACAGAGCCCTCTACAAAGGACGACATACTATGTGGTCCTATTTATGTAAAGCTCAAAATGGAAAATTTATCGATGGTGGTGGAAACAGGGTATTGTTCTCTTGGAGACAAGAAGAAATTGGGGAGAGGGCAGCCCACAATTGTCTCTGGTGGTTGCATAATACTCTCTATCTTGAGCTAAGGAGTAGCAAAATGGATAGCTGGTGACTGGAAAATTCACTGAGCTGTGTTGTGCTTTCAGGATTTGAACACTTCTACTTATTTAAGTTACACTGGCATAAAAAAGTTAAGTTAAAAAGGTAGAATATGAGCTTTCTAAGCAAATAAAAAGGAACAACAACATTTCAGACAGTGTAAAACTACAAACTACTGCAGATGATTTTGATGGGCTTTCAGAAGTAGTGCTATATTTGCTCTGCCTATCATCTCTGGAGCCAGGGATTGGCATTTCATGCAGCCAGGTTTACTGGCTGGATCGAAAACATATAGCCTGTCTATGCAGGCATCCTAGTCCAATCACCTAAGTGGTATCAGCCTCTAATGTTGTTCAGGGGTACCTCTCCACACCTGGACTTTAGTTCAATTTCATCTGTTAGATGGATAAAAGAGTATATGTGTGCATTTACTTTTGTGAATGGGGATCCTGATCTCACTGAAGAGTATTGCAGATGCTGATGGAAAAGCTATAATAGATTTGACTAGTTGTATATAAACTGAGTCACAAGTCTGTTTGAAATTAGTTTCCTCCCTGCCTCATTTACTTCCTTCATTCATTTATAGATCCTTCCTTCCTTCCTTCCATCCACGCATGTACATGTCCACCTAACTGTCCATCCATCAATCCATCGATGCATTGATCCACTCACCCATCCATCCACCCACCCATTCCTTCATCTACCCATTCATCCATCCATACATCGAACTAGCAAGGTAGTTAAGAGCATGGCCCTGGAGCCATTCTGCCTGAGTTTGGATCCTAGCTCTGCCACTCGTTATCTATATGACCTTGAGTTCAAGGACAAAGAGAGATGAGTAAAAGATGAGGTGGAAGAGGTAGGCAGGTGTCAGATCATCTAATTCTTTGTAGAACATATTAGGGAGTGTGGGCTTTATTCTACCTACAATGGGAAGCCATTAACAGGGTTTAAATAGGAGTGGAATAAAGTAACAACTTCCTATCGCCTTTCTTCCCCTACCCTTTCTCTCTTTTTAATAGAATTAAAATTCAGGTAATTTGAGGATTCCTGTTATTCTGGACTCCACTTACTTGATACTTCAGTGTATTAAGGACGAGTGATGAATCACATAAAAACTTGAGTACTAAGTGGTTAGGAGTCAGGACTGCGGCTAGGATTCTTCCTCTATACCTTCTCAACTAAGTCCTTTAATGTCACCAAGTCTCTGTTATTATGATGATAATAACAGTAATTTATATCTGTAGAAGTGAGTAAAGATATAGTGAGAGGATTCCCATAAAACACTTAGCATAGTGCCTGGCATATAATAAGCACTCAATAAATGGTAGCTATAAAATGTTGTGCAGAATACAAATATGATGTGTAATTTTCCCCCAAATCTTGAATTTAGTACAAGGTTTAGCTTGTGTGAAATCTTATTCACTTTAACCTCTTTCATGAAGTTATCAGTTCACCTGGAAGATTACAGAGCAGCATCTCATCATCTTACGTTTAACCAAATGACAAAATGTGCAGAAATTCCAGGAAATTAAGATTTATGATAAGAGTGAGCTAGGTAGGGCTTCCCTGGTGGCGCAGTGGTTGAGAGTCCGCCTGCCGATGCAGGGGACACGGGTTCGTGCCCCGGTCCGGGAGGATCCCACATGCCGCGGAGCGGCTGGGCCCGTGAGCCATGGCTGCTGAGCCTGCGCATCCGGAGCCTGTGCTCCGCAAAGGGAGAGGCCACAACAGTGAGAGGCCCGCGTATCGCAAAAAAAAAAAAAAAAAGAGTGAGCTGAGTGACTCCTAGAAGTTAGCTTATAATTGAAAAATGGTCTTACTGACATGCTCTGTATTTGTGCTTTTTCTTGGTCCTCTGGCCGAAACAACTAAGAGTTGCAGGAAAACAGAACCTGGATCCTTGACACCTTACCTCTTGGCAAAATAATGGTTTCTGCATCCACTTACAGGTCTATGAAAGGTCTCTTTCTTAGCCCAAAGAGAAGAAAAGAATAGGAAAAAAAAAGAATTCTTTGGAAAGGAGTATCCAGTTTGTGGTATATATTAGTAATGTAAAACCAAATGTGAAATATTTTTAGCTACCTTTTGGGGGTGGTGTGGCTGCAGCATTGGGAGGTACAGTGGAAGATAAAGAAAGAGGAAAATTCTAGTTGGGTGGTAAATAGTCCAAGGCAGGGCAAAGGACAGCACATCCAAGAAGCAATTTCTGCATGCCCTTATTGAAATTTCCTTTATAAGGAAAATTATTCTAAGAAGCGACACATTAAGAGACTGTCATACAGCAAATTTAGCATGGATATAAATAATTGCCCATGTGAGATGGGCACTGGAGGGTTATGCTGGGATAGAGGCTGATTAATGAGCAGCTGGGATGTGCCTCACTGAAGACCCAGCAAGTACTGCGTGCCATCACATGACCCTGGATGACATCTTGACCTGAGGCTCAGAGCCTTAACCAGAGCTGGGGAGCTGGCAAAAGGGGCTAAAAATAAGTAACCCTAAGTCCGATAAATACAAAATTAAGGAAAGAGGACAGGCCAAGACGTTCTTTCTTGTCTTTCGTACTCAGTATATGACTCCCCTTAAAAACTCAGTGATTACCTGTCGGTGTTAGGATAAAATGCAAATACTTTAGCAAAACATTCAACACGTCCCAGTCTGCCCCTACTCCATTCTCCTAACTTTCCTCTGACCTATGACTGAATGCTAAAGGCAGCCATAGTTTCTACCTCTTCATCAAATAAAACACCCCTGCTTGTATCTGCACATGTTAAGCTCTTGGGTTTCCCTCTTCGCGGAGTCCATTGAGTCATCCTCCAAAGCCCATCCCTTTGTTAAACGCACTTCCCTCTAGCCCTGCCCAACTTCCACTTCCCTTGTGTTTCCATAGACCTTTTATTTCCTCTACCTGCTCGGAATCCCCACACTTGATTATGAACCTACAAAAAATAAGAATCCTGATTTAGTAATTTCTGCATTCTTCATGGTTCTCACATGGCCCGCCTTCCACGGACACATGCCCACATTCCCTTCCTTGGTTTCCTTCCCCCTCGTGCCTCCCTTAACATGCTTTTCTTCTACATGGTTTCTATTATGCCCCACTTCATGCACTTTTAATAAAACGGGATGAGGGATGTCCACCAGCTTTTGCACAGCACATGTCTCAGCACTCTTGCTGTGACAGGGGCACTTTGGAAGGCTCCACACATGCTTCACCCACTGCTTTAAAATAAATATTGCAACCTGAAAAATAACCCAGTTCTCTGCCTTCTCTCTCCCAGTTTTCTGAAATCCAAATATAGGTGTTCTCTTAATAAAAAAATGAGGAACTTTATAAAGGAAGCAGATTAATTACACAAATGCACAGAAAAGAAAACCCAAATCTGATATGTACCCAAAATACAGTAGGTAATCCTCCTCTGTAGATCAACTGCCAACCAACAACTAGTCCTGCCGGGGAGGGGGGGGGGGTCACTTACCCACCCCCCACACGCCTCGTTTACCACACATGGCCTTCAGCAGGAGCACTAGGACTTAGTGCCCATCTCAGGTCCGTGTCACACTCTGTCACACGGCACATACGGCCTCAAGGATTGCAGAACAGTGTTAACAATGTGTACCCCCCCGGATGGTGGAATTAAGGGAGATACAGGGGGATATCGAAGGAATAATCTATTGACAATCATGCTTTTGCCAACATGGGCTTTGAGAGGATGAAGATTTATATTAGTGAACAAAATAGAGTTAAATCCCTAATATTTTTGTCTATATATAGCTCCATTCAATCCTCTTACAGAGGAGTGCATGATAAGGAGCATGGCTCTCTCCCACCCAGGATCACGTGGGCAGGTTTGTGCAGAGGGCCCTCTCAGCGCACAAACAGAACACCAGGCCCCAAGAAGCATATCCTCAAGCATCGTGTAAATAATTTAGGAAAAGGTCAAGCTTCACACAGGTACTGGACTGAGATTTACCAAACAGACAGGAAACTAAAGGATAAGGCATTACATATCAGACGAGTAACAGCTGGCTGGAAAACTTGAAAAGGACATAACCTGAATTATAAGACACTTGGGGAGTTTATTTCAGCAAAGTAGAAGGTGAGCAGCCTAGAAAGGTAAGCTATTTACTTCAGAATATTGCAGTGACCATGTACAAGAACTGTTCTAAGCTCCTTACAAGTACCTTCTCATTTAATCTTCATAACAATTCCACAAGGTAGAGTTATTATCATCCCCACTGTACAGATGAGAAAACTGAGGCACAGAGGAGTGATGTAGCTTGGTTCACAGAGCTAAGAAGAGGCAGAGCCAGGGTTTAACAACAGTTTGGGTCCAGAGTCCCTGTTATCAAGCCACTCAACAGACATCAATTTCCCTCTACGGAAGATTTTTAAAGCAGAAAGTTAATACTTTCTAGAACGCCTGTTTACTGTGATTTAAAAATAAATTTAATTCCATTTCTTTCTTCTCTGATCCATTATTTTAATGAAGACTTGATCTTGGTAACTAAGGTAATTTTTGGATATGCAGTTCTTAGAGTTGGTAAGAACACTGCATTTTCCAATTTATCTATGGTAGACATGTATTCACATGAAAATGTTACTGTTTTCATGCCAGAGGGAAAAAATCAACAATTCATAGACTCTTAGGGACATGTTATTTGTTCACTGGCTTAACAGATCCTTGTCTTAATAAAGAAGATACAAAATTTGTCTCTTTTAATGCAAGACTAATATCCTGGAAGATTAAGAAAATCAAGCTAATCAGGCCAATCTATTTTTTGTCAAGCAATTATATAACGCTTAATATATACCAGCCAATGTTCTCCGTGCTTTACAATTATTAAATCATTTAATTCTCATATGAGACAGGTTCGATTCTCATCTCTATTTCACAGGCGAGGAAAGTCAAGGCACAGAGAGGCTAAGTGATTTGTCTGCAGTCACACAGCCAGAGAGAGGCAGAGGCAGAATGTAAGCGTAGGAGGCATTCAGCCTGCAGAGGCTATTCTCTGAAGAAAATATGTGTGTAATCAGTGTACTTGGAGGTCTCCTTGCCCCAGTGGCTTTTTAACTGCACAGTTGCTGCTGCTGCTGTCCGAACCATTACGCAGCTAGAACTTTCCCAGTGTTCACATAATAAAGCCATTGAGCCCCTCTGACCCTGACGGATCACACACATACCCATGACTATCCCAGATGTCTCAGATTTAGAATAAGTAGCCAAATTATACTACTTCTGTTCATTAAAAATAGCCCTTATGCACTCTGATTTCTTTAAAATATTATGTTAGGACTGGATTTCTATTTCACAGAAATAGCCTCAAAAACAACCAACCAACCAGGTATTTGGTGGTATTTTGGGAAATATATTTGAGTAAAATGTGGCACATTGACCAGGGTGTGTTCCCAGAGTACATCTCACTGTCTTGAACACACAGACATCCTAGAAGTGAATCTGGTTTTGCAGTTGATAAAATTATTTTCACTATTAAAGAGCACTAATAAAATTAGGTTTAAGCTCTTGTTACTGCTTTAATGAGACTAGTTTTTCATCTTATAGATTGCGGGCTAATTAGTATTCCAAGGAATGAAACATTGGTTTCTTGTTCCTGGGTCTCTGGGATGGCCACACATATAGATTCTGCCTCAGAAATGTGTGTCTGTGAAGAAGTCAGACAAATTGATGGGTAAAGATATATTTTAATCCTTCGTTATCCACACTCTTCTTATACTGAATGTCTACTACTTTCCGCCCCTGGTCTTGCTGACATACAATGATAATTAACTCCTGAAGTTTCTATAATATCCTCGTATTTTCAGGTGGTTGTTATCCAATCACAGACTGCCTCCAGTTGAATTTGTCCTAAACCAAATTCAACAAAGGTTATTTTGGCCTTCAGCTTCTTGGCCATCATTGTTCTCTTTCTTTTTTTTTTTTTTTTGTGGTACGTGGGCCTCTCACTGTTGTGGCCTCTCCCATTGCGGAGCACAGGCTCCGGATGCGCAGGCTCAGCGGCCATGGCACACAGGCCCAGCCACTCTGCGGCATGTGGGATCTTCCCGGACCAGGGCACGAACCCGTGTCCCCTGCATCGGCAGGCGGACCCTCAACCACTGCGCCACCAGGGAAGCCCTCTCTTTCTTTTTAAACCCTTACCAAGAAGAGGTCATTTTAGATAAGAACACATCTTAATGAAGAAACGAACTAAGGATGAGACTAAAAATAAGATGTCCATAACTTCAGGAGAAAGATTCTGATGAAAATTCTCAACCCTTCCTTCCATATGAAATAAAAGTTAATGCTCTCAGACACTTTCATTCCCCTTCTTTGCAGACAGTTATTTTATTTTACTTTTTGGTCTTTTGATCTTGTTCTTGATATTTTGAAACAGTTTTCTCCCTCTCCCATGACAAATGCTTCAGGAACTTTCATTTTATAAAAATTCCCCAATTCTCTAAAAACAGAGAGTGTTTCTGATATCACTACCATTCACTTACACATACACGTGATCAGGACATCTCATACGGTCACTGGAATGTACATAAGACAGCCAACATGGCACTATGTTTCCTGGTAAAAAAGACATTATATCTAGCATGTATATATGCATACGGATTCCTTGTGAATGCTTTCAAGATTATTTGACAGCCATTAAGGCCTCAGAGGGGAAAAAATAATGACAACAGCCCACTAGCACTGGATAATTGTTTTTCTTCTCAATCTCACTGCTCTTTCTTGTCTCCTTCATAGACTTGTTTCTTTTTGTTTTTGTTTGTTGGGGCGGGGAGGGGGGGCTTTTTTCTGCCCAAGGCTCTGTTCCCATCTTTCTTTTCTTCTCTCTCTTCGCTCTTACCCTAAAAGAACTCATCTAGTCCTAAGGCTTCCATGCTCACAGTTGCCAAAACTCTCTTTTTGAGCCCAGAACTTTTCCCTGAGCTTCAGACAACCAGCTCCTTACTGGACATGTCTGCCTGGATGTCCCTTAGTCACCTCACACTCAAAATAACCCAAACTGAATTCACTCTCTCTGTCTGGGCTGGGTTCCCCGTCTCAGCTGTCTCCTTCGCTCAGTCGTCCAGGGTAGCCTGGACTCCTCTCTCAGTCACCTTAATATCCTGAATATATTCCCGCCTTTCCCTTCCCACTGCCACTGGGCTGGGTTCAAGTGTTCATCACTGCTGTGCCAGATGGTGATAAAAGGCCTGAAAATGGTCCCCCACCCTTAAGATAGATTCATTTTCCTCACTGCCACGCAGGAGGAGTTCATGAATATCTAACTATAGCAACGGCAAGATACAGATAGAGCAGTAACAAGCATTTAAACCTAGTTTTATTAGTGCTTTATCATGGTGAAAATAATTGAGCCACTCTGCTTAAAATCCCTCAAAGTCCCAACTCCTCCCAAAGTCTTTACCATGTGTACCCTGCCTAGCCCTGAAGACACCAATTCCACATTTTTAAAAATAAAATTTCCAGAATGTATTTATCAAGTGAGAGGGAGAAAACAGTTCCAAATTTTGAGAACAAAATAGAATGACCAAAACAAATCAAATCAAATAAACTGTTTGCAAGACTTCTAGACTTGAACATACACTTTTCCTCTACTTGAAACACCCAGCCTCATCTCATTCCCCTACTTGGTGGTAACTCCAAAGGTCTTTCAAGACCCAGCGCAGTTGTTACCACCTCTATGGGATGTCTTGCCCCCATTATCTTTAGGCCGACACGTCTAAGTGTCTCCATCTCACCCTCTGTCAATTCCCCAATCCTATGTCTGCTTTTGTGTCTCTCCATAGAAATTCAAAGACCCTGGAGACCCAGGACTACTTCTCTGTCTTTGTACTTAGAGTTTCCAAACATGTTTGTTGAATGCATGGTTAGATGTGAAGTGGTACCTGTCTCATGGGGCAACATTACTGAAGTTGCAATATTCAAAAAGTGTTCATCTCCTTACACTGAAATATTGCCCTGAAATCTTGTATTCTCACCAGTGCCAGTTAATCACTAAACATTTCTCCCCACTGACAAAACAAAACATGATCACAGGAGAAGGCTCCACAAAGACCACGCCCACATATTTCAATGCCTGGGCTAAAATAAGCGTGTAAGTGTGTAGGACTCATCATCATACTGTCCCAGGAAACATGCCCTCCCGGATTTAAAAATACTCTTGTTTGGCTTGATTCAGGCTGCTCCTCATTCCAGGCCTACGTGAGTCACTGGAGAAACATCCTATTAGAGTGCCCCCCACGGAGTGGCTTCCTTTGCATGTTTGCAATGAGTCAGGAGGTATGAGTCACAGTTCACTCTTACGACAAAAAGAACCTGCTCTCCCTCCCTATCCATTACCAATATTTCTTGGGCTTCATTGGCACGTTTTAGAAACATCTAAGGGAGCCAGGGGCAGCTTGAGAATGAGTATTATTTATTTTTTACAAGCTACGCTACTTAAAGCACCTTTCATCAGAGCAGCAGGATACTTTGGAGGTCTGACACATCCAAAGCTCACCTGGGAGGCCGGTATCTGGCCATGTTGCCCTGCCCTGTCATCAATGGGGAGGAGGAAGGCACGAAGGAGGTAGAGGCACTGCACGAGGTCCCTCTGCACGGCTGACACTTCAAACTGGTCTCCCAGAGCCACTGTTGATAAATGGCTGGCTGGCTACTCTTTCTTCGTTATGATATGCAAATGCTTGGCTAAGGAGAGAGACATTCTCCAGAATAATCAATGGCCAAGTAGTGAACATGAAGCAAAGTGGAAGGACAGCCAAAGGACTGCAATCTTCTAGATGTCATCCAGGGCACTCAGACCCTGCCAATGGAAGAATTTTTAAGCTCCATGACAGTTATAAACAATAGAGGTTAATTCCTTTCATTCCATTCCGGAAAACATTTTAAGTGGCTAGCCACAGAGGGCAATCAAGCATGGAATCAGCTGCAGAATAAGGTGCAGTGAGTTACATACCACAAAGGAAGAATATGTAAAGGGTAGGAGAGTCCCAGGAAGTGCAGGTTTATTTTCTTAGAGGAACTGGCATTTGAATTGGACCAAAGGATGGGTAGAATCTAACTCATAGTTCTGACTGTGTTTTTCATTCAGAACAATTTCCCAGCCAGGCGCATTTCAAATTCACTTACATTCAGACTCCAAATTCCATAATCAACGTCTCTTGGAAGCCATTTAAATGCATGAATGTAAGTCTGCCTGCAAGGGAGATGCTTCTATGCAGTTCTATCACGAATAGTTTTACCGTGGCCCAAGAATTAAAGAGAGCAGAGACTCACTAAGTCCAGATTGCTCTGCTTTCCAGGGGATCATGGTGCAGTGAATTCTGCCTCTGCTTTAATAGAAGGTGATAAAAATACTTGCCACCCACTTACCTCAGAGGAACACTGCCAGGATGGATAATGTTCAAAGCACTTTGAATTTTTAGGCAAAAAGTGCTCTGTGAAAACAAAGCTGTGTTATCATGAATGTTGGGTAAAAAGGAAGCAAAAACAATGTCTAGATCATGTGTTTAGGGGGGAAAAACCAGACACTAGATTATAACTTTCAAGAAAGTCAGCATTACACAGTCAAGGCCTGAAAGTCCTTTCCCAGGAGGTAGGACCGTAACTATTCAGGGTACACTGAATATATGAAGAAATGAGGCAAATTTGGTATCTTTGATAATAGAGGTTTCTAAGAATAAAGAATCAGGAAAAGGAATTGTAAGGCAGTTTGTCCCACAATGAGGTATTGGGGACATAAATTTTGGAGGCCAAGAGAATCAGAATTGATTCTTAAAAAGTCAAGAAAAGAACACACAGAGGACACCGAGAGAAAAACCTTTCAATGCCCAAGGCCAAAAGGGGTGAGTGGTATTCAGTGACGCAGAATAAAGACAACAGAGGATAAAGGAAAGGTGTAAACAGTTAGTGAGTAACGCTCTGAATTAGATTACAGCGCTATGTAGAAGGAAGAAATTAGACTCTTAGAAGCCTTAGGTAATAGTCCACTCTCTGGTACCAAATAGACATATGTTTTCTGGGGGAATTACTTAATTTCTCACAACTTCACACAGCTGAGAGAGTCAAAGGAGAAGATATATAAAAAGTATCCTCAAAGATGTTCTGGTATCATACAAATGTCAGGGATGGTGATAACTGAGCTGAGTTGGTGGGAATGAGGAAAAATCAGGAGAAAGTCCACAAAGGAGAGTCATACTTTCTGGTGGTGGAATTTTTTCTTCTTTTTAAAATACATGCATGATACTGAAGTTGGAGGGAAGCTTCTGGAAAAGATCTAGTAACTCAGAAGTGATATAACCAGGGTTTGGACTTCCATAATAGGGAACTATTCATGACAGGTTTTCAACAAATTGAATATAGAAGATAAAAGAAACAAAGATCACGTTGAGAGCCTGAGTGGGCAGAAATCACAGGAGAATAAAGTGGCCAATGAAAATGGAAAGGTGGGGAAAGAAGGTGGTAAAACGGTGAGGAGTAAGTACTTTGCTGGTGAGAAATACCAGTGGGGTTATTATGGAATAAAAGGTAAGCGTCTAATAAAACTATAAAATGAAGGGTTAAAATTTATTTGTGGAATTCTCTGCATCCACGAGTCTCACAGCAAAGAAAATGGAAACTCTCCTATGGAGAAAGAGTAGCATATGCCCTTTAATGTTTTAACAAAAGAAAATCTGCAACAAAGAAGTGTCTCTTGGGATTAGGTTTGACACCAGCAGTTCCTGTGCCTGATGTGGGAGAGTCACACATG
The DNA here is from genome assembly GCF_937001465.1 of Orcinus orca. Taxonomy (NCBI): domain Eukaryota; kingdom Metazoa; phylum Chordata; class Mammalia; order Artiodactyla; family Delphinidae; genus Orcinus; species Orcinus orca. Next base: position 40,498,394 of record NC_064567.1, on the reverse strand, counting down.
TTTTTCTGTTATTTTCAGTAATTTCAAAAGCTTTTTGTTTTTACTCCAGGGTGATATATATGTTTGCATTTCCTTCTCCAATTTAGCTAAAATCATCCTCGCAAAACTAAAGTCAAGTAGAAATAATTTGAGATCATTTTACTCATCAGAGGCCCCTGTGGCACAGGTTGAACAGGTGACATTGTTAAAAGTAGCTGTGATACTGTACAAAGAGTTCTTGCATAACTCTTCCAATCCACGACCAACAGAAGTGAATCCACGTGGAAAGGAGTTAGCATCATTATGACAAAAACATTAACTGCAGGCTTCCCTGGTGGCACAGTGGTTGAGAGTCCGCCTGCCGATGCAGGGGACACGGGTTCGTGCCCCGGTCCGGGAAGATCCCACATGCCGTGGAGCGGCTAGGGCCATGAGCCATGGCCGCTGAGCCTGCGTGTCCGGAGCCTGTGCTCCACAATAGGAGAGGCCACAACAGTTAGAGGCCCGCGTACCGCAAAAAAAAACAAAACAAAAACCAAACAAACAAAAAAACAAAAACATTAACTGCTACAGAAATAACAAAAATATAAACACTAGAGCACCTGGCTGTGATGAGTATTTGCCTGATGTGACAGGCAACACTGTAAGAGTGGCAAATCCACCCCCCCCACCAAGATATGACTTCATTGATAGTGGGCCCTAGAACAAAAACAACCAGTCCCAACCCTGAAGGAGTGTATGTTTCTCACACCATGTTGCCACCACTTGGTGTATTTCTCTGCCAGAGAAGGAGGAATAGGACATTCTGCTGCCCACCTCATCAGTCAAAAATGGTGGGTATAAGAAATAAATGCTGTGCCTTCCTTTTACTTGCACATTATGATTCTATATAAGTCTAAAAGCTATTTGGGAAGAGGAAGTTGGGGAGATCAGAGAAGAGAGTAGCATATATAATAGGTAATGTCAACATTCTGTATAGGAGAGGAAATAAGGAGAAACAATACTAAGGTTACATGGTTGCATGACCTTGGCTGTCCCTCTAATGTCCTTAGGGGAAAGGAACAATGTGAAGATTAATGTTGCCATTTGTCATTTTACAGCCATAAGCCTGAATACATGAAGGCCTTATTCATCATGCACAGACAGCAGGCCCCTGAAATATATAAGGTATATTTCAAACAGCAAGGTCTTTGCCTACTTTGCTGAACTGCTGTGGGCTCTTGAGTTATCTTCGGAAGAGTACAGGTCTGTGTTTGGCAAAGGAAAGCAGAGGGGGGCCAAAAGAAGGCTGCTCTTTCAGGCCTAGAGAGGACACACACATTTATAATGTTTGAGTGTGTGTGTGTATAAATATACATACATATATTTCCCCCTCTGTCCAATTTCTCCTAGAAATTATCAGCTATAGTAAGGGAGTGGGGAGTAGAATATAGGCATTGTTTGAAAAGCACTACCAAAGAGACACAAAAGATTGAGTTTTTGACATAAGTTTTAAAAATGCAGCTAATAAGATGAAGTCACAACCGCTGAAATACTGGCCAAGGAAAGGAGAGTAAAAATATGAGTATCGAGCCATGCGCAGTGGTGACCTTGCCCACAAGAACACAGGAAGGCAGAGCAGCCGCCCACCCAGCTGCATGTCCTGAGAACTGCTGTCTGTCGAGTTACCCCAAAGTGGTCTTAGATGTCCCTGATTTTCTTTTCTATCCTGATGAAACCCTTGTAGCTAATTACACTTTCCAAAATAAAGACGTTTGTGATTTACGCTTCACAACATACATAACAGCTTTCATGTATTCTTGACAGTTCTATTTTGTTCAAGAGTTACATGCTCTCTGGGACTTTTTAGTTTTCTATTTTATCTTACATTTCATTGTAAAGGCATATTCCGAGGCAGCTGTTTTTGTAAAACCGAGTTTATTTGTGGCAGTTTTGTAGTAATTAATCAGAAGTTTCCATATTAACCCTACTCCTGCTGCTAGGCACTGATTTCTCTTAGTTGCAGCCTGATTTCTTTCTTCCCTGGGTTAATCTGCAGCCCAAGCAGAGCTGCTCAGTTGCCATGTTGGGGATATCGGGGTTATGGCTTAATGTTTTGGGGCCCAGAAACTTTTAATTCCAGGCAGTGATTGGTGATATGAACAAAAAAAGATGCAGGTTATATGGGGAGAGGCAAGGAGAAATCTATCACAAGTGATCAGAAATTCAATTCCAAAATCTGAGACCGCCTTGCTCTTTCTCTCAAATCCCACACCAAATCCACTGCCAGTGCAGAGGAGCCCCCTCTCAAAGGCCTGTCTTTAAAAGTCGATCTGAATCGGTCCACTGCTCTCCAGCCCCAGGTTAGGAGCCACTGTCCTCTCACCTCACCAGCTTCTTAGCCAGTCCTCCTCACTCCATCTGTACCCACTTCACCTGCTACAGCCCATTCTCCACACAGCACCCCAAGTGGTATTTTAAAATACATCAGAGCATGCTCTTTCCTGCATCAAACCACATGCCTATCACACTCGGAATGAAATCTATTTGGATGTCATTCTGCAAAGCCCCAGGAGCTCTGACCCCTGCCCACCTCCCCAGCTTCATCTCTACCACTCTCCCCTTGCCCCTCCCACCAGATGCACTGGTCTTCCTTCTGTCCCAACACTCACAAATCTCCGTTCCAACTGTAAGGCCTTTGCACTGGCTGTCTCCTCGGCCTGCGATTTTCTCTAATTTTGCTTGGCTACTTTTCTCCAGACATTCAGGTCTCAGCTTAAATGTGACCTCTTCAGAGAGGCCCTCCTGGACCACCCAATCTAAAGTAGCCTCCATGCTGCTCTACCCTATCACCCTGATTCTGTTCTGTGCATGGTGTTTTCTACTACGTGATATTTTCTTCTTTGTATAGGTTTTAATTTGTTCATTGCTATCTCCACCCACTTGAAGTAAGCCCCAGTTGAGCAGGGGCATTGTATATTTAGTTTACCATTGTGTTCATGACGCTAAGAACAGTGTGGACACCTAGAAAAGACTGCATACATATTCGGTGACCTCACACTGCCCACCACGGGAGGTACGGGAGGTCTGCTCTCCCAAGGCAATGCCTCTGAGCCTCTCAAACACTCCATTCCCTTCTTCTGCTATTAAAACAAAGAAACAACCACAGCAAATAGTAAGCAATAGACTGGTCTTCTCTCAGCTAGTAAAGAGAGCATAAGTATGAGATAAACTGATGGATTTCCTGCATATATTAACAGAACGCCTCAGATTTCCTCTCCTGTGTCCCTGAATTTTATTAAAGACTGGTAGACAGCTCTAATGACCATGGCTCTCAATCCTGGCTGCACACTAGAATCATCTACCTTTAAAGAATGTCAGTGCCACAGAAAACAAATGAGTAGCCTCCAGGGTCAGGGGGTTCGGGGGAGAGGTTTTCTGAAAGCGGCACAGTGAGGTTTGGGGGTGATACAAATACTCAGTGTTTTGACTGTGGTGTTGGCTGCATGACTGTATGTGTGTATGTCAAAACTCAGAGAACTGTACACAGAAAAGTAAACTCTACCATATGTAAATTACATCTCAATAAACCTAGTTGCAAAAAACTACTGATGTCTGGGCCTAACCTAGATAAATTAAATCAGACTATCAGAGTGCGAGCCAGGACATTACTGAAAAGCTCCCTAGTGATTCTAACATGCAGCCAGGACTGAGACCGATGCGAGTCTAGAACCTGTGGCAATAGGACAGTCATACGAAGAAGGGGAGGCTGGCTAGAAGCGGCAGGGCCAAAGGCCAGCTGTGCTGCCAGCTCTAGAGAAAGAATTCAGGGTTCTCAGTTCTGAGGTCTGTGAACCATGTTCTTCTGTCTCTTCGTTACAGGGCTGCCGTCCCCATCACGCAGTGAGGGACTAGAAACAACGAGTCTTTTTTATACGAATTAGACAGGCTCAGTGGGTGTGTTGTGAAGCATGGGATGTTTGTAAGAGAAGAGCGCTACAACCCACTCAGTTTGGTTTCTTTTTTTTCAAACAAAGACTTAAAATAAACAGGTGCTTATTTGTTTGGTTGGTTTTGGTTTTTTTTTGGTAATACAGCAAATAGGCTATTTTGGGGCTAATGTGAAAATCCTCCATGAGGTGCAGATTGTGAAGAGCTCTGTCCCAGAAACGTTACTATTGATACTTCCCTCTAATCTCTCTGAGGGCAAGTGTCCTTACTATTAAACAAGGACAAAGGTTGTAATGTCCATTCCTCTCCCTCAGATCACTCGGGAGGCTCAGAACAGCCAACCTACATGAAAGTGATCTGTCAACTGTATCCTATTAAACTAGCTAACGTGAATTGCACATTTACTGTGCTAAGCACGTTCACATCATATATTAATCCTGACAACATTATAGGTAAGACTATTACTGTCTTCAGTTAAGAACAAGGACATTATGGCTTTGTCGCCATCTCCACGCTACCAAATCCAATGGTATGTGCCAAGTTATCCTTCCTGAACATCACTCGAGTTTGACGTGGTGCTCACTTTTCCCCTTGCGGGCGAGACCTCACTTCCTCTTGGCTCTTCGGACAATTGATCTCCTGCTTCACTGGTCCTTCCTCCTATTCTTAACCTCCAAACCTGGGGCTCAGTCCTGCACGTCTTGGCTTCTCTACCTGTACTCACTCCCTGGGTGATGACGTCTCATCTAGTCTCCCGGCTCTGAGTCCTCTCCCTGCAGCCAATGCGTATTTTCCACTGTCATCACCATTCAGATGTCTCACAGACACCTCAGACAAACAGCCAAGACTGGATTCCTGATTTCCCTCCTCAAGCCCTCCCCTCCCCGAGCCTTCCCTTCTGTAGTAAATGGCCAAAGGCCTTGAGGCATCTTTGACCCCTTTTTCTCTCAAACCCATATCCAATACAACAGCAAATCTGGCTGGCTCTCGAAAATAAATTCAGAACCTGACACCTGGTCACCAACTCCACCACTACCTGGTTTAGTCACATCACCTCCTGCTTCAAGTGGTCTCCTAATTAGACATCCTGTTCCACCCTTGCTATAGTCTCTTTTCCACGAAGAATCCAGAAGGATCCTTTTATAATGTAAATAAGATTATCGGTACAGGAGAGAACAGAATGTAAGCTCCCCAAGATGGGCCTCTGTCTCATCTGTTGATTTTGTACCCTAAGTGTCATCACAGGCTGGCTGGCGCTTAGCTGAATATTAGTCGAGAGGATGGATGAGTTCATGACGGCCACACGTCCTGCACCAGGTCACAGTCCTGACCCAGGATCTGCCAGACTCTGTGCCTTTCTTCCCCAGGTGGTACGGCCTCTCAGGTGGAAGAGTAAGTCACAACTATTGAGTTGTTTGAGTACTTCTAGCTTTAAAAAGATGATTTACCAATCATCTACATACTCCAAAGAAATGTGCTAGAAAAGTTCGTGTGAGATAAGCAGAGCCTAGAGTTAGACACTGAGCTTTACTACTATGCCCTTGAACACGTGTACATTGTTATTATCCTCATCATAGGCCTCTTTACTCATATCATTATACTGAATTCAAAAGCTACTAAAACCATTAAAAGAAGAATACTTTTATCCTCACTATCTTCTGGGTCTTCGGTCTGAGATTTATTCTAGAGTTTCAAGTAGCCCTCAGCTATTTATAGGTATAGACTCATTCTGAGTCTGAGTTTGAAGCTGAGCGTTCAAAATATTCGATGGTGCCACAGTGGTTAAAAATGTGGGTAAAAAAAAAAAGTGGGTAAAATCAAAATAAATAAGTATGAATTAGAGAAGTAATGCTAGAAGTGATGTGCATGAATATGGTTGGCACTCTGTCATTTACTGCAACTGTTCCAGGCTATTTTTTAAATTTTCATGCTAAGTTTTTGCCTGTGCTTTGCTCAGATAACATGGCTACACAGTTGAGCTCTGGGATGGAGGTAACATTAGTCTCCCAGTATGAGGCTATGAATGCTGTACTAGGATGATCAACAGAGACCCTTAGAAAGAGTAACTAGTTTAACACAGAGACACACATATAGACACACTACAAGCTAGGAACTGGACTCTGGGCCACCTAGAGTATAAATCAATGACTAAATATAAAGTGTGTTCTGGGTAGGCTCGTGGAACAGAAAAAGAACATTTGGTAAAAACCAAGGAAATCTGAATATAGTATGGATTTTAGTTAATATTACTATTAATAATGGAAACAAATGTAACATCCTAATGTAAGATGCTAATGATGGTAAAAACTGGGTACTGGGCATATGGGAACTTTTTGTACTATCTTTGTATTTTTCTGTAAATCTAAACTATACTAAAAAATCAAGTTCATTAAAAAAATTTAGTGGCACAAGAAGCTAAGATTTTGCATTGTCTACTTACTGCCCAAAACTTATAACATATCATTATTATAAAAAAACTTATTTATTTTGATAAGACAGTACAGATATGTTTTTCAAATGACAATAGTTCAAAAGCTTTTTTAAAAAGGTTTCCCCCAGTTGCTGACTGCTTTTGCTCTGCAGCAAGTTCCTTGTCCTTTATTCTCTATTAAATCTTAAAAAATACCACTTATTTGGGAGGAGAAAGACTTATTTATATATTTATGAAGTGCCTCATTCCACAAAGGAATTAAGAGAAAGGGAAAATGGTTAAATAAAGTCTTCCTGTTCCTAGTTTCCCTAAAATAGCCCAGGATGACAAAACAGCCTATATTTCCATGATAAAAAGTATATTTTATGCGATATTTCAGAGTTAACAAAGCATTTCCCAACACATTGCCATACATTACGTAACTACTGGGAGGTTTAGAATTACATCTATTTTAGGGACAAGAAAACTGAGGCTCTCAGCGGCAAAGTAAAACCTTCCAAGCCATCCAGGACTGTCTGCTTCCTGCAGACCTTATGGCTTCTCTTGCACACTGCTGGTCCTGGAGCCACTGCTGCCACACCAGACGCAGCCTTCAATGGATTAAACCCACAGAAGCACCTTGCCAAAGTCTAAATCAATCCTCGGTATATAATCACGATGTCCACCTTTGCATATACACCACTTCCCTGCTTCCTGAATATAAATAAGCCAAGAGCCAGCTGATCTCTCCTTATCACCTAAAACATATATTTTACCTGTCTCCTTTTAAAATTATACAGTATGTATAACTGTCCAGCAGTTATACACAATTTCAACAGACTACCTCAAGGTCAGCTTTGGAAAGAGAGAAAAATGTTTTCTATCCATGTATAGTCATATTTGTTAGAAATCAGAACCATCTCAGATGACTCTGCCAGAAACTTCAAGCATTCTTCACATTTTTCCCACAAGAAATCCCAAGACATTAGTACTTACTAAGGTGAGAAAAACGGGGCCCAGGCCTCTGCCCAGCCACCTTCTTGCTGGCGAATGCAGCGCTGTGAGCATCCCACTTCGAGCTGCCTTCTGGGCTTCAGTCAGCTGAGAAAAGAACCCTGGCGTGTCTGCTCTCATTAGAGCAGCAGTTTAGGTTTGATGTTTTTGATATTTTATAATCATCGAGGAATCAGATGGGGGAATGAGAATGATGAAAACAAGACAAAACAAAAAAATCAAAGCCTGAGACAAATCAAAGACCGAGGCAAACGTCTGCAGTTAACCCTGACGCTCTGAAACTCATGAAGAGATCAAGGGGAAGGCAACAATACATAACTTGCATGAGATTTTGACAGACCGGGAAGGGAGATCTTTGAGAGATCAAGGGAGTTTCTGGAGCAAAATAACAGCTAATGTAAATTCACTTTCTGGTTTTTTAAAGGGAATCCGGGAACTCTCTAAGCAATTCCAGCACAAAGGGGTTTTCAAGATCCTTTAAGCTTGTAGAAGGGGCTGTGAAATGCTGGGAACAACTCACTAGGCGCTTACTAATGAAACAAATTCTCCTTCCATGTTTACAAGTCACAGATTGCCATATTAAAAAATTATCACTTAGGATCAATCAAAGGTTACACTTAAAAAAAATAGTCTGCACAGTTTGTCATTGGTAGTTGCTGTTGCTGCTTCTTTAACTTGCAAAGGAGAAAGAGAAAGCACTGAGCCATAGAAACGAATGTCTAGAGGAGCAGGGCTCCGCTGGCTCACCTTCCTGTCCCCAGCCTCTAACACTTTGTCTGCAGAACATGTTTGTTGAATACAAATGACCTGGCCTTCCATTTTAGAGGCCAGTTGAACAAAATAGCTTGTTAAATACAGAAATAGCTTATTAATCAATGTACCTGCCTGTCAGAATTTCCTCTCTACATTTTTCTGATTTTTGTTGTCTTGTATAAGCTTTGAAACACACAGCTGAGAGAGCTGGACTGACCACAAAAGCAGGTTCGGGTTCAATAATGAACAAGAATGCCAGCTTGGCCCCAGTTTTAGCTTATGAGAACTTGAGGTATTTAAGGTGTATAGAGGAGAACAAATACCCAGTGAGTGGATGCAGCTACCCACTCTCACTTGCTCCCCATGGGATTAATACATCACCATTCAAGGATCTTCCCCAATAAGAAAATTCTGGCTGCACCACAGCGGCAAACTCTTCCTAGCTGGGTCATGTGGCCTATTCCAGTTAAGTACCATAAGCATAACCATGCCTGCCACCACAAACAAGTTCTGAATTGTATCTAAATTAAAAATAAACATACCCTGTGCATGAGTCTGAGAGACTTCTCTAAATAAAGTATATGAATTTTAATGCTTAAACTTGATGTTATCTATTTATCACCAAGAGATCTTTTTTTTTTTTTTTTGTGGTACGCAGGCCTCTCACTGTTGTGGCCTCTCCCGTTGCGGAGCACAGGCTCCGGACGCACAGCCTCAGCGGCCATGGCTCACGGGCCCAGCCGCTCCGCGGCATGTGGGATCTTCCGGGACCGGGGCACGAGCCTGTGTCCCCTGCATCGGCAGGTGGACTCTCAACCACTGCGCCACCAGGGAAGCCCTCACCAAGAGATCTTTATGCACTCAGTTGAGGCTATCAGATAAGTGTTCCCTGGTATGGAATTCCTATCACAGTTTTCTCTTTCTCTATCCTCTTACTAAGAGAAAGAGCGATTTCTTTTTTTAAAGGTATCTTAAAAAAAAGAGAACCTTGCTCTCTTTGATCAGAATATATCACTACCTTAAATATCTACTCTGGCAGTTTAGCTGAAAAATCATCCTACTTTATCATAAATCATAGGTTTTGCCTTTATTGTGCTAAAATTTCACATCTTGACAAAAAATTGTACTGATTTAGGCTGGGGTTTTTCAACCTCAGTACTACTGACATTTGGGGCTGCATAATTCTTGTTGAGAAGGGGCTGTCCTGTGTATTGAAGGCTGTTTAGCAGCATCCCTAGCCTCTACTCACTGGATACCAAGTAGCAGCCCTCTCACCAGTTGTGACAACCAAAAATGTCTCCAGACATTACCCTGGGTGTAAAACCGACCCTGGTTGAGAGCCATTGATTTGGCTATGAAAACCTAGTGGAAAACCTACTTTATTAAATGTATTATACACTTACAAAAATAGCTTTTCTTAAATTATAAAAGTGAAATGATTTCTCTGCACTGTAGCAACTGATTTTAATTCTTTTATCAGAAAACAAAAGAAAAAACTTCTCCTGTGCATTTGCACAATAATTAGATTATTCTGTTATATGAAATATTGAAAAGACCTTTGGTATGAAAGAGTGGAAGCTTTTGTCTTGGGATCAGCTACCCACCCAGCTCACAAAATAAATAAGTACCTATATTTCAAAGCTGCTATGCAAAGACTTAGTCTGAACACATGTTTAAAAATATTCCATCAGGGCATCACCACAGTGATTCCTATATAGGTCCTTTAACATTTTCCAGGTGCTTCCCATGCACTGTCTCTCTTTAGACTCATGTAGCCACTGTCTTCTGTAAGATTTTTTTAAACAGAACCTAGGTAGTAACCTATTTGGATAACTAACAGTTCAGTTGACCTGGAACATCCTGCATTCACTGAAAGTGCTTGGATTATGTGGGCAGCTTTCTTTTTCTTTCACAGATGTGAAGATGGGGTGGAGAGGGTTATTCTCAATGAGCCTAATGGAGACAGGCCCACCGGGAAAGCAATCACTTGCTTGTTATTCTAATGTTTTAGTCCTCTGATCTATTTGTAACTTTGCTTTATTCATAGCAATTTGCAATTATTTAATTTCTCTTTAACTCGTTTTCTCTGTCTTCCAGTTGGCATGCCAGCCTTGAGACCACCACATTTACCTTGTTAATGGATAAATACAAAAGCACATACTGTACCACCTCAGACACAGCTGGCGCTTAACACATATTACTGAATGAACTGGTTAAATAAATGCAGGATCTGAGCTGGGGGAGAGGCACTTCCTGCAGCCTGACCACTGCCAATGTCGCTCTGGGACTCCCAGGATCCTCTCCCCAAAAGGTCCTCAGTTCAGCTTTCTGGCAAGGATTCTCCTCTGACTGTATCTCCTCTCTATAGAAAGAGCATTCTGCCACAGAAAGGATTCAGCTGGTGGTCTTTTTATACTAATTAAGATATGGGGCATGTTCAACATCCTTCTTCTTTGTGCAATTCAGCTTTCCTATTCTAAAGGAAACCAGGTGGTGAAGGCGGGGGGTGGGGGTCGGGGGGTGGGGGGGTGCGGGGGGTGGGAGAGTTAAAGGTGTAGAACTCTCCTACTTTCCTTGAAGAGCTTACAGACTTTGTCTGATTTCCAACCACACACTTGCGTAAATGAATTAGCTGATTTTGGTCTCCAGATCAGCCCAGGGAAAGAGTGAAGAAAGGCAGGCTTATTGAGAGCAAACAATGAAATCAATTTCCTTTAATACAGTTTTGGGGGAAGAGATATATCCTGAAATGGAATGGTCAGGTTTTCTCTCACAAGGGTTTCTTACAGGCTCTGAACTTTCATACTGAAGACTTACTTCTACTAATACTGTCAGCACCATCAAATCCCCCATTTCCAATGACTAGCATTGCTGAGGGCTTTCTCTAAGTTAAGCATTTTTACATTTTACATTTTATTATACATTTTATTAATAAAGCATTTTATTTTACATACATTATCCCAATTATCCTCACAAAACTAGGAGAAGGTATTTTTTATCTCCGTTTTAGAGATGAGAAAACTGATGTGTAGAGGTATTCGTTAGATAGCTTGCCCAGGGCCACCCAACTATTAACTGTAGAGTTATGGGGATCTGACAAGTCTTTTCATCCTCAATACCTATGCTGTCGGAAAATACCACCTTTTCATCTGTTAAAAAATTAATAGCTTTATTGAGATACAGTTTACATAACATAAAATTCACCCACCTAAGTGTGAAATTCAATGTTTTTTAGTGTACTTAGAGAACTGTGCAGCTATCATCATTATATAATGTTAGAAGATTTTCAGCACAACCAAATGAAACTTCACACCTATTAGCAGTCACTCTCCATTCTCTTTTTGTTTTTAAATCTTATTTTTCCATCTTCTATCATTCTGGCCACTGAAAAGCATTTTGTTTCCTTTAATAAATTTTAAATTTAGAACCATAGCAATCAATACACACTTGCCTCTCCAAGTGTGGCTTTCTCTTGGGAATATTTTATCTTATCATTTTCTTTAGAACAACTGGAGAAACGAAGAGCTTAGGTCAGCAGCCCTATTTGCCACATCCAATCACAGGATTCAAAGAAAGCTGCCCTCTGGACTTCCCCTCAGGAGGAGATGGATCCATCATAGACTTTACTTAGATATGAGGCCTTCAGGACAGATGATACCTCGGTGTTTGGCAAGAATAATACTTACTTCCCAATTCTCTTTTTTAGTAGTGTTTAACATAGCCTTGAAAGAGAAGATGGAAAGAGAACCAACAGTTATTGTGTCCCTACAATGACCCAAATGCCTTAGAGCTACTCTACAAGGTAGTTAACACAACCTATATTTGATAGATGTAGAAGCCAAGTTCAGAGGCTGACTAGCTTGAAGCGTTTTTATGAGTCTCATCTGTGCTTCAGTGGAAGAAAGTCAAACAGTGGTTGCTGATATTTAGCCTGTTCTAACTGAGGTTAACTACCATCCAGGGAGACAATTTAACCACAGAAGATAGCAGAAATGGAGGGCCTGGTTTACTCTAAGGGCTTTGGGCAGGATGCCCTGCCATAAATATGGAATTTCACATAAGAATTCTTCCTTTTGACATGATCAGCTTCTTTCCTCCTCTGGCTATTACAGACTGCTTGATCAAATATTGTTTTCTTTCAGAAGAACTGCAATGCTAAAAAAAGGGGGAGAGATGAGAAACAGGCCTTGTGTACTTGGCCTCTTAATCACATTGGGTAAGATATGATATTAAGAGCTTTGCAAATGGACACTGGGACACCTTTGCTCTGGAGAATATTTTACTCAGGAAAAAAAAAACTTTCAAAGAGAATTATTAAATAAATAGACCAGCTCTTTAGTAATCTGTATAATTTTTCTAAGTCTAATAAATCTGACCTTGAATTTGACCAGATGTTAAAAAACTGGTCTAAATTTTGAATGAGCATAATTTCTTTCACCTCAAAGTTCTTTATGTGAATTGCTATTTAATCACAAAACCTTACAGGATGAAACCTGAGAATAAACTATATCATTTGTTATATTTCCGGAAACCATGTTTCTATTTTTTCCCTTAATTTTAAGGGGATTTTTCTCTTTCTACCAAACCTAAATGTATCATAGAAAGCATTTACTAAGTGCATAACTGGGTACAGCAATGTTCTGTAAGTTGTAACTAGTGAACTTTCAATGAATCCTTTTCTCAATGAATTCTACATTTAAAATCTAGCTATATAATTTATGAATCTTAAATGGTTTGGCTTCTATGCAGGTTTTTATATAAGTTATTTATCATTAAATATCTGAGATTTTCAGACTTTTCTCTCCATTATGCTTTATAGTCCTTTTCTCCATTAGTAGTTCCTTTACTTCCTTTTAATTTTAGGTTTCCAAAATTTTCTCATTTGAGCTCAGTCCTAGATCTCTGGGTCTACAGAGAACAATACTCACATCAGTCAATTTCTCTGTGTCTGGTGAGACCCCACAGGAGGACAGAAGTACCTTTCCCTGGTTGGTCCAGTTGTATCATCCTCTCATCTGCAGAACGTGACTGTCTACTCTGCACAGACTGAGTTTATCAGATCTCTGTTTCTTTTGTCAAGATGTTCTGTCAGTGCGGTTCCTCAAGTTGTCATGTAATGACCTTTACTCAAGGCATTTCATTCGATGCAAGACCACGTTAGTGTAAAGAATTGATATTTCCAGCAACCAAGAACAGGGATTTGTATATATGAGAGAAACAAAAAGTGTAAAGAAAAAATTCCAGTTTTAAAATCTAGTTTATCAGGAATGTAATCAAACCCTTAAGACCCTCTTTCTCAGCCAGATACCCATCTTATCCAATATTTGCCTTCATGTCTAAGTCTACCAAGATCAATGAATATATACCATGAGATGATTTTGCATGTTATTAGAAATGTAATTGTTTAATAGGTCAAGAGAGATATATGAATGTCATGTTTCACCTACTGCAGCTCTCTCAAAATCTCAAATCTCTTCCATAACTCACCTCTCTTGAGAGGTCAGTGGATTGAGATCAAGGAAGGCTGGGTGCCAGTCAGATTTAAGAAAGGCAGGCAAAATTATCAGAAAGCTTGATGTAAGGGTGTGATCTATATGGTACGGAGCCATAATACTGAGGGATAACAACGGGCAATAGATGCAGCCTGAAAGGCCCTGCCTTGATTCAGCACCACGGAGAGCACCAACCACATGCCGGGGCTTGTGGAGGTTCCCTAATGATGACAATCTAGTCTCCTCCACAGAGAAAGCCTGGAACCAGCATATGTGGTTTATGGGATGTTCAACAAATGTCTTGGGGTAGGTTGGGTATCAGGTAAAAATAATCCAGCTCTCAGTTTTTCTATCCTTGGAAGAAGTTTTGTTAGAATATCCCTCTAAGAATCTACATTTCCAGACATGGAGAAAACCCATTTTTAAAAATTTCATAATTAGCAACATCCATGAAAGACCATCATGTAATTTTTGGTTAAAAGCAGTGCCTCACAACTTTGAAATACACTTTCATTTGTTTAAACAAAATCAAACAAAAAGGGCTTCCCTGGTGGCGCAGTGGTTGAGAGTCCCCCTGCTCATGCAGGGGACACGGGTTCGTGCCCCGGTCCAGGAAGATCCCACATGCCGCGGAGCAGCTGTGCCCGTGAGCCATGGCCACTGAGCCTGCGCGTCCGGAGCCTGTTGCTCCTCAACAGGAGAGGCCACAACAGTGAGAGGCCCGCATACCGCAAAAAACAAACAAACAAACAAAAATCAAACAAAAACAAAATTCGTTGCCTAATTTCCTAAAACTCCACACACATTGGTCCTAGTTTACCTCTCGAGTTATATGCAGTAGATCAGATAATTTTTCACTTGACAGTCCTTGAAATATTTGAAGAAAGTTCTTATTTCTCCTCTTAGCCTTCTCTACAAAAGGCTAATCATACCTCATTTCTTCAACTGTTACTTACAGATATTATTTTCTTCTATATATGCTCTTATTTGCCAAGGACCTTCTTAAAATAGGTGCCCCAGAATAATCCCTAGTATTGCAGGAACCGTCTAAGGCAAGTATATTTACCATGAGACTATTAACTCTCCTTGTATTTGGGAACTCTATTTTGGTGAGTGCAGCCTGAGATGGCACTGGTTTTACTTAACAACCATTTACCTTGGGCTTAACTGGCAATGTCATCAACTAAAATGCTCATGTTCTTTACCCAGAAAGATTGATCGAAGTCATCTCCTTGGTTTTAAACTTGTGCAATGGCTTTTTAAAAACTGAAGTGCAGAATTTTGTCAAAGTTAAATTAATCTTGATATTTGTCCCACTGTTTCAGTCTACTAGGACACTTAAAAATCTTTAATTATGAAATGCTCCTCTTGATTTGGGTATTCTGAAAAGTCTGATAAGTATAGTTTGCATGCCTTTATTCAGATTATGGATTCAAATCCTTAAAAAGATACAGCGCCCTCCAAGAAAATGATTCTAAGAAATTCCTAAAATGTGCCCTCTCTTAGGAACTAGATACACTCTATTTAGGGCACCTATCTAATTTATCATGTTAATATTTATGACAGAAAAGAAAGTAATTTTGGGTAAAAATTAAATTTAGGAACCCAAATGACTCCAAGTATCTGTTACTTTCTCTTGTAAAAACCAAAAACTAGTCTTTTTCAACAATCCATTTAAAATGTTTTCAGTGATAATAGTTTTCAGAATCCACTTTTAAAGATAATGAAAATAATAACATTCACCCCCAGTCCCTTAGCATACACTGATTAACTGCCTGCATAATATGCATAAAGATGCATAATAAATGGATTCTATTTTCAAAGATGTGGAAAGAATGGGGAATTGGTTACGGGCACAATTACATTGGGGTTAGTAACAAAAGGCAAAATATGTTAATATTTTATTAAATACTTTAGGAAATCACAAAGGATGTGAAAAGAAAAATTTTAGCATTTTGCATAATCTCAATTCAAGTTAAATTTAAGAATCTGTGTTTATTCAAATTATGCTTAACATATCTGGGGGATTTGTATAAGATATATTACGTAATATTTTACAGAATCATAGGATTTCAAGATTGGCAATAATGTTACTCTCCCCTTGCAAATAGTACGCAAGCCTATAGTAATTTGGAAGAAGGCATCACTACGTAGCAATCCCCAGTTTCTGGCACCTCTCCCATCTTCATTAAAAATCTGCTAAAAAACTTCAATTTTCATTGCCTCTAAATGTGAAACAGACAAGCTTCTTTGGTTCAACCATCTTTCCAATTATTCATGCACATATTACTATATGTATTGCATTTCTTGTCCTAGCAATAATGCTACTGCTTATAAACAATAGAGCGAGGCATATTCCATCACCCAGGGAACAGATTTCTAAGGAGCTTACCATTTAGCTTCCCCAAGATACCCATGTCTCCCTGTCAAATATGTCAAAAGCAGTTGTGACTCATCCTGAAATGTAAACACTGAACATTAAAATGAATAGGAGAAAATGGCTTCTGCAGCCAGTGGACAAATACATAGAGACAATAACAAGAAACCAAGAGCTGGAATGTCTATAGAAAAAACTTACCCAAACTAGAAGCAGCAGAGTAACTGCAAAAAACACAAGCTTTAAAGATTTGGGGGAACTCTATCTCAACCACTTACTAGATACGGGAATTTGGGCAAGCTGAGTCTCTCTCTGAGCCTCACTTTCTTCATGTTTTGACAAGTGATACTATAGCAGAAGCCAAAGACCCCTGGGTCCATTCAGGTATGTGTGTAAGCCTAGAATCAAAGCATTAGCAGTCAAGATACCAACCCACCCCCTATAGACTCATAGCCCAGCTCTTCTCCCCAGAACCAACAAAGCGTGGTCTCCACCACCCATTCACGGGATCTGCTCCAAACAGCCTGTGAGTCAATGTTCAACAGGGTGTTAGCTCCAGCCCTCCAGCAGGTGGAATCTCTCATTAGTTCTGTCTCCTGAGATTTTGAGGGCGAGAAACTGTCTGGGGAATGCATCTGCTCACCACATCTGTATTAAGTCCTATTAGTCACAGGTCCTGCTGTGCCCATAGCTGCATTACTGTGTATGGTTGAGCTAAGCCCAATTCTAGAGGGCCCCATAATCATCATAGGCCATGTGAATGGTGCACCCTTGCAGCTGGGCAGTACCCCAGCATGCACAGTGGGCTGCCACCATCTTTCTAAGGGGGATGCTTGCTCATAGTCTGGGCTGAAAGAGCAACCCTAGATTTTCATGGTTCATTCTGTACAATCCATTAAGTCTTAGCATTGATCTTAACATTAATCACCAACCAATTAATCACAAAATATTCAGTAAACATTAGTGCTTTGGGGGGGAACAAAAGAAATGTAAAAGCCCAATCCTACCCTGAAAGAAGTTACAATTTACGATAGTCTTGTCTCTCTCAATAATATTTCAAGAAGATTTTAGTTTGAGTAAAATTTGTGGAGTAGTTTTTATACTTTGGAGGAAAGGTGATTTATAAACACAAGCTATTTTTATTGACTATAGATCCCGAGCCAGTTCTTTATGAGGTCAGTGTACCCACGAGGAAAGAAATGCAACAACAGTTGCAGTTTCTTCTAAGTGACTTCCTTGACAGGAGCACCAGGCAGGGTCCGCTTTTCACTCATCAGTTCACAACGAGATAACTAATTCTGGGAGCACCATCCTTCAGAATTCCTACTGTGCCCACTGTAATCAGACCACGCACAGCTCCCATGGAAAAGCTGAAATCGAACTGTGGTCCATTAGATGGAGAGTCATTGCCTGTTAGAAAACAAAATAGGATATCCCTACCACGACTTAGGTCTACTTAATCTGTCAATTTTTTTTAAATACAAAAAGGATGATATGGTAAAAGAAAGAAATATGCCCTCACCTCTGGTTCCTTCTAAGCAAGCAGATTTGACTATGTGGTTTACTCTGAGTTGTAAGGCACCAGAATGGGACCCCTTTGGACACAGAGGAAAGTTGTTCTTGGACTAGCGGATGGAATTGCTCACCAATAAAACAGCTTCTTTTGACCTTGTGTGGGTGTGTATGTGGTGGTGGGAAGGTAGGAGGAGAAATGCAATGATACACTGGGGACCAGAACAGTGGAGCCCAGTGTGAAGGATGGAGGCTTGGAGACAGAGACCTGAGTTCCACTTGTTATCTGGACCCCTTTTTGTGCTGTGCAATCTTGTGCCAGTCACTGGACCTCTGAATAACTTCTCTCATCTGTAAAATGGAGTTTAAGATTGTACCTGTTTTTTAGGACAGTTTAAGTATTAAATGAGATAATAGATGAAAAAATTCTTAGCAAAGTGTCTAGTACATACCAAGTAATAAAAAATATTGGTATTGTATCTTTAGTATGTGAGGTATAATAAGAAAAGAGGAGGAAAAGGGTGAATAAACGATTGTTAAATGGATTGAAACAAATGTAACAAGACAGATGTGAATTATGATCATTTTGAGGGAAATTATATTACCAATGGCACATTATACATTTTTTTATTCCTTTTATACATTCTTTGGTGGGGTCTGCATCCTGGCTCTGATTTAAGGTTAAAAATCGATGATAGTATGGGGCAAATTTGTCAAGTTTTTGAGGAAAAAATAAGTTTAACAATGATTTATGCAAATACCTAACTTGACAGGAGTAAAGAAAATGAAGTGTTAGAGACTGACTCTTTTAGTGACCTCTGTCAGGCACAGCTTGCTTTTCACAGGCTAGGTGTCCTGCTGCGTTCCTCCAGGTAGAAAATGGTAAAACCATTTGAGAGTAGAAATCAAATTCTCCCAAAGTTGTGAGGCTCTCATGATATAGTCTACAAAAGAGATTCTTTCCTGACCTTTATTCTTACAAGACTTTCATCATTCCTCCTTTCAGATGTCTCTAATATACAGAGGCGCTTATCCAGCTTTGTAACACACCCCGAGCCTATCAAATTTAGAGCATCAGAGGAGGAGGAGAGGCTAGTCTAAACTTCTGATGTACAGGTGTGCACATACATGCACACGTGCACCATGAGTTGACCTCTGTGTCTATTAGTGAGGACACTTCTCACATTTCTGAGCTTCTTCTGAAAACCTGGGTTTGGTGGGGAGTGGTTGCTGGCAGTTCTGCTAGATAATGGTCTCTATTTTGAGCTTTCTCAGACTAGCAAACATTTTCTTTTAAATTTGGGAACTGACATAATGTTGTCAACTCCCCTTTGTGTCAAGTAGAACCATTTACAGAGTCCTCTACCATTACCACCAACATTTAATAAATAACAAGTCATTTTTAACCCTAAAAAAGTTGGCAGGACACAGATGGGGAAAAAAATTAGTCCCTCTGTGCTACAAAAGACAGATGGCAACTTTATACTAACATACACAAACACATATAATACATTACATTACATACCACTGGTTGCTGAACAGTGAAAATTCTATCCCAGGCTAGTAAGGTCCTCAGTCCAGAGTCCCTTAGACTCCCTTATGCTAAAATTCCTACTGATTCTCTTTCTTTGATTCTGTGGGGCTGGTTTCACATACATGTTAAATTCTCCAAGGTATATCACTCAACTCAAATGAGCAGAGTTGCAAAATTTTTAAATAATCTCCTGCTGCTCTTGTGGGGGACTTTTTAGCTGGTTCATCACATTTTCTTTGCAGATTTACAAATCCACTTTAAAACCTGAGAGGCAAGCAGCCATGTGGCATCTGTTCTCTCTCCTACCCTTGAGGGTACCTCTATACTGCTCCTTCACTTTCCTGCCAATTGGGGAGGGTGGGCAGGCCAACCAGAGGGGAGCAGGAAAGAAAGTGAGGAAAAGGAATCCTGCCAACCTTTCATCAGACTATCTAGAGGCACTGATGGGAAATGACTTCATATAGCCATGAGGGTAAATAAATAACTTCTGCAGATTCAGCAAGGGTCAAACACCTTTTACCAGAGCATGATGTGACCTCGCCTTCAGAGAATCTCAATACAGGAAACCCTGGGGTGGTTCCCCAGGACCAGGACCGCCTCTGGGTATTGAGTGTGGTATAGAGATAACCCCTAGAAACCAAGAGGCCCTGATTCCACATGGGCAATATCCCTATCCAAGAATACTTGGTGGAGGGATTCCTCAAAGATTGTGAACCATTGGAAAGTCTACAGCTGGTAGTCTAATTTCATCCTTACCCTAAAAGGATTTTTCAGAGACTTCTGAAACCCATGGTAGGTTCCTTCCTTTCTAGGGGGACTTCCAAGAAAGGACAAAGGGGAACTGTGGGGAGGGACCTATGTCATCAGGCATTGTGCTGATATCCACCAGGCATCCTATCAGCTTGAGATTTCCTACCAGGGCCCCTAGGGCACCTCGGGTCTCCCTGTGATGGGAGTCTCTAATAAGAGCTGGATGCTGGAATCTTGTCCAGTGCTCAGTGAGCCACACTGAGACAGCTCCCTTACCTTTGCTCTTTTGTATTTTCTGTATTGATGAATTATCTTAATGAACCCAAGTTGTGTGTTGGGGGGCAGGTGGAATTCTGATCTGCTCAGGGAAACTACCACATCAGTTAGAGGGCTTTTACAGGCAGATGTTCTGTAAGACAGGGAGCCTGACGGGCTACAATCTTCTGTAGTGCCTGTTGTCGTGAGTACCTTAAAATGATTTCAGGGCAGGAATGTGAGCCTAGAGCCAATGTATCAGCTCTTTGCTTATGGAACAACATGAAAATTGGATAACTTACCTTTATTCAAAACAGTGTGCGTGTCAAACTTTTAGTACACAGTAGTAGAAAATATTTTATGGCCCGTTAATTAGCTGCTATATTTTTCTGTTTCATTGTATGGTAGAAGCCATTTCTGTGTTTCATTGCTTTTCAGTACTGCCATCAATAGTATCTCACAGAGCCAAAAAATGATTCATTATTATGTTAATAATTAAGAATTATTCTAACTGACAAGGAGATTAAACCTTTAACTCCCACTTAAGGAAATGTGGCTTTGAAGTCACGTGAAGGAGACCCTAGATAGCACAGCTTAATTCTAGGCAGGTTTCTTTTTTTCCTTTTCCTCCCTCAAATTTTCCCACATGAAACCTCATGACACCAGAGCAATAATGATAGCAATGCCTTCCATTTTCCATTAGTTTCCAATGGCTCCAAATTACCAATCTGAGCTGGAAATGGAAAAAAGGCAAATTAATGATGAATAAATGACGTGCCCAAGGGCAGGCGTAGACTTCTACCTTGGCTACCTGTTGGCATGTAAGTTTTGACAACTGTCACTTTTAGAGGTTTCTGTGATACCACTGCAGGAAGAGAATGGCAACGAGGAGAGTTACGAACAAGAAAAGACATGTACTGAGCAACTTCTATGGATTAAGCCCTCTGTTAGGGGCTCTCATATGTTTCATAGTTTCACATATGAAACTGTGAGATATGAATCGCAGAAGGGCTTATGAAAGTACTCATCTGAGGTCACAGAATCGGCAAGAGGCAAAGCAGGGATTTAATCATCTAACTCGAACCCTGGTGCTAAGAAAGCAATAGGAATGTCTTTAATGAGGCATAGTTCCTTTCTCTTTGTCTGGTTAGAAATGGGCCTGCAAAATTCTACAACAATCAACCAAAACAAAAAACTTCAGTCAACAATTCTTTTGTGCTTTATAGCCCATATAACGTTAGGTCACTGGCTTTATTTTATTTACAGTATAAGTAAACCAAGTAAATTTATTTGTCAAAAATGTGGGTTAGGGGCTTCCCTGGTGGCGCAGTGGTTGGGAGTCCACCTGCCGATGCAGGGGACGCGGGTTCGTGCCCCGGTCCGGGAAGATCCCACAGGCCGTGGAGCGGCTGGGCCCGTGAGCCGTGGCCGCTGAGCCTGCGCGTCCGGAGCCTGTGCTCTGCAATGGGAGAGGCCACAACAGTGAGAGGCCCACATACCGCAAAAAAAAAAAAAAAAATGTGGGTTAACATCCCAAGTCACCAGTTCCAGCCCAATCTGGTGATGGGCTGGGGTCGGAGGCACAGAAGAGGAGGAACAGAGAAATCAGACACAGAAGGTTTCTGGCCTCAGAGGCTCCTCGGGCTGAGATTCAGATTTCCTAGTACACATCTGAATGATCATTCTGAAGAATGACTGGTTTTGATCTCCAAAATTTGCTTATTGTTTATATGTTGGTTTTGGAAAGTGGATACCTGCCATAATATCAGGCTTGTTTTAGGATAAAATGTTTCACCCTTAATTTTCACTGGCTAACATAATAGAGAACCAGAAATCGTTAGAATAATGGTGGTAGGGGGATCATTTTGCATGGAAATCCAGTAGGACAGGGGTTTTGAGGAAGAAGGGGTTAGAAAGGAATAGATTTAAATGGTGATAAAGACCTTGGTCTGCCACCTAGTTTTTATTACCAGGAGATATTTACAGAGATAGCTCCCCTTCAAAGCACTAGATACAGTCAATATTTATAGATGGAAAAATATATGTTCTAAAGAGAAGCCTTATTTCTTTCCTCACGCAGCAAGCCTAACAAATGGTCAAAGAAAGTGACTAGGGCTGCCCAGAATTCAGCCTCATGGTGGTAGCACTTACTGACCCATCCCCTTCCTCCCTGCGTCCCTCCCTCTCACCTTTCCTCCCTGCCTCCCTCTCAACTCCTGTCCTCCCTCCCTATCTGCCTTCCTTCCTTCCTTCCACATTGCTTTCTTGCCACCATATATAGGACAGACACCGAGTTGGACTCGTGGAGAACAGAATGATAAAGCAGAGAGTGGTCTTCAAGGATGCACGTCAGTAAATGAATGAAGTCTTTTGGCAGTGGGGTGACTGAAGAAGGCTGCACTGTCCGCTGCATTTTAGTAAGAGCATGGATTATTATTATTTTTTTTTTTTCAGTACACGGGCCTCTCACTGCTGTGGCCTCTCCCGTTGCGGAGCACAGGCTCCGGACATGCAGGCTCAGCGGCCATGGCTCACGGGCCCAGCCGCTCCGCGGCACATGGGATCCTCCCGGACTGGGGCATGAACCCGCATCCCCTGCATCGGCAGGCGGACTCTCAACCACTGCGCCACCAGGGAAGCCCCAAGCATGGATTATTTTAAAATTAAAAAAAAGAAAAAGAAAGTATGTTTGAATAAGTACAATGAGAGAGATAAATACTCATGGGACTTTGTGACTCAAACATTTAGATTAATTACCAACATTAAGAGTTTCCTCATTCTAATATTTTTCAAATTAGGGTTTTATTCTTTTAATCCCTAATATTCTGCAACTAATATCATCGCAAGTGTTAGATTCTTCATCTAATAAAATGAAAATCACACTGAAAGACGACACGTGACTTTGGACGGAAATAAACCCTGGCTGTGTTATATTTCATTCTATGGAAAGTGTTCAGCATTCAACCTGCAGCGTCCTAGTTGACAGAGCAGCATCCTGTAATTACCCCTAAAGGCCATTTGATTTGATAACATATTCACCACCATGTATAATTTACATAATGTTTTACAATTATCCATTAATATGCAAATGTTAGGCTAAAGATTATGTGGCCTAGAAATGCAATGCAAGTACTTCTCTGATAGTCACACTCTGTGCGCATATAGATATCTAACCCAAGAGGCCTTTCAATTTTAGCAAAGACATGATTCATGGTGGTGAAGACGAAAGGTGAGTGAGCACAACTTATCATCGTACGCAAAGCCATGTGATGTTCAATCATCAATTATTCAGTTTGGGGCACCAAGTTGGACACCCAGAGTATGATGGTGAACAATATTTTTCTCTCTTTCTGCAAGGGCCTCCATGACGCTAGAAAGCCTGTCAAAAGTAGCACCAACCAAAGGCGGGAGGTAAAGTTTAGACACAGGCATCCTTTGGATGTGTAACTACCATGAAAATAACCTGCCGGGTGAACATTGTGACACACTAATTAGATAAACCAGTTTATGAAATTCAATCCTCCTCTCCTTTCCCCAACAGTAATCCATCTTAAAAGGGAAAAGGAAATGAAAGTGGGAAAAGGAAGACATACCTATGTCACTATAGCATCACTGTTGATGTGTTAAATGTACTAATGCCAGGAAATTCAGTTACTGTTCCTATAGCAACTGCAGCTCGCCTCCTGGACCTGGTAAATTAAGTTATGAAAATTAATCCTACTTAGAGCATGAGGAAACACTGTCCCTAAGCAAGAAACCACAGTTAGGTTGATCTTCACATTAAGGGAGTAGCCAACTCACCTCAAGAGGAGGGCCAGGGGGAAAAACACTCACATTAGTAAACTCACTATGGGCTGCTGCTCAGGGGAAACAGCACTTGTATTAGTAACTCACTAGAGGCTATTGTTCAGGAAGAGAAATGTTTCCTTCTACAGACACCACTTGACCAGGTGAGGGTACAGTGCACATGGGCCCAGGAATTCCAGAGAGATGAAAGAGAATAAACAGACCCCTTTGCCCTGCACACTAAGGCATGGGATGCGATTTTATGTCATCCACCCAGTAAGAAAAGGGTCCACAAAATATGCACTGTAACATACCATTACTTGCGAATGCCAATTCCCTTTAGGTTTGATGAGAGTCCAAGAGAGAAAAGGAGGCATGGATCTGAAACTTAGGTGAAGGGCAAAGTTTTAGTCTTATGTGATTGTCAATGCAATTGATGATGCTCACAGCTGAACAGAGTCTGATTGTATTACCTGAGAGGAGCTGAAGATTGCATTTTAAATCAATAAGTAGCTTCTAGGGAATAACTAAACCTTGACTAATATTAATCCAATTAGGATTTCTTTATCATGCCAGCACTCATTTTCAGGTTCAATAAGGAATCTAAATCTTTAAAAATGATACTAATAAAAGGTCCCAAACTTAGCACTGAACGAAGTTTAAAAATTTATGACATGCTTATGCTTTCCCTCTCTGATGAATACAACAAACCTGTACAGTTAGTGAACTGTAAAATTGTCAACTAATGTCAGCCATATCCAAAGGTCATTCATACAAAGATGTTAAATGATACGTTATTTAATAATAAATACTCTGGTAATAATACCAGGACCACAGTCTTTCTCTTCACCACCACTTCCGCCTTCATCCTTCATCCTTAGATCCACATGTATGACCCGTGACCTCTGTGTCTTCTGGTTCTGCCCTCCCCCTCCTGCCTCTCCTTTGTGTATCCTCCTCTTCCTCTATGTGGTCCACACAGAGGAAGGTTTCCCATGGGTCTGCCTCCGGACCTCCATGCGTCTCACTCCAAATTCCCTGCAGACAACATTACCAATGCCATGATTTTACCGCCAATTCACATGGCAATGACTCCCAGTGGATTATCTCGAGCACAGCCTTTCCTCCTGTGTTCTCTGATCTGAATGTGTACCTATTTTGACAGTAGAAACACGACAATCCTAGCAGATCTGGAGGAACAAACAAGAATAGGAACGCTGCCTGCCTTGAACAGCAGTCAGGCTATCTGGGAAGAAGGGAGAGTCAACTACGCAAGTCCCTGAAGGAAGATCTGGAGCCAAAGCTGCAGGGCACTGAGTTTTGCAGTTACCATTCAGAGGGGCATGTCCGTTAATGGAAATATATAGGCATTTATGCCTGATGCTTCTGAATCTAGTATTTAGCACTTTGAGGGCAATGGCAAGAACTAGGCAAAATGCAATCTCTCTTGGCACAAAGTGACTCTCGAGGAACAGGGACCCTGGATGCAGACACAGGGGTGTCTGTCAGCACCCAGCACCCAGGCCTTCCGGAGTCGTCCTCTGAGAAGGCATTGTGATTGCAGGTCAGTGGGCCTTAGTGCCTCAAAGAGCTACTGACACTGAGAAAACTGGACTCAAGGGCTCATATCAATTTTAGGGTAGAGCAAAACTAATTATAAAAATAAGAAACTGGAGGGCAATGTATTCGTGATTTGCTCCTGATACTTGAAAATCCACTTGCATTACCCAGTTAGGAAAATCTAGTAGGGTACAATCACCTGCAAGAAGATTTACGACTGATTGGACAGAGATGCCGATAAAAAGGACTTGGGAATAAATTTTCCATTTGAGCAATGCTAGGGGCAGAAAAATTCTGCACAAGCTGTATTTATGAGGCAAACTTTGTCAGAATTTAAAGAGGATCCCATAAAAATTGCGATCCATGTATTCTACAGAAACTCATCCATTCACTTTTAGATGAAGCTCTTAAATTTGAGGATGTCACCCATTAGTTGCCAGTATATCTGCAATGCCCTCTCCACTAAGGCATACAAATTTTAACATTTGTTTGAGTAAAACATAAATAAGAAAATTAACTTTACAAAAGAACAAAACAGTTACAACACAGCTAGCTCAGAAATCAACATGATACACGATATTTAAACTTGCAGAACTGACGGAGTAGGGCACTGACAGAATGAAACTCAGGAACGTTCAGGCTGGTTTACGAAGGAGGAGATGGAGCTGCTGACAAAAGAATGGATATCTTGAGGGGTCCTAGAGAAATCCCCTTTACAAGGTCTGGGCCCCTCAAGCAAATATTGCTCAGTAATGATTCTGCCCCCTAGGTCATCATATGGTCCCCCAAATTATTTGAAGGCTGAAGATCTTAAATATAAAGGTGGCTGATAGAAATTAATTATAAAATACCGGTTTGAATTTAAGTAACAATTCTGCCTCTGAAATATGAAAGTGTTAAGGACCTCACTTTAAAATGATTGATGGGTCACTTGTTTCCAAATGCCTGATCCCTCCAATTGAAAGTCAGAACTGTACCGTGACAGTCTGGCAGTGACCTCTTTCCCAGGACACGCCACCCATCACATGTCTACTGTTGCAGCTGCTGCTGCCTGGGGAGCCTCCAAGTGTGGAAATGACTCCACTCCAGTTATGCACTGCCTGAAGTGATGAGAATTACTACGTTTACTTTTTACTCCACCATTTGGACAGCATCTCTACCCTTCTTCCCCACTGGGTCTAGCTAGGGAAGACGGGGATTCATATGAAAGCTTGCTTTATCCATACCTTGCAATTTTGTTCCTAAGACTGATCTATTTAGAAGGAAAAGTATCTGTTTCTAGATCCAAACCACTGGAATTAGAAAGTTAATCTTCAATCAGACTGACAAAGAAAAACCAAATTCTACTCCATCACTTCCCAACCCCTTCACCTATGAGACAGGATAAAAATCCAGAACCAGAGTAACTAAAAGCAGAAAGGTTTGTGGGCTGCAAGTATGAAATGAAGAAATCCCAATTCTCAAATTGTGCCTTAGTGCAGCAAAGAAATGTGAACTACTAATAGGTGCTGAAATTGCTAATGTCTCACATCTCAACATTTCCCAAATTTTTAATTTATTTCATAACAAGCATTTTTAGGTCAATCTTCGGGAAAATTATTCCAAATGGAATTTATCTCCAATTTCATACCAAAAGTTAATGAGAAAATTGATCTCAGACTTCGTAATCAACTTTGCTAGAATGTTCCTACTCACTCTGTCAAAAAGTATGAATTGGAAGAATTTTGGAATCTGATTATGGGTTATATTCTATTTTGCTCCATCTCACCAGCATTGTCGAAATTTTTCTTATGTGAAATTGGTCTGATTTCACCCTTTTTAACTTTTAGAACATGAGTTAATTTGCGTGCTCACTCTGCATATTTATATCTAAATCCTAGATTTGCTTGGAAATGTGAATTTTATCAGTTGTCAGAGGCAACTCAACATGGGATGGTGAGATGGGGAAAAAAATCAAATTATATTCACACGAAACTTAAGCTGGCTCCCATCTGGCTAAACTTTAAGCTTAAAATAAATGCAATTTTCTCTTCTTCACCTCGTCCGATTAGACATGGAAGACATTCCTCTGTGGTGGGGTGAGAAGATAGTAATCAAGGGGGGTAAAAGAGAGGAAGCCTAAACTGCATCATTTTAAATCCTCATTACCCTAACTTCGTGGCACCATTTGACGGCAGAAGAGGCTGTACTGCTTAACTCCCTTCACTCTGTAGTGCTTCCAGAGCCTTCCACATCTTGCGGGAGTGTGATAAACAGACTTAAAGAGGATATGGTATGCTGAGAAAAACTCATAGGAAGATACAATCTTCTTTTATTCTTTATTTCTTTATCATCGGTAGGAGAGGGCTTAGACCTACAAAAGGGCTTATTTATCAACTTGGTCAGTTCACTAAAAATCACACCCTTTCTTGACTTCCATGGACATCTGTGAACTTTGTGGGCCTGTGTGTGTTTGTGTGTTTTATACATAACCTGTGTTTAAGCATCAAATTTGGATAATATCTGTAAACTAGGAACAGTGGTTAGCGAATGAGGTGGGTTTACCCCCACATTGTCATCTATAAACCCTTGTTTTCTTGAGCAAGGCTTTCCTATTTGGTTCTGGACATTATTGACTTCTAGTTAAAGATGATGTGATGAATCTCAGAATGATGGGCATGAGTTTTGCTTTGTTGTCAGGGAAAGGTTCTGGTCCATCCCAAGGAACTACCATACTAAGATTAAGTAAAGTGTGGTAACCCAGTGGAGAGGGACACATGCCATCTCTCGACTTTACTGTGACGTTCCTTTCTATATGATTCACAAAGGGTGGGGGGGGGACACTCTCATCAAGGAGTAGTCATGTGATTCTGAAGGTTGAGTAGGTAAGATTACTGAAGGCTTATGGCAATCAGGTTAGATATAACTTCACCAGCTCCCCTGGTGACCCCTCCACTCTCTATTGGTTAAGGACTATTGGTCAAAGGCAAAATAAATTGTCAAGAGAACACTTTGGGGGGAGATGAAAACAGTCTCTATCCTGATTGTGGTGGGACATGATTGTACACATTTATCAAAACTAAAGAACTGAAAACCTAAAAAGGGTGAATTTTACTGTGCTAATTATACCTCAATACGCCTGACTTAAAAGGAGAAGGGAAACAAAACAAAACAAAGCTCACACTTAGCATTAAAACAGTAAGTGACAACCTGGATGACTCTCAAGAACATTATATTGAGTGAAAGAGGCCAGACACAAAAGGCTACGTACTGTATGATTCCATTTGTATGGATCGTAGGTAGAAGAGGGTGAATCATTCATCCCTTCCACCCACATACACACACGTACGCACCTCATACTCCTCACCACACTCTCAATCCTAGAAAAAAAATTCTATTTTTCCCAAAGCTGGCTTCATGCTTCCAAGAAGAAAGTAACAAGGATTTCATAACTGTATTTCAGAGTCTTGAGTGGGACTATTGTTCAAGAATAGAATCAATTTTGGACATTCTGATTAACTCTCCTAGACAGAATTCTAGAGAGAGCTCCTTGATGATGTACTTTCTGTTTATTACTCTCCTCCCCAAATTTAACTGGGCTCCAAAAAAAGAGGAAAATTTAAGTTTGGTATCATGTTCCTTTACTTGGCATAACTTTAATAAAATACTCATGCTATACCTTCTCTACTAACATTAGTCAAAAAAGGTCATCTCCTGGGCCCCTCAATTTCTCCAACCGATTAAAATAAACAAAATTCCCTGCAGGTAAACCTAACACTGTTTGTGTTCACATTTCAAGCATTATATTATGTCAGACGTTACTCTGGAATATTACCCAGCCATTTAAAATAATCAGTTCTAGGGGCTTCCCTGGTGGCGCAGTGGTTGAGAGTCTGCCTGCTAATGCAGGGGACACGGGTTCGAGCCCTGGTCTGGGAGGATCCTACATGCTGCGGAGCAACTAGGCCTGTGAGCCACAGCTACTGAGCCTGCGCGTCTGGTGCCTGTGCTCTGCAACAAGAGAGGCCGCCACAGTGAGAGGCCCACGCACCGCAATGAAGAGTGGCCCCCGCTCGCCACAACTAGAGAAAGCCCTCGCACAGAAACGAAGACCCAACACAGCCAAAAATAAATTAATTAATTAATAAACTCCTACCCCCAACATCTTCTTAAAAAAATAAATAAATAAAATAGAATAATGAGTTCTATAATATCACACACACACACACACACACACACACACACACACACACCCCACACACGATACATTAGTATATGCAATCAGAAAGGACTAGAAGAGCCCATCAAACCAAGGTTACTGCTGGGAGCTGGGACCCAAGGAGAAACAAGATGAGGATGGAGAGGGACATTATTTCTCTCTATTTTAAATCTCCTATATAATTTAACATACTTTATAATATCATGTGCTACTCTTTTAACAAAAGTATTAAATGAAAAAGAATCGAAAACCTTAACAAATTAAATACTACCCTATAGGCTTTTGGCAACTCAATAAAGAGAAGACTGTCCCCCAAAGTGGTTGAAGCGCCTACAAAAGGGACTTTTTTTAAAGGTCCCTCTGACAATAAGAGTTTGGGTCTCCACAACTTAACTTATCATTTCAGAAGGCAAGTTGATGCATAGCTCCTCTAAATATTTTAAAAACAGTCTGAAATATCTAAAGTAAGATGATCAACCTATATATGTTCCAAATTAGAATCGCCCATTCTCATTTATTTCAAAGAATCGATCTTCCTAGTCCCTAAACTCAAAAACGTGTCATCTGATAATGTCATTGGTTTCTCTGATTCATATAACATAAGGCATGCACGGTTCTCATGCAATTAAGATTAAGATAGAAACAATTTAGATAGAACCACTCATTTTGATACACAAAATGTATATGGCCAATGCATACATCAAAAAATGTTTAACATTCCTCATAAAATAGCCAAGACTGAGACAACATTTTGAACTCTCAAGTGAATGATGAGATTGCTTGGTTTTGTTGTTCTTTTTACGACAGTAATCAGTGTGGTGAGCAGACACTCTCTCACATTCTGTTGAGGGGGATGCAAACATTGAGATAACCTTTTCAGAGGGGAGTCTGGCAACAAGTAACCAGAACTTAAGGGTGTACATGACTAGCAATTTCACTTCTAGGAATTTATTCTGAGTAAAAGACTAAAGATGAATGTAAGATTTATCTGCAAGCATGATCATCTCAGCAGTGTTTATGATAGTAAAAATTAGGAAAAACCTCAACATATAAAAATAGAGATCTGTTATATAAATTATGATGTAGCTACACAGTGGAATGGTATCTAGTCATTAAAGAATATATCCCTGAAGGATATTTCAAGATAAAGAAAGTTGTTATAGATATTATAATTCTGAGTGAAGAGAAAAACAGGATTCTGAGGCAGTATGATCTCACATTTTTAATATATGCATATATATGCAAACATATGTATATCTACAGATAATATACAAATATTATACAGTGAGGATACAGACACAGTACAGGGTAGGCACACACCACTTTGCTTGTAGCTGTTATCAGGGGGGGCAGAATAGTGAGTGTCTTTAATTTTCTTCTTTAAAAATCTTTCCCATTTTCTGGCCATAGTACCTAAAGCAATCTATAGATTTAATGCGATCCCTATCAAATTACCCATGACATTTTTCACAGAACTAGAACAAATAATCCTAAAATTTATATGGAACCATAGAAGTCCCAGAATTGCCAAAGCAACCCCGAGGAAAAAGAACAAAGCAGGAGACATAACCCTCCCAGACTTCAGACAATACTACAAAGCTACAGTAATCAAAACAGTGTGGTACTGGCACAGAAGCAGACATATAGATCAGTGGAATAGAATAGAGAGCCCAGAAATAAACCCACACACCTACGTTCAATTAATCTTTGACAAAGGAGGTAAGAATATACAATGGAGAAAAGACAGTCTCTTCAGCAAGTGGTGCTGGGAAAGTTGGAGAGTCACATGTAAATCAATGAAGTTAGAAAACACCCTCACAACATATACAAAAATAAACTCAAAATGGCTTAATGACTTACATATAAGACATGACCCCATAAAACTCTTAGAAGAGAATGCAGGCAAAACATTCTCTGACATAAATCATACCAATGTTTTCTTGGGTCAGTCTCCCAAGGCAATAGAAATAAATACAAAAAGAAACAAATGGGACCTAATCAAACTACATGCATCTGTACAGCAAAGAAAACAATAAACAAAACAAAAAGACAACCTATGGACCAGGAGAAAATATCTGCAAATGATGCAACCGACAAGGGCTTAATTTCCAAAATATACAAACAGCTCGTACAGCTCAATAACAGAAAAACAAACAACTCATTCGAAAAATGGGTAGAAGACCTAAATAGATATTTCTCCAGAGAAGACAGGCAGATGGCCAACAGGCACATGAAAAGATGCTCAACATCACTAATTATTAGAGAAATGTAAATCAAAACTACAGTGAGGTTCCACCTCACACCAGTCAGAATGGCCATCATTAAAACGTCTACAAATAACAAACGCTGGAGAGGGTGTGGAGAAAAGGGAACTCTCCTACACTGTTGGTGGGAATGTAAATTGGTGCAGCCAATATGGAAAACAGTATGGAGCTTCCTCAAAAAACTAAAAATAGAGTTGCCATATGATCCTGCAATCCCACTCCTGGGCATATATCCAGACAAAATTATAATTAAAAAAAATACAGGGCTTCCTTGGGGGCGCAGTGGTTGAGAGTCCACCTGCCGATGCAGGGGACGCAGGTTCATGCCCCGGTCCAGGAAGATCCCACATGCCACAGAGCGGCTGGGCCCATGAGCCATGGCCGCTGAGCCTGCGCGTCCGGAGCCTGTGCTCCACAACGGGAGAGGCCACAACAGTGAGAGGCCCGCGTACCGAAAAAAAAAAAAAAAAAAAAAAACATGCACCCCAACGTTCATTGCAACACTACTTACAATAGCCAAGACAAGGAAACAACCTAAATGTCCACAGATGAATGGATAAAGATGTATTATGTATACACAATGGAATATTACCCAGCCTTAAAAAAGAATGAAATAATGCCATGTGCAGCAACGTAGATGGACCTAGAGATTATCATACTAAGTGAAGTAAGTCAGAAACAGAAAGACAAATACCATATGATATCACTTACATGTGGAATCTAAAATGTGACACAAATGGACTTATCTCCAAAACAGAAACAGACTCATAGATGTAAAGAACAGACTTGTGGTTGCCAAGGGGTGTGGGGTGGGGGAGGGATGGATTGAGAATTTGGGATTAGCAGATGCAAAGCATTATATAGAGAATGGATAAACAACAAGGTCCTACTATATAGCACAGGGAATTATATTCAATATCCTGTGATAAACCATAATGGAAAGAATATGAAAAAGAATCTATATGTATGTATCACTGAATCACTTTGCTGTACAGTAGAAATTAACAGAACATTGTAAATCAACTATACTTCAATAAAATAAATTTTAAAAAACTTTCCCATTTTCTAAAATTTCAACAGTGGACACACACTGTTTTTAAAAATTTATTTTTAATGTGTTGATTTTACAATCTTTATATATATACATATGAATGTGATATGATGCTGGTTTATTTAATTTTCTGATAGAGAAATGGCAGAGAAAAATCAAGCGCAATTACTATGTAACCATTTATTTAAAAAAATAAAAATCTGATCCTCTATAAAATGTATAATATCATAAAGGATATTTAGAAATAAAGTACATGCTATAAAATACATGCTACAAAATATCGCTTGTCTAAACAATGATAGAAACTAAAGGATACCTTTGGGAGAAATAGCCTTACTAGTCTTTTATTTTGTTTCTATAGAACACTTTGTTGAACATCTTAAAACGATGCATGGAGATTTTGTTATAGCTCTAATAAATAGTTTTATTCACATGGCTGCACTGATGTTAGGATATAAGTTAATGAAGAGCACAAAGATAATTCCACAACTGACTTTTAGATTATCTTCAACAGATCAGCAAAGTTCCAATGCCTAGAACGAGGTGTGGGGCATGGTAGATGCTCAAGACATATTTGTCTAATGATTCTGAACGTTGGCTTCTCTGGAGGGAGAGATGATGAAGCAGCATGTATTTTTTGAGCACAGTTCTTGAATTGTGGTAAGTGCTCTACAGAAGCACACTGAATTCAAATTAATCAGGAGGATCCCTAAAGGTTTTGTGCCAATAACCTGGACCACACAGGCTGTGTTGATACTAGACCAAAAGCAGTTGTGACAGAAAATGCCAAAGAGCCAAGGCACAAATGAGGTAGTTTGACTTGTTTAAGGAACTGCCAATGGGCTCTATCAAAATAAAATGCAAGCTGGTTGTGGCAGTTTACGGTTTAGGGGTGTTTTTTTCTTTACTTTTAAATTTTAATTTTATTTTTTGAATTGTACAGTCAGGTTAGAAAAGCAGACAGAGGCCAGATTATGAAGTCTCTAAAGGCCCAAAGCAATAGTGGATTGTCCACAGTCCTAGGCTTGAGTGGGAGTGAATGACTGTTCAATGATTTTATTAGTCAGAACCTCCAAATTGCTTTCTCATGCCCCACTTATTCTTTTTTGATGTGGACCATTCTTAAAGTCTTTATTGAACTTGTTACAGTATTGCTTCTGTTTTATTTGTTGGTTTTTTGGCCGCAAGGTATGTGGGATCTTAGCTCCCCGACCAGGGATCGAACCTGCACTCCCTTCATTGGAAGGCGAAGTCTTAGCCACTGCACTGCCAGGGAAGTCCCTCCCACTTATTCTTATTCATGTTCCTTCGATGGCATGAAGGGAGCTCGGGAGGAAAGAAGGGCATTTATCATTTAGCAAGACATTTCTGCTCGAGTTTTAGATACAGGTTTTTACATAAATGGTGGTTGAGGGCTTTCCATTTAGAATTGTTTAAAACAGATACAACAAGAATTGTCTTTCAGATACAACACTGGCAAAACACTGAAATAAATCAGAAACACAAAAGCTGTTTGAAGGCTCTAGTCATTTTTGGCACAGAAGACCGGACGCTGCCCTTTCATTTAAAGACGTGTCTTGTGGCACCCTCTCATGTACACGTAGGAAATATCACGTATACAATTCTCATCTTCTAATCTGTAGAGAAGCCCTTCTAAGAGGCAAGAACCTAGAAATCTGGGGACATCACTGAGAGCCAGAAGGGGTACCAAGAGAAAAGACGTGAGCAGGAATCATGCAGGAGATGCTTATGCGAGATGATCAGCCTCACTTGTATCATTGTGAGGTAGGCACCTCATCCATTAAGATAAACTCTGATAGAATAACACATTGGAATAAAAAAACTCTGTAATGCATATACTAGTGTGAAAGCAGACAATGCTCTAGAGTAATTTCAAGGTGAACTGCCTTATGACAAGGCAGGGGAGGGGGGCTTTTAAACTTTTTCAACCATGACCTACAGCCCAAAACACATCTTGCATTGCATCCCAGTATACGTGCAGGTCAAAGTGATATAACGGAACACTTGTCTTTGCTACTTGTGAAGCGCTCTAAAAATTATTTTATCCCGTTTTTTAAAAACACTATTCAAAACACACTAAAGTGATTTTGTTACCAGGATGAGTCACTCTTCGCAATTACTTCAAAATTGTAATCCATTTGACTGCCTCCTTCCAGATATTTTCTTCCTATTTCTTCAGATAAAATGCTTATAACCACATCTCATGAACAATTAAAGTTAGAAATCAAATGACTCATGACCCAGAGGAATTTTCAAAACAATAGAAATTATGGTATTATCTTAAGCATAAATGCAGGCAGCCACTTGGTATAAGAAGTGGTAAAAAAAAGGTCCAAGGGTCCCCTTCTTACCATCTTACCAGCTGCAATGACCGATGTTCTGAGAGAGAAGCAAAATGGGTCAACAGCTAGAGGGATAGATTTATTTTGGTTTTGTTTGGTTTTTGTTTTAGTTTATTTCCTCATCACCTGAAAACCCAACCCTCTAGGCAGACAAAATAGCCATAAGTGTCACTGCCTATACTTCTGACTTCTTCTCAAGGCCAAGAGCAGCAAAGAAACTTGGGCTCCACTCTCACATAAAGAGAACACAGATCTTGCTTCTACTGGTGATGATCTAGACACAACAGGACTCACCTGCTGGTTTCTGACCTCCAT
Organism: Orcinus orca; assembly: GCF_937001465.1. Taxonomy (NCBI): domain Eukaryota; kingdom Metazoa; phylum Chordata; class Mammalia; order Artiodactyla; family Delphinidae; genus Orcinus; species Orcinus orca. Next base: position 40,462,851 of record NC_064567.1, on the reverse strand, counting down.
CTGACTGACAGTGTCATATCAATCTGGGGCTGCTCCACCATCCAGCAGGCAGGACCCAGCAGAGCAGAGGGCAAACCCTGGGGGGCAGATTCCCAACTGGGATGAAGGTGACAGGCAGTATCTGCTGAGCTCTTCCTGCCTGTCATACACTATGGCTAAGACCCAACCCACTGTCTTCTTCATCCCACATGACATTGCTTGTCCTGGTTGGGGGGCTTTATTGACTATTATCTGTCCAAATTATGGTCCCAGAGCCAAAGGATTCAGCTTTATAACAAAATTTGTCTTCCTTCCAGTTCTCTATGACACCCACTAGCTGCCCCCCATGTAGCCTCTCCGCACTTCTCATCTGTGCTGGATTAATGGACAACCTTATACAAGAATCTGGATGGAACTGTACTAATTATGAAGCAGATGAAGCTGAAGGGAGAAAATGTGCAGAGACAGACAAGTAAATGTCATTTCCATGTAGTGTGAGATGTGCCTCAATGGGGGAAGATCAGGGGTCAAACCCAGCCCTGTGGAAGGTTGCTGTCAGGGAGTGGGGGCTGAAGAGTGAGTCTGAGGTAGGGATGCAGAGGAACAAAGGATGGATGTTCTAGGAAGGAGCCAGCGTGGGCCAAGGTGCAGAGTGAAGAGGAAGAACGTCATGCTGGGATTTCTGGAGGGTGAGGGTGGTAAACGGAAGTTTGGATTTTACTCTGAGAGGAAACAGGAGCCAACAGGAGCTTCTCATTTTAATAAACTGGATTAAACAGATCTGATTTATGCCCTAGATAAAGCCCAGGTTGCAGGATGGGGCAGGGGTGGATTAGAGGGGGCAAGTGTTGAGGCAGTACCATGGTGATCTGAATCAGGATGATGGCAGTGGAAACACAGAGAAATAGGGAGACGGAAGAAATGTTTAGTGGTCAAAAGGTACAAACGTCCGGTTATAAGACAACCAAGTTTAGGGAATATAACATACAGCATGGTAACTATAGTTAACAATATCAGAGTTAACAGTATTGTATATTTGAAGAATGCTAAGAGAATAGCCCTTAGAAGTTCTCATCACAGACACAAATTTGTAATTATGTGAGGTGCTGGATGTTAACTAATTCTGATCATCATTTTGCAACATATACGTACATCGGCTTCTCTTCCCAAATCATTACGTTGTACACCTAAAATTAATACGTGTTACAGTCACTTACATCTCAATTTCTTTAAAAAGAAAGAAACCTTTAAGTGCTGACTTGACAAGACTTGGTCATTGATTGGCCGTGGACATGAGGCTGTGACTAAGGATGACCTCAAGTTTTAGGGCGGACAACCAGGTGAATGCTGGCACCAGAGATCAGGAGTAGTGGCAGGTTTGGGAGGAAAGCTAGTGAGTTTTTACTTTTACTTTTCTTTACGGCAGGAACCAAGTCTTCCGTTACAGCCCACTGATAAGGAGGAAATGGGATGGAACATAAGAGAGGAGAGGAATGTACCTCCTCCTTTTGTGGGTAAAGTGAAGCAAAACTACTTAGGGACCATGAATATTTATAAATTTAGTCTGACATTTTTCTCTTGTATGTTTTGGTCATATCTATTCATTATTAAAAATATTAAAAGGACAGAGACGCATAATCAGGGCCAATCTATCCATGGGGCTTGGCAGGCACAGTTCTGAGGGCGCATGGTACTTTCGAGCCCATGAAACTGTTTTCATCTTAATTGCTTTTAAAGTCAGAAGAAAAACATAAATAGGATAATAATGAACATATAATAAAGAATCTAGCCTGGATTACAGTCATCTTTATAACAATGCAGGCTTAAAATATAAAATTTAATATGTTTTACAGCGGAAGCTGCCCACAAAGGTTAAAGCACCTGGGGCTCATGAAAGTCATAACGTGGCTGTGGTAGAGATAACTATATGTCATGTCTTGACCTACAAGCCTCTATCATCTACAACACATTTATGAGATATAGGTCCATCTATCTGAACATCTCCCTACATATCATCACCCCAGATCCCACCACCTCAGTTAGGTTTCTTCCACCACCCCCAATTCTTTCAGTAGTTTAAAAAACTGTGTTAAACCTTGTATCTAAATCTACATGACTGCTCAGTGGAGTGCAAACGCTTCATCCTTTCTATGGGTAAATTGTAAAGGAATAAAAAGTTATAAATTTTCAGATCATTTGACATGGAACTTCTGCTAAGAATTAATTCTCAGGAAATAATCAGATGGAATTACAAGGATGCTCACCACAGTGCTATTTCCACTAAAAACAATGGAAACATCCCTAAATATTCTGTAATAAGAGTCTGGTCAAATTAATTATAGTTGATCCACACAATGAAATATTAAGCAGCCATAAATAATGATACATGTAATTATATATTTGTTGTTGTAGGAAGATAGTCACAATATAGGAAATGGAAAGGATAGGATATGTTAAATATTATGGTTTAAGCTCATTGTAATGGAAAAGATATATACCAGTCTATCTTGGTGGTAGGATAATGGATAATTATCAATTTTGCTTCTCTGCATTAAAAATTTTTTCAACAATGAGCATATATTACATTGAATTAAAAAATACTAAAAGTATGTACCCTTTGATTCAGGATCTTTTGGTAGACATTTAACTAAGAAAATGACTAAAGATGTGTACAAAGATGAAGCAACCAAGATACAGTTTCCTATCATCAAGTCCCGCACGCTGAGTGGGACTTGTCTGTATTCACTGTCCCAATCCCTCTGCCCTCTCTTGCTGTTAACCCATCCAATCAGGCTCTCTCCCCCACCCCTGCACTGAAACCACCCTTGCTCAGGTCACCTCGGACTTCCACGTTGCTAGAATCAATGTTCAATTCTCAATCCTTGTTTAACTCCACGGTCTGCAGCATTTCATACAGGCAATCTCTCCTTTACCTTTAATTGAACTTTCTCTTGGTTCTCTTCCTACATCCCCATGATTCTGCTTAGTTCTTCCTCTTCTCCTCAACCTTCAACTTTGGGGTGCTCAGGGCTCAGTCCTGGAGCCTCTTCACTGTTCTCATCCAATCTCATAACTTTAAATAGTATCTATATGCTGATGATGCCCAAAGTTAAATCTCCAGCTCAGAACCGTTCCCTGAACTCTAGACACACATTCAACTACAAAGTCAACATCCAAAGTCAACATTTGGATGTCTAAAAGGCATCTCAACCTTAACATGACCAAAACAGAACTGCTGATCTTCTATGCCCTACATCAATATCAATGACAATTTCCGGCTTCTAGTTGTCCATCCTTGACTCCTCTTTCTATTTCCTGGAACCCAACTGCTTTTCAGTATCTCCACGGCTAACTCTCTGATTCAAGACACCATTATCTCTCAGCTTGCTCATTGTAGTAGGGTGCATTAACTTGCCCTCCCCTATAGTCTAATCTCAATAAATAAACCAAACCATTCTTTCAAATTATAAGTCCTATAATGTCACATGCATACTCAGTCCATCCCATGGCTTCTCTCTTCACTCAGAGTAAAAGCCAAATTTGTTACAGTGGCCCACAAGGGCCTGCAGAATCTCTCCTTCCTCCAACCCCTTTTATCTCCTGCTACTTTCCCCCAGATTCTAGCTGCTCCTGCTACACTGGTCTCCTTACACTTCTTTTTCAATGCTGTATACTCCTGCCTCAGGGCCTTTGCACTGCTGTTCCCTCTTTCAAGAAAGCTCTTGACCAGATACTATGTTGGTCCACTCCCTCACTTCCTTCATATTTTTGATGAATGTCATCATCTCATTGAGGCAATGTCATGCATCCTCCCTTTTCTGTTTGATCTGTCTCTGTTGCATTTTTATCATGTGACATACTTCTCCATTTGCTTATTGTTTGTTTTTCTCCAAGTAAAATATATGCTACTTAAGAGAAGGGATAGTATTCTGTTTTATTGTACTGCCACAGCCCCAGTGCTAAGACTCTAAGTGTATTTACTGAGCAAATGTTCATCCTGATGCCCTTTATAAAAACAAAAGTTTGTAAACAATGTAAATATCTGCCAATAAGAGATCCACACTTTCAGAAAATAGGATACTATTTATATCTATATCTACAAGATGCCCATACATATGAAATGGAATACTATTCAACTGTTAAAAGTTTGCATAAACTGCAAATGAATACATTTACTAAAAGGAAAGAGGTCTGTCGCCGCCTTAAGAGAAAAGTATCAGATTACAAAGTAATATGCATAACATTAGCTCATTTTTATAAGGAAAATTTGTTAAAGTATATGCATTAAGGTAAACTCCTAATCCAAAACAAAAATTTTTTAAATGATCAAAACAGTCAACTCCACGAGGCCTTAACTTCGAGGTTTCCTCTGATGACATTAATGACACAGAAGAACAGCAGGATTAGCAGGCCATCCTAACCAGGCCACGTTGGGGTGGTGTGTGCACTTTGGTAGGATTCTACGGGCTCCAGTGCTAAGCAATTCCTCAAAGCACTAAAGAGCTAATAAAAGCCATAGAACCATTAGAGCTGTGCTTCTCGGAGTGGGGATAGATATGACTTGCAGAAATGTTAGGTAGCATTTGGATTTAGGCTTGTGTCTTCTTCCAAGTTTCAAGATTATTTAAACACTCCTGTTTCCAAATAAAGACGGGTGAGGCAGCTGCTCCAGCCCCATGACAGCCCCACCGCATCATGGCGTGAGGCAAAAGCCATCAAACCCAGCTGAGAGGATGACAAGGTGGGAAGAGACACGGTGAAATCAGCTAGGCAGGGAAGAATGAAGTGAGAGGAATGTTTTCTTGCCATTTCCTTTATCTTTTCTGGCAAAATTAAGGCTTCGTTCTTCTCAAAGGACACTGCTGGCAATAAAGTTGATACTTCAAAGGAGGAAAACATTCAGAGAGGGAAAATCATATTTAAACAAAAGTTTCTGTTCAAAAGGAGAGAGCAGTCGTATCTGCAAGTCTTCTGGTCCATGCTGGGAGGTTGCCTTATCACTAGCAGCCCCTCCTCACAAGGTCTTTGGGCATCTCTTTAATTCTCTGGCACAGAATCCACTAACCAATCTAGGTTATATACATGGCACTCGAGAACTGATGATGGCAAAGTTCTAATTAACTAATGCAGTGGTTAGGGTCACCTTATTGGGTTGATAAAAAGGGCTCTGCTTATTAACACAGCAGTTTTGGATCTGGCAGCCACCTGGGCAATAGCAGTGTTTTCACCAGAGGAAACTGAGGACATAGGAGACGAGATTTATCTAGAGCTGGTCAGTAGTGGATCTAGAACTAGATTCCAGGTCTTTTAGTGCCCAATCTAGAGCTCTTACCACCCCATAAAGAAAACCGTTTAACCATGACCCAAATTAGCATGGGGGAGGGAGAGGGGGTTCAAAAGAGATTCCCAAACCTAGGAGAGGCCAGCCTGGCTGCCTCGGGATGCACTGGAGAGTTTATAAAACATGCTGATTTCAGGATTCCATTGCAGGAATTTACATTTCACAGACGTTCCCCCAAGTGAATCTGATGCATGGCCAGGTTCAGGAATCACTGGCCTGGATTATGCAAGACAGAAGAGCAAAGAAACCAGCAGATTTCTATTAAAAAATGCAAGTCACTCTCCTTACTCACTCTGTGAAAAAACAACATGGAAATATGCAATTATAAAGCTCAAAATAGCTTCTTTAGGAGAAAAAAAAATGATTCACATTTCTAAAGACGCTCAGGCCACAGCTGCAATCTGTTCTTGTGGCCAAAACCCTTGGAAAGCCCAATTAAGGGAAGCCACATTGGGCTTGATTGCTGGGACCCAAAGCTCTGTCCCGCTCTCAGGAGACTGGGAACGGCCACACTCCAGACAGACACACAGGCAGCTGGCACTGACCTTCAAGGAGCTAGCAGCTTGGCTCCCTAACCTACAGCTGCCATTCCATGCAGCCTGGCTCCCTTAGGGTCCTAGTGGCTGGACGCACCTGCTTGGGCAGGAGGCGTCTTGGGAGGAGCCGTTTACTGGCCTCTCACTAGAGTCCAAGCTCTGGACTGGTTAAAGTCTGCCCCGTTTCCCATAGCAAGGGGGTGGGTAGAAAAGAAGAAGCAAGCTGAGAACTGGAGGCAGATGGGGAATATAATAAATTAGGAAGTCACACAGCTGTGTGTTCTGAAACATAGGATTGAAAATAGATAATTTTTTCCTCTCTGGGGAACATACTGTAGTGTTGATATTCTCTAATTCAAATTTGGACCCAGGAGGCCCTCTCATCAAATTAGCCCAGAAGGAGGAGGGGGAGGAGGGATGAAGAGGACCCCTTTTGCATAACTCGTTCTCACTTACTTTAGAAGAAAAAGGGATGATGGTTTGAGAGGTTTTGGGGTAAAACACATAGTGTTTGTTCATAAAAAAATTCAGTGATGTCTGCAAAATATTTTTGGAACGGATCCTGAAGCAAATAGAAAGCTACTCTTTTCATGTAGTAAATACTTATTAAATGCAGATTTGCCTAAAGCACCAGACCAGAGGCTAGGATGGAACATGAATTCACTCTGAGTCTAGTCCTCGAAGTGCTTACAGCCTGTAAGGAAGAGAGGATATTCTTTTAAAAATGAAAGCAGTGGTTGATAGTTTTGCACGGTAGTTATAAGTAAACAGCACAGCAGTATCCCATAATAGTTAACTGCATCTAATGTTTTGTGACCTCAGTCTACTTAACCTCTCCCGGAGTCCCAGGTCCTTCATTTGTAAATGGAGATGCTTAAGGGTTAACAGAGTATTGACCTTATAGAATTGCCCGCCAAATAGAAAGCATCTAATACATGGTAGTGGTCTTGTTTTTTTAAATAAATTCTTTCCATTCATCTTTAAATCAACAGCGGTTTTTGATTGAAGTTCAGGTGCCCAGGGTTGGGAGATTCCACTGGCATCTATCTCCTAATCTACTGCAGCAACCAGGAAAATCTCTCCATTCAAAGGCCTCAGGTTAAGGATGAGATGTTTTAAAAGGCATCCTAGAGCCTTCTGTCCTTTGCTGCTCTCCCAACCAATGCGGACTCCCTGGGGGTCAATCCAACACTGTAGGAATTATGTTAAAGACTGAAGATGTGTGTATGCTCCTGGGTTTTTGTTTGTTTGCTTTCGTTTTGCTCATGTACATTTTGGTTTTAAAAACCTTATTATTTAGCATTTCATCACCATTTCAGTGCAGTATGGCATCCTGATTCCGTTGTTTTAATTCCTTTCTTCTTCTGATCTATTTTGTTCCGCTTACCATCTATTTGAATCTTCCAGAATTCTGCTTATACTTTCCCTCTAATTTCATGCCTCTAATTTCACCCCTCCCAAATTAATATTCTACTTTTACAACATCCTAGGGCCTTTTAGCTCAAAACCTGCTGCGACACAATCCTACAATAAGTGCTAGGAAGTGTGATTAATGCTCAGGAGAAAAATAGCCTGCGGGTCCAAGCCCGGGGTTTGGAAGAGAAAGACATCTGCAGAACTAGGGGAAGATGGTTTTCACCCTTCACATTTTTGGAATGAGACTAGTAACTTTAATACTAGACTGACTTCTCAGATGAGGAGTGAAGACAGCCTGCTTCATCTACTGGGATCACTTTACTTTTATGGGCTTTTTTTTTTTTAAATGATGTTTCTGCTTATATAAGAAGCTGGATGTCCTGAAATCCATGGTTTTTCATATCTATAACCACTGGATTTTAGGTAAGCCACATCCCCAGTGTTGTAGAAGAACAGAGGGGAGGTGATGAAACTTTCACCATATATACCCCTGACCTGCACCGAGGAGGTGACGAGTAGCAGTGAGCCTCTCTCAGACCTCCAGCGGCGAGGTGAGCAAATGTTCTGAGCTAGGCTCCCACCACTGCTTCCACGATGATGGCTTGTCCAGTGACACCCTAACCTTCCTCCCACAGCCATCCTAGGAACCCTCTTGCTAGGCAGGGCTCCTAGCACATTTTGCTCTCTCCAAGAGTCAACACGCCAGAGCTGGATCCAACTTAAAATCATTTTTTATTTAGTTATTTTGATTTTTTTTCTTCAAATTATATTAAAATCTTTTTCTGCTATAAAACATTTTTTTTTCATATTTTTCACATACCCCCTATTGTGAATGTGTGTATGTGTAGAGAGAGAGAATGGTAAAGCAATTATGGCAAAATGTTAACACAACAGTAGGTGAACCAGAGTGAAAGATATATGAATGAATTCTTTGGACTTTTTCACAAAAAAAAGTCTTTAAAAAAGAAATATATTTTTATTTCCAGTCATTTTTCATGGCTCTTCTTTATCAGTTCTCCTTCCCAATTTTCACGTCCTTATTCTTCCAAATGAACTCTACCATCATTCTGTGAAGTTTCCATCCTAGATCCCATTGGTATTTTGGAACGAGATATAAGCCTGCACATTGATTGGGGAATTTAGATCTTGATCAAAATATTAATGTTTTCCTCCCAGGAATAAAACATTTGCTTGTTTATTTATTTGAAACTTGTGCTGCATGTCTTAGTAAAGTCTTACAGTTTTCTTCACATTAGTCCAGGATGTTTTCCATTAGGATTATTCCAAAAGCAGTTTACATTTTTATTGCCACTGCTAGAAGAACTCTTTTTATCCATTTTATAATTAATTACTGCTGACATATGGAAATGCTACTAAGTTTTGTTTACCCACTATATAGCTACTCTTCTAAATTACATTCATCCTAACAGCTTTTCCTTTGTTTCTTCAGGGATTTCTAGAAAGTTTTATTGTCTCTAATTTAAAATACTTTGTTTCTATCAATGTGCTGCCTAGTGAATATCAGCGTCCTTTGCATCCTACTCTAGTTCCAGTTTTTAATGGCAAAGCTGTTTTGTTTTTACCATTTTAAGTATCATGTTGGCTTGTTGCTTTATAGTAGTTTAAAAAATGATGTTAAGAATATATCCTATTCCATCTTTAAAAAATGGTAATAAATGTTATCAAATACTATTTTGGATTAATTGAAATTAGCATTTCAGTTTTCATATAGAGATTATTCAAGTGAGATGGGCAAGTGATCTGTTTCCTGTTACTGAACTTCTTTTGCTTCCTTGGCACAAACAAACCTTTGAGCCAAATTCAAGGTCCATTGCTAGTTAATACAAAGGTCTTTACAACATACTTGCAAACCTTCATAATCCATTTTTTCAGTTTTATTTTTTAATTGCCTTTGTTTTCACCATTTATTTATTTTTAAATTATCTTTATGCTTTGCTATAAACCACCTCAACTTGTAGGGGAAACAGGGCCACAAATTAAAGGAAAAAAAAAAAAACCTCTTTATGCAGTAGAAAGTACAACAGAAGAGACACAGATAAAGTGCTACAGGGGTTTAGAGGAGGATGCTATCGGGGTCAGGGGAGGAATCAGACCTGTCACCCAAATGGGATGTTTAAGATGAAACTGGAGGAAAAGTATTTCTACAAAAGGTAGAAGAAGACAACAGGCAACTGTGTTCTTTCAACATGTCTGCATCTCTCTTCATCATGACACTGGGCAAATGTACCAGTCTCCCCGCTCAATCTATAACCTAAGAAATAACAGGAATGGATACTGATTGTTTCCAGCTATATATCTTTCCAGAAATAACGTAAAAAGGAGCAAGTCCTAAAAAAGGCTATGGTAAATATACATTATTTGCATCCATTAATAACTGAGATATGCTTGATACATCCTTTCAAACTGCCAAGCTTGTGTAATTTCTCTCAGCAGTCATTTCCGATGGAGACAAGCGTCACACTGATTCAGAAGGCTCTACAAGGACTGCTTCGGAATCACCAACAAACCACCACAGAACTTGAGATTCTTACAACGGCCCCTAAATGCACAGAAAGCGTTGGCTCTGCTGTATCGGTTGGGATACATGTCAGGGTCCCTGAATCTGTGCATATTTAATACTGCTTCCTTCAAGTAGAGAGCGTTTGACAGTTAACAAAACAACTTAACAACAAAACAATTCTCAGTTGAGGAGGAGGAGGATAATGATAATTTTCCCATGTTATAAAGGGGAGACTAGGGAGCCAGACAGCTAGCCATCTGGACAAAAGACAAAACTGTTATGCCTATTACCCAGGGCTTCTGATTCTGAATCCAAGAATCAGTCCCTCTGTTTTATGGTACTACTATTATAAATCCTGAAAACAGTTTTATAACTATTCTAAACAACCACTCTGGAGTGACTTTTAAACTCTCTCCTATGACATTTTAAACTGGGGCCCAAAGTGCCCAGATTAACTGGCACTTTCTAAATCCGGGCTCAGGCCTTGAATATTTTTTGCTTGCTTGTTGCTCTTACATTAAACTTAAGGTTGAAGTAGAGTAAGAAAGCAGAAGCAGAATATAAACATTTATGAAACAGAAGTGAAGAAAATGACAGCAAGGATCAATAAAACTAAAAGCTGGTTCTCCGAGAAGATAAACAAAATTATAAACCCTTAGCCAGACTCATCAAGAAAAAAAGGGAGAGCACGCAAATCAATAAAATTAGAAATGAAAAAGGAGAAATCACAACTGACACCGCAGAAATACAAAGGATTATAAGAGACTACTACAAACAACTCTATGCCAATAAAGTGGACAACCGCGAAGAAATGGACAAATTCTTGGAAAGGTACAATTTTCCAAGACTGAAGGAGGAAGAATTAGGAAATACAAACAGACCTATCACAAGTAATGAAATTGAAACTGTAATTAAAAATCTTCCAACAAACAAAGTCCAGGACCAGATGGCTTCACAGGTGAATTCTATCAAACATTTAGAGAAGAGCTAACACCAATCCTTCTCGAACTCTTCCAAAAAATTGCAGAGGGAGGAACACTCCCAAATTCATTCCATGAAGCCACCATCACCCTGATACCAAAACCAGACAAAGATATCACACACACACACACAAATTATAGACCAATATCACTGATGAACATAGATGCAAATATCCTGAACAAAATACTAGCAAACAGAATCCAACAACATACTAAAAGGATCATACACCATGATCAAGTGGAATTTATCTCAGTGATGCAAGAATGCTTCAGTGTACTCAAACCAATCAATGTGATACACCATATTAACAAATTAAGGAATAAAAACCATATGATCATCTCAATAGATGCAGAAAAAGCTTTTGACAAAATTCAACACCCATTTAGGATAAAAACTCTCCAGAAAATGGGCATAGAAGGAAATGACTGCAACAGAATAAAGGCCATATATGACAAACCCACAGCAAACAACATACTCAATGGTGAAAAACTGAAAGGATTTCCACTAAGATCAGGAACGAGACAAGGATGTCCACTCTCACTACTCTTATCCAACATAGTTTTGGAAGTCCTAGCCATAGCAATCAGAGAATAAAAAGAAATAAAAGGAATACAAATTGGAAAAGAAGAAGTAAAACTGTCACTGTCTGCAGATGACATGATACTGTACATAGAAAATCCTAAAGATGCCACCAGAAAACTACTAGAACTAATCAGTGAATTTGGTAAGGTTGCAAGATACAAAATTAATGCAGAAAAATCTCTTGCATTCCTATACACTAACAATGAAAAATCAGAAAGAGAAATTAAGGAAACAATCCCATTTACGATCGTAAGAAAAATAGTAAAATACCTAAGAATAAACCTACCTAAGGAGGCAAAATAATTGTACTCAGAAAACTATAAAACACTGATGAAAGAAATCAAAGATGACACAAACAGATGGAGAGATATACCATGTTCTTGGATTGGAAGAATCAATATAGTGAAAATGACTATACTACCCAAAGCAATCTACAGATTCAATGCAACCCCTATCAAACTACCAATGGCATTCTTCACTTAATTAGAACAAAAAATTTTACTATTTGTATGGAAACACAAAAGACCCCAAATAGCCAAAGCAATCTTGAGAAAGAAAAATGGAGCTGGAGGAATCAGGCTCCCTGACTTCAAACTATACTACAAAGCTACAGTAATCAAGACAGTATGGTACTGGCACAAAAACAGAAATATAGATCAGTGGTACAGGATAGAAAGGCCAGAGATAAACCCACACACATATGGTCACCTAATTTATGACAAAGGAGGCAAGAACATACAATGGAGAAAAGACAGTCTCTTCAATAAGTGGTGCTGGGAAAACTGGACAGCTACATGTAAAAGAATGAAATTAGAACACTCCCTAACACAATACACAAAATTAAACTCAAAATGGATTAAAGACCTAAATGTAAATAAGGCCAGACACTATAAAACTGTTAGAGGAAAACATAGGCACAACACTCTATGACATAAATCACAGCAAGATCCTTTTTGGCCCACCTCCTAGAGAAATGGTAATAAAAACAAAAATAAAGAAATGGGACCTAATGAAACTTAAAGCTTTTGCATAGCAAAGGAAACCATAAACAAGACGAAATGACAACCCTCAGAATGGGTGAAAATATTTGCAAATGAATCAATGGACAAAGGATTAACCTCCAAAATATACAAACAGCTCATGGAGCTCAATATCAAAAAAACAAACAATTCAGTTAAAAAATGGGTGGAAGACCTAAATAGACATTTCACCAGAGAAGACATACAGATGGCCAAGAGGCACATGAAAAGATGCTCAACATCACTAATTATTAGAGAAATGCAAATCAAAACTACAATGAGGTATCACTTCACACCGGTCAGAATGGCCATTATCAAAAAATCTGGGGGGCTTCCCTGGTGGCGCAGTGGTTGAGGGTCCGCCTGGCGATGCAGGGGACATGGGTTCGTGCCCCGGTCTGGGAGGATCCCACATGCCACGGAGTGGCTGGGCCTGTGAGCCATGGCCTCTGGGCCTGCGCATCTGGAGCCTGTGCTCCACAGTGGGAGAGGCCACAGCAGTGAGAGGCCCGAGTACCACAAAAAAAAAAAAAAATCTGGAAACAATAAATGTTGGAAAGGGTGTGGTGAAAAAGGAACCCTCCTGCACTGTTGGTGGGAATGTAAACTGATGCAACCACTATGGAGAACAGTATGGAGGTTCCTTAAAAAACTAAAAATAGAACTACCATATGACCCAGCAATCCCACTACTGGACATATACTGTGAGAAAGCCATAATTCAAAAAGAGACATGTACCACAGTGTTCACTGCAGCACTATTTACAATAGCCAGGACATGGATACCTAAATGTGTGTGTGTGTGGGGGGTATGTGGCCTAAATGTCCTAGCCTAAATGTCCATCGACAGATAAATGGATAAAGCAGATGTGGCACATATATAAAATGGAATATTACTCAGAAAGAAACAAAATTGAGTTATTTGTAGTGAGGTGGATGAACCTAGAGTCTGTCATACAGAGTGAAGTAAGTCAGAAAAGAAAAACAAATACTGTATGGTAGCACATATATATGGATTCTAAAAAAAAAAAGGTACTGATGAACCTAGTGGCAGGGCAGGAATAAAGATGCAGACGTAGAGAATGGACTTGAGGACACGGGGGGTTGGGGGGAGGAGTGGGAAGCTGGGGCGAAGTGAGAGTAGCATGGACATATATACACTACTGAGTGTAAAATAGTTAGCTAGTGGGAAGCAGCAGCATAGCACAGGGATATTTGCTTTGCTATGACCTAGAGAGGCGGGATAGGGAGGGTGGGAGGGAGACGCAAGAGGGAGGGGATATGGGGATATATGTATGCATATGGCTGATTCACTTTGTTGTACAACAGAAGCTAACACAGTATTGTGAAGCAATTATACTCCAATAAAGATCTATTAAAAAAAAAAAGTCAAGATCTGAGAGGCTTCAACTTTCCATGGAGCATAGGTACAAGCTAGTATTATGAGGAAAAAATGTCCTTAAGAGGTTTAATTGTTAAAAGCTAATTTTCTTGAGTTTTCTTTAGCCAGGATGTTCTAAGAATGAAAGTGATGGATGGTACTTCTCAAAGTATGAAAACATCAATGTCCCAGAGTTAAGTGTCTATTCTAATTGCTGTGCACTCCAAAGAGTCCTTCAGATTGCTCATCTGTGTTATTTTTACTTGCTAAAGCAGAGGTGTCTGGGTGATGAATTATACAAGGTGCTTTCACTCAGCACCACTGGTGTGTTATAATAAATATTTCCACTGAAAGACAAAATAAGGAAATGCCGAACATTTTCATAGTGTGTGATATAGATTTCATTCTTGTTTTTTTAAAGACAAGTAGTTATTAAATTTTAATCTAATTATGTATGGTCATACAGGTTAAGTTGGCAAAATTGTTTCAGAGAAATAAGAAGGCTTCAATCACAAATGTATGTCCATTCTGCCCTTCAGAACACACCTGAGAATAACCCACACACAAAAGCATAACTGAGGACGTGGAAATATCCATTTGCTAAAAGGAAAGTAAGGTAGTGGAGCCCTAGTAGCGTAGTGATGAAAAATGAAATACGTTAAAATCAAACTTCAATTTCCATTTTTCTGCAACCTTTGATACTGCTGCTTAAAAAAATACAGTGCATTTCCCCAACTCCCAATAAAAGCAAAATGACAGAGGGCTATAATCTGGCTTCAATTTCTTATGGTTTTTTGCAGCAGTAAGGAAACTGCAGAAAATACTCTTCTGGGTAAAGGGACAGAATTAAGGGTTTCAAGTAGTTTTTCCTTATCTTAACAGAACCCCAATTTTCTTCAGCTACCTACCATCCTATGGCCACTCAAGGAAGGCTGGTTTCAATCTTGGGAGAAGCTAATGAGTGGTCTGACCCTCAGAAGGTTCCAGTCCCCTCTCAATGACTGAGTTAGGCACAGGCACAGGCCATAGTGTTAGTCAGTGATAACGAGAGAAAGTTTGCTGAAGGGCTTTTGGGTCTACGGCCCTACCACCCTAATGCGTCCTACTTCGTCTGAGGGCTTTTGGAAACATTTTCACACACCTAAAAGAGACTCACTGGAAGAGAAAGCCTCTTGTTCACCTGGACCTTGTGATGGTAGCCACCATTTTGTTACCAGCAATGAGGACAAATTTGGTACACTAAGAATGGCAGAACGAAAAGATGGAAAGAACTTGGGTCCTTGGTGACACCACTGAACAGATAACCCCAGGACCTACTCAACTATGAAATTGTGACACTCAATAAATGTTCTTCTTACATTGACCATTTTGAGTTGGGATTTTGATTACTTGAAGCTGAAAGCCTCCTAACGGACTCCCAGCTGATTATTATTAGGTCAAGGCTAGAGTAAGGTAAGCTTGTCTCTGGTCCTGGTACTGCACATTATCATACTTGCAGGTTCTTGTCACGCCCAGAAAATGTAATCCAGTTTTAGAATTTCATGCCCAGGACTGGAACATTCCTTTCTGTCATTAAAATTCTTCTATTGGTTCCCACTGCCTGGTGAAATCCAAACTCCTCTGCACCGCAAATCCTTCTATCTTGACTCTTGCCTCTTCTTCCAGCATCTCCTCCATTTTCCTGTTCCCTTGAGCCTTCTGCTTTAGCCACACTAAAGTACCATCCCTCAGTACCTGCAGGGGATTGGTTCCAGGACTGGCTGAATCCAAAGACGCAGAACACGGAGATACGAAGGGTGGACTGTAGAATTCTCTGAACCTCTGGGTTACGTTCACCTACAGTTCTCCCTGCCCAGAATTTTCAACAGCTGCTGCCCACCATACACACACAAGGGCCTGCCTGGTTATTCTTCTCTTCATCTTTGTGACTCCACACACTCAAATATCTCTTCTTGCAACATGTCACATCGCTTCCTAAGCCCACCTGGCTCCCCATGAACAAAAAAACCTGAACACTGCCTCTTAGTGACATTAACATAATTTAAATGTAACTTACAAATAGTAAGATGTTTTATAATTATTTGTTTATGTGAAAGACTCTCCAGTCAGCATGTGAACTGCCTGAGGATGGAGTGTGTGTTCTAAGTCCTTGTCATCAGGGATTAGATCCTGACTCATAGAGGAGGAGTCCTAGTTTTTTTTGGGTTTTATTTTTGTTTTTTTTTTTTGCGGTACACGGGCCTCTCACTGTTGTGGCCTCTCCCGTTGCGGAGCACAGGCTCCAGACGCGCAGGCTCAGTGGCCATGGCTCATGGGCCCAGCCGCTCCGCGGCATGTGGGATCCTCCCGGACCAGGGCACGAACCTGTGTCCCCTGCATGGGCAGGCAGACTCTCAACCACTGTGCCACCAGGGAAGCCCGAGTCCTAGTTATTAAATGAATGAGTGAGAGACAGAAAGAAATATCCTAGTTCTGACTATAACTGGAATGTAACTGAATGAGGTGTTACATACTCAAAAGATAAGTAATTAACTTATTTATATCAGAAATCAAGTTTTCATTACCTCCCTCAATGATTTATTATTGCTTTGGAGACAGTACTACAATAACAAAAACAACAGTAACATTTTTAGCTCCTATTAGGAGCAGGGTTTCTTCATGAGGACTTCATAGCTGTAACGAGTCTATCGATTTATCTGTATTACGCCTCCCTTCTTCGGTAAGGAAACCGCTTCCTGCTTCCCCCGACCCTCACCCACCCCCACACTCACAAGCATACCTCTTCTTTTGTTTTTGGTTTGTTTTTGGTTTTTTTTTTTTGCGGTATGCGGGTCTCTCACTGTTGCGGCCTCTCCCGTTGCGGATCACAGGCTCCAGATGCACAGGCCCAGCGGCCATGGCTCACGGGCCCAGCCGCTCTGCGGCATGTGGGATCTTCCCAGACCGGGGCACGAACCCGTGTTCCCTGCATCGGCAGGCGGACTCTCAACCACTGCGCCACCAGGGAAGCCCCATACCTCTTCTTTTGAAAACTTGCTCCTCTACTTAATCTTGTTCTTCTAAGTGGGGCTGACAATTCTACAACCCAGGCCATGGGGATATGCGACTACATCCAGGTCAACAGTATTCTTCTTTGTGATTTTTAAAATTGAACCTAAGAACACAAGTGCCTTGCTCTCAAACGAGAAGAAAGCAGGTTAAAAGAAAAAATTTAGTCATAATATAGAGAGTGAAGAAACAAGGGACGCTGGTCCAGGTCCTGGTTCCAGCTGTCACTTAAACCAGGGCACTCTCCCTCCCTCGCTTAACCTGCAGTTTCTTTCTAGAAAGTAAGATCCTACCACTTGCCAAAAAACTATCCCTCTTCCAACTAAAGCAACATCCATTATCTCATTTAACCCTCTCAGCAAATATGTGCGGCAGATATTATCTTTATTTTATGGATAAGGAACTAGAAGCTCAGAACAGAGAAGAAGCATGCCCAAGGCGTCTGATTAACAGCTGAGCTGTGATTCAAATGGGTCATTCAGATGCCAAAATGCAAGCACTCGACTTTCGTGCCTCTTTCTGCACCCTTCTTTGGGCAACCTGAACACCAATTTGAGCTCAATGACCCTAGACAATATGCAGTAAGTACAAGTCTTCTCTTCATTAATAAACATAGATGCTATTGATCTTGATTAACTCCTGGGGTTGTTATAGACTTCAATTAAATAACCTTGATAAAGTGCTCTGAGTACATAAGTAGGCATTGTTTTTCAGACCACACTATTAAACATCTGCACCTTACAATGCCAATAATTGCGATGCAGAAACAGCACTTTTTAAAAAGTAATCTAAAAAGAAAAAATCTGTGCATAAATATTTGGTGTTAGTAATTTAACTGAACATTATATGTTTGCTTTAGAAACCAAAATATAATAGGTATTTCAGAAGTGGGTTTCCTCAAAAGACCTCAAGTTAAATCAAAAGACAAAACATTTCCAGAAAACTGAATCTTTCCACTTTTGTAGAAAAATCAGTTAGAATTTTAGTTGGGTACTTCTTTGGTCTCAGTACTTCCTTACAGATGTAATGTGACCATGATGTTCCAGGTCAATTATTAACATGAACCTGAGAAAAACCATGAATTTAAGAATTGAGAAAAGCAAACACACGCAAACCAAAGGAAGATGGATCTGTGTGTGAACCTAATTTTCCTCAGAAGAAAAACAGATATCTCCTCCAACATAAGGGTTCGCTCAGATTTACTTTTCCTATTAGTAACTTATTTAATATGGCAATGAACAAAAGGCAATCCATTAAAAAGCAATTTTCCTCTTACTACAGGGTGTTTTATAATTTGATGTCTAGCACTCAATCAGAATGTAGCAATCCTGGGCTTCCCTGGTGGCGCAGTGGTTCAGAGTCTGCCTGCCGCTGCAGGGGACACGGGTTCGCGCCCCAGTCCGGGAAGATCCCGCATGCCGCGGAGCAGTTGGGCCCGTGAGCCATGGCCGCTGTGCCTGCGCGTGCAGAGCCTGTGCTCCGCAACGGGAGAGGCCACAACAGTGAGAGGCCCGTGTACCAAAAAAAAAAAAAAGAATGTAGCAATCCTTTAATATTTTATGAGCAGAAAGCAACTAATTTGGGCATTTCTGAATCTGTAGATTTCAGAAATGTGGGAGTCTTTGGTAGGCCTTGCAAAATGTCAAGAATGGCCTTTGCAGTCAGTAGAGGGCGAACACAAGTCAACCTGAAATCTCAAACTATCAAAATATTGGAAAAAATATGCTTTACAACAGATAATGGGTAGATAGATAGATAATATATAAATATATATATATAATATTTATACACACATTTATAACCAATAGGAAAAAATATCAGTCCCACTTCATTCTTACACTTTCCCAAATGCAAGACTGACTCTTGGGGCCAGAGACTGTATCTGGTTCACCTTCGCACCTACAGTGTCTAGTAGAGTCCCTGGTACATTGTAAGTAATCTGTAAATTTTTATTAAACAAATGAATAAATGCATTTGTCGTCTTAGATGAAGGAAGCGTGCCATGAGTATGTCAGGTCCCAGCTGTCCAAGCCCAACCTCACTGCAGAGACCAGACCTGACCAGATGCTAAGCAAACTGTGGCAGAATGTTGAAATCCTTCTCTGCAACAGAAGGTTCTCACCTTCTGGAATAATATATAGTGCAAGAACAGCATCTGGGGCACCTCCAGAGATCCCAAAGGTATTTGCTTTCATCCCCACTCTGTTACCTCAGCCCATGCGAATGGGATTCTATCCTGGCTCCTGGCTTGACTACCAGGTCTTGAAAAGTCTGGGAAGGCTGCTGTACACCAGCTAGAGGTCAGCCCTTACTCTGTACCAGTTCCCTCCCCCAAAGCACAGAGTGACGTCCACCTGAGCAGCACTGTCTGCTCAGACTCCTGCCACCAAGGTTCCCATCTGCCCACCAGACGGGGTCCCACTGACAAGGAGGAGAGTCCAGATCAGATCCACGTTTACCTTGCCCACACACAGCCTGAAATTTGGCTATCTTGTCCAAGTTAGTTTCCCTAGGTTGAATACTATCTGTTCCCAGGATACTCCTCTCACGCCTCCCACTGCAATTTCAGCCACCAACGTTACTTGTGATACAGACAAAATGAATGCGACTACTCAAATCATCACCTCAAATCCTACCAATCTATTTCTGGGGAAATGTAGGAATATAAGTGCACGGTGAGATTTATGAGTACATTACCCAAGGACACAAAAGTCATAAGTGGCAGAGATGGAACCAAGCTGCCCCTTGTCCCCAGTATTCTCCTTCTAGTTCACCATATCTCTGTTCTGTGCTAACTTTTAACATGTCCATTAGGCAAAGGAGAAGAGGAGAAAGCTGGGTATGGCAGTCAAAGCACACAAGAGTATACCTTCTACTGCCATCAGGATGAGAGCTAATAGCCAAAGCAGGCCATTGGGGAAGATGAAAATGAAAGCAGGGTAAGAAAAGGACATTGCAGGGCAATAACCTGGACACAAGAAGTACCAGCCAAGCAGAGCATGATTCTGCTTCTTCTCCAGTTTCTCAAAATCTTGGATGGTCTTGCAGTGCTTTTAAGCAAGTGACTTTCTACAGTTTCCCCCACCAAATTGAAATGAATGCAAAATACGCATGGTTATCAGACTGAGGAATTCAGGAGAATTTGTTTGATTCAGGACTTGAATCCTTCAGCGGAATACACAGTAAGCTACAGAGCGGACATAAATCTCCACAAGTTAGTCGAATGAGGAGTAGGAAGAATAACTCACTTCAAGCACCCAGATAAACTGAAATGTTAACATTGGTGATGAGTGAACCTGAGAACAGAAATCTCTCAGGTCAGGCTGCTACTCTTAATGCAAAAATGCCCTAATTTGGGCTCACTAGTAACAAACTTCCATGGCAGTTCAACGTCCACTTCAACTTCTTTCCCCCCCACCCCTACATGGGAGGATGATAACATCTTGGTCAAACACCTCAAACTCTTAGCTTCGTCCTTATTAAGTTTTAAATTTTTAAATTTACCTCAGCATGTGTGTAGTCAGTTCTACACTGTAAATAAAACATAACCCCCTTCTCAATTTAATCTTTAGATTCTTTCCCATTAATCATTTCAGACCATTATTTTAAGCTCTCAAGCAGGTGACTAAATATTTACGCTTTCACAATAATAGCAAACACTTGACATTTCTCTGGTATAAACAGCCTTCTCTGGTGCCCATGTTATTAAGTCTACAAGGAAAGATTTATCTGTGTGTCAGCTCTATAGCTGGTGGAAGGAATGGAATTTACCCACTATAGGAAGACTCAATGCTGACAATGATTGCAGGCCAGATTAAATCATATTTGCCTTAACAAGTTAAAGCCAAATTATGCCAGCGAGCAAAAGGCAGGAAAATTATCATGCTCTCTATTTCTAGGTGTCCTCTCCTAAATTTTATAATATAAGGAAGAAAAAGAGCAATAAGCACATTTCTGAACACATTTTTCATGATCATCTACCCATTTCCTTCAATAATTCCTTCTTTCATAGAGAAAGCATTCTAAACAAGTAAAATACCGGAAGCAAGAGGATTTCATTAAGGTATGCAATTGTTCTTTACATAAAAAAGATGTTTCAAAAAAAAGAAAAAAGATTCAGCTTTATCGGAACCAAGATGGCGGAGTAGAAGGATGTGCTCTCACTCCCTCTTGTGAGAACACCAGAATCACAACTAGCTGCTGGACAATCATTGAAAGGAAGACACTGGAACTCACCAAAAAAGATACCCCACATCCAAAGACAAAGGAGAGGCCACAATGAGATGGTAGGAGGGGCACAATCACAGTAAAATCAAATCCCATAACTGCTGGGTGGGTGACTCACAAACTGGAGAACACTTATACCACAGAAGTCCACCCACTGGAGTGAAGGTTCTGAGCCTCATGTCAGGCTTCCCAACCTGGGGCTCTGGCAATGGGAGGAGGAATTCCTAGAGAATCAGACTTTGAAGGCTAGTGGGATTTGATTGCAGGACTTCGACAGGACTAGGGGAAAGAGAGACTCCACTCTTGGAGGGCACACACAAAGTAGTGTGTGCATTGGGACCCAGGGGAAGGAGCAGTGACCCCAGGGGAGACTGATCCAGACCTACCTGCTAGTGTTTGAAGGCCTCCGGCAGAGGTGGGGGGTGGCGGTGGTTCACCGTGAGGACAAGGATATGGGCAGCAGAAGTTCTGGGAAGTACTCCTTGGCGTGAGGCTTCCCAGATCAGCCATTAGCCCCACCAAAGAGCCCAGGTAGGCTCCAGTGTTGGGTTGCCTCAGGCCAAACAACCAACAGGGAGGGAAGCCAGCCCCAACTATCAGCAGACAAGCGGATTAAAGTTTTACTGAGCTCTGCCCACAAGAGCAACAGTCAGCTTTACCCACCACCAGTCCCTCCCATCAGGAAACTTGCACAAGCCTCTTAGATAGCCTCATCCACCAGAGGGCAGAGAGCAAAAGCAAGAAGAACTACAGTCCTGCAGTCTGTGGAACAAAAACCACATTCACAGAAAGATAGAGAAGATGAAAAGGCAGAGGGCTATGTACCAGATGAAGGAACAAGATAAAACCCAAGAAAAACAACTAAATGAAGTGGAGATAGGCAACCTTCCAGAAAAAGAATTCAGAATAATGATAGTGAAGATGATCCAAGACCTTGGAAAAAGAATGGAGGCAGAGATCCAGAAGATGCAAGAAATGTTTAACAAAGACTTAGAAGAATTAAAGAACAAAGCAACAGAGATGAACAATACAAATGACAATGAAAGCATGACAATCCAAAACCTATGGAATGCAGCAAAAGCAGTTCTAAGAGGGCAGTTTATAGCTATAAAAACCTACATCAAGAAACAAGAAAAATCTCAAATAAACAATCTAACTTTACACCTAAAGGAACTAGAGAAAGAAGAACAAACAAAACCCAAAGTTAGCAGAAGGAAAGAAATCATAAAGATCAGAGCAGAAATAAATGAAATAGAAACAAAGAAAACAATAGCAAAGATCAATAAAACTAAAATCTGGTTCTTTGAGAAGATAAACAAAATTGATAAACCATTAGCCAGACTCATCAAGAAAAAGAGGGAGAGGACTCAAATCAATAAAATGAGAAATGAAAAAGGAGAAGTTACAATAGACACTGCAGAAATACAAAGCATCCTAAGAGACTACTACAAGCAACTCTATGCCAATAAAATGGACAACCTGGAAGAAATGGACAAATTCTTAGAAAGATATAACCTTCCAAGACTGAACCAGGAAGAAACAGAAAAAATGAACAGACCAATCAGAAGTAATGAAATTGAAACTGTGATTAAAAATCTTCCAACAAACAAAAGTCCAGGACCAGATGGCTTCACAGGTGAATTCTACGAAACATTTAGAGAAGAGCTAACACCCATCCTTCTCAAACTCTTCCAAAAAACTGTGGAGGAAGGAACACTCCCAAACTCATTCTATGAGGCAACCATCACCCTGATACCAAAACGAGACAAAGATACTACAAAAAAAGAAAATTACAGACCAATATCACTGATGAATATAGATGTGAAAATCCTCAACAAAATACTAGTAAACAGAATCCAACAACACATTAAAAGGATTATACACAATGAACAAGTGGGATTTATCCCAGGGATGAAAGGATTCTTCAATATACGCAAGTGAATCGATGTGATACACCATATTAACGAATTGAAGAATAAAAACCATATGATTATCTCAATAGATGCAAAAAAAGCTTTTGACAAAATTCAACACCCATTTATGACATAAACTCTCCAGAAAGTGGGCATACAGGGAACCTACCTCAACATAATAAAGGCCATATACGACAAACCCACAGCAAACATCATTCTCAATGGTTAAAAACTGAAAGCATTTCCTCTAAGATCAGGAAAGGGACAAGGATATCCACTCTCACCACTATTATTCAACATAGTTTTGGAAGTTCTAGCCACGGCAATCAGAAAAGAAAAAGAAATAAAAGGAATACAAATTGAAAAAGAACAGTAAAATTGTCACTGTTTGCAGATGACATGATTCTATACATAGAGAATCCTAAAGATGCCACCAGAAAACTACTAGAGCTAATCAATGAATTTGGTAAAGTAGCAGGATACAAAATTAAGGCAAAGAAATCTCCTGTATTCCTATACACTAATGATGAAAAATCTGAAAGAGAAATTAAGGAAACACTCTCATTTACCATTGCAACAAAATGAATAAAATACCTAGGAACCAACCTACCTAGGGAGACAAAAGACCTGTTTCCGAAAACTATAAGACACTGATGAAAGAAATTAAAGATGATACCAACAGATGGAGAGATATACCATGTTCTTGGATTGGAAGAATCAATATTGTGAAAATGCCTATACTACCCAAAGCAATCTACAGATTCAATGCAATCCCTATCAAATTACCAATGACATTTTTTATGGAACTAGAACAAAAAATCTTAAAATTTGTATGGAGACACAAAAGACCCTGAATAGCCAAAGAAATCTTGAGGGAATAAATGGAGCTGGAGGAATCAGGCTCCCTGACTTCAGACTACACTACAAAGCTACAGTAATCAAGACAATACGGTACTGGCACAAAAACAGAAACACAGATCAATGGAACAAGATAGAAAGACCAGAGATAAACCCATGCACCTACGGTCAACTAATCTATGACAAAGGAGGCAAGGATATACAATGGAGAAAAGACAGTCTCTTCAATAAGTGGTGCTGGGAAAACTGGATAGCTACATGTAAAAGAATGAAATTAGAACACTCCCTAACAGCAAACACAAAAATAAACTCAAAATGGATTCGAGACCTAAATGGAAGACCAGACACTATAAAACTCTTAGAGGAAAATATAGGAAGAACACTCTTTGACATAAATCACAGCAAGATCTTTTTTGATCCATCTCTTAGAGTAATGGAAATAAAAACAAAAATAAACAAATGGGACCTAATGAAACTGCAAAGCTTTTGCACAGCAAAGGAATCCATAAACAAGATGAAAAGACAAGCTTCAGAAAGGGAGAAAATATTTGCAAATGAATCAACGGACAAAGGATTAATCTCCAAAATATATAAACAGCTCATGCACCTCCATATAAAAAAAAAAACCCAATCCAAAAATGGGCAGAAGATCTAAATAGACATTTCTCCAATGAAGACATAGAGATGGCCAAGAGTCACATGAAAAGCCACTCAACATCACTAATTATTAGAGAAATGCAAATTAAAACTACAATGAGGTATCACCTCGCATTGGTTAGAATGGGCATCATTAGAAAATCTACAAACAAAAAATGCTGGAGAGGGTGTGGAGAAAAGGGAACCCTCTTGCACTTTTGGTGGGAATGTAATTTGATTCAGCCACTATGGAGAACAGTTTGGAGGTTCCTTAAACAACTAAAAATAGAATTACCATATGATCCGCCACTGGGCATATACCCAGAGAAAACCATAATTCAAGAAGACACATGCACCCCAATGTTCATTGCAGCACTGTTTACAATTGCCAGGTCATGGAAGCAACCTAAATGCCCATCGACAGACAAATGGATAAAGAAGATGTGGTACATATATATAATGGAATATTACTCAGTCATAAAAAGGAAAGATATTGGGTCATTTGTTGAGACGTGGATGGATCCAGAGACTGTCATACAGAGTGAAGTAAGTCAGAAAGAGAAAAAAAATATCGTATATTAACGCATATATGTGGAACCTAGAAAAATGGTACAGATTAACCGGTTTGCAGCGCAGAAATTGAGACACAGATGTAGAGAACAAACGTATGGACACCAAGGGGGGAAAGTGGTGGGGCAGTGGGGGTGGTGGTGTGAAGAATTGTGAGATTGGGATTGACACGTACACACTGATGTGTATAAAACTGATGACTGCGGCTTCCCTGGTGGCACAGTGGTTGAGAGCCCGCTTGCTGATGCAGGGGACATGGGTTTACGCCCCGGTCTGGGAAGATCCCATGTGCCGCGGAGCGGCTAGGCCTGTGAGCCATGGCTGCTGAGCCTGCGTGTCCGGAGCCTGTGCTCCGCAACGGGAGAGGCCACAACAGTGAGAGGCCCACATATCGCAAAAAAAAAAAAAAAAAAAAAAAATTGATGACTAATAAGAATCTGCTGTATAAAAAAAAAATAAAATAAAATTCAATAAAAAAAGAAAGAAAAGAAAGTGATCTACTGGTAGCGTAAAAACTGGAATTTTTAAAAAGGAATCCATAGATCTATTTCCTAAACAGAGAAATATATACTCATTTCTTAATATACATTCTTTTTTATAATATTTGAAATTCAGTCACAATACCTGCACATTTTTCCATCCCTGTAGATTTTAATAATATTTATTCCCAGGGCAGACATGAAGAAATACATACACTGGAAACCTGAGCCAAAGAATGTTCGGTCCACGGGGATGCTCCTGCTTAGCTGTCAGCATCTTGGGAACCCTGCATGTAGGTCAGGGCACTACCCTGGAAGCTGGGTCTCTGCCAAGCCTCACACCCTGTGGGAAATATGTGTACTTACGCAGCTCGCCCACTTTCAAGATCTCACACAGCATCTTGGTCAGCTCTATACTACTGCGGCCAAAGGGACATTCATGCTTATCTTCTCGGCTACTGTTCTCAAGCACAATCTGCAAGCAGGAAAGGGAACAGGTCAGAAAGGAAAGTCAGTTTGTAGAAAACATCAAAAATGTTGGCTCTACTATAAAGAGAAACAGATCCACTCCAGACCACCAAACTAGGGCTCTTGGGGGCAGAACAAAGCTGTACTTTAAGTATATTCTCTGTAAAAGGACTGAAAACTCTCATGTTTTCCAAATCTCCTAAAACCATTTTCAACTCTGTAAGAGGATATTTTGCTCATTGGTTTCCACTTACACAGAGGTGCCCATGGAGAGTTTTTTAAAATAGCACAGTAAAGACTTTTTACTTAAGTGACAAAACCACTCTCTTTTTCTCCCGGTCATATCTTCTCTTTCCTGGGAATAGCAACTCTCTTTCTATGACTTCATCTCCTACATTTTTTTCCTTTTCTTAAATATTTTTTTCTATTTATGATAGGATATTGAATATAGTTCTCTGTGCTGTACAGTAGGACCTTGTTGTTTATCCATTCTATATATAGAAGCTTACATCTGCTAATCCCAACCTCCCACTCCATCCCTCCCCCAAACCCCTCCCCCTTGGCAAACACCAGTCTGTTCTCTATGTCTGTGATTCTGTTTCTGTTCCATAGATAAGTTCATTTGTGTCATATTTTAGATTCCACATGTAAGTGATATCATATGGTATTTGCCTTTGTCTTTCTGGCTTACTTCACTTAGTTTGATAATCTCTAGTTGCATCCATGTTGCTGCAAATGGCATTATTTTGTCCTTTTTTAATGGTTCAGCTCCTATGTTTAATCACATATTTCCCACAGGAGTTTCCATGTTCTTACAAGATCTCTCCCTTGGCACTAGTTGACCGGACCACACCTAAGGGACACGTGACACAAACTGGACCAACCAGAGTCCTTCCCTGAGACTTATCACACAAAAAGGGAAAAACTGGCCCAACTACGCTGACAGTACCCACGAGGTATGAGTGTAGGAACTACCTGAAAGTGAATCTGCAAGAAAAAAAACAAAAAAAGGAAAAAGGAAAGCAAGCCAAAATGCAAGGGAAAACAGAGAGGAGAGGCACTGGTAGCCCTGGCAGCGTTTGAGCGGCTGGTCCCACGTGTTCCTGGAGCAAAGCTACTTCCCTAACCTTACGGTTTATTTGCTAAACCCTTCCACTGAAAATCCTTTGGGCCATCCAATAAATTCTCCTCTTTCCTTAAGCTAGTTTGAGATATTCCTACCATAACTAAGGGAGTCATTCTGCACATGTATTAAACAAAAGGAAAACAAAAGAGGAAACCTCTATTTTAAAGTTACTAAACTTCAAAAATAAAGGGGAATTAGCCAATTGTTCTAAAATGCACAAAATTAAAAAAAAAAGTTGCCAATCTTCAAATTCATACGTTGACAAAGGAATAATCAGCATATCCATCTCTGACACCATCTCCAACTTCCTCAATGGAGTTGTCTGGAATGTCCTCAAAAGCTACACCGCCCTGAGTAGGTGCATCCCAGTAGCGTTTACAACAATGTTGTACATCAACTTATGTTGTTTTTCCCCCAGACTATGACCTCTTCGGTGGCAGAAATGATGTTTTATTCATTCCATCTACAGTAGTAAATGAGTACCTCTTGTCTACCAGGAAGATGTCTAGGCCTATAAGATGGAGAACAAGACCAGGGCTCTGACTTATCAAAGCATCCACTCTAATTGAGGGAAACAGATAAAACAAAAGAGGTAATTACAGTTTATAACAAGTGTCATGAAAAAAAGTAGTTGAGGTGGCAAAGAATAACAGGGAAGACTTGGGGAGGAGAGTGTAGACAACTAGGTGACTATTGGGAATCAAAGGGTGAGAAAGAGCTTGCCATGTCAAGGTCGGGGAGAAAGACTATTTCAGTCAGAGATCAAGGACAGAGCCCCTGAGTTGAGTAAGATGTGTGTTGGACACAACCTCTGTACACTGCCTGGTCTACCATGTGGAGAGGTTTGGAATTGTACAGGGCAGTGTTCCGGTTCCAGGAGCTCAACAACAAAAAAACAAACAACCCAATCCAAAAATGGGCAGAAGACCTAAATAGACATTTCTCCACAGAAGACATACAGATGGAAAAGAGACACATAAAAGCCTGCTCAACATCACTAATTATTAGAGAAATACAAATCAAAAGTACAGTGAGGTATCACCTCACACCAGTTAGAATGGGCATCATCAGAAAATCTACAAACAACAAATGCTGGGAAGGTTTGGTGAAAAGGGAACCCTTTGCACTGTTGGTGGGAATGTAAATTGATACAAGAACTATGGAGAACAGTATGGAGTTTCCTTAAAAAACTAAAAATAATTACCATATGACCCAGCAATCGCACTAATGGGCATGTACCCAGAGAAAACCATAATTCAAAAAGACACATGCACGCCAATGTTCATTGCAGCACTGTTTACAATAGCCAGGTCATGGAAGCAACCTAAATGCCCATCAACAGACGAATGGATAAAGATGTGGTACATATATACAATGGAATATTACTCAGCCATAAAAAGGAACGAAATTGGGTCATTTGTAGAGACGTGGATGGACCTAGAGACTGTCATACAGAGTGAAGTAAGTCAGATAGAGAAAAACAAATATCGTATATTAACGCATATATGTGGAATCTAGAAAAATGGTACAGATGAACTGGTTTGCAAGGCAGAAATAGAGATACTGCTGTAGAGAACAAACGTATGGACAGCAAGGGGGGAAGTGGGGGTGGGGTGGTGGTGGTGGTGGGATGAATTAGGAGATTGGGATTGACACACATACACTAATATGTATAAAAAAGATATCTAATAAGAACCTGCTGTATTAAATAAATAAATAAATAAATAAATAATAATAACTAACCTCCCCATACCCTGGGGCCTCTTGCCTTCTGAGATGGCCCACACTCTGTCTGTGGAGTGTGTTTCTAAATAAATCCACTCCTTACCTATCAATCAATCAATCAATCAATAAATCAATAAAATAAAATAAAGCCAAAGGAGGAGGTTTTCAATACAAATGTGCTCCCACTGTTATCTGCACAAACACTGTAACAATAACACACACATACACACACACATAATTATTGTATGCACTGACAGTACCACACTAACAAATCAACCATTTCCATTTGGGGATGTTCCTCCAGCATTGCAAGTATACCTAACCCTAATCACAACCTAAACAGTTCCACTTGCTGAATCACGGCAGTTTTCGAAGTTCATCATTGTTGCTTTATCACCCTTATGATTGTCCAAGAAGTTGATGAACCATCCCATTTTGTGGGACCTGTCAAGTGTTTGCAGCACATGCTCACATAAATAATTATGCATTGCATATCAGCATGAACCTAGCCTTTGCTGTCCTTGGGATTTATAAAATTCTTCCTTACAGTCTCTTTAGCCAACACGTGTTCTGAGTTGGTTGTTTTTCCTCTGAGAAAGCTGGTCATAAAATCCAACTAAATCCTTTCTCCTGGCAAGCAGGAAGGACCAGCGCTGGAGTCCTTGAAAGCCTCTGCCCCTCTTCATGGTCTCTTTTGGAAATTTGCCTGAACGTGAACAGTCTCATTCGCCTGAGCCTGTATCACCCTCTTCTTTTTAGGAGAATCCTTTCTGGCTCTAATCAGGAATTCCAGTTCAGGAAAGCAGGAGGGAAGAACAACTAAGTTCCCATCAATCAGTGAATCTTTCTCTTTGAAAATGTCTGTATCTGAGATTGCCCCATCAAGGGGCAAATCTGAATCTCTTGATGATGGGAAATGAGTGGGGAAAACAGAGCAAGAAGAACATAAAGAAAAGACAGGAGACAGGTAGTCTTCAGCCAGCCCCCAGCTCCCAGCGAGGACATTCCCTGGCATTTCACATTAACAATTCACATTTCACGAGAGCATCAATATTTAATGAGGATGTGATCTGAATACACTGTAGGTGGAATTACTGCAGCCAATAAATGTTCCGAAAACATTTCCAAGGCACTGTTTATTAGCAGGTACTAAATTAAGGAGTAATTTAAGTAACCAATACGTAAATCAGCTTGGAAAAGCCCTTCTCTTTACTCTTTAATGTACCATCCATCTCTAGGGACTACCCTGGTGGCACAGTGGTTAAGAATCCGCCTGCCAATGCAGGGAACACGGGTTCAAGCTCTGGTCCAGGAAGATCCACATGCTGCGGAGCAACTAAGCCCGTGTGCCTCAACTACTGAGCCTGCGCTCTAGAGCCCTCAAGCCACAACTACTGAGCTCGTGTGCCGCAACTACTGAAGCCCGTGTGCCTAGAGCCCGTGCTCTGCAACAAGAGAAGCCACCGCAATGGGAATCCCTCGCACCACAACGAACAGTAGCCCCCACTCACCGCAACTAGAGAAAGCCTGTGCACAGCAACAAAGACCCCATGCAGCCAAAAATAAGTAAATAAATAAATAAATAATTTAAAAAAGAGTCCTATGAACAAAGATCTGTTTTTAAAAAAAATGTGCCATCCATCTTATTATATTTACCCACCTAGAGAAAAACAGACTCTCCTTCTTGATTGGTTTCTTTAGACAAAGCCGACACAAACCTTTCAAGCTGCCTGTGTGGGCTTTAAGGTCAACACTGTTACAGAAATATTCAGAAAAGACTATGGTTATGAATGTTACTAATAAGATATTACTACAGTGAGAGATCATTCTTAGACTAGACAGTAGTTTTTTTTTTACTTAATACATACACTAATATATCTATTTTCAATTTCAACATTCTGGTATTAATCATGTTTACGTGAGATATTTTGAGCTCTATCTGGAAATATCAAAGCATATTTTTCATCTGTATTTTTTTCCCTCACTCTTTGGTTTTAAAAGCAAACATGCTGGAACAGAAACCTCGATGGATGGAGTACATATTAAAAACTGCTATTATCACTCATTTTAGAATACTTCATATACCGAAAGTAGTTGAAACTGTCTGCATATTTTATAGAACACTTGATATTTATGCAATATTAACTATAAAAAACATTTTATTAAATACTTCAACTTTACAGAGTATATTTACGTATTTTCTATCCACTGATTCCCCAACAAGTCCATAAAATGGATAAGGCAGGTATTATTATTATTCTCTTAAGAAAGTTAAAACAAGAGGAAGAGGTGATCTGCTTAGATCATAGCCTAAGTCACTCCTGGAATTCAATTTTTAAGGTCTTCAATTTCCAAATCTCCTCCTTCCCCATTATATTTCACACACTGCCTTCACATATACATTGCCGTGAAACTCAATGGATTTCATGTCTCAAGAGGCTAAGGGAACTTTGATCAATTTCCTCTATCTCACTGAAGTGGGTTTATAAATCCCAGACCCTTCTAGACAAAGGTATAAGGTTCTCTCTTATCTCATTTATCCCCTAAGGGTCAGTAACTATTGCTCAGGGTTAATGACTTTGTGTGGAGGGTTCCCACAGGCTTTACTTCCATGCATTTTGAGTTCTTCTTCTCCATTAGTGACAAACTTATCTGGCTTGGGAGTTACCTTTAAGTGCCAAGTACATGGCCAACCACACTCTAGTACTTGTCTCTTAGCTTCAGCATCATGTTGCTGACTTACGTTCAGCTGATTGTCCCTGTCACACTTTCCTCCTCTTTCTCTTAAGCTCTCCTCATCTGGGGTGAGTCCAGTCCATTCTGCTTTCCCTGTAGCCAGCCCTGGACCAAGCCTCAAGGGCTTCTTCCATCTCCTCTCATCTGTGGAGGTTTTTGTTCAGGCTGTTTTGACTCTGACGGTCACATGAAGCTTAATGGTCTCCTCACAGGCCAGCAAGGACAGTATGTGAACCTGGACCGTGTTCTCTCCAAGAGAAGGGATTGTCCGTCTCGCCCCAATTCTGACCCAAAGCTGCTGCGGGAAGCATGTATAACATAGAGAACCTGGGCCAAACTAGTGTAAGCTTGCATGAGGCGTTGCGTCTTTTTGTGAATTGTACACAAATTCCAGAAAGCCCACTTCATAGGACTGTTGTGCATCCTAAATCACAAAACAAAGGCAAAATGCCTAAAGCAGACTTGACAGAGTTGGTGTTTATAATCGCTTTATTGCCCTCCCTCTTCGTTTTTCCTTGAGGCCCTTGGCCAACATTTACCAGCAACTAAACAAAAATTATGACTGCAGTGAGACTGGCTCTTTGATGACTGGCCTCTGGGGACAGATGAAAGCAATGCAGAGGCTCTCCCATCATTCTAGCATGAGAAGCATAAAAACGGTGTCACCACCTACTTACACCAGAAATGCAAGATAGGAAGTCCCATGTGCTCATATTCAAGCAGGAATCTTCCACAGGAATACGGGGTTGTGCAAGTGCAGAGAATGAGCAAGGACACCAAAGAATAAGTCACAGCCTGATAGTTTTGGCAATAAAGTCCCAATACTAAACAGTTACAGCCACCATAGGACACCCGTCCTCGGAGTCTTGTCAACCCCACAAGCTCTATTAAAACTTGTCTGTTGGGCTTCCCTGGTGGCGCAGTGGTTGAGAGTCTGCCTGCCGATGCAGGAGACACGGGTTCGTGCCCCGGTTCGGGAAGATCCCACATGCCGTGGAGCGGCTGGGCCCGTGAACCATGGCCGCTGAGCCTGCGCGTCCGGAGCCTGTGCTCCGCAATGGGAGAGGCCACAACAGTGAGAGGCCCGCGTACCGCAAAAAAAAAACAAAAAAGAAATAAAAACCTTTATTTTATCCATGCACCCCCTCCCTACCCCCAACACAGGGGTACTTTTACATTAGTAACAGAATCAGGGAACACCCCAGAGTGAAGTGTTAGCCCTTAGATCTCATCATCAAGACACAGACATCTTCTAAAGTCAACGGGTAAGGCCACAGTGGGGTCCTCTCACAGAGACTTGCGGGCCAAGAGGGAGCCACCTTCTATGTTCCCTTTGGTATTAATGCTAGTGGTGATTGGTCTCAGAAAGCCAGAGAGAAGCTTTAGAAAGAGCACTGAACTGCCTCCAGGGGGTTGCACAAGAGCTTAACCGTGATCATGAATTTTGAGCAAGTCCCTAAAATCAAATAAACATGCCAAAGCCTTAATATGATTTTAAGTGGGCAGAGAACAAAGAACATTAAAATTATAGAAACTATGCCAAGCAGGAAGATAAACCAGAAAAAAATCAGAATTCCAGGCTGTTAGTCCACCTGATCCACCACTCCTTCTTCACAGATAAGGACAGTGAGCCCCAAAGTACAGAGCTTTAACGGCACAGACAAGAGGGCAGAGAAAGAGAAATCACAGCTAATATTCATCAAGAGCATTTATTCCCCAGGTCTCATTCGAAGTGTTTTCACTCATTATCTCATGTAAGGTACATGTACTACCACATGACAGAAATACTGCACTATCCCACTTTACAGCTGGAGAACCTGAAGCAAAAAGATGTATAATTTGCCCAAGGTTCACATAGCACAAAAATAAACAGACCCAGCTCAGGAACTTAGGTGGCCTAACCCTAGAGCACACATTCCTGGTTACTGATTCCTCCTGAAACACAGGATACCTACACTTACTGAAAAAGGAGAGGATGAAATAATAATAATAAAGCTTTGATCAGGAAAGTCCTTAACATGGAAGCAGATGACTGGATAATGTGGCTCTGGACAGAGACGATTTTCCTAGATCTACATCTAACAGACTTGGTGACTTAACACATATTCCTTAACGTGAGTTTCCACCTATAAAAATGGGAACAGGAATGCCAACCTACAAAGGGCTGTAAAGATTAAATGAAAATAAAAAATGGAGGTAAAGATCTCTTATTGCCTGAGACATCTCAAATACTCAGTGGGGGAGACGATTGATCTACTATTGCTATAATAATTACATGAGCTCTTGATTTACAGAAATATTCTTATAACTCTAGGGCAAAGATGTTGATAAAAACCACACACAACAAAAACCCAAATACAACTGCTATCGAAATTATTAATCTTGCTCTTTGGCAAAGTAAGGACTCAGGTGGAATAAATACTATTTCTGACTTAGGTGGGTTTCCTGAACTTCTTTCAGCATCTTTTGAGAACAGTGGCTCTCAAACTTGAGTGGGCATCAGAATCATCTGGGGGCTTATAAAACCCAGACTGCTGGCTTGCTCCCCGGAGTTTGATTCAGCAGGTCTGGGATGGAACATAAGAAAATATCAAAGCAAGCAAACCAAACTCTAAATTCTTCTGAGGCACTGGGGGGACTGAGACAGGGAGTGTTAGTAAGGCATTTTAGAGGTCTTTTAAAAATTATTTTTAGCAGCAGAGTCTTTAAAAAAGAAAAAAGCTTCTTCCCTGATCCTTAACTGGCCCTTTAGAGAGAAACCACTGTCCATGGTATGTCCAGGGCTGAAGAGCTGGGCCTCCAGGCCTTTGGAAGGGCCAATGACACCAAGCAATCCTGATGGAAAAACCAGTTAAGAGTGAGTGTAACAGATCACCAGGGAAAAGACCACCCAGAGAAGAGTGTGCAAAAACTTGAAGAGCTGTTTCCAAGGGCAAAAGAACAATGCATCCCAGGAAAAGGAGAAGTATGTACAAAGGGTCAGATTGGTGAAAAAATAAGGTGGAAAGCACACACAAGGAACCAAGATAAGTAACAATATGGACAAATGAGAAGAATGGTACAAAATCCAGCTAATGAGGTGAAATTCTTCCAGAATAAAATTAGGCAACTGCACATGCAGAGGCATAATAAAGGCCATAAATATAAAATGGCAAGGAATTGACTGGGTAATGGTGTAGTAATTAAAGCCTGGAGGTTCATAATAGACCTCGAATTGAACATTAATCAACCAAAAACAAATGCTGCCTGCACTTTGATATTGTGCAACAAAAGCAGGATGTGTGAAATACAGCAAGCAATCACACCCACACGCTGCTGAAAAGTCCTCCCTTTGAGTATGAAGTAGCACCGAAGGGGGAAACGATTAAATAACAGTGTATTTGTGCCTGTGCCTGCACAGTAACCCTGATGTCACTGGAGGAAGCCTAAGCAACAGCTCTGTTGACTGTTCCAAAGGCCAGAGGATAGAAGGAAAGATTCCCTAGCTGATGCCTGCATCAAAGAAACAGGGCTGGAAGACCTTCTCTCCTGTGCCAGTACACGTCTTCCTGGGCCCAAGGATGGCACAGGTGTGCGTGAAGGCACCTGTAGGCATCCCTAGAGGCTTGGAGAGGTAATATCTGGTTTATTTAAAGCAACGGTTCCCTAACGGAAGCATGCATTAGAATCATCTGGAAGCTTATTAAAACACAGATTGCTGGGCCCCACCCCCAGAGTTATGATTCAGCTGTTCTGGGGCAAACCCAAGAATCTGCATTTCTAACAAGTTCCCCTGTAATGTGGATGCTGCTAATTTGGGGCCACACTTTATGGACCACTGCTTTAAAGTTATATGACATCTCTACTTCCAGTTTCCATCATTAGCAAACCTCCTGTTTTTCAGGACGTGGAAAGCAATGAAAGTAGAAAGAAGAAGAAATAAATCTGAGTTTTTTGGGTTTGTTGTTTGTTTTTTCTGTGACTAATAAAAATATCATTAGTAAGAGTTAAAATCCATAGAAAGAGAATGCAGATTGGTAGTGGCCAGGGGTTGGGGGGATGGAGAATGGGAAACAACTGCTTAATGGGTACATGGTTTCCTTTCAGGGTGATGATAATTTATGTCTGGAACTAGGTAGAGGTGACGTTTGCACAACATATCATGAATGTACCAAATGTCGCTGAAGAGTTCACTTTGAAATGGTTAATTTTATGTTGTGTGAATTTTGCCTCAATTAAGAAAAGAGTGAATACCTATGGACTGATTACCCTGTGCAAACTCTCAAGTGTTTAACTCCTTTAGTCCTCATAAGTCATCCAAGCAGGACATGTTGCAGATGAGGAAACCACACCTTGGGCATTGAATAACATGCCTGCTGTCCAGCAGTTTAAATGTGATGTACCAGCATCCTGAGTCAACAAGCAAGGCTTCTATGTGATTTCTATACTGTGGTTTGAACTGTTTCTTGGGTGAAGTGAAATGTGTCTTTTTCAAACTGGGGTTTAGGACTGACCAGATGTGGGCCCTAGAGGTGATGGTCTGGAAATGGCCCAGGATGACAGTCCTACAGGACACCCAAGGACAGCCACACCCAAGGACAGCTTCACACCCAGGGAGTGAAGCATGAAGGCCTTACAAATTCCTTCGGTATACACTGATGGATAAGGCCTCCACTGCATGCTGCTTAAATGCAAATCACATGCCTTTCCTTGCATTTATTTGTGAAAGCTCACTTTTTTTTTTAACATCTTTATCGGGGTATAATTGCTTTACAATGGTGTGTTAGTTTCTGCTTTATAACAAAGTGAATCCGTTGTACATATACATATGTTCCCATATCTCTTCCCTCTTGCGTCTCCCTCCCTCCCAACCTCCCTATCCCACCCCTCCAGGCGGTCACAAAGCACCGAGCTGATCTCCCTGTGCCATGCGGCTGCTTCCCACTAGCTATCTACCTTACGTTTGGTAGTGTATATATGTCCATGCCTCTCTCTCGCTTTGTCACAGCTTACCCTTCCCCCTCCCCATATCCTCAAGTCCGTTCTCTAGTAGGTCTGTGTCTTTATTCCTGTCTTACCCCTAGGTTATTATATTGCAGATATACAAAGGACAACCGTAAGTTGGCTCAAGCTTTAAAGCACTCACTGATCACCTGAAGATCTTGTTAAAATGCAGATTCTGATCCAGTAGCCTGGGGTAAGCCTGAGGTCCTGCATGTCTAACCAGATCCCAGAAGATGCTGATGCTGCTGGTCCGAGCACCACATTTTGAAAATCAAACTACTATCCTCCCCCAAATCTACCACGGAAGTTCTAGCCCCACTCTCCTCCACACCCTTTGATTGACTCATTTATCCAACAAAGCTTTTCTTTAAGCCTTGATTATTGCTAAGTAACTTGCTGGATGCTAAAAATACACATACGAGTAAAATACCATCTTCAGGGGCTTGCAATCTACTTGGAAGACATATGGGGATGGGATTTGTAGGGCGGACAGACTTTCATTTGCTATGTAACTCTTCTGTGTCCTTCCAAATTGTTTGCATTTTTTACAAGGAAGTACGACTCTCTGGGATGAAGGTTCATGTGAAATGCAGTGGGCAGGCAGGCTAAGCTTCATCAAGAGGATAAAACTTGAAGGAGCAGAAACTAATTCCAGACTCTCTTCCGAGGCATCTTTTTAACATTCCAAACCAGAGGTGAGCTATGGACTGTAATAAAGATTAATTGCAACTGGGAAATGGATACCGAATGAAGGCAGAGAAGCCCCTCTGTATCTTGGGCAATATTAGCAATAAATCACACGATCACAAGTCAGAATTTTGACTCACTCAACGTTGCATTACTGAATACAAATGCCTCCTGTCTCCTTCAGTGGAATACAAAGACACCAAGATGTTTGGCATTGTCTGACAGTCACCGTTGGATGAAAAATTAGCCTTGACATTTCTCAAGCCTGATTTCTTACTGAGAAATTGTCACCACTTGTCTTAACAGTTATTGCAGTCTTAAAGCTATGTTACACTCACATATATTTGGATGTAACTCACTTTACTAAACAAACACATTCTCGGAGAGCTAGTGATAAAATGGATTCCTGTAAGTCAGATCACACCTGACTTTTTTTTTCGTTTTCTCACTTGGCTCACAGATTTATAAATTCACTCTGGTTTGGGAGAATGGACATGAGGGGATGAAAAGGTGAGGAAGAGAGAAATATTTTCCATCACCCTCTTCTGGACAATAATAATCTGCCTTTGCAGAAATATTTTCAAACAAAAAAATGTCAATTTTCCAATTATACACATATTAAATTAGCTACAATGGAAAAATTATTTATTGGAACCTAATTAAGAAATTAAGCCATACATTGTTTTACTTCAAGTTAAAGGCATGTGAAAAGGAAATCTTTCTTCTATTAAATCTCGCTTTTTAAAAGGAATTTATCTCATTATATCTAATTCTACATAAGCATCCCAAATTTTGGCTAATTCTGCCAAACGAGAGATCTCTGCTGTGAGACAGCCCTCCTACAGGGGTAGGTCCATATGTGATTCCTTCTGTGGGAATTGCTTCCCCTGACACCCGTCCACCCCTACCTCCCCTCCCGTGCCTGTCTAAATTGTCCTTCTCCTTTGGCCCCAAGCCAGTGTCACTTTCTTCATAAAACCTAATGCAATTCCTTTGTCTAAAAACCCACAGTCCTTTATCTATATCTTTCTCACAGCAATTCTCACTTTCTGCTCCAAATTGTGGTGAAATACATGTCTTACTTCCCCTGGTGGGGTTGAGCCCTTGAGGTCAGGAACCATATCTCAGTCACCTGTGAATTCCCCACACCACAGCATACACTAGGCACTTATTAATGAACAATGAACACTAGCTTGCCTGGTTTTTTTTTTGGCTGCATTGGGTCTTCGCTGCTGCGCTTGGGGTCTCTCTAGTTGCGGCGAGTGGGGGCTACTCTTCGTTGCGGTGTGAGGGCTTCTCATTGCTGTGGCTTCTCTTGTTATGGAGCACGGGCTCTAGGCACATGGGTTCAGTAGTTGTGGCACATGGGCTTAGTTGCTCTGTGGTATATGGGATCTTCCCAGACCAGGGCTCGAACCCGTGCCCCCTGCATTGGCAGGTGGATTCTTAACCACTGTGCCACCAGGGAAGTCCCTTGCCTGGTTTTAATATGAGAATTTTCATAATCTATTATTTAACATTCACGTGCATCCTGAGTTCCAATTACCTCCTTATCCCCCGTCATCCACATTCCCCATTGTATTTCCCTGTGGATTTTATCAGAAGCAATGACTTCTGTGATGCTCCCAGCAACCTCTGACCTCACCCTGTCCTTTGCTGAGGGGGTGCTCAGGACCCAGAAGTTACCTGGAGTCTAGCCGTGTGGCTAGGAATCCAAGCTGTGGAGGAAAACTCATTTAGAAAGTCTCTGAGTCTACTGCTTGTGCAGGGACAACATGGCCAGATGAAGGACATACTCAGAAGGGAATTCTCTCTGGGCCAAAGCCCACATACCAAAGGCCTGCTTAAGGAAACTGCATACTCACCTTCTTTGGGCATGGGGAAAACAAACATTTACAGAGAGTTGGAATGTGGGAAAAATGTCCTTAGTTGTATGTTTATGGAAAACACTTGGCAATTATTTGCTATAAACACTTCCTGTGATGCTGAGAATGAAAACCAGCAGGAAAAATTGTCTGAGATGATAGGAGGCCAACTTCCATAGCAAAGGAACGTGCCCCCCACATACCCCTCACGCTCCACTCCTCAGTCTCCTGTTGCCATGAAGGGGGACCCAGAATCTGAGTTTGCGTGAATGGGGGCAGGTTCTCTTAGTCATTTTCTTATACAGAACCCATGTCTACTCATGTAACATACACTTATTCTCACGGCTTTCATAACTAAGATTTTAGGTGAGGCTTGATACCATGTAGCTCATCAGTTCTAACAAACTGTGGCCATTTCAATGACCCCACCCATTGAAAGGCAGATTTCTTCCGAGTCTGATTTCAGTTTTGATTCTCTGACAAATAACACATATGGCCATGAAGGACTTCCGTGGGGAAAAGAGAGATGTAACACTGGTCAGGGATTCGACATATCAACTCTTTAATCTTTTGTTTAGTGAATAATTTAAATGTCCCGGTGCTAGACAGTGAGGACAAAAGACCAAAAAAAAAAAAAAAAAAGGAGGAAAAAGGTCTCTGCTCAAAAATGTCATGCTTGAGAGAAATAATGATCAAATAATAAAACACGTAATTATATAATTCCAAGTTAAGTCAGTGCTATAAAGGAAATAACAAGGAAAGAAAAGCAATAAAAGAGGAGCCTTCAGGATGAAGTCCTAAAGAATGAATGAGAGTTACGTGGGCAAGTAAGTATGGGCAGAGAAAAGGGGGGCTGAGATAACAGGAACAGCATGTGCAAGAGCCCTGTGGCACAAAAGCATCACCATTCAAGAAATGAAACTGACTTCCCTGATCTTGGTAATCACAAGTTTGTAGACAGGTATGAATGACATATATCAGGGTCTTCTAAAAGCCACCAAGTTCAAGGACGCTTGTACTTACGTACAGAATAGCATTTGATAAACCAGCCAGAGAGAAATTAGTTGTTAGGGCTGTTATATCTGTTACTAACAGTGTTTCAGTTGCTCTATGAAATGTAAGAAAAATATTGTCTATGATTTATGATTTATACTAAATTTTGGAATCTTGGGTTTTACCAAGGCAGAGGAAAAGTCGATAAAATTAAGGTCAATGTAAAAATAAAGTTACCTGACAGTGTCAAACACTCCTGGGTGTACCAGGTGTATTGCCTAGTTCTGAAGGGGAAAGCTATTTTTACAGAATACAATGAAACATTCAGGAACACTACCACCTAA
This sequence comes from Orcinus orca, assembly GCF_937001465.1. NCBI lineage: Eukaryota > Metazoa > Chordata > Mammalia > Artiodactyla > Delphinidae > Orcinus > Orcinus orca. The sequence goes on along the minus strand of NC_064567.1, from coordinate 40,422,438 downwards.
ATTCTATTATACCAATACAAATTGCCTTCTGATTTGGTAGGCAGATTGCTAATACTGGCTGGACTCTGGTCACATGAATACAATTTAAAAATGAAAGTCAGCAGTGATTCACCCAAGTAAAAGCATCAGCGTATCTGGAGCAAGCCCATTTTGGGCCACACCAATATAACTACTAATTTGGTTTCCATTCCAGAATGCACAAAGGCCAGAAGGACAGCTGCAGTCAGGGAGATGATAGCATAGTCCAGATAAAAACCTGTTCTGTGGTATCTTACCTCGGGGTGACTGGCGATCCGGCCAGATGGCAGAACACCAGAACGCACTCAATTCAGGTACCGATTTAACAGATATGTGCTGAGTGCCTTCTGTGTGTCTGCCACTGCGCTGGCACTGGGGCACAGGAGAGACGCAGTACACAGTCCCTGCCCTCATGGAGCTTACACACTTGTACAGGTAAACAGGAAATAGACACAAAGGTAAATTTAGAGTATGTAAACAAGCATTACATTTGGAGCAAAACAAAAGAGGTAAGATGGACAGGGAGGTAAGGGATGAAATTACGGCTTTATATTTGCTGGTGAAGAAAGGCCACCCTGAGCCTAGAGCAAGCGAGGGAAGAAGGTCCCTGGCTAACTGGGGAGCAGATTCCCTGGAAACGAAGAGGCAAGTATAGACATACCTTGGAGGTATTATAGGTTTGGTTCCAAACCACTGCAATAAAGCGAATATCAAAATAAAGTGACTCACAAATTTTTTGGTTTCTCAGTGCATATAAAAGTTATGTTTACACTATACTGCAGTCTATTAAGTGTGCAAAACAATGTCATCTTTAATTAAAAAACACTCTACTGCTAAAAAATGCTGACCAGCATCTGAGGCTTCACCAGCACCTAGGCCTAATCTTTTTGTTGGTGGAGGGTCTTGCCTCGATGTTGATGGCTTCTGACTGATCAGGGTGGTGCTGCTGAAGGTTGGGGTGACTGTGATAATTTCTTAAAATGAGACAACAATGAAATTGGCCCCATTGATTGATTCTTCCTTTCATGAATGATTTCTCTGTACCATGCAATGCTGTCTGATAGCATTTCACTCACAGCAGAACTTCTTTCAAAATTGAAGTCAGTTCTATCAAACCCTGCCACTGCTTTATCAATTAAGTTTATGTAATATTCTGAATCCTATATTGCCTTTTCAATAATCTTCACAGCATCTTCATCAGGAGTAGATTCCACCTCAAGAAACTACTTTCTTTGCTCATCCATAAGAAGTAACTCCTCATCTGCTAAAGTTTTATCATGAGATTGTAGCAATTCAGTCACATCTTCAGGCTCCATGTCTAATTCTAGTTCTCCTGTTGATTCCACCACATCTGCAGTTACTTCCTCCACTGAAGTCTTGAACCCCTCAAAGTCATGCATGAAGGCTGGAATCAGCTTCTTCCAAACTCCTGTTAATGTTGACATTTTGACCTCTTCCCATGAATCACAATGTTCTTAATGGTATCTAGCATGGCAAATCCTTTCCAGAAACTTTTCAGTTTACTTTGCCCAGATCCATCAGAGGAATCACTATCTATGGCAGCTATAGCCTCACAAAAATGTATTTCTTGAAGAACAGGACCTGAAAATGGAAATTACTTCTTAATCCATGGGCTGCAGAATGGACGTTGTGTTAGCACGCATGAAAAAAACATTAATCTCCATCAGAATTCTTGGGTGACCAGGTGCAGTGTCGATAAGCAGAACTATTTCGAAATGAACGTTTTTTTCTGAGCAGTAGGTGTCAACAGTGAGCTTAAAATATTCAGGAGACCATGTTGTAAACAGATATGCTGCCATCCAGGTTTTTTTGTTCCATTTATAGAACACAGGCAGAGTCAACTTAGCATAATTCTGAAGGGCCCTAGGATTTTCATAATGGTAAATAAGCATTGGCTTCAACTTAAAATCACCAGCTGCATTAGCCCCTAACAAGAGAGTCAGCCTGTCTTTTGAAGTTTGAAGCCAGGCATTGACTTCTCCTCTCTAACTATGAAAGTCCTAGATGACATCTTCCAATAGAAGGCTATTCTGTCTACGCTGAAAATGTGTTGTTTGGTAGAGTCACCTTCATGGATTATCTGAGCTAAATCTTCTGGATAACCTGCTGCAGCTTCTGCATCAGCACTTGCTGCTTCACCTTGCACGCTGATGTTACGGAGACGGCTTCTTGCCTTAAACCTCATGAAGCAAACGCTGCTAGCTTCAAACTTTTCTTCTGCAGCTTCCTCACCCTCGCAGCCTTCACAGAACTGAAGAAAGTTAGGGCCTTACTATGGATTAGGCTTTGGCTTAATAGAATGTTGTCGCTGGTTTAATCTTCTATCCAGACCACTAAAACTTTATTCATATCAGCAGTAAGGCTGTTTCACTTTCTTATTTTATGTGTGTCCACTGGAGTTGTAGTTTTATTTCCTTCAAGAAGTTTTCCTTTGCATTTACAACTTGCTGTTTGGTGCAAGAGGCCTAGCTTTCAGCCTATCTTGACTTTCCACATGGCTTTCTCACCAAGCTTAGTCAACTCTAGCTTTTGATTTAATGTGAGAGACATGAGACTCTTCCTTTCACTTAAACACTTAGAGGGCATTGTAGGGTTATTAACTGGCCTAATTTCAATATTGTTGTGTCTCAGGGAATAGGAAGGCCCAAGGAGAGGAAAAGAGATGGGGCAATGGTCAGTCGGTGGAGCAGTCAGAACACACGTGTTTATCAAGTTCACCATCTTATACCGGTGCAGTTCGTGGTGCCCCCGAACAATTATAATAGTAACATCAAAGATCACTGGTCAGGGCTTCCCTGGTGGCACAGTGGTTGAGAATCTGCCTGCCAACGCAGGGGACGCGGGTTCAAGCCCTGGTCTGGGAGGACCCCACATGCCACGGAGCAACTGGGCCCGTGAGCCACAATTACTGAGCCTGTGCATCTGGAGCCTGTGCTCTGCAACAAGAGAGGCCGCAATAGTGAGAAGCCCGCACACCGCGATGAAGAGTGGCCCCTGCTCGTCGCAACTGGAGAAAGCCCTCGCACAGAAACAGAGACCCAACACAGCCAAAAATAAATAAATAAATTTTAAAAAGATCACTGATCACAGATGATCATGACAAATGTAATAATAATTAAAAAGCTTGAAATATTGCAAGAATTACCAAAATGTGACAAAGAAACACAGAGCGAACGGATGCTGTTCAATAGACTTGCTCAAATACAGGTTGCCACAAACCTTCAACTGGTAATAAAACACAATATCTGTGAAGAGCAATAAAATGAGGTATGCCTGTACCAGGACCAGAGGTTGGAATCACCTGGGATGTTCAAGGTAGATAGAATGTTATGAACTGATCCGTGTCCCCCAAAAATCTGTATGTTGAAGGTCTAACCCTCAGTCTCCCACGATGTGACTGTATTGGGAGACAGAGCTTTTAAAGAGGCAAGTAATTTAAAATGAGGCCATCAGCATGAAGCCCTAATTCAATATGACTGATGCCCCTATAAGAAGAGAAAGAGACACCAGGGATGTGAGTGCACAGCAAGATGACCACATGAGGACACAGCAAGTAGGCAGCTGTCTGCAAACCAAGGAGAGAGGCCTCAGGAGGAGCCAACCCTGCAGGCACCTTATCTCAAACTTCTAGTCTCCAGAACTGTTAAAGGATATATTTCTATTCTCTGAGCCACCCAGTCTATAGTGCTTTGTTATGGCAGTCCTAGCAAACTAATACTGAGGTTCATCAACTTGATAAAGAACACCTATAAAAACTCTACAGCTAACATCATACTTAATGGTGAAAAACTTGACTCTTTCCCCCTAATATCTGGACATTCCTTCTTACTATTACTATTCAACTGCTTATTGGAAGTCCTAGCTAATGCAATAAGATAAGAAAAGGATATAAAAAGTATAGCGATTGGGAAGGAAGAAATAAAATTATTGGTGCACAGATGACATGATTGTTTATCTAGAAAATTTCAAAGGAACAACAACAAAAAAACCTCCTGTAACTAACAGGCAATTATAGCAAGACTGTAGGTTATTGGTTTCATTAAATCAAACAAAGTACTACATTAATGCAAGATGTTAATAATGTGGGAAACTGTGTGTGGGAGAGGGACAAAAGGGGATATGTGGGAACCCTCTGTACTTTCTGCTGAATTTTTCTGTAAACCTAAAACTGCTCTAAAAAATGATATTCATTATTTAGAAATAATTTAAAAACCAGTGAGGTCTATAACACCTTCCAGTTTGAGACACACAGAAGAGAGGGGATTCCCAGAAATCTTTCCCGTCTTAAAGGGACAGGCAGATGTGAAGGACAGCTCTCTCGGAACTTCTGCTCTACAACATGGCACAGCAGTTACAGCAGAAAGGGGAGAAGCCACAGCAAACCTGCAGCACAGCAGCTACTGAGCCCTCCACAATGAAGGTAGAAAATGCACAATTAAAGGGGGAAGCTTGGTCAATGACAGCAGAAAGGAGGCAGCTTGTCACAGAGAAGGTACTCAATAAATATTTGTTTAACTAATTTAGTGAGACCAAAAAAATGGACAATGTGGACTGAGAAAGAATCAGTTTGGAGAAACAATGGGAAGATATTACTGGGTCTAAGATAGAGACTCCAGGATAGCCGCTGTTGACTAAGTGTTTTGCTGGTGCCCTAACGAGAGACAGTGTCATCCACACATAGGCTGTCTGTAGTTTCTAACCTTGTAATTCACACTGGGCCTAGGTTTGCACTGTGTCAACTGCATATAGTTCATTCTATTGGTTGGTTACATTTTTTCTCAAGCAATCCATCAATGTGTTTTAAAGTCCCACTGTGCTTTAAAGCCCCACTGTGTTTTAAAGTTTAAAAAAACAGAAACAAAAAACCCTTCAGATAGCTAAGTAAAAAATTCTAAACCTAATACCCAGCTTGGGCTGGTAGCAAAGGAGAATGCAATAAGTAACTACCATGTTTTAGACCTGCTTCAGACTCCAGGTACTGAAGCCAGTACCAAACAAACTCAGATGGCGAGAACTCAAGAGTACAAGCACTGTTATATCCAGCAATCATTAATGGATATGGAACCTGCCTTCCCTCTCTCCGATGATGGATCTTCTGAGATAAAACCAAGCCCATGCTGAAAAATGATCTCATCCTGAGGCCTGAAGCGTTCCATTCAAATCACTGGTTTTCGAAGTCAGAAATTCTGCTTGCCAGCGCAATTAGTAAAAATCTAATCACATACATTCAGACTCTCAGGGGGTCCTGATTGTTTGGCAATAACACTTGGTTATTCACAATCAACAAAATTAATGCCACTATTTTTAAAACATGAAAGAAAACTACATAAAAACAAGCCTCCAGGGGCCTCCCTGGTGGCGCAGTGGTTGAGAGTCCGCCTGCCAATGCAGGCGACATGGGTTCGGGCCCCAGTCCGGGAAGATCCCACATGCCGCGGAGCGGCTGGGCCCGTGAGCCGTGGCTGCTGAGCCTGCTCGTCCGGAGCCTGTGCTCCGCAACGGGAGAGGCCACAACAGTGAGAGGCCCGCGTATCACAAAAAAACAAAACAACAACAAAAAAAACAAGCCTCCAAGCCGCGGACCTTGGTCAAAGAAAGAAAAAAAAATTAGAAGTAAAGAATAAAGCATTTAAATGAATTATTAGACAAAGATTCATTTTAAAGTCCCAGCAAGGCTTTGCCTTGAGGTCCTTGTTATTCTATGGATTCTGTGCTCCAGATCACCTAGAAGGAAAATGTCACTCAAACAAACAAAACAAGGTTCCTTTACATGAAACTGTGTGTTTCACTGGCAACATATAATTTCATTTAAAAAAAATTAGGAGCAATTGCTGCTGAAGCCATTTCAGGGACAAGGGGAGGGAAGGATCTGTCAGCACTATGGGAACAAAAAAAATGATGTGCCACTAAGCTTTATTCCAATCATTTGCTTCATAGTTAAGTTTAATTACACATTACACACTGTCTTGTAATTATGTCGCTTGGGAAACTGCCAATTTCCCCCTTGAAATGTTAAAAGTTCCTTAATTTATTTTAAAGGCTCAGCATTGCCTCCATCAGCACCCCCCTTGGTACATGAGGGATACTTGGTTTCTGTCCCCCTTAAAGGGCAGCAAGAACTCCATTGTGTGGTCTGACACACAGCGCAGAGGGCTGACTGTGCTGAGAGCGCCAAGCACACTAGGCCTCTGTATTTATAATAATATCTGATGACTTTTTTCCTTTAATATTTACAACCAGAGAATTTGAGAAGCATGCCTAATCTTTTCCTCTACACTTGGGAGGTTGAAATTAAAGTCCTTTTAGTCTCAGCAAGGGAACAAATACACAACACAAGATGAAGAACCTGCTCTCCGGGAGTTGACAAGGATGGAAGGACAGCAAACATTAAGTGCAGAAATATGAAACCCCCAGGAGAAGGGACAGTAATCAAGTCCAACTTTATGTGGAAAAGGAAAAGGCAAGTAAAAGAAGTTAAGCACCTACTGTGTGTTGACAATGCATTCAGAACTTCACAAAGGTCATCAATATCATGGCCACCAAGTCAAGCCCCTCAAGTACCAGGCAGATAACTAGAATTCATAAAGCAGCCAGACAGAATATAATAGGGAGTCCTGGGGTTCATGGTTATTTGGAAAGGGAGTTCAGGTAATTCAAATTCTCTTCCCTTTAAAAATACTGTGCCAGTTGAGCAAATTACATCCTTAGAACTTACTTGAACTGTGGCTGCAACCCCTATATGAACCTATGAGCTCCTAAAATGCAGAGTGTGGACACTGGAAGCAGACTTTTGTCTTAAATTCAGCTCTAGCACTTCCTTCGCTGTGGGTAATCCCTCCTGTGTGTCAGTTTCCTCATCCACAAAATGGAAATAATAACAGTGTCAACCTCACAGTGGTGCTGTGAGATATTAATGAAAGTGTTTAGCATACTTGTTATCTCACAGCAAGCTCTACGTTTGCTGTTATAACTATGTTTATGCCCTCTGACACAGGAAAAGTTGAAGAGTTTCCCTAGAATAACTTTGAACTTGAGGTGGGTCTCAATGGACAGAGAGATCTACATACCGGAAGAAGGGGGGTACCAAAGTTACCTTATCTTCCCACCTCTGGGAGCACTGAAGAGAAGATTACAAATAATGTATGTGAAATATTCAAAATACAGTAAAGACTTAAAATATGGAAGCTTTTCTTATGCTAAATCATCTCATAGCATTTTCTTGTCAGTACTGCCTCAAGAACAAGGCCTCTCATGTCCCAGCAGTGAGTTAGGGTCTAAACCATTATTACTCCCAACTATTCGTAAAAAGTATTGTTTATTATGTATGCATCACGAGGAGGAAGAAAGGTTTTAAAATAGTGTAAACATACTTAAATTTTTTCATCTGTTTAAAAATGGCTACCATAAAAGAACCTTGAGAAAACAACTCAGGTACAAATAGCCGTCTTTCCCCATAATCTTATTTACTTGACATATTATAAATATTTCTGTTCTGATTTAGTATGATACTAAAAACACATGTGCCCTGGCTCACAACTGCATAAAACCATTGAAATAAATCTTGCTTTTGAAGGCATTTCTATTTTCCCTTCTCAGGAAATTCATTCTCTTCTACCACAGTCACCCAGTCTGTAAATATATTCCAACTGGATGAGATGTTGACTGTAAATTTTGAGGGATGTTGAGGCAAAGAACTTCAGGGCACATAAAGAACAAGCCGTTTCCAGAATTTACTTTTAATTTTGTTACTAGAAGACTTGAGATCTTATAAATTGTGTAATTAGTTCGGAGACAACTTCATTAAGGAAACACTGGGAGTTCCCTGGTCCCTAGTGGTTAGGATGCCAGGCTTTCACTGCCGTGGTCTGGGTTCAATCCCTGGTTGGGGAACTGAGATCCCATAAGCCGTGTGGCGTAGCCAAAAAAAAAAAAAACATTTTATTTATAACATAGCACCACACCAAATAAAATATACAAAAAGGGTCAAGTTTGTTCTTTTCCATATTGACTCAACATCAGAATATTTCTCTAAGAAGTAGTGCCACTGTTTAAAATTAGGTCCCTGGGGAAGGAAGCAAGTCCTAAGTGATTGTGATATGGTTAAACGGTATGATAATTTATAAAACAGTGAAATGTTTATCTGCTCAATATAGTGTAGAAAACTGCAAATAAATATCAAGTAAAACGGTTTTATGACTTGATAGATGTGCCAAGGACAGGTCACATTTAAAAATTCAGAAGAAAATTTTTAAAAACCCAAGGGGGAAAAAAGAAAACAAGATAAAACAAAACAAAACAACAACAAAAATTATACTCTCTTCCTTTGCTTGCTGTTCTATATTCTGTTACCTAAGAACTAGACCCTGCCATTCTTATTGACCACCACTGCCCATATCTCATTGCCTACTAGAAACACCCACCTGGACAGTTGTCCGATATGCATATAGTAACTGGATGTCTCCAAATGACCAACCCCTCAGACCCACAGATCTAGTTCATCAATGACACCACCATCCATCCACTCAAGCCAGTATCTCCCTTTTCCTTGGAGAGAGTCTAGTTTACCTTAGCTCCAAAATAATTCATTCAAACTGCTTCTCCCCAATGTCACAGCCACCAGCCTTATCAAGTTACCATCATTTCTCTATAATTTCCCCAATTTTATTTTTGCTGCTAGTCTTGATTTCTCACATTTGTTTTCTGGCAGGAGAGTGATTTTTCTAAAATTAACTCTCATCATCTTTACTTAAAATAGTTCAGAAATTCTTCACTGCCTTTGGGCTAAGACACAAGCGAGCACCTTAATACGGTGTGGAGGGTCCCTAATGAACTAGCCCACATTTGCCTCCCAAGCCATGATCATATTTGCCACTCCCTGTCTTAACCATGCTGTACTATTTGTGGTTCCTTGAACAAAGCACACACCTTTATGCCTCTGTTCACATGTTTCCCTCTGCTTGGAGTACTCTCTCACATCCCCCTTCCCCTCACCTGATAACTAGTACTATCCAACAGGCCTTAGTGTAGATGCCACTTTTTTTTTTTTTTTTAAGGTATGCGGGCCTCTCACTGTTGTGGTCTCTCCCATTGAGGAGCACAGGCTCCAGACACGCAGGCTCAGCGGCCATGGCTCACGGGCCCAGCCGCTCCGCGGCATGTGGGATCCTCCCAGACCAGGGCACGAACCCGTGTCCCCTGCATCGGCAGGTGGACTCTCAACCACTGCGCCACCAGGGAAGCCCTAGATGCCACTTCTTGAAGGAAGTTTTACTGACCTGACTCCCACATCTGTGTTTATGACTCTCCTCTGTGCCCCCAGTATCACTCCTGCCCAATCAAAATCCATTCTAAGTGGCTTGGAAAGGGCTGGCATTTAACTCTTCCTCCAACTACCCCTCCTTCCATCGCTAGACAGTAAAATCCTCAATGACAGGACAATGAGTGACTTGTTCCTTGGGGAATCTGTATCCCCTCCCTCACTGCAGGCCATTTGATATTACTCAGTCAGTGAACATGTGCAGCTTGAGTGCCTGAAAAAGAAAAAAGATCCACAGACAGAGTCGTGAGGATTATGTGCGTTTGATGGGCAGGCAGAGGGAGAGAAACCCATCAGAGAGACTAAGAGAAGCAGCCAAGGAGAGAACCAAGACAGACAGCAAGGGCTGCAGGCAAAAAGGGAGAACCAGCCAATGGGAAGTGTCCAGCGTCAATGGGAGGACAAAGAAGACGAAGGAAGAGGAGAGGGCTCCCCATGTAGCAGAACAGCTTCTAGAAAGTGATGGGTGCAGTGTTGAAAAGTGAGCAGCAGGGGAGTTAGAACACGGGGTAAGAAGACAACTTGGAAAAATATACATTGTCTGAGGCAACAGGATAGCTGGAGGGCATGGGCGTGTCAAGGGCAAAGAGGGAATGTGTGTGTGTGTGTGTGTGTGTGTGTGTGTGTTACAATTCCTTTTGAAAATCTCAACCATAAATCTGACTGGCAAAGTGAAAAGTGAGACTATAGATTTAGGTACAGAATACGTGTTTATTGAATGAAAGATATAAATAATAAATGAATAACTGCATTCAGACAGGAAATTTACCTCATCAAAAAAAGGAAATTTTATCAAAATGTAAGCTTCTTAAAAAACCAAGAGCCCATCTTTATGTTTCAGAAAAGACAACTCAGCTCATAGATCAAAATTTAATTAGCTGTCTGGGATGACCACTTTCATTGTCTCCATCACTATGTCACTACCACTGGGACATCTGTTTTCATAAGTCACCACAAAGCTTCCTTGCAGAATGCCTCAGCTTTATATATGATCCCCTAACCCCATTCATTCATGTAAATAGCTTTAGCTTTCCATGCAGCATTTAATGGTCCCAAAGTCAGATGGGACACAGAACACATTAGGAAAGGAACACTTTCGAGAAAACATTCCTTTCTCAGTCTAACCAGAAAGAAAGTGCATGTGGACAAAAAAGTCCACACCTTTCTTTTCAAATAGGATTTTCTTTTTAAGTTCCCATCAGATATAAAGTTCTGTCAGGTTGCCATGGTATTAATTTCACTTACGACAGTTTAGAGAACACATTGAAGAAAATGGGATTAAAATATTAAATTACTCTTCTTGAGACGTATGCTTCTTATGCAATTTACAATACATTCAGAATCAATAGTCTCTAACTTTAGAAACATTCATCCACAAACATTAATCAGGTAATGCTAAATTCAATTTCTGCTAGGCTTCTTCTTTTCACACTCAACTCTCCGAGGCTATACCACAAGGTACCTCAAAAATATTAAATTACTTACTGTGAGAGCAGATTACATTCCTAGAAAAAAAATCTTTGCAATAAATATATACACATATAAACCAAATTAAACTTTTATGAAAAAACAATTTTCTTATGAAAAATTGCATTTCTAATCAAATACCTGAGAAGCACATAACACCATTCAGAGAAATGCATAAAATCCTTCATATAATTAAAGTACAAATAATGTTTCAATATAAGTCAAAGTTTGTCAAATTGCATATATAGAAAAACAGATAAAGTTAAAATATAGTGCTTATAGGGAATTCAGACCTGGCATGACTTTTTTTTCAAAGGGGTCATTACTGGGTAGGACAATTTTTCATGGTGCAGACTGTCCCATGTTTTAGAGGGCTGTGGCCAGTAGCACCCCAATGGGCATGATGACTACCGAAAAAACATGCCCACACATTTCCAAATGCTCCTTCAGGTACTAATGCTCCCTAGTTTGGAGAAGAAACTATAGCCCAGTCAAAAGGAATGGCCCCATTTGCATTACCAGGTAACAACAGTGCCAGGTTTTGAACCCTGGTCTCCAGAAAGCCAGTGTCAAGAGGGAGCCAACAGAGAATATCAGAGGCACAGGCTCATACCTTACTCTGATTTCAGCTTTACTCTTCCGGCATTAGGATATTCATTCATCGAATATTTCCTAAGCTTATATCTAGTCATCATTTTAACCACTTGCCAATGCCCTTGTCCCATTTATTCATATCCTCCTTCATCTCAATCGTGGATCTGTATCCCTCGCCCAACTGAACCTGGGCTCCTCTCCCTGGGGACAGGGGACAGGGGTCAGCACAAATCCAGGGCCTCCAGTGGAGCAGCCTTGACTCGCAGGCTTTCTCTGTCACTGTCCCTATGCTCCAATTCATTCGCACTTTGTCCTTCCCGCCCCTGCTCTGCATAGGCAGGTGGCTGCTTCTGTTTTCCTCAGCCCCACGCACAAAGGCATTGCCTAGTAGCTGGAGTTTCACTAATCTGTTATGAAATGAGAGAAGGCATTTCTCGTCCCTCCCGTCCCTCCCACACTTCTCTTTCTGTTTATCTGATTGTATCTCCAGCATTAGATTGAACAGAGCAGTGCTAGACAGAATCCTGGGCCTCTTTTCAAGAAGCCAAATAAGCCTAAGTGGTTTTCAGTAACGTTGGGATCATGCAGGTTTTTGGTAGATAGTTTGTCTCTCTTCTTTGTTATTTAAGGCTAAGAGTTTTTGTCATAATCAAATAAACTATATAAAATATTCTTCCAATATCTAATATATTTTTAAATGTCATGTGAAAAAATTAAAAGTTAAAAATCCCTATTTTGGTGCTCTTTAATTTCATTTAATTTTCATTTTTACTTTACTAAGTGACAAAAGCCAATCTCTGGGGCCACTCATCTAAAAGTAATCCCTCCATATCCGTAAGTGTGAAATTCGAATTCAGTAGGAACCCTACAATAGCTGAAAGGGGCTGTGCGCTTACCCGAATGTAGGCATCCTGGTGGTGCTTGGCAAAGTAGAGCATATTGTCCAGAGCTAACATCCCAGGAGGAGTCTGGGTAAAGTCCATGGCAGGGTTGACATGATTCTGTGATTAAAACAAAATGTTTCATCAGGTTAATTCTTCAGCAGATTTCACCAACCTCCAGAGGTCTGATTTCCCTCCAGAAGACCAAAGTACCACAAGGCAAGCTCCAAATAATCAAGTAGGATGACATTTGCTATCTCCATGTGAACCGATCAGGGTGGCAAAGAGGGCTTCCTTCTACAAGTAGAGCAAAACCAGCTTCTAGACCCAGGGTTGGGAAACTCAGCTGAAGATCGAAATATGGGATTATTCTTAGACATGTGACACTGCAGGAAAGGAAAATAATGTAAAAACTGTATTTTTACATTATTGGCTGTGCTTTAGCAGAACCAACAGCATTTGGGGAGAAAAACCTGGGATGAAGCCACATCTCTGCCATTTACCTTTTTTCACCTTAACTTCCTCATCCTCGTGTGTGAGGGTTAGGTATGGACACACCTGTCCATGGTGTTTGTGAACTTTCCAGACTTACACAGTCTGTAGGTCTCTGAGCACAGGCACTCTATAAAATTCAGAGGTCCACAGGGTCCTAACATCTGCCTACTTGCAGGGAGTGTTCTGGCCTTGTGGTCACCCACACTGTTCCAAGAACCACAAAGACAAACAATAGTTATAAATATGCCCAACAAATTCTCCATATGCTGGAGATCACTAAGTAAACACCACGAGACCCCTATTCAGGGCAGTAAACCACTCTCCACTGCTAATTGTCTAAAATGATGACCAAGATCTGTCCTGAAAATTCAGATCTAAATGGCTAATGATATAAGGGAAGTCATTCTTACGTTCAAAAAATGGAAAAGTTAAAGAGATATTAAAGAAAACTGCTCTTATCTCATAATCTAGGTAATTTTTATGAAAGGACATATTTTTGTTTTCTTCCTGAATATTTCTTTTTTTTTTTTTTTTTACCAGTACGCGGGCCTCTCACTGTTGTGGCCTCTCCCGTTGTGGCGCACAGGCTCCGGACGCACAGGCTCAGCGGCCATGGCTCATGGGCCCAGCCGCTCCGCGGCACATGGGATCTTCCCAGACCAGGGCACGAACCCGTGTCCCCTGCATCGGCAGGCGGACTCTCAACCACTGCACCACCAGGGAAGCCCCTGAATATTTCTTAATAAACAGCTTGGCTCTCTGATTTGCCAGGGATATTATGGTCAGCTGTAATTTTTTCTAATTTAAGTACAGGAAGGACATTTTGTTCACTTGTTCAAGGTTCAAACAACCTACACTTTTCTACATTATTCAAGAGTACACAGAACCTGTCTTTTGCATGCTGATTTGAAATTTTTTTATGAGCTAATAAACAACACCTAAAATTATAGGACGGTGATGCTGCCTACTGGCCACAGTTCCACAATTTCCAGAGCACTCCTGTCCATATCTGCATAGCAAGTTGGGTCAGTGTAGTGACTTCGATATTTTATTTTAGCATTTTATCCTGATTTGCTTGTTAAGATGTTGGAACATTTTTAAAATACAAAAGTATACTACTTATGATAAGAAAGATATATTTCATAAAATAAATATAATTGTAACAAAAATGAAAATCACCGGGCACATCAAATGCAGTGGGTTTCAGCTTTAATCTGATACTCATTGGTGTATTCAATAGCGAGGGGAAAATCAAAACGCTGGAAATCAACGATCAGAGATTTAGTCTCAGAAGTAACTTGCAATGAAAGATTTTATGATATTTTCAGTTCTTAAGAAAAGAATAGTGGAACTTCCCTCATTATGCATACATTTATTATTTTGACTTCGATACGTTCGATTTCCATGAACACAAGAAACATAAAAATGTTAGAATTTGCTGAGTACTTTCTTGGGGTTAGCACTAGTTTGGGTTTCACATGTGTTACCTCATCTAATAGGTGGTGGGCACTATTGTTACCGCCATTTTATTTTATTATTTATTATTTGTTTTTTAATAATATGACCCTGTTTTATTTTTTTTTTTTAATTCTGGAGTACAGTATTCCAACATGTTAAATGGTTATCTCTAGGTAGTGGAACTATGGGAGATTTTTATCTCACATTTTTTTCTTACCTGTAATTTTTATTGAAGTATATAGTTGATTTACAATATTATATTAGTTTCAGGTATACAACATAGTGATTCAATATTTTTATAGCTTATATTCCATTTAAAGTTTTTATAAAATATTGGCTATATTGCCTGTGCTGTACAATATATCCTTGTAGCTCATTTATTTTATACATAGTAGTTTGCACCCCTATGCTGCCCCTCCCTGCTTCCCTCTCCCCACGGGTAACTACCAGTGTGTTCTCTATATATCTGTGAGTCTGCATCTGTTTTGTTATACTCATTCATTTGTTTTGTTTTTCAGATTACACACATAAGTGACAGCATACAGTATGTGTCTTTCTCTGTCTGACTTATTTCACTGAGCATAATACCTTCCAGGTCCATCCATGTTGTTGAAAATGGCAACATTTTATTCTTTTTAATGGCTGCGTAGTATTCCACTGTGTGTGTGTGTGTATACACACACACACACACACACACACACCCCACATCTTCATCCATTTATCTGTTGACGGCACTTTGATCGTTTCCATATCTTGGCTATGCTGCTATGAACACTGGGGTGCATGTATCTTTTTGATTAGTGTTTTTGTTTTCTTCGGATATATACCCAGGAATGGAACTGCTGGATCATACAGTAGTTCTATTTTTAGTTTTTGAAGGAAGCACCATACTGTTTTCCACAGCGGCTGCATCAATTTTATTGGTGAGGAAACTGCAGTTCAGATGAGATAAGAAGCTTGCCCAGGACCTGGCAACTTGAATTTGGCAGAGCAGGCAATGTCTTGCTTGGACGATATGTTTCAGCGTGCTTTTGTCCATACCTTTTTCCTTACCACCAGTTTATAAGTTGAATGCATCTGTTTTAGTACTGCCAGCATTTAGACTTTATATAGCCTGAGAAAAATTGATTTGAGAAAAACGTAGGCTAATCAGTATTAGCTGCTACACAGCATGGTCCAGCCAACAAAGGAGAGTGTGCCAAATATAAGAGAGAAAAATATGACATTTATTTGAGAGCTATTTCTAGAGTTGGTCTATGAATCTATTCCAAAAATAAATACACAAAAAGGAAATCAAATGAGAAAAATTAGTTTCTCTGAATCTTGTTTGAACAACCCCCCAAAGCTATGTGCTAGTGAAGTTGACCAGGGAGAAGCCCCCCATGGGTTAAGAATCATCAGGCTTGTTTGAATTGTGCTCCCAGGATGCCCTGGAAGCCTCTTTGCATCAATCACACACCTCCTTAGGCACACAATGGGGGTATCAAATAGGGCACTGCCGCTTTCTAAGGTCTTACAGTTATGAAACGGTGTAACACATTTTTAGAGTTCTTTTAAAGATCCATATGGCTATTTAATAAAGTAATGCCTGCTATGTGGCAGGTGTTATATAAAGCACCTTGCATATGCTAACTTTTAATCCTCATAAAATTCCCACAAGACAGGTCTTATTATTTTCCTCCTTTGACAGAAGGAAACTGAGGCACTGAGCATCTGGGTAGCTTGCCCAGAGTTTCAGAGCCAGTATGTGGCAGAGCCAGAATTTGAACTCAGAGGACAGGCTTTTAACCAGGGTTTTAGGGTCAAGTTTTTGCTCAACCGGACGCCACTGGGAATTTCACAAAGATGTCCAGTGCAGGTTCCCCATCGTTGTGGTTCTCCTCAATCAACATGCTTTGCTCAGGCAAAGTGGGTCTGCGATCCATCCTTTTCAATAAAAGCTATAATCTCTCCATCCCTCCCAGACATAACAAAGTCTCTCTCAAGTCCAACAAACCAGGTCCTATTGTCTCCAACAAATAGACTTTTAATTAAACAAAAGCCAATTAGAAAATTGCCTTCGACTTTCTATGACTCGCTCTAAATTATGAAGTGTCACTGCGTTTTAGATGAAACATAATTTTTGCAGTTGTGGGTGAACTATATTTTTTTTCTGTCTCTCTCTTTTTTAACTCTGAGTATCATCTTCCCAGCCTCTCTCTCCTTGAAATGATTGTTTCCTTTTTCTCTTTTGGTTTTAACAGCCAGCAAAATAATTTTACAAGCATAGATTTTGATAACGGAAACAGTATAAGAATTACTTGCCAAAACATTTGAGAGCTTTCTGTACTGTTACAAAAATACTCTGAGAACCCAGCAAGGCCAACAGACCCCCGCTCCTTCCTTATTTATGAGATGCTCTGGATACAGATTTATTTTCTTTTCTTGTTCCATGTGATTTTTTTCCACCTGTCTTGAAATGGAAGCTGCAAGAGCTTTCATAAATGACTTGAAAATATCCCTTGTTTTACTGCAAAGCCTGTGTACCTCTGTACATCCTTCTGAAATGCCATTTGTTAGAGCCTGTAGAAGTGCTGCTCTGTGAATCACATCAGACAGCTCTCAGCCCCTGGAGAAAGGAGGAGCGGCCACCTCCCTTTCCAAAGCACCAAGGTTTTTTCACTTTCAGAAAATGGTACCAACCAACTGAAGACAGCACTATTTATTTAAAGTGAGCATCCCATGGTGCTTTGTGACCACCTAGAGGGGTGGGATAGGGAGGGTGGGAGGGAGGGAGACGCAAGAGGGAAGAGATATGGGAATACATGTATATGTATAATGGATTCACTTGGTTATAAAGCAGAAACTAACACACCATTGTAAAGCAATTATACTCCAATAAAGGTGTAAATAAATAAATAAATAAAATAAAGTGAGCATCCTATATGGGGTTTGTGTATAGAGTTCCTAGAGATCTGTTTCTCTTCTGTTACACACATGCCAGTTTTTTACTTGAATTATTTCAATCGCACATTCAAGGTCTACGACAGAGACTCTTTCAACCTTCCAGAACCATACACTAAGGCCACTGGAGAGCTGAAGTGGACCTCAAATATAAACTAGGCTTGTCACCTTATTTTGAAGTTGAGAAAACTGAGTGCCTGGAGAACAGCGGTGCTCAAACTTGAGCAGGCATCCGAACGGAATCTCTGGGAGGGTTTGTTGAAGCACCAATTGCCAGCCCCACCCTCAGAGTCTCTAATTCAGGTGGGTTGGGGAGAGGCCTGAGAACCTGCCTCTCTAACAAGTTCCCAAGTGATGCAGATGCTGCTGTCTGAGGGCCACACTTTGAGACCCGCTGATGGCTGGAATGGCACATCTCACACAGCACAGGTAATATCAAAGTAAGATCTAGAACCCAGATCCACTGATCGCTTGAATCCCGTGAGCTTCTACTCTAACATGCTTTGAACTGACTGGTTCCAAAGGTCAGTGCATTTTAAATATACTTGCTGTTCATCTGCTTTGTGCTTTGGCCTCTTATTGAGAAAACGGAAACGTCCTCATTCAGAAAAAGGAATTGTAATTTAGAAGCCTCTCACTTCTCCTACTGCTCAAATTTCTGACTAAAATCATATTATTAGTACCTCCACAGAGAAGGTAGGAAACTGTCATCAGTCAATATTTTCTAGTCTTGAATGATTCCTGGTTGGGGAAGCAGTGCTGGCACTAGCCTGAATGATTTGTAAATGATCTGTGTTTCTCAATTACCAATGCCATGCTAGTCCTTCATTAGTGTGGATAATAAAGAGATGATTACAATAATGCCTGCCAGATGGCATATCACAGGGAAAGCCTTGGAGGATTTAGGAGTTAATATTTGTGCTATACAAGTGCCTACATTTGCTGAACAAATACAGCATTAAAAGCAACCTTTAAAACAAATCACATTAAGTGAATATTCATTCAGTCTAGGAAAGGCCGTATCAAAGCTCTTTCTTTTTTTTTGCGATACGCGGGCCTCTCACTGCCATGGCCTCTCCCGTTGCAGAGCACAGGCTCTGGACGCGCAGGCTCAGCGGCCATGGCTCACGGGCCCAGCCGCTCCGCGGCACGTGGGATCTTCGCGGACCGGGGCACGAACCCGTGTCCCCTGAATCGGCAGGCGGACTCTCAACCACTGCGCCACCAGGGAAGCCCTCAAAGCTCTTTCTTGAGGCTGGTAGTTTAAGGTCATGTTCTCCAAGGGGAAGCAGGGTTTGATGGTTGCAGCAGATCCCTTGGGAGCTGTGCCACATTACACGTGCCTCCCACTCTTCCCCTCCCCACTCAGGAGAAAGGGTATGTGGGTGTTTCAACAGGCTCCTAGAAGAGCACTTATCCACCTTGGATGCCCCTGAAAATCCCCTTGGGAGCTCTGAAAAATTCTGATGTCCAGGCTGATACCCAAAATCAGCTTTACTTTTAAAGCTCCCCAGGTGATTCCAAAGTCCAGCCAGGGTTGAGAACGCTTTCCCCAATCAGTGGGTCTCAAATTTGAACGTGATCAGAATCTCTTAGAGGGTCTGTTCAAACAGATTGCTGGTGCTGCGCCCCCCCCCATCCAGAGTTTCTGGTTGAGTAGGTCTGGGTAAGCCCTGAGAATCTGCATTCATACACATTCCCAGGTGCTACTGATGGTCTCTGGATCATACTTTGAGAACCTCTGTTCTAAAGCCACAGTAACCCAATGCAAGAGCATTCTAGGGATCTATACTCAACAACTGATGGAGTTGGAACCTTGCTTCCCTGTATCGAAGTGTTTGGTTTGCAGCGGCTTTTATTGGGATGCCTGCTTTAGGGAGGACATGCACTCTCCGAGCTGACACAGGCCCAGCACTCTCTCACCTGGCTGATTCACACATTTATATAAGGAGATTCTTGACAGCATCCGACCTTGTGACCCCCAACATGGATCAATGTTCCAAAGAGTCCTAGACATAGCCTTTAGACATCTTCAGGTTCTGTTCTTGGTCCCTCTCCAGTAAATTCAATAAAAATGAATAGTTTGCATGAATACAGAGAAGGCAGCCTACTAAATCTGACCTAAGAGTGGGCAAGGTGGTATGCTGAGGGGCAGAAAAATAACTGTGACCAGGGACAGGTAGGCGTCATGCCAGGCACTCCAAAGGTGTGATTTCATTTAATCTTCCCAGTGAGGCGAGTTATGAATGAGGTAAATGTTATTATTCTCTTCCTACAGATGGGGGTGAGAACTTGTGACTTGTGCAAGAGCATGGTTAGAAGTGGCAGAGTCACCACTTCAGCTCTGCAGCTTTTGTTTTTCCTATTTAGGTTCAAGCGGCCTTTGGAGAATAGGAAGATGGGCCCCATTATCAAAAAGAAGTTTAATCAGAGAAATGTAACGTCCCATAAAAATTTTTTTAAAAAAATTCAAAAACACATCTACTACAGAACAAGGGAAATCTGGCTTACAAATAATTCATGAGATCCCAGCTCCACATCATTAAAATTTGATTCTTTTAGGTAAAGTACAAAGGATCTGCATGAAAGAAACACCCAGGAAGATGTTAAGGGTTCAGGCCAACAGATTCTAAACTACCTGGCTTCCGTGCCGTACCTCCCTCTCAGCTATACATTCTCTTCTTGCCTGGCCTCTGGAACACCTCTGCTAATCTCTCTA
The DNA here is from genome assembly GCF_937001465.1 of Orcinus orca. Lineage (NCBI taxonomy): Eukaryota > Metazoa > Chordata > Mammalia > Artiodactyla > Delphinidae > Orcinus > Orcinus orca. The sequence goes on along the minus strand of NC_064567.1, from coordinate 40,402,526 downwards.
ATGTCATTCATCCAACTGCTACCCTTTCGTTCTCCTGACCTTCAACCTGGCTCCATCTTCCCTCCTTTGGCAGGTCCACAACTAATCTTTTGGGGAATACCTCTGGTTCTAGAGCTCTGGGACCATCCACAACTACCCACTATCACCAGGACCCCCTCCCTGGGCTTGCTCTGCAACCTAGGAGCGTCCATGACCAATCCTATTATTAAGAACTAAGAGTTAGAGTTGGCAGTGTAAGTCCAAGATGAGTCAATTCTGAGTGGCAGTCAGGAGGCTCTGACAGGCTGGGATTTATTAACAGGAGAACAGCAAGAAGAACAGAGGAGAGTTCCACCGACGGGGCCCAGCTGAGGCCACATTTGGACACAACACACAGTTCTGGGGGCTACGCTGGGAGCCAGCTCCTGACACACAGGAAATCATGTACAAAAGCGTGGCCAGGAAGAAGCAGAAATATCTAAACAGTAGGGTATATCAGAAAAGTTCGAAAAAAACCTTTAGATATTTAGCCCGGGGGAAAAAAGTATACGTGGTGGAGGTAGGATGGGGGTTGTGAGTTGGACCACTACTGTCCTTAGGCATCTGAAGGACTGATATTATTGTGTGGGCAGCTACAGGAAACAGGATTAGCAGAGAAGTGAGTTTTTAGAAATATTGAAGCAGGATGTCCAGCAGGAATAATGTCCAGAGAACTAAAGGGTAGAGAATTGGAGCAAATGATCTTGAGATACTTTGCAGCCCCTGATTCATTCCTTCTCTCATCAAATCATTTTGGATTTCTACTACTGTGCAAGGCACCATGGGAGACAGACATGATAAATTTCATCCAGAGATTAATTCAAAACAAAATAGTACTTGTCTTCACGGAACTTCTGTCTCAGAAGTGAATTATTAAAAGCCTTAACAAGGACTTCCCTGGTGGCGCAGTGGTTAAGAATCCGCCTGCCAATGCAGGGGACACAGGTTCGAGACCTGGTCCGGGAAGATCCCACATGCCACAGAGTAACTATGCCCGTGCGCCACAACTACTGAGCCTGTGCTCTAGAGCCCGCGAGCCACAACTACTGAAGCCCGCAGGCCTAGAGCCTGTGCTCCTCAACAAGAGAAGCCACCACAATAAGAAGCCCGTGCACCGCAACGAAGAGCAGCCCCCGCTCGCCGCAACTAGAGAAAGCCCGCGCGCAGCAACAAGACCCAACGCAGCCAAAAATAAATAAATAAATTCATAAAATTAAAAAAAAATCCTTAATAATATAGCTTTGAAATATGCATGTTTGCGCACACACACACACACACACACACACACCACAGGCATAAGTAACTTCACACATGCACACTGTGGAAGCTCTCACATAGAAAATTCTGGATTTAAGGCAAATTTCCTTTGTTAAAAAACAATGTCCTTTTTAAAATTACTCTCAAAAGGTCAGGAAAGGCCGTGCAGTGCCGTGTATTCAATTCATGAAAATCTGGATTCACTCTCACTTCATTATCTTGAAGAAGCAGAGTTGAGACTTACCGAAGAAAAGAGTAAACTCCAATATTGTTTATTTGGTATGTTGATTTCACAGTCAATACAAAGAATTACCATGAAGACGCAATTAAAATGCCTTGGGAATAAATCTTTAAAATGAAGCTGGTTATGGTTAAAAAAACAAAAGTCTTCATGAATAATGAAACAATGCTGTCAAGGTTTATAAAGATGTCTGCAATTTTTCTACTGAGCTGAGTGCATGCCAGATTATGAACGACCCAAGCACTGTGGCTTGCGCTAGCAACACCCTACTCTTTCTTCCCTTAACTCCCAGCTCCTTTTTCACCGATCTTTTTAGAACTCCCACCTTTTGTAGTTTTAAAACAGGAAGTGGACTAGCACCAGTTATGCACAGTGGGTTTCTCTGTCTCCCTTTTCCACTCATCCCCAGGAAGAGCACAGGCTAAAAGTTCCATCAAAGGACACGGAATGGGGCTTCCCTGGTGGCGCAGTGGTTGAGAGTCCGCCTGCCGATACAGGGGACGCGGGTACGTGCCCCGGTCCGGGAAGATCCCACATGCCGCGGAGCGGCTGGGCCCGTGAGCCGTGGCCGCTGAGCCTGCGCGTCCGGAGCCTGTGCGCCGCAACGGGAGAGGCCACAACAGTGAGAGGCCCGCGTAACGCAAAAAAAAAAAAGGACACAGAATGTGTGCTACCATCACTCCAGGGCTGGTCTAGCTAGTCAAGCTGGAAACCTGTTCCCTCCAGCCCAGCAAAGCTCTCCAGGCAGCCTCTGGTAAGGGAACCACCACGTACATGGGAGATGAAACCTCTCTGCCACAATGGAGCCAGGAGCTGATCAAGCTACTGCTGCTACTAATGGACTCTCAGGAGGTCAAAGGGATGCGCGGGCTTGTGTACTGCAGCCCTGCCCTCCTCCAGGGCCTAGCACTGCATGGCGCTAGGGTAGAGACAGTGATGATGGTGATAACTTTAATCATGGAAGTAGCAGCTAACACACACACAGCACTTAATGAGTGCCAAGGACTGTTCTAAGGCATGGGTTACTTTGGCCCACGGGCTAAATTGGGTTTACCACTCAACTTTGTAGAGTTGTGAGTTTAAAAGTTTCCTGTCTTTTTTTTTTACCTTTTTAAAATCTTTTTTTTAATCAAAAGGAAAATACTTATCTCTGACACGTGAAAATTACATGAAATTAAAATGAAATTAAAATTTCAATGTCCATAAAGAAAGCTTTGTTGGAACACAGCCATGCTCATTTATTTACATATTGTCTATGCCTGGTTTGGCATTTGGCCTACAAAGCCTAAAGTATTTACTTCCTGACCCTTTACAAGAAAAGTTTGCCAAACCTTTTTCTAAGTGTTTGTTCTCAAGGCAATTCAATGAGTTAAGAAAATCAGTCCCTCTTTAACCAAAGTTAAAAATCTCAATTAACAAAGAAATGCTAATGTTTTGGCTCCTGGACAACATAAGCCCTTTGTAAATGTTCATTGTTTTGCTCCCCTGGATAATATCGTAATGATTTTAAAGATGCCCAAGTTTTAGCTGGACAAAATTCTGTGTCTTGCAAATGTTATGTTGAGATGAACCTTTTCAGTAGCCTTAACTTGTGACTCAAGGCCTCATCTTGGTGTCTTTGGGCCCCTTCCCCTTGCTGACCAAAGGCAAACCTCGGAGGGGTTCTGTTATACACTTTTATATAAGACCTTTATACTTTTATATACATTTTTATTATTTTATATACCTTTATATAAGACTACCTGTAAGTTTGATGAGTTAGGGACCTGGATTGTGTCTGGTAAGCACTCTCCTGCTTCCCCCCTTCAGTGCAGCTCTTGTAAATGGCAAAGTCTTGGCTTTTAAATTTGGACACTGTGGTCCCTTTTTCCATACCAGAATAAGTAGAATTCTTATGCTTATTTTAAAAATGAAGAAACTGAGGTGTAGAGAGGTTAAGGATATCGCCCACATTCACACAACCCATTATGCTTAAATTTGAACCCAGATGTACTAGAGTCCATTTCTTAACTACTATTCTAAAAGGAGAATTGGCTACCTATGCAGTGGGGGGGAAAAAAAAAATCACTTGATGGAATACTACACAGCCTTTAAAAATTCTCTTCATAGAGTACTTAGTTATCATAAATGAAAAAAATAGGAATAGAAAATATATGTTGTAGTTTATATAGAATTTCAATAGTAGTATATATTCCTTGGCATTGTGTATTTTATAGAGTACTCTCTATATAATACAGTCTTATTATATTATATATATATTATATATATATGTATGCAATATCAAGATATATATTTAGCATGTAATTGTGAGTTTTCTAAAAAATGCTTTTAAAAACTGGAAGGAAATTTACCAAAGTGTTAATAGTAATTATTTGTGGTGGTGGGAAGATGGAAAACTTTTTTCCCTACCTGTCCATATTTTTCTAATTTTCTCTAATGAGGATGCATTGATTTTTACTTATATTTGATCAGAGCTGTGCCCACTGTTCTCTAAAAGGAAACAGAGACCATCCTGCAGGAGAACATGAGATACAGTTTGGATTCTTACCCTGGAGCCTCCCAAGCCCTTGCTGAAGCCCTCCCTGCAGCTTACGTCCAGCTGTGCCCAAGGGATGTGCTCGAGCAGAACGGCTCATCTCCACCTGCCCAAGTAAGTCCTATGCAGGCAGATGGACAGCTTGGATTAACAGCATTTCAGAAAGTATGTAAATTCAGACATTTCCTTCAGATGAAGGAGGCCAGGAAGAGGTACTTGTCTGATCTGATCTGAGCTGCAGGGTGTTTGCTCAATTTGCCTGCCCTACCAGGGTACAGCCCTCTAGGCTTAAAGCCCCCCCCACCCCCCGCTCCTTTAACATAACCCCTTTAAGCCAGCATCTCCTGAAGCCTGACAGTTCACAGCACACTTCACTTCATTTGTCAGGAAACTGTATGATCACAGCTTCGGCCTGGATGAGTCACTTGACCACTGAATGGGCAATCCTGGGCCAGCCCAAGGGCGATCACCTGTAAATGCTGAGAGTTGGACAATCTTGATGGGACCTTCCAGCTCCAAAGCTGAATTGTAAATGTTCAGAGTTCCCCAAATATGTAGGGTAGAACCACTGAAACTGCCAATATCTGACCATTTATGACCTACTAAAATGGAATTTCACGTGGTTCAACCAAAAAATGGTCAAGCTAAACAGATGCAATCACCTCCAGTCGTCTCAAAAATTCTTGAAAGGAGATGGCCTTCTGGAGGAGGCAATGGAAGCAGTTCCAAAGGGACTCAGTGGGGAGCTGAGGATAAAAAGACCTGAAGGAGTGCCATAGTTTTAGTCTGAAAATAAATATTAAAATTGATTTTTTAAATGAACTTTTTAAAGTGCATCTTGTAACACACCTCCCGCCTCTGTGAAATCAACAAAAACCAACGGGAAATATCTCCCCTCCTGGCTGTGACTCACAGGAGGCCAACAAAAAGCGGGCAACCTCTCTTTGGTTTGGTTTTGCTCATGCAAATCTACCCATCTGCAGACACAGTGACTGTGACTTTCTCAGTCCTAAGAATAAGGATCTGAAAAATAAGAATCTGAGACCATTACTCATCAGAGAGCAATAAACCCTGAGAGAGGATGAGAATTCTCGGAAATGTTAGATAAATAGCATGTGAATGCCAAGTTGCCCATAACCTTAGCAAACAGATTAAACAGAATTAAAAACTTCCATGTTAAAAAAAAAAAAAAAACTTCTCAGTTGTCTTGCAAACCTCAGGTGCTCTGGGAACTTTGTCCCAAACGCCCCACACATGTGGAAGGATCCGTCAGGTTACTCAGGGGCTGAAGGCAATAAGATGGGCAGGAGAAACCAGAACTAACCTCTTAAAATCTAATTTATTTTTTGGTAGTTACTTTACTAACTTCAACCTCCTCTAACAAGTGGGTCTTTGATAATTATACACCACAGAAAAAATAACTTTAAAAATGTACATTATGGCTTTAAAGTGATGCTATCGCAAAATATATTTGTGAAGAAAATCTGACTCGAAATTTCCACAACCATTTTTTCAAAGTACAAAAACATGCAAGGAAATAATATGTATCTGCATCACGATAAGACAGAGGAGGGATGAAAAGGGGACAGGCAGGGAGAGACATAGACTGAATATGTAATGTCCTGTTTCATGCCCCCTCCCCAAATAAAGATGTTTGAAGAAAATATAGCAAAATGTTACCATCTATTAAATCTGAGTGGTGGGTACATACATGAATGCCTTTTATATGCTGTTACGTTTCTCCGGTTGAAATAGTTCAAAATTATGATTTAAATTTAGAGAGTCTACATTTTATTAATTTTATTTGACCACAGCAAACTAATGTAGGTTTAATAGCTTTAGGACTTTGCACCTTAAAAAGTACAGAATAATAAAACGTAAGATGAAAAGAGGTTGCTGCCAGGATCACAAATGGGCACTAACATTTATTACTTTCATACTGATTATGCTTTTGCCTCTGCTGTACGCTGGCATGTAAAGGAGAACTGAAATGTACTTTCAACAACAAAAGAGGAAGCCAAATATTAAAGAAGATCCTTGGAGATCAGTTTTCATATTACCTTTCGTGAAATTCAGTAGATGCCTCTGTTTCTCTTAGATAAGGAATATTAATAGGAATATTTCAATCCTCCGCAAATGAATCTTTCTTGAACAGACTCAGTGCATACATGGGCAGTCTGTAAAACCATTCGGAGCATATTTATATAAATTCCTCCCTCGTCTACAGAAGAGCATGATTTCCTCTCCCAGCCCCAATTTTCCAGTCAAGGGTCGATTTTTTAATTCAGCGCCCTGATGGGAAGGAGCTTTGTCGAGTTCTCACGCATCACACAACAGGCAGAGGCGGCAGGATGAGTCTACTCGTTCACAAAGTACTCTCTTCACCAATAAAGCTGGCGTAGGTGGTACCTCCCTCAGTGGTCCCAGGTGCAGGGGGTGGGATGGGAAAAATCAAGGAACAGCTCAAAGGGGGCACAGCTGGCCCCCCAAAAGACCCCAGAGAGGCCCCCTCCTGGGAGTACAGTGTCCTGCAGGAAGAAAGCCTTCCTGGGTCTTGTGCCCACCATGTTCACGGGGCTCATCCTCCAAATCTTCCACCCCAAGTGTCTTTGTACAGACAGGAACGTCTCTGGTCCTTCAAGCCTGACAAGGACTTCATCAGTAAAGAGCCTGGCTAACCTCAAAGGGCCAAACAAGCACAGGCAGGGGGCAGCACGGCGTGGTGGTAAGCGGCCCAGATCTGGAGAGACACCAACGCAGGTTCCAATGCAATCTTCAAGATTAGTTGATGCTCTGAGAAAAGAAACTTCACTTTCTAAAACCCACTTCTCACCCATAACACTGTGTAGGCATTGCCTCTCTCATTGGCCTGGTTAAGATCAAACAGGATGATGTAAAGAAAACACCCTGAACAGAGAGCCAGGTAAGCCCCAGGTAAATGGTAGCTGTGGGTTACTCACTTTCCATCTAGAGCTGCATCAGTGTCCTCCCCTACCTTCTGCCAAAGATCCTTAGTTTGGAAACCCTGGTCATTTTTCTAGGTCTGGTTCCCCTCAAGATATCAAGGGACCTTGAACTCATAGGCTTCCGATGCCATTAATTCGAAGTTCGGCTTTCTCACTGGCCCCACGGATCCGATTCCCTAGACTACGCTCAGCCCACACTTACTCAAGGATCTCACCAATACCATGCTAAGGGGCCTCCTTCCCGACACTGTTGAACAGATCCCTACCCCAGGAATCTGCCAACAGGATCAGACAACAACTAATTAAAGAATCAAAAGCTCCCCAAAGATCCTGGGGGATACTGTACCTTCCCCAACTCCCCGCATTCAAGAGTGGAAAATTTCAGTCTCCCACAGGCATAGTAACTTGTTCTATTTATAGGGACTTCTGGCAAAGAAGATTCAATAGCATTTCTCCTCTTCCACTCAGTTATACATTCAGCAACATTTTACCTGACTTCCAGGTGCCGAGCTACCTAAGATAATGCAGCATTGTACTTTGAGTATTCTGTCACTTCAAAACTAGTGTCCCTAAACCACTTCAAATATGAGATAGTTTAATTATCATCTTAGGAAAATGGCTTAGGCACACCGGAGAAGGTGATCAATGCAGTGTTCAAATACATAGGAAATTTCACTCTACTGATTTGTGTGTTTCATTGATTGGTAGTTACTGTGAAAGCTGCTTCTAAGACATTATAGAAAGCCTTGAAGTAAGCAAATAAATGTATATCTCAGTTAAACATAATGCCATCTGCCATACCGTTCCAAGTCAGGGAGCATACCTTAATGGATAGAGATGCAGAGAGAAGAAAGGAAGAAGGAGAAAAATAGGACTGATTGCAGGAGAGGTATAATGAGAGAATAATCAGGGTGTGAGAGGGTGACCTGAACTGAATAAATTTAATGTATGATAGTCCCTGAAGGACAAGGGTGATAACTCCAGGGAACCACTACGTACATGGCTGAGGGCTTAGAAAACTCCACTCCTGGCGCTAAAGGAGTAAACACAAAACAGGGCACCCCTGCACCCTAGGGCTGTTTCCTGAGATGGCTCTCAGACTTCTGTATACAATTCCAGCTCTGGCTAGAATCCCACAGGTCCTTAAACAAGCCCAGCTCCATCTCCTGAAACTTTCCCATCCGCACAAGTAGAATCATCTTCTAATCACATCGGAATCACTGGATAAATGTCTAACTCATACAGCCTCAGCAATCTACTTTTGGTAGATTGCTGGTAAACAATCTGGTAAACATGCATTACCATGCTTTCAGGTTACTATGAACTACTACCACACACACTTGTCAATCTACAAATATATATCATAGCGCCTGGTAATAACTCTGTTTCACGAGACAGATTAAAATCTTGACAAAGGAAAATGGTCAAAAATTTAATAACAGGACTCTTATAAAAATACAGAACAAACACGTATCAAGATTTACTCAGCTCAATAATGAAGAAACCAGCAGGATGATAAAGCTGGTTCAAACAGCATGTGAGGGGGAAGGTGTTTGTAGCATTTGCAAAAAGAATTTGAGTAAAAGACTAGTAGGTTACTTACAAAGCTGGTTAATGTCCTACAGAGCATTACAACACTTGGGGTAAGCTTTCCTACTGGGCGGCTCTACCAGCTAAAAACTACACATTAACATATCATTTCCCAGTATCTAGGCCCTAGTAACAGTAAACAACCAAGTCAAACACAAGGATGCTCTCCTGGAGAATTAAATTATCCTTGGATAGACTTTTTTTTAATGCTCCAGCACAACATTGAAAGGATATGCCACTCTACTTTTTACCTACTTTCCAAGTTTTGAATTTTTTTCGTAGTAACTTATTGACAAAAATACTACACATTTCAAAGAAGGAAAAAAAATAGCTACGACTTGAGCCAAGTTGGGTTGCAAATGTAGACTGTTTTCTCATTGTTTTTCCCTTTTTCAATTAGAAGATCATCCTTATATCTGATCTCTGAATTTCTTAGAGTAAAACAAACAGCTGACTCAGTAGAGGAGAAAAGAAAAGAGTTTTTAACCTGCCACGTAAGTATTCAAACTGACACACTTCAGATGTTCTGAAAAAGAAATGTATCGTCAATATTTGTGAACATACAAAGGAAGGGAAGGTTCACACTTACGAAACTAAGATATTTCAAAATCTCAAAGCTTAATCTTTTCCGACCATGACACTATGAGACTGGATATCAATTACAAGAAAAAAACTGTAAAAAATACAAACACATGGAGGCTAAAATATACACTACTAAATAACCAAGAGATCACTGAAGAAATCAAAGAGGAAATAAAACAATACCTAGAAACAAATGACAAGGAAAACACAACAACCCAAAACCTATGGGATGCAGCAAAAGCAGTTCTAAGAGGGAGGTTTATAGCAATACAATCCTATCTCAAGAAACACCTCAAATAAACAACCTAACCTTACACCTAAAGCAATTAGAGAAAGAAGAACAAAAAATCCACAAAGTTAGCAGAAGGAAAGAAATCATAATTTTCAGATCAGAAATAAATGAAAAAGAAATGAAGGAAATGATAGCAAAGATCAATAAAACTAAAGCTGGTTCTTTGAGAAGGTAAACAAAATTGATAAACCATTAGCCACACTCATCAAGAAAACAAGGGAGAAGACTCAAATCAATAGAATTAGAAATGAAAAAGGAGAAGTAACAACAGACACTGCAGAAATACAAAGGATCATGAGAGATTACTACAAGCAACTCTATGCCAATAAAATGGACAACCTGGAAGAAATGGACAAATTCTTAGAAATGCACAACCTGCCAAGATGAGTCAGTAAGAAATAGAAAATATGAACAGACCAATCACAAGCACTGAAATTGAAACTGTGATTAAAAATCTTCCAACAAAGAAAAGCCCAGGACCAGATGGCTTCACAGGCGAATTCTATCAAACATTTAGAGAAGAGCTAACACCTATCCTTCTCAAACTCTTCCAAAATATAGCAGAGGGAGGAACACTCCCAAACTCATTCTACGAGGTCACCATCACCCTGATCCAAAACCAGACAAAGATGTTACAAAGAAAGAAAACTACAGGCCAATATCACTGATGAACATAGATGCAAAAATCCTCAACAAAATACTAGCAAACAGAATCCAACAGCACATTAAAAGGATCATACAACAAGATCAAGTGGGGTTTATTCCAGGAATGCAAGGATTCTTCAATATACGCAAATCAATCAACGTGATACGCCACATTAACAAATTGAAGGAGAAAAACCATATGATCATCTCAATAAATGCAGAGAAAGCTTTCGACAAAATTCAACACCCATTTATGATAAAAACCCTGCAGAAAGTAGGCATACAGACACTTTCCTCAACATAATAAAGGCCATAGAGGACAAACCCACAGCCAACATCGTCCTCAACGGTGAAAAACTGAAACCATTTCCACTAAGATCAGGAACAAGACAAGGTTGCCCACTCTCACCACTATTATTCAACATAGTTTTGGAAGTTTTAGCCACAGCAATCAGAGAAGAAAAAGAAACCTAAATCAGAAAAGAAGAAGTAAAGCTGTCACTGTTTGCAGATGATATGATACTACACATAGAGAATCCTAAAGATGCTACCAGAAAACTACTAGAGCTAATCAATGAATTTGGTAAAGTAGCAGGATACAAAATTAATGCACAGAAATCTCTGGCATTCCTATACATTAACAATGAAAAATCTGAAAGAGAAATTAAGGAAACACTCCCCTTTACCATTGCAACAAAAAGAATAAAATACCTAGGAATAAACCTACCTAAGGAGACGAAAGACCTGTACTCAGAAAACTATAAGACACTGATGAACGAAATTAAAGATGATACCAACAGATGGAGAGATATACAATGTTCTTGGATTGGAAGAATCAACATTGTGAAAATTACTATACTACCCAAAGGAATCTACAGATTCAATGCAATCCCTATCAAACTACCACTGGCATTTTTCACAGAACTAGAACAAAAAATTTCACAATTTGTATGGAAACACAAAAGACCCTGAATAGCCAAAGCAATCTTGAGAAAGAAAAACGGAGCTTCAGGAATCAGTCTCCCTGACTTCAGACGATACTACAAAGCTACAGTAATCAAGACAGTATGGTACTGGCACAAAAACAGAAAGATGCTTCAATGGAACAGGATAGAAAGCCCAGAGATAAACCCACGCACATATGGTCACCTTATCTTTGATAAAGGAGGCAGAAATGTACAGTGAAGAAAGGACAGCCTCTTCAATAAGTGGTGCTGGGAAAACTGGACAGGTAGATGTAAAAGTATGAGATTAGATCACTCCCTAACACCATACACAAAAATAGGCTCAAAATGGATTAAAGACCTAAATGTAACGCCAGCAACTCTCAAACTCTTGGAGGAAAACAGAGGCAGAACACTCTGTGACATAAATCACAGCAAGATCCTTTTTGACCCACCTCCTAGAGAAATGGAAATAAAAACAAAAATAAACAAATGGGACCTAATGAAACTTCAGAGCTTTTGCGCAGAAAAGGAAACCATAAACAAGACGAAAAGACAACCCTCAGAATGGGAGAAAATATTTGCAAATGAAGCAACTGACAAGGGATTAATCTCCAAAATTTATAAGCAGCTCATGCAGCTCAATAACAAAAAAAACAAACAACCCAATCCAAAATGGGAAGAAGACCTAAATAGACATTTCTCCAAAGAAGATATACAGACTGCCAACAAACACATGAAAGAATGCTCAACATCATTAATCATTAGAGAAATGCAAATCAAAACTACAATGAGATATCATCTCACACCAGTCAGAATGGCCATCATCAAAAATCTAGAAACAATAAATACTGGAGAGGGTGTGGAGAAAAGGGAACACTCTTGCACTGCTGGTGGGAATGTGAATTGGTACAGCCACTATGGAGAACAGTATGGAGGTTCCTTAAAAAACTACAAATAGAACTACCATATGACCCAGCAATCCCACTACTGGGCATATACCCTGAGAAAACCATAATTCAAAAAGAGTCATGTACCACAATGTTCATTGCAGGTCTATTTACAATAGCCAGGACATGGAAGCAACCTAAGTGTCCATCAACAGATGAATGGATAAAGAAGATGTGGCACATATATACAATGGAATATTACTCAGCCATAAAAAGAAATGAAATTGAGCTATTTTTAATGAGGTGGATAGACCTAGAGTCTGTCATACAGAGTGAAGTAAGTCAGAAAGAGAAAGACAAATACCATATGCTAACACATATATATGGAGTTTAAGAAAAAAAAAATGTCATGAAGAACCTAGGGGTAAGACAGGAATAAAGACACAGACCGACTAGAGAATGGACTTGAGGATATGAGGAGGGGGAAGGGTAAGCTGTGACAAAGCGATAGAGTGGCATGGACATATATACAGTACCAAACGTAAAATAGCTAGCTAGTGGGAAGCAGCCGCATGGCACAGGGAGATCAGCTCGGTGCTTTGTGACCACCTGGGGTGGTGGGATGGGGAGGGTGGGAGGGAGGGAGGCGCAAGAGGGAGGAGATATGGGAACATATGTATATGTATAACTGATTCACTTTGTTATAAAGCAGAACTAACACACCATTATAAAGCAATTATACTCCAATAAAGATGTAAAAAAAAAAAAGACAAAATATGGTGCTGGCACAAAAACAGACATATAGATCAATGGAACAGGATAGAAAGCCCAGAAATAAACCCATGCACATAAGGTCACCTTATCTTTGATAAAGGAGGCAAGAATATACAATGGAGAAAAGACAGCCTCTTCAATAAGTGGTGCTGGGAAAACTGGACAGCTACATGTAAAAGAATGAAATTAGAACACTCCCTAACACCATACACACAAAAAAACTCAAAATTGATTAAAGACCTAAATGTAAGACCAGACACCATAAAACTCTTACAGGACAACATAGGCAGAACACTCTATGACATAAATCACAGCAAGATCCTTTTTGACCCATCTCCTAGAGAAAGGGAAATAAAAAGAAAATAAACAAATGGAACCTAATGAAACTTCAAAGCTTTTGCACAGCAAAGGAAACCATAAACAAGATGAAAAGACAACCCTCAGAAAGGGAGAAAATATTTGCATACGAAGCAACTGACAAGGGATTAATCTCCAAAATATACAAGCAGCTCATGCAGCTCAGTATCAAAAAAACAAACAATCCAATCTGAAAATGGGCAGAAAACCTAAATAGACATTTCTCCAAAGAAATATACAGAGTGCCAACAAACACACGAAGGAATGCTCAACATCACCAGTCAGTAGAGAAATGCAAATCAAAACTACAGTGAGGTATCACCTCACACCGGTCAGAATGGCCATCATCAAAAAATCTAGAAACAATAAATGCTGGGGAGGGTATGGAGAAAAGGGAACCCTCTTGCACTGTTGGTGGGAATGTAAACTGATACAGTCACTATGGAGAACAGTACGGAGGTTCCTTAAGAAACTAAAAATAGAACTACCATAGAACCCAGCAATCCCACTACTGGGCATATACCCTGAGAAAACCATAATTCAAAAAGAGTCATGTAGCACAATGTTCATTGCAGGTCTATTTACAATAGCCAGGACATGGAAGCAACCTAAGTGTCCATCGACAGATGAATGGATAAAGAAGATGTGGCACATATAAACAATGGAATATTACTCAGCCATAAAAAGAAACGAAACTGAGTTATTTGTAGTGAGGTGGATGGACCTAGAGTCTGTCATACAAGTGAAGTACGTCAGAAAGAGAAAAACAAATTACCATACGCTAACACATATATATGGAATCTAAAAAAAAATGGTTCTGAAGAACCTAGGGACAGGACACAATAAAGATGCAGACATAGAGAATGGACTTGAGGACATGGGGAGGGGGAAGGTTAAGCTGGGACGAAGTGAGAGAGTGGCATTGATCTATATACACTACCAAATGTAAAACAGAAAGCTAGTTGGAAGCAGCCACCTAGCACAGGGAAATCAGCTCTGTGCTTTGTGACCACCTAGAGGGGTGGGACAGAGAGGGTGGGAGGGAGATGCAAGAGGGAGGGGATATAAGGATATATGTATACGTATAGCTGATTCACTGTGTTATACAGCAGAAACTAACACACCATTGTAAAGCAATTATACTCCAATAAAGATGTTAAAAAAAAAATCTCAAAGCCTAGTGTTTTTGACTTATGGCTTTGAGTTATGAGCACTGCCAAAGTCTACAATCTAGAGATAATTCTCATCTGAAAGATTAAATATTTTAGAAATTCTATTTTTTATTAATATGACTCAGAATTAAGGTTATCAATTCTAAGATGCACTTGCTTTTCATATTTTAACAGTTCTAAATTTGGGGAGAATTTCATAATCAATGGCATGTTTCAAGTGCTCTCTACCAGACATCAGTTACAAAGTAATTTTCTTTGCATGAGCATGTGTGAATATTAAAAACATCAGCATCATGATAACAGAATGGGTATCAGGGTCTGCAGTAAAAACGTTGAGAAAATACTGGAGCTTTTTTAACCCTAAGCACCCAATGGTTGTAGGAAGCGGTAGGAGTTGAGGGAAACCAAGCATGATTCGATACATTTCCAGCCCAGTGATAGCCAAAAATGTGTTAATTCTGCAAAACTGCAGAAGTAAGATAGCTTAAGAGCTCAGCACCAATGACTTTTAATTCGTTTTCAGATACTTTGTAAAACTGTATCACCAGTGCTCTTGACGGCACACAGGGCAAATTGTGTGAAAAATACAGTTAATAAAAGTTGAGGTGAATGATTCATAAGAGTTGGGTCCATGGGTAGTACTTTCAGGAATGAAACTTATCTAATTTATTTTCCTGCTATTTCTTTCCATGTGTTTACAAGAGTGTTGAATGATAAGCATCTAGGTATCAGCAAGTCTAAAAGAGCTCTTTAAATAAATATAATATTTTAAAAATATTAAGTAGTATTATAAATATTTACAATTAATATTATAACTTAACTAAATAATTAAATAACAGGAAGTACTGGTTAATAGTTCACTGGCTAGGTTTTATTTTCATTCGTAGTTGTACATAAAATGCATAGCTACCACTCAATGGCATCTTGGACAATGAAATATGGGCATATAAGTGTAGAAACAGTAGCGAGAAGATTTACCCAGGAGATTTCTAGGTAAACTTATGTGATTAGCTAAATATTACTCCATTAGTTTATTACTATAGCCAGGCCTTGCTTTCTCATCTAACACATTTTAAACTGATGGGAACCAATAAAGCACATCTAGCATAAAGAGCTACTTACACTCCATCAGCTCCTAAACACAATCAGATTCAAACTAAAAGATAAAAATAAACTAAGAAATGGACAGCAGTGTTTGCCTCTGAAGAAAGGAAAAGGGAGGCTGGAGAAAACAGGTGGAAGGAACAATTTTCACCATTTTTTACCTTCTGTACCTTTTGAATTTTGTACTATTGTCTACTCAATATATAAGAAAGTTAGTAAGGATTTCTTTCAATAAAAACATCATTTGGAAGAACACATTTTCACCATTTAGAAGATATAAATCATTGAACAACGATAGAAGTTAGGAGTTAAAAGAGCCTCCAATGACCATTCTGTAAGAAAATTCTCAAAGATGGAGCTGAGTTTCTAGGACTTAAAGTACAATATCTAGAGCAAAAGAAAAAGGAATTCCATATGGAGAGTTTTAATTTTAGATGGCTTCTCTTGTCAGCTTCATTTCTATTTCTCCTCTCCTTTGAAAATCTGTAAAGGGTTGAGGGTAGAAAGAGAATTGTCTGTGCTTTCATTTTTTAAAAAGTCATTTCATACTGAAATCCTCTTCTGAGCCACTTAAGATATTTCAGAAAAGAAATTTACTCTCAATATCTAGAACATAAGAAAGGCTAAGTGAGACATTCCAATGCATCCCTCATTTTGTTTCCTCCTCACACCCCTATCCAAAATATCACTCACCAAAACCAGCTTATTGTTCTCCCTATCTTCCAATAGATTCCATCAGCTAAGCTAAGAAAAGGTAAGATTTGATGTGACATTTATGTAAATTTAGGATCTAGTCTGCTATCAAGAGGTACTAATGGACTTAACGATATTACGATTATAATATTAGAGTCTACAGCAATTAGCCACACCTTATCTTATGTGGAGGGCACATGACCAACAATACCAGAAACAGAGCTCAAGTTAACTACTCAATTACTGTCAAGTTAGTGCACACATATGCTATGCCTAGAAGGAAAATGGCCATCTTAGTTACAACACTGGAGCTAAATAAATCTGTTCCACGTACGCATGTAAGTACCACATACTTGATACAGCAAACAGGGGTTTCCATGGACTACTTTCATTGAGCCCAAATTTCCCAAAACCGGAATAAGGCACTTAGTCATCTCAACAAGCTCCTAGCAGACTAGATTTTCTACTGTGCAAGGAGTAGAGGGCAGCAGAGAACACAGATCCTGAAACAATGAGAAAATTAAGTCAAAACAGACACACAACAACCTTCTGTTAGAGTAAACAACTTTCACAAGACTTGACTTTCCTCTCTGATGAAATGTGAAATAGTGTTTCTTGTATCTTAATTTAATCTGCCTAATAAAATGTCTCGAAGGATTACATCATCTGCAGCTGTTCAGAGTTTAAGGCAAACTCATTTAACTCTAGAGATACACTCTTTGAAATTAGATCTACTGGCCTCAGTAATATCCCCCTATTCTCAGACCTGGCCAGCATGGGTGCATAGGAAGGCATACACGTCTTCTTATACCCCACCTGGAAGCCCCATGTCACCATCCGAGGGTCCAAGGAAAGGGACCACTGAGGTGGTAGGAGCCAAGTCACAACGTTCCCCATTGATGGAAAAAAGCAACGAAAAGGATGACTGAAAATCCTTCTGATTTACCTCTGAATGTGTTATTTCAAATCTGTTGATTTTTACATGGAGCCAATTATCAGAGAATCCATTTCAAAGTAAATAGTGAAACTAAACTGCAAAAGCTTGAAGAGCTCCTAGCCCATGCTGACCTCCTCTTTCATCCCCGCTGTGGCATCTTTCCACAGGCAGCCTCAACGCATAAACGCAAGGTGAACTCCTTCTGTGATGCCATCTCATGTTAAGCTCAAAACTCATTCAGAGAAGAGATAAGAAATGTTTTCCTTTTAAAGGACCTCTCTCTCTCCTTCGGGCTCCTCTCAGGACCACCCCCACCCCCAAACTCAAATGCACAGCACAGCACCTGCTCTGTTGGCTTTCGTGAGGCTGGACAAAGAAAAACCACAATAGTGGTGCCCCACCCCAGACTCCTGGAATTCCAAGAGTTACTAATTGACTACGCGGACATCTCTGCCCATCTTGTTGTGAAACCAAAGTCATCTGGTTTGTGTCCTGAATAACATCTTAGTGATTATTGGAAGACTGCTTACACTCAGCCTCTGAATCTGTCTGAACAACCTTGCTGAACCCCTTAATTAGTAAATGAAACCATGATTGGGGGTTGTAAATCTTCTGTCTTGTACCCCTCCCCATTCTACCTCAACTTATTTTATGCATCTCAAGCAAATGAGCGTTATCCATACCATGCTTAATACCCTCCCCACGTCTTATTTTCTGTGCACGTGCCGGGCAGTCAACTCATTCTCTGTTAATCAATACACAACACAAAAGCCATGAAAAGGGCTGAATTCAATGCAATACTCGTCAAGGGAGGCAAAGCTACTTCACTATATGAATCTCTATGCAAGGTGTTTGGGGTTTGGGGAAATCTATTCAGAAGTCTAGTTTAATCACCAAAAATTAAGCCTCCCAAGCTTCATCTGGAAAATAAATTAAAATGTATTCTGATTATCTCTAACAGCCAACACAGACGCTGAGCCTGAAGAGAAAAGGGTCAGTTTGCCTCTGGGCTCCTGGACACGTCAGCCTGAAGCTTCAGAGCTCATCCGCCATCTGTACTGAGCAGCTGTCTGGGGATGCATGTCAGAGCTCTCATAACCCAGCATCAGGCAATTGAGTTTAAATGTCACTCTTGGCTAGACATCCAGGCATACCCCATGCCCACTAGGTCCTATGGATAAGACAAACTTCAGGCATCAGTATGTAATACTATTCCTTGAACCACATTCACTTTATGATCTGTGGCTGGCACACTGTTAATTACATGGCAAAGAGAGGTCAAAACAGAATCCAGAGACGAAAATGGAATCCAGCTGTCCCACACATAATCAGGTCCATCTGAGACACGGAGCCATCACCCTTCAATCACTGCCATAAGCACGAGCTCCTGCAGCCTCTCTTTATCAATAAGCCACAAAATGCAGTCCCTGAATCCTGCAGTTTTTCACTGTGAAATGACATTCCCTTAGCACACTCAACATGTAAAGCCCATTTTCCCAAGGGAAAAAGAAAGGAATTAAGAATGGCAGAGACTAAGACGGAAGGGGGTTCTCAAAACGAAGTGAGGGAAGGGGGGGACAGAGGAATGATATAGAAAACGAAGAGCAGGGAGGAGGAGTGGGGGGGAGAAGGGAGGAAGGAGGAGAAAAACAGCACTGGAAACATCAGAAAAGAGACAACAATAGAGGGTGGAATAGGGATAAAAGGACAGAGAGAGTAAAAGAAAACGAAATTTGGGGTAGTTTTTGAGAAGAGCATATAAATAAAATGTTTATCACTTCCAAATGTTGAATATGGGCTTCAAATCAAGTTGTCATGTACTATCATCACCTCACCCATTACAAATTAGTAAGTACCCACAGCTTTTTTTTTTTTTTTGCGGTATGTGGGCCTCTCACTGTTGTGGTGTCTCCCATTGTGGAGCACAGGCTCCGGACGCGCAGCCTCAGCAGCCATGGCTCACGGGCCCAGCCGCTCCGCGGCATGTGGGATCTTCCCGGACCGGGGCACGAACCCGCGTCCCAACCCGCGTCCCCTGCATCGGCAGGCGGACTCTCAACCACTGCGCCACCAGGGAAGCCCCCCACAGCTCTTTAAATTCGTTCAGCAAATTTTCAGTGTCTGATTGGAAGGGGATCACAATGGTAACCCATCACAGAAGGCACTATTGGGCTAGAGTGAATCTCCCCTTAGGACAGCTGAAACCAAACAGATTTTAAGAAAGAGGACCCTATCCTGGAGTTATATCAAGGCTCATCTTCAATCACCTCTCAACCCTACAGGGACACTGCTTTCCCTCTGCTCCCTGCCCATCTCAAAACCCCAAAAATGCCCATGGTCATAGTAGAAGACAGTGTCTCTACCCTCTATGAAGAAGAATGTAGCTATGCTTAATTGCAAGTTGGACTGTAATACCTGAAAATGATTTTCCACAGCAGATTGAGATTCCGGTTAGACATAAAACTTTCAAATGATATTTGGAATGATATATAGGACACCAAGCCAGCTTTTGAAATAGTCTTTGATATTGTTGAGAATATATTGTTACTAGAAATAATTTCAGTATAGATTACAGTGGGCTGGCAAATGAATTTCCAATTGGCCTTTTAAATCACAACGATCTGATAAGCTCCCCGAAGACTCAATGGCTGCTTCGCTTTCACTATTGTTTCCTAAAAGAACATCTTCAGAACCCCAACAATAATCTCACATAAAAAGACTGCTTCCAAAATGGACTTCCTTATCATCATCTGATCCCAAGACCCTGGCAAAGGCCCTTCGTTTTTAATTATTTTATTTTTTTTTGGCAGCGCTGTGAGGCATGTAGGATCTTAGTTCCCCCACCAGGGATAGAACCCATGCCCTGTGCATTGGTAGCTCAGAGTCTTAACCACTGGACCACCAGGGAAGTCCCAAAAGTGCCTTCTTATAAATGACATTGTGCTAAAAACAAGCACAAAAGAAACACAGTGTAGAGCCTGAGAACAATGAAAATCTTCAAGCACTTTGGTTAGTGACCTATCCCAGTGAAATAATTCAAAAGAAAAGAGAAAGTCATGAGAACAAAGGTGCACAATAGAATATTATTTATAAATAGAAAAATACTGCAACATTAAATGTCCAGCCATTAAAAATATCTAAATACGTGACAGTGTATCAAACTCAACGACATAAAGTCATTAGGATGATGGTGATACAGCAATATGAAAAAAATCCTTATGATATAATGCTTCAAGTAAAATATGAAATAATCTGTCCTTTAGTATTACAGTTATGTAAATATTTACATGTATGATCAAAACCCAGAAACAGAACAAAAATTGCTGGTCCATTGTAATGTGAACATAGAACTGATGTTTCTTCTGTTTCCTTATTACTGTTATGCTGATGTTTGTGCAATAAACAAAAATTGAAAAAAAATTAAAGAAGGAAGAAGGGGAAAACAGATCACAGCTTTTAGAAGCATATACTATCGATATCAGACAATACAGACATAAACCAAGATGGTATACAGCTCAGTGAGAAAGCATGGAGATGGCATAGCAATTAAAAATGCTGAAGGAAAAAAATGCAGATGTACATTCCAGTGGAGAAAGAGACCAACTCAGAAAGAGATATCTCATGTTAAAAAAACATGCGATAGAAAGGGAAGGAAGAGTTCTCAGTGGAATTGAAAATTAAGAGCTTCAAGGAATTAGAAAAGATCCTTTCCAATGAGAAAGCTCACTCATCAGTACTCTAGACATAGCGTGTTCAAGTAGAAGATTGTGAGTGCAGCAGACCTGAGATTTTCTTCTCTCTGCCCTGTCAGAAAACCTTCTGAGCATATGTGGCTTAGGAAAGCTCATGATACTCAACTCGATGGCGATGGCTGCCAAACACATTCACACATCAAGCAAGAAATACTAGCAATTAAATACATCATCTGCACGAGAAAGCACAGAGAAGTGGCATGGAAATAGTGCTTGTTTCAATAGTCCTCGAACTTCAGAGCTAATTAAATTTCTTTTTTTTTTCCCTCCCAATTGGAAGCGTAGGTAATTAGCAATATTCAAGCTACAACACAATAATTTAGAATGTGTTCTGGGAGCCATACTTAGAATTAAATCATAAGACGTAAACAAGGGTGATCTTCCTTCTGACGATTAGCTTTATAAAAAGAAAATTACGTATTTGTTTTGTTACGTGTTTTATTTTATTTGTCACTCTATGTTCAGGAGGCCATTACTATAAAGATTTTATGCATTATATACAAAACATTATGTTGTACACCTGAAACTAATACAATGTTTTATGTCACTTATACCTCAATAAAAAAGGGGGGTTTCTAATTAGAGGAGGCTCAAGAGCAACAATTTCAGCAACTGGTGGTCACACATTAATTATGGTTTGTGGATCACTTAGGCCCTTCCTCATTTTGACTCAGGTTTTTTTTTTTGGAATTTTATTTTATTTCATTTTTTTATACAGCAGGTTCTTATTAGCTATTTTATACGTATTAGTGTATATATGTCAATCCCAATCTCCCAATTCATCCCACCACCACCACCACCCCGCTTCCCCCCTTGGTGTCCATACATTTGTTCTCTACATCTGTGTCTCTATTTCAGACGTGGATGGACCTAGAGACTGTCATACAGAGTGAAGTCAGTCAGAAAGAAAAAAACAAATATCGTATATTAACGCATATATGTGGATTCTAGAAAAATGGTACAGGTGAACTGATTTGCAATGCATGACTCACTGTTTAAATTGAATATTTCTAGGACTCAGAAAGTTCATGAATGAAGGGGAAATGAGAGAAAATCCACACCCATGTTATTCCCTGTATTGGAAGGGGAAGTTTTATATTAAGATTAAAATCAGCTTTCTGAAATATCCACAGATGCTTTGAGCCAAACAAAGCCCCCCTCTCTGAAACTCAGAGAGTCAAATTTTGGCTTCGGTAGGGAGTCAGGCATGGCGGAACGCACTCAAGCCCTTCTACGTCTCTGGCATGATTTGTTCCAGTGCACAAGTCTGGTTCACTAAGAATAACCTTAAAAGAAATCTCAAGATGTGCCATGTTTTGTCCAAGATTCTCTAAACACTTTATAAAGGGGCAATACCCATGCTCTTCAGGTGGAGTTGAAAAGGCTGAAAGTATCTGAGAAAGAGGAAGCAATGCTCTCATTTGATTTTTTTTTCATGGAGATATCCTATGTTTACAGAAAACTTAAGGAGTTCTGAGGATTTTTTGTGAACAACCAAGTAACTGACCACAGTATTCAATTTTTTAAAAACAGCTGTAGTAGCATAAAGAGGTATTATAAATTACAAAACAGAGGAAGAATATAAGAAAATTATAGACATCAGCACAGATATCACATATCCCAGATATGAGGTGATGAGATTCTGTGATGAGAATGGGACTTCATCTCCATCATATTCTTTCCTAAAAACCATAACCCCAGTCTAATCATGGGAAAATATCAGACAAACCCAAACTGAGGAACTTTCTACAAAACACCTGACTAGATCTCCTTTAAAAGTGTCAAGGTTGTTATAAACAAGGAAAGACTGAGAAGCTATCACAGGTTGGAGGAGACTAAGAAGACATGACAACTAAATGCAACCCAGGATCCTGGAAAAGAAAGAGGATATTAGTGGAAAAACTGGGAAATCCTAATAAACTCTGTAGTTTAGTCAACAGTATCATACCAATGTTAATTTTTAGTTTTAAAAATATATACTATGATTGTGTAAATGTTAACATTACCGGCAGCTACATGAAGGGTTACAGTAACTCCCTGTGCTATACTTGCAACACTTCTGTTAATCTAAAATTATTTCAAAATAAAAAATTTAAAAAAGAAAGAGAAAAACAGAGGAATGTTTCTTAGTGGGAACAGACTGGTAAGGGGAATTTTGTCCATGTGGTTTAAAAATAACCCAAATTTAATCTGCATATATTTGCATATAGCTTTTTCATTTCAACTTTTACAACAAAAGCGAAAATTCTTTTAGGAAAAGCTGAGTTATCAAATACAGCAGGATGGGGAAAGGGAAAGCAAAGATTTGGGGGAGGCTGGATAAAGGGAGGAGAAAAGAGTAGAAAGGCAGAGTCACTTCCCTGGGTCTGCTTCTAATAGTTGCTCTACCACTGCTAATAAAATAGTCTTAAGAAATTAGCCATATATCAAAACTGACATTGTTGATTTTCTTTTTATTCTCAGGGCAGTAACGTGTTTTTTCTTGGAGAGGGAAATGCCACTGCCAAGGAAATGAAGCGCTCCATCCTCTCTGGGAAGGGGTACAAGAGTCAAACAGGCAGCCTTCGCCATGCCCTAGAAGACTCGCTTAATGACTCCAACAATTTACATTGCAAATTGTCATTTTCTCACTCAACATCTGACATCTGATGTTGAGTGTCATTTTCTCACTCAACATCTAACTGTTCAACATACAGTTAAACTCTGTTTGGCTCCATGATAACAAAGAACAATGATTTTAACACAGAGGGATACACAACATGATTCTCAGTCACTGCCTTCCAGTCTTGAAGCCATAAAACTCCTGTTAAACAATTCCTGAATCCCCACGCTGCAGATGTCTGGTGGTCTTAGGGAAATTAAATCCCATATCACTGGAGCCCGCAGGGTTAGGGTATCTTTACAATGCAGAGCTAAAAAATGCCGTCTACACATAATTTCTGGCTTTTGAAGAGATAGTATGAGATAAACAATGTTCCTACGTCTAGCGTTTGGAAATCAGGACTCATTTTTCCATAGTATGGTATGAAATATAATGAGAACTTCAATCTAATCATGAAAAATATTAGCCAAACTCAAATTGAGAGACAATGTACAAAATAACTGGCCCGAAATGGTATTGGGAAAGCTGGATATCCACATGCAGAAAAATGAAGGTGAACACTTACCTTACACCACACACAAAAGTTAACTAAAAAAAAAATAAAAATAAAAAAATAACTGGCCCATATTCTTCAAAAACCATCAAGGAACGGAGAGAAAAGCAAAAGAGCTGCTCCAGATTAAGAGAAAGCAAAGAGGACAAGTAAGTGCAACACATAACTGTGGATCTGGACAGAATAAAATGGTTTAAAGGACATTTCATGAAATTCAAGTAAGGACTGGATTACAAAATAGTATTTATCAATGTTAAATTCTGAGATTTTGGTAATTGTGCTAGGTACCCTTTTAGGAAATATATACACACTAAAGTTTTAGGGGGAAATAAAGTTTAACTTGCAGTTGAGACATTTGTTCAGCACTGCAGTCCTGGCAAAGGGAATGGGTGCTCTCAGTAGAGGAAAGAACTCTATAATACACAGAACACATCCGTTCATATAAAGAACCAAACATTTTAATGTGTATGCTAACATACAAGGGGTATTTCCTCCCTCTCACTGACCTCCCCTGAAAATTGATTTGCACGCATTTTGCCCTATTAAGATTGGATCATCTGGCTTGGAAAATAAAGGGTGAAGAGTGACCAGGTTTGGGGTGAACTTGATCACAGCATGCCATGGCCCACTCCCCCAAACGTCCACTAAATTGGAAACTATGTGAAGATGCTGCCGCCTGGTGGCAGCACGAGGCAATTAGCGGAGCACAGTAAAGACAGGAGTTTCTCATCTTCTAGGCAGTTTTATAACGTTGGCCGTGCATCTTACACACCACTGAGTTTTACACACTTGCAAATACTGGAGGGTAGATTCATATAACAATCCCATAGCTATTCACTTGCACTTCAATGTGCTCTTGAGAGTGAGGCAGCATAACAGCTCTCAGGAGAAGGAAGAGAGGTGTGTGCGTGTGCGTGTGTGTGTGCGTGTGCGTGCGTGTGTGTGTGTGTGTGAATTCCATCATGGGCTTTCCTAGCGGGAAAAGCTTAAAAATTATTACACAAAACCAACACAAAACTCATGCTCTACAACCACCTTCCATTTGCATTCCTGAGTTCTCTTAACCTTTTATTTCAGGGAGATGCAGTATGGTTCAGTGCCAAACAACAGTGGCCTGGGGATGAGATAAATTTATCACTGAATTTCTGGTGTCATTTCTTACTACCTGTGAGACCCTGGGCAGGTTATTTAACCTCAGTATTTTCAAATATAAAATAAGAGCAAAACCTCTGTTTCACAAACTGGTTGTGAAGATTAAATGAGGAACGCGTGTCAAACACCCAGGAGAGGCCCTGGCACAGGATAATAAGTAGACAAAAGATGTCTAGTTCTTCTTTCCCCACTGGGGTTGGTGATCCATAAAGAGAATTCATATCTCTGCTACTTGCTCTTGTTTTTTTCTTCAAAGCCCTACCAAAAAAGTGTCAAAAAACAGCTCACACACTGAAGCTAGACTCAAAATGCAACGACTAAGACACATTTGGTAAAAGTGATTGGTGTGTAGACATACTGTCACGGCACCATTTTAAAGGGGACTATTTTAGAGATGGACATCATAACACCTGCCCGGAAGGACTAATAAAGGAATAGAAGATGGAACACAGGTGTGGAGGGGTAGGAGGAGGAAGGACAGGTCTATTTATAGTGAGTGACACTTTCATTTTTACCGTGATTAAATACACTGCACAAAAATAAAACCTGATGATACAGAAAAATGGCAAACATTCTGCCAGTGTACTCAGTAAGTAATATTGCTTCAGTAATTATGTAATTTCTTGTAAATCACCCAAAAGCATTTGCAATAAAGACACGACAATTCCAAGAAAAAGGCAAGGACATGACAGCAGAAACTGAGGGACCCAAAAGCTTTATTCATTCACTCAGTGCCCATTCATTCCACTCCTATCAGGGAAAGAGAGAAGAAAGACCTAGAAGCTGACCTCCTATTATTCAGGGCCCATCAGGGGAGAGAGATAAATCAGGAGATGAAGTGGAATTTGCTCTATGAAAATCGACAAATCTGCGCCCAAAGTATAGAAAGTAGCGCAGAAGAGATAGGAGTCAAGGGTCTACACGATATACTCCCCAACTCCCTCAACTTTCTCACTTCACTACTCACATTCCAGAACTTTCTCTTTTCCTCAAGGTTAAGGAGAATAAGGTTTAGAAGAGGAAAAGATGGCTAGAATTGCTCTATCTGCTTCTATTTCATTAGTAAAAATGTAATAAAATAAAAGCAAAATGCTTTACCTTTGTTCTTACAAATAATAATAATAATAGCTTACATTTGCAGAAGATTTATTATGTACTGGGAATTTCAGAGATTGTGTTTTTTATTCTAGAATGTCCATTTCATTCTTTCCTATTGGTTTTATTTCTCTACTGAGATTTCTAATCTTTCTGCTAAGATTTTTATTCACTGAAAACATGGTTTGCTTTTTTTCACTGTGGACCAAGTTTTCATTTAAAACTCATTGTCTGTTAGTGTCAACATTTGGTTCATCTTAGAGTTGGATTTGATAGATTTTTGTCTTCGTTCTTCATACATCAGGGAATTTGGTATTGTATTCCAGGCATTATGAACGTTATGTTGTGCAGACTCTGGATTCTGTCATTTTTCTCTAATGAGTGTTGTTTCCTTTGCTTTAGCAGATGATTTTCTTGTCTGTGCTTGAACTGCAGATTGTCTGGGGGGCTGATGCTCTGGCCTCAGTTCAGACTCTTTGTCTGTAGCTAGGCTGCTTTGAGTCTGCTCCATGCACATGTCGTTCTGAGGTCAAAGATGAGGGCAGACAGAGCTTAGGATACATTCTCTGGCTGCCGAGGTGGTCTGACTTCAAGCACTAGAGCTACAACTGCAGACACCTGTTGATATGGGTCCCTCTAAATTGTTTTATATAGTGAGGGCAAAAAACCTAAAATGTAGCCTGGGAAACCATACTCCCTACAGGATAAAAATATAGCAAACCTAGACCAAAACATTCACACAAACCAACCTGCATTTGTTGGAACTTCTACGTATGCTTAAGTCCATCACAAATCACTAAATCACCTTTTTTCTCCTGATCTACATATTTGACCAATCTTCATGTCTATTACATTAAAATCCTCTCACCTTTAGAAGTCACAACATATGAAGATCGAAACTTATAATTTCTCCATTATAAGTAGGTGGATAACAGAGAATGGGCTACTGTGAGGCATTTCCCATTTCCTCTCCCATCATATCATTAAAGACTTTCTAAGGAACTGAGTTATTCTGAATGGACTCTAATAGCCTAAAGGCAAACAAACTGCATCTTATGTTGAGTTTGTTGTCCATCCCTATTTTTAGCACAGCAGCAGTCAAGCAGAGTTTTAAAATAGAAACCATTTCTATACTTTTTAAAGAGATTACAATGGAATTTGATACACGACCAGCATATTTAATAGGGAGGTCTAACTAGTATCATTTATACAACAGAAGTCTTTGATAATACTTGTTTCCCTTTACTGCTTGTTAAAGTAACACTGTGTTTTAATAATTACAAAGTAAATGAATATTCCTGAAAAAATAATAAGTATTTGTTTTTCTCTTTCTGTCTTACTTCACTCTGTATGATAGACTCTAGGCC
Source organism: Orcinus orca (assembly GCF_937001465.1). NCBI lineage: Eukaryota > Metazoa > Chordata > Mammalia > Artiodactyla > Delphinidae > Orcinus > Orcinus orca. The sequence goes on along the minus strand of NC_064567.1, from coordinate 40,375,007 downwards.
CATCCACCTCACTACAAATAGCTGATTCACTTTGTTATACAGCAGAAACTAACACAACATTGTAAAGCAATTATACTCCAATAAACATGATAAAAATAATAATAATAAGTATTTATGTGACCTCCAAGTTCCAAACAAAGGTCCACTTGCTGGGCAGGGAGCTACAGTGGACACTCTAATCATCTACACCCTATATACATCCTCTTGTTGGAGAAACAGTTCTGGATATAATCTGGAGGGACCCACTACCTTGGGCAGGTCTGATTGGGCGAAGGTGGTCATTTGACTCAAATTGGACAAGATTTCCATCCAGAAAATTAGAAGTACTTCTCTTAGAAGCCATGAATCATCAATGGGCACAGGATTGGGTACGTTATATAAAGCTAGAGATGGAACAGCCATTGTCTTCCCTATTCATGCTGAAAAAAGAAAAAGCGGTCTGCGGAGACTTCCCTGGTGGTCCAGTGGTTAAGACTCCGTGCTTCCAGTGCAGGGGGCGTGGCTTTGATCCTGGTCAGGGAACTAGAATTCCACATGCCATACAGCGTGGCCAAAAAGTAAAATAAAATGAGCCTTTAAAAAAAAAAGAAAGAAAGAAAAAGCAGTCTGCAGAAGTGACCAAAGAAGCAGATAAGCAGAGAGATGCAAAACTGCTGGCCTGCAGTCAGAGGAAGATGGAGCAAGGTGGTACCCTGAGGGCTAATTGGATGGCAAGAACTGGATTACTGCACTATCCTACGTTAAATGAGTTATAATCCTTTATTCAAAGGGGGAAAAGTGCTTAGTTCTGGACTGTGCTTCTTGTTAGAAAGACAAAATCACAGGCCAGTGGAAGAAGATTAAAAAAAAAAATAATGATAAATAAGAGCAAAAGAAGACTCTAATAGGCAGATAGGAAATGTGGCTGTGGGGATATAGAGAAAAGGCATCTTAGGAGAGTTTTTAAAGCTTGTGAAATTAGTAAAGACAAAAGTCTTCAGAGTTATTGAGGATTCAGTCACATGGGCACTTTCTAAGGCTCATGGTGGAAATGTAAATTGTTACAGTGTTTCTTCCAACAAATTTTGCAATATGCATCAAAATCCCTAAAAACACTGCACGGCTAAATCTTGTTGGGGACAAAGGCATGGAATTCTTGGCTGTGGCCACAGGAGCCACCCATGACTGGTCCTTCTGCAAGAAGCTTCTATGAGTATGTACAGAAAAGGCAGGCTTCGTCAATAGTGTAGCTTAGCTCCTGTATTTTTAAGATTTTCACTAAGTTTCTGTCAGATAAAGCTAAGCATATACTAAAATGACATAATAAATTCTACTGCCTTTTCACTAGAAACCTTAAAATAAAAATTCACTTTGAAAATTTAAAAAGCCATAGGATCCCATTTTAGAGAAAGCATACTTATTTACGTAAGCATAGAAAATATCTGGAAAAGATGCGCACCAAAATTGTAACTGTTTTATTTATATATGAAGGAATGTGGCTTCTTTTTTTCTAAATCATTTTGATTATCTATATTTCTGAATTCTCTGCAGTTTGTCTTGCTTTCAGAATTAGAAGAGTTAAAAAGAGTATTCAAATAACGTAGTTAGAAACAATGTGAATAAAAACCATTTCAAGGAAAGCAAGAAGAATTTAAAAATAGGAAGTACAAATAAACAAAATTATAAATGAGAGCTTTTATTCTTAAAGTTTGACCTAAGTGTCTAAAAATGTCTCCTAAGGAAATAATTCTAAATGTGGACAAATAGTTATGCACCATATGTTTGTTGAATCATTTTTGTGATTTATTTTAAAATATCCTTAATTATATGGGAGAACACCTAAGTAAATTACGGTTCAATCACTTATTGCAGTGCTATCCAGCCACTACACATGATTTTTATCAAGGTTTACTTGTGACAAACGGAAATGATAGGAATTTGAACATAAAATTTAATCTCAACTATGTAAATATCAGAATCCATAGAAAAAGCAATAAAGGAAATATACTAAACAGTAGCAGTGTTTGCGAGTGGAGGGTGGGGTCACAGGTATTTTTTTGTGGTTTCCTGTATGTTTTCTTTGCTTCTTCACAATTTCCTCTCCTCTCCAAAGTTTCCACAACAGGGAAGTATTAAGTTGACTAGCAGAAAGAAAGACTGTTAAAAAGTGTAAATAGAAAGTCCACGAGGTAAAAGTACAAAAACCAAAACAAAACATTGCAGATACGTGTTTAGATCTGGAGAGAGAATTTTTTTTTTTTTTTTTTGTGGTACACAGGCCTCTCACTGCTGTGGCCTCTCCCGTTGCGGAGCACAGGCTCCAGACGCGCAGGCTCAGCGGCTCACCGGCCCAGCCGCTCCGTGGCATGTGGGATCCTCCCGGACCGGGGCACGAACCCGCGTCCCCCGCATCTGCAGGCGGACTCTCAACCACTGCGCCACCAGGGAAGCCCAAGAGAATTTTTTTGAGGGCTTTGAAGGATTCAACCTGACAAGTAATTATCCATTTACCATGTTTGTTCTTGTAAAAACTGCCAAGGACTCCATGAGTTCTTTGACCACCTTCCCCTTGGTTTCTCCAGCAGGAAGGAGAAGAACACACGTGAGAACTAAGGCTGGGGGCAGTGAAGCAAACGCGAAGCCCCCATACCCGACAGGGATTACAGTGCAAAACCCACAAAAAGATGCTCATCCAACCAGGGCCCCTGGCTCCCCGTACTTCTGCCAGGCTGATGTTTTCACAGAAATCTCTTTTAAGATGGAGGTAATTTTTTCTGACATGTAAACTGAATGAACATGACAAGCTGTTACATAAGGAGCAGTGGAGGACAGAAAGGACGGACCCTTTGCCCACTGGGGTAGGGACATGCTCTGCCGGGCTCAGGGTGTAACAGAGAAGGACACAGAGACACGAGCCACTACTCTGGGAGGGTCCCTGCCGGACCGGGGAGCTTGGAGGCGGGGCACCCTTGCTAACCAGCAGCCTTAGGCAGTAGACTCACACCCAGCACTAAAAACAGGGCAGTACTATATATACAGTGTTGAGTCACTAGGAAACACTAAAAATAGGACAATGCAAAAGGCTTTTGATAGGAAGAGTATCAATTCTGTTTCCTAGCTATAATGGCCTATAACACAGAGAGTTCCTGTGTTATAGGCCATCCAATTTCCAATTTTCTCTTCTCATCACTTTCTCTCCTGCTGGCAGATGGGCACACACATCTGTGCACACACAGATATACACATACACATGCACACACATCAACTTGTAAATCTATCACGCATCCTCTGCTCAGAAGAAACCACCCTGGGTATTCGAATCGTGCTGTAGCAGTACTCCTGCCACTGGAAAGCCTACAACATCCCCGTGTGTATGCAGAGAAAAGAGGCTGAAAGAATCTACTCCAAAACGGCATCTTCTCTATACTGCCACCAAAGTGAAATCCTCATGTTTAACCACATAATCTCCTAATTTAAAATGATCAAATATCATCCAAATACCCAGGCACAAATCTTTCACGGCCTGTCGTCAAAGGAGCATTTTCTTCACAATTTCCAGTTGTCCACCCCCCTCTCCTCCTCCAGGGCTAATCCGTGCCTGTCCCTTTGTTTGCCCTCCAATTCCCGCACATCCAAACACTTCCCATTCTATAAGGCCCATCTCAAATGTCCCCACCACATGACTTCATCTCTCAAATAGGAAAAATAATGGCTGTGCCTTGTGCCTTGTAGAGATGAAATGAGACCCTGCATGGGAACCATTTGGCCCAGGTCCCAAGAAGGACTCAAAATGCTGCTGCTGGTGGGGTGCCACTGTGGCTGTTTTGTTACTGATATAAAACCAACGGAAACCCCAGTGGGCCAACCTGAAAATGATATAGACTCAGCAGGCCAATCAGTTTGATGAACTTTTCAAGAGAAAGGGCAGGAATACTAAGAAAGCAAAGGGTTCACAAATACCCATTACCCTTTTTTAACTACCTTGTCTCCTATCTCAGGAGTTTGTGTCATTTCTCACTGGGAGGTCTGTGGGTTTGCAAGAGTTCACGGAGAGTTCCTCCCGCTTCCCTTTCTCTCCTCTTCGGAATGAACAAGTACAGAAAGTGTGCCGAGATGCCTGTGCCGGGACGGTTCTTATATAACCACGTTATTCTCAAATTGGTTCTGGTCCCTTCCATTGGAAAGGTTTTGACAGCCTTCCTACACCTACAAAATGCCATGCCCAGATTTAGAATCCCACGCCATGGAGCCAGCTCCTGGTGTATAAATTACTTCCTCCCAGACATAAAACAGGTCTGCATGGCGTGTTCACACCTCCTCTCCCGAGGTCACATCACACCGAATTCAGAGCTATGAGACACATCAACAAATGGTGACCATTTGCAAAAAAGGAAAAAAAAAAAAAGTCTCAGTAAAAAGTATGAGAATAGAAGGCTCGCTAACTTGATGTGGAGCTGTTCAGTGACTGTCCAAGGCAGGGTGGACAGCAAGCAGGCGACGGCATCAGGGGTCTCTGAACTGGCATTTCTTCACCCTCTGGCCTGCACCCCAGTAGAGCCAGCACTGCTCTCAGAGGTGCTTTGATACGATCCTACCAGGGGCAGAAACCATGAGGCCAGGCCAGGACAGCAGAGTCCAACAGGAGGAGGTGCTGGATGTTTACAACAATCCATCATAGGTACCAGAATCCCATAACTGCTTGTCCTATTTTAGACTCTGATCTGGTTCTGGCTCTAGCACTGTCTAGCCTAAGTCCAAGGTACTCTAAAGGGTTATCCTGGATAGAGTCAGCCAACTGAAAGGTGCTTCCTGCTGTGAACAGCAAAATTAATTTGATTTATATAGTGATTTTGAGCCCTCCCCTCTTTTGAAAATTCACACAGGAGCAGGTGCCTATGAGAACCAGATCCCTAAGGACATGCTTAGGGATGGGCCTGCATGCTAGCTCCTGAGCTGCTACTCAAGGCAGAGGAAAAGGAACCACCTCTTCATTAAAGAGGCTTTTTGAGGATTATAAAATTCCTGCCCTGCCAAGCACTTTTATAAAAATTCTCTGGAATTCATGGACTTTGGGAGGTATCACCCTTCAGAGTAATCTAGCTCCACTTTGAAGCTACATATTTCTAATCTGTGATCCAGCTGGCTATGGTCAAATGAAGAACTATCCCAGTCAAAATGCAGACCCCATACTCACTGCGGCCACCAGACCCAATAATTAGAATTTATTAAAATTCTCTCAGTGCCAGGCAGGTTTCTAAGAACTCGACTTCTATTAACTTATTAATCCCCACAACAAAGCTTAGGTAGGAACTATTACTAAACCATTCTTACTAATGCAGATACTGGGATATAGAAAGGTTAGGTTAAATTGTCCAAGGTCACACAGCTGAGGAGCAATGGAGCTGGGATGGAAAATCAGGCAGTCTGGTCCCAGAGGCTGTGTTCATAAAAGCTGTGCTATATTAGTCTCAGATGAACTGACCTGTTTATAAGCCCACATTCCCTCTGTAACACCCTTGCACCTGCTGGACGGTGCTCCTTTGCTCCAAAGTTCTATGTACAAAGAAAGGATGCCAGGAAAGGGGTACTCTAAGGGGTTAATGACTAACACTGTTTAATAAGTTACCACCCTCTGCCACAGTCTTGTTTTAAAGGGGACAATATTCTTGTGGGTTTTAAGCTAAAAGTGTAAGGCAGAAGGTTTCGGCTGGGGAATGGTTCTTCTGAATCTTTTAAAAATTACCCCTTTAGGGCTTCCCTGGTGGCGCAGTGGTTAAGAGTCCGCCTGCCGATGCAGGGGATGCAGGTTTGTGACCCAATCTGGGAAGATCCCACATGCCATGCCGCGGAGCGGCTGGGCCCGTGAGCCATGGCCGCTGAGCCTGCGCGTCCGGAGCCTGTGCTCCGCAACGGGAGAGGCCACAGCAGTGAGAGGCCCGCGTACCGCAAAAAAATAAAAAATAAAAATTACCCCTTTAAGTACTCCACCTTCTCAGAGCTGCTCTTTGCGAAAACATCTTCAGCCTGGAGAGTAATGGATACACATGCCTTTGTTAGGAACGCCCCCTAGTGACTAGAGAACAGATTCAGCACTAACAGGAGATAAACGGACATCAGGCTGGACAACGGGTGCTGAACAGGAAAGGAGGGGGAAAACACAGAGCAGGAGAAACCCATCTCCTCACTAAGTTTTCAATAGTCACCTCTGAGAAATTCTGCCTAGAATTAAAATTAATTACATTAAAATACAAGAAGAGAATGAAGCTCAAATATCGTCATAGCAATGAATCACAGTTCATTTGTTTTTCAAAGTTTTCCTTTAGAATATTTCCTTTAAAAATATCAAAGCATTTCAAGAGCACAATTATTCATGTGTCCCTTGTAGGATTGATGTACTTTTCACCATCTTCACATGGCATCTACAGCAGGTAACTGCTGGCTCTTTGGAGGCTGATTCTGAGATGAGATTATCCCCAGTTCTCACTGCTCCTCCAAGCTCCCTCCCCTGCCAGGGAAGGGAGAAGGGAAGTAACCTGTCACATATGTAAAGCCACCAACTTGATGGAAATGGCAGCGACAGCACAAGCCCTGACGTAATAGGCAGGCAGTGGAAACGGGCCTACTTGTCACTTCTGTCAGCGACGGAGCACACGCGAGGGCTGCCCCCTGCAAGCAAGCCGGACACACTGTGCCCGTTTGGACGGTCCTTTCCCACTCCAGCCGAACAGCAAAGGAGGGACAGGGAAGAAAAGTCCTGCAAGTGATTGACATGGGACTTCTTGGTATCTCTCTGCATCACTGGCAAGTGAGATGACGCTACCCTGAGACGGAGGCGGCCCTACGAGGCTGCGGATACCAACATGAAGAGCCCACCGTGCAGGAGCTCTGTCTGGTGACCTGCTCCCCTCGGTTCAATGATGGGGAGATAAAGCCCGATATCCAATCTTCCTGGGTTCTGCCAGAGACTTTCCAAAGCTATCTTTTCCTTTTCTTTATGTGCAGCTACAACTTCAACAAAGCTACGGTCCCTGCGCTTAAAACCAAATGTGAAGACAGCACGTGCTATGCTACGTATCATTTACCGAAAACATCCAAGAAAGACACCGCAGAGCCCTCCCTGGCCATGGTGGTCTTCTCTTCACCTGTAATGAGGAGTCACTGGAAAGACAGGACTCTCACCTGCCAATCAAGGAAGTGACCAACAGAACTGCCTGCAAGTTTTGGCTTAAACTATGGGAATCCTCAAAGAATGCTCTCCTTGGGTTGCTTTTCCTCTCAGCACCCCCCTTGCTCTTTGTTGAAGTGAGGAAGGGAAAGGCAGAGATAAAAGGAAAAAAATGTCTAAGAGGCTCAAGTACCCCCTACCATCAAGACGGAAGTTTCAGTGATATCTCTGAACATTGAACTCCGGAAGTGGCTACTTAAAAGAAAAAGTTGAAAAGTGAATCTCTAAGTTTCTACTCACCTGAGAAATACATATGAAGAATCAGCTCAAACTTCCCCAGACAGCTTTGTACCACACCCCAGTGATGCTGGTTCATTTTGACTCAATTTACCACTCCTACCCCCTCCAAGTTACTGCTGTCACACATTTTAATTATGTATATTTTTAAATCCCCAAATACATTATTGTTTCTACGGTGAATATTTATTTGGATATTCTATTTCCGGTGCATTCTTTCCTGCATTTCCATGTTAAGAGAGAAGAAAATATTAGACTGCATAGATTGTTATGCCCCATATAAAAGACTTTCACTACAGCATAAGGAAAAATAATTGGGAATGAGAGTCAGGAGATGTGGGTACTACATAAATGCTCATGTGCCATGAACCGCAGGCCAATCTCACTTAACAAGGAGGCCAGCTGGGCATCTTAGAATGGTCCTAGCTTCTGCAGGGCCTTGAGGCTAAACAGACCTCCCGAGGAGATCCTAAGGCCCCTTGTCTTGGTCCCCCAACCTCACACTCTGCAGGCTGATAAGCAGAGCTGTAATGCAATTGGGTGTCCCAGTGGCTGGTCCTCCGAGTCTGGGGGGAGGGGGGCGGCCTGGCTGGGAGTCGTCAATGGCTATGGTTTTGCACCGTCTAGTGGCTGATTCTGCTCAGGCCTCACTAATAACTGGAATCTCCTGGCTAGTTTACAGCCAGATGGAGCAAGACTAGAAATGATTAGGACTGGGGTTTTGCTGCATTTTAAGTAGGGAAAGGGGGTTTCTGATCAGAATGGGCCAGAGCACACTGTCAATGAGGCAGAAAACGGATCTAGTTCTGCGGAATAGGTGCATGCAGTATGTGCCTGCAAGTCCATCCAGACCGAACCTAAACATTCAGGGGTCTCAGTAATCCCTCCACCAACGTCCGCAGAAGGTCCCTCGTGGAAGGGATAGCCTAGACCTGGGCGGACTGGCTACTACTTGCCAGAGCTTCCTCACAGAGGGCTCCAGCCCCCCTGGGGACCTCCTGAATCCCGTGTGGCTGAAACTCACAGAATTTCAATAAATGACTGAAGAAAATATAAGTTTTTGTCCTTTTGCTTGTATGCCTATTGTTTATGGGTCATATCTTAAACTATTTGAAAGCAGGGTGCTTGGTTAGGAATACTATCCCAATTATTAAATCATTCCTATGGGAAAATGTGATTTTCTTTATTAAAATCTGCTTTAACTTGTGGTTTCCAGGTATGCCTTGTTGCAAAAGGGGGTTGAGGACCACAAAAACTAGGTAAATGTTCAAATTTACTTTCCGTATGTTCTAGATTCTTCCTAATGCTGTCCTTGTACTCCAAGGAACTGAATCACATTCTCAGTGACAAAACCTTTAAGAAAGTCCTGTTAGGAGTGATGCTGAGACATAAGCCAGGTCCACCATAGGCTGAGTTCTCATCTATGTAGAATGAGTTTAGAATGAAAACTGATGGGAGAAAGAAAATTCACCTGATTTCAGGGACGTGGTATTTTGGTACAGCAGCAGTTTCAAGGCAGCTTCTTGAAATAAATGACTCAAGTCACAGTAGGTTATAGTACTCTGCCCCTCCCAGCCCCACTGTCCTGAGCACTGCCCTGCTCTGCAAATGTCTGTTAACCTCTCACACGCCTGTGAGCTAGCGAAGGACAGGCTTTCTCTTCCCCACTTAACACGTACGGGACACGTGGCTAGGAGAGAACTGAGCCTAGGACCGCCTGGGATTCTCTTCTCCATGGCTCACCTCTGCCTGAAAGCTCCTCAGGGACTTAAAGTACATTGATTCTCCTTATTTCCTGTAGTTATGTTCTATGAAGTCACCACAAACCCTGAATTAACGAACACTGAGCCATCGGTCTTGGGGCAACACAGGGTTAGATTCCTTCGAGGCCCTGGCCACAAGATTTTTGTCAGCCGATCAATATATAACTTTGTTTTACATGCGTTTCTATTTAAGGACACGCTATTTAACATATACTGTTGCTTCATTAACACTGAACTCACAGCAACAGCACTATCACTCATGCGTGAACGAAATTTATCTAATGCATGTATTTTCTCTTTAAGGCCCACTGCAGCCTCCTACATGTACTTAGGAGCCCTGGACAGCACTTGAGCACAATGCTTGGGGGCCATTTTAAACAGCAAAATCACCAACAGAAAGCACAAGGTTTCAGAAAACGCGGCCCCAGCTAGACTGCAAAAAGGACGCTCGTTTACACTATGAGCTGAAACAAGAAGGCAGAGAGCCACCTTGTCTGACCTCATGGGCCTGCCCAGCAACTCAAATTTTTTGCCACTCTGTGCTTGTCTGCAAACGCCTATGAAAGCACCACAATGGCTGATGTGGGGGTTGCAAATAAATGTTAGTGAATAGGTGAGTTTGCGGATATGGAATCCGTGAAGACTGACTGCATATTTCAACCCCTCTGAATTTAAAATTCTCTGTGATCTGTCTCTCGCTTGCAATTAAACTCTACTTCTCTGTCCCCAGGCAACATAAACACTGGCCACAACAAATTACTTGCAGTTTCCCAAGCACACATTATTCCTTCATCTTTCACTGTGACTTTGAACCATGCAGTTTCTCCCTATCTTCCTGGGACAACTTACAACTCTCACATTCTCCCATCACTGTGTGTCACAGTGTCATGGGACACTGGGCAACATTCCAATAATAATATTAATAGTGGTTGTAACATCATCATAACAGCCTCCACATTCGTAGTCTGCTTGCTATGACCAGGCACCGTTCTGTATGATTTATAAATATCTACTCACTTAATCCACACAACAAACCTATTGATAGAATCAACTAACATGCCCCATTTTAAAGACAAGAAAACTGATTCATGACCATGTCAAGTACCTTGTCGGAATCACTCAGCCTGTGAGTGACAGAGTCAGGAACAGCCCTGGACAAGCTTAATCCCAATGTCACACTCTCCCAGTAGCTGTTGAATTCTAGTAGCATTTAGACTAAGATGCTTTCTTCTGTGATATGGGAACAGGGATGGAGATGGAGATGGAGGAAGAGATATATAAATATGCATCTCATTTCACTCCCTGCCATCTGTATTTAAAAAATATATTAAAATGACACCAAGCACTGCATATGTAATTATGTAGAATTATACTTGTGCAACTATGCATAATTGTCTTCTATCACCTAAGAAGGTAAAAAATCCTTTAAAAATTTGAACATAAATCTGTATTAATCATGTTTTTTTTTCATTTCTTGTACTTTCTGATGCTTTGGTATCTTGGGTCCTTGCTGACATTAGAGGGACTGCCCCTTCGCAGGGTGACCTACTTCCTAGAGATAAGAAGCCTGCCTTTCATATGCAAACCAACCAACCCAGGTCCTATTCCCCAACAACCTCCTTTAGCTGGCTTTTGTACTCTGGGCCACCATCCCCCTGCCCTAATGACCACAGGGCCAGGTACCAGACAACTAGGGGTAGCAGGGAGGTTCCAAAACCCAAGGAGATTATTCAAAGTAGCCAATTCTGAGCCTACTTACCTTCTGTGCCTCGGTTTTCCCGTGGAAATCACAACAAAGGCTGTTGCCTGTGTTTTCCCCTGGCTCCCTCTGCCTCCTGACCAACCCTGGTGCTTCCCTTGTGTCCCTGTGTGATGTGACATGTTCCCTCCTCTTGGGAACTATGAATAACAAACTGTCTTTTCAACAGCAACCATCCCCAGGGACACTGCTGGCCTTACCACACCTGAATACAATAAAACCTACATTTTTAAAAGAGTCTTAATTCTGAAATAAAATTTTTCCCGTTACTTTCTTCCACCTTTACATTTTAGCCATCTTTTTCTTTTAAGACAATCTGAAAATGTTAAGGGAAATGTTTATCAAAACGCTTCATATTAAAGTACATTATATTGTTCAGAAGCAGTTTCTTTTTTAAACTGAGCTTATTTTAGCCCCAGTCAAGCTAAAGAAAAAGAAAAGAAAGGAACTCGGAAAAAACCCAGCTTTGTCCAATTTTAACGTCAGCCTTGGTCCAAGAGGGCTCAGAAAAATGAACTACAGACATCTCTTTTTTAATGTTTGTCCAATAGACCGGACAAAGGTAAAATCCACAAATAGAGAAGCTGTCAATTCGACATCAAGACAGCTACATTCTGAAGGGTCTCTGGCCAGGAATTCAACTCCTCAGAGTATGAAAACCGTGTTGCACAGCTTCTGGTCATTATAATCAACAGGGCATATAGTTTGTATACAGGCATTTCCCCCATTTTCAAAATAAAATCATTCTAAACATAAGAATCTGCCTGTCACCTTGAGAAGTACACATGCCCCTCCTTAGATGTTCCCATGAGATTAGTATTAACTCAGACAACGCTGACCCCGTCTTCCTACCGGGAAACCTACAAAGGCATGTCCATTTTGCAACTAAGAAACCATTAACTAAGAGATCTCAGAAGAATAAGCAGCTTTGCTTTAAAAGCAAATACTTTTCTGTGTTAGGACTAAACATAGAAGCCATATAGCCACTTCAGACTGAGATTTTAGAATGATTTCACCAGAAAAATCTGCTCCGTTGGGATGCTGTGCTGGGAAGAAATGTGAGGCCCATGTGCCTTCTCAAAGGTGTTGTGCTTTATTATCCTGTAACAAACTGTTCTTCTTGCCTTGTTGGAGCAATGGCCCCTCTACTTTGGAAAACTTGAAAAGCTAACTATGATTTCCTTGCTCTCCAAAAAGCAAGGAAGGGAAATGCCGTCTGCTGGGTGCATCCGCTGTGCCCGGCACAGTGCCAGCTGCTCACAGATGGTCTCACAGGGCCCTGAAACAGCCGCAAAGTAGAAGAGCGCCTGCCCAGTTTCACACTGAGGAAGCTGACACCCAAATAGGTTAAGTAACTGCCCCACTGGCCAGTTATTAATAAATGGCTTATTTTTAGTAAATGGCTTGGAAGTAGGCTGGAGGGCATTAAAATCTAGGCCCGCTCAACTCCAAAAAGTTGTCACTTAACACTTCCTGGGCACGGCCTACTCTGGAGACATGAAATGAGAAACAGCAATCTCATATGAATTGAACTTTCCTTCAAGGAGATCCAGAAGGTTATCCAAATCTCAAACTGCTTCTGAAGGAGGTAACAGGAAGGAGGTCAGTAAGGAGTTAACGGGCAAGATTATTCCTCCTTCGGAAGCACAGAGAGAATCTTGCACCAGGGCAGCTTCCAGCATCCAGAGCTTTCGTGGCCAGACACTTGAGGTCCTCAAGCAGCTTTCAGCGCTTTGCACAATGGCCTCTAGGTGGCACAATGAACATGTGTTTCCATCACTGCAGCTGGTCTCTTTCTGGTGACTGAGGGTTAGTCAAAAGTGAAAATCACTGCTTGCGAAAGCAGCTGCATCATTTCTAGCATTAGAAATCATTACTGACTAGTCTTTCCAATTTCTCCATCCTCTGATAGAAGATCGTGGCCTGGAAGAAGTTTCAGAGAAAGGACTAAATTGAAAACTCAAAAAAGAACTGGGGAAAAATTAAGGATATCGACACTCTCCTTTGGTTATTTTCTGTTCAAGGCCTTTGCTTTTTCTAAAACGACTTTTCAAGTCCTTGGAGTGGAGGCCACATAAGTACTAAAGGCCTTAAAACCACATCAAATTAACTTTCAGCTTAAAAATGCATTGTTTTTAATGAAGTACTCATGAAGCAGAACACTCATCTGACACTGAAAACTAAGACAGTAGGATATTCCCGAATAGCAAACTGTGGAAGGAATTAACAATCATGTTAAGACAGATGGAGCTCCAGTGAGAGAAATCACTCAATTTGGCTCATGGGATATCCCAGCGATTTCACACAGAAGCAGAGCATGAAAATAAAAGGAGGAATTCATACCTCCCACCCCCATTGTGTATATCCTTCCTAGGGACCTGTAATAACCCGAGAACCTGGGATAATCCGAGTCCCACCAAGTGGTCTTTCCCCAACTTCCCTCTCTCCTCCATCCCTCATACACATGCCCAGGAAAAGAAGTAATACTGTCCATTCTGAGATCCAACTGCCCCCAACAAAAACCACTAGGACCTGGGGTAAAGACACTTCAAGTCCAGGGATCAGTACTCATAAAGAGATCATTTTGCATTTTCTACATAGTTCAAATGCACTAGAACTCCAAGTAAAATGGATCCAAGTAAAATCCAAGTAAAACTGAAGTGGCAGTAACTCAGGTGTACCCTACAACCAGGCTCTCCACCAGGACAGAATATCAGGATCAAGGGGAAGCATTTTGAAATGTACACACCTTGGTCTCTTCCCTGGCCATTTTGATATGACTTGAGGGTAAGAGAGATTTTTTGCTAAAAACTTTTTGCTAAAATTTAGAAAAATAGGTTCAGCTAAAAGGTCAAATGGAATGTCCAAGCCAAAATTTGGGATATGACAGTATAAAAATGATGTCATAATACCTCTGTCAAGCAAGTTGCAAAGCTAAATACAATGCTTCACAAGTATTCTTATTAGAAAAGACATGTTAAGACTACCAGTATAAAAGGAATAACATCAAATTACTAGGTTGTTTTTTTTTAGTTTAAGAAACATAGGAGAGGTTTATAAAACAGTTACTCTGATCCGCCGTTGGTTAAAGTGGAAATTACTCAATGTTTGTAGAAAGCAAATTGATGATGTTAAAAGCTTTAAAAATATATACCATAGAAATGCCAGTTCCACAGATTTACCCTAATAACATGATCATGGATGTACATAAATACTGGTGGCAAAGATGTTAATTATGGACTTCTTGGTAATTTCAAAACACTGAAACACTCAGTAAAAGAGCTTGGTTAAATAAACTGTAGTACATCCAAATAATAAAAACTCTTCAGTAATGAAAAACAACCCACGTACCTGATGTGGAAACATTTTCAAAGACAATTCCCATGAAAGACAAGGTTTCCCAAATAACAATAAGGCATGGATACCAATGTGTATAAATAAATATTAATATGTGTGTATGTGTGTGTGTGTGTGAATTCAAGAAAAGAGTATTTGCAGTTATAAAATAATGCCTGGGTTGGAGGAACCAAGATGGCAGAGTAGAAGGAACTGCTCTCACTCCCTCTTACAAGAACACCAGACTCACAACTAGCTGCTGGACAATCATTGACAGGAAGACACTGGAGCTCACCAAAAAAGATACCCCACATCCAAAGACAAAAAAAAGCCACAATGAGATGGTAGGAGGGGTGCAATCACAGTAAAATCAAATCCCATAACTGCTGGGTGGGTGACTCACAGACTGGAGAACACTTATACCACAGAAGTCCACCCACTGGAGTGAAGGTTCTGAGCCCCATGTAAGGCTTCCCAACCAGGGGGTCTGGCAACGGGAGGAGGAATTCCTAGAGAATCAGACTTTGAAGGCTAGTGGGAATTGATTGCAGGACTTCAACAGGACTGGGGGAAACAGAGACTCCACTCTTAGAGGGCACACACAAAGTAGTGTGCGCATCGGGATCCAGGGGAAGGAGCAGTGACCCCAGGGGAGACTGAACCAGACCTACCTGCTAGTGTTGGAGGGTCTCCTGCAGAGGCGGGGGGTGGCTGTGGCTCACCCTGGGGACAAGGACATGGGCAGCAGAAGTTCTGGGAATTACTCCTTGGAATGAGCCCTCCCAGAGTCTGTCATTAGCCCCACCAAAGAGCCCAGGTAGGCTCCAGTGTTGGGTTGCCTCAGGCCAAACAACCAACAGGGAGGGAACCCAGCCCCAACCATCAACAGTCAAGTGGATTAAAGTTTTACTGAGCTCTGCCCACCAGAGCAACAGTCAGCTCCACCAGTCCCTCCCATCAAGCCTCTTAGATAGCATCATCCACCAGAGGGCAAACAGCAGAAGCAAGAAGAACTACAATCCTGCAGCCTGTGGAAGAAAAACCACATTCACAGAAAGATGGATGAGATGAAAAGGCAGAGGGCTATGTACCAGATGAAGAAACAAGATAAAACCCCAGAAAAACAAGTAAATGAAGTGGAGATAGGCAACCTTCCAGAAAAAGAATTCAGAATAATGATAGTGAAGATGATCCAGGACCTCGGAAAAAGAATGGAGGCAAAGATCGAGAAGATGCAAGAAATGTTTAATAAAGACCTAGAAGAATTAAAGGACAAACAGAGATGAACAATACAGTAACTGAAATGAAAACTACACTAGAAGGAATCAATAGCAAAATAACTGAGGCAGAAGAACGGATAAGTGACCTGGAAGACAGAATGGTGGAATTCACTGCTGTGGAACAGACTAAAGAAAAAAGAATGAAAAGAAATGAAGACAGCCTAAGAGACCTCTGAGACAACATTAAAC
Source organism: Orcinus orca (assembly GCF_937001465.1). Taxonomy (NCBI): domain Eukaryota; kingdom Metazoa; phylum Chordata; class Mammalia; order Artiodactyla; family Delphinidae; genus Orcinus; species Orcinus orca. The sequence goes on along the minus strand of NC_064567.1, from coordinate 40,359,239 downwards.
ACAACAATATTCGCCTTATAGGGGTACCAGAAGGAGAAGAGAGAAAGGACCTGAGAAAATATTTGAAGAGATTATAGTCAAAAACTTCCGTAACATGGGAAAGGAAATAGCCACCCAAGTCCAGGAAGCGCAGAGAGTCCCATACAGGATAAACCCAAGGAGAAACATGCCGAGACACATAGTAATCAAATTGGCAAAAATTAAAGACAAAGAAAAATTATTGAAAGTAGCAAGGGAACCGTATGCTAACACATATATATAGAATTTAAGAAAAAAAAATGTCATGAAGAACCTAGGGGTAAGACAGGAATAAAAGCACAGACCTACTAGAGAATGGACTTGAGGATATGGGGAGGGGGAAGGGTAAGGTGTGACAAAGCAAGAGAGAGGCATGGACATATATACATATATACACTATCTACTACTAAGGTAGATAGCTAGTGGGAAGCAGCCACATAGCACAGGGAGATCAGCTCCGTGCTTTGTGACCACCTAGAGGGGTGGGATAGGGAGGGTGGGAGGGAGGGAGATGCAAGAGGAAAGAGATATGGGAACATATGTATATGTATAACTGATTCATTTTGTTGTAAAGCAGAAACTAACACACCATTGTAAAGCAATTATACTCCAATAAAGAAGTTAAAAAAAAAAAAAGTAGCCAGGGAAAAACGACAAATAACATACAAGGGAACTCCCATAAGGTTAACAGCTGATTTCTCAGCAGAAACTCTACAAGCCAGAAGGGAGTGGCATGATATACTTAAAGTGATGAAAGGGAAGAACGTACAACCAAGATTACTCTACCTGGCAAGGATCTCATTCAGATTCGATGGAGAAATCAAAAGCCTTACAAACAAGCAAAAGCTAAGAGAATTCAGCACCACCAAATCAGCTCTACAACAAATGCTAAAGGAACTTCTCTAAGTGGGAAACACAAGAGAAGAACAGGACCTACAGAAACAAACCCACAACAATTAAGAAAATGGTCATAGGAACATACATATCAATAATTACCTTAAACATAAATGGACTAAATGCTCCAACCAAAAGACACAGGCTTGCTGAATGGATACAAAAACAAGACTCATATATATGCTGTCTACAAGAGACCCACTTCAGACCTAGGGACACATACAGACTGAAAGTGAGGGGATGGAAAAAGATTCTATGCAAATGGAAATCAAAAGAAAGCTGGTGTAGCTATACTCATATCAGATAAAATAGACTTTAAAATAAAGAATGTTATAAGAGACAAGGAAGGACACTACACAATGATCAAGGAATCAATCCAAGAAGAAGATATAACGATTATAAATATATATGCACCCAACATAGGAGTACCTCAATACATAGGCAACTGCTAACAGCTATAAAAGAGGAAATCGACAGTAACACAGTAATAGTGGGGGACTTTACACCACTTTACATCACTTACACCAATGGACAGATCATCCAAAATGAAAATAAATAAGGAAACACAAGCTTTAAATGACACAATAGACCAGATAGATTTAATTGATATTTATGGGGCATTCCATCCAAAAGCAGCAGATTACACTTTCTTCTCAAGTGCACAGGGAACATTCTCCAGGATAGATCATATCTTGGATCACAAATCAAGCCTCAGTAAATTTAAGAAAATTGAAATCAAATCGAGCGTCTCTTCTGACCACAATGCTCTGAGATTAGAAATGAATTACAAGGGAAAAAACGTAAAAAACACAAACATATGGAGGCTAAACAATATGTTACTAAATAACCAAGAGATCACTGAAGAAATCAAAGAGGAAATAAAACAATACCTAGAAACAAATGACAAGGAAAACACGACAATCCAAAACCTACGGGACGCAGCAAAAGCAGTTCTAAGAGGGAAGTTTATAGCTATAAAAGCCTACCTCAGGAAACAAAAAAAATCTCAAGTAAACAATCTAACCTTACACCTAAAGGAACTAGAGAACGAAGAACAAACAAAACCCAAAGTTAGCAGAAGGAAAGAAATCATAAAGATCAGAGCAGAAATAAATGAAATAGAAACAAAGAAAACAACAGCAAAGATCAATAAAACTAAAAGCAGGTTCTTTGAGAAGATAAACAAAATTGATAAACCTTTAGCCAGACTCATCAAGAAAAAGAGGGAGAGGACTCAAATCAATAAAATGAGAAATGAAAAAGGAGAAGTTACAACAGACACCACAGAGATACAAAGCATCCTAAGAGACTACTACAAGCAACTCTATGCCAATAAAATGGCCAACCTGGAAGAAATGGACAAATTCTTAGAAAGATATAACCTTCCAAGACTGAACCAGGAAGAAACAGAAGAAATGAACAGACCAATCACAGGTAATGAAACTGAAACTGCGATTTAAAATCTTCCAACCAACAAAAGCCCAGGACCAGATGGCTTCACAGGCGAATTCTATCAAACATTTAGAGAAGAGCTAACACCCATCCTTCTCAAACTCTTCCAAAAAATAACAGAGGAAGGAACACTCCCAAACTCATTCTATGAGGCCACCATCACCCTGATACCAAAACCAGACAAAGATACTACGAAAAAAGAAAATTACAGACCAATATCACTGATGAATATAGATGTAAAAGTCCTCAACAAAATACTAGCAAACAGAATCCAACAACACATTAAAAGGATCATACACCATGATCAAGTGGGATTTATCTCAGGGATGCAAGGATTCTTCAATACATGCAAATCAATGCATGTGATACACCATATTAACAAACAGAAGAATAAAAACCATATGATCATCTCAGCAGATGCAGAAAAAGCTTTTGACAAAATTCAACACCCGTTTATGATAAAAACTCTCCAGAAAGTGGGCATACAGGGAACCTACCTCAACATAATAAAGGCCATATACGACAAACCCACAGCAAACAGCATTCTCAATGGTGAAAAACTGAAAGCATTTCCTCTAAGATCAGGAACAAGACAAGGATGTCCACTCTCACCACTATTATTCAACATAGTTTTGGAAGTCCTAGCCACGGGAATCAGAGAAGAGAAAGAAAAAAAGGAATACAAATTGGAAAAGAAAAAGTAAAATTGTCACTGTTTGCAGATGACAGGATACTATACATAGAGAATCCTAAAAATGCCACCAGAAAACTGCTAGTGCTAATCAATGAATTTGGTAAAGTTGTAGGATACAAAATTAATGCACAGAAATCTCTTGCATTCCTGTACACTAATGATGAAAAATCTGAAAGAAATTATTGAAACACTCCCATTTACCATTGCAACAAAAAGAATAAAATACCTAGGAATAAACATACCTAGGGAGACAGAAGACCTGTATGCAGAAAACTATTAAGACACTGATGAAAGATATTAAAGATGATACCAACAGATGGAGAAATATACCATGTTCTTGGACTGGAAGAATCAATATTGTGAAAATGACTATACTACCCAAAGCAATCTACAGATTCAATGCAATTCCTATCAAATTACCAATGGCATTTTTTACGGAACTAGATCAAATCATCTTAAAATTTGTATGGAGACACAAAAGACCCCGAATAGCCAAAGCAGTCTTGAGGGAAAAAAACGGAGCTGGACGAATCAGACTCCCTGACTTCAGACTATACTACAAAGCTACAGTAATCAAGACAATATGGTACTGGCACAAAAACAGAAATATAGATCAATGGAACATGATAGAAAGCCCAGAGATAAACCCACGCACCTATGGTCAACTAATCTATGACAAAGGAGGCAAGGATATACAATGGAGAAAAGACAGTCTCTTCAATAAATGGTGCTAGGAAAACTGGACAGCTACATGTAAAAGAATGAAATTAGAACACTCCCTAACACCATACACAAAAATAAACTCAAAATGGATTTGAGACCTAAATGTAAGACCAGACACTATAAAACCCTTAGAGGAAAACATAGGAAGAACACTCTTTGACATAAATCACAGGAAGATCTTTTTTGATCCATCTCCTAGAGTAATGGAAATAAAAACAAAAATAAACAAATGGGACCTAATGAAACTTCAAAGCTTTTGCACAGCAAAGGAAACCATAAACAAGATGAAAAAACAACCCTCAGAATGGGAGAAAATATTTGCCAACAAATCAACGGACAAAGGATTAATCTCCAAAATATATAAACAGCTCATGCAGCTCAATATTAAAGAAAGAAACAACCCAATCCAAAAATAGGCAGAAGACCTAAATAGACATTTCTCTAAAGAAAACATACAGATGGCCAAAAAGCACATGAAAAGCTGCTCAACGTCACTAATTATTAGAGAAACTGAAATCAAAACTACAATGATGTATCACCTCACACCAGTTAGCATGGGCATCAGCAGAAAATCTACAAACAACAAATGCTGGAGAGGGTGTTGAGAAACCGGAACTGTCTTGCACTGTTGGTGGGAATGTAAATTGGTACAGCCACTATGGAGAACAGTATGGAGGTTCCTTAAAAAATTAAAAATGGAATTACCATATGACCCAGCAACCCCACTACTGGGCATATACCCAGAGAAAACCATAATTCAAAAAGACACATGCACCCCAATGTTTACTACAGCACTATTTACAATAGCCAGGTCATGGAAGCAACCTAAATGCCCATCGACAGACGAATGGATAAAGAAGATGTGGCACATATATATAATGGAATATTACTCAGCCATAAAAAGGAATGAAATTGGGTCATTTGTAGAGACGTGGATGGATCTAGAGATTGTCATACAGAGTGAAGTAAGTCAGAAAAAGAAAAACAAATATCATATATTAACGCATGCATGTGGAACCTAGAAAAATGGTACAGATGAACCGGTTTGCAGGGTAGAAGTTGAGACACAGATGTAGAGAACAGATGTACGGACACCGAGGGGGGAAAACCGCAGTGGGATGGGGATGGTGGTGTGCTGAATTGGGCGATTGGGATTGACATGTGTACACTGATATGTATAAAATTGATGACTAGTAAGAACCTGCAGTATAAAAAGACAAACAAAGAAACAAACAAAAACAACTAATACTAAACTTTCTTTGGGTTATTTGTATGGAAATATGTTAATATAAATGTTTCAGACATTACATGAAATTTCTAAAAATCTTATATGTTCTGGTATAATGTTATAAGTCATAATTCTAGTCATTACTTTAAAATGTATATCTCAGAAATAACTAAATTTCCTTGTCAATTGCATTATTATGAACTTTCATGAAATCTTTAACCGTGGTCATTTTTAAGTCTTTTGTCATTTACAGACAGTTCTGGGTGTGCTCTGATCCTTTTGCAAAAATGTTGCTATAAAAGGTTTTCATCTTCAAGGAATTCATGGAAAAGACTCTGACAAGTACAGGTTTCTGGTAACGGACTGTGCTGTTGAGCTGAATGAACAAGCATTTTCAGAACTCTAATGGAAAACTGATGAACTCATAAAAGTGCTAACAAAAGATCAAGATAAAAAGAATCACATGGGACTGAGTGAACTGATGAGAATGATTATAATTTTTGTGACCTTCTGTTTGAATAAAAAAAAATCCCACAAGGACTCAGAGGCAAAAAACATACAAATCAATTTTCACTGCAAAGGAGCTGTTACAGTGGAGGATTAGTGGACTTAATGTCAATATTATGACAATAGTATGAGTGTGTTTCGTGTTTGGTAATTGCAATCATTCTTGCTTTTGTTGTGGTCATCCACTTACAATGCTTGGTGTCAGTTTATTTATCTCTTGTAAAAATAAAATACAATGTGTGTGTGTGAAAAACTAAAAAAATAATGCCTGGTGATTTCTAATCACTGAAGCCAGAAATCTCATTTATGATGCTTATGAAGGAGGTAAACAAGAAACCCAAATTTACACCTTCAGAATTTGAGATTAATTAGCCAAAGGTCATATAGAAATATGATGGTGATAAAAGCAAGAATAGACCAGAAGTAGAAACAAAAACAACAGTTTATATTCAGGACAAGCTGTGTTCTGATTTGCAAACTGAAAGAAAGAAAATCTAGGAGATATCATCATCCGTAGCAAGACAAAACTTTTAGGAAAATACAAATTGCATAAATCAGATCGTGATTAAATTTCAGGAGACTCAATTTGATTTTGATACGAAATCGATGTATGTGAATAATCCAATCACTAGCCCAGTAATAAGATCCATCCCACAGCTGCCATCACCCATTTAATTCAAATAGAACCTTAAGCCTCTTGTGAAGTAGATTTAATGAAGTCTAGATGCTTTCCGAGCTAACTACTCTTGGTTACACTTAATCAGAACTGAATAAACAAACTCAGTATTAGTCACACTTGTGCAAGTTATTCCATTTCACTGCAGCCAGAAGAGATTTTCATGTGATCTTGTTTAAACCAGCTAAACATCTGGAAAATGTGGAAACTATTCTGTAAGGCACAAGAGGACCACACGCTTGGAGGAGACATCAGTTATGTGGCTGAGGTCAGGCCCCGGGATGCTGGAAGGAGAGCTTACTGGAGATGTCTTACTTACAATGAAGCCAAGTTTTTTATAATCCCGGGTGTACATGGACTTGCGCTTCTCCATGCTGCCGCTGCTGTTATTTGGTTCAGACTCTGCATCAAAAGCAATTCTTCGAAGTTCAAATATGATGTCCCGCTGAGCCTGAAGGGGTTAGGGAGAAATAATGGGAGGGGGAGAGAGAGCTGCCTTCACTGTGTGACATTACATTTACTCCCTCATTCCCCAGGGTCTAAATGAATCACTGCATACAGGCGAAAGAAAAACCGATAAAAGGCAACCAATGTCCTAAGTTACAGCTCTGTATACTTCTTTTCCTCCTGCCACTCTCCCTGCTGGTCAGCCCTGGCTTTACTCCACAATTACCCTCACAGCCAAACCACTTGGAGCACTGATATCAATTGCCTCGTGAAGTTCTAAATAAGAGCCCCAAATATGATGGAAGGCTTGTGATTGGGAAAAAAAAAAAAAATTAGAGGACCTGGGAGTCCTGTACTGTCAGAAATAAAGCAAGAGGCCCGTAAGGTTTATGAACAATATGTAAGTGACAAGGGATCCCTAACTCCACTGAGAAGTGACTTCATAGAAACAAACCTTAAAAATGGTTAAAATGGTAAATTTTCTGTGGGGCATATTTAACCACAATAAGAAAAAATGTATCTTTAGATAAAAGGAGGCAATTTCCAAGCAGGGAGGGCTGTTTCACCCTAAGACACATTGCCTTTTGTACTAGAAGTAGTAAGACAGTCGCATCTCTCTGGGGTGATCGCACTTGATCTTGCCAAAAGCGTGGGGCATGTTAGACAGCTGCTCGAAGCCTCTCCATCATTCCTAATCTCATGGCCTCACGCCATGAATGAAGTGCTGCGGTGGTTACACAGTTTGCATGTGCATCCACATCTGCTAGAGATCAGACCCTCACGTGCCAGTAATGAGTGTTTTCCTTTCCAAAGCTGCAGCGCTATTTAAGTTGAAAATGTGCTACAGCAGGGCTCCCAGCTGTTTCCTCTCACTCCGTCCTCACACAGTAAAGTTCCCCCAAAGCGTTTTGGATCGAGACTTAATTTTTCATGCACAACAACCAGAGACCTAGAGAGAATTATAGCAAAGAGACAACTGACAAAGATGTAAGCCCAGAAATCAGATGTAACCTGGGACCTCCACCCGTGGCACTGATCACTGGAGAATGGAAATTACTCCTTCAGCCTGCAGAATCAATCTCACACAGAGCTACCAAGTGGCTAGGTGTTCTGGGAACCTGACTCCAAAGCTATCACCATTGAAGGTATTGGGGCCAAGGGCCAATGTTTGCAGCCATGTGACGTCAAGCTTTCTTATCCAATAAAGAAAGAATATGCATGTGTTTGATGCATAATGAAATAATTCATTTATTTTATTCTCTGATCTTAGATTCACCTAAATTTTAAATCCATTCCCCTAAGTCCTGAGATGATAATAAAATAATATTATCATCATCTAAAACCTCCTGGTTTCCAAGTAGCCCAAGGAAAGACTTTTAATGACACTCTTTCCCTCATGTGCTTTTACCGTTGTCTAACGAGCACTCACCTGGTCCTGGGGGTCCATCTTAGTCATCATCCTGTCTTCCAAAAGGTTAAAGGTTAGCACCTGCAGCACGTACAGCTGGTGTGCCATTTCATTGTTGATGGCCCGCTGAGCTCGGATGACATGCTAGGGAGATGGTTTACAAGTGAAATTTTTTTAAACAAAGGAAGAAAGAAAAAGCAAATAACCTAAGTTACCCCCCTGGTCATGATGCCAAGCAGAACCTCAGAAGTCCTTATCTGGAAGCATGGGGGATGTAAGTGGGTGGAACCACCCTTCAGGAGAAAGATGAGCACACAGGTGACCCTGGAGCATTCCTTTACATCTCAGGGCCCAGTAAGGTTCCTGATCTTTAGGCCAGAAGTGGAGAAAAGACCTACTGTGTGCAGTGAAGAGTGGAGGTGGGGAAGGCAGTGGAAATTCTGTGGTGATTACATCCATATAAACCAAGAGAAGGTGTGCCTGAAATGAAAGCACCTTGAGAAGGACTGTGGATTTCTACAACAGAAGCATCCCTTGCCTGCAGTAGAGAAATGAACGGTGCATACGTATTGTAAGCAATTTTGCCATCATCTTAACCCTGCCACTGTCCCTGACAAGTGATCCCACTTCTCAACAGGGAAAAGTTTTAGAAGCATCACACAAAAGCGAAGTAACTATCAGGTTTGTAGTTAATTCACCGTGGAAACTGTACAGTAACTACTGTCACCACAATGCAGTGAGTCAATTCATATATATTACTTTTTACTCACCTGTTAACAATGAATTCTTTTTTTTTTTTTTTTTGCGCTACGTGAGCCTCTCAACATTGTGGCCTCTCCCGTTGTGGAGCACAGGCTCCGGACGCGCAGGCTCAGCGGCCATGGCTCACGGGCCCAGACACTCTGCAGCATGTGGGATCTTCCCGGACTGGGGCACGAACCCGTGTCCCCTGCATCGGTAGGCGGACTCCCAACCACTGCGCCACCAGGGAAGCCCAACAATGAATTCTTTTTAAAAAAATGACCCTTCCCCTTTGAAACAGAACCAAAATGGAACAAATATAAAAGGAGTGGCAGGAGACAGATATGGGGGCCTTCGCCCACACCAGGGTTGGGTTTGAAACGGGAGGCAGCATTTGGGTCTAATATACATCCAATTTGTCAGAGACCACTGTTGTGCCTTAAAACTGCCAACCAACCAGTCAAAGTGGTGAAACACCCGTTCAAATGAGTTATTTTGAACGTGCCAGACCCAACCACATCTTGCTGTCTCAAAGAACTTTCTCTGGGTGCCCCCCAACCTGACGTGCACCTGGACTCCTCAGCCAGCTCTGAGCACCATATCGAAATAAGCAATTGAAGAAGGAGCGATGGCGTGAAGAATGAGTAATAGAAGGAAGTGGCTGAACCAAAATTATGGAGGTTGGGGGGTGGGATGCCAGGCAATGGGATGGGGGGAGAATCAAGCCTCATATCTTCCCATCTTCCCAATAGAATGTTAATTCATAGTATATGTTGAGTACCCAAAGTGTATGGGTACTAGAGCATATGGGTATCTATTTTATTAGCAACTCAAAAGTATCTGCACTCCAAGTTACTGCCAGAGAATACCAACCTTGAACTTCTAGCCATCAAAATCTCATATAAAACGTCCCATTGAAACAAACTGATCTTTGAGACATGATGGCCACAGTCATTCCACCCACCCCATCTCTGGGTAATCTAACTCCAACTGCCTTACCAAGGTGATACCAACAACAGGCTAAGACCTTAATTCCAAGTTTCTACTCCTTTATCTCCCCATTCTCCTCCCCTGCACAAACACCTTCACTGAACTATGCTTTAAAATCACTGCTTCAGGGGGCTTCCCTGGTGGCATAGTGGTTAAGAATCTGCCTACCAATGCAGGGGACATGGGTTCGAGCCCTCGTCTGGGAAGATCCCACATGCCGCAGAACAACTAAGCCCATGCACCACAACTACTGAGCCTGCGCTCTAGAGCCCGCGAGCCACAACTACTGAGCCCGCGTGCTGCAACTACTGAAGCCCACATGCCTAGAGCCTGTGCTCCACAACAAGAGAAGCCACGGCAATGAGAAGCCCACGCACCGCAACAAAGACCCAATGCAGCCAAAAATAAATAAATAAAATCACTGCTTCCACCTTTATTGAGAGCCAGTATAAAAAATAACCGTATTATGAATCCCTCTGTGATTTCTAAAAAGCCACTCTTGGACCAAGAATCTATTAGAATGTTCTAACAATACCCATTTCAGATTCCAGTTCCAGGGGGCAAAATATGTCATCCCCCGAAGAACTGGGATACCTCTTTTATCAAACAGTGAAAATTACACTCATATGGTTTCTCTTTATCCTTAACAGCCAGGAAGTTTAACATGAAACTTGATGACAAATTGTGGTCATTATTATTGGCTTTGGGTTCTAGAATATTTATTTTCTTTGCCCTCATAAGGTTTTTAATTTTTAAAGGCCTCATTGTATTGGAATGTGTGTGTGTGTGTGTGTGTGTGTGTAACTATAAGCTTGCAGAACTTCTTTTCAGAATTACACGAGCACTTTTTTTTTTTTTGGTAAGCAGAAGAATCAATCACACATGCTTCTTTCAGCCTTTGGTTAGAAGTCAAGTAGCAGATAAGGCCTCAGGAAATCTTGCTATTTGATTTATTTCTAAACATTCACAATATAATATGTAGAGCTTCTTTTCCACTGAGGTTTCAGGTCTTTTTCGCATCACAGTTAATGAGTGGGTTTCATGTCTGTCTTTCTTGCCTTTCTCTAGGAAAGGGGCCCAGGAAAATGATGGTCGAAATTTCAGGACTTCTCTCAGAGTCTGCTATGTTTCCAGCTAGTTTCCTCACTAAAAACAGTATAAGCTCATACTGGTGGAATTTTTAAAGTCAGGGAGCCCCTGATTTCCTTAAACGCAAAGCTAAAGCTTCAGTGAGTATAATAAACCTGCCCCACTGAGAGAGATTTCCAACCCTTCCTGCCGGAATGCGTTTCTCTCTAGAGCAGTTCCAGAGACGCTCTCCCTCCAATCATGAGGCCATTCCTGTGGGAGAGCTTTGTTTATTCCATTTCCAAAAGCACACTTTTTCCTCCTTTCTAGTTACTACTGTTTCACCACAGAAGCAAGTCACAGAACAAATCACAAAACCAAGCCAAAAGAGGAGATGAATAAATACACCAGACCATTCCTTCCCAACAAGGTGGTCACAGCACATAGGTACTCACTGTTAAGATGATGGAACGCAGCTGCTTCTGAGCCAAAATATTCGCCATCTCCTGTGGAAGAAAAACACACGGCCAGAAAAGCTTTGGTTAGAAAGATACATTTCCACATAGCCCCAGATGACTCTATCCTGGGGCGTGCTTCAAAACTGGATATCAGCAGTATTTCTTAACAAAGAAAGGACTCAAGTGGATAGTAGTATTCGAATTACTTTTTGAATGTTGTTTAGATAACGAAGCAGTAGCCAACAGCAAAGGAAGGAAATCTGGCACCTGCAAATTTCTTTTCTTTGTTTTCTTGGGAATTTCCTCCTTCCAGGAAAAGGTAAGTGCTGAATAAAAATCAAACACTCCAAATGAAAGCAATGGCTCCCCACTGGAATGGCTCATCAGATTTTATTAGACTGTATATGTGCAGAGTTTTTACTACAAGGCAACATAACACCTGCACAGAGGAGATTTCAATACTAGAGAGCCATCACTTTAAAGGTCTAAGACTTCTAAAAGCCATTTCATCTTAATCTGTGCAAAACCAAAGAGTGAGTAGTACGTACCCCAGGCCTTAATAGTCTATGCAAATGAACTGAGTGAAGTTTTAGCAAAGGACAAACATCTGGGCAGATGCAAAGCCCTAGGGGCCGCACTCAGCATTCCTGGGCCTCAACTCTGCAGGCTGTGCTTTGTGCTTTGGCCTGCCTGACTGGCATAGAGGATTTGCAGGTGATTTTATTAAATGAAATGATTCACAGATGCCCTTTCTGAATATTGTCAAACAGGTACTAAGGGGAAATGAAATAGTGGAACACAATCTTGGTACAAACATCCCAAAGGAAAAATACTGCTCATATTCAGGAAGTCACTTGAATGTTTTTTTCTGGTGTGGGGGGGGTATTTTTAGTGTCACTACTCTTAATGAGTAGAGAAGAAACTTAGCTATGATTTAAAAACACAACCATGAATTCGATCAAGGTCAAAATAAACTTGGAGATAGCAAGGAGAACTCAGAACCCAGGGAGGAAGTACGAGGGGGCGCACAGGCAGGGTTGGACGGGGGCAGAATGGGAGTGCAAGGCCCACTTTGTGCTGACAAAGGGAACGTGGGGACTTACAGTCAGAGGACAATCAAGGATGTCAACACTGCTCTCTACACCAACCTAACGGCCATCACCACCACAGAAGGGAAAGCCAGCAGGAGAGAAGAAGGAATGGAAATTCAGAGCACTCTGTTAGACGTTACAGCTTAATTTTAACGCCCCTGCTGACCCGCTGTGTTGAAGAGAAAAGCACACAAATACGCTAAGGTGATCTAAAAGGGCTAGATGGCATCAAAGTCAATCCAATACTACACTACTAGATATAAAATAGATAACTGATAAGGACCTACTGTATAGCACAGGAAACTCTACGCAATACTCTGGAATGACCTATATGGGAACGGAATCTAAAAAAAGAGTGGATACAGGTATACGTATAACTGATTCACTTTGCTGTGTAGCAGAAAGTAATACAACATGGGAAATTAACTATACTCCAATAAAAATTTTTAAAAAACAACAACAACAAAACCCAATACTAAGTCCTCTTCCAGCCTCTTGAAAACAAGAAGGTAAGGATGAGGACACCATCGGAAACAAGTTAAATGGCAATCCAGAAGGAACTGCCCTTCCATGGGCCGCAGAAAGCCATGCTTTCTTCCTGATCAAAACAGGAAGGTCCATCTTTTTTCTTCTTGGATCAGATGAAAACAAAAGGCCCAACATTCTTTTATAATTCCTTTTCTTTAATAAAAATGAAATTATTGCTTTATTGACACACAAACAAAAAAAAAGAAAAAAATTCTCTGTGCCTATGTCAGCCTATCGACTTAACCATTTTTAAAATAAGTTAGAAGGGACAGTATATTTCCAACATCTACTACAGCAATTATTATAATGAGCTGCTTAAAATATTTATCTTCTGCATAAGAGTGTGGTCTTCTCAAGGGCACAAAGACTGTCCTTTTCATCTTTGCATTCTCAGCCACAGCACAATGGTTGGCACAGAGTAGGCAATGAATGTTTCATAAAACATCCCGCTACCCTCCTAAAGGAACAGGAACTTGATCAGAGAGAAAACAGAAAAATCCTTGTCCACACAATGGACTTTTTTTTTTTTTTTGCCCAATATTAAGGAATGGTTTGAGTGAACGTGAGAATCTATGGAGAATATTTTATACCATTAGGATGATATAAAAGTATATAGATAGATATGAATATGGATACAGGCATACCTCAGAGATAGTGCAAGTTTGGTTACAGACCACCACAATACAGCAAATACCACAATCAAGTGAGTCACACTAATATTTTGGTTTCCCAGCGCACATAAAAGTTATGTTTACACTATGCTATAGTCTATTATGTATGCAATATATTTTGTCTAAGAAAACAATGTACATACCTTAATGTTAAAATACTTTATTGCTAAAAAATGATAACATCATCTAAACCTTCACAGACTCATAATCTTTTTGCTGATGGAGGGCTTGAAATTTTGCAAGAATTACCAGAGACACCATGTGAGCAAATGCTGTCGGAAAATGGTGCCAGTAGACTTGGTCGATGCAGGGTTGCCACAAACTTTCAACACGTAAAATAACACAGTATTTGCAAAGCACAATAAAGCGAAATGCAGTAAAACGAGGTCTGCCTGTATAGATAAACTGACATGGAAAGATGTCCACAAAATCTTCTTTAGTTTTAAAAGCAGTTAAAAAGAAACAAAAAAACAGTGCATGCCGTATGATCACATCTAGTGAAAAAATGAGGTCTGCAGGAGAGTCTTTGCACAAAAAGCAAGAAGTAGGACCATGACAGTCCCACAGATGTGTGCAGTTGCAGTGGTTCCTTCTCTGGGAATGCAGTTATAGGTTTCTTTAAAATTTCTTCCTTTGGAATCTGTATTTTCGGATTTTTCTATCAAATATTTTAACTATAAAGGGGTTTTTAAAAATAATCCTTATCAAAGCCATAAATATTTGTAGAGAAATGTGGAAGGGATCTGACCAACTTCTTTGCCATGAAAATAATAAAATAAATAATGGCAACTAGTTGTAAGAAAAAGGATCCACTTGCCCACCTAACAGCTATCCCCTCTCCCACAAAACAAGCACCCCTTCCCTTTATTTGGGCAGGAAAAGGGAGAGTCTCCAATACCTGGGAGGCAGGGGAAAGCATGACCCAACCCCCCCACCTCCCAGGGAGGCTGACAGGGGACCATCCACAGAGGATGCAGTTATACCCCAGGCCCAAGTTCACTGCTCTCTCAGGCAGGCCAACTCAATGAATGCAAAACAAAAATATCGTCCAGGTCTGCCTGCCAAGTAAAAAGATCTGACTTCAGTCATATTTTTCTTCAGTAAAAGCAGAAATAAGGTATAGGTATTTAAAATCCTTCTAAATTCATTAACATTTTGAAAAATAAAGAAAATCCAGATAATAGAGTCCTACCAATGTGTTTGAGCCCAAGTTGGAAAGAAATGTTGAAATAAATAAAATGTTTTGACTGAAGTGGAATTTTATCCAATGTCCAAAAGCTTTAAAAAGACAAACAAACAAACAAACAAGAAAAGGGACATTCCTGTAAATCCAGTAAATAAGTGTTTAGAATTATGTTTTAATCTGATTGGAGTAAGAAAATGGGCTTGATGTCTTTCAGGTGTCAGTAAGTTCTTTACCAGGCAAATACAAGGCCATTCTGCAGGTGATGTCTCCTTGACCGGCGTTCAGTGGGATGCTTTGCAGATAAGAGCAAGCATGAAGTTGGGATTCTTGCTTTGACTCTTATCAGCTCAGCAATCGGTCAAGTTCTCTACTTCCTTTGACTCTCAATTTCCTCATTTATAAAATGGAAATAATAAGACTTTCTATAGATATGAGAATTAAATGAAATGACATAAGACACCGAACATGGCATGGTGCATGGCAAACCCTCAAATATTATCACTGGTGACAGGCTTTGGGAAATTTTCCTGTTTGCCAAAAAAATTCAGACCTTTCAATCTTTCAAAACACAAGCCAATAACAATATATAATATACAGCAAGATGTCACCAACTAGCTTGATCTTCTGCTTTAAAGGCCTCCACTGATGTTCAGAAAATAACAACAAATAAACTTTTCTTCATTATGAACTCAAAATAATTTTGAGCCAATGCTCTCTTAACTCGCTAAAATGTACTTTAAAAATTAAAAATCGAAATATTCATTTTGTTGACCAACAATAATCACTGATTCATCTTAAATTCAACATAGTTTATAAAGTCCAAGTTAATTTTCTATCAACAAGTATCGTCATTTTTATTTCAAAGACTAAATTAGTCATATAATACTTTGGATTTTCTGCTGGTTGATATACACCCTATCTTTCTTAGTTGAATTGTTTTCTTAAATGGTTTAATGTTATTAGACTAGCCTTTGTGATTTATTATTAATATAGCAATATACAGCCAAACTGTACCATGTCGGTCTCATGGAGCCTAATTTTTCAAAAATAAAAAATGATTTGATTAGCGGAATCCAAACCTAATGTTAATGGTATTCCTAACATAATGGTATCCCCCATTATGTTTTCATTGTTATCATTGTCCTGGAGTCAGCATAGATTGGCATCTAATTCCCTATTTTTCCATGGTCGTTCAATTCCAATTCAACAGATTAACAGTAGTTTCAGTGTAACAGAAAGATGCAAGGTGTATGCATCTTACTGGTGTCTAGATGCAGAGATCCAAGTGAAATCGTAACACTTGGGGTGAGCATGAGCTTTCATTTCCTCTAATCCAGCCACAGGAAAAAAGACAGTCTCAAGAGGTCCGATCAGCATTCTGACCTGGCTCTTGACCCCACTCTACAAGCAGCCATCAGTGGCCTGGCCAGTAGAAAGATCAAGCTTCACAATGCCCATGTCAGGTTTATGTATGTGCTGCCCATGTCAGGCTTGTGAACATGCCCAGGCAATTTGCTGGGATGATGGGAATTATCATGAGCCCAGTATTTAGATATAAATATAAAAGGAGCGGCCCTACCCATGATCCCACTTAAGATCTGCAAAGCCACCCTTAAAAATCCAGCCTGGAGCATAGGCTTGGGGAGGACAGGCACCTTCTGGCTCCAGCCAACACCAAACCAAAAGCACAGGTAACTAGAAAGCCACTCTACTTACTGTGCAAACATAGCCCCTAGGAATGAGCAAACAATCCTAAATGGAAAACAAACCAGAAACCTTCACATTTAGCCACTGAGATTTAAAATCCTTGGCAACGAAAAAATAAAGTAAAAAAATAAAATTCTTGACACAGTGTTCAGTAGCATGCTAGCTTTCTAAATTCTCCTAAAACAATTTATTGATAACTGTCATCAAGCTCCCCAGTACACTTTCTAAAGGTTGAAAAATCTCATATTTCCATCCAGTTTGTAAATGAAGTAAATTGTGACCAAGGTAACAAGTATGTTATGTTGATGGAAAAAAAAAACAGGAATGGATTCTGAGGTGCGAACCAAATTCTAAGACATGCAAAAACCCACTTCTTCTACAACCACTTGATAATAGTCCTTTCCCTAGTTGAAGAAGAACCTGTCTTCTCACCTTCCCATCTCACACCTCCCTGGGGAAAGCATGACAACTCTCAGGGTCTACGTTTTTTCAACAGGCAAATGGGGACAATCCCTCTCTGGACCCAGTGAGTATCCAATGAAATGACAGAAGATCACAGGGGCTTCTAACTCTGCATCCATCACAGAGGCAGAGTTTCATCTTTATTTCATCTCTTTGTTCTGGGCTTCTATGTTGGGTTTCACGTGATGAAAGGGCTCTACCACTGGAACACTCCTAACTTTCCTCATCAGACAGGGGCTTGCCCATCTCCACCTAGTTCCCACTGGATCTGTGAATGATCCCAGGCTGTCCAGGCAAACCACTGGGCAGCAAGGAGCCCCACAGGAGTTCCTGGGATGGGAAGGGGAGGGCTCTCTCTGCACCAAAAGTTGCCAGCACAACTGGGCACAGTCTTTAAGACAAAAGAAGTGCAACTTACCTGCCTCTTCTCATCAGGAGCCTTCAGGAAAAGTGCATTAATCACTGCAATGGTATAGGTTTGGATTTCTTGATCTGTCCTGTAAAGACACACAGTAATACAGAAAGTCAGAAGAGGCTACCCCTGAGTTAGACCATGATAAAGCTCATGATTATGTCCCCCCAAAATAATGAGAGAGAAAGCCAGGACCTATAAAATGCATTCAGCACTGAAAAAATATTTCGACCATCACGAGGCTCGAAACACAGTGAGGGGACAATTACTATTGCTGGCCAGGCAAAACACGCTCAGTGGAGATCACCCAGACATACAGGTGGCCAGCTGGCTCTCTCCACTTCTCCTCTATTAGAGTCAAAAACATGGACCAGGGGATGTATGTGTGTATGTGTGTGTGTGTATGTGATTTTCTGTCTGATGCATGAAGTATACCTGGGAATAGTCCTGGGTATTCCCTACATTCCTGGGCTTATGATAAAGGAAACGGTTTTGTCACCATGGCAATAATATTACATATTCTAAAAATCTATTTCTCAAATAGAAACTTTTTTTTTAATTTAAAATCTTTATTGGAGGGCTTCCCTGGTGGCGCAGTGGTTGAGAGTCCGCCTGCCGATGCAGGGGACACGGGTTCGTGCCCCGGTCCGGGAGGATCCCACATGCCGCGGAGCGGCTGGGCCCGTGAGCCATGGCCGCTGAGCCTGCGCGTCCGGAGCCTGTGCTCCGCAATGGGAGAGGCCACAGCAGTGAGAGGTCCGCATACCGCAAAAAAAAAAAAAAAAAAAAAATCTTTATTGGAGTATAATTGCTTTACAATGTTGTGCTAGTTTCTGCTGTACAACAAAATGAATCAGCTCTGTGTACAATATATCCCCATATCCCCTCCCTCTTGTGTCTCCCTCCCACCCTCCCTATCCCACCCCTAGGTAGTCACAAAGCACGGAGCTGATCTCCCTGTGCTATGCAGCTGCTTCCCACTAGCTATCTACCAAATAGAAACCTTTAAATAACAAAAGAATAGGTTTTTATGTTTACAAATTTGCTTTTCACAGGAATGAAATCGGAAATTTCAAATAAAGCCAAGATCTAATGTTAGCTGCATGGTAAATAGTAAATAAGAAGGACCCAAGGCTAAGGACCAGAGGCCTATAGGCTATATTTAGAGATAATTTAGGAAGAGGCAGAGATTAGAACACAGCCTTTGGCAGGATGAAATTCTAAGCCCAGTGCCCCACAGCCCGGCTGTGTGGCCTTGGACAAGTTCACAGGGTGTCCCTACACAGTTTCCTCATCTGTAACACTGGGTAAAAACACTCCTATTTCAAGGAGCTGCCTTTAGGATAAAATGAGGTAATGCATATCAAATCTTTAGTACAGCGCTTGGCAAATGAGAAACTCTCCACTTGGCAAAGCACTCTATAAATGCACAGTGATGCCCTCGAGATTCAGAGAAAAGATACAGACTTTTAAGTTGATACAGTTCGCATTCAGGGACATGTGAAACTGGTATTATTTCCAGAGAGATTTCACACAAAATCATCATTTTAGAGCATATGTTAATTTCCCCTGAGGCCACAATCCATAAACTGTGTTACTTAACATTTTACATTCTAGTCACCATACCCCCTCCATATGAAGGAAACGTCTAATGCACTTTGGTAGTTTATATTATAAACACAGTCAACATTTTCGGTAGATTGAGAACTACTGAATACTCCCTCGCATCCCCTTCCTACACCCCCAACCCAAACAGGCCAATCAGGTTTCTTCTTGAAAATTTGCCAATGTGACCTGAGAGACCAGGGGCAGCAGTTACTGGGAGCCAAGTCACATGACTGCCAGCCAGTACGCTAGAGAAAAGGCCTGTTGTGAGGACTCCAAGGAGGCCATAGTTTCTGTCCTTCCCAAGGCTTAGCTACTTAAGTCATTCCTCGGTTCTATAAAGTGCGCCAGTATCCTTTCAATAAACTCCCTGTCCTAGCTCAGGATGCTTCTTGCCACCTGCAATCCAAATACTTTAATTGATAAAGTGGCATCGTACAAGGGATTCCTTCTCAGGCTTGTATCATCAGAGGCAACCTTACTAGTTACCTAAGCATAGAGAGAAGGAGAGATCCCCAAAGACCGAAGTCTGCTAGGGCAGCTGTCTCATAGCTCAAGCCTCTTAAAAAATTCGTATATTACAGAATACAGCAATCAAAGGTCATTGTAATCACCTGGAGCCTAAGAAAGAAGCCTGGCTTTAAAAATTCCTAATTAAGTATGAAAATTCTCATTATATCACAGAAAGCACTATTTTATATGATTAAGGATAAAGACTGTTGAGAACTTAAGAGAACAAATTGTCCTATTGTGTCTTATTAAAAGTAAAACTCTACCGATATCTACCAACATTGATCAGAAGTGAGTGCCTACCAAGGCACTGGGGGCAGACCAGTGACAAAAGCAAACAAGGGGAGCACCCAGGGGCAAGTAACTGTGCCATGTCAGTGTGATGGGGGACAAGCATGGGACATGGTTTGATTATATACCAAATCAAGATTCTTTTTCTGTGTATTAGTCAAACCAATATGAAACCTTTCCCAGGGGGTTATGGTGGCTGTCCACCTGAAGCATTTTCCCTTCCCACTGTGGTGGAGTCAATCTTGCTTACCCTTGAAGATGGGGAATGAGTTGGCCGATAGTGATCTCTTGCGCCACCTTCTGGTAGAGGTCATGGCTGTTGAGCACCATGGACTCCAGAATGGCCAAGGACCGCTGCAGGATGGAGACGTCTATGGCTGACTTGTTGACAAAACTTGCTATCTGAAAACCCAAGCGGGACACAACTCATGGTAAGCAGAGCAAAGAAGTAGAGAAGGGAGCAAATCAAGTAAATCGGGAGCTCATTTAAGAAACACCAGACACCGAGGACGAAAAGTACGTGGAATAGTACTATTACAGAAGAATAGTCAGAAACACATGGAGTCAACAATGATTGTTCACCAGCTTATTACAGACCACTATTTATATCCTATTTCTCTAGCTCAGTAATAAGCAATCTTAAAAAGGAAACAGCTTCAAATAATTACTTTGTCTGGTGTTTCTGGAATGATTCTTCTGAGTTTCAGCTTTCAGGGGCAGACAATTTCAACACATATATTGTAAGAACTCTTGTGTTTCTTTGAGACAGTAATTTCAACATATACTAATAGCCATTCCCTTCCATTTCCAGGCTACTCCTTCACCCACACGATCTGTGGCTTTTATGTTCTTATTATGCTCCTGTTACATTCTTGAGGGACTCACACAAATCACACTTGTCAACACAATGCAACTGGCAACTTCTCACTCACTGGCTATTCTCCTTTTTATTCAACGGAACACTCAGTGAAACACTCTTTCCCCCATTCTTCCAATTCCTTATGGTTAAAATAAATTCTTCTCATCTCTCTCAAATTTAGCAAACAGGAAAACATTTAAATTAGAAGTGTTAAAAGTTAAAATAGTCGTTTAAGCTCTAAAATACATTCCCTAAGGAATTAATCACTAAAGCCTCAAGCATAATAAATCACAATGTAAGAGGGAAGTAAAATAAGCATTAGAATAATGGATCACAGTAACCCAAACACATGGGTACCATGAAGGTTTTATTTTAGAGGCCTCATTAAAAGTTCTTACTGTCTGTTGACAACTCGCACTAAAACGCTGTTATTATATCATCATAATGACTGCTTTCTTAAAAGCTAAATAATTTGGTTCCATGACAAATTGACACTTACTGCTCCCCCCCATCAAAACTAATTTCTCCCTTTCTGCTGTCTCACTGTCCCCTTCTCATCCTCTCTCCATCATTGTACAAGATAAAATGCAAAAAGGACCATGACAACTGACAGTTACCAGCTCAACTGTTTTTAGCCCAATGACTCCCCAGTGAAAGTAGGGGTGAGGGGTACAGATATCAACACCCTCTGTGCCTCCAGATACACCTGGATCTCAGGGGGTGAAAAATAAATGACATGAAGAAATAAAGTAACATTATGATTTATATTCCAAAAAGCTATTATTTTATAATACAGACTACAGGAAGAGTATGAGAACTTTAAGATTCTCAAAAGACTGCTTTAGCTCCTTTCACAGCTAGTAAACTTCTCTAATCTGTTTACTGTCCCTGCCAAGCCCTCGCCTTAATCCTCATAGATGGGTCAGCTCCCCTATGATATCTATCATGCCACCTTTCCTTCTCTAAGGCCAACTTTCTCTCCCCCAAATCCAATGACCCTCATACCGTGCTCATGGTTTAACACCTAACTTAGATCTCTTCTAAATAGAATATAAATTCTTTGACTTCCCCACCAGCACCACCCCAACCATTTTTCATTGTCCCAGTATAATTCTTGGCACTTAGTAGAAAACTGAAGAACTCACAAAGAAGTGCATTGACAATAACTCTTATTTCTCTGCACTAATTCTATTCTCCTTCCTTGCTCCTTTTCTTGTCTCCATTTAGTAAATTTGGATGTACCTTTAAGACTCCATGGAGAATCCTCCAGCTGAAAGCTGATGGTCAACCTCCCTCCCCCACCCTCTAGCCTTCATCCCTTCTTTGCATTCATTCAAGTAATATGTATTGACCATATGCTATGAAACAGGCTTGCACTGACCTAGGATCTGGAAATCAAGAGATGAGCAAACACACATGATTTTTAAATTCAAGGACTTTATAATCTAGCACAGACAGATTAAAAAGTCATTTACGGGCTTCCCTGGTGGCGCAGTGGTTGAGAGTCCGCCTGCCGAAGCAGGGGACGTGGGATCGTGCCCCGGTCCGGGAGGATCCCGCATGCCGCGGAGCGGCTGGGCCTGTGGGCCATGGCCGCTGGGCCTGCGCGTCCGGAGCCTGTGCTCCGCAGCGGGAGAGGCCACAGCGGTGAGAGGCCCGCATACCACAAAAAAAAAAAAAAAAAAAAAAAAAAGTCATTTACTATGAAGTATGTTACGTGCTTATTCTTGGCATCCAAAAGTATACCTCCACTTAGACATTCCAACAAAGCCTAAAATTAAATGGGCTAAAAATCAATCTCATTGACTTCTTATTCCTGCCTTCTCAAGTATCACCTTTCTCGAAGTTTGCCATAATCATTAGTGATTAATAGTCTTAGTTCCCTACTTTCTATTTCCGTGGACACATTTGCAATGTCTCCCCTATGATACATGTTCAGTTGTATATACATGACACTGGCCCAAGGTCCAACTCGTTCCTGGGTTACTAAGACAGCATCTTCTTCAGTTTCCTCTATATTCAAGATTTCCCTCTAATACAAATTTACCCTTTACTTCCAAAAATATCCTGTGACAGTATTTCCTTTCTTGAAATACTCAATCAAAACTCTCAATGTTTTCCTGGTATGAAGCACACACTTTCTTATAATGGGTTTTAAAGTTCTCTGCAAATTATTAACTCTCACCTGCTCCCAACAGGTTTATACAATGATGGTAAAACAGGCTATGGTCTTTGCTTTCATTCAGACATTGTACCCCACATATATATTCCATTTCCATTTGCCATTTTTATATATTTCTCTCTCATGAAACTAATCCATTACCTTCCTCAAGGTATTGTTTAAAGTTAATCTTTTCCATCACTTCAGCTCTTCCTTGACACATAGATCCCATCTCTTCAGCAAGCCTGAAGCAGGATACAAAATTTTGTGTAACACACTAAGCTGGCAGAGAGCAGGCACACAACTCACTAGAGTCCTATGCACAATTCTGTAGGAGATCCTAGTCGTTTTTTGAAACTAACTTCTATCTTTTGCCTTATTTTGTCAATAGTTTTAACTAGACATCTAAATGACCCAATATTTTCAACTAATGAGTACTAATAACCAAGGCATCAGGGCTGATTGAGCAAACATGATGACTGTAGACAGGCTCCTTATTGGTGCCTGGACGAATTTGTGACTGTATAAATGTTATTTTCTATGTCTAGTTTAAAAACTATAGATCGTAGTATAGCTTATAGAAGGTTAAAGATAGTCTGGTTAAATTTTAATTTCCCTTGTCTTCCCAAAAGTCAATAATGACTTCCTTCGCCTTTAAATTTTTCCCAGCTCCATTTCTGTACTTTTGGTCAATACAGGTGAGCCGGCCTAAATCAATCAAAGGACAGCTTCTTGAAAGTAGGTCTGTATCAAATGGAAAAAGAGGTAGGAGGAACTACAAGTAATTATATATATTACCTCCACCTGCTTCCACTCATTTAAAAGTGCTACCGAAATAAAACATAGGAATATTTGGGTGACATTTTAGAAGCTATGGGTCATCACATGAATCAATGATACAAATTATTAAAATTACATAAACACTTCTTTGAATCACTTAGATTGAGATCTTAAAATTATCCTAAGTTATCAAAACTGAAAAGATCCATGGAGAACATGGAGCTCCACTCCCATATTTTAAATTATCTGGGCAGAGGCCCATAAATCTCTCAAGTTTTTAAGAGGAAAAAATTATTGGGTCTCTAAGCTGAAACTGGCTGGGTGTTTATCCAGGCACTGAAAATACTGCAGGGTGAACCAGGCCCTCCTGCAGAGCTAAGGTTTCAAGAGTATTTGTATAAAACTTTCCTTCCAAGAAAAATCACTGATATTATACTTGGCTAGGGGAAAACCAACTGGTAGCACAGAAAGTTCTAGGTTTTTTTTTTTTTTTTTCATTTCTTTCCCCTCCATGCCTTCTGACCCTCTCCCTAAGAAGCCAAGTCTTTAAAAAGCAACAATGTTATATATTGGCATCAAGAGATTCCAAGTTTCAAAGTGTTTATGAAATGATGTTATTTATTACAGAAAAAGTTTGTAAACTAGAATCTAGATTCACACATAACAAAATAGATAGTGGAGAAGGAGACCAAGGCTGGCAGGGGAAAAATATTGCTCCAAAGTCGTATGAATTTGGCATTAATAGGAAGCCAAGTCTGGACCACAGAGATAAGCATCTTTTGTCGGCGCATTTCCTAGTTGATTTTTGTCTAGATAAAGCTCCATTTAAAAGACAGTTGCCTGTATACAATTCCTGGGTTGTCAAAGTGCTGAATTTGATCCAGCTAATGAATAAAAAAGTTAACCTTACAAAAACTATCAATTATAAAGTCATTTTCTGATGACCACTTTTTTTTAATTCACATAAGGAGTTGAGATTTAAGTAGCAATGCAAAGGAAGCAGAATGACTAGGAATGAGGATAGCATATATTAAACGTGTTGCCTTTTGAAAAATATTTAATTTTTAACTTAAACTGCCAAGACTGCTAGTCTGCTTCCTTAGATCTAATATGATTTTTATTTAATTTCAGTGAATGAAAACTGTTTTCATAAGCAGTTAGGAAATTAGATTATTGTCATTCTCTCTAACCACATCTCACATCATTTAAAGAAAGACAGCTTTGTAATTCCTTTATATTCATAACTGAATTTTTAATTGAAATATATTTAAATACAGTGGCACAGTATTTTTTTTTTTCTTCAAGTTTCAGGGTTTAAAAAAATGCTTCCAAAGCAAATTTCACTCATTCATTTCACAGAAACGTATTAAGGTCTTACTCTATGCCGGGTTCTAAGGATAGAGACAGGAAGAAAGTCACGGTTCCACCCTCCAAGGACTCATGGTCTCTTGGGAGAGCCAGTCAAAAGAACAAGAAGTCCTCAGAAATGTGGTAAGTGCTGGGATAGTGGCATATACAAGATCCAAGGAGAATGGGGAGCAGAAGAAATCAGTTAATTCTGCACCAGTGAGGTCAGGGAGGGCTGAACAACAGGTAACGCTCCTTCAACAGGACTATTCTTCAAGAGCTGTTCTTTCCATCGCTTAAAACACAGGTGCATGATGATGGGGGAGGGAGCCCTGACCCGGGGGACCAATGACACCCCGCTCTCTATAACCTCACTCAATCTCCCCAAGCCATTGTGTCCTCATCTCCTGACCAGGAATAGAAAGACTAACTGCTCTGTTCCGCAAAGGATTTGCTGTGGGGATCAAAAGAGATAATGTGGGTGAAAGCATAACATAACTTCAAGGAATTCACGTTCAGAACGGCACTGTTTTTATAGCAAAAGAGGCTCTAATATCAGAAAAGCTAAGCAATTTGGATGTAGGAAAGAAAGGCCTGCCATAAATTCAGAATGAACTGAAAAATTCTGTTAAGTATAAAAAATGTGCAAAACCCAGTATTTTTAGATTTGAACTTACTTCCCCTAGAACTTTTATTTTAAATTGAAGTCCAGTTGATTTACAATATTCTGTTAGTGTCAGCACAGCAAAGTGATTCAGTTTTATATATGTATGTGTACATATATACATGTGTGTGTGTGTATATATATATATATACACACACACATATATATATTCTTTTTCAGCTTCTTTTCCATTATAGGTTATTACAAGATATTGAATATAGATAGTTCCCTGTGCTCTACAGTAGGTCCTTGTTGTTTATCTATTTTATATATAGTAGTGTGTATCTGTTAATTCCATACTCCTAATTTATCCCTCTCCCCTTTGCCCTTTGGTAACCATAAGTTTGTTTTCCATGTCTGTAAGTCTGTTTTGTAAATAAGTGCATTTGTACTATTTTTAGATCCCACATATAAGTGATATCATATAATATTTGTCTTTGTCTGATTTACTTCACTTAGTATGATAATCTCTAGGTCCATCCATGTTGCTACAAATGGCAATATTTCATTCTTTTTATGGCTGAATAATATTCCATTTCTCTAGAACTTTTATCTTGGAAAGAAAAATTACAGCAATTTTTTCTCTGCATTCATAATCTAATGCTTGCATTTCCTGTCACCACCAAAGGAAAGTACTTCCTAACACATCAGGATTTCCTTGGCTTTCTCTTCTACAGTCATTTCTCCTTTTTTTAGCAATTCATACCACTGACAAATATAGGCAAAAAGAGGCTTCATCCTTCTTTGTATGTTTTCTAGGTGGTTCCCATTACTTGTTTCCCTCGTAGGAAAAAGGGATTCAGAGGTGCGTCAAGAAGGCCCTGGGTTCCCAATCGGCCCTCCTCTGAAAAAAATAGGCAACATCATGAAGGCGTTCAATCTGTGGGGCTTCTGCTCCCAACACCCTCAATGAACAGACTAGGGGCTCTTCTATGCTCTTCAATTCAAGGCAGTGTCTCCCTCCAGGTACTGACTAACTTCAAAAAGAAAAGAGATAACTTCACAGTGGGGAGACCCAGAAGATACCACCTTATCCACATAATCAAGGTCAACATCACCATTAATAAGCATATTAACATCTCATACCCCAATGTGATGCTCTGAAAAGGGCACAACATTACTTCTCTAATATTCTTGCCGAAAATGCATAACCTTAATTTAATCATGAGGGAAATATCAAAAAACCCAGACTGAGGGACGTTCTACAAAATAACTGACCAGTATTCTTCAAAATTGTCAAAGTCATGAAAGACAGGGAAAAACTGAGGAAATGTCACATTGGGAGACACGCCAACTAAATGCAGTCTTGGATCCTGGATCTGGTCCTTAACCAGAGAAAGGAAATTGGTAGAAAAACTGCTGAAATCAAATAATGGTAACAGTATTACACCACTGTTAATTTCCTAGTTTTGATAATGATATATTATTATGCAAAATGTTTAGGGAAACTGGTTGAAGCTTATATGGAACATTCTGTACTGTTTTTTTTGCAAATTTTCTATAACTCTACCATGATTTCAAAATAAAAGTCTTTAAAGACTCAAGTGACTCATACTGGATTTTGCTTTGATTTTCCAGCTTTTGCACAGACTCTGAAATTCTTTATTTTAGACAACCCTTCCCAGGAATCTAGATACACAAATACAAATACAAAGAGAGGAAAAA
This sequence comes from Orcinus orca, assembly GCF_937001465.1. NCBI lineage: Eukaryota > Metazoa > Chordata > Mammalia > Artiodactyla > Delphinidae > Orcinus > Orcinus orca. Next base: position 40,331,996 of record NC_064567.1, on the reverse strand, counting down.
TAAGTTAACAAATTAATAAATAATAATGATTCTTGATTTAATACTACATTTAATAGTTATAAAGTCAGGGCTATTCACTTTTGGTTAGAACACTGGAAACAGAATTGTAAATTTGCAGACACGTCTTTATTACTATTCAACGCTGGGAATGGTAGGGTCTCTTCTGCCCTCTCTCCCCAAACCAGGTCCACCTTTGCCTGTACCTTCATTAGTTTCCTCCTAAGGAAAGTAGGAACCAATCGAATTAGTTGATCTCAGAGACATTTATTGCACCAAGATTACCAGTAAGCAGGCTTACTCGGCCTAAGAGGCATGGATCCAAGCACACCTTCTTCTCTTACATTCCTGCTTCAGACCCAGTCATATAATAATCAGTATATTTTGCCTCTTTCCCTTTTCCTGAACACCTGGTTAAGGGGAGAAGGATTGGGAAGGACAGCAGGAACTCTACTTAGACCTTGAGAACAGCAGAGTCCAGAACAGGGGCTCAGCAGATGCTTCTCTGATTTTAACATGTCACCTTGATTTTCCTTGACTACGGGTTCTCATGTATTATACAATCTCTTATGATCCCAGTGGGAAGAAAACATCATTTTTCATACAGAATTTAGGTGCCCTGACCCCCACATACATAATACTATCAAAAACCACACTCACACTTTAACACAAAGAACTAAAAGAAACCATTCTAAAATATGCTCAAACCAGAGAAAAACATCTGTAAAAGAAGGAAGTGATTTGACCTTGGGAAGCACAATCTGAATTACCTTCTTAATGAATGCCACCGAAAACGTATCCCAGGACACTATTCCGTGGTCCATCAGCTCCACAAAGGCCGTCAGGGTGAAGGACAGCATGTCTCCAAAGCTGGAAAGCACAAGATGGTATAAGGGTGATGGGGCCAAGAGCTAAATACAAGGGAAGACAGAAGTGAGAAAGCTTTAGAAAGCTGAATACAAGCAGAACTGTAAGAGATCGCTGGGATAAGCAGCTGGGCCACAGGCAATGTCCTTGCAAACATGAGTCAATAGGCAGGAGGCAGGTGGCTTCACAGAGGGGAGCCAGGGCCTCCGTGGGACACAGCTGGGCTCACACTCTCACTCAGGTGAGCTGTGTTGTACTGGGCAGGTCCCTAATCTCCCTGAGCCTCTGTCTTCTCTGCTGAAAAACTGGATAGTGAAATCTATTTCATCACAGGGCTGCTTGTAGAGCACTTAATAAAGTGTGTAACATACAAGAATTCAGTAAATGATAGCTTAAAAAAGCTTCCCAGCAAACAAAAATTAGGAAGAGGGCAATATGCTTCTTTTATTATCTCTGGGTATCCAACAGGGAAGATTATAAATAATTCTATTAACAGTATTAGCATTTTGCAAAGGATTCTTGTGGTCTAGATTTGTGTGTGTGTGTGTGTGTGTGTGTGTGTGTGTGTGTGTTTGGGTGAGTGCATTTACACACACACACATAGATACAAATATATATGTAAGTAAACATATTCATTTCTATATTACACTGGCCAGCATTTTATCTTTAGTTAATAGGCTTTATATAATATCTTTCTAGAATATTATACACAATAACTGTTTGCTGGCCATAGACTTGCTGTGATTCAAAAGGCTGTAGGAAGGGTCTCATGAGTGGGTTAGAAGTCTAAGCAGAGATCAGGCAAGCTCAAGTAAAAGAACGGCCTTCTAAACAAGCTCCACCCGTGACCCTTATCAGACAATACCCTGATTTCTAGGGCTTTCAAAACAACACTGAGAATCTTTTACAGAAACTCACCTCTACTGTAAGTTATCACCATAATAAATAGTAACTCAAAACCCTCAAGAGAAGTACTTTCTCTTCAAGTACACTGAATTACGCCCACCAGGATCTCCACACTATATACAACCACACTGATTCATATGCTTGATTTTTTAAAAATAAAATTAGTTGTTCAGATTCTTAATCTGTAGACTCTTATATATCACAATTGCTACACTACAAAGTCTCATAAAGTGTCTAGATTGAATCTTCCCATCCATTTTCAATTAATAGAATAGGAAACAAGCTCATATTTCTTTTTTTTTTTTTTTTTTTTGCGGTACGCGGGCCTCTCACTGCTGTGGCCTCTCCCGTTGCGGAGCACAGGCTCCGGACGCGCAGGCTCAGCGGCCATGGCTCACGGGCCCAGCCGCTCCGCGGCAAGCGGGATCCTCCCGGACCGGGGCACGAACCCGTGTCCCCTGCATCGGCAGGCGGACTCTCAACCACTGCGCCACCAGGGAAGCCCTCATATTTCTTTTAAAACAGCTTCACAATTTCCCTTCTTCCTAGTGTTCTCAGCCCAGCCTCAATAACAGACCTGGAAAATTCTGCATCATCTCCGAAGCTGTGATGCTGAAAAGAGACCTACCAAAGAGGAAGTGGCTCTCAGGAAAGGACCGTGATCCCAAGCTGCCGGAGATCAGAGGGGATGAGGTGTGCCTGATAGAAATGGCTAAGCGGTTGGTTTCTGGAGTCAGACAGCAGAGGCTACCCTCCAGCTCTCAGTGGACAAGGACACATTGTATGCCTCGGTTTCCTCATTTTATAAAAATGAGGACGACAGTGATGCTGGTGGTGGTGGTGATACCTAACTCAGAGGATTGCTGGGGAAATGAAAGGAGCTACCATACTTAGAGCCCTCTAAGCACTGTATAGCACATGGAAGGCAGTATGTGAATGTCAGTTATTATCATTATGCAAAGTGGTATTTTAAAAAGGTACATAAAGCCCATGATTTTCAAATGTCTGTCTTCATTGTGTCAAGAATTCTCTGTCCTTGGAGAGAGGAAAAAAAAAAAAAATTGCAAGAAAAGCCAAACGTTTCAAGCCAGAGAGAAAAGCAGCAAATTTTTTTTTAAGGCTTTTCTGAGTCACAGGCGGGCAATCCCAATCATACAGGGTGGCATCAGAGAATCATGCCCCAAAAAGGAAATTCCAAACCAGAAAACTCAAGCTTATTTTAAGAAAACAAAAAAAAAGCAGAAAGATAGGCGGAAAATGGATTAAAAATACTAGCAAGAAAGGTTATATAAAAATTCCAGAATGGCTCTTTCTACAGACAATGAGTCCTAAGAAAATCCAAACATTAGCTTGCAAAAAAAAAAAAAAGGCAGGAAATTGCCTCAGGAAAATAAGAGAGCCAGGAAATAAAAGCAATTAGTAAGATTTATTAACAGATTATGTAGGCATTAGAATTACTGTGAAAATATTATTATATAATAATGTATAGAATTATTAGTAAACAATATTAGCTAATTTATTATTTTATTATATTATTAGTGATAAACCATATTAGCAATTTTTTTACTTATAAAAAGGAAAAAACAACCACCAAGTGATAACGAATGGCTGACATCTGTTTACACCTGGCACGCTAAAAGACCTCAACTGCTATAAGATGCCCATCTATAAGACATTGGAGGATGGCATTTGTGACCTCCACACAGTGCAAAAATACTGCCTCAGTATTGTCACTAAAAGAACAAGCAATGGAACGGGCAGTGAAAAAGGAGTAACATGCTGCTGAAATCAAACTCTTCTTTATATTCCCTGTAGCTGGGACTAGAGATGATATTAGTCTTCATTAACTGCTTTAAAAGCAAAAGATAAATTGTATTTATGCTGTCTAATTATCTGAATGCAAAATGACTCTGCTCCTTGCTCAATGGACTCATAATCCAAATGGCCTTAGTAACATCTGGGGATTGTCCCTCAAGTGTTCCAGAGCTCTGCCTACAGGCTCCTCAGACAGGCTGCAAGGACCTGGGAAAAAGATGGAGAAAAAGGGAAAGAGTATTGTTTGGTTTCCAAACCTCCAAGCTGCTCTTGGGACCAGGATTTAACTCCCCAAGGTTGTTAAGGAGTTGGAGCACCATTTCTGAGAGTGCAGCTAGGGCTTTCTGTGCTTTGTGATAACCCATTAACGTGAACGACTGACAAATGAGAGAAGCTTCTTCACATCACACCAAGGTGCCCTGGAGAAGGAGAGCTCTCTTGGTCCATCTAATGTTTTATATAAATGTTATATAATTTATATGTATATAAATATTATCTAATTACATTTAATATATTTAAATATATAACTATATACTCTATGGATATAATGTTATTAGACATCTATTATATATAATCATATATATGTATCTTATAAATATATAGATATAAATGTTATTAGATATACTGTTTATATGTTATGTTATATATTATAAAATATATAATATGCATATATACTATATTATACATATAGTATATATATGACATATATAATTCATTATAACTGGTTGCTGGATGGCATACTAGGTTTACATGAGGGAGAATTTTTTCAAAATTCAACTTCAAATCCTTAGTTGCAAGAAAAGGAGAGCCATGCTAAAACTGTATCACCTTCCAAATCAACGGACTCAATCATCTCATTTCAAATGAGGCAGCTATAAAAGCTCTTCTTGAACCCTGACACAGATGCTTATTTCACTGCTAGAGGAGTGACTCAGGCTCCAAGAGGGAAGGCAGGAGCCAGGGTCCTGTCTCTGAAATCAGTGCTGGGTGCAGAAGATCAAGGCTAAAAGGACGACAAATATAAAGCAACCACATGGCACCTGTGGGGAGCATTTTTATTTGTTTGGTTTATTTTTTTTAGAAGGTGCCAAGCTAAAGATTTTGCAGCACTGACTGACACAAATTAAGCCGACTGCAAACTTTACATGCTGGTTGACAGCCATGTCACAGCCAACACACCATGTGTGCTGGAATGATTCAAATAAATATTTCTCATCAATTCAGTAGAGACCCTCTTCTTTCCAACAAAATTCAGCCAATCTCAAAGCATTTAAATTTTATGCTGCTAATTTTATAAAAGAATAGTGCTTCCAAATGTCTCCACTGGGTGTCATGCTCAAAAGAGAAGCAGAGAAAAGATGAAAATAAAGACCAGTTTCAAAGATATTAATAAATCATACTGAATATATCCCTAATTGCCAGAATTAATGAATATAGTTCTACCCTGCCCTTTGAGTTTTCCCTAGTATTTTATTTTGTTTCTGGTAAAACTTATATACACTGAAATGTATGGATTTCTGTTGCCCTTCAGACATTCCCTTACCCTTTAGAATCACAGCATTTCTTACGTCAGCATATATTCTCTTGGCTCCTTTGTTGAAAATTTAACTGTGGATCAATTTTGGACTCTATTCTATTCCATGGATCTGTCTATCCTCTTACACCAATATCATATTGTGTTAATAACTAACTTTACAGGAAGCCTTGAAGTCAGTTAATGAAATCTTCCAACTTTACTGATTTTTATGAGTTTTTCAAGACCATTTTAGCTCTTCTAGGTCCAGTACATTTCCTTTAAGTTTTTAGGATTGGCTCGTAATTACTTTTTAAAAGATTGTATTTCACTGAACCTAATTTGGAGAGAATTGCTATCTTAAGTATATTGTGTCTTCCAATCCATGAAATGGTATATTCTCCACTTATTTAGGTCTTCTTTAATTTCTTTCAGCAATATATTTTTTTTTCAGTGAACAGATACTGATGTCTCTTGTTAAATTTATTCCTAAGAATTTTATGATTTTTGACACTTTGTAAATGGAAATTATAAAATTTCATTTTCCAGTTGTTTGCTATTAAGGTATAAAAATATGTCCCTTTTATATACTCATGTTATATCCTGAAACTTTGCTAAATTCAGCTATGAGATCTAGCAGTTTCTTTATAGATTCCCTAGGATTTTCTACATAGTCAATCATGTCCTCTACGAATAGAGTTGGTTTTACTTCTTCCTCTCTGATCATTATGTCTTTTAACTCTCTCTTGACTTATTGCTATGGCTAAAAACTACAATACAAGGTTGAATAGAAGTGCTACATATTTGCCTTATTCTCAATCTTTATTGGGAGGGGTGGGGATTCAGTCTTCCAACATTAAGTATAACGCTTTTTTTTTTTTGCAGATAGTCTTTATCAGGTTGAGGAAGTTCCCTCTATTCCTCGATTGCTGAGAATTTTTATGAATGACTGTTGGACGCTATGAAATGCTTTTTCTGTATCTATTATCTACTTTCTGTATCTGTAAAGATGCTTTTTCTCTTTAAGTTTTCTCCTTTATTTTGCTAAATACTAAATCACAGTGACTGATTTTTCAGATGTTAAACTATTTTTGAGATAAATCTTTACATCTTTACAGGCCACAAATCTTTTTTTTTTTTTTTTGCGGTACGCGGGCCTCTCACCGTTGTGGCCTCTCTCGTTGCGGAGCACAGGCTCCGGACGCGCAGGCTCAGCGGCCATGGCTCACGGGCCCAGCTGCTCCGCGGCATGTGGGATCTTCCTGGACCGGGGCACGAACCCGTGTCCCCTGCATCGGCAGGCGGACTCGCAACCACTGCGCCACCAGGGAAGCCCCACAAATATTTTTTATACATTGCTTGATTATATTTGTTCATACGTTTTGCACCTCTGTTGATTAATTTTTATTTCCTGCATTGGCTTTGTCAGGTTTTGGTATCAGAGTGATACTGGCCTCATAGGCCTCATAACATGACTGAGGACTTTTCCCCTCTACCTCTATTTTCTGAAACCATATGTGCAGATTTGGTATTTCTTCTGCATATGTATAATTAAATTCACCACTGTAACCTATTTTCATTGTGTAAAGGCTTTTGAAAATGAATTCAACTTCTTTAACAGATGTGGGTATTCAGATTTTCTATTTCCTCATAGGTCAGTTTTGTGTCAGTTTAGTCCTCAGTTAACGCTGAGATGGAGTAAGGAGAGCAAGAGGTTTATTGGAAGATAGGTGGAGCTTGTGAAAGATAAAGAGGCACAAAGCAAGACTGGGTAAGAATACCCTTCAGACCGCGAGGTAGACATGATGCCTGTGAAAGGAAAGAGGACGCAGATGTAGCTCTGACAGTCCCAGCCAACCCAAGAGGAAGCTCAGTATAAATACGGATTGTTAGAGGGGTCCCACAATGGGCAGAAATGGCCAGGCCCTGGTATGTGCACCGTGCTCATCAGGCTCACTGACTAGGGGCTGCCTAGAAAGAGCGTGTATGGTCTTGGTTTGAAAGCTGTTATGGATCTTGAACGTGCTATAGCAGGAAGCTATCAGCTAACTGTACTCCTCAGGGTTGATGAGCAAATTCTTTCTTGAAGGGAGATTAGAAATTAAAAAAGAAATTAGAAAAGAGTGTTAAAATCTCCAACCATGATTACAGATTTGTCTATACTTCTCTTTAGTTGTCAGATTTTGCTTCATGTACTTTGAAGCCTTATATATTAGGTACAGACACATTTAACACTTTATGTCTTCCTAATGAGCCAACCATTTTTTATTGTGAATTATCTCTCTTAATCTTTGATAATATGTTGCCTTGAAGTCTTATTGTGACTGATATTAATGAAACAAATGTTTTATTATTATCTCCAGTTACATGGTGTATGTTTTTCCACTTTCAAACTACATGTTCTTTTGTATTTATAGTATATCTCTTGTAAACAGCATATAGCTGGGTCCTGCTTTTTCAAATCTGATCTGAAGCCTCTTAATTGAAGAACTTCCTTCATATTTCCTGTAGTGTGTATCTGCTAACAATGAACCATCTTAGTTTTCCTTTATTTGAAAGTACTTTTATTTCACCTTCATTTCCAAGATAGTTATTAGAAAAGAATTCTGGGTTGACAAGTTTTTTTTTTTTTTTCTTTCAGCACTTTTAAGAGGTTGCCTTCTGGCCTCCATATTTCTAATGAGAAGTCAGCTCTCATTCTTATTTTCATTTTCTTAATGTAATAAGTTGATTTTCTCTGGCTGCCTTCAAGGTATCCTTTTTATCCTTCAATTTCAGAAGTTTGACTATGATGTTTCTAGGCATAGTTTTCTATCTATCCCACTTGGGTTCAACAAGCTTCTTAGATCTAAAAATTTATGTTTTTCAACAAATTTCAGAAATTTTCTATCATTATTTCCTCAAACATTTTTCTGCCCCTTTATCTGTTTCCTCTGTCTCTGGGACCCCAATTAAATGTATTTAAAATCAACTGTTACTATCTCACAGGTCAATTATTCACTATTCACCTTATCTAGTCTTCAGATTGGGTAACCTATACTGATGTATCTTCAAGGTTACTGTCTCTTCTGCCATCTTCAACTCCTACAGTGAATTTTTCATTTTAAATATTATACTTTTCAGTTTCATAATTTCCAATTGGTTATTTCTTATTTCCATTTCTCTGCTGAGACTCCCCATCTGCGAATTTAATATGCTAATGCTTTTCTTTAGTCTTTTAATATATTTATAAACATTGCTTTAAAATTTTCATCTGCTATTTCCAACATCTGGGTCATCTCAAGGCAGGCTTCTACTACTTGCTTTATTTCTTTTCTTAAGTATAGGTCATCTTTTCCTATTCCTTATATACCTAGTAATTTTTTACTGTATTCTGAACATTGGGAATTAAACATTGCCAAGGCCATAGTTCAGCTTTGTTCTTCTGAAGAATTGGTTTTTGTTCTAGTAGGAAGTTAACTTGGCTAGAATCAGACTCCAAACTCCTCAGTGAGTGACAGTTTAAATCTCTTCCCAATTCTTCCCATTTCCAGTTGCTAATTTTACCAGGTCCCTTAGGGGTTCCCATACACATGTATATTCACACTTCAGTGATCAGTGATAGATTTGGCAGAGTTTATATATAGATATGGGGTCGTCTCATACCCTCTGAGCCTCCTTCCTTTCATGGATTCCCCTTAATAATCTAGCCGCTCTGCCAGCCCCAAACTATATCCTCTTAGTAACTTACTAAGACTGAGGGTTCTTGTCACCCCATGATACCTGGATAAGCAGGACTCCTCAGGCAAAAAGCTGCAAACACACAAATCTCATCTAGGGCTTATTTGTTCTCTCAAAGATTGACTTACTTCTTTCTGTCTGTTTTCAGTTGCTATACAGTTTCTTCAGACACTTGTTTTTAGATGTTTCTGTTTGCAATATTTTGTCTAGAGTTTATAATTATTATCTATGGTACTTAGTCTGATTAAGCTACTTTGCAATTACCAGGGCCCTGAGCATTGATTTTGTCTGCGATTGATAAATGGAAATCATGATTCACACTTAGTCACACTTCCAACACCTCTATATACCAAAAGATTAAAACTACTGGCAGATAAATTTTAAGAAATTATTTTGGCTTCAGAGCCCAAAATTCTTCTGCATTAGCAAATTGTATGAGGTTGTTAGAGAAAAAATCAGTTCGAATCCCAACACCACCTCATTTTAACTTCTTCATAAAGGAAACAATTCTAATTTTACTCATCTTGTATGGTGGATAAAAGTGTGAATTAGAAGTAATGAGTGTAAACATTGAGACAATGCCCAGGACAGAGTAAATTCCCATAAAAGATGGCTTCTACTGCTATTACCATTAAGTGCTTCTACTATATTAAAAATATATATTAAAGTTAGGTTTAAGAAGCTTTACCCTAAAAACTCAATATTTCTACTTTATTAGAATTTAATAACTGAAGAGTTCCTGCAATTAATACTTCTTCTAGTGGGAGGGGTAGGGGAAGATGAATGATTTGAGACCACTATCATACACTGATCAGAATTTTCTCTGAAGGCTTAAAAAATAACGTGCACATTTTCAGATACTGTTCAGTCTTCCTTCTCAAACTGAAACTGTACACTTAACAACTTAGCAAAATGGGACTTTGTTCAACCTATTATAGAGAGTTTGTTAGATCCTCTTTGGACTCACCTTGTTTAGTGGATAATAAAGGCACTGAGGAGGGAATACTCTAAGAAAGAAGTTTTGAGATTTCCAGACATAATTATCAGGCAATTCACAAATATATAGGTGGTTGAACACATTCTCAGACTGAAAGTAAATAATTTTCATTCCATACTTCAGCCCTAAATATTTTTTTTAATGCGGATCTTTTTCTTACCAAACCACTGAAGAAAATCAAAGACTTTTGACTTTGAACATCACATAGGCCACAAAAAAGAAAGGTTTTTTTTAAGTAATTCATAAAATTATGCCTAGCCTTGCTCCAGGAGAAGGGTAGCAATGCTGATGTGATCATTTTATGGTTACAAACATAAAATACTCTTTCTACCACAAAGCAAAGAGAAAAGGGAAATAAATTTTTAAAGAACCTGTTCATAAGAACATCAAAAAGGGGCTTCCCTGGTGGCACAGTGGTTGAGAATCTGCCTGCCAATGCAGGGGACACAGGTTCGAGCCCTGGTCTGGGAAGATCCCACATGCCACGGAGCAACTAGGCCTGTGAGCCACAACTACTGAGCCTGCGCGTCTGGAGGCTGTGCTCCGCAACAAGAGAGGCTGCAACAGTGAGAGGCCTGCGCACCGCGATGAACAGTGGCCCCCGCTTGCCACAACTAGAGAAAGCCCTCGCATAGAAACGAAGACCCAACACAGCCAAAAAAAAAATAAATTAAAAAAAATTAATTTTAAAAAAAAAAGCAAAAATAAATCACTTACTCAAAACATCTAGACACAGTTACACAATCAGAGGACAGGGTTTCATTAAGCAGAGAAGAAGGAAGTGTTATATCATCTGAATCAACCCATCAGAAATTCTTACCAAGGCTTCATGATCTTCTGCAATTTCTGGTATCGTCTGCAAAATTCAAAAACAGTCACGTAAGGAGCATGTGTGAAAGCAATGAGTTTTACACAAATTACAGATCACGAAGAAAGCCCAGGATGAGATATAGGGCAGATATAACAGTCATTAAGATAACTTAATTCATTTCAAAACATTTCTCCAAGCAATAAATGGGTGTTTTTTTAATGATACAAAACAATCAAAAGATGGGGATTAAACCACTGTAACCAACCTATTGCATTTACTTAAGAGTAAAGGCAACAAGAACACTCCATTTGGCTCAGAATGGGTATATATTCAACAGGGGGCAATCCCTAGAAATAAGAGGGGCATATTTTCAATGAAAAAGCAGAGCCAAAAAACACTAGTCCAGTTGTTCTTAAGTACATGCTCAACAATGGAGAAATAGTTGATTATCTTTCTTTGGTAAAATGCCCACTAATTCTACTTTCTCTTTTCTTAAGAGAAAAAAAAAAAAAAAAAAAAGCTTCTTCTGAAGGAAGACACCGTGAGACATTGCAATAATTCCAGGACCACAGGTGGAACCCTGGGATAGTAGTCTGCAAAAAAAGTGCACAATCAACAAAACATGTCTGTAAAAAAGGACAATTATGCTTCTTTAAAAACTAAAGATTAGGTCAAAAAGATTCGGAAACAAGTGTTTCTAACCTTATCAAACCACTTCCCATTCCTCAAGTCTGCCACATTTCTCTGGCATTAAGTGTGTTCTTCCCTCTGCTGGGGGAATACCCTTCCCCTCCCTGTCAGACTAGCTAAGTCCTACCCCAAATTCATCTGATTCAAGGCTCCTCTGTGCAGCCTCCCTGACTTCTGATTTCCCTTCCTTGACCAGACTGAGGGTGGCGCCCATGTCCACAGTGCTGAGAATACATCAGCTGCACGACTTAGGACATCTCACTATCCTTCTAGCTACCTGAAGGCAAAGGCTCGCTCTGTAACTCAACTACTATGATGTCAGGCACATGCAGAGTAGGTACTCAATTCGGAAGAAGTTAAGTTTCACATTTTCGACCACATAAAATGTAACCACTTCAGAAACCTAACTGACCACGAGAAGATCAGATCTAGTATTTGATAAAACTGGCGAGTTAGGGCTTCCCTTGGCGAGTTAGGGCTTCCCTGGTGGCGCAGTGGTTGAGAGTCCGCCTGCCGATGCAGCGGACGCCGGTTCATGCCCCGGTCCGGGAAAATCCCACATGCCGCGGAGCGGCTGGGCCCGTGAGCCATGGCCGCTGAGCCTGCGCGTCCGGAGCTTGTGCTCCGCAACGGGAGAGGCCACGGCGGTGAGAGGCCCGTGTACCACAAAAACAAAACAAAACAAAACAAAAACTGGGGAGTTAAAAATGTATATAAGGTGATCTTCCTCTTCCTGCGCCCTTCCCCCTCCTTAACCTGCCTTTATTTAAAAAAATATATATATATATATGTATTTGATATATATAGAAAAAATGCACTACCTAAAAGTTGAGAATTATATTTTATTCGGTGGACTTTCTGAGGACTCAGTCCCAGAGGCAGCCTCTCAGATAGTGCTGAGGGATGGCTCCAAAGAGGAAAGGGAGGAGCCGGGACACATAGGAGTTTTGCAATAAACCAGGGAGTCAGAACATCAAAAGATTATGGTCAACTAAAGAAAAACCAGACATCTTAAGTTAATGGATTTAGTGCTTTTCCATATATGAGAAGATGCAACAGTCTGGGCTCATTGAAATCATTCCTTTGACATGCACCTTAGCGATTTAGGGCCAGTATCCTGCTTTTCTCCATCCTGAACCCCCTCAGGGTGGTGGGAGGCAGCTGCAGTGGCTGATGACGTGATGGCCACAATGTCCTTTGTTTACTGATATGGCAGGCAGACATTTTTCATCCACATATATGTTAGCTTCCTTTCCTTCTCCTTCAAATAGCCATTGGGCAGAGTGGAAGAAGTAGGTGGCCATGGGGAAGGAGGCCTGAGCAGAGTTTGGGCCCTTTTGCAAGAGCCAAACACTACCCTCCACTAAAAGGAACTGGGGTTCCTTGGAGAAATGACTCGGTCCAGGGCTGGAAAGATCTAGATAAGCCTGGAAAATTTCGCTGAGCCAAAAAGTACAGAAATGCTCAAAGAATAATGGGAGACAAGGCAGGACACAGAATACAGCTTGATGAAGTTTCCAAAGCCATATCTGGGACAAACTGGACATCAAAATAAATAATAATAGTGATAAATTATAGCCCAATGAATAAAACAGGGAACAAATGGCCTACATTGCTTTAAAGAGTGGTGTGTTAGTATTGTTGAAGAACCAAATCTCTGGGAGAAAATATACAAACCTGATTTGTACCACTTTCCATTTCCCATGGTGTAACTACTCCAAAATTATTTCTTAATTATTTACAAAGGGGCGAAATTGCATTACAGGGAGATACCAGGAAGGGGCTATCTTAACAAGTGGTCAAAGTGAACATCAGTAATAAGACAAAGAGACATCATGTGCCATTAAGAGGATGCAATGAAATACAAGCATCTGTGATATTCTAACCAAAGACCTATGTTTTCTAAAAGAAGAAAACACTGGAGAAACCTGTAGAAAAAGGACTTCGTGTTTCAGTAGGAAACTATGCAGTGTCTCTGGCTTACTCTTCTGGGTTATCCAGCCTTGATTCCAGCCCTGCTGTCTTTAAGCTGTAGGTAACTGATGCATATGTATATTTTGTCCTGCCTAGTGGTGATTTAATTAACTTCCTCCCTGCAGGTGAAAAACCAGTTTTGTCTCCATTTGCAATTCACTGAGACATTGCTCTGTTTCATATAAATTTGTGCCCTTTTGACTCTCCTTTTGAACCAGTGAAAACATCTCCCTGGTTCCCTCATATCAGATGAGCAAAATACATCTTTTAACACATATTCAATTTTATAATCTCTATGAAAGCCATGCTTTTATCTTTCCCTGATAATTACCTTTTAATTAATTACCTTTTAATAAACCCCAACTGGGGAATATTCTAAAAATGGCTCACCTCTAATCTCAAAAAATGTCAAAGCCATGAGAGAAAAGGAAAGACTAAGGAATAGCTCCAGATTGCAAGAGATTATGTTAGGGAACGTTGACTGAAACCACCCGCCTTGGCCAGGCACTTGGATGAGCTGTCTGGCAACAAGAGGTCCTGATAAGGTGCTGCCACCAAAAACTAACCGGGAGAATTCGGGAGGGGCCGAAAGGAGGGAGGAGAGGTCAGTCCATATGTCCTAGCAACCTCCCAGAATCTTTCTCACTGGAATCCATCTTGGCTGAGAGATGCACGTGCCACCAGGAAGGACCCCGAGTCAGTCCAAATATGAGCACAAGCAAGATGACTGGCCAGAGACCACTTGGAAACTAACCCCATTGCCATAAAACCTGAGATTGTGAGCCACGTGGAGGAACAGCTCTCCCAGCTTCCCTGACCCTGCTGCTCTCTGCCCGGACTCCCCTTTCCAATAAAGTCTTTTGCTTTGTCAATACATGTGTCTCCTAGGACAACTCATTTCTGAGTGTTAGACAAGAGCCCACTCTCAGGCCCTGGAAGGAGTACCCCCTTCCTGCAACAATTAGGAGAAGACAGGACAACTGGGTGCAAGGGGCTCTCTGGAGTTAGGTCTTTGTAAAGGACACAAACAGGACAACTGGTGAAACTTGATCTTGCAACTTCTCCATTAAGTCTGGAACTGTTAAATTAATTGAACAAGGAGGCCTTTAGACCGAAGCGGCTCTAATGCTCTGGAGGCCTGTAAAAGCAATCTAAAACCCTAAACCTGCAAATGCCTCCAGGTTAGGAAATGGAAACCTAAGGACAAGCAATCGCAAACAGCCAACTAGACTTTAAACTACAGCTAATCCAACAACTCCCTTGCTTTGCTTCCACTTCTTCTCTACAAGAGTCTCCCCTCTCCCCCACCAGCCCCGGTGGGTAGAGTGTTCCTAACCACTTCCAGTTTGGCACTGACCAATTCTAACTGATTTTTGCTCAAATATACTCTAAAAATTTTTAATATGCCTCAGTTAATCGTTTAACAGAACTGCTACAAAATTAATGCTTGTGGGGTGTGTGTGTGTAACATATAAAGCAGTCACTGCAATTTTCCAAAATAACTTTCTCGCTTAGGGCCTGAGCATCCTTAGGTTTATCTATGTGTTCTACCCCCTGTAGCAGACCCTGGCCTTAGAAAGTTCTCCCTGACCAGAGTGCAGAAAGAAATTCATTGCCTAAACAGTGTTTCTTACTTCTCCACTTCCTCACTTTGGCTTCAGAGTAAACGTAAGCAGAAGACGAACTTTTTGTTGTGATGTCTGTTTTCCTAACTGAGTTTCTCTCTCTCTCTCTCTCTCTCTCTCTCAATATATACCCACTTTAAAAGAAACATATCTGGAGAACAAATGATTCTCGAAAGACTGATGTTTCACAGTGATCAGAAGCCCCTCACCTCAGCCCAAGCTATGGCATCTCTTCCCTAGCAGAAGATAATCTCTTCTTTAAACAGGCTGTGTGACCCCTTCTCATTTTCATTACCGGAGTGATAGACAAAGACACAGAAACAAGGCAAAAAGGGATGGCGAGGCGGAGTTCCAGCATAAGGGATTTTCTGCCACACAACCCGCGACAAAGCCCTAGACGGTTGGCCCCTTTAGCGTTTGTGATGCAAATTTCTGGCAGGGCCCCAGAAGGGCTGCTGCAGTTGGAACTCCCTGAGCTCTGCTAACTGCAGCTCCAGGAAAGCAGACAGAGGGAGCTGGGAAGACACAGCAGGCTTCTCAGCTGGGGCCCACAGACCACACAGAGCAGGTTCTTTCCGACTCTGTCTGGGCAGCTACTTGCTCCTCCCCATGGCCTCTGTCCGAGGTGAAGCGCAAGACACACATGGTGTGACCTGTGCTTGGCGGCTGGCAAAGAGTCGCTGATGAATTTGGCCTGGCCTGGACCTTCCAGAACAACCAAGGATTATAAGAGACACTGAATTCTCAGAAGCGACAGCATGAGTTAGAGCCAACAATCCATGTCCGTGGAGGTTAACAAAGTTACTTTCAAAAAAGAAATTCATCTTTTGTGTGAAGACAAAATTTCAAAAAATGTCACACGTAGTCGCAAACTGTCATATGCATGTTTGTATTTTCTAAGCACACACATACACCCATGTGCCTAACCCAGTGTCAGGAATATTCAGCACTTAAATAATATATACTTTGCTAAATGAATAAAACCTACAAATCCATCCTCAAGTGTGGGTGCCAGGCAACATCAAAGCCAAGACATCATTTCAGGGTGCTTAATTCAGGTCATAACTCAATTTTCACATCTCCTGAGAAACAGTCACAGCTCTGATTCCAGCCAGGAGGAAACGATCTGAATAATCGAAGTTTAATATGAAACTGTTCGTGTGCTAACAATGACAATTGTTATAAACACACATAGCTATACATACACCCAAACATCCTCATCTGTGTCATCTATATGACAGAATGCGGAGGGGATTGATAGTTTATACAGCAAATGTGGTTTGTTTTTAAGACAATTACTTAAGGGCTTTACATATCTCTAAAACAACTACGGGACTCTTTGACCTGTTCCTAATACAGCCAATTTTGGAGAATTGACCAACCAAGCAAATAAAAAGTACTTATAAATTCCCCAGATCAGTGAAAGCTCCTCAAATACCTCACTGCTATTTTTCTTAGGAAAGCTAGAATCCCTAAGGAAACGCCGGCCCAGTATTGCCCAGGGTGTTAGGAATGGACATACCCCCGATATGAATGGTAAAGTACAAATTAGGACACGTCAACAAGCTATGGGGCTGTTCTTAATTTAACACAGCTTCAACATGTGTATATCCTCTGAATCAGGAATTTTATTCCAACAGAATAAATATTCACAGAGATTCTGCTGAAAGAAAAACTGATGAGAGAATGTTCATAATCCTGAAAAAACCTGAAAGCAGTGTAAATATCCAACAACAGGGGAATGGTTAACTCTACTCTGCATATCCTTGAAATTCTCCTATTACATTGCATATCAATTGTACCTCAACAGAGCTTTAAAAATGAATTAATAGGCAGATAACAAAAATGATGAGGGGAATAATATTTAACCACATGGGAATATTGTTAGGTACAAAAAGCAGGCTACAGAGAGCATGAATAATATAATTCTACTTTTGTAAAGCCAGTGTATGTGTGTGTGTGTATCTAAAAGAATATACAAAAACAATATACACCAAGATGTTAAAAATATTTGTCTCTGGAAAGGGAGATTACAAATGACTCTTATTCTCCTCCTTCTGCTTATTTACACTTATTTTTTAAACAATAAATATATTTTTTTTATTAAGGAGAAAAAGCTAATTCAAAAAAAATGAGTTTTTCGTAAACATGTGAATTTAATTTCTTTCACTCTTAACTTTTCTGCCAGAGTGTTGCTACTGCTTACTCATATTCCAAGGGCATAATTTTCCTGTCATGTTGCCAAGTGGGAAACTATAAGGATCCTTTCATTCTTGGAAATGTTCCCCCTGTTCTTCTGATGGGTGAACAGTAGAAGGGCACAGGGTAAACCGTCCAATTGTCTATGTGCATAGCAGCATAGAAAAAGAACACAGTGTTTTGTTAAAACCCAAAGAAAAGCAGTGTTAATCACTACAATGGATTTAGAGTTGCAGGTACAATATTTTTTCTTTCAAATAAAATAAAATATATAATTTCTGAGAAATCTTTACAAAAAACCACTGCCCATTCCTTAATGGGCACCATTTCCTGGCTCAGGTTGGGGAAACAAGTTTCCCCACAAATTTATTTGCTTCTACATCGATGTTTCAAGCTGAAACTAGACATGGAATTTCAAAATTCCACAAGAATGGAAAGATTAAAATTCAAGTTTTAGACACTGTGTTCTGCCAAAGTGACACTTCCCCTTGCTCCTTTGTGGCTAATTTTCCCCCCATCGTCGCTCCTGGTACCAGCTGGAGAGAGACCTTTAAAAGCTCAGCCTTGGGCAATGGCAAACAGGCAAGCGTATCTTTGAATCTCATTACAGCTCAAAGTAAGCAGAAAAATTCCAGCTACATTTCTTCAGTGTTTCCTAAAAATTTCCACAGGTCCTGCTCAGGAAACCTCTGCCCTTCCCAGCTGGAAGTCTGCCCAGGAGTCATAAGTAAATGCCTTGCAAATTGTAGGGTCTATTTAATTTGTGCCGTTTATATTCCAGAGGTTTCCTGTTAATTAATTAAAGTCTTGTTTAAGTTTAATTGAGAAGCCGGGTTTCCTTTTAAGAAAAGTGTCTTTCTCTTTTCTTTTTCATCTGAGCAAAAGATCTGAAAATAGCTGTGTATTAAATGAGCAGCTTCTTAGCATGAGTTGCAGGACCTTGCAGAAGGAAGGGAGGAGGTTGTACAGCACTAGTGCCCGCTTTCCTCCATCCCTAAGTGTAGCATGACCTATAACTTATATAAAATGGTGATGAGGGCACACACTAAGGTGATTCAGAGAGACATCATCCCTTCCCAGTAACATAGTGTGTTGGGAAAGTGTAAGAGGCAATGCAAACCGGAACTCACCCAAGATCTGGTCTTGAGTTTTGCTCATCTGTCTGAAATCTGGCTGCATGTAACAAATTGGGATGGCTTACAGATTATAAATAATTAAAATATTAATGAGGATGATACAGTATAGAAAAAAAGAATTCAGTTACTGTGGTCCACATAAAGTAAATTCAGTATTAACATGTGAAACATAGAGATATAATTCAGACCTCCTGTCTCCAGTGATCAGTCTTTGGGTCACTCAGTAAGTCAAGATGAATTATAGAGTAAGGCAACAGCACAGATGAAAAGTCCTAATGTTGACAAGACAATACATAGTATCAGTTTTTACTCTTTCTCTTCTGGAGCACAAGGTGGGAGTGTCCCTTTGATGAGTCTTATCAGCTGAATTGTGTCCCCCCCCCAAATTCATATGTCGAATCCCTGCCCCCAGTGCCTCAGAATGGGACAGTATTTGGAGGTAGAGCCTTTAAAGAGGTGATTAAGTTAAAATGAGGTCCTAGGGTGTGTCCTAATCCAATCTGACTGGTGTCCTTATAAGAGGAGGAAATTTAGACACACAAAGAGACACCAGGGATGCTTGTGCTCAGAGGAAAGATGATGTGAGGACTTAGGAAGAAGGTGGCCATTAGCAAATCAAGGAGAGAGCTGCAGAAGAAACCAAACCTGCCAACACCTTGATCTTGGGCTTCCAGCCACCAGCACTGTGCGAATGTAAATTTCTGTTCTTTAAGCCACCTGGTCTGTGCTATTTTGTTATGGAAGCACTAGCAAACAAATATAATGAGAAACTAAAAAAGTAAAGCCCCTAACATGCATTTTCCCTCATTGTCAAATATATAACTGCCAACCTCCAGAGGTACTGGAGCTCAGCTCCAGTCCTCTATTCAGGGCGCATATCACATGGACTCTGGCTATCAGCGTATGTACCACTGTAATTGTAATTAATTGCAATTCTGATAAATTTGGAAGTATTAACACAATGTCATTCTGAATATTCCAGAGCTTAAGCCCCTGGATACTTAGGTATTTGTGGCAGAACCACCTAATATTAGCAGGTTCCATTATGACTGGCTCCGATGCAGTGTTTTTGATACATCAATGGCTGGGACTTAGATAAATCAATAAACATGAGGACAGTTTTACATTTTTTTTTATCATTACTCTTTTTTTTTTCGCTACGCGGGCCTCTCACTGTTGCGGCCTCTCCGTTGCGGAGCACAGGCTCCGGACGCGCAGGCTCAGCGGCCATGGCTCACGGGCCCAGCCGCTCCGCGGCACGTGGGATCCTCCCGGACCGGGGCACGAACCCGTGTCCCCTGCATCGGCAGGCGGGCTCTCAACCACTGCGCCACCAGGGAAGCCCCAGTTTTACATTTTTATCTAACACCTTGTAAATGTGATGGAGGCAGAAGCTCCCAGGGCTCACTGTCCCACCAGAAGCAGTGGTGGGCGTGAAGAGGGGTCTACCACATGTGGCAGTCCCATGAAGTTGTCCACAGTTACCAGGGAAGGTGGTTGCAATCACAACTCGCAATCCACTGCTCACTAGTAACAAGGAACGAGAGATCTGACACGCGCTACCCTAGATTTCAGCTGGAGCTTCCAACAAAGACAGAACCCTCTTTCTCCTTTTCCTTGGGCCAGTCTCCTGAATCCTTAAACTAATTTAACTTTCCTCAAGCTGTTTCAAGCTCCAACCCCAATTTTTCAGTAACCACTTTGGATTCTGGTAACACCCAGGATTTGAGATTCTCTGCCCTACTCTAAGCTGATGTTTGCCAAAAATGTAATGAGCAGAGTTTTAGTCATCATCAAAAAAATAAATGATACCTGTCTACAATTGAGCCTTTCCAGATCACCCAGTCCTGCCTGCCAGTCCTCTTGGATTTGACTCCCCTGCCCCCATTCACTCCTAGATATTTTCTCTACTTCTTTATGAAGGCCTCCAACTCCAAACTCTAGAGAACATTCTTATACAGGAGATATTCTTGCTGTTATAAAACATGCTCTCTTTGAATGAGGGGAAAAAAAGAACCTTCATTAGTGCCAACTACAGAGGCTAAATAATGCCAAGTGTAGGAGGAGACAGGAAGGAAGAAAGGAAGGAAGGAAGGGAGTGGGTCAAGATAGGTCCCTACCATGTACAGTCAGCAGGTCATTCTTTAAATCACCACGTACTGAAGAGAGATTTAACTGGCCCAGGTTTACACCCCAATTCTAAATGCTATTTATTCTTTCCTAACAAATGCCTATCTCAACTATGCACATTATTTATTTAGCAAATTACTATGTAGTTAGCTGGCTCAGCATCCTCACATGCTCTAACTGGCATGCTCTAACAGTCTTCACCAGTTGCACCTGACTATACGGAAATGAGCAGTGTCCTGTGGACCCTACCCTGGTATTCTGTGGTCAAGGGAGTTATCTGTCCGCACATGTAAAAGCTAGACCCATCTGGCTCTGTAGCCAGAGAATCACACCAGAGATCAAACCCTACCCTGAGAAGGTGAGCTCCCCAATGCCCATTCCTTCCTTGCTCATGGTAGAACTCAAACTCCTTCAAGGCCCATTCACTGATACCTCCCCCCGCACCCCCCTATAAGGTTCCATGAGATGTAACTGGTCCAACCTCTAGACTCCCAGCCCTCAGGAGGAACTGTACCTCAACTGAATTCTGCCTCCATAAATATTTAGATGGCAAGGTTCACATCATTTAAAATTTTCCCAACTTCTACTTTTTTGCACACAATGGGTACCTAATAAATGTTTATTGTACTTAATGATAAATAATTCAGGACATGTATTTCATCAGTCAAGTGTTAATTTTTTAAAAAATTACTTCAGGGATGTTATTTCGACCTGGTTTAAGACTTTGAAACATAAGGAGGTATTCTAACTTTTTAAAAAAATGGAGTCAGGGAAGGAAATTTTTTTTTAGGGATAAGCAAAGGATGTGAGGGATTTATATTTTGAAGAATTATAATTTGTGTTGGAAAGGCCCTTAGAGATAATGACTAATATTTTTGCTTATAAATCTAAAATTTCAGAGATTGTCTTAGATAATGGCTAGTTGGTGGGTGGAGAACATAGTGATACATTACGAAACCACAGACCACACATTATCTTAAACGCCATTTTTTTTTCCCTGAGCCTAGACAATTGCTGGCATTTAAAACTAGAAATTGCAAGTACAAGAAAAGTAACAAATACCCAAAACGTTACAAAGTACAGGACAGATTGGAAGTCTAGGTAAAAGATGCTTACTCAGTGCCGCTTTCAACCATCTGCGTGAGGAGAGAGATGCCATCCAGATTGATAAACTCCTGGGCAAACGTGACATCCCGGGAGAGGCTGGCCAAGTCCTTCAGGGCCTCCAGCTTGGCGTCCATACTCGACGACTGGATTCGTTCATGGAGCTGGTGGGCGTTTTGAGCCTCACCGGGGACAAAAACAAAGCACAGTATTCACGGAGGAAACCACAACAGACAAAATATTAACATCTCATTGAGAAATGAAGACTCAAAGGCCAAAAGCACAAGACCAGATGAGTATTACAAACCAAGGGCAGGTTTCCAATCATAATGACTCCAACTTCAGGCAATGCCTGTCAATTTCACAGCGGGAATCAGTTGCCCTCTTTTGACAGGACCCATATTCCCATCTCAAGGAAAAGCAAGAACCCAAGAACAGTAAAACCCCAGAAATGGAGCGGGTATGGCAGTGCGGAGGGGAGAATGTTTACTTTTTAAGTAAAATTATTATCTATAAATGACAGAAAGCTATTTGCTTAATTAAGCAATTACACAAATTTATACAGCATGTTCACCCGTTCAGTCAATACTCTGAGTAATAACTGCCTACACACAATGTTCAAAAGCTTCATTAGACACCCAAATCATCTTTCTGGGTTTCGGAAAGTCTTCCAGCACAGCACAATGCGGCTTGTAAATTCCACTTTTCAACAACTCGTGTTTCACTGTGCATTAGCTATTGCCTAAATAATTAGGCAACCAAATTAGCAGCTTTGTCTCCAGTTAAAGTTCCCCTTTTTAAGGCATTTGCATGTTGCTTCTACATGCAGGACAGAAGTATACTGGAGGAGCTGAACTTCTAGATAATAATGTGTCTTCTGTATTTCTCATTCACCCAGTCAAGGTTTCCATATCTACCTTTCAGTTGGGACAGAAGGTAGGAAAAACAAGATAATAAATTTTTCTGCCTGTGTTTTTACTTAATAGAAATAACTGAATATCTTTGTAGTTACTAACTCAAAACTGCAATGGTTGAAGCACTCTGCCATTCTCATATTCTCCTTTGAAACTTGTCATATTTCAGAGAAAGGGGAAGAAGGTATATTTGACCCCAACAATGAGGCATCTTCTCCCAAACAGAAACTGATTAGAAATATCAGAGGAGCCCCATGTGAACTATAACAGAGCTAAGATTGCAGAGCAGAAAAAACAGAACCCACACAGGAACTGAGAGCAAAGGGACTCCACCCCAAGTGCCCCCTTCCTCCCCGTCCAGCTCCCCTTCACTGTCACCTGGAAGCAGCCCCGCAGAAAGAAGGGGATTCAGCAGGGAAACCAATGCAATCCTTCAGTGACCAAGACAGATGAAACCCATACTGCTATCACTTGGTCAGAGACATATACTATGGTCTCCCATGTAATTATAACCAAAACTTGACATTTTGCATCAGAAACTAGAATAGAAGAAGGAAGCAAAGGAAGGTGCAGGAGAATAAGAACCTTTCCTACTCATTCACTGATACCCATATAGCTGACAAACGGCTCAAACCCTAAATTCCATTTTTTAGAAAGGGAGAATCACTTTATTTATCTTCCTACATTGTTCAAAGATGTACCATTCTCCAAAATTTTCAAATGGACATACAGCATTAACAGTAACATACAATATTTAAACCAAGCGAGTCACTTTGAATTCCTTGAAAAACACATTTTTCTCCCAGCAGGAAGTCTGCATTTACTATAGAGATTATGATAATAATGAGGACTCAAAAATGATTTCATTGTCATAATTAATAGTGTTTGGTGCGGTTAATACCACTAATAAAAACAGCTGACAGTTACTTAGAGATTTTCAGTTTTTGGCCACGCTGCGTGGCTTGCAGGATCTTAGTTCCCCGACCAGGGATCGAATCCAGGCCCTCGGCAGTGAAAGTGCGGAGTCCTAACCACTGGACTGCCAGGGAATTCCCACCTAGTGTTTTTTATGAGCCACTATTCAAAATATCTTCCTGAAGGACTTCATTCAATCTATCAGGCAGGAGCTTTCATTATCTTCATTTTCCAAAGGAAATGGAAGTGTAGAGAAGTTAAGTAACTTGCCCAGGGTCACACAGCTTGTCCATGCTGGAGCTAAGATACAGCCTGGGCAGCTATGCCCCTTCAAAATCAAAGACAGAATCCTCACTCACTGATTCAACAAATACTCCTGGAAGCTTACTCTGAGCCAGGCGCTGCTCTATATATTTAGGATTCTGCAACAAACAGGAGGCAAGCTTCTT